>NW_028142899.1:4004151-6465188 GCF_977018435.1 Lepisma saccharinum | reverse complement strand
ATAATCAAAACAAGGTTAGAAACTTTTTTACACAGGGCCGGCACAAAAACATTGATTGTTTCTACCTGGCACAGACTTTTTCAAAAATACCCAAGCAACTGATCCGGGACAACAGCAATTTTATATGTGTGTTTCATCAAGATCATACCAACCTCAAACACATACATGATGAATATGTAGGTGGGGACTTGAGCTACAATGATTTTTCCAAGTTTTGCAGTTGGTGCTGGAACCAGGACAGTTATGGGTTTGTCACAATTGATATGACAAGAACACCTAATACTGGCAAATATAGAAATAAAATCAACGATTTTCTAGACGTTGAAACATATATAAATAACCATGAAAAGGCCAATCATTGATGATCTTAAGTTAAGAGATTATCTTGTAAAAAGATTTAAGGGATGGAAATCACAGAACCGGGGAATTTATGAAAAACACAAACAAACAGAACAGCCTGTAATTGATGCTATTAATAATTTAGGTAAGAATATCAAAACTGTTACAGAGCAAAATCAAGATTTGATCACAGAGCTTGTGCCTGTAGCTGCAAGGAACATATTAGATTATCCATTCACCCCACTTTCCAGTATTCATACACCTAGTCCTATTGCTCCTAGAAGAATTGAAGCTACTCAGGATCCTATTGAATTGGGTCTTCTTGCTCAAAAATATTTAACCACACCTAAAGACAATAAAGATGAGGTGTTTGGTTTA
This sequence comes from Lepisma saccharinum, assembly GCF_977018435.1. Taxonomy (NCBI): domain Eukaryota; kingdom Metazoa; phylum Arthropoda; class Insecta; order Zygentoma; family Lepismatidae; genus Lepisma; species Lepisma saccharinum. The sequence goes on along the minus strand of NW_028142899.1, from coordinate 6,464,471 downwards.
TATGCTGACACAGAGCTTGATGGTAGCATCATACATAGAATTGGCAATTTCAGAGTAACATTTATGGGAGATGATATAATTGTTTATTCAGAATCTCATCTTGGACAAAGAGGTGGTTTTGTTAAATATCCCGGCACACCTGGGTTGTGGGAACTGATGACTCGGAAAAGGCCTGGCAGCTATACAGATCAAGATTATGATCACTACAAAGAAATATTAATAAAATCAGATGCTCTATACCAGAACAATGATCCCACACAAAAAAGAGTCAAGTCTAGCAGTGGGGCAAAATACAATAATTTAATCAAGCCCATATGGTCACAAATCAAGACTGGCAGTGGAATCAAACAATACAACACCCTGCCTAAAGAATTTGTGTGGGTTGATGATGTCAGGAAACTTGTAGATAGGTTATTGGTGATAGCTGGGGAGGAAAATGCTGGGAACCACAATTTTTACAATGAAAAGGTTGGAATTATGGACATGATAAGCACAAAATTGTCTAATTTTATAGTGAATGACCCTAAGGGGATTGGATATCTCATAAAAATTATTAATACTCTACCACCTAAATTTTGGAATATTTCTGAGGGCCGGGGGTTGGTTAATGACATTATAAACAAGCTGCCATTTGAACTACACATTCCAGGCTATCAGTATTGTGGTCCAGGCACAAAATTGGATCATAGATTAAACAGAGGGGATCCTGGTGTTAATCCCTTAGATGCTGCTTGCAGAGACCATGACATAGCATACAACACACATTCTGATCTTGACAAGAGACATGTTGCAGACAAGAAATTAGAAGACGCTGCATTTGGCATATTTGTAAGCAAGGATGCTTCTTTGAGTGAGAGAATATCAGCATTGGGGACCACCATAGCTATGAACACCAAACAAAAACTGGGGTGGGGGTTGTGAATATGTATATAATAAACCTACAATGAAGGCCAAGGGTGTTATGTATCAAATACCTTATGCAGGTCTCAAATCTCTTGGGCCTATTGATAGCCTTTTGACCAAAAAGCAGCGCAAGAAAAAAAGCTCTTGTATTGCAAAAGGACATGGTATGAAATTGTTGCTTAGTACCCCCCAATTAAAAAAATTACAGCAATCAAGAAAAGTGGGGGGTTTCATATTTACCATCCCTGCCATCTTAGCTGCTCACGGGGCTGTTGGGAGCTTGGCCGGGGGATCAGCCGCCATAGCAAAAACAGTAATAGATGCCAAGAAAAATAGGGCAGAATTAGATGAGCAGAGGCGCCATAACCTGGCAATGGAGAAACAAGGCAAAGGTGTTAAGAGAGCCATGAATAAGTTTAAAAAAAACAAGAGCCGCTTACAAACCAAGATATTGAAGCTTTAATCAAGCCACTGGGCATCAAACATTTTAGGGGTGTGTACATGTCTGATTCTTTACCGGAACAACCACTCAACAAAGAGTGTGGCATTGTTAATTTCGATGAGTACAAAAATCAGGGCACTCACTGGATTTGCTATCTTAAATATTTAAAAAATGAGGCATTTGTGTTTGATTCATTTGGAGGTGTTCCACCTGAAAATTTAATAAAATATCTAAAATCAGCCAATCTTTATTACAATAATGCCCGTGTTCAAAACTTCAAAGATGTTAATTGTGGACATTTGTGTTTATCTGTTCTCAGATATATGTCTCAAATAAATAAACCATCAATTGAAAATTTTCAAAAGGCCCTGTGGTATTTAAAACATCATGGGGGTATTCCATCTCACCAGCCAAAATTCAATATTGAAACTCAAATTGCATGATGACATAGTGTATCCCAAAACAATAGCTCTCAGAGCATTTTACGGCATGTACCTGATCCCAAATATTACACACCACAACAACAAAATTGCAGTAGGTAATCAAAAAATTGTTATTACTCCAGGGCAATATAATCTATCCACTCTAAATGCTCAATTACCCAGAGGTGTAGTGTTAAGTCAAAATTCTGTCACTCACAGAGTAGAGATTGTGTCTGCTACAGAAACAGTGGATCTGGGTACTATAGGAGAGCTGTTGGGCTTTGAGAACAACACAAAACTTGAACCGGCCATCAAACACACTGCTATGAATATACCTAAATTCTTAGCCATAGAGACTCTGAATATTCACTGTAATGTGGCTGAGGGTATGATCACCAAATCAAATGGCATAGGCACTCACAAACAAACCGGCATCATTGCAACATTCAAACCTAATTCTGAATTTATGGAGCCCATCATCTACAATCCATCCCCAACATTATATTTTCCTGTGTGTCATAATAGAATAGATTACATCGAGTTGATGGTCACTAATGAAAAAGAAGAATTAGTTGATTTTGCTGGAGCCACAACAACTGCTATCATAGAGATTAATATTTAAATAAAAATACATACAATGGAAAATATTGAGAGTTATGAGCTACAATCATTCCCCCCAAACAGGAGGACATTTGCAAATTTAAATCAACCCAACACAGAAATTGAGGTTGATCTTGATGTAGGGGATGGCTTTATACACCCCCACAGAGCAGATCTATACATCAAATTTGATGTTGTAAAGCTCGATGGTACAGATTATCCGGCAAATTCAAATATAAGATTGGTGGACAATTTTGTGCCACATCTGTTCTCTGAAATTGAAATCAGAAAGCATGGTGTTGTTATAAACAGAGTGGATTATCCCGGCATTACCTCCACAGCTTTGGCCACATTAAAATTATCCAAAACCGAGGCTTCTTACTACAAAATAGGTGGATTTGAGGCTGGTGAGAAAATATTATCTAAGAACCACACAGTGCTGTTCCCGATGCGCCTGTTGCCAGGATTCTTCTCGGATTACAAAGATATTATGTGGAAGGTCGGGTTAAGAATCACATTTAGAAGAGCTGCAAATGATAACAATGCTTTGATGAGGTACAGCACATTAAACCCTACAGGAGAAGCTCTGCCTAATACTTTACCAGATGCAGGCAAGTGCATTATTCAGACTATGGAGCTAAGAATCCCTGTTGTTGAATATGAGGCCAGTTATGCTCTTAAATACAAAGCTGATATAATAAAAAATCCACAGATTCCTCTGCAATTTTACACATATCAATGCGTACAGAAGCACGCATCTGGTACATATTATGAGTTTGATGCTACAAATTCATTCTCCAGTATTCAATATGACATGCCTGATTTTGTAGTGGTACTGTTTCAGACTGGGAGACACAACAATCAGGAAAAAAATTCAAGTAGATTTGATAACTGCAACATCAAGAACATATATCTTAAAAATGGCAGAAATGAGGTGTTTCCTAGAGAAAATTACAATTTAGACATGTCCAAGGATGATTTCCTCAAATTATATGAGGCATTTTCTTCCTTCAAACGTGTCACTACTGGCAGTACTGACATGTATTACACACCAGATGAATTCAAAGCACGGAGGCCCATGTTTGTAATCAACACTTCAAAAAGAAAACAGGTTGTGGTGAATGACAGGACAAACATTAAAATTATCTGTGAATTCCACGAGGCATTACCTGATGACACCATATGTAGTGTCATTCTCATAGGTGAAAAATCATATGTTTATGATGTAAGAAATGAGCGGGTCACAGAGCAATTCTAGAAGAATTATATTATCTTAATACTAGATATGCAAATTGAAGCTGGTATCCAATTGAACTTAAACCAGAAGTAAATATGTATGGGTAGGTGTGTGTGTGTGTCTGAATATGTGTATGTGTGTCTTGGCCTAGTTTTAAGTGTGGCCAAAAAAGGGGCATATTTTTAACAAATTTATGGACATCAATCTCACAGAAGTGCCTTTTATAAGTATAAACAAATCAATCTGAGGGAGCTCTTCCTTTCTGAAGGGCATTTTTACAAAAATCTTGAATTATGCAGAGTTCCACACTAGAGCAAAAAGCTCATGTGGCCATGTTGAGCTTGTTTTAAGTATAGCAAATCTGCTTGAGAAGAGCTCTTCCTTTCGTGGGTTTATAGTACAGTCAATACCACTACTCATGTACTACACGCCCAGCGAATTCAAAACCCACAGACCCATGACCGTCATCAATACCACAAAAAGAAAGCAGGTGGTGGTCAACGATCGAACCAACATTAAGATCGTCTGCGAGTTCCACGATGCCTTGCCCGAGGATACCCTATGCAGTGTCATCCTGATTGCAGAGAAGTCCTTCGCCTACGACGTGAAGAACGAGAGGGTCACAGAGCAGTTTTAACAGGTTTTTTATCATCTTTTCTTGCACAATAAGAAATTTTTAGTACTAACACAATCAGTTACAATGGCACAGTACGAATTTCACTAGTTCAGATCAGTTACAAATATCAATTTCATCAGTTATCAGTTACAATATCTTTTTTTTCATCACTATAGCACGAGACAATCAGAATTTGCACAAAATTTGTTGTTGTTTTTACACGTAAAAATTAACAATAAAATTCTTTCTTTTTTTATCGTTTCAGATGCTGTCGAAACATCAAAAACACATACACACACTAGAAAAAAAAGCATGCAACTTCATTTGTAACACATACATATTCTCCATCTTCATCAAGAAAATATTATAATAAACATAATTATTTTATCTATATCTCACAATAAAACTCTATATCCAAAAATATCACAACATCAAATAACACTAGAGTCGTTAGTACACGTTGCATGCATTACGGAGGTCCTCTGTAGAGTTTCATGGAAGTTTGAGAAAAAAAAAACACGTGAAACTCTACAGAGGTGCGGTTGTAGATAACCGTAGCCGTTAGAAAACCTTTACTTTTTTGGCTGGGCACCACGCACCCTGGTGAGGTTATAGGGGCCAGGTATCCTAAAAAACAACAATTATTATTTTGTTTGTTTGTTTGCGTCACAATACACGCGCGCGCGCGTGTGTGTGTGTGTGTGTGTGTGTGGCACATCGTTCCCCCCAGAGAGAGAGAGGTTTACAAAGGTCACGATATACAAACATTGCCGGAGTTGGAAAATTACGATATGGCGTATTTGTTCACCACCGTTGCCAGTTATAGGTTTTTCTCTCTCTCTAGCCCTTGCCAAGTAAAAAAAGTGTAGGTAGGAGTTGGTAACATTGCGAGAAAATAGGGCTCATGCCTTAATGGTTTTCTCTTGTAAGGCATGAGCCCTATTTTGTGACGTTGAACCCGTGCAGTGTTGCCATCCACCCATCTCTCTCTCTTTTACGGCAGTGCCGGCTCTCCTTGCCCAGTGTGTGTAGGTTGGCAAAAATTGCTTTATGCACTGTAAGGCAAGCCTCAAACAAAGTTGCCAGCTCCTTGCTTTAGGTTAGGTTAGACCAAAAAAAGCTGTAGGTAGGCTGTCGGTTGTTTAACTCTTCCCCCACTCTCCTCTCTCTTTTTTGTAAAAGGCCATGGTAAAAGTACCAGTAGGTTGGCAACCTTGCTTTATGCACTGTAAGGCAAGCCTCAAGCAAGGTTGCCAGCTCCTTGCTTTAGGTTAGGTTAGACCAAAAACCTTGGTGATTTTTTCGAGTAAGGTGTTGGCAGCTGTCGGTTGTTTAACTCTTCCCTCTCTCTCTCCTCTCTCTTTTTTTGTAAAAAGCCATGGTAAAAGTACCAGTAGGTTGGCAACCTTGCTTTATGCACTGTAAGGCAAGCCTCAAGCAAGGTTGCCAGCTCCTTGCTTTAGGTTAGGTTAGACCAAAAAAGCTGTAGGTAGGCTGTCGGTTGTTTAATTCTTCCCCCACTCTCCTCTCTCTTTTTTGTAAAAGGCCATGGTAAAAATACCAGTAGGTTGGCAACCTTGCTTTATGCACTGTAAGGCAAGCCTCAAGCAAGGTTGCCAGCTCCTTGCTTTAGGTTAGGTTAGACCAAAAACCTTGGTGATTTTTTTCGAGTAAGGTGTTGGTAATACTGCGAGAAAATAGGGGGGGGCTTATGCCTTACAAGAGCAAACCATTAAGGCAAGCCCCACCGAGTCCACTTTCGGGCGTAGTGTTGGCAACACTGCGAGAAAAAGGTTGCCAGCTCCTTGCTTTAGGTTAGGTTAGACCAAAAACCTTGGTGATTTTTTCGAGTAAGAGCTGGCAACACTGCGTCCTCAAGTGAAGATTTTGCCTTACGAGAGAAATCCAGTAAGGAGCTCCTCACTTGATGTTTGTCAATTCCCCAACCTGCACTACTGCTTTAGTTCGTATCTGAAATTTTACACCAAGAATAGCATCTACGGGTAAATTTTCCACTACATAAAAGTTCACTAGCCAAGTTAACTTTCCTAGGCGAACTATCACAGTAACTTGCTTATTAACTTGTAACATAGAGCTGTTACCGGTCATCACTTGACAGTTTTGAGGAACAATCTTTATTGCTCTTTTAGCTTCGAGAAGTTGCAAAGTTGTACTTTTAATTAAGTTATCAGTTGATCCCGTGTCTAAACATATATTTACTGGTAAATGTTCTAAATAACCGTTTACAAACACTGCTTTGATACTGTTCGTACTTACGGTATTTGAAGAAGAAAACATCACCTGAGAAGTTGAGGGCATCTGTGAACGATCCTTCGCTCGGAATTTAGAATAAGACTGGTTCCTGTAAGTACTAAAAGAAGCATTTTTTTCTTTCTTAGTTCCCAGTAATTCCATTTTTCTCTTCTCTCCACCATAAAAATCTTGAGTGAGACGGCTATGTTGATGAAAAAGAGTTAGCTTCTTTTTCAACATTTTTAGTGTGGTAATCGGTTCTTGAAACATTAGCTGTCTTGAAATGTGTGGTAAAAGTCTCTCCACTAACATGCTCACGAATGTTTCTTCTAACGTTGTCACTGGCAAAATTAGTGCGGCACGTATTCTACGGTCAAGGAATTCCACTATATCCTCATTCTTATCTTGCACTCTTAATACATATTTAGTGATCAGTCTTTCGCGACTCAAAGAATTTACAAATTTATTCACGAAATTATCACAGACTTGCTCCCAAGAATAACCTTTATAAATATTTTCTATCCATAATTTACTCATACTATCAGGCAATTTACTCATTACAGCCAACATGATATCCCTTAGGGGATACAGCCTCTTTTCTATTATTAATTGTACATTATACAAAAATTCAAATATACTTTCCGCTGTGTCATCTTTCACAACGGGGACTATTTGTATTAATTGCAACAACGTTTGCTGTGCTAAATTTGTAGACAATTTATTTAGGGCACTCCCTGTAAAAACTGTAGGACCCAATTCCTCATCACTAGAACTGGAGCCACTGAAAGACATTAAATTGCAAGCGGGCCGTCTATCAACCCACGACGGCTTACGAGGAAGCCTCGAACAAGTCTGCTGTACCTGACCTTCCCTTTGCTGGGTTGCCAAGTTTAACGGAGAAGTTTGCATTTCTCTCGTTAGTGCTACGTGTTCATGTCTTGTTGAAGAAATTGGAGGAATATACACAGTTGATTCTGAATCAATTGGCAAGAGTGGATCTGGTAGTCCAGTTACATCTATAGTATCAAGAGGGTTTAATGCAAAAGCCATTTTTGACCGTAGTTCCATTTGACTGATAAAGCTTTGTTATTTCTTATCTACTCACGACCAGGAAATGGGGAAACAAAACTGAATACCTCCGTTGGCTACTAAACATGTGACTCAACATGCTTCATTTCCATATTCAGCGGAATCATTTACCCAAGCCGTAACAAGCATTGTGTCAAATGTTGAGTACTGAAAATAAAGTTGTTTTTTTTAAACTATAACTGAGCATTAAGAACCATGCTCTGACTTACAACCGCCTTTCGGGGCTGAACTCCTACCAGAACTGGGCCCATAAGAGGTCCCCAATACTCGGTCGAACAGTAACCAGATTTGCAGTAGTCAAAATTTGAGTAACACACAATTCAAGATAACTACACATTTATTCAAATTAATCGGTGGCTTAGTTACATATTGTTGGTTTAGTTACTGAATATACTATTTCACATGGTCACACATTCAGTGGGAGCATGCATGAGAGAGAGACAGTAGTTCCTTTCTTCAAAATGGTAATATGAAAGTTAAATCAAATTAAACTTCTTTTGGAATGATCACTTAATCAATTACCAATTTATACACTTATGCACGCACAAAGAAATAAAGATCAAACCAATAATACTTAACTGAAAACTAGACTGGGGATTGAAGACAAGGCGACTCTCTCTCTCCCATGGCTGCCGATAGACAAGAGCAGTTATCGTCCTGCACGTACTCCTCCACTCTTCCACCAATCAGCGCCCTTGACTGACATCACTGTTGACGTACATTCACTGTTACCAAGCCTTTTCTTCATAATCGCACACTTACACAAATCAAAAAACAAGATTATGTGATCGAGGGGTTATAATGCTCACTCATTTTTTTTATTAGCCTGTAAAAATACTGCAAATAAGTTACTACTTTTCTTTTGAGAAGGGCGCACATTAAGTTTGTGCCTAGGGGCGGCGAGGAAGCTTAATCCGCCACTGCAGGGGTGCACATGTTGAAGTGGTTTAAATGTTGAAGTGTATTAACTGTATTAAATATTTATGTATGGTTTAAAACTTAATGAGTAAAAGCATATGTGGTATAACGCATGTTCCATTTACTGTATCCAATTAAGAGTTACGTTGTTTTGTTATCAGGGTAAACATTTATGGACACCCGGTATAATTGCCATAGTATTTCAGAATCTTTATTGAAGACAATTATCAACAAATACTATTTATTTTAATGTATGTGTGTGTGTAAGTGAAAGTAGTTTTAAAGTTCTTTATCTGAATCTTTTAAATTTTCCCAACAGGAATATACATAAAGATACATTTAATTTTCAGAATTAGGGATAAAGTTTATTCTGACTGTAGTTGAAAGTGTATTCAGTAATTTGCACTTTATTTAGTTAATAGGCCAATGAAGGATAAAAAGTCTGACTTGAAACATTTGTCTTCAATTTTAGCCTTGCTTTGAAGAAGAAAGAAAAATTAGAGAAACTTGGACATAAGATATGTATCGAAGAAAGCCCATTCTCCTTATCTGTAGTGACTCCATTAACGCAACGGTCCCTAAAGATTGAAGAGGATAAGTGCAGATCTTTTTTATAGATACTTCTTCCTCATGTGACCAAAGCAATACAGCTTTAACAATAGTCTTGGTATCAACAAAGGCTTGAGCTGTACCCGTTGGCGTTTCTCTGCATGAAGGTCAGAGCCAGGAATGCTATACAATAGCTTTTAAACAAATAAGAAATCTGTGGGACGAATTTTCAACCCCAAACATAGAGATCTTTAAGACAGACGATTCTTCATCATTAAGAAATGCATTGATTGACCTGGTACAAGGAAATTATTGTGCCAATTTCATGTTCCACAGGCTCTTTGGCGTTGGTTATGGAACTCGAAGAATGGAGTGGCAAAGGAGGACAGGCCACAGTTAATGGAGGAATTTAGGCAAATTATGTATGCCTCATCAATGGAGAAGGCTGATACCACTTTTTTGAATTTGATGAAAAATTGCAGGTACATGAAATTTTGCCAGCATGTTGAAAAACTGTATGACAGGAGAGAGGAATGGTGCATGCCATACAGACGGGATGTTATGAACATGAATCATAACACAAATAACTATGCTGAAGCCACATTTCATGTACTAACCCATACAGCACACCAAGTTTCAAACATATTTCAGAAATATTACAATCTTTCATTTATGTTTCCAACATTCCGGTTTCGCGTTAACGTTACAGAAAACATCACATGAAGTCCCAGTTTTGTTTCTGAAACATTGCAATGTTATAGTTTCATTGTCCAGTTTCTGCAACGTCTCATTTTTCTTAATCTCTGAGAAATGTTTCAGAGACATTTCCGCAACATTGGATTCAGTCATCATGCATCCATCCGGTACATTTTATGCGGCGGCCATGTTGTTACCTTCAATGCTGACCGGGAGTCATGCACATCTTATGAAGAATAATGTTGTTTATTGAGTAGTAAGTTGAATATTATTAATGCCAAAGTGTGTTTAATTGTGTTATACTTATGCACACTATATATTTAATCTCTGTTGTGTAACGTTTGTGAAAAAGTAAGTGGAAACAAGACAGTTTAAGCCAGTGTTTAAAGAAGTATTTTGTTTTGTTTGTTTAATTAAAATATGTGGACATAAATTTGTTTTTTTGTTTTTTCTAAAATTGTGGGAGCGTCAGCACTTAGGCTATTTTGCTCCCGTCACATTATACGGGGGCCTGCCCTTTATCATTACAAAGAACAACTCTAACGTTGCGTAATTAAAAATCTTAAAATGTTCCGACTTCTGTTAAAAGCTGAGGCTGTAAAGGCGCACTCAGCACACATAAGGACAAAAGAACAGGCCAATACAAATAAAATTATACTGGCCATGGGGCCAGTCGCCAGAGCCTCGTTAGTCTTCAGTCCAGGGTGTACTAGCATGGAAGTGAGTTTGACATTTGGGTGTACTAAATGGAAGGTCACCCCTTACAACACATATGTGGACATAAAGAAGCACTGAACTTCTCCACCTCATGAAACTATAATCGCGAGAAATAAGTTGCCTGCATTGTATGTAGTGAAAAAGTGAATGGTCGAGACGCAAAGTATTTCCCTGAATGTTTTTACTGTTAAAAATAGCTATATAGTTTTCGTTTACGGTATATGACTCCTCCCCCCTAAATTTTGCACAAAATTTGTCCTCTTCTTTTTAAAAAAATGTTGTTTCTCACTTCCCTGTGCGTAGTGAAGAGGCGTAGAATACCACGTAAGTTGTTACGTTCAGAGCCTGTATCTAATACAAACTACGAATCAACTAATTTGTTCTGTGACAACGCTACGTAATGTAAGTCTAAGGCAGCACCACAGCCACGGTCATACTTGTTAGATCAGCTCTCGATTGGTTGCACAAGGTATCAAGAATAAAATTATCCTATGAAAAAACCTTCAATAATAGCTCAAATGAACATAGCAGTCATAATCAAAATTCTGTTTACAATGAAGTACAATATTAAACAAAACAAATGTGATACTGGCTTTAAAAAAAAACAGCCTTCTGAAAGTGACAGTATGCCATGACTACTAGTAGTGTCACAGTGCCATGACTAGACAGTGTATATTATAAAAAAATGACTAGCTATGCCAGGCTTGATTGATTGATTGATTGAGTTAAAATTTTATGGGTGCGTCGGCACTTGAGGCCATTTCGCACCCTTCTGTGTATACGGGGAAATGTCCCCTTATCTAAAATTCTGACTGAGATTTAAAAAAGGGGTGTAGATTGCCCCTTAAGAAAAACTAAAAGTGCAAGGTTGTAAAAAGACCTGCACGAGACAAACACAACACATTAAAAAGTCAGAAGAAACTAAAAACCTCCTTATAGACGGTGGAAGAGTCCAGCTCTTCGCAAAAAACTAAAAACATGTGATAAAATACTGCTGTCATCACCCAAGAGGGATGACAATCAGCCGGAAAGGTTAAAAGTCTGCCGGAGGTAAGCAAGATCGACACATTCAACGAGAATGTGTCGGATGCTTAAAATAACATTACAAGTACGACACAACGGAGGGTCCAGCCCTTGCAGTAGGTGACCATGCGTGAGACGGCTGTGTCCTATACGCAGGCGGGTAAGAATAACGTCTTCTCGCCGAGAGGGACGAGACGAGGAACGCCAAACACCTATGGTGGGCTTAACAGCGTGAAGCTTGTTCCCCGTTTCCACATCCCACTCGGTCTGCCAAGTGTCAAGAAGGCGAGAACGGAACACATTCTGCAGGTCGCTAGCTGGGAAAAGGTGGACGAGAACGTCGCCATCTGCATCAGCAGACTTGGCGGCAGCATCTGCTGCTTCGTTCCCCTGGATGCCCACGTGGCTAGGGACCCAACAGAAGTGTACTTCTGTGCTGGCAGATAAGGACACAAGCCGTCTGAATATGCGTTGCGCTACTGGATGCCGGGAATACGGCGAATCCAGAGACTGCAACACGCTGGTCGAATCACAGCACACAAGGACTTTCTTCAGACCATTGACGTCTGCAAAGTCCAGTGCCTTTAGAATGGCGTACAACTCTGCCGTATAGATGGAACAGGCAGGATGTAGCAAGTAACTGGAACTTTGAGAGTCTAGGACGAAGGCGCAACCAACTGATTCGAATGTCTTGGACCCATCCGTGTAAAACACATTAAAATTGGGGTGCTTCGCACGAAGTTCTAAAAACCGTTGCTGGTATACAACCATTGGTGTCTCTGACTTTGGAAGAGCAGTCAGAGAAAAATCGATAGAAGGTGCAGGAAACTCCCAGGTAGGGAGAGGCGAAATGAGTGGAGAAACGCCAGGAAGATCACTGTTAACACCAAGTGCTGACAGGATCTCGTCTGCACGAACACCAAATGGTCTAGTGACACTAGGGTGGAGCCGATACCTTGTCAGCCTACCCTCGTCTGAGATGGTGTGGAATGAAGGATGTGAAGGCATCGATCGAAGATGGAGGAAGTAGTTAACTACCAGCCGCTGTCTTCGCAGAGACAGCGACGGCTCAGATGCTTCTACATACAAACTGGCGACTGGACTGGTCCGAAAGGCACCAGTGCACACACGTATACCAGCATGGTGGACAGTGTCTAGGATGCGAAGTCTAGATGGGCGAGCAGAAGAATACACAACACATCCATAATCTAGCTTCGACCTGATGAGTGCACGGTATAGGCGAAGCAATACCGTCCTATCAGCACCCCAAGAAGTATGAGATAAAACGCGTAAAAGGTTGAGAACTCGAAGACAAGAGAACTTTAACTGGCGAAGGTGAGGTAGCCATGTTAATTTCTTATCGAAAATGAGGCCCAGGAAGCGGACCTCATTCACGAAGCACAGGGGAGACTTCCCCATGTACAGGTCAGGATCTAAATGACATGTACGCTGACGACAAAAGTGAACACACACGGATTTCTCGGATGAGAAGGTGAAACCTGTTTGGGAGGACCACTCAACCAAACGGTTTATCGTCAGTTGGAGTTGACGAGAAGCTGACGCGAGATTCCGTGAGCGACAAAAGATCGTGAGGTCGTCTACATACAGAAGACCATGTACAGGGGCAACAATGCTTGCCAGAACACTGTTCACTGCTATGGCAAACAGAGTCACACTTAATACGCTGCCCTGCAGGACACCGTTCTCTTGTTCGTGAAGATCCGAGAAGGAGTTCCCAACACGTACGCGGAAAAAACGATCTGATAAAAAGTTTTTAATAAAGTACGCCATATGGCCACGGACGCCCCAAGAATGGAGCTGCTTTAGGATGCCAAAACGCCACGTTGTGTCATATGCTTTTTGGAGGTCAAAGAAAACTGCAACTAAATGTTCCTTGTTGAGGAATGCATCCTGAATCTGTGTTTCCAGCTGAACCAGATGGTCCAATGTGGAACGGTTGGAGCGAAAACCACATTGAAAATTACTTATCAAGCGGTTTTCCTCCAAAAACCAGGTGAGACGCTTGTTGATCATGCGTTCCATCAACTTGCACACACAGCTAGTTAAGGCAATAGGCCTGTAACTCGAGGCTGCGGTGCGTTGTTTACCTGGTTTCAGGATGGGAACAATAATAGCTTCTTTCCAGGAAGTGGGGAAAGAGTCCTCCAACCAAAGCCTGTTGAATACCGCCAAAAGGAAATTTCTTGCTCCAATGGGCAGATGACGAAGCATCTCATAGTGGATCTTGTCCACTCCAGGAGCTGTGTTCTTAGAATCTCGAAGTGCCTGATCGAACTCCCGTTCAGTGAATGGAGAGTTGTATGGCTCGGTGTTATGACTTCGAAAAGCGAGAGGGCGTCGTTCCTGGCGGTCCTTTTCACGGCGGAAACGTGGTTCATAATTTACAGAGCTAGACGCACCAGAAAACTGCGTGGCCAAGATATTAGCTATGTCTCCGGAATCTGTGTACAACGTCCCGTCGTGCTCCAGAGCGCTCAGAGGAGTAGATGCACCCCCCTGGATGCGACGTACTTTGGTCCAAACTGCTTTCGACGAAGCCTGCTTCGTCAGAGAAGACACGTATTGGACCCAGCACGCCTTCTTACTGGCTCGAATGAGCTGACGGGCACGGGCACGTTTAATGCGGAACTGCTCGAGGTTTGCGGCAGTGTGGTTCCTATTAAATCGATCGAGAGCATGATTGCGGTCCTTGATGGCTGCACCGATCTCCGCAGTCCACCAGGGGACTGGGCGTCGCCTCGCAGGTCCACTGGGATGTGGAATGGAGGTGCGTGCAGCATCATGCACTCCTGACACAAAGACATCTAAGGCGTCGATTGGTGGTAAAGTCCACGCAAGATCGACTTCAAGGACCACTGCACGCTCGAAGGCTTCCCAGTCGGCCCGACTGAGATTCCAGTGAGGGTGTTGTTCACGTGATTGCTGAAGATGTTCGAAGGTAAGAATGAGAGGGAAGTGATCACTCCCACAGAGATCAGGATGAACGCTCCAAGATGTGGTAGGAGCAAGGCTGGGACTGCAAAAGGACAAGTCCAACGCAGAATATGTGCCAGAGGAAGTGCTGAAATATGTGGGAGTCCCATCATTCAGCAACGTTAAATCTGATGCCTCACGGAATTGATCTACAATTTGACCCCGGGGCTCTGTACGAACGGAGCCCCACAAACGATGGTAGGAATTAAAATCGCCCAAAAGAACTACAGGAGACGGAAGTTGTTCGAATGTAGAAAGGAGGTCCTCAAGAGAGAATCGCTCCTCCCTTGTGATGTAGACACAGCACACAGATATTGGCTGTGGTAGATGGACCCGCACGGCGACAGCTTGGAGGGGGGTGGTGAGAAAGATTGGTGTTGAGTGGATGTTATCTCGAACACCGATTGCAACACCACCGTGTGCACGACGACCCTCAGGAAGCTTGTCGGTGCGGTAAAGCGTGTATCCGTTCAGAATCACTGATTCATTTGGACGAAAATGTGTCTCTTGGAGACATATAATGGCAGGGTCAATTTCAGATATTAGAATTTGCAGTTCCTCGAGATGTGTACGGAAACCGTTAAGGTTCCATTGGAGACAATAAGCCATAGCTGTAGGCGTGATTGTTACCTTTTAAGGCGTACTCTATTTCTAGGCCCTGTCACCTTGATAAATTCTTCATCCGCGGCTTCGTCCTGTATCATGTCCTCGGGTAAGGACACAGAGGGCGAAGGGGATGAAGGAGGAGGAGTGGGGGCGGGTGCTTTGAGCGCCCGCCGGGCAGCTTTCAGCTGCGCCTTAAGTTTCAGGGTGGTGGCTGCCACCCTGACTGGAGAGCTACTGGTCTTCAGGAAGTATTCTTTTGTGTGAACCTGCTTCAACTTCTTCTCTGTGGAGCGAGGAGTGGTTGCTGGTTTCCTCGAAGCAGGACGAGCTACTACAGGAAGCGTTGTTGTTTGCGTGGACACGTCGCTGGTTTGTACCCCTATACTGCGACGGGTAAGAGCAGCTGCAGCAACTGTAGCGAATGGCACAGGTAAAGTGGTGCGTATACTGTCACGGAGACGTTGTTTTGCTTCACCAGCAGAGATTTTCTCTGTGACGACCAACTCTCTGATTTTCTTCTCTTGTTGGAAAGAGGGGCAGTCACGATGCCAGACTGGGTGCTCGCCTTGGCAGTTAATGCATTTGGGACCTGAAGAACAAGGTTCGGTCCCATGATCAGGCTTACTACACTTACCACAAAGGGCGGTAGTGGCCTTGCAGGAAGGCTGAGTGTGCCCAAAGTGCTGGCATTTGAAACACCGCATCGGGTTAGGGATGTACGGACGGACTTTGAGTCTCAAATATCCAGCCCGTACAATATCTGGGAGAGTGGTCGTTTGGAAGGTCACTATGAGGGAAGCAGTTGGTACTAGTTCTCCGGACTTACGAGTCTTTATTCGCTGTACTGCGGTCACATGTTGGTCTGAGAGTGCTTCAAGAATCTCTTCCTCCTCAGCATTTAGCAGATCCCAGTGGCGAATCACACCTCTACTACTGTTAAGTTGACGGTGAGGTTCAACATTAACAGGGAAGTCGCCCAAAGATCTTAACTTTAAAAGGTTGTTGGTCTGGCGATCTGTGCTGGTCTGGATAAGTAGACTCCCGTTTCGCAGCTTCTTTATTTCTGGTACGTCTGAACCAGCGGCGTAGTCTAGCTGTTTCTTGATCAGAAACGGTGACAAGTCCTTTAATGTAGCAGCTCCATCTTTCTTTGTTGTTGCAGATTCATCGTTACTCTCGGTCTTCTGCACAATACTAATCACAAGATAACGTGGCACGTTACTTGTCTTTTCCAATATTTGAAGCGGGCTCGAAGGCCGCGCTCGTTTTGGGGGTTTCCCCCCGTTTGAGTTGTTTTTTGTACCCATATACAAAAAGATTTATTGTGGAGGGTCCATAAATTGTCGCCTCGACATGCCCTCTATGCCGAGGAAGGCCTACCCCCAAAAATGGAGGCTACTCGAGGACCAAACCGAAATCCCCGAGGCCACGTTCGCGACTGCACCTACCCCTGCAGCCAACACTGTCCCATCGGCACGTGCAACTCACACCTTGGGATAGGGTTTTTTTATCGAGGTTGTCTCCTCTAGCAGGACCCTTAGTTATAGGGAGGTCAAAGATATGGAGATGAATGACGTGATGGAATGGTGAAAACGTGAGATATGGATGTGAAGAATGAGTGAAATGATGAGATGAAAATGACCTCCCTACAAAAGTTTCTTAGAGGGAGGTCAAAGATATGGAGATGAATGACATGATGGAGTGGTGAAAAACGTGAGATATGGATATGAAGAATGGGTGAAATGATGAAATGAAATTGACCTCCCTACTAAGCCCCCTCGCCCCGTCAAGGCAGTCCTACATGGAGGGGGCTATGCCAGGCTATCAAGCTAGTGTTTATATAAGTATTTTGACCTGTCTCATTATCCACTATAATGTGAGAAATTCTTGTTATGAAATACATGCAAAATCAGAAGAGATTTTGTTGTATACTTTCATATTTTCATGCTGCTTATCAGGTTAGGTAGATAATGTGCAAAGCTAGCTTTTCCAATCTTTCCAGCCATCAATCACCACATGGGTAATTTTTTGTATGACAAAACTTAATTCCTAATTATATTTCTATCTTAATCACTTGTTAGGTTACACACTTATGTTAATCATCTCTCTCTTTCTCTCTCATGTAGTCTTGTATAGTTTTGTTTCTCATGAGGCTTGTGATGCCCTCCATATACTATATTCATATTTTTTTCGTAATTAGGTAGGTAGAATTATAGATTATTGACAAAAATAAAATAAAAAAGTTAAAATGTAATTATGATGCTGCACGATTGCACAAGTTGCAGATGTTATATTTAACTTGACATGGTAAAAGAAAGATGAAACATTAATTTTTTTCTGCAGAATGCCGAGGAATTTTCTAAAAAAGTAGAGGGGTGTAAGGGTGACCTTCCACATAGTACACCAAAATGTCAACGTCAGGAGTAGTGGAGGTGGACGGGTTGAACGTCATCAAGTGGAGATCTCCTTACTGGATTTCTCTCGTAAGGCAAGATCCCCACTTGATGACGCAGTGTTGCCAACTCCTTACTCGAAAAAATCACCAAGGTTTTTGGTCTAACCTAACCTAAAGCAGGGAGCTGGCAAACTTTTTCTCGCAGTGTTGCCAACACTGCGCCCGAAAGTGGGCTCGGTGGGGCTTGCCTTAATGGTTTGCTCTTGTAAGGCATAAGCCCCCCCCTATTTTCTTGCAGTATTACCAACACCTTACTCGAAAAAAATCACCAAGGTTTTTGGTTTAACCTAACCTAAAGCAAGGAGCTGGCAACCTTGCTTGAGGCTTGCCTTACAGTGCATAAAGCAAGGTTGCCAACCTACTGGTACTTTTACCATGGCCTTTTACAAAAAAGAGAGAGGAGAGTGGGGGAAGAGTTAAACAACCGACAGCCTACCTACAGTTTTTTTTGGTCTAACCTAACCTACAGCAAGGAGCTGGTAACCTTGCTTGAGGCTTGCCTTACAGTGCATAAAGCAAGGTTGCCAACCTACTGGTACTTTTACCATGGCTTTTTACAAAAAAGAGAGAGGAGAGAGAGAGGGAAGAGTTAAACAACCGACAGCTGCCAACACCTTACTCGAAAAAATCACCAAGGTTTTTTCTTGGTCTAACCTAACCTAAAGCAAGGAGCTGGCAACCTTGCTTGAGGCTTGCCTTACAGTGCATAAAGCAAGGTTGCCAACCTACTGGTATTTTTACCATGGCCTTTTACAAAAAAGAGAGAGGAGAGTGGGGGAAGAGTTAAACAACCGACAGCCTACCTACAGCTTTTTTTTTTCTTGGTCTAACCTAACCTCAAGCAAGGAGCTGGCAACTTTGCTTGAGGCTTGCCTTACAGTGCATAAAGCAATTTTTGCCAACCTACACACACTGGGCAAGGAGAGCCGGCACTGCCGTAAAAGAGAGAGATGGGTGGATGGCAACACTGCACGGGTTCAACGTCAGAAAGTGGAGCTCGGTGGAGCTCGCCTTAATGGTTTTCTCTTGTAAGGCATGAGCTCCATTTTCTCGCAGTGTTCCCAACTCCTACCTACACTTTTTTTTTTTACTTGGCAAGGGCTAGAGAGAGAGAGAGAAAAACCTATAGCTGGCAACGGTGGTGAGCGAATGCGCCATATCGTAATTTTCCAACTCCGGCAATGTTTGTATATCGTGACTTTTGTAAACCTCTCTCTCTCGGGGGAACGATGTGCCACACACACACACACACACACACACACACGCGCGCGCGCGCGCGCGCGCGCGGGGCCAAAATTTTTGAATTTACGGCTGGAAAAATGTTTTTCTATGACATGTTTTCGTTCGAGGCAAATTCGTAGGTAGATATTGTTAAATAAACATTAATATTGTAAATATATACTTATTGTATTTAGTTTTTCGGTATCGAAAAGCGACTGTCATATTGTATTTGAAAAAAATATTACGCTTTTGCCTGTGGATATCTAGAAAAACGACAATTTCGTTCCCACTCTCTGCATATGCTATCAACGTTGACACAATGACACAAATTCAACAATACGTAGTCAATATGCTTGGTGGCAGAGAAAAAATACAATGAATTTTCCGGTTATTTATTTCATAGCCCTGATAGTCATCGCGTGCGTCACAGATTGCCATCTGCCGTAGGCCTTGGGACGACAAAAGTTATACTTCCTGTTTTTTTTAGTGACGCCAGTTAACAGCATAGGTAACAATGATGCGATGGAACTCGCAAAATGATATGACTGAAATGTAGGGGGAAAAATGTTCTAGAAAATTTGGTTCTTGGATTTCTATTGGTTTACGTTATGTTGGCAAACATATCATTTTTGACGTCATTAGAAAACCGTATAAAACTTAAAACGCTGGTGTAGAATGTTCTGTTTCATTTTCAACGTCAGTGAAAAACATTTCCACAGAATTTCTAAAAGTAAGTAACTTTGTTTCTTAACTTACATAAATTAACTTTGATTTATAAATATGACATTACTTTTGTGGAAAAAAATATACTCACAAAACATACAAAAAGAGGGAGAATATAGAAGGTGTTTTATGTCTCTCTCTGCTTTTATATATTTAAAGCATGCATCTTGGTAGCTAGAATATCTTTTTTCTTCCGTGTACCGTTTTTGCTAGGTAGGAAATATGTGTGCGGGGCATATTTCAAAAAAAATAAATGTGTTAAATTGTTAGAGAAAGACAGAAAAAATGGAGGAAAGTTGCGTGTTTTTGATATCTAGTAAAAATACTGATTGATTGATTGAGTTGGCGTTTTTTTTTTAAGTCCACTTTATACACAGTAAGGCTAATCTGGACTGGACCTACAGTTTCAAGAACCACTTATGCCCCCCACCGGGTATCGAACTCTTAATTACAAGACAACGACGTTATCACTACGTCATCACAAAGACTAGTGGAAGTACTGATTGATTTGATGTTTTAAGTCTACTTTATGCACAGTAAGGCTAATCGGGACTGGACCTACAGTTTCAAAAACCACTTATGCGAGTATCGAACTCTTGATTACAAGACTATCGCTGTGCTAACGCAGAGGCTAGTGGAAGTACTGATTGATTTGATGTTTTAAGTCTATTTTATGCACAGTAAAGCTAATCGAGACTGGACCTACAGTTTCAAGAACCACTTGTGCGGGTATCGAACCCTTGAATACAAGCCTACCGCTGCGCCATCGCAAAGGCTAGTGGAAGTACATAGTTATTCGAATCTTATTTATTTAAAATATTTAGTTTTTTTTTATGCACGCTTATTGATTTTAAACCTAAAATTAAATAAAATCCGGCAATTATATCCAATTATACTTATGGCTACAACGAGCATTTGCAAAAAAAAAATATGGCTTGAGATTTTTTTGCTACGTAAACAAAATGGCCGACATGCCAAATATGAACAGGCTATATAGATTTGAGAGAGAGATGGATGAAAAAAAAAGTTAATTAAAATTTAATTTCATGATTGCAACACGGAACTTAATGATTGATTCATTGATTTAGTTTATTTTACTTTGCGTTTTGTACCTCTTGGCTAATTTGCGAAGATTGGGGATGAGTGATGAAATGGATGAAAATAGACATTCAGAAACAACCAAGCCCGACCGGGATTCGAACCCGGGACTCTTGGCGTCGCAGCGCGATGTGCTAACCACTCGGCCACAGGGTCGGGCAAGTGCTGGTATATACATAGACCAAAGTTACATGGTTCTAGGCCCCATAGGAGTCGAGAAAATCAATGTCTTGGAAAACGTCTTAAGACAAATATCTCAATCTTTAAGAAAGTCGACTTCCGGTATATCAAGATGTTACTTCCGGTCTGTCAAGAAAATTTTCTTAAGACAAAAATCTTAAGACGTTTTCCAAGACATTGATTTTCTCGGCTCCTAATTGAGCTAGGATGATGATTTTAGGTTTGTTGGATAGGATTCGACGAGAACTATTTGACTAGCAAATAAAATCGATTCCACCCCCTCGAAGTTTCGGAAATATAGACAATTTTTTTATTTTTTTGAGAAACTTGATTTGCAGGCTTAGTTTTTACCCTAATTCGAAAATTTTAATAGTATTCGATACAAAATTAGAAGTACTCTACAACTTATTGGAGGGGTGATGACTACTGCCTGCGGTTTTCGAGTTATTTTGGATTAAAATTTCAAGATGTAATTTCTAAGATGTTTTGTAATTCATCAACTATGGGTTGTAGGAAAACGATTCTTGCTCTATCTGCTATCGCTCGACGAATACTATAAACATAAATAATACTTATGGTTTGATTTTTAAAATGGCGACCGGAAAATAACTATGTTTTTTTCTGAAATTATGATTTATACTTCATATGCCGAGAGGGCTGAGGGTTAGAAAAAAAAGATTGTTTGGTAGAATTATGCACACATAATATTTTTGTGTTTTCTATACACAAGCTTAATTATTTTTTTTTCCAATTATTTACAGGATTCATTAAGAAGCATGAAGTAGCATATACATAAATAGCACACTCCCACCAAACCCAGCACCATTGTGAATTATTGCGCAGTATTTATTTTGTGGCACTCCACTATATATATATATATATATAACATACCCCACAAATATTTTATTATAGCGAATTAGCCTTCCAAGATTTTTTTTATTGCACAGCATTTATTTTGTAACACTCTACTATATATATAAAATAACATACCCCACAAATATTATTTTTTTCAACAAGATGCAATCGGTAAAAATTTGTCCCACTTGTGAAACTGGTGTTTCAACTAAACATTTCCAAAGGCACTGTCGTACCTGCGCACCTGGTAAGCGTGTGACCGCTACAAAACCATGTCCCAGGTGCGACAAACATATTACCATTAATAATTTAAAAAGGCATATAACATCATGCAAAGTTGACGTCGGAGCACCTGTTCCACAACCGTCGACCAGCTCGACCAAGAGGAAAGCGAAAGCCGACTCGCCACCATCCGCCAAACGTGTCAAGCTTGTGGCGAAAGCGAACCAGTCTGCTTTCCAGCGTTTGTTAGAGGACTTTGTCATCACTTCGGAGGGCTCATGCGACGTGCGTAGTTTTTTGGAGAACGTGCAAGCCGAAATTATTTCCATCCTCGGCGATGCGCTTGCAACGCACTCTACCAAATTCTACGCATCGCTACGTTGCCAGTACAAGAAGCCGTCTGATGAAATTTACAGCTTCTGCCACAACACCAAGGCGAAGACGCTGCATCTGGCGGATGTCGACAACCTCGAGGTCATCTACAACAAGTTTGCAGAGGAGCTGGTGACCAAACAAGAAGAACATCAAGCTAAGGGCTCGGGGGGTTCGCTGTGTGGCGAGCCTCACGAACTGTGCGTCAAACTTTGCAAGTTCGTGCCCCTCTCCGCCTCGAGCTACGTCCCCTTACCATCTACCATTGCAGCAAAAAAGGCCGTCTTGAACATTCAGAACAGTGACGCCAAGTGCTTCGTATGGTGTGTTCTGGCAGCGTTGCACCCAGTTGAGCCAAAAAATAATCCAAAACGCGTTACCCACTACCTACCCTACGAGGCAGAGCTGGAAGATGCGATGGTTGGGATCGACTACCCGGTAGAGGTCCCGGACATTCGAAAGTTCCAGGCCCGTACACACAACCCTCGGTTGGCCATCAACGTTTACGGTCTCACCGACAAAAATGTGGTGTACCCCATCCGGGTGAGTGACGTAGATGACGATGGTACGCAGGAAATTCACCTTCTGCTCATCAAGGATGAAACTCGCCATCACTACACTCTTATTCGCTCGCTCTCCCGGTTGGTGTCGAGCCAAACAAGCAAACAAAAACAACACATAGAAGTTTGTCGAAGGTGCTTGTCAACTTTTGATAATAGAGAACAGCAGGATTATCAGCGCATCAGAGGTCCCAACATCGCTGTCGAGAAGCTCGCTCGCCACAAACTTTATTGCAATGCCAACGAGCCGGGTGTGGCAGTCTTGCCCCAGGCTGGCGTCGTGGAGCGTTTCCGCATGCTCGGTGCCATGGTGGAGCATCCCGCTATCATCATCGCGGATTTCGAGGCCTTCCTCAAACCCCTGTCCACTTGCGATCCAGATCCTGAAGTTTCCTCCACCACCCCTTACCAACTCCACGAGGCATCCAGTTTCGCATACGTTGTGGTGCGACGAGACCAGCACATCACCCCCAAGCCCTACGTGTACCGTGGTCCCGACGCAGCCAAACACTTCCTCGAGAGGATGGTTGTCGAGGCCATCGAGATAGGGAAGGTACTGTTGACCCCCAAGTCTATGCTCCCACTGTCCCCCGACGATCAACGTAGACACGACGAGGCCATCGCTTGCCCTGTCTGCGCCAAGAAGTACACCGCCAACAACCGTAAAATCCAACACCATGATCACTTTAACGGTAGGTACGTTGGTCCTTGGTGCAACGGATGGAACCTCATGACCCGGGACCCGCGCTTCATCCCTGTGTTTTTTCACAATGGCTCGGGATACGACTTCCACCACCTCGTCAAGCATCTTGGGTACGACGACATGCGAATCAACGTCCTGGCGCAGAACGAGGAGCGTTACATCAGCTTGAGCAAGTGGGTTCCAATCCCAGGATCACACTCTACCGTCGAGCTTCTCTTCCTCGACTCCCTGAGGTTCCTCCCGGCCAGCCTCGATGCTCTCGCAGGGAAGCATAGCGACGAGCAAATGCTCATCACCTCCGCGAACTTTTCGAACTTGGACGCCGGCCTCATCAAGCGTAAGGGGGTCTATCCCTACGAATACATCACCGACCCTTCCAAGTTCGCAGAGACGTCGCTACCTCCCCAGGCGAAGTTCTACAGTCAGCTGCGAGGCTCGAACATCACCGACGAAGAATATCACCATGCCCAGTCCATGTGGCGCGAGCTGGGCTGTCGAACTCTCGGGGACTACCACGACGCCTACCTCAGACTTGATGTGACGCTTCTCGCCGACGTGTTCCAGACGTTCCGTGCGACCGCAATGAAAATCTACCAGCTGGACCCTGCCTACTTCTATAGTCTCCCCGGACTGGCGTGGTCAGCCATGTTTCTGGTGACGAAGATCGAGCTTGAGCTTCTTTCGGACGTGGACATGATGCTGTTTGTAGAACGTGCCGTGCGGGGTGGAATGGTCCAGGTGTCGCAGCGACACTCGCACGCCAACAATGACCACATGGCCACCGGCTACGACCCCTCACAACCGTCCAGCTACATCATGTACACGGACGTCAATAACCTCTACGGACACTCCATGATGCAGCCACTTCCCTTTAGAGGCTTCGAGTGGGCTGACCCCTCCAACTTCAACGTTGAAGGTTTCGACGATTCGGAACATGGGTTCTTCGCCGAGGTTAATCTGCAATTCTCCGAGAAGCTGCAGGATTTGTTCTGCGATCTTCCCCCTGCACCCGAGTTCAAGTGTCCAACCGATTCCAACCAGACGAAGCTCGTCATGGACTTCGAGTCCAAAGAGCGTTACGTCCTGCACTACCGGAATCTCCGGTGGTTGATGCAGCGAGGGGTCACGGTCCACGCAGTTCACCGCATCCTCAAGTTCGAGCATTCTCCGTGGTTGTGTCCATATATTGAAGTCAACACCAAACACCGCACCGCAGCCACGTCCGAGCTTGATAAGGATTTCTTGAAGCTCATGAACAATGCGGTGTTCGGGAAAACCGTGGAGAATGTACGGAATCGCGTGGACATAAAATTGGTGACGAGGAAAGAGCGATGTCGTCAACTTGTCGCGAGTCCATTGTTCAAGTCTCGAACAATCTACAACGAGCAGCTGGCTCTGATTCACATGAAGCAAGGTGAGGTGAGGCTCACCAAGCCCATCTACGTTGGAGCCACGGTTCTGGATCTGAGCAAGCTTCACATGTTCGAGACGTACTACGACATATTACGTCCACACTACGGCCACAACATCTCGCTTCTCTACACGGACACGGACAGCTTGGTGTACCACGTTCGCACAGCCGACGCATACGGGGATATAGCCACAGTTCCATCTTTGGTTAACCTTTTCGACACCTCGGGCTATCCCCAGCCGAACAAGTACGGTATCCTGGCCTGCAACAAGAAGGTGCCTGGCAAACTCAAAGACGAGAAGGACGGTGATGTAATTCTCGAGTTTGCAGGTCTTCGCGCCAAGGCCTATGCCATCAAAGCCGAGGGCAGCGTTACCAAGAAGGCCAAGGGTGTCGGCAGACAGGTGGTTCGGGAGCATCTCACATTCGAGGACTTTGTCGATTGCCTCAAGACCAGGTCGTCGGTTCTAAGAGCAGAACAGCGCATCCAGAGCGTCGACCATATCATCACCACAAACAAAGTTAGAAAAATTGCGTTGGATCCCGATGACGATAAGAGGTGCGTCCTCGAGTGTGGTATTCACACATTGCCGTGGGGGCACTATCGCTTAGCAGAAAGCAAAACCTGCAACATATGTCCATCCTCAACAGAAGATTCATAAAAACAAAACAAAACAAAAAAAAACACTTTGACTGTCATTACAAAAAAAAACTTTGACCGTATTCTTAAATAACCAGCATGCCTATGAATTTGTTCGGTTTCAAAAAACAGATCATTATGGAAACCATACCAGATCATGAAGTCTTACCTTCCGTGTTACCTAAACTCAACGGTCTGTTGATCATTCACCAAACAGCATTTGGACGAAATTGGATGAAGACGTCGGCAAAATGTTTTACATCTTCAACAACAATTTACATTTTTACGAAATTCCGATCGACGGGAAACTTCGGATCACCGTGAATCCGGAAAACGCAGGCGAAATCAAAATTTCTACCGGCAAGAACATTTTTCGAATCAAGCACGACAAGATGCTTTCTAACATTCCGTACGATGTGTCTGCAGGAGATTATCTTTACATGGAACTCCTCGGAGATTACGACAAACTTATTCCTCTCTTCGTAGAATTACGAATCGTCTATCCTATTATAAATAACCGTTAACCAAAAATGCCTAACGACATTTTCGGCAACACCAAGCGTGTAGACCACGCAGAAGAGATTCTCATGTTGGACGTTCGTGTTAAGAAATTGAGGACCGATTTGATCGCTTTGCAGGAAACCTTAAACAAAAGTTTAGAGTCGGAAATCGCTACGCTCCAAACGCAATGTCTCGACCCCATTCTGAAAATCGATTCCGAACTGAAGACGCTGATAAAAAATTATGTCGACGTACCTTCTTACGACAGCGTTCAAAATATACAGTTGAG
The DNA here is from genome assembly GCF_977018435.1 of Lepisma saccharinum. Classification (NCBI taxonomy): domain Eukaryota; kingdom Metazoa; phylum Arthropoda; class Insecta; order Zygentoma; family Lepismatidae; genus Lepisma; species Lepisma saccharinum. The sequence goes on along the minus strand of NW_028142899.1, from coordinate 6,438,176 downwards.
CGTGGATTCGCTTCAAAATGATTTGGCCAAATTACAGCAATTTCAATCGAAAAATGAAGATTTGGAAAAATTGAAACTCGAAATCGAAGAACGAACTTCCGCAATCGAAAAGAATTTCTCCGAACTTCAAACCGTCGTGAACGATATAGATGCAGAACGCTTGCACGTCGTCGTTTCCAAATTACAAGAAGAATTCACCAGCACGTTGGAAGAAATTAAATCCAAGTTGCAGACTTTGGAAGATACCATGACGAACCTACCATCGTCGGACGAACTGCAGGTCATCGGTAAAAGCGTCGCGAACATAAAAATTCAATTGGAGGCCTATCGAGATTTCGAACACATTCAAACCACCATCGCTACGCTTCAAGCGTCCTTGGAATTGATCAACGAAGAAATTAAAAATATTCACGCTGAAGCGAGAGCGTTGACGAGCATTCAAGACACGTTGAGCACGGTTCAGCAGAAGATCGAATATTTAGAAAATTTGAACGTTGAAACGAATCTCGCTCATTTTCATCACGTACTCGACAACATACAGGGTGACTTGGAATCGTTACGGACGAGCGTGCCTTCGAGCGAAGATTTGGAAAAATTGAAAACGGCGGTGACGGCACTATCCGATTCGAGCGACATCAAAAGTTCATTGAGCGAACTCGAGAGTAGGGTGGCCAATCTCCCCACCTCCAAAGAATTGCACGCTTTGAAAAGAAACATATCTCGAATGCTGAAACGACTAGAAACGGAAACGGCGAACGTGGAACAGATTCGAGACGAAATCAGTTCGCTGGTGTCGACGCTGCCCACTTCGCAGAGCGTCGCCGACCTTCACACGCAGTTTACCGAGATGCGAAGCATCGTGAACGATCTTACCGAGAAGAGCTCGAAATTGAATCAAGTCGAGAACCTTCAGAACATCGTCGTCAACATCAGAGATCAAGTTGGAGTGCTGGAATCCACGCAGGAATCGACGCTGGCCTCTTTCGGTGCCAAGTTGCAAGAACTCAACGAAAACTACAAGCAGTTGAACGTGGAAGTGAAAATCAAACCGTCGTTTTCTGCCGTAACGGATACCATAGTCGAACATTTGTTGCCTGTACAAAACACACTGGGTCAGCTTCACAGCAACCTCGTTAGCGTCGACACTAAATTCGCTAAACTGCATTCTCTGCAAGCCATCGAAATCAACAGCGTACCCAATCAACAGAGAATCTCCACGTTCGTCGAAGGTAACAAACTGTACATGTTGCATCCTTATCATCCGTACTACAAATTTCTCCTCGATGGCACAATTCAGATAAACGAATTTTCGTACTGGTCTCACGGCAGAAAAGCTAGCGTTCCCACCATGACTTTGATATCGAATCGTGGTGTCCAGAAAGCAGGAAACATTCCTCTGGCACGTTGGAACGAAACGCGCAACGTATATGAAATACACGAAGACGAAGATCTTACCGTTTTCGACGTGAGTGCCGGCGATAAGCTGATCATTCAAAACACGAGCGAAGTGCCACCCTCTTTGAATCCCATCACGCTGGTGCTTCTCTTCAAACGTAATCTCTAAAAAATGTCTAGGCAAGCCATCGTCGAAGAATTGCATAAACCTGCACGCCGCAACTACGAACGTTTGGCGGTGGTAACCAAGGGCATCGACGACCTCTGGGAAAGCGATCTCGTGGAGATGAGTAGCGGCAAGTTGAAAAACGTACATAAATGGAACAAGGGCAACAAGTACCTCCTCACCGTCATAGACACGTTTTCGAAATTCGCGTGGGCTCTACCTTTGAAGGCCAAAACGGGATCGTGCGTCACGGAAGCATTCAAGACAATTTTTCGCGAAAGCGGCGGCAGACGACCTCGGTTTCTACACACGGACAAGGGGAAGGTATTTTACAACGTCGTATTCCAAAAGTTTATTCAAAAACACAAAATTCGACATTATTCGACCTTCAGTCACATCAAGGCCAGCATCGTGGAAAGATTCAATCGAACCTTGAAAACACACATGTGGAAACGATTCACGCTTCGAGGAAATTACAAATGGGTCGACATCCTGCCAGAACTCGTCGACACCTATAATGATACGGTACACAGAACGATAGGCATGAAGCCAGTTGACGTTACCAAGTCCGACGAGCAGCGTTTAATTTCTACCGTTTACTGTCCAAAGTACACACCCACGACAAAAAAAGCTAAATACAAAATTGGAGACCGGGTGAGGATAAGCAAATTCAAACGCACCTTTGAGAAGGGATTCACAAAAAATTGGAGCACGGAACTCTTTACGGTGGTTCGAGTTTAACCCGGAAACCGACACACGTATATAATAAAAGATAGTAGCGGCGAGATTTTGAAAGGAAGATTTTACGAAGAGGAACTCTCTAAAACGAAACACCCCGACACGTACCTCATCGAGAAAGTATTGCGTAAGAGAGGCGACAAACTGTTTGTCAAATGGCTGGGACTTCCGGAAAAAAGTTGGATCGACGCGAACGAAGTGATCTTGTGAGTACGTGGAACGTGGTGAGGCGTCTACCGGATCCGGAAAGTCAAACGAGAAAAAGAAACGGCGAGTTGCTTCCCGACAGCATCCGCTGTCTGATCGTAGGACCTTCGGGGTGTGGGAAAACGACACTGCTCGTGGACAATTTTCTCCTCGCACCGAATTGGTTAGATTGGAAGAACAGGCACCTGTACGTGTTCTCGAAAAGTTTGGAGCAATCCAAATACCAGCAACTGATGAAACTGTACGATGGTCTGGACATTGCAACGTTCGCCTCGGAAATAAAACCACTCGACGATTGTCGTGAAAATTCAGTCGTTGTGTTCGACGACGCCATCCTGGAAAATCAAAATGAAATTGGCAACTTTTTCACGCAAGGTCGTCACAAAGGAATGGATTGCTTCTACCTAGCTCAAACGTTTTCCAAAATTCCAAAACAGTTAGTACGCGACAACGCTAATTTCATATGTTTGTTTCGTCAAGATCACACCAACCTCAAGCACGCGTACGATGACTACGTAGGCGGAGACATGAACTACAATCAATTTTCGGAACGCTGCTGCTCTACTTGCTGGAACGGTGACGATTTCGGATTCGCGACGATCGACATGACGAGGAAACCCAACGACGGAAAATACAGAAACAAAATCAACGACTTTCTAAACGTTGCAACGTTGTGAGAAACGACGTGTATAAATAACGTCATGACGAAACGAAAAATCGAAGACGAAAATCTCAAGCTTCGCGATTACCTCGCGAAACGCTTCAAAGGTTGGAAATCCGAGAATCGCGGATTCTACGAAGAGAAGAAACGTCAGGATCAACCTGTGATCGATGCCATCAGCGGTCTAGGTAAAGAAATTAAAAGTGTCACGGAACAAAATAAAAATTTGATCAACGAACTCGTGCCGCTCGCAGCTAAAAGTTACGCCGTACCCACGCCCATTTCGAGCATTCCTTCGACACCATTCGAACTGAAGGATGCACCGGCACGACGTCGAGCTATAGGTAGCACGTCGTCGTCTTCGGATAAAATCGAGTTGGGACCTTTGGCACGAGACTACCTGAGTACGGGGAAATTCGACAAGGATGAAGTGTTCGGATTGTATCCCAGCATGGAAACCAACGAAGGCGGTGGTGTGGTGTGGAAGATTGGGAAATCGAAGGTGACCTTCGAAGGCAACGACATTAAAGTCAATTTAGGCGACAAGGATAGTTGGACCAGGTATCCGGGTACGGTGGGACTGTGGGAACTCGTCGCCAAAAAGCAGCCGAAAGATTACACCGACGAAGATTACCAAAGTTACAAGGAAATTCTGATCATGACGGATGCCTTGTACCAGAACAACGACGCCTCGCAGAATAGGGTGAAATCGAGCAGCGGCGAGAAGTACAGGAATCTCATCAAACCGATTTGGAACCAGGTCAAAACAGGCAGCGGCGTCAAACGCTACAACACGTTACCCAAAGAATTCGTTTGGGTGGACGACGTTAGGAAACTCGTGGACCGATTGTTGGTGATAGCCGGCGAAGAGAATGCAGGCAATCGTAATTTCTACAACGAGAAGGTTGGCATCGTGGACATGATCAGCACGAAACTTTCCAACTTCATCGTGAACGACGACAAGGGCATAGGTTACCTGATCAAAATCATCAACACGCTGCCTCCGAAATTTTGGAACGTGGCCGAAGGAAAGGGGCTCGTAAACGACATCATCAACAAGTTACCTTTCGAGATGCATCTACCTGGCTACCAGTATTGCGGACCGGGTACCAAACTCGAGAAAAGATTGGAGAGAGGAGACAAGGGTGTGAATCCGTTGGACGCGGCATGCAAAGATCACGACATCGCCTACAACACCACGCAGACGGATCTGGACGCACGTCACGAAGCAGACAAAAAATTGGAACATGCAGCTTTCGAAAGGTTCGTGAGCAGAGACGCATCGTTGGGTGAACGGGTCGCCGCACTGGGTACCACCATCGCCATGAACACAAAACAAAAATTGGGGTGGGGTATATAAATAACATACAGTGAAAAAAAACAACATGGCTTGCATAACTGATTTGCCGCACGAACTACTATCTAAAATATTCAAAAAGGTAGTTAACGGAGATGTTAATAAACTTGTGATCGTAGCTAAAACGACGCCGGCATTTCGCATCCCTTGTGAAATGGTTCTCAAGGACCATCTTCGGGAGATCAGTGGAATGAGGTGCGGTGATCTCGACACTCTTCTGTCGGCCGCGGGGGAGAAATTGAACGAGAGGTTGGACGAACTGCACGAGGCGAGGCAGGGGAGAAGACGGTATACAGTAGATTGGCGCAAGTCTAAGCAGGAGACGGAAGATATCATTACGCACATCATTGCGTTTTCCGAAGCACGGACTTTCTTCCTCTGTTAAAAAAATAATAATATATATACGTGTCAAAAAAAACTTGATATATAAATAACACACATCGTGAAAAAAAATAATCTTCGGTATATATAAATAACATACATTGTGAAAAAAAAAAACAATTAAATTTTTCTCTAACACTCTGAAATTTTTCTTTGATATGACAACTGAAAAAATGAGTGACCTCCAAGCATTAAAACAAATGCTAAATTTGTCAGTCGAGTATGTAAAAATTCAGGAATTGGAAGTCGACAAACCTTACACGATAACTTCCGGTTCAATCGTTTCTACCCAGTATGGTCCCAAGGTACGCCTGTTGCTCAACGCACAATACAGTCTATTTTTACCAGATCGATACGCTAACATGTTATCCGACGAGAAGCTATCTATTTTAATCGAGAACAAAACTCGAATCGTGTACAAGGGGACAAAGGAACTTCTTGGCAAGAAAACGAAGCACGTAATAGAATTTGTGTAGCGACTGCGGGGCCGTAAAAAAAAATCTCAGAACATTTATATATAAATAACATACCGTAAAAAAACTACACAAGAAAAAATATCAGAATATATATATAAATAACATACCGCGAAAATAACACATAGAGCATCAACATGAAGCCCAAGGGTGTCGTGTACCAGATACCATACTCCAATCTTAAAAATCTAGGTGTCCTCGATGGGTTACTCACCAAGAAACAACGCGAGAAGAAACGTTCTTGCTTGTCGAAAGGACACGGAATGAAATTACTTCTCAGCACTCCACAATTGAAAAGATTGCAGCGTTCGCGGAAACAGCAAAAGATCGGAGGTTTCATATTCAGCATCCCGGCCATCCTGGCAGCATTGGGGGCCGTTGGAAGTTTGGCCGGCGGAAGTGCCGCCATCGCGAAAACCGTCATCGATTCGAAGAAGAACAAAGCGGAATTGGAAGAACAGAAACGTCACAACCTGGCCATGGAGAAGAAAAGGGGGAAGGGCGTGATGAGAAAGTTTAAAAAAAAGAAACAACGGCACTCACCAACCGAGACATTGAATCTCTGATCGGACCGTTACAAATCAAACACTTCCGAGGAGTTTTTATGTCCGACTCGTTACCTTCAAGCGTTAAAAGAAGAGAATGCGGAGTAGTCAACTTGGACGGTCAAGAAAATCCAGGCACGCATTGGATATGTTACCACAAAAATGATGGTAAAGTATTCGTTTTCGATTCTTTCGGAGGTGTTCCACCTACAAATTTAATTCATTATCTGAAAACGAACAAAACCTTTATATACTACAACGACGAACGCATTCAAGATTTCGGAGACGTGAACTGCGGTCATCTCTGCCTCTCCGTGCTCGCGTTTCTCTCTAAAATAAATAACCCTACGATCGAGGATTTCCAGAAAGCATTGTGGAACCTCAAACAGCATCACTAGGATGGGCGTGTTCCATCTCACGAGCGAATCTTCAATCTTGAAACTCACGCTGCACGACGACATCGTCTATCCTAAATCCGTGGCTCTGCGTGCATTCTACAGCATGTACACTCAAAATCGAATGAAACGCCCCCCCTTACGGTTATGCAACCCGGAATTTTATATCATCTAGTTTCGCCAGGAATATCAGCTCGCGAGAAGCGTAGTGTTTCCAACTCTTGAATCTAGCCACAGATTCACGCGACCGGGTGGAGATCTTGCTTTCCTCTTGATTTGATTTTAACGGACAAGAAGTTTATTTTGAGAATGTCTCTGGTAATAATAACAAGTGTTATTAACATTTATGCTTGAGTTTTTTATTATTCTTTTACCACTTCCGAACGAATATGTGAAGATTTTTTTTTTTCATTTTGCAATAACGCTTTAGGCATTTTTCCTTCAGAGTTATTCTTTTTGTTTTTAAATTTTTGGCGACATCTGATTTGGAAAAAGTTCCACGAAGTTTGTTTTAAGTGTAAATGCATCTGGACATACAGTGTAGAGTGGGATTCGAACAACAAATATGAGCTTCCGTCGCGAATCGAACCAGCGCTCCTTTCATTATGTTTTCTTTCCACGTTTATTACAATTTGCTTCCTTCAGCCTACTTCCGATTGTCGTATATTTCAATTCGTATTCCCGGTTTTTTTTTTCATTTGCATTGTTCGAGCAGTGATAACTTTCTCTCTTAATCTGGTTATTCGAATACTTTTATACTTAATTTTTTTTTCCTTTTCTCGATTTTCCCTTCGCACTCATTACAGATTTTGGTATCGCGCTTTTCCATATTTTCAGTAATTTAATTCTTTGATTATTTTTAATTTGCCCTTAGTCCGAATCAAGAAAATATGTTGGGAAATGTTTCCCGTGTAAATCTTATTGTATGGTGGTAAATTGATGCCAGCTTTTTCTTGCGATAAGGGTTTTGAAAGTGCAAGGGTCTCATTTATTAACCATGCTGGGAAGGGGAGGGGGCGGAGGGGTGCCAGAAACCTTCCAGTCGGAATATGCCTGAAACGAAAAGTATAGATCGACCAAAACGAAAAAAATCCTTGGGACGAAAAGTACCCGCGCAGATCTCCCTTCTTCCCTTCAGTTCGGACCATAAGGAAGTATGGTCCACTCTCCCCCGCCCCTCCTCGCGGGAGTACGGTGCACAGGAGTCGTGGGTCTGCGCAGGTTGTTTTGCTTGTGGTTCCACTCTTCCATCAGCAGGTGCGTGCTGAGAAGGCTATTCTATCTGCGAGTGAGGGGGAGGGGGTGACGAGCAACACTGCCACAGCGAGTCGCTGTAAATGATTTCATTGTCTGTGCTGGGTGAAACCGGTTCTTGGTGCTCCTACACTTTTCCGATACATTTCTGCCAGCCTTTCTAGCGAAGCGAGGTCATATGTTCCAGATTCGAACTCTGGTCAGGCATGAATGTATCACTGAGTTTGTCCCGCCACAATTTTATAAATTGATAATTCATCCGTATTATCGCGATTAACTCAAGAGGCAGAAGAGTGATGTAAAATAACCGAAATAGAAATTGATGCATTTGTGCCTGGTGCTAGTGTAACGACGAAGTTAACTCTTTATAAATGATGCAATAGGTAGCCCTTGCGCTCAAATACACTTATACCTTGCCACAAAAAAAATCTAACTTATCGCTGATCTCTTACTACATTTGGAATACAGCCAAGAGCGATGTAAAGCAATGCAATTACATTGTGAATGTTTCACATCCTATAGTCTTTCTTTTTCTCGTAGCGGGGGCGGGGGTTCATTCATTACAAATATCTAGGAATGGATTTAGCAGCAATCCGTGATATATTTAAATATCATAACATGCTGCGTAGCCAGAGTTCTTGGGTCCTAGCCTCTGATAATGAGTTTTTCTTTTTCGTTGTTTCTTCAATCTTCATCAATTTCCCTGAAGCATCATTCATCCTCTGTCGCCATTGGCTATATGTAAAAATTGACATAAAATTAGTAAATTTTGAAAAGAAAACACAAGGATCTGCTTTTCTCATAGCTCGCCAAACATGCACATTTCTGTATTTTATGCTTTCAGCGCTATCATTATTCTTGGCAGGCAATGGAATTGAAGCAACTCTCACAACTAACGTAAACTACATATCACTCAGGCATGACAATTCTCGCGGGCAAAGTGGATTTCTTTGGCACATGGTAGCGCAATAACTATCTTCTGGCCTAGATTTAAATCCGTACTTTTTATTCCAGTTGAGTGATTGACTCACAAGTTTGCCATTGAAGGTTTGGGTTGTATTTGGGTTATACGTATTGTGTTTTTGGTGCGCTAGAAAAAAGCAATCCCAAAGGTTCGCACTGAACAGAAAATTGTGTGCTTTTCCTCTCTCTCTTCCAACTCCGTCCCTCTCTCTCACCCCAAGTCCCCACTATTTAGGTAAACTGTTGTTAGAAACATATTTTCCGAAGAATATCCACATTGAAAATAATATTCCCCAATTGTTTTGATAGGGCATTTCTATTGCTCCGAACGAATTATCTCCGTAAGAGGACTAGGGCCTCCCCTATGGCGCAATCGTAGAGTCGTCACCTTTAATCAAGGGGTCCCGGGTTCGATACCCGGTGGAGGAACATAGTGGTTCGGAACCCACTATAAACTGTAGGTCCAGTCCCAATTAGTCTTTCTGTGCATAAAGTGGACTTAAAAAACAACAATTCAATTCAATTCAATTGAATTATCTTATCAATATTTTTAAATCTGCATGCACCTGCTTAATTTAATAGATTATACATTTATATTCATTGCGGGCAGAAATGTGCGAGAAAACAATGCATTTTTTTCAGGGAATGCATGAGTCAATAATAATGTATATTTTACGGTATATACTTTTTTATATTGCATTGATTCAATAGTATCCTTATTTCCTAAAGCAAGCGTGAGTTTCTTTGCACACACCACGCAGGCCCTGCTTGACGTAAATCTCAGATGCAGTAACTTCACGGTTACCTTTTGCCAGCACGCTTTGGCTTTAATTCGAGCCCCGGTGGGTGCTTCGTTCGAGATCCTGCAGCAGTTTTACTCGTATCTATGCCTTGAGCATGCCACTTGCAACGGAACCAATAAAATGAAACTTTCTGCACCGGAATGGGCGTGAAACTCTACATGCACCAATGATAAGGTGTTTTCAAGAGGCATGTGCCACGTGCAGCATGTCCCTTCGGTCCGAATGTTCCTTTACGATATAATTTCATCATGCCTTACTTTCGGAATTTACAAGAGAGAAGATAGTCCGCATGTTCTTGTGCGGCGGATCTGCTGCACTACAGATTGCTACGACCCTTGGTGTGGACGATTCATGCGTCAGGCGTTGGATTCGGTGTTACGAGGAAGAAGGTGACCAAGGAATGAAGTGAAGACCCAACAAAGGCCGGCCGTGGAAGGCAACCAGGGAAAAAGATGCAGGCATTATTGAGATGAGCGAGGGCAATCCCTTCATGGCTACAACGAAGATTCGCCAAGAGTTGAAACTGGAGTGCCATGCTGCAACAGTTCGGCACCGTCGAGCGGCAAAGAATGAAGCAATGACGCATTTCCATCACGAAGCACGGATCAGTTTTCTTTACAATATTTACCAGCTCCTCAAGAATTTTGGCAGAACGTAATTTTGAGCGACAAAAAAGTATTTTCGTCTGACGAAAATGGTCAGGTTTATGTTTGGAGGCGCAACAAAACTCGCTACGGCCCCGAGAACATTTCTACCCATGCTAGGAGTGGCAGGATATCCGTGGCGGTGTGGGCATGGATCAGTTCGTCTGGAGTAGGTGGATTGGTGGAAGTGTCCTCGAGAATGAATTCGCAGGAATACATCGCAGTGCTGGAAAACCACACGCTTCCCAGCGTGCGAGAGAGACATCTTGAAGATGAGATTTCGCACGTGACTTTCGATCAAGACAACAGCAGCGTCCATACATCGAAAGCGAACACCACCTGGTTTAATCAGCACCCAGGAATTTCAAGAGTAGATTGGCCAGCGAAGTCTCCCAATCTAAAACATTTTCACGTGTTTGATGTTTGGGAGAGTTTAAGGAGAAGACCAAACATCTGCTCGTGGAATCCTTGCCTCGTCGACTAGATGCAGTGCTTGAATCCAACGGCGGGTGGACACAGTATTGAAACCCCGCACGGTTTAACCGATGTTCTTTGCTACATCCCAGAACAAAACTAATTACACACATCTCCATATGCAACTTATGTTTCCAATTCTTTTTTATTGATACCTTGGTGCTCATGGTTACTTTTTCACACACCTGCACCATTATATTATATTCTATAATATTAATATTCACATTATTGACAGATATGATTCACATAAAATTCAAATGCGCAGCACACATGCACCCATCCCTAACACTTAACTATTAGTTACATTACACCTATCACGTTGTCACAGTTCTAAATCAGTGGTGCCCAGGGGGAGGGGCATTATGGCACAGACTGTGATGGAAATTTGACTGAGTAAACAGGGAACAAGTTTAATTACGTTATCAATTAGCCATTGCTGTTATACAAATAGTAATTTGTAGATTGTCAGGGGAATTGTTACGGGTAATAAGTAATATTGGTGGGGGGGGCGATATCCAACTCTTACATATTAGGCCTTAGATTGATAGGGAAATTATGGTGGGCGATTAATGAAGTTAGTGGGATTTTCAGGTAGCTGGATTGATAATTATTTTGGGGGCAGGGAATCCCAACTCTTGTGTATTACTATTACGTCTTAGATTGCTTTTTTGGAGGGAGCAATATCAACAGGAAGTCTAAAATTGGCTTGGAAATTTGGTTGGGAAGATTGAGTATTAAATTTGAGGTGGAGGAGAGGTGAATAAAGTTTTGATAAAGTGTTATGTCTTAGATTGTGAAGGGACTCGAACCCGGAACATTCGGTGTCTAGATCGTTAGTCCATCACTAACTGCGCTTGGCCGCAGAGAAGGTTCTCTTTGGTGGCCAAGCGCGTTAAATGGTCCACTTCCGATACCACGAAATTTCCGCGTTCGAGTCACGGCTTCAGTATTGGTATCATGGTGTCAATTTAATCTAATCGTCACTCATCCTCATTAGCCGAAAGTGGCAGAAGAGCGACTTAAAATAACAAAGAGGTACAAAAACAACTTTAACTCTCTAGTAATTTCTGATCAATAGATGCGTATTAGCTTTGATTGTTGACTCTTTAATGATAAGCTTACGATTATTATTGTTAATATGGATTGCCATCCATCAACAGAAGGACGGACCAATCGATCATTTAATTCATGACGTTTTTTTGGTATTTGTTGTCCCTTCGGATCAGCTTCGAAACATAAGGAAATGATTAGATGTCTGTCTGAAGTTAGTGACAATGGTTCTTTGATTTTCCGTCGCTCTTTCAGCCGGCGCGGGAACCACCTTTATGGCAGTGATCCTCTGTTGCCGCGTTTACCTACGAAGGAACTCGTGGCCAAACAACGAATTAGGTCTACCGCTTGGGCAAGAAGCGGCAACTTCACAAAGCCCTCTTCTCCGAAGCAGCCAGCCGGGAAACAGAATTTTGTCAAAATAACCCTTCTGCTCTGTGAATGAACACCGGTTCTAACAGCGTTTCTATACTTAATTGGACATTATCCATTGTTTTTCTTTTTGATTGACTATATATTCTATCTATATATTTCGAGACATATCAAGAGATCACCTCTTCTCTCATCTTCAGGCGATCAATTTTTGCTATGTCTGTAGTGTGATTGGAACAATGACAGTCCGTGATTTTTTCCAAATCCGGTCCGCTAAGCAACCAGTCTCAGATGCCCATTCGAAATCGACAGCTATAGAGGAAAATATGTTTGAAGTGAAGAGTCTTATTGAATGAAACATAGCTCGACTCACCCTCACATTTGAATTTTTTTAGATAACTTGCTTGCACTTCGTATAGAAAGCACCACGACACTGAAAATTCACACTATTTGTCATGGCAAATAGACCTTATTCCAGCTTCGCTGAAAGTTCGATGTAGTTGTCAGTCATTAAGTTCAACGCTCTCTGCGCGTGTGTTGTGATGGGTTACTGTGTTCCAATTTTGTTTTAATTCCATTTCATGCTCAGAAAGGCTACCCGAAGTGGGACCTACAGTTGAAAGTGGGATCCGAACCACTAGGCAGTTGTGTCTCCACCAGGAATCGAACCTGGGATTCCGTGATTATAGGGGGTTAACGCGTTCATGGCTTTACAGTTTCCTGAATTCAAGGAAGCCAAGGTGAGAAAAATGTGAAGAACTATCTTCTACACGGAGCTAACTGTGTGTATGTATGTAAAACTTTCTAGCACATCCATTTTCCTACCTTCATTTTATCATCATTACGTTGAATTTTGCACCAGTGATTTTTCACTACGTTCTAGGTCACGTCACTTTGAGTCGTAAAGTATTGTCTGTAATTCAGTTTTAGTATAGTTTGTAGCCTCTCACCCAAAAATTTTTAAGGTGGGAGAAGGGAGGGGGGAAAATAGTGCGAGTTCAATTGAGAATACGAAAATAGAGCGGAATGATTATATTGCTACAATATCTTCAGGAAAGTAAAGCGTAAAATTGAATTCTGCCTCTGAGTGAGTCCATGATATTGTTTATGTTTGAAGGTAATATATTAAACATGACTATCAGCATAACCGGACGCATTAATGAGATGATTTATTAGTGTTACCAGACTAAAGGTGTGGAGTGCGGCCTGTTGCCTCGTTCATTACGGAATTCCACATGTAAAAATTGATCAGCTCTTATTGCTAGTAACCATTATAGGCTTAGACCAAATTCTGGCGTTTATATTTCAATTCACTTCCTCAACAAATCCTTTCTCGATTGACTAGATTTTAAGCGGAGCGTCATTCAGTTGTTTGTGAGTGTTCTTTTTGCAGAAGCAACAGCAGCTCGCTCGCACACACAGTGCCCCGCCCACTCGACGAGACGCGTGGTCTGTGCAGTGCAGAACAATGACAGTGTTGCCTCTCTATTCGATCTTTGTATTCTCTTTTGCCTGCCACTACACACACATTTCAGACAATTCTTCCCATACAACAAATGGAAAAGCAATCAGGCAACTGTTAAATGGCTCTTTTCTAGATTTTCTATTAACACTTTCCACGGCCAAGATATGTTAACTTGGTTCTGTTTCGTATTTCCACAATTTAGCTTCGTGCAGTAGGGCTTTATATTGCAAGCTAAAAAAACAACGTAGGCAGGTATTTTAACATTTTAATTTTCATCCGTTTCATGATTGTGTGAAAGAATATGGTGGAAAAATACACTACTTGAGACAATATCACTAATAATAATTGGCCGCCGCTGTGCGCGAGCGTGGTAAGCCGTCGGCTTTTGATCTCGCTGCCGAAATTCCCGGGTTCGAGTCCCGGCCTGGGTATGATTGTTTATGAGTGTTCCTTCATGAATTTTATCATACACTAATCCTCATCGTTGCGACTAGCCAAAAGTAAAGTAAAAAAAGACAAATATATTAGTAATAATAAAAATATGAATCTAGCTCACCATGGTTCCTTTATGACTGTCCTTTTATCAATTCCATCGAGTCATCATTCATCCTCATTGTTGCGATTAGCCAATAAATGGTAGAGAAGCTGCGAAAAATAAGATGTAAAATAATAACAGAATTTTCTCCACAGAAGGAAAAATAAATGCTCCAGAAAACATGCAATACAGGAAAAGAGTGTCCTGTAATGTGAGTCTGTAAACCAAATGTAAATCACGAATGAAGAAGTTACGTGAAGGTTTCGTCTTCTACGAAGCAATACAGGCTTGGATGGCGTAGTGGTAGCGTCGACGCCTTGTAATCAAGGGGTCCCGGTGGAGGCACAAAGTGGTTCGGATCCCACTTTAAACTGTAGGTCCAGTCCCGATTAGTCATACTGTTCATTGTGGACTTAAAACACCAAATCAACAGCCAACTAACCAATACGGGGTTGGAAACACTACGGTTATAGGTTTGGAAACACTGCTCCTCTCGGGAACTACTCTACCAGGCGAAACTAGACGATATAAAATACCGGGTTGCATAACCGTAAGGGAGGCGTTTCTTTCGAATTCCTCTGTACCTCATACCTAACGTCACGCAGCACAACAACAAAATTAGCGTCGGAAGCGAACACATCGTCGTCACGCCAGGACAATACAATCTTTCCACTTTGCAAGCTCAGTTACCCAAAGGCACGTACCTTTCTCAAAATTCGGTCACGCACAGAGTGGAAATCCTATCCGCGACGGAGACCGTGGACCTGGGTACCATGGGAGAACTTTTAGGTTTCGAGAACGACACCAAACTCGAAGCTGGCATCAAGCACACAGCAACCAACATTCCTAAATTCTTGGCCATAGAGACTCTGAACGTACACTGCAACGTGGCGGAAGGCATGATCACGAAATCTTCGGACGGATTATTAGGAAGTCACAAGCAGACGGGAATCATAGCCACTTTCAAACCAAGTTCCGAGTTCATGGAACCGATCATCTACACGCCCTCTTCGCCGATCTATTTTCCAGTATGTCGCAACCGCATAGACGACATAGAGTTGGTGGTGACGAACGAGAAAGGAGACGTGGTGGATTTCGCAGGTGCCACTACGACGGCCATCGTGGAGATCAACGTATAATAAATAACCATACATGTAAAATGGAGCAAATCGAAAGTTACGAATTGCAATCTTTCCCTCCCAACCGTCGCACGTTCGCCAATCTGAACGAAGCGAACAGGGAGATCGAATACGACGTGGACGTAGGCGACGGGTTCATTCATCCTCACAGAGCGGACCTCTACCTTCAATTCGACGTGGTGAAGAAGGAAAGTGGAGAAGCGTTTCCCGCAGCAGCAAACTTGATACTCGTGGACAACTTCGTGCCTCACCTGTTCTCGCAGGTGGAGGTGAGGAAACACAACACTGTCATCGACAGAATAGACTATCCAGGCATCACGTCGACGGCAGTGGGAACGTTGAAATTATCCAAAACGGACGCAGCGTACTATCAAGCGGGAGGATTCGAAGCGGGGACCAAAATATCGACGAGAAGTCACACGGCGCTCTTTCCCATGCGTCTGCTTCCGGGATTCTTCTCGGACTACAAGGAGATCATGTGGAAGGGAGGATTGCTCGCTACCTTTCGAAGAGCTGCCAACGACAACGACGCACTGATGCGATACGCTACTTTGGGTCCGGACGGCACCACGCCGATAGCCAACACTTTACCCGAAGCAGCGAAATGCGTCATCCGGAGCATGGAATTGAGAATGCCGGTGGTGGAATACGAAACAAACTACGCCCTCAAGTACAAAGCGGAGATCTTGAAAAATCCGCAGGTGCCGATTCACTTTCACGGTTACCAGTGCGTGCAGAAGATGGCGTCGGGAAGTCACATGGAATTCGACGTGACGACGCAGTTCAACAACATACAGTTCGACATGCCAGATTTCGTCGTAGTGCTTTTTCAGACCGGGCGCGATAACAACCAGGAAAAAGATTCCAGCAAGTTCGACGACTGCAAGATCAAGAACGTTTATCTCAAGAACGGTAGGAACGAAGTGTTCCCGCGCGAGAATTACAACCTCGACATGACCAAAAACGATTACCTCAAACTTTACGAAGCGTTCTCGGCTTACAAACGCGTGACCGAGGGAAGCGTGGACATGTACTACACGCCCAGCGAATTCAAAACCCACAGACCCATGACCGTCATCAACACATCTAAGAGGAAGCAGGTGGTGGTCAACGATCGAACCAACATCAAGGTCGTCTGCGAGTTCCACGATGCCTTGCCCGAGGATACCCTATGCAGTGTCATCCTGATTGCAGAGAAGTCCTTCGCCTACGACGTGAAGAACGAGAGGGTCACAGAGCAGTTTTAACAGGTTTTTTATCATCTTTTCTTGCACAATAAGAAATTTTTAGTACTAACACAATCAGTTACAATGGCACAGTACGAATTTCACTAGTTCAGATCAGTTACAAATATCAATTTCATCAGTTATCAGTTACAATATCTTTTTTTTTCATCACTATAACACGAGACAATCAGAATTTGCACAAAATTTGTTGCTGTTTTTACACGTAAAAATTAACAATAAAATTCTTTCTTTTTTTATCGTTTCAGATGCTGCCGAAACATCAAAAACACATACACACACTAGAAAAAAAAGCATGCAACTTTATTTGTAACACATACATACTCTCCATCTTCATCAAGAAAATATTATAATAAACATAATTATTTTTATCTATATCTCACAATAAAACTCTATATCCAAAAATATCACAACATCAAATAACACTAGAGTCGTTAGTACACGTTGCATGCATTACGGAGGTCCTCTGTAGAGTTTCATGGAAGTTTGAAAAAAAAAACACGTGAAACTCTACAGAGGTGCGGTTGTAGATAACCGTAGCCGTTAGAAAACCTTTACTTTTTTGGCTGGGCACCACGCACCCTGGCGAGGTTATAGGGGCCAGGTATCCTAAAAAACAACAATTATTATTTTGTTTGTTTGTTTGCGTCACAATACACGCGCGCGCGCGCGCGCGCGCGTGTGTGTGTGTGTGTGTGAGTGTGTGGCACATCGTTCCCCCGAGAGAGAGAGGTTTACAAAAGTCACGATTTACAAACATTGCCGGAGTTGGAAAATTACGATATGGCGCATTCGCTCACCACCGTTGCCAGCTATAGGTTTTTCTCTCTCTCTCTCTAGCCCTTGCCAAGTAAAAAAAAAAGTGTAGGTAGGAGTTGGGAACACTGCGAGAAAATGGAGCTCATGCCTTACAAGAGAAAACCATTAAGGCGAGCTCCAACGAGCTCCACTTTCTGACGTTGAACCCGTGCAGTGTTGCCATCCACCCATCTTTCTCTTTTACGGCAGTGCCGGCTCTCCTTGCCCAGTGTGTGTAGGTTGGCTAAAATTGCTTTATGCACTGTAAGGCAAGCCTCAAGCAAAGTTGCCAGCTCCTTGCTTGAGGTTAGGTTAGACCAAGAAAAAAAAAAGCTGTAGGTAGGCTGTCGGTTGTTTAACTCTTCCCCCACTCTCCTCTCTCTTTTTTGTAAAAGGCCATGGTAAAAGTACCAGTAGGTTGGCAACCTTGCTTTATGCACTGTAAGGCAAGCCTCAAGCAAGGTTGCCAGCTCCTTGCTTGAGGTTAGGTTAGACCAAGAAAAAACCTTGGTGATTTTTTCGAGTAAGGTGTTGGCAGCTGTCGGTTGTTTAACTCTTCCCTCTCTCTCTCCTCTCTCTTTTTTGTAAAAAGCCATGGTAAAAGTACCAGTAGGTTGGCAACCTTGCTTTATGCACTGTAAGGCAAGCCTCAAGCAAGGTTGCCAGCTCCTTGCTTTAGGTTAGGTTAGACCAAAAAAAACTGTAGGTAGGCTGTCGGTTGTTTAACTCTTCCCCCTCTCTCCTCTCTCTTTTTTGTAAAAGGCCATGGTAAAAGTACCAGTAGGTTGGCAACCTTGCTTTATGCACTGTAAGGCAAGCCTCAAGCAAGGTTGCCAGCTCCTTGCTTTAGGTTAGGTTAAACCAAAAACCTTGGTGATTTTTTTCGAGTAAGGTGTTGGTAATACTGCAAGAAAATAGGGGGGGCTTATGCCTTACAAGAGCAAACCATTAAGGCAAGCCCCACCGAGCCCACTTTCGGGCGCAGTGTTGGCAACACTGCGAGAAAAAGGTTGCCAGCTCCCTGCTTTAGGTTAGGTTAGACCAAAAACCTTGGTGATTTTTTCGAGTAAGGAGTTGGCAACACTGCGTCATCAAGTGGGGATCTTGCCTTACGAGAGAAATCCAGTAAGGAGATCTCCACTTGATGACGTTCAACCCGTCCACCTCCACTACTGTCAGGGGCGTGACGCTGATCACATCACCCCCACTCATGACCGGATCAAGAAAGTGTGAGGCGTTACCCCCACACCCCCTATACACCTTCATGGCGTGGTGCTAAGCACAGGGGAGCACTTTACTTTACTTTTACTTCCACGTTAGTACACCCTGGACTGAAGACTAACGAGGCTCTGGCGACTGGCCCCATGGCCAGTATAATTTTGTTTGTATTGTCCTGTTCTTTTGTCCTTATTTGTGCTGAGTGCCCCTTTACAGCCTCAGCTTTTAACGAAAGTCAGAACATTTTAATATTTTATGATTTGAGTTCTGCAACGTTAGAGTTGTGATTTGTACCGATAAGGGGCTGGACCCCGTATAATGTGACGGGTTCAAAATAGCCTTAGTGCTGACGCACTCAAAATTTTAAATTCAAATTCTAAAAAAGTAGATGGAAACACTGATTTTCACTAATATTAACGATTTGGATGTTACATGACATATTGAGCATTCACTAAAAATCTGTATGCTAGTTCTGAGCAAATAATATGAAGTAAAAGTAATTTTTCTTGCCAAAATTGACTCGGTTTTACGGCATTCTCCGAGGTTACCTTTATAAAAAAAACTGAATGGTGCTGACATGATGTTGTTTTGCAATTTTATTCAAGGCTATGATGTTTATGACTCCAACAGTTAGTTTTTATGCAGCTTTAGCAGTAATTGAGTATTTTATGGCTGATTTAAGATTAGTTTCTTTCTGAAGAATGATCACTTTTGGACAAAATTTTGATTTCAAGTTACAGTAATTCAAAACTATGAAACAATACAAGTTTAATATACTCGATTTAGGTCATTTGTGGTTCAATTGTTATTATTAAGTTTCAAGAGGTACAAAATTTGTAATATTTAGTTGTTTTTATGCTAAAAATCCATTCAATCATCATTTCTTCGTAATTAGGTAGGTAGAATTATGGATTATTGACAAAAATAAAATAAAAGGTTAAAATCAAATTATGATACTGCATGATTGCACAAGTTGCAGATGTTGTATTTAACTTGGCATGGTAAAAGAAAGATGGAACATGAATTTTTTTTCGGTGGAATGCCGAGGAATTTTCTAAAAAAGGAGATGGAAACACTGATTTTCAATAATATTAACGACTTACATGTTACATTAACATATTGAGCATTCACAAAAAATTTTATGCTAGTTCCGAGCAAATAATATGAAGTAAAAGCAATTTTTCTCGCTAAAATTGAATCTGTTTTTACAGCATTCTCCGAGGTTACCTTTATAAAAAAACTGAATGGTGCTGACATGAAAAATGTAAGTTCTTGATGTTGCTTTGCAATTTTCTTCAAGGCTAAGATGTTTATGACTCCAACAGTTAGTTTTTATGCAGATTTAGCAGTAATTAAGTATTTCATGGCTAATTTAAGATTAGTTTCTTTCACAAGAATGATCATTTTTGGACAAAATTTGGATTGCAAGTTACAATAATTCAAAACTATGAAACAATACAAGTTAAATATACTAGATTTAGGTCATTTGTGGTTCAATTGTTGTTATTAAGTTTCAAGAGGTAAAAAATTGGTAATATTTAGTTGTTTTTATGCTAAAAATCCATACAATCATCATTTCTTCGTAATTAGGTAGGTAGAATTTTGGATTACTGACAAAAATAAAATAAAAGGTTAAAATCTAATTATGATACTGCACGATTGCACAAGTTGCAGATGTTGTATTTAACTTGGCATGTTAAAAGAAAGATGAAATCTGACATTTTTTCTGAGGAATGCTGAGGAGTTTTCTAAAAAGGTAGATGGAAACACTGATTTTAACTAATAATAAAGATTTGGATGTTACATAACATTTTGAGCATTCACTACAAATATTTTTGCTAGTTCTGAGCAAATAATATGAAGTAAAAGCAATTTTTTTTGCCAAAATTCAATCGGTTTTACGGCATTCTCCAAGGTTACCTTTATAAAAAAAACTGAATGGTGCTGACATGAAGAATGTAAATTCTTGCTGTTGCTTTGCATTTTGAATTTGAATTTAAAATTTTGGGAGCGTCAGCACTTAGGCTATTTTGCTCCCGTCACATTATATGGGGGCCAGCCCCTTATCATTACAAATAACAACTCTAACGTTGTATCACTAAAAATCTTAAAATGTTCTGACTTCTGTTAAAAGCTGAGGATATAAACGGGCACTCAGCACACACAAGGACAAAAAACGGGACAACACACACAAAATTATACTGGTCATAATGCCAGTCGCCAGAGCCTCGTTAGTCTTTAGTCCAGGGTGCACTACGTGGAAATGAGGTTGACTTTTGGGCGCCTTAGAAGAAGGCCGCCCCTTACACCCCGCTGTTGCTTTGCAATTTTCTTCAAGTCTAAGATGTTTATTTTACTTGTGCAAAATATTTTTTTTTTTTTGTAATGAAGATTCTGACCAGAAATGATATTATGACATTATTTCCTTTCAGGAAAAATGAATGTTACTGCACTCCAACAAGAGGTTTTAGCGGAGAACCTGCAATGAAATACTTCTTAACAGAACAGAAGAAATTGTATTTTGACAAATTTAGACAAATAAAGAATATATTTTATGAAAAAATTTTAAAGTTCAATGGTGACATGGATAGTGTCTGATCACTCGCTGGTGTAAAAAAACAAATATCAAAGTATGCGTATTTATATTTATTTGGTTCATTGAATTGATGTTTTAAGTCCACTTTATGCACAAATAGGCTAATCGCGACTGGACCTACAATTCAAAATGGGATCCGTATCACTGCAATGTGCCTCTACCAGAGTTTCGAACCAGAAATCCCTTCATTACAAGGAGCTTAATTCAATTGCTCAGTGTATTCTGAAACTGACCAACTGATCCTAACCACCATAACAACGTTGAAAGTCAAACATGGGTGAAATATAAATGATTAAAAAATAATAGAAATGAGAACATATAATTATATCTTTGAAGTAATAATTCAATGGAAATTGCTCACAAGTAACATTAAGATATTAATTTTTCTAATTAGTAACCACAACCTCTGATACACACTGCACATTTAATATTATAGAGAATTTTAAAACTTTTCATTGATTTATAAATTTTTAGTTATTATTCAATTATATTATTCGTATTGTTACTGCCTAAAACTTGCTAAAGTTTAGCCTGTCTCCACTTTGCACTTGTGAATTGATATTTATTTCCCAGTTCTGGTTACTAGTTCATTTACAAAATTTATTTTGTGGTCAAAGTGTATCTACATTTCTCCAATTATGTAAGTATATAAGATATTATTACATTCATTTTGAATTTTTATTTGAGATAAGTAAAAGGTGAGAATATCACATAGTAAATTTTAGTATCCGACAGTTATATTTGAAGACATGTGCTCAATTTGTGATGTTTGAAATTAACTTGGAATATTGCTGTGTAATTCTGAAAGTTCGAACACCGTATAGGTTGAAAACCATACATGTTGAACATGTATTCTGTCCAGGAAAAATGTTTTCATTCATACAGATATGACAAGAGTAGAATTTTCAGATGACCGTGACTCGGGGTGTAAGGGGTACCTTCCACGTACGCGCCAAAAAGTCAACCTCACTTCCACGTAGTGCACCCTGGACTAAAGACTAACGAGGCTCTCGCGACTGGCACTATGGCCAGTATAATTTTGTGTGTGTGTCCTGCCTTTGTCCTTGTGTGTGCTGAGTGCCCGTTTACAGCCTCAGCTTTTAACGGAAGTCAGAACATTTTAAGGTTTTTAGTTATGCAACGTTAGAGTTGTTATTTGTAATGATAAGGGGCTGGCCCCCGTATAATGTGACGGGAGCAAAATAGCCTAAGTGCTGACGCTCCCAAAATTTTAAATTCAAATCAAATCAAAAGATGACCGTGACTCATAGAATCATGAATGAATTTCATACAACATTAAATGCTTCCAGCCTCTCATCTATTAGTAGAGGGGACAGGAGCATTATGCTGATCACATCACTCAAATCCCACCTTCTTTGTGACAGGGTGCAACAAACCACGAAGAGCTTATTATTGCATGTAAAACTTTACACACATTTGATGGTAGTTTAGGATTTGGTGGCGAATACGAGTATTTTTTCTTTTTTAGATGTAACTTTTGTCTGGTGTGAATGAATGTGTATTTCGTACTTTTATGCACTTTCCCCCCCTCAAGAATAATTGTAGCAATTGAGATACGTGATCATTTGAGGAGAGGTAAAATAAATATAATTAAATATCATTCCTAATTAGGTATCAAACATTGTGAATTTTATTTTCAGGAAATGATTTACAAATAAATATTGAAATAAAGGGGCTTAACCCCAATAGGTCCGCCTTAAATATTTCACTCGTGAATACAGTACTGATTCCATTCAATATATAATGTAAAATTATATCACTAATATAGCTGAAATATCACAAAACCTTACAGAAATGTATCTGTAATGTTACACTGAAATGCTTCTGTAACATTACGAATGTTATGTTAAATTCGCAGACATTTTTACATTGCTGAAACATACCTGAAACATCACAGTAATGTTTCGCAATGTTGTTACAATGTTACAATGTTTCACGAGTTACGTATCCGTAACATATCTGAAACCATGTTGTGCTGTATGGGAAAGAATATTATATTAACAAGACTTAAAGCTTACAATCCACTGTCATTGCTTCATTTTATTGTTGTTGTACTAGCAAAATATTATTGTAATAGGTTATTTTCTGCAGCTTTTGGATAGCTGAAGAAACCGTATTCACTCTATCAGAAAACACAAGACAAACGTTTGCCAATAGAGAAGTCATGTCCAGATGCTGTGGTGCAGGTCGATGATAATTCCTTTCTTGTTAAATCTAGTACAGATGATGTTGGTTGGTGTTCGTGTTTCTCTGGTGTGCAAGGAGCATTTTGCAAATACCAAGCAGCAGTGCACATCAGACATGGCATGATGTTTCCAAACAGTCAAGGGCTTTCTATCCAGGATAAAAAAATGTATGAAATTGCCACAGGAAATTCACAGGACATAACTTCAGCTTTCCTTGAACCAATAAACTCTGGAAATGCTTAAGAAATTTGTACCATTACAACAAAAGATGCCCGTGAGTAGCCAAATAATGTAGCTTCAAGAGATAATTTGACTACACATGAAGAAACTGCAATTTACCCAACTTTTAATGTACAGCTGTTTAAATCAGAATGCGAGAGATTTAGTAACATCTTGGAAGAAAATACAACAGATACAGATTTGATGACATCTGCAAGAAAATTTACACAAAAAATGCAAAAAATCAAAACGCCAATGCAGCTTTATGAATTTCTGAATACCAATGAACTTAAATAGAAGAAAGGAAGGATCATCATGTGGAAGTGCACGATATCGTTCATGCCGTCCATTGAAAGGTGTGAAAAAAAAACAGATGCAAATTACAAAGAAACTTAGGTGGAAGTATAGCACTGAATTGCCCCAATGCTAAGTCATGGAAATGCTCATTGAACGTAGTTAAATTATACACATGGAATCATTTTTGCAAACTTCAAATTATATTACCAAAAAGATCCAAATACAAAGTTTCAAAACTTTTAAGTTTTCAGTTATCGGTAGTTATTCTGGACAAAAGTGCATGTGTGGTTCACTTTGCACTTTAAATATTTCCTGTTAATGACATGTTCATTATGTCTTTTTTTCTAAACTTTTCTGTGTTTCAACTGGGCTTCTGGAGCTCACTTTCACACTATTGATTTAAGAGCCATTTCATGTGAAGTGGACAAACAAGGTTAAGTTTTTTATTCAAAGTATCACTTATTATTAGGGCTAGGATTTTGATGAAATTGCATCTTTTTTCTGGTGAATAAGAAACCCAAATCTTTTAATATTTATATGTTTCATGTCGTGCTGAAACTTTTAAGCACTATTTGTTGGGGCATTTTTTTGCATTTTTTGCCATTATGGGTTGTATAAGTCATTTTTTGGCATTTTAAGTCATTTTTTGGTCATTTATTTTTATTTTCTTAGTTTTCCAGAGCACTTGTACGCTGCGAGTGCATGGGCAGCATTAACGTGAAAGGATTAACATGAATAAATATCCTATTTTTTTCATATCTTCCCTAGACAATTTAAAATATATGAAACCGCAGCTACCTTCCATCCGTCTCAGAAGAAAATAAACAACACGAATATAACGATTTCCTTACAATGAAATTCAATTGTTAGAAGTTCAAAACAGCTCGCAATTTTGCCCCAGGAGAAGAAAGTCGTTGCCCTGCCTAATCTTATCTTCTAATCTGCTCAGACCAATTGTTGTGTTCCTTGAAAGTGAATGGATGGAACGTGTGATCTGGCCATTGTCGAAGTTCCTGTTTATTGCGAGAATTTACTTTGGTGCAGTGTTCAGTAGAGCAGGTTTTCGAAGTATTGGACAAGATGCCAAAAACCAAGCAAAGTACACAGTACAAATTAAAACAGTTTGTGTCCCAGTATGGTGAAAATACGTTCAGTACGGACGGATCAGTATTATTCTGTCAGCTTTGTGGTGTAAGAGTTGCTGCGGAAAAGAAATTCACGGTGGAGCAACATGTCAACCGCGAGAAACACAAGGCAGCTCTGAAGCAAATTCAAGATCAGAAGAGGACGGTGCAATTGTTAATGGGTGAGTGTTCCTCCAAATCCTCTGTTATTTCTGAAGAACTGTGCGACGCTTTTATTTCTGCTGACATTCCTCTAAGTAAACTAAATAATCCTAAACTTCGAGCATTTTTGGAAAAACATACTGGGAAATCGATACCAGATTCTTCCACGCTAAGGAAAAATTATGTCAAGAAATGCTACAACCAAACAATGGATCAAATTCGGCAGAAAATTCATGGTAAGAAAATATGGGTGTCAATTGACGAAAGTACCGACCCACTCGGACGGTACATTGCAAATGTAGTGAGTGATTGGTACGATGCAGGAATCCGAGTCTACTCAAGTGTTTCTAATAAATTGTGAATGTCTAGAAAAAGTGAATTATTCAACGATCAGCAAAGTTTTCAATAACGCGATGCAGTTATTGTGGCCCGACGGCATTCAATATGACAAGGTGTTGCTTTTCGTAACAGATGCGGCACCGTACATGGTTAAAGCAGGGAATTCTCTGAAAGGTCTGTACTCGAAAATGGTACATGTAACATGTCTTGCACATGCGTGTCACCGTATTGCTGAAGAACTGCGAAGTCACTTTCCTGATGTAGACCAACTGATTGCACACATTAAGAAGATTTTCCTCAAGTCCCCATCACGAGTGTTAGCTTTTAGGTCTCATGCACCTGATGTGCCTTTGCCACCAGCTCCTATTCTTACTAGATGGGGTACATGGTTAGAGGCTTGTGGTTACTATTGTGAAAATTATAAAGTTGTGAAAGAAGTTGTAACCTCTTTCGACAGCAGTGAAGCATTGTGTATAAGACAAGCACAGGAACTCTTGGCTGATCCAGAAATGGAGGGAAAATTATGCTATATAAAGTCCAAGTTCGGCTTCCTACCTTCTGCCATAAATTCACTCGAGACATCTGGAGCTACATTGGTTGATCAAGTTAATGTCCTTAACAAAGTTCAGGATAATTTGGAACCAGTTCCAGGTACTGTTGGAATACAAGTGAGAGAAAAGATGCAGAAAGTGCTAGGGAAAAATGCAGGATACACGATAATATGTTCTATTCGTGACGTATTGTGTGGGAAAACGTTTTCATTGCCAGACTCTGAAACCGAATTAGAACCAAGTGACATTGTATGTTTTAAATATGCCCCTATTATCTCTGTTGATGTTGAAAGGAGCTTTTCTATGTATAAAAGTGTGCTAGCTGACAATCGTCATTCATTTCTTTTTGAAAATTTACAGAAAATATTCGTTACACACTGCAACTCAAAACTGAACAGTAACCTCTCATAATTTGTCAAAAGTTGCATACTAGAGTTGCTGTAATTTGAAGTGGAAATAAAATTTTACTTTGGAATTTTTAACGGTTTTTAGGTCATTTTTAAAGTCATTTTTTGGCAATTTTTAGGTCATAAATGCATCTTTTTAAGGGCAGTTTTTACGAATTTTTAGGTCATCAAAATCCTAGCCCTACTTATTATGTATAAAACTAAAGAGAAATAATTTGGAATTATTCATACTTTAGTTACATGAATTTTAATAATATATTGTTTCAAATCTATAATTTTTTAAGTAGAAGTGGGGTTTTACGTGTAGTGTCTCCACTTACTTTAGTTCCATTACCATAAGAAAGCTGTTAATTCTAATTTTGAACTAATTTTCTCATTGATTAATTTTATATTTTAAGCTCTGAAGTATCATACTTCATTTCTGAAACAAACCTTAGTTTGAAGAATATATTTATGATCATGGGGTGTAAGGGGTGACCTTCCACGTAGTACACCCAAATGTCAACCTCACTTCCACGCTAGTACACCCTGGACTGAAGACTAACGAGGCTCTGGCGACTGGCCCCATGGCAAGTATAATTTTGTTTGTATTGTCCTGTTGTCATGATGTGTGCTGAGTGCCCCTTTACAGCCTCAGCTTTTAACAGAAGTCAGAACATTTTAATTTTTTTAGTTATGCAACGTTAGAGTTGTTATTTGTAATAGTAAGGGGCTGGCCCCCGTATAATGTGACGGGAGCAAAATAGCCTAAGTGCTGACGCTCCCAAAATTTTAAATTCAAATCAAATCAAATATTTATGATCATATTCATAGCCTTTGCATTGTTCCCTAATCCATCAAAGTAAATAATGTGCATGGTGTCACACCCATCACAGACAAAAATTTTATATAATAAAGAATGTACTAATATTTTTAGAAACTAAAAGCATTTAAATTTCGAGTAAAGTTTGTTTTATCCTAAAGTCAAGTCTCAGAGGTGTCGCACCTTTTACAATTACAAAAGATGAATTTTCTCTAGTTAAAAGTTGAGATGGAGGAGGAATATTCTGAAATTAAACAACTTTCATCAAGGAAAAGGAAATTACATGAATTGATGGAGTTACAAATTTGAAAATGTAAAAAAATTATTAAAGAATTAATGTAAATTTGTCTGAATGTCACATCCGTTACAATGGAATTGCCCTTAACCAATATCATATCTTATAGGCATTTTCAGAATTCTATTCAACAGGCAAGAAAGGCATTTTCTCCCCAAAGATACTCCATCTGTTTAACGTCATTACATTGCTGCAATGATCTGTACCACCCTTACTTGAAATGAAATTACATGTGTGAAATTATACTTTTAGGCTGACATTCATTTTCCAGAGAAGAACAATAGTCTCTTCTTGCTCTGCTTCCCCCTCCAGATGACTGACTATCTTTGGATTCACTACGCACTAGAACCTGATATTTCTTTTCAAAAGTACATTGCAGATGCTATGGGCAAGATTAAAGGGGCACAGTTTTCATTATTGGATTAAACATATTTCAACATCACTGTGGGATGTTATTAACAGTTTGTCATCAATTTAAAAAAAGTGGTTTTAACTTCCTTCATTGTTGAGGCATACATATACATTTCAAGACTATTAGAAACAGCAATGAACACCATTAAGTTATGGATGTTATGACATGTCAGGAAATAAATGTTAAAATAACATTTTACATGAAGTAAATATATGTTACATGACGTTACAATATATTATATAATTTTTGTATTATTTTATTCAGTAATAAGTGTATAACACCTGTGTTGTAATATTTCCTTGGTATTAGTGCATTCCTAGCATTAAAAGAATATTCACGAATAAATCATGTGACAAAGATGATTTTTATTATGAAATATATAGTGTCTTATGTATACTGTAGTGTTTTTAAAAGCTTTTTCATTACTTGGAATTGCTCAGTTTTGTCATTCCGTGTTTTATTATCATTGGTAACCAATGCTGCAGGTCCTCTTTAGATTAAGTATATACTGAGCTATCTCTCACATAATTTAAACTGCTTATTTAAAAAGTAATGTACATTTGTCATTTTCTTGGAATGTAAATTTTATAACAATTGGTTTACTATAAGAAATTTTTAATGTGTAAATACAGCGTGTCCACGCTAGAGGGATCGAGAAATAAATGCTCGCCATTTAAAATCAGATAAGGATATTGCTGTATTTTTCATATGACAGGAAAGGGAAACTCTCCGAGATTGTGCAACACTGTTTTCAGACAGCTACATGGTCCGCATGCGCGTCAATAGCTTTGGTCTCGAAAGGAAGCCAGGCGCCATTCAGTAGTCGATCGCGCAGTGGAAAACATGTGGACACCGCAACAGAAAGCTCAGAGCGTGTTATGGCTAGCAGAAGAGAAATCTGTTACTCGGGTTCAACACCGTGTTCATCGTACGTGAAATGTGGATCCACCTGGTCATAAAGCGATTCTCCACTGGGACAGAACACTCCAAGAAACAGGTTCTTTACTACCGCAAACCGGCAAACATGCGAAAGTGTCTGTGAATAAGGCAACAATCGAACGTGTGAGAACGGCATTTGCAAGGAGTCCAAGGAAGTCTATCCGAAGAGCTAGTTCCGAACTTCAAATTCCTAGATCGACTATTCACAAGGTCTTACACAAGCGACTCCATTTGACTGCTTACAAGATCGAGCTTCATCACCACATAAAGCCAAATGATCGTCTGCTTAGGGCACATTTTGCAGCTGAAATGCTTCTGCGAATTGAAAATGACAGCTCGTATCTGGACAAGATTGTTTTCTCGGATGAAGCAACCTTTCATTTATGCGGCAAAATCAATAGGCATAACTGACGGATATGGGGTTCAGAGATTCCCCATGTTATTCAAGCGTGACACCGAAGAGTGCAGACGTGTTTTCTTGAGGTCCTAGCTGCGGGGTGCGCTACCTGACATTGGCGGAAATGGGTGTGTCGTTGGCCGTGTACCGAGCACGGATCGGACTCTTCTGTGCATCGAGATCTTTCCTCAAGACACGACAAGAATCCTCCAGTGACAGTGTTAAATCGTCGAAATGTTATCAAGCTTACGGCTTGGTGTTACTGACGATATTAATTGTTGGCGGCGTCGAGCTAAACCCCGGTCCCCCGAAAGTAGACAGAAGCGAGTTAAGTGAAATCCGTGATATCCTCAAGTCTCTCCAAAGTTCGAATGAGGCTATTATGAATGAAATGAAGGAAATGAAAGATACGGTCACCAAGCTGGTGGACAGAGTCACAAGCATGGAACAGGATATGGATAAGTTGGCAGACGAAGTGAGTGACTTACAGGGATACTGTAAGTTTTTAGAATGGCGTGTTGAGGACCAAGAGAACAGGTCGAGAAGGCAAAATCTCGTGTTTCATGGCATCGAGGAAGAAGATCGCGAATCGTATGCCACGACCGAGGCAAAAATCCGGGAACTGATCGAAGGAAAGCTCAAAGTGTCCCTCGGTGAGCTCGATCTCGATCGTGTGCATCGTCTCGGGAAAAAGCAAGGAAACAAGAACAGACCTGTGATATGCAAATTTCTGTCTGACAAAAAGAAAGAAGAAGTGTTACGCAACAGCAAAGAACTGAAAGGAAGCCGTGTGTATTTGGAGCAGGACTACTCTGCAAAGGTTCGAGAAGAACGGAAGAAGCTCCAGTACCACATGATCGAGGCCAGGAATCAAGGAAAGTATGCATACCTGCAGTTTCGGTATCTGTTCATCGACGGGAGGCGTTACACACTCGGCGACCTGGAGAGTATGCAACCGGACGAAGTACCTGTCTCTCGTCAACGTGACAAAGGAATTCCACCTACCCCTTCCGCGCCTCCGTCGGAGGCCGCGACGGCAGCTGGAGCAGCAGGAGGGCAGGGACCGAAGCAACGTTCGCCATCCGCATCCACCCTCTCTTCCCGTCGGGACCCGAGGGTAAGGAACAACAATAGGGAGAGAGGTCATTCCACCCAATGATGGACAGGCAGTCAACGGTCATCCCCAGAAAAAGGGAAAGAGACGGTGAGTAAAGCATTATTTAATCTAGCATTTCAAAATACCCGAGGGCTCCGTACGAAAATCAGGACTTTCTCTCAAAGCGTTTTTGCCAACGACTATGCTGCAGTGGCTGTAGTCGAAAGCTGGCTGGTACCTGGCATCAGGGACAGTGAACTGTTTGATGACAGATATGGCGTAACTAGATGTGACCGGAAAATGAAAACCTTCGGAAAAAAGGATGGAGGGGGGGTTATTTTAGGAATACAAAACAAATACAGATCAACCACCATAGAATTAGCTGACCTACCAATTGAATGTGTCCTCGAAAAAACTGTAATTAACGATATTATGTCTCTGTATATATGCATAGTATATTTCCCACCCTTGTGTACTATTTCAATTTATGAAGCGTTTTATGAAGCGATTTATTCTGTATGTCTTCCCAGTTCACGCATACTCCTCGTAGGTGATTTTAACTTGCCGGAAGTAACAGGTTCTAATTATGATTTCAGCAAAGGCTCGCAAAAATCTAAAACTCTCTCCAACTTTATGTCTTACTACAATTTAAGTAGTGTAAATAATGTGTTAAACACCAACAACAAAACACTAGACTTAGTTCTGACTAACATCCAAAACGTGTCGGTCTGTAAAGAAACTGAAACGTTAGTACCGGAGGATGAACATCACCCCCAACTTAGCATCGAATTCTTTGTTTCGAAACATGTTAAAGCAAATAAAGAGAGAACAATTAGCATGCGTAATTTCCAAAAAGCAAACTTTGAAGTAATGTACCGTGAAATTGCTACCATCAACTGGGAAGAAATATCCAATCAAAAGAATGTAAATGACGCGCTTGATATCTTTTACGAAAATCTGGATAAAGTTTTCGAAGCTACCGTCCCGTACAAAAAGAAATCCATAACATCACGATATCCTAGTTGGTTCACCAGTGGCATAATTAAAAACATTAAAAGCAAATCCCACCACCATAAGAAATGGAAACGTGGAATTGGTAATACCAACTTTCATCGTGCACAGTTTGAAACTCTCCGCAAAATAACCAAAAGGCAAATTGAAAAAGCTTACAGGAATTACATATCAGAAACAGAAAATTATATAAAACTCGATTTTAGACACTTTTGGTCCTTCGTTCAAAATAAAGGGAGGAAAAATACGTCCATGCCCCTCAAATACAATGACACTACACTAGACGATGACGAGGCAATTGCGAACGCTTTCGTCCAGCATTTCCTTTCCACCTATAAGAGCACGCCCGCGAATTACGACTGCAATTTAATCGAAGACCACCAAAAGATAGACGTAGGCGAAGAATTTATACTAAACGCAATCAGTATTGATGATGTTGAAAAGGCAATAAAAAAGTTAAAACCAAAGAAATCTTGTGGCCCTGACGGCATTCCGCCCTACGTGTTAAAAGGTTGTGCAAGCTTATTAGCCCTACCCTTAATGAAAATATACAATCTTTCCCTAACCACATCTGTATTTCCCAGGAAATGGAAAACATCTACAGTGCGTCCCGTACCCAAAAATAGTGGCACCGGTAACATTGAAGAGCATAGGCCCATATCTTTATTGTCTGCGCCCGCAAAAGTTTTCGAAAGTATTATTTATCAAAGATTGTTGTCACACATATCCCCAGTAATATCTGCCAACCAACATGGCTTCGTCCCGGGTAGATCCACTGTTACGAACCTATCCCTCCTAAGTCATTTCGTAGCAACTAATCTAGAAGAAAGAAAGCAAGTAGATGTCATCTATACAGATATATCCAAAGCCTTCGATAGAGTAAACCACGATATCTTGTTGAGTAAACTCTCGTGTTACGACCTCTCCAAACCAGCACTAAATTTCTTTGCTTCTTATCTAAAAGACCGTAAGCAGAACGTATCTTATAATGGAATTTTAACAGAAGAGTTCGCAGTTTTCTCAGGAGTCCCCTAGGGTTCGAATCTCGGACCTCTGTTATTTTTAATTCTAATCAATGACTTACCAAAGTACCTGTGTGACTCATTCAGACTCTTATACGCCGATGACTTTAAATTCGGTAAGACTATTTGTAATATTGATGACTGCAAATCCTTACAAAGTGAAATCAATACAGTAACAAAGTGGTGCTAAATAAATGATCTTAATCTGAACATAGCAAAATGCTGCACGATGACATACTCGCGCAACAGAAAGCAAATTGAATTCGATTACAAAATAAATAACACAAAAATTAAAAGGGTTAACGAGATGAGAGATCTAGGAGTTACATTTGATTCAAAACTTACATTTGCAACACATGTTGAAAGGGTCGTAAATGAGGCACACAGGAACCTAGGGTACGCAATTAGAATGAGTAAAGGGTTTATGAACAAAGAAATAATGAAAATAATATTTAACGCTTTAGTCCGAAGCAAAGTAGAATATGCAGCAGAAATATGGGCTCCTCAGGACAAAAAGTGCACGCATAAAAGAGAAATGCTGCAGTCTAAATTCGTAAGGTACGCCACTTATAAAGAAACAGGCATATATCCCCGATATGAATCATACACTTCCCTCTGTAAACACCACAACCTGCCTTCTCTCAGCAAAAGAAGGAAAATGCAATTGCTCTGTTTCTTATACAAAATCATGAACAATAATATTCAAGTGCAACATCTTCTAGAACAAATACACATACGTGTTCCTATCTCCAAGACACGATCCAAAGGGGGCCTCTTTTACTGTAGTAACAGAAGATCGAACATTATAAATAAATCACCTATCAGGAGAATGTGTGAACTGTACAACAGATGTTCCGAAAGGGAACCAAAATTAGACATATTTCACATGCCTATTGGGACATTCAAAAATGTTATTCAAGGAATGGAAGAATAAATGTCAACAATGTAAACATAAACGCAATATTTGTAAATATATATTTCTTTCGTAGTTTATACTCAATTACATATATGTACGTACTTTCTAGAGTGTCAATTATTTACAGGTAATTTATTACACACATAATTAATATATTTCTTTAATGTAAATAACTTCTATCCTTGATTTATCCTTGTTTATTTTATTTCCATATTTTATGTAATTTATAATATATTATATCTGTATCTTATATATATTGTACATGGTGGTAAAGATCTGATATACTGAGTGTAAAGATAAATAAGAAATGTAGAACACTGTAATTGGGCATTCGCCTGTTGTGTTTAGTAATA
Source organism: Lepisma saccharinum (assembly GCF_977018435.1). NCBI lineage: Eukaryota > Metazoa > Arthropoda > Insecta > Zygentoma > Lepismatidae > Lepisma > Lepisma saccharinum. The sequence continues at coordinate 6,404,754 of NW_028142899.1, read as the reverse complement.
AATAAATAAATAAATAAACATGAGAGAGACACGCCTAAAGTGAATGTCTGGTGTGGATTGACGAGGAACTCTGTCATTGGACCATTCTTCTTAGAGGCTACAGTCACAGGACATGTGTATCTGGACATGTTGCAGAACTTCGCCATAGACCAATTTCCCCCAGGATCGATTTTCCAGCAAGATGGAGCACCGGCCCATTATCATTGACAGGTGCGTGACTTATTGGATGAACGTTTCCCCGATATGTGGATCGCAAGAGAAGGACCCCTTGCCTGGCCACCCAGGTCACCCGATTTGACCACTTTGGATTTTTTTGCTGGGGATATGTTAAGGACGTTGTTTATCAAGGTGACAGACCAAGAAATTTGCAAGAACTGAGGGGCCGCATCACAAATGCAGTAGCCCTTGTGACTCCCCAAATACTAGAGAACACTTGGCGGGAAGTTGAATACCGTTTAGATGTGTGCAGAGCCACCAAAGGTGCGAATAGAGAGTTGCATTGAGTATTTATAGAATTAAGCACTCAAACATGGTTTCTGGCACTGTATATACTGTTTCTGCTGGTGACTGCTTCTATATTGAGGTCCCTGGATCTTATGACAAGCTTATACCCTTTTTTATAGAATTAAGAATCAGATACTCTATAATAAATAACCACTAAATCAAAAATGCCTAACGATATATTTGGCCATACAAGGCATGAAGATCACAGTGATGAGATTTTGATGATTGATGTCAGAGTCAAGAAATTAAGAAGTGATTTACAAGCTTTACAAACTACACTCAATGCCAGTCTTCAATTAGAAATTACAAATTTACAATCACAATGCATGGACCCTCTTCTTAAAATTGATTCTGAACTCAAATTGCTGCTTCAGAAATATACTGATTTGGCCACATTGGATAATTTTCAAAGTTTGGAAGAAGCTGTAGCAGCTCTTCAAGCCAAATTTAAGACCCAGGCCACCAATTCTGAGCAATTAAAACAGCAATTGGAAGAGCAGATAAATAATGTCCAGGCACAGCTCCAAACAATTGTCAAAAGCATAAAATCACAAGAAGATTTTGATCTAGTGATTTCCACTCTAAAAGAACAGATTCAATCACTCCAGATACCTAATCTGGACCCCCTGAACAATGCCATAGCCGAGGTTAAAGAAAAAATTGAGACACTTGAAAATTTTATGAACAACTTGCCATCTTCTGATGCTTTGAGTGCAATAACTCGGAGTGTTGCCAACATTAAGCTGCAACTTGAAACATATGAAGATTTTGGAAAAATTCAAAGTACCATAACCCATCTTGAGGGTACAATAGCAGCAGTGCAAAGTGATTTGACAAATGTACAAGAATCTCGCCTGCCCGGTATTGTAGATACTCTTGTTAGTGTCCAGCACCAAATCACAAAGCTTGAAAACCTCAACACTGAATCTGAACTATCTCATTTTCATCACTTGATCGATGATATCCAAACAAAACTTGAAATTTTACAACAATCAACACCCACTCAGGCAGATATAGCCCTGCTCCAAAATGCTATGCAAAATGTGGCTGATGCTTCTGAATTAAATAATGTGAAATTGGCACTTGAATCTTTGCAAAATACAGTATCAAATCTTCCTACATCACAGGAACTTAAAAATATTAAGAGAGCTGTGAATCGCATATTGAAATCAGAAGATATCAAGAATATCCAGACAGAGATCAAACAACTTACTCAGACAGTGGCCACTCTACCAACCAATCAACATATTAATGAACTGCATGCCCTGTTTGAGGATATCAGAAGACAGGTCCATGATCTTACTGCTCAAAATTCAAAATTGGCAGTTGTTGAAAATTTGCAACAAATTGTAGCTAATATCAAGCAACAGCTAGGAAGCATGGAATCCAATCAAGCAAATGCTCTGTCTGTTTTTACCACCCAGCTTCAAGAGATTGTACAACAATACAAGAAACTTATTGTGGACATAAAAATCAAGCCAGGCCATGATGATGTTGTTAGGACCATCAATGAGCACCTTGAATCTGTAACAAGCAGATTGCTCACAGCAGAAAAGGAAATAACAGGCATAATCGAGAATCCAAAACATACAGTAATTCTTGAATTGTACAGCATCCCCAACAAAGAATATGATTCTCCATTTACACCAGGTAGCAAAATATATATGCTGTCCCCTGCACAATTTTATTATCATTTTTTTGTTGGGGGCACATTGAGACCAATCAAGATCAAATATTGGCTTCAACCACAGGCACACCACTACCCCACCTTATCAATAACAAATGCTGATAACAAAGTGAAAATCACCAGTGTAGAATTGGAGGATTTTACAGACCCCAATACATTAGAAACAGCCTATGCTGAAGATGATGGCTCTTTGGAATTTAAAATACAAATAGGGGACAAATTATATTTAGAAAATCCTGTAGTCTCAGCTGCTGAACACCCCATAGTTGCAATATTCTTGTTTACATATTATGTCTAGACAAATTATTGTTGATGAATTACACAGACAAGCCAGACATAATTTTAAGAGACTCCCAGTAGTCACAAAGGGCATAGATGATTTATGGCAGAGCGACTTGATTGAAATGGCAAGTGGACAGTTGAAAAACTTAGACAAAATCAACAAGGGCTACAAGTATCTACTCACTGTGATAGATATATTTTCAAAATTTGCCTGGGCTGTGCCACTCAAATCCAAGACTGGGGCATGTGTTACAGAAGCCATCAGAACAATCATCAATCAGAGTGGAAGATCCCCGCGCTATTTGCAAACAGATAATGGCAAAGAATTTTATAATTCTGTGTTCCAACAATTTATTAAAAGCCAGGCAATAAAACATTACTCGAGTTACAGTGATCTCAAAGCCTCAATTGTAGAGAGATTCAACAAAACCCTAAAAAATCTTATGTATAAGCAATTTACCCTCCAAGGTAATTATAAATGGATTAATATTCTTCCAGAACTTCTACATAAATATAACAACTCGGTCCATTCCACAATCAACATGAAACCCTCTGAAGTAACTTCATCTGATGAGCAAAAATTGATCAGGACTGTTTATTATCCTAGATACCAGCCAACAACAAGAAAGGCCAAATACAGGGTGGGTGATCAAGTAAGAATCAGCAAATATAAGCACTTATTCAAAAGAGGCTTTACAAGAAACTGGAGCACTGAATTATTTACAGTGGTTCAAATTAAACCTGGGACCCTTAACACATATATAATAAAGGATCACCGAGGAGAAATTCTCAAAGGCAGATTTTATGAAGAAGAACTCACCAAAACTAAACAGCCTGACACATATCTCATAGAAAAAATCATCCGCAGAAAAGGCAACAAGTTATTTGTCAAATGGCTGGGACTTCCAGAACACAGCTGGATCGATGCAGACAAAATAATAATATGAGCACCTGGGATGTTATAAAAAGGCTGCCAGAACCTGAACAACAGAATAAGAGAAATGGCAAGTTGCTGCCTGATAATATTAGATGTCTTATTGTTGGGCCATCGGCTTGTGGTAAAACTACACTAATGGTTGATAATTTTTTATTGGCACCCAACTGGTTAGACTGGAAAAACAGGCACTTGTATGTTTTCTCTAAGAGCTTGGAACAATTAAAATATCAGCAGCTGATGAAGCTATATGATGGATTGGATATTGCCACTTTTGAACCAGATGTTAAGCCACTTCATGAATGTCTCGATAATTCTGTTGTTGTGTTTGATGACATTATATTGGATAATCAAAACAAGGTTAGAAATTTTTTTACACAGGGGCGGCACAAAAACATTGATTGTTTCTACCTGGCACAGACTTTTTCAAAAATACCCAAGCAACTGATCCGGGACAACAGCAATTTTATATGTGTGTTTCATCAAGACCATACCAACCTCAAACACATACATGATGAATATGTAGGTGGGGACTTGAGCTACAATGATTTTTTTAAATTTTGCAGCAGGTGCTGGAACCAGGACAGTTATGGGTTTGTCACAATTGATATGACAAGAACACCCAATAGTGGCAAATACAGAAATAAAATCAACAATTTTCTAGACATTGAAATATAAATAAATAAACATGAAAAGGCCAATAATTGATGATCTTAAGTTAAGAGATTATCTTGTAAAAAGATTTAATGGATGGAAATCAGAGAACCGGGGAATTTATGAAAAACACAAACAAGCAGAACAGCCTGTAATTGATGCTATTAGTGAATTAGGTAAGAATATCAAAACGGTTACAGAGCAAAATCAAAATTTGATCACAGAGCTTGTACCTGTAGCTGCAAGGAACATATTAGATTATCCATTCACCCCACTTTCCAGTATTCATACACCTAGTCCTGTTGCTCCTAGAAGAATTGAAGCCACTCAGGATCCTATTGAATTGGGTCTTCTTGCTCAAAAATATTTAACAACACCTAAAGACAATAAAGATGAGGTGTTTGGCTTATATGCTGACACAGAGCTTGATGGTAGCATCATACATAGAATTGGCAATTTCAGAGTAACATTTATGGGAGATGATATAATTGTATATTCAGAATCTCGTCTCGGAGAAAAAGGTGCTTTTGTTAAGTACCCCGGCACACCTGGATTGTGGGAACTGATGACTCGGAAAAGGCCTGGCAGCTATACAGATCAAGATTATGATTATTACAAAGAAATATTAATAAAATCAGATGCTCTATACCAGATCAATGATCCCACACAAAAAAGGGTTAAGTCGAGCAGTGGGGCAAAATACAATAATTTAATCAAGCCCATATGGTCACAGATCAAGACAGGTAGTGGAATCAAACAATACAACACCCTGCCCAAAGAATTTGTGTGGGTTGATGATGTCAGGAAACTTGTAGATAGGTTATTGGTGATAGCTGGGGAGGAAAATGCTGGGAACAACAATTTTTACAATGAAAAAGTTGGAATTATGGACATGATAAGCACAAAATTGTCTAATTTTATAGTGAATGACACTAAGGGGATTGGATATCTCATAAAAATTATTAATACTCTACCACCTAAATTTTGGAATATTTCTGAGGGTCGGGGGCTGGTTAATGACATTATAAACAAGCTGCCATTTGAACTACATATTCCAGGTTATCAGTATTGTGGTCCAGGCACAAAATTGGATCATAGATTAAACAGAGGGGATCCTGGTGTAAATCCTTTAGATGCTGCTTGTAGAGACCATGACATAGCATACAACGCACATACTGATCTTGACAAAAGACATGTTGCAGACAAGAAATTAGAAGAGGCTGCATTTGGCAGATTTGTAAGCAAAGATGCTTCTTTGAGTGAGAGAATATCAGCATTGGGGACCACCATAGCTATGAACACCAAACAAAAATTGGGGTGGGGGTTGTGAATATATATATAATAAACCTACAATGAAGGCCAAGGGTGTTATGTATCAAATATCTTATGCAGGTCTCAAATCTCTTAAAACTATTGATAGCCTTTTGACCAAAAAGCAGCGCAAGAAAAAAAATTCTTGTATTGCAAAGGGGCATGGTATGAAATTGTTGCTTAGTACCCCCCAATTAAAAAAATTACAAAAATCTAGAAAAAAATCACATGTGGGGGGATTCATATTTACCATCCCTGCCATCTTAGCTGCTCTCGGGGCTGTGGGGAGCTTGGCCGGGGGATCAGCTGCCATAGCAAAAACAGTAATAGATGCCAAGAAAAATAGGGCAGAATTAGATGAGCAGAGGCGCCATAACCTGGCCATGGAGAAACAAGGCAAAGGTGTTAAGAGAGCCATGAATAAGTTTTAAAAAAACAAGAGCCGCTTACAAACCAAGATATTGAAGCTTTAATCAAGCCACTGGGCATCAAACATTTTAGAGGTGTGTACATGTCTGATTCTTTGCCAGAGCAACCACTCAACAAAGAGTGTGGCATTGTTAATTTGGATAAGTACAAAAATCAGGGCACTCACTGGATCTGTTATCTTAAATATTTAAAAGATGAGGCATTTGTGTTTGATTCATTTGGAGGTGTTCCACCTGAAAATTTAATAAAATATTTAAAATCACCTAATCTTTATTACAATAATGCCCGTATTCAAAATTTCAAAGATGTTAATTGTGGACATTTGTGTTTATCAGTTCTTAGATATATGTCTCAAATAAATAAACCATCAATTGAAGATTTTCAAAAAGCCTTGTGGTATTTGAAACGTCATGGGGGTATTTCATCTCACCAGCCAAAATTCAATATTGAAACTCAAATTGCATGATGACATAGTGTATCCCAAAACAATAGCTCTCAGAGCATTTTACGGCATGTACTTGATCCCTAATATTACACACAACAACAACAAAATTGCAGTTGGGGATCAAAAAATTGTTATTACTCCAGGGCAGTATAATCTGTCTACTCTAAATGCTCAATTACCCAGTGGTGTAGTGTTAAGTCAAAATTCTGTCACTCACAGAGTAGAGATTGTATCTGCTACAGAAACAGTGGATCTGGGTACTATAGGAGAGCTGTTAGGCTTTGAGAACAACACAAAACTTGAAGCAGGCATCAAACACACTGCTATGAATATACCTAAATTCTTGGCCATAGAGACTCTGAATATTCACTGTAATGTGGCTGAGGGTATGATCACCAAATCAAATGGCATAGGCACTCACAAACAAACCGGCATCATTGCAACATTCAAACCTAATTCCGAATTCATGGAGCCAATCATCTACAATCCATCCCCAACATTATATTTTCCTGTGTGTCATAATAGAATAGATTACATTGAATTGATGGTCACTAATGAAAAAGAAGAATTAGTTGATTTTGCTGGAGCCACAACAACTGCAATCATAGAGATTAATATTTAAATAAAAATACATACAAGAAGAAAATGGAAAATATTGAGAGTAATGAGCTACAATCATTCCCCCCAAACAGGAGGACATTTGCAAATTTAAATCAACCCAACACAGAGATTGAGGTTGATCTTGATGTAGGGGATGGCTTTATACACCCCCACAGAGCAGATCTATACATCAAATTTGATGTTGTAAAGCTCGATGGAACAGATTATCCGGCAAATTCAAATATAAGATTGGTGGACAATTTTGTGCCACATCTGTTCTCTGAAATTGAGATCAGAAAGCATGGTGTTGTTATAAACAGAGTGGATTATCCCGGCATTACCTCCACAGCTTTGGCCACATTAAAATTATCCAAAACCGAGGCTTCTTACTACAAAATAGGTGGATTTGAGGCTGGTGATAAGATATTATCTAAAAACCATACAGTGCTGTTCCCCATGCGCCTGTTGCCAGGATTCTTCTCAGATTACAAAGATATTATGTGGAAGGGTGGTTTAAGAATCACATTTAGAAGAGCTGCAAATGATAATAATGCCTTGATGAGGTACAGCACATTAAACTCTACAGGGGAAGCTCTGCCTAATACCCTACCTGATGAGGGCAAATGCATTATTCAGACTATGGAGTTAAGAATCCCTGTTGTTGAATATGAGGCCAGTTATGCTCTTAAATACAAAGCAGATATAATAAAAAATCCACAGATTCCTCTGCAATTTTATACATATCAATGTGTACAGAAGCCTGCCGCTGGTACATATTATGAGTTTGATGCTACAAATTCATTCTCCAGTATTCAATATGACATGCCTGATTTTGTAGTGGTACTGTTTCAGACTGGGAGACACAATAATCAGGAAAAAAATTCAAGTAAATTTGATAACTGCAACATCAAGAACATATATCATAAAAATGGCAGAAATGAGGTTTTTCCTAGAGAAAATTACAATTTAGACATGTCCAAGGATGATTTCCTCAAATTATATGAGGCATTTTCATCATTCAAAAGAGTCACTATTGGCAATACTGACATGTATTACACACCAGATGAATTCAAAACACAGAGACCCATGTTTGTAATCAACACCTCAAAAAGAAAACAAGTTGTGGTGAATGACAGGACAAACATTAAAATTATCTGTGAATTCCATGAGGCATTACCTAATGACACCATATGTAGTGTTATTCTCATAGGGGAAAAATCATATGTTTATGATGTAAGAAATGAGAGAGTCACGGAGCAATTCTAGAGATCCGATTCAAACACAGAGGCCCTTTGGATATAAAACAACACTTTACCGTCAGAAAATATATTACCTACCCAAATTTTATAGCACCTCTGCTCGTGGCAGAAAAGCTTTTATATATATTACCTACCCAAATAACACAGCCAAAAGCTTAAATACAGAAATATTGCAATAATTATTCTGTAAGTTACAGACTTGTGCTTATATATTATTGCGACAAGACCAAACCTAAATGCAATTCAGTTTGCATGACAATATCCAGGAATTTCCTCAATATGATGGATGGTCCCTGAAAAAGGCACAGTGTAGATAAGAATTTCTCTTTGAGTCCCATGACAAATGACATGTAATTTCCCTCGGAAAAGGCACAGTGCAGGTTATGCCAACAGATATAATCTCCCAGACATACAGAAAGAAGGCAATTACTAATTTCTCTTTGATGATGGATAATATGTTATTTCTCTCTGAAAAGACACGATATAGATTATATCTGCTGGCATGCAATAATTTATTGCTGGCCGAAACATGGGACTGATCAAAAGATTATAAAGAACATGGAAGCAATTAATTATGTTTGTTTGCCTCTCTCCCATTGTATTGATCAGGCAATTTTGCCTGCATAGCTGAGCTGATATTTTACCCAGACAACAGCAATAACAAAATTCTGGTGATTCTTAATAGAGAATAATTTTGCTCTGTTGTACAACATTTTTTTACTAGGTTTAAGATCTGGGGGCTATCAACTAGCAATAATTATTCTCAAAATCTCACATATGGAAATATTATTTTGCCACATATATTTCAATCTCTCAGAATTCAAACCCAAAAGCCTCCTGATTACAAGACAACAATATTAACATTTTGCCATCAGGGGGGGGGCTTCACATTTTACCAGGATTCAAACCCGAGCCTCCCTATTACAAGGCAATAAAAACCATGCACCACACTCCACTAGGTTCTAAGACCCAGTATATCAATTCAAGATTCCTGGGATTTTGACAGAAAAAAACACACTATAAACAATAAAATCATATGGGAACTTGGCATTGTTTTAAGTATGGCCAAATCTGCTTGAGGGGGGGTTCATACTTTCCGAAGAGCATTTTTACAAGATTAGACAGGGTTCCACACTTGAGCAAAAATCTCATATAAGCATGTTGAGCCTGTTTTAAGTGTGGCCAAATCTGCAAGAGGGGGAGCTCTTCCTTTCTCGGGGAGCTCTTCCTTTCTCAGGGAGCTCTTCCTTTCTCAGGGAGCTCTTCCTTTCTCAGAAAATATTTGAGGGCATTTTGACAAAAATCTCGGATTAGGCAGGGTTCCACACTTGAGCAAAAAGCTCATATAGGCATGTTGAGCAAGTTTTAAGTATAGCCAAATCTGCTTGAGGGGAGCTCTTCCTTTCTCGGGTTTATAATACAGTCAATACCACTACTTCCTAAGGATCTTATTTTCAAATACTCTCAATTTATGTTCATCTTTCAATGTAAGGGACAAAGTTTCACATCCATATAATACTACAGGCAAAATTAAGGTTTTGTATATTTTATCTTTTAGTTTCTTAGATATTAAACAAGAAGACAAAAATTGAAGAGAAAAGTAACATGCATTTCCTGAATTAAGCCTGCTTTTAATTTCCTCTTTAATATAATTTTCGGGGTGTAAAGGGTGCTCCTTCCACATAGTGCACCCAATAGTCAACCTCACTTCCACATAGTACACCCTGGACTGCAGACTAACGAGGCTCTGGCGATTAGCCCCATGGCCAGTATAATTTTGTTTGTGTTGTCCTGTTTTTTTCCTTGTGTGTGTGTGTGTGCGCTGAGTGCCCCTTTACAGCCTCAGTTTTTAACGAAAGTCAGAAGACTTTAATATTTTATGATTTTAGTTATGCAACGTTAGAGTTGTTATGTGTAACGATAAGGGGCTGGACCCCGTATAATTTGACGGGTGCAAAATAGCCTTAGTGCTGACGCACCCAAATTTTTAAATTCAAATTCAAAATAATTTTCATTTGTTAGTATTACTCCTAAGAACTTGAATTTGGAAACTGGTTCAAACGAGTTGTTATCAATAATTAGATTTTGATTATTACCTAATACTTGGTTTCGGCCTGTAAGCATATATTTAGTTTTCTCTTTGTTAACATCCAAACCTCTCTCTTCAGCTGCTTTAAAAAACATTTTAGGATTATTGTTAATTGTATTTATATCATCCCCTAATAAGTCTACATCATCTATTAGATTGCAATAGAGGTTATTATAGAAACTTCCAGGGTCATAATTGTTGTTTTAGACATGGAAAATTAACCTTATTGAACATACTGTTTAATCTTCAGAATGTTGCCATTATACACAAATTAGTTCTACATATCACAGCTGTAGCTATGTTTATTTTTTGTGTCACACGAGGCGCTCTCCTTGATAAGGGGGGGGGGTATAAATACAGCTTCGGAACCTAATTTGGGGGCAATTTCATCAGACTCAAATGAATTAACATCTTAAATACTCAGCTTCCTTTATGGGAGGGTTCAAGAACTCAGTTTTCATTCTCAAATTAACTTAGACACACAGTTATTCTGCCGTATGAGTAGTGGGCATGCTAACATGTCATCATAGGGAAGAATAAGTTCAGATTATTTCGTCTCCTTATCAGGTTATTCATTATTGATATCTGACATGGTTAGGTTTCGCCCTGTGAACATGCTAACATTTTGCCATAACCGATATCAAGTAGATGTCTCTAATATTTTACGAATTATAGCACTTTGTACCTTCACATACCTTGAAGCCAGACCATAATGTCCAATTTTTATTAAATCGGAGTCAATACTCAAAACCATCACCAGTCATGTCAAAGTTATGCTTCATTATGTCAGGGAGTGTTCATAAAGTTCCAAGCAAGCGCCTGGTCGTCTTTATATAATGGATATGACAGCTTGATCCATATTCTGTAAATAAACTGCAGGAGTTGAATAGATTTGATTATAAGAAGGAAATATGTTCCGTCCATTGTTTATCGAGATCTGTAACTAAGATGTTGAGTTTGAATTTGAATTTAAAATTTTGGGTGCGTCAGCACTAAGGCTATTTTGCACCCGTCACATTATACGGGGTCCAGCCCCTTATCGTTACAAATAAGAACTCTAACGTTGCAGAACTAAAATCATAAGATATTAAAATGTTCTGACTTTCGTTAAAAACTGAGGCTGTAAAGGGGCACTCAGCACACACAAGGACAACAGAACAGGACAATACAAACAAAATTATACTGGCCATGGGGCCAGTCGCCAGAGCCTCGTTAGTCTTCAGTCCAGGGTGTACTAACGTGGAAGTGAGGTTGACATTTGAGTGTACTATGTGGAAGGTCACCCCTTACACCCCTGTAACTAAGATGTAAATTTATAAAAATATATTTAAAATAAACCATCTTCAGGAAAAGAATTGACCGTAAAGAAGCCCACTGAAGACGCCGACTTTTCTTCAGAATTAGATGTTGTTTATTTACGAGGGCGGATCAATAAGTCCTCGCCCTGAAGCTCTTAGAAAGAAGATCCAACCTTGGAAATTTAATATGTTGTGTGGTAGTCTTTAGTAAGTTTACATGCATTATCTAGTTTCTAAACCACTTGCTTTTCTAATTACAGGTGTGCAAAGGAAGCGTTCTGTGACATTGCCTGAAAATGAAGCCTTCTGAGTACCACGCAGTGATAAAGTATCTTCTGAAAAAACAACTAAACACAAAGCAAATTTATGAACATTTGGTGAATATGTTAGGTGACTCTTCCCCTTCATATTCAACTGTGAAGAGATGGTGTCATGAATTCTAACTTGGCAGAGTGTCATGTGAAGATGCACCACTTCCCTGTCGTCCATGCACAGCGACTAGTGTGGAAAACGTCAACAAGATCCATGACATTGTTATGGCTGATCGGAGGGTGACTATATGCAAAATAGTAGACGAGACTAAGTTGTCATATGGCACAGTCCAGTCAATTTTTGTCGATGTTTTACACATGAAAAAAATATCGGCAAGATGGGTGTCGCGAATGTTGTCTGTGGATCAGAAGAGACAACCAATGGTTTGTTCCCAAGAACTTTTGGCCAGGATAACGCGTAATCCAGAAACGTTTTACGGGCAATATGTAACCATAAGACGTGTAAGACTTAGATCCATCATTTCGAACCTGAGACAAAACGCCAATCTATGGAGTGGAAACACCATGGTTCCCCATGCACCCGTAAATTCCGTGTCACACCCAGTGCTGGGAAGATTATGGCATAGGTTTTCTGGGATGCTAAAGGAATTTTATTAATTGACTATTTGCCACGTGGACAGACCATCACGAGTGACTATCACGCCAACCTCACCCGAACCTTGCGCGAAACCATCAAGAAGAAAAGAAGAGGGACGTTGTCACGCAAAGTGCTCTTCCACTGTACACAGGTCAACAATTGCAATGGGCGCTATTCATGATGCAGGCTTCGAATTTGAATTTGAATTTAAAAATTTTGGGAGCGCCAGCACTTAGGCTATTTTGTTCCCGTCACAGTATACAGGGGCCAGCCCCTTACCATTACAAATAATTTGAATTTGATTTTAAAATTATGGGAGCGTCAGCACTTAAGCTATTTTGCTCCCGTCACATTATACGGGGTCAGCCCCTTATCATTACAAAGAACAACTCTAACGTTGCGTAATTAAAAATCTTAAAATGTTCTGACTTCTGTTAAAAGCTGAGGCCGTAAAGGGGCACTCAGCACACATCAGGACAACACAAACAAAATTATACTGGCCATGGGGCCAGTCGCCAGAGCCTCGTTAGTCTTCAGTCCAGGGTATACTACCCTTACACCCCACCATTACAAATAACAACTCTAACGTTGCATAACTAAAAATCTTAAAATGTTCTGACTTCTGTTAAAAGCTGAGGCTGTAAACGGGCACTCAGCACACACAAGGACAAAAAACAGGACAACACACACAAAATTATACTGGCCATAGTGCCAGTCGCCAGAGCCTCGTTAGTCTTTAGTCCAGGGTGCACTACGTGGAAGTGAGGTTGACTTTTGTGCTCCTACGTGGAAGGTACCCCTTACACCCCGATGCAGGCTTCGAATTGATACATCACCCACCGTATTCTCTAGACTTGGCCCCCAGTGACTTTTACCTATTCCCGAATTTGAAGGATCACATATGGGGGAAAATTTTTCAGTGTGATGGCAATCTCATGTGTGTGGTAGATGTGTTTTTGAACAGCCTTGAAGAAAGTTTTTTTTCCCCAAGGGCATTCAGATGTTGGAACATAGGTTGTCCAAGTGTATTGAGGTCCAGGAGGATTACGTTCAGAAATTAAATTAAAATCAGGATCGTCTGTCTTTCCTTTCTACTCTAGGGCAAGGACTTATTGATCTGCCCTCGTATCTAGTCTCCTTTCCTATAGCCTACGTCAAAAACGTTTTAGTACAGTTGAAGCCTCACATCACATGTATTTCTATTACTATACCCGTACCTGAGAAGGGTCAGAGCATCCCATTAGGCCACTGAGTTCAGACGAGGTGAAGAAGCAGATGAAATTGAGTATGAAAGTTGATCGAAGGATATAGGAAGATAAAGATGAGGATGGACGCTTTATCTTCGTGATTTTTTTAATGTTATAGCTGCGATTGTATAATTTTTGAAGGCGATTTATGCTCGAGGATGCTGACGACAGAGGGTGGCCAAAAGGTTCGAGAGAGGAACCGCAACGAAGCCTAGTTCAGTATGAGAGCAACCTAAAGTGCCGCGATGGATGTTTCCACTCACTTTCTTCGTCTCCTTCGAAGTTGAGAGCTGGCGATCGAGCGCAGGTCTCTCCCTAGCCATGGAGCTAAGGTTTGATGATTTTAAAAGGATGGTATTTGTTTTATTTTGATATTGAGTGTTTTTCCGCATCAGCATCACACAAGTTATGTTTTCATTCCTAATTTTGAGCAAGGCATACCTGCTGATATATGTTGATATGAATGATAAATTGAAAGGACAATGATACCCTAAACGTGGGGCTCGATGACAATAATGACGCATGAAGCTCAAGGCTCGAAAAAATATATATATTGATGGCAATAAGGATAATTTTATTTGAGGCTATGGCATCCTTATGAAGAAATAATGTTATAAAATGGATGGCTGAACCTGAAGCAAAAATAACTACATGGACATTTAATACACTTATATTTGTATACAATATCACGAAACTTGTACGTTCATTTAAAAAGATGCTAAACAACAATGGATTAAACTTCAGCGCAAGACATGGGAGAAAGATCATTTGGAAAATTATGTGCAAGGACAAAATTGGCTCATTTAGTAAGCATACGGAACAAAAAAAGGAAGATCGGATTCAAAGTATATTTCATATAAAGGATGTTATTGAGCTTCTACTTTATTAAGTAGCAACTCTTCCCATTGTTGTCATTCTTTCTCAGAAAGTTGGACATGATTTTCTTAAAGCTTACTGAGTGCCTGTCTAAATGCCATGGATCCAGGCAGTTCACGTGTCTATCATACATCACAATTATACAACACCGATCCTTTGAATTTAAAGTCTGCTATCATGGATCAAAGGTGTAACGACTGGTTTCAGCAATTTGAACAGGCTGAAAGGGAATTTTATCAGGAAATCCGAGTGGAAACGGAAGAAAGATTAAAGGGTCATGTCAACCATGAGATTGCACATGCCACTGAGAGATTGTCTCGACAATTGAGATCTCAGTTTGATGATTTTAAATCCTGGATTCAAGACCAGCTGAGTTCAGCCAAGGATATTCGACAACCCAGTGAGTGCATGGAGAAGTCTCTAGTCAGAGCTTCCGAAATATGTGAAGGTAACTAGTTTCACTTCCTCTGGAAACAAAATAATTTATTTCTATCATGAACGGGAAATCCCTGGCTTGCTTGCTGTCTGCAAAAACTTGCCCTGCACATGACGCTACAAGGCAGCGTGGTGGTAAATCTTTGTGAGTCGTGTCGTGTGCAGCCATCAGATTTATGCAAGAAAATCCCTGATTGGACTGAACGGCAAGACTTAATTGAGTTCCTGCTCTCAAATTCGTTCTTGCAGTGTTCGTTTGAAAATAAGTGTTTCATAAAAGAGGAGAGACCAAGACGGGAGAAAGGTAAGGAAGTTTTTGAACTCAGTGGTACTTGAAGTGCAAGTGGTTAATGGGTTACAATGACAGCAGGTAAGCACCCAGAGTGATATTTTACCGTCCTAATGCACAATGCGATTACTTTGAAGGAATGTAACACGTGCTCCTCTGCCAATACAGTCAAGTACCAATTATACCAGTGTCGCCATTACTTTTTATCCAACCCTTGTACAAAACCTACCAGAATAACAGCTAATTCCGAAACTGCCATTGACAATGTTCTCACAAATCTCGATCACGGTGACATCTCATATGACATAAGAAGGGTCTCTCTGATCACACATGTCAAATCATGCACGTAAAAACTACACATGTTACCAAACAACCTATTATGCATGAAAATAGAATACATAGTCAAAGAAATATGTACAAATTTAAATCTTTGATAGAAATAGAATCTTTGAGCCAAATATATGTAAGTCAAATAGACAGTGATGAAAAGTTCACAATTTTTACAAATACACTCTACAATAATTTTGACAAAGCATTCCCTAAAAGAAAAATACAAGCAAAAACTGGAAGGAGAAAGCAATGGATAACAGAAGAGGTAAAACAATATATCAAAATAAAAAGATCCCTATAAGTCAAAGTCAACGCACTCCAATAAATAAATCAGTAAATAAATTTTACATCAATTACTATTACTATAAAAAACAAATTAGAGATGCCAAAAAAATATTATGCGAACAAAATTGTCTTCAAACAACAAAAGCAAAGCAATGTGGGACGTTGTAAATGTAAATACTGTACTGTAATGAAAGAAAAAATAACAAAACAATATAAAATTATGCACAAATGATATTGAAATAGACGATCCATTTGTAGTGTGTGAATTTGAATTTGAATTTAAAATTTTGGGTGCGTCGGCACTAAGGCTATTTTGCACTCGTCACATTATACGGGGTCCAGCCCCTTACCGTTACAAATAACAATTCTAACGTTGCAAAACTAAAATCATAAAATATTAAAATGTTCTGACTTTCGTTAAAAGCTGAGGCTGTAAAGGGGCACTCAGCACACATAAGGACAAAAGAACAGGAGAACACAAACAAAATTATAATGACCATGGGGCCAGTCGCCAGAGTCTCGTTAGTCTTCAGTCCAGGGTGCACTAACGTGGAAGTGAGGTTGACATTTGGGTGTACTACGTGGAAGGTCACCCCTTACACCCCTTTTTATAGTGTGTGAAACATTTAACAAATACTTCACTGAATTAGGAGATAACTTGGTACAAATATAAATAAACTAACTAACTAACTCTCTAGCCTTCTTAAACCCGAAGGTTCATGGCTGCAGCAACACAGGCCTTCCATCTTTCCCTATCTTGAGCAAGATCTATATACTCTTTTCCATCCCTACCGATTTCCCTTAGGTCCATCTCAACGTTGTCCCTCCATCTTCGTCTTGGCCTCCCTACAGGTCTCTTACCATCAGGTTTCCCAACAAGAATCCTGTAAACTCCTCTTTCCTCTCCCATTCGTGCCACATGGCCTGCCCACCTAAGTCTTCTTGATTTAATTATTCTAATAATATCTGGACATGAATACAAATTATGTAGTTCTAAATTATGTAACCTTCTCCATTCACCTGTCTCCTCATCCCTTTTAGGTCCAAAGATTTTCCTAAGGATCTTATTTTCAAATACTCTCAATTTATGTTCCTCTTTCAGTGTAAGGGACCAAGTTTCACATCCATATAATACTACAGGCAAAATTACTGTTTTGTATATTTTAACTTTTAGTTTCTTAGATATTAAACGAGAAGACAAAAGCTTATGAAGAGAGAAGTAACATGCATTACCTGAATTAAGTCTACTTTTTATTTCCTCTTTAATATAATTTTCATTTGTTAATATTACTCCTAAGTATTTGAATTTGGAAACTGGTTCAAACGAGTTGTTATCAATAATTAGATTTTGATTATTACCTAACACTTGGTTTCGGCCTGTAAGCATATATTTAGTTTTCTCTTTGTTAACTTCCAAACCTATCTCTTTAGCAGTTTTGAAAAATATTTTAGCATTATTCTTAATTGTATTCACATCATCCCCCAGTAAGTCTATATAAATAAAGCAAAAAAAAAAACATTGCAACTTTTGTGTAACTCTAAACCGCGCACTCTAGAGAGCATGTTTTTAACACCAACCACAACAAATGAAATATCGAAAGAGATATGTAATTTAAAAGACTCAAAGGCTGTAGGAAACGAATTTCCAATCAGAGTAATAAAAGAAATCAAAGAGTTGTTAGTACCCATTTTAGAATATCTCTTTAATGACTGTATCGCGAATGGTATCTTTCCCACTAGGCTAAAAATAGCAAAAGGCAACCCAGTATTTAAAAATGGAAGTAAAAACCTGGTTCAAAATTACAGACCGATTTCATTACTACCTGTGCTAAGCAAAATTCTAGAAAAGTTACTAAAACGTCGCCTTCTACAGTTCCTTAATAAACACAACATACTATCAAAAGAACAACATGGATTTACTGAAAATAAAAGCACAGCAGAGTGTAACACATACATTAATCGAAAACATCTTGCAAGGTATAAATGATAAAAAAATAGTTCTCGGAATATTTTACGACTTGACAAAAGCCTTTGACAAAAACCTGCACGAGACAAACACAACACATTAAAAAGTCAGAATAAATTAAAAACCTACTTACAGACGGTGGAAAAGTCCAGCTCTTCGCAAAAAACAAAAAACATGTGATAAAATACTGCTGTCATCACCCAAGAGGGATGACAAACAGCCGGAAAGGTTAAAAGTCTGCCGGAGGTAAGCAAGATCGACACATTCAACGAGAATGTGTCGGATGCTTAAAATAACATTACAAGTACGACACAACGCAGGGTCCAGCCCTTGCAGTAGGTGACCATGCGTGAGACGGCTGTGTCCTATACGCAGGCGGGTAAGAATAACGTCTTCTCGCCGAGGAACGCCAAACACCTATGGTGGGCTTAACAGCGTGAAGCTTGTTCCCCGTTTCCACATCCCACTCGGTCTGCCAAGTGTCAAGAAGGCGAGAACGGAACACATTCTGCAGGTCGCTAGCTGGCAAAAGGTGGACGAGAACGTCGCCATCTGCATCAGCAGACTTGGCGGCAGCATCAGCTGCTTCGTTCCCCTGGATGACCACGTGGCTAGGGACCCAACAGAATTGTAACATCTGTGCTGGCAGATAAGGACACAAGCCGTCTGAATATGCGTTGCGCTACTGGATGCCGGGAATACGGCGAATCCAGAGACTGCAACACGCTGGTCGAATCACAGCACACAAGGACTTTCTTCAGACCATTGACGTCTGCAAAGTCCAGTGCCTTTACAATGGCGTACAACTCTGCCGTATAGATGGAACAGGCAGGATGTAGCAAGTAACTGGAACTTTGAGAGTCTAGGACCAAAGCGCAACCAACTGATTCGAATGTCTTGGACCCATCCGTGTAAAACACATTAAAATTGGGGTGCTTCGCACGAAGTTCTAAAAACCGTTGCTGGTATACAAGCATTGGTGTCTCTGACTTTGGAAGAGCAGTCAGAGAAAAATCGATAGAAGGTGCAGGAAACTCCCAGGTAGGGAGAGGCGAAATGAGTGGAGAGACGCCAGGAAGATCACTGTCAACACCAAGTGCTGACAGGATCTCGTCTGCACGAACACCAAATGGTCTAGTGACACTAGGGTGGAGCCGATACCTTGCCAGCCTACCCTCGTCTGAAATGGTGTGGAATGAAGGATGTGAAGGCATCGATCGAAGATGGAGGAAGTAGTTAACTACCAGCCGCTGTCTTCGCAGAGACAGCGACGGCTCAGATTCCTCTACGTACAAACTGGCGACTGGACTGGTCCGAAAGGCACCAGTGCACACACGTATACCAGCATGGTGGACAGTGTCTAGGATGCGAAGTCTAGATGGGCGAGCAGAAGAATACACAACACATCCATAATCTAGCTTCGACCTGATGAGTGCACGGTATAGGCGAAGCAATACCGTCCGATCAGCACCCCAAGAAGTATGAGATAAAACGCGTAAAAGGTTGAGAACTCGAAGACAAGAGAACTTTAACTGGCGGAGGTGAGGTAGCCATGTTAATTTCTTATCGAAAATGAGGCCCAGGAAGCGGACCTCATTCACGAAGCACAGGGGAGACTTCCCCATGTACAGATCAGGATCGAAATGACATGTACGCTGACGACAAAAGTGAACACACAATTATTTCTCGGATGAGAAGGTGAAACCTGTTTGGGAGGACCACTCAACCAAACGGTTTATCGTCAGTTGGAGTTGACGAGAAGCTGACGCGAGACTCCGTGAGCGACAAAAGATCGTGAGGTCGTCGACATAGAGGAGGCCATGTACAGGGGAAAGAATGTTTGCCAGAACAATGTTTACTGCTATGGCAAACAGAGTCACACTAAGTACGCTGCCCTGCGGGACACCGTTCTCTTGTTCGTAAAGATCCGAAAAGGAGTTCCCAACACGTACGCGGAAAAAGCGATCTGATAAAACAATTTCAATAAAGTACGCCATATGGCCACGCACGCCCCAAGAATGGAGCTGCTTTAGGATGCCAAAGCGCCACGTTGTGTCATATGCCTTCTGGAGGTCAAAGAAAACTGCAACTAAATGTTCCTTGTTGAGGAATGCATCCTGAATATGTGTTTCCAGCTGATTGATTGATTGAGTTAAAATTTATGGGTGCGTCGGCACTTGAGGCCATTTCGCACCCTTCTGTGTATACGGGGAAATGTCCCCTTATCTAAAATTCTGACTGAGATTTAGAAAAGGGGTGTAGATTGCCCCTTAAGAAAAACTAAAAGTGCAAGGTTGTAAAAAGACCTGCACGAGACAAACACAACATATTAAAAAGTAAGAAGAAACTAAAAACCTCCTTATAGACGGTGGAAGAGTCCAGCTCTTCGCAAAAAACTAAAAACATGTGATAAAATACTGCTGTCAGCACCCAAGAGGGATGACAAACAGCCGGAAAGGTTAAAAGTCTGCCGGAGGTAAGCAAGATCGACACATTCAACGAGAATGTGTCGGATGCTTAAAATAACATTACAAGTACGACACAACGCAGGGTCCAGCCCTTGCAGTAGGTGACCATGCGTGAGACGGCTGTGTCCTATACGCAGGCGGGTAAGAATAACGTCTTCTCGCCGAGAGGGACGAGACGAGGAACGCCAAACACCTATGGTGGGCTTAACAGCGTGAAGCTTGTTCCCCGTTTCCACATCCCACTCGGTCTGCCAAGTGTCAAGAAGGCGAGAACGGAACACATTCTGCAGGTCGCTAGCTGGCAAAAGGTGGACGAGAACGTCGCCATCTGCATCAGCTGACTTGGCGGCAGCATCTGCTGCTTCGTTCCCCTGGATGCCCACGTGGCTAGGGACCCAACAGAAGTGTACTTCTGTGCTGGCAGATAAGGACACAAGCCGTCTGAATATGCGTTGCGCTACTGGATGCCGGGAATACGGCGAATCCAGAGACTGCAACACGCTGGTCGAATCACAGCACACAAGGACTTTCTTCAGACCATTGACGTCTGCAAAGTCCAGTGCCTTTAGAATGGCGTACAACTCTGCCGTATAGATGGAACAGGCAGGATGTAGCAAGTAACTGGAACTTTGAGAGTCTAGGACGAAGGCGCAACCAACTGATTCGAATGTCTTGGACCCATCCGTGTAAAACACATTAAAATTGGGGTGCTTCGCACGAAGTTCTAAAAACCGTTGCTGGTATACAACCATTGGTGTCTCTGACTTTGGAAGAGCAGTCAGAGAAAAGTCGATAGAAGGTGCAGGAAACTCCCACGTAGGGAGAGGCGAAATGAGTGGAGAGACGCCAGGAAGATCACTGTCAACACCAAGTGCTGACAGGATCTCGTCTGCACGAACACCAAATGGTCTAGTGACACTAGGGTGGAGCCGATACCTTGTCAGCCTACCCTCGTCTGAGATGGTGTGGAATGAAGGATGTGAAGGCATCGATCGAAGATGGAGGAAGTAGTTAACTACCAGCCGCTGTCTTCGCAGAGACAGCGACGGCTCAGATGCATCTACATACAAACTGGCGACTGGACTGGTCCGAAAGGCACCAGTGCACACACGTATACCAGCATGGTGGACAGTGTCTAGGATGCGAAGTCTAGATGGGCGAGCAGAAGAATACACAACACATCCATAATCTAGCTTCGACCTGATGAGTGCACGGTATAGGCGAAGCAATACCGTCCTATCAGCACCCCAAGAAGTATGAGATAAAACGCGTAAAAGGTTGAGAACTCGAAGACAAGAGAACTTTAACTGGCGAAGGTGAGGTAGCCATGTTAATTTCTTATCGAAAATTAGGCCCAGGAAGCGGACCTCATTCACGAAGCACAGGGGAGACTTCCCCATGTACAGGTCAGGATCTAAATGACATGTACGCTGACGACAAAAGTGAACACACACGGATTTCTCGGATGAGAAGGTGAAACCTGTTTGGGAGGACCACTCAACCAAACGGTTTATCGTCAGTTGGAGTTGACGAGAAGCTGACGCGAGATTCCGTGAGCGACAAAAGATCGTGAGGTCGTCTACATACAGAAGACCATGTACAGGGGCAACAATGCTTGCCATAACACTGTTCACTGCTATGGCAAACAGAGTCACACTTAATACGCTGCCCTGCGAGACACCGTTCTCTTGTTCGTGAAAATCCGAGGAGGAGTTCCCAACACGTACGCGGAAAAAACGATCTGATAAAAAGTTTTTAATAAAGTACGCCATATGGCCACGGACGCCCCAAGAATGGAGCTGCTTTAGGATGCCAAAACGCCACGTTGTGTCATATGCTTTTTGGAGGTCAAAGAAAACTGCAACTAAATGTTCCTTGTTGAGGAATGCATCCTGAATGTGTGTTTCCAGCTGAACCAGATGGTCCAATGTGGAACGGTTGGAGCGAAAACCACATTGAAAATTACTTATCAAGCAGTTTTTTTCCAAAAACCAGGTGATACGCTTGTTGATCATGCGTTCCATCAACTTGCACACACAGCTAGTTAAGGCAATAGGCCTGTAACTCGAGGCTGCGGTGCGTTGTTTACCTGGTTTCAGGATGGGAACAATAATAGCTTCTTTCCAGGAAGTGGGGAAAGAGTCCTCCAACCAAAGCCTGTTGAATACCGCCAAAAGGAAATTTCTTGCTCCAATGGGCAGATGACGAAGCATCTCATAGTGGATCTTGTCCACTCCAGGAGCTGTGTTCTTAGAATCTCGAAGTGCCTGATCGAACTCCCGTTCAGTGAATGGAGAGTTGTATGGCTCGGTGTTATGACTTCGAAAAGCGAGAGGGCGTCGTTCCTGACGGTCCTTTTCACGGCGGAAACGTGGTTCATAATTTACAGAGCTAGACGCACCAGAAAACTGCGTGGCCAAGATATTAGCTATGTCTCCGGAATCTGTGTACAACGTCCCGTCGTGCTCCAGAGCGCTCAGAGGAGTAGATGCACCCCCCTGGATGCGACGTACTTTGGTCCAAACTGCTTTCGACGAAGCCTGCTTCGTCAGAGAAGACACGTATTGGACCCAGCACGCCTTCTTACTGGCTCGAATGAGCTGACGGGCACGGGCACGTTTAATGCGGAACTGCTCGAGGTTTGCGGCAGTGTGGTTCCTATTAAATCGATCGAGAGCATGATTGCGGTCCTTGATGGCTGCACCGATCTCCGCAGTCCACCAGGGGACTGGGCGTCGCCTCGCAGGTCCACTGGTATGTGGAATTGAGGTGCGTGCAGCATCATGCACTCCTGACACAAAGACATCTAAGGCGTCGATTGGTGGTAAAGTCCACGCAAGATCGACTTCAAGGTCCACTGCACGCTCGAAGGCTTCCCAGTCGGCCCGACTGAGATTCCAGTGAGGGTGTCGTTCACGTGATTGCTGAAGATGTTCGAAGGTAAGAATGAGAGGGAAGTGATCACTCCCACAGAGATCAGGATGAACGCTCCAAGATGTGGTAGGAGCAAGGCTGGGACTGCAAAAGGACAAGTCCAACGCAGAATATGTGCCAGAGGAAGGGCTGAAATATGTGGGAGTCCCATCATTCAGCAACGTTAAATCTGATGCCTCACGGAATTGATCTACAATTTGACCCCGGGGCTCTGTACGAACGGAGCCCCACAAACGATGGTAGGAATTAAAATCGCCCAAAAGAACTACAGGAGACGGAAGTTGTTCGAATGTAGAAAGGAGGTCCTCAATCGAGAATCGCTCCTCCCTTGTGATGTAGACACAGCACACAGATATTGGCTGTGGTAGATGGACCCGCACGGCGACAGCTTGGAGGGGGGTGGTGAGAAAGATTGGCGTTGAGTGGATGTTATCTCGAACACCGATTGCAACACCACCGTGTGCACGACGACCCTCAGGAAGCTTGTCGGTGCGGTAAAGCGTGTATCCGTTCAGAATCACTGATTCATTTGGACGAAAATGTGTCTCTTGGAGACATATAATGGCAGGGTCAATTTCAGATATTAGAATTTGCAGTTCCTCGAGATGTGTACGGAAACCGTTAAGGTTCCATTGGAGACAATAAGCCATAGCTGTAGGCGTGATTGTTACCTTTTAAGGCGTACTCTATTTCTAGGCCCTGTCACCTTGATAAATTCTTCATCCGCGGCTTCGTCCTGTATCATGTCCTCGGGTAAGGACACAGAGGGCGAAGGGGATGAAGGAGGAGGAGTGGGGGCGGGTGCTTTGAGCGCCCGCCGGCCAGCTTTCAGCTGCGCCTTAAGTTTCAGGGTGGTGGCTGCCACCCTGACTGGAGAGCTACTGGTCTTCAGGAAGTATTCTTTTGTGTGAACCTGCTTCAACTTCTTCTCTGTGGAGCGAGGAGTGGTTGCTTGTTTCCTCGAAGCAGGACGAGCTACTACAGGAAGCGTTGTTGTTTGCGTGGACACGTCGCTGGTTTGTACCCCTATACTGCGACGGGTAAGAGCAGCTGCAGCAACTGTAGCGAATGGCACAGGTAAAGTGGTGCGTATACTGTCACGGAGACGTTGTTTTGCTTCACCAGCAGAGATTTTTTCTGTGACGACCAACTCTCTGATTTTCTTCTCTTGTTGGAAAGAGGGGCAGTCACGATGCCAGACTGGGTGCTCGCCTTGGCAGTTAATGCATTTGGGACCTGAAGAACAAGGTTCGGTCCCATGATCAGGCTTAATACACTTACCACAAAGGGCGGTAGTGGCCTTGCAGGAAGGCTGAGTGTGCCCAAAGTGCTGGCATTTGAAACACCGCATCGGGTTAGGGATGTACGGACGGTCTTTGAGTCTCAAATATCCAGCCCGTACAATATCTGGGAGAGTGGTCGTTTGGAAGGTCACTATGAGGGAAGCAGTTGGTACTAGTTCTCCGGACTTACGAGTCTTTATTCGCTGTACTGCGGTCACATGTTGGTCTGAGAGTGCTTCAAGAATCTCTTCCTCCTCAGCATTTAGCAGATCCCAGTGGCGAATCACACCTCTACTACTGTTAAGTTGACGGTGAGGTTCAACATTAACAGGGAAGTCGCCCAAAGATCTTAACTTTAAAAGGTTGTTGGTCTGGCGATCTGTGCTGGTCTGGATAAGTAGACTCCCGTTTCGCAGCTTCTTTATTTCTGGTACGTCTGAACCAGCGGCGTAGTCTAGCTGTTTCTTGATCAGAAACGGTGACAAGTCCTTTAATGTAGCAGCTCCATCTTTCTTTGTTGTTGCTGATTCATCGTTACTCTCGGTCTTCTGCACAATACTAATCACAAGATAACGTGGCACGTTACTTGTCTTTTCCAATATTTGAAGCGGGCTCGAAGGCCGCGCTCGTTTTGGGGGTTTCCCCCCGTTTGAGTTGTTTTTTGTACCCATATACAAAAAGATTTATTGTGGAGGGTCCATAAATTGTCGCCTCGACATGCCCTCTATGCCGAGGAAGGCCTACCCCCAAAAATGGAGGCTACTCGAGGATCAAACCGAAATCCCCGAGGCCACGTTCGCGACTGCACCTACCCCTGCAGCCAACACTGTCCCATCGGCACGTGCAACTCACACCTTGGGATAGGGTTTTTTTATCGAGGTTGTCTCCTCTAGCAGGACCCTTAGTTATAGGGAGGTCAAAGATATGGAGATGAATGACGTGATGGAATGATTAAAAAGGTGAGATATGGATGTGAAGAATGAGTGAAATGATGAGATGAAAATGACCTCCCTACAAAAGTTTCTTAGAGGGAGGTCAAAGATATGGAGATGAATGACATGATGGAGTGGTGAAAAACGTGAGATATGGATATGAAGAATGGGTGAAATGATGAAATGAAATTGACCTCCCTACTAAGCCCCCTCGCCCCGTCAAGGCAGTCCTACATGGAGGGGGATGTTTCCAGCTGAACCAGATGGTCCAGTGTGGAACGGTTGGAGCGAAAACCACATTGAAAATTACTTATCAATGAATGAATTGTCCTCCAAAAACCAGATGAGACGCTTGTTGATCATGCGTTCCATCAACTTGCACACACAGCTAGTTAAGGCAATAGGCCTATAACTCGAGGCTGCGGTGCGTTGTTTGCCTGGTTTCAGGATGGGAACAATAATAGCTTCTTTCCAGGAAGTGGGGAAAGAGTCCTCCAACCAAAGCGTGTTGAATACCGCCAAAAGGAAATGTTTGGCTCCAATGGGCAGATGACGAAGCATCTCATAGTGGATCTTGTCCACTCCAGGAGCTGTGTTCTTAGAATCTCGAAGTGCCTGATCGAACTCCCGTTCAGTGAATGGAGAGTTGTATGGCTCGGTGTTATGACTTTGAAAAACGAGAGGCCATCGTTCCTGACGGACCTTCTCACGGCGGAAACGTGGTTCGTAATTTAGATAGTAATTTAGAGGGCTAGACGCATCAGAAAACTACGTGGCCAAGATATTAGCTATGTCTCCGGAATCTGTGTACAACGTCACATCGTGCTCTGAGCGCTCAGAGGAGTAGATGCACACCCCTGGATGCGACGTACTTTGGTCCAAACGGCTTTCGACGAAGCCTGCTTCGTCAGAGAAGACACGTATTGGACCCAGCACGCCTTCTTACTGGCTCGAATGAGCTGACGGGCACGGGCACGTTTATAGCGGAACTGCTCGAGGTTTGCGGCAGTGTGGTTCCTATTAAATCGATCGAGAGCATGATTGCGGTCCTTGATGGCTGCACCGATCTCCGCTGTCCACCATGGGACTGGGCGTCGCCTCGCAGGTCCACTGGGATGTGGAATGGAGGTGCGTGCAGCATCATGCACTGCTGACACAAAGATGTCTAAGGCGTCGATTGGTGGTAAGGTCGACGGAAGATCGACTTCAAAGTCCACTGCACGCTCGAAGGCTTCCCAGTCGGCCCGACTGAGATTCCAGTGAGGGTGGTGTTCACGTGATTGCTGAAGATGCTCGAAGGTAAGAATGAGAGGGAAGTGATCACTCCCACAGAGATCAGGATGAACGCTCCAAGATGTGGTAGGAGCAAGGCTGGGACTGCAAAAGGACAAGTCCAACGCAGAGTATGTGCCAGAGGAAGGACTGAAATATGTGGGAGTTCCATCATTCAGCAACGTTAAACCTGATGCCTCTCGGAATTGATCTACAATTTGACCCCGGGGCTCTGTACGAACGGAGCCCCACAAACGATGGTAGGAATTAAAATCGCCCAAAAGAACTACAGGAGACGGGAGTTGTTCAAATATACAATGGAGGTCCTCAAGAGAGAATCGCTCCTCCCTTGTGATGTAGACACAGCACACAGATATTGGCTGTGGTAGATGGACCCGCACGGCGACAGCTTGGAGGGGGGTGGTGAGAAAGATTGGGGTTGAGTGGATGGTATCTCGAACACCGATTGCAACACCACCGTGTGCACGACGACCCTCAGGAAGCTTATCGGTGCGGTAAAGCTTGTATCCGTTTAGAATCACTGATTCATTTGGACGAAAATGTGTCTCTTGGAGACATAGAATGGCAGGGTCAAATTCAGATATTAAGATTTGCAGTTCCTCGAGATGTGTACGGAAACCGTTAAGGTTCCATTGGAGACAATAAGCCATAGCTGTAGGCGTGATTGTTACCTTTTAAGGCGTACTCTATTTCTAGGCCCTGTCACCTTGATAAATTCTTCATCCGCGGCTTCGTCCTGTATCATGTCCTCGGGTAAGGACACAGAGGGCGAAGGGGATGGAGGAGGAGTGGGGGCGGGTGCTTTGAGCGCCCGCCGGGCAGCTTTCAGCTGCGCCTTAAGTTTCAGGGTGGTGGCTGCCACCCTGACTGGAGAGCTACTGGTCTTCAGGAAGTATTCTTTTGTGTGAACCTGTTTCAACTTCTTCTCTGTGGAGCGAGGAGTGGTTGCTGGTTTCCTCGAACCAGGACGAGCTACTACGGGAAGCGTTGTTGTTTGCGTGGACACGTCGCTGGTTTGTACACCTACACTGCGACGGCTAAGAGCAGCTGCAGCAACTGTAGCGAATGGCACAGGTAAACTGGTGCGTATGCTTTCACGGAGACGTTGTTTTGCTTCACCAGCAGAGATTTTCTCTTTGACGACCAACTCTCTGATTTTTTTCTCTTGTTGGAAAGAGGGGCAGTCACGATGCCAGACTGGGTGCTCGCCTTGGCAGTTAATGCATTTGGGACCTGAAGAACAAGGTTCGGTCCCATGATCAGGCTTAGTACACTTACCACAAAGGGCGATAGTGGCCTTGCAGGAAGGCTGAGTGTGCCCAAAGAGCTGGCATTTGAAACAACGCATCGGGTTAGGGATGTACGGACGGACTCTGAGTCTCAAATATCCAGCCCGTACAATAGCTGGGAGAGTTGAATTGAATTGAGTTAAAATTTCTGGGTGCGTCGGCACTTAAGGCCATTTCGCACCCTTCTATGTATACGGGAAAATATCCCTTATCTAAAATTCTGACTGAGAACTTAAAAAAGGGGTGTAAAGAGCCCCTTGGGAAAAACTAAAAGTGCAAGGTTGTAAAAAGACCTGCACGAGTCAAACACAACACATTAAAAAGTCAGAATAAACTAAAAACCTCCTTATAGACGGTGGAAGAGTCCAGCTCTTCGCAAAAAACTAAAAATATGTGATAAAATACTGCTGTCATCACCCAAGAAGGATGACAAACAGCCGGAAAGGTTAAAAGTCTGCCGGAGGTAAGCAAGATCGACACATTCAACGAGAATGTGTCGGATGCTTAAAATAACATTACAAGTACGACACAACGGAGGGTCCAGCCCTTGCAGTAGGTGACCATGCGTGAGACGGCTGTGTCCTATACGCAGGCGGGTAAGAATAACGTCTTCTCGCCGAGAGGGACGAGACGACGAACGCCAAACACCTATGGTGGGCTTAACAGCGTGAAGCTTGTTCCCCGTTTCCACATCCCACTCGGTCTGCCAACTGTCAAGAAGGCGAGAACGGAACACATTCTGCAGGTCGCTAGCTGGCAAAAGGTGGACGAGAACGTCGCCATCTGCATCAGCAGACTTGGCGGTAGCATCAGCTGCTTCGTTCCCCTGGATGCCCACGTGGCTAGGGACCCAACAGAAGTGTACATCTGTGCTGGCAGATAAGGACACAAGCCGTCTGAATATGCGTTGCGCTACCGGATGCCGGGAATACGGCGAATCCAGAGACTGCAACACGCTGGTCGAATCACAGCACACAAGGACTTTCTTCAGCCCATTCACGTCTGCAAAGTCCAGTGCCTTTAGAATGGCGTACAACTCTGCCGTATAGATGGAACAGGCAGGATGTAGCAAGTAACTGGAACTTTGAGAGTCTAGGACGAAGGCGTAACCAACTGATTCGAATGTCTTGGACCCATCCGTGTAAAACACATTAAAATTGGGGTGCTTCGAACGAAGTTCTAAAAACCGTTGCTGGTATACAACCATTGGTGTTTCTGCCTTTGGAAGGGCAGTCAGAGAAAAATCGATAGAAGGTGCAGGAAACTCCCACGTAGGGAGAGGCGGAATGAGTGGAGAGACGCCAGGAAGATCACTGTCAACACCAAGTGCTGACAGGATCTCGTCTGCACGAACACCAAATGGTCTAGTGACACTAGGGTGGAGCCGATACCTTGCCAGCCTACCCTCGTCTGAGATGGTGTGGAATGAGGGATGTGAAGGCATCGATTGAAGATGGAGGAAGTAGTTAACTACCAGCCGCTGTCTTCGCAGAGACAACGACGGCTCAGATGCCTCTACATACAAATTGGCGACTGGACTGGTCCGAAAGGCACCAGTGCACACACGTATACCAGCATGGTGGACAGTGTCTAGGATGCGAAGTCTAGATGGGCGAGCAGAAGAATACACAACACATCCATAATCTAGCTTCGACCTGATGAGTGCACGGTATAGGCGAAGCAATACCGTCCTATCAGCACCCCAAGAAGTATGAGATAAAACGCGTAAAAGGTTGAGAACTCGAAGACAAGAGAACTTTAACTGGCGGAGGTGAGGTAGCCATGTTAATTTCTTATCGAAAATGAAGCCCAGGAAGCGGACCTCATTCACGAAGCACAGGGGAGACTTCCCCATGTAGAGGTCAGGATCGAAATGACATGTACGCTGACGACAAAAGTGAACACACACGGATTTCTCGGATGAGAAGGTGAAACCTGTTTGGGAGGACCACTCAACCAAACGGTTTATCGTCAGTTGGAGTTGACGAGAAGCTGACGCGAGATTCCGTGAGCGACAAAAGATCGTGAGGTCGTCGACATAGAGGAGGCCATGTACAGGGGAAAGAATGTTTGCCAGAACACTGTTTACTGCTATGGCAAACAGAGTCACACTAAGTACGCTGCCCTGCGGGACACCGTTCTCTTGTTCGTGAAGATCCGAAAAGAAGTTCCCAACACGTACGCGGAAAAAGCGATCTGTTAAAAAATTTTCAATAAAGTACGCCATATGGCCACGCACGCCCCAAGAATGGAGCTGCTTTAGGATGCCAAAGCGCCACGTTGTGTCATATGCCTTTTGGAGGTCAAAGAAAACTGCAACTAAATGTTCCTTGTTGAAGAATGCATCCTGAATATGTGTCTCCAGCTGAACCAGATGGTCCAGTGTGGAACGGTTGGAGCGAAAACCACATTGAAAATTACTTATCAATGAGTTTTCCTCCAAAAACCATTGATTGATTGATTGAGTTAAAATTTATGGGTGCGTCGGCACTTGAGGCCATTTCGCACCCTTCTGTGTATACGGGGACATGTCCCCTTATCTAAAATTCTGACTGAGATTTAAAAAAGGGGTGTAGATTGCCCCCTTAAGAAAAACTAAAAGTGCAAGGTTGTAAAAAGACCTGCACGAGACAAACACAACACATTAAAAAGTCAGAATAAACTAAAAACCTCCTTACAGACGGTGGAAGAGTCCAGCTCTTCGCAAAAAACTAAAAACATGTGATAAAATACTGCTGTCATCACCCAAGAGGGATGACAAACAGCCGGAAAGTTAAAAGTCTGCCGGAGGTAAGCAAGATCGACACATTCAACGAGAATGTGTCGGATGCTTAAAATAACATTACAAGTACGACACAACGGAGGGTCCAGCCCTTGCAGTAGGTGACCATGCGTGAGACGGCTGTGTCCTATACGCAGGCGGGTAAGAATAACGTCTTCTCGCCGAGAGGGACGAGACGAGGAACGCCAAACACCTATGGTGGGCTTAACAGCGTGAAGCTTGTTCCCCGTTTCCACATCCCACTCGGTCTGCCAAGTGTCAAGAAGGCGAGAACGGAACACATTCTGC
The DNA here is from genome assembly GCF_977018435.1 of Lepisma saccharinum. NCBI lineage: Eukaryota > Metazoa > Arthropoda > Insecta > Zygentoma > Lepismatidae > Lepisma > Lepisma saccharinum. The sequence continues at coordinate 6,373,656 of NW_028142899.1, read as the reverse complement.
AGGTCGCTAGCTGGCAAAAGGTGGACGAGAACGTCGCCAACTGCATCAGCAGACTTGGCGGCAGCATCTGCTGCTTCGTTCCCCAGGATGCCAACGTGGCTAGGGACCCAACAGAAGTGTACATCTGTGCTGGCAGATAAGGACACAAGCCGTCTGAATATGCGTTGCGCTACCGGATGCCGGGAATACGGCGAATCCAGAGACTGCAACACGCTGGTCGAATCACAGCACACAAGGACTTTCTTCAGACCATTGACGTCTGCAAAGTCCAGTGCCTTTAGAATGGCGTACAACTCTGCCGTATAGATGGAACAGGCAGGATGTAGCAAGTAACTGGAACTTTGAGAGTCTAGGACGAAGGCGCAACCAACTGATTCGAATGTCTTGGACCCATCCGTGTAAAACACATTAAAATTGGGGTGCTTCGCACGAAGTTCTAAAAACCGTTGCTGGTATACAACCATTGGTGTCTCTGACTTTGGAAGAGCAGTCAGAGAAAAGTCGATAGAAGGTGCAGGAAACTCCCACGTAGGGAGAGGCGAAATGAGTGGAGAGACGCCAGGAAGATCACTGTCAACACCAAGTGCTGACAGGATCTCGTCTGCACGAACACCAAATGGTCTAGTGACACTAGGGTGGAGCCGATACCTTGTCAGCCTACCCTCGTCTGAGATGGTGTGGAATGAAGGATGTGAAGGCATCGATCGAAGATGGAGGAAGTAGTTAACTACCAGCCGCTGTCTTCGCAGAGACAGCGACGGCTCAGATGCCTCTACATACAAACTGGCGACTGGACTTGTCCGAAAGGCACCAGTGCACACACATATACCAGCATGGTGGACAGTGTCTAGGATGCGAAGTCTAGATGGGCGAGCAGAAGAATACACAACACATCCATAATCTAGCTTCGACCTGATGAGTGCACGGTATAGGCGAAGCAATACCGTCCTATCAGCACCCCAAGAAGTATGAGATAAAACGCGTAAAAGGTTGAGAACTCGAAGACAAGAGAACTTTAACTGGCGAAGGTGAGGTAGCCATGTTAATTTCTTATCGAAAATGAGGCCCAGGAAGCGGACCTCATTCACGAAGCACAGGGGAGACTTCCCCATGTTCAGGTCAGGATCTAAATGACATGTACGCTGACGACAGAAGTGAACACACACGGATTTCTCGGATGAGAAGGTGAAACCTGTTTGGGAGGACCACTCAACCAAACGGTTTATCGTCAGTTGGAGTTGACGAGAAGCTGACGCGAGATTCCGTGAGCGACAAAAGCTCGTGAGGTCGTCGACATAGAGGAGGCCATGTACAGGGGAAAGAATGTTTGCCAGAACACTGTTTACTGCTATGGCAAACAGAGTCACACTAAGTACGCTGCCCTGCGGGACACCGTTCTCTTGTTCGTGAAGATCCGAAAAGGAGTTCCCAACACGTACGCGGAAAAAGCGATCTGATAAAACATTTTCAATAAAGTACGCCATATGGCCACGCACACCCCAAGAATGGAGCTGCTTTAGGATGCCAAAGCGCCACGTTGTGTCATATGCCTTTTGGAGGTCAAAGAAAACTGCAACTAAATGTTCCTTGTTGAGGAATGCATCCTGAATATGTGTTTCCAGCTGAACCAGATGGTCCAGTGTGGAACGGTTGGAGCGAAAACCACATTGAAAATTACTTATCAATGAGTTTTCCTCCAAAAACCAGGTGAGACGCTTGTTGATTATGCGTTCCATCAACTTGCACACACAGCTAGTTAAGGCAATAGGCCTATAACTCGAGGCTGCGGTGCGTTGTTTACCTGGTTTCAGGATGGGAACAATAATAGCTTCTTTCCAGGAAGTGGGGAAAGAGTCCTCCAACCAAAGCCTGTTGAATACCGCCAAAAGGAAATGTTTGGCTCCAATGGGCAGATGACGAAGCATCTCATAGTGGATCTTGTCCACTCCAGGAGCAGTATTCTTAGAATCTCGAAGCGCCTGATCGAATTCCCGTTCAGTGAATGGAGAGTTGTATGGCTCGGTGTTATGACTTCGAAAAATTAGAGGGCGTCGTTCCTGACGGTCCTTCTCACGGCGGAAACGTGGTTCATAATTTTCAGAGCTAGACGCATCAGAAAACTGCGTTGCCAAGATATTAGCTATGTCTCCGGAATCGGTGTACAACGTCCCAACGTGCTCCAGAGCGCTCAGAGGAGTAGATGCACCCCCCCTGGATGCGACGTACTTTGGTCCAAACGGCTTTCGACGAAGCCTGCTTCGTCAGAGAAGACACGTATTGGACCCAGCACGCCTTCTTACTGGCTCGAATGAGCTGACGGGCACGGGCACGTTTAATGCGGAACTGCTCGAGGTTTGCGGCAGTGTGGTTCCTATTAAATCGATCGAGAGCATGATTGCGGTCCTTGATGGCTGCACCGATCTCCGCAGTCCACCAGGGGACTGGGCATCGCCTCGCAGGTCCACTGGGATGTGGAATGGAGGTGCGTGCAGCATCATGCACTCCTGACACAAAGACATCTAAGGCGTCGATTGGTGGTAAAGTCCACGCAAGATCGATTTGAAGGTCCACTGCACGCTCGAAGGCTTCCCAGTCGGCCCGACTGAGATTCCAGTGAGGGTGGTGTTCGAAGGTAAGAATGAGAGGCAAGTGATCACTCCCACAGAGATCAGGATGAACGCTCCAAGATGTGGTAGGAGCAAGGCTGGGACTGCAGAAGGACAAGTCCAACGCAGAATATGTGCCAGAGGAAGGACTGAAATATGTGGGAGTTCCATCATTCAGCAACGTTAAACCTGATGCCTCACGGAATTGATCTACAATTTGACCCCGGGGCTCTGTACGAACGGAGCCCCACAAAAGATGGTAGGAATTAAAATCGCCCAAAAGAACTACAGGAGACGGAAGTTGTTCGAATATACAAAGGAGGTCCTCAAGAGAGAATCGCTCCTCCCTTGTGATGTAGACACAGCACACAGATATTGGCTGTGGTAGATGGACCCGCACGGCGACAGCTTGGAGGGGGGTGGTGAGAAAGATTGGTGTAGAGTGGATGGTATCTCGAACACCGATTGCAACACCACCGTGTGCACGACGACCCTCAGGAAGCTTGTCCGTGCGGTAAAGCGTGTATCCGTTTAGAATCATTGATTCATTTGGACGAAAATGTGTCTCTTGGAGACATATGATGGCAGGGTCAAATTCAGATATTAAGATTTGCAGTTCCTCGAGATGTGTACGGAAACCGTTAAGGTTCTATTGGAGACAATAAGCCATAGCTGGAGGTATTGTAGTTACCTTTTAAGGCGTACTCTGTTTCTAGGCCCTGTCACCTTGATAAATTCTTCATCCGCGGCTTCGTCCTGTATCATGTCCTCGGGTAAGGACACAGAGGGCGAAGGCGATGAAGGGGGAGTGGGGGCGGGTGCTTTTAGCGCCCGCCGGGCAGCTTTCAGCTGCGCTTTAAGTTTCAGGGTGGTCGATGCCGCCCTGACTGGAGAGCTACTGGACTTTAGAAAATATTCTTTAGTGTGCACCTGCTTGAACTTCTTCTCTGTGGAGCGAGGAGTGGTTGCTGGTTTCCTCGAAGCAGGACGAGCTACTACGGGAAGCGTTGTTGTTTGAGTTGAAACGTCGCTGGTTTGTACACCCACACTGCGACAGGTCAGAGCAGCTGCAGCAACTGTAGCGAATGGCACAGGCAAAGTGGTGCGTATACTTTCACGGAGACGTTGTTTTGCTTCACCAGCTGAGATCATGTCTTTCACATTTGATATCTGAGAAGGAAAAAACTGAATTAAATTTCTTACAGAGCGGAAACACATAAAAATAGTTACTTTTCGGTTATTTTTTATTTATACTTATGTATTACACATTGCTGAAGATTGTGTGGGGTGTGCTTTTCCCTTTTTCACCATAATTACTTCCATTTCGTACAATAATTTCCGTTACTCGCGCACCCTTCACAGGTTCGAGGTATGCCTACGAGGTTAGGTTAGGCCTGTTAGGTTAGGTTCCATTAGCATAAAAACAACACAAATTTACCGATTTTCGTGTTAATCGGAATACACTCTACAGCAATAACATCAAGAAACTTCGAAAATAATACAGAAACACAATTTCGTAATTTCACTAAGTAGTTTCTCCCGTAAATTTTAAGAAACGCGTTTCCGCTCTGCAAGAAATTTACCGATAGACCTATGTGTTGTTTATTTCTACTGCATGTATGATACTCTTTCTATCTACTTTACTAACATACATAACGTATTTTTCTTTCTTTCCTTTTGTTAAAGAGTAGGGACAAATTTTGGTAAAGATGCGTATATCGCGGACACTTTTTTGGTTAGGTTGGCGAAGTTCAGGTTACCTTATTAAAATACTTAAAAATGAAACAGAACGTAATATCTATATAGCTCGAAGAGAGCATTTTGTAGCATCTTAGTAAGGTAAACTGACGGAATGCAACCTTTGCCAACCTAACCAAATAAATGTCCAATTACCAACTGCGATATACGCAATCTTTACCCTAATTTTAAACAGGATCTAATAAATTTCATTATTCCGACACCAGAACAAAGCAATAAAATTGAAAGATAACAGTGTCCCCCATGCAATTCACCATGCCATGATGACATATGGTAGAGCTTCACGCTTTCTTGATGGCCATGTTGGAGGTGGGTGATCAGCACCATACTCCTGCTGCTTTTTCCTCCCCCAGGTCTGATCCTGGGTATTCATTGTATTTAGATATTTGGTGCAGAGACCACGGAGAATATCCAGGTCTGACTACTCCAGGAATCGAACCCTGATACCCCTATGTAGCAGATACTATACCGAATTGACCACTGAGACTCAAAGAAAGTGTAACATTTAGAAATAATAAAATTCAATTTAGTAACGACATAGTTATTTTTAACGTTACTCTACAAATAATACAATGATGAACTTTGTGATTATTATTATTATTAGCCATTTGATAAAAATTCACTCCTGACTTTGCAATATTGCAAATGTGTTGTTTAGAACATATGTATTGAAATGTTTGAAATATTCATATAAGGCCTTATACAAATGAACAATTGGTAAAACTATCCCAGAGTAAAAACACTTTTCTTAATGTTTTACACAAGAAACTACTTCCCTTAACACATTTCTGTGAACTCTCCTATGTTTATGGAAGTGTATTCTTGCCAAACGCAAACTTCCAGAAGCGAAATAATTTAAGAGGAAAATCATGAATTTTTATGCTAATGGAACCTAACCCAACAGGCCTAACCTAACCTCATAGGCATACCTCGTCTGCATGAATGGTGCGTGGGGCTATCCGTGGATGGTTTGTGGGGTTAGAAACACATCGTAATGTATTTTTATGCTAATTGAACCTAACCCAACAGGCCTAACCTAACCTTGTAGGCTTACCTTGTATCCGTGAATTGTGCGTTGGGCTATCCGTGGATGGTTTGTGGCGTTAGAAACACATCGTAATCAACTGGGAATGTGTTTCTTTCACAAGAAGAAAGATCAATGACCATTAAAAAAAAGTACAGAAATGTATTTGAAAAGTGTTTTAACTCTGCGATAGTTTTACCGAACAATTTTCAATCCACAGCATTTCTAAAAACAGTGAAAGTTACAAAAAGTTCAATTTTCTTACCCCCTATTTTTTAGGGAGTTCCAAGTTTAGATAAATCCAACTTTGAAATGATGTAATGTAAAACTGTCTTCTGCAAGGCATTGATAGTGAGGGATGTCCTTTCTCATGAATGTATTTTCTCAAAATTTTATTAAGTTAGCTTCCTGTCAATAAACTAAAAACTGAGCCTGTGCTATCTCTGACACAGGAAGGGGTACGATAAATCCGAAAAGTGGAACGGAAAGATAAATAATTATTTATTATAAATAACTAGTGATTTTTATTGTAAAGAATTCACTCAATGATTTGAATTTGAAATTTTATTTTATTTATTCATTCCTCGGCGATGAGTTGCAAAACAACCTGCATGGGAGTGGAGTAGTTACTGTGTAGTAACGCAAGATTCGTAGCTTATTTTGTGTTACTCCAGCGATCAAAATTCACACCGGCCCAAGTTCCATTTGTTTTATGGTGAATTTATCATGCTACGAATGTAATTTTTACATTGTTCGATTTCGATTTATGTCTGTTAACACATACTGCGGGGTTTAAGCGATTACTTAAGATTTTGTTCAATATATGCTTTTCGGGTTAGGTTAAGCAGGTTAGGTTTGGTTCTGTTAGCATTAAAATAAAATCCCTAAATACTTTCTACTAAGGTTCCGATTTACTTCTACATTAATTCCCACTAGTCTCTGATGATTACAGTCTGTTTTCAGTGGAAAATACATTGTCCACGGGAAGCATGCATGCTTGCGTAAGGTAATTTTTAAGTTATTTTTTCAACATAGATATATTTTTTTTTCGAATTTCAAACAGTGCTCATTTCTTTAAGCAAGGTTCAGATTTCATGAGCCAATGATTTCCAAAATTCTATGATAATTACTCTTCCTGCTAGGAGAATTTGAAGAAATCATAAAACAATCTGAACTGTTACCTTCGCACCTATGTAAACATGGTGTAGTAGTTCCATCTCGGAACAAGTGGGAAGTGAGAATTTTCCCTTATTTCTCTTTTATGAAGAGCCGAAAATTTGTAAATCATATTAAAGGATGTCATAGCAAAAAGCTGAATATATTAATGATAAATTGAAATACTGATGGAAATAATTCATGAAATTAGTTGCGCTTGTAAAATAATAATGGTTTTCGTAATAGAAGTGGCCGCGGTGGCTCAGTCGGTAACGCGTCTGACTACCATGCTCAAGGTCCCGGGTTCGATCCCCGGCCGGTTCAAATCCGGGAACTTTTCTAACGGTGAAAGCGCCCACCCAGCGTCGAATAACATGGGTACCTGGGGAAAACCCTGGGGGGTAAAGGCGGTTAGGGGCGTGATGCTGATCACATCACCCCCACTCACGACCGGATCAAGAAAGTGTGGGGCGTTACCCCCACACCCCCTATACGCCTTCATGGCAATGAATATTAGAACGTCTCTTAAAGAGTGCTGTGAAATAGGAATATCCCACATATATAGGAAAGGCAATTGTTTGGATGGACGTGCAACTAGTCAGATAGAAAGTGACCTACGTACCATGATCCTTCTACTAAATTCCAATTGGAAATATGAAATATCTCACCAAGCTGCCAATGACCTGCATGTTAACAGAATGAACAAAATCACAATCATACCTTTTGCAAGTGACCTAAAAAAGTTTAAGGAATTTCTTCAAGAACAAGGAAAGAATGCAGCTCAGGACCTGATAGATGATCCTGGGAATGAAACAGCATACAAAACTTTACTGGTAACAGTGTACTGCAGAGTTGTTCTTCTGTGTAGAAAAAGAGGAGGAGAATTAAGCAGGTTAACAGTGAAGCTTTATCAGAATGCGAGCAGTAATCAAAACTATGAAGAATTTGCTGAAGCAGTCAAGCCAGCTGAAATGATACTGATAAAAAATTTAAGAGAGTAGTTATTCAAGGAATAGTTTTGATGTTCAAGAACATATTGATCTCCTACTCAGGTTAAGGAATAACTTCATCAGTGAGAGTAACCCCTACCTTTTCTGTAACCTGAAGACAAATAATCCACTGGTAGGGTATAAAACACTAGCAAAACATGCTAAAAGAGCAAAATTACAAAATCCTGACTCCATCACAACAAGAAAATTGAGGAAGCATTTAGCAACAATAAGCCAGATCTTATCTATGACTGAACAGGATATAGAGTAACTGGCTACTTTCATGGGTCATACAAGTGGTACCCACAGGAATGAATATAGGCTGCCTGATCACATATTTCAAACTGCAAAAGTGAGCAAATTGCTTTTAATGATGGAAAGTGGAATGGCCTCAAATTTTAGAGGCAAAAGTCTCGATGAGATAAATGTAAATATGGAAGAAGATTTGCTAGAAAGAAATACAAATCTTTATGATAATGTTAATAGTTCTGAAGATGACTCAAATGAAGAAGCAGTAGATGAGTTAGAAGATTTGTTTGAAAATGAAGTAGAGAATATCCGACCAGTGACTAGTGAAAGTCTGAAAAAGAACGAACAGGTTAAAACTAGTTCCATGAATACAAAAAAACGTGACTATACAACTTGGACCACTGAGCAGAAACAGACAGTAATTGATTTCTTTAGAGGTCACATTTCACGGAAGAAGCCTCCAAGAAGGTCCGAATGTTAAACACTCATTGCTCAACATCGTACGCTCTTAAATGACAAGAATTGGCTGAAAATAAAGGTTTTTGTACAAAACTGTTACACTAGGAAATACTCTGCCAAGACATTATCAGAAGGAAATTGCAGAAACAATAAGTAGATTTTTTTTATTTAGGAAAAATACATTTCTCCTGTTACAGTGCAATATGGAATTTTTATATTGAAAGAGAACAGGGAATGAAGTAGCACATTAAAATTTATAACAAGCTTATGATTCGACAATGATATTTTACTCTGGTTTTAATATGCGAGTGAAAAATGGAGTGTATGTATGTGCCGAAAGTATCGGTGAACAAATTTCCTATTTTTATTTCCCATGCTAATCCCAGACTATGTAAGGTGTCCGTAGAAGTTTATGCAATGCTTCACATTGCTGATAACATTAGTCTCTAACTCAGAGTAGTATCTGTGATTTAAAAATTATTTTATTTTTGTTTCATATTTTCTATGGTCTATTACTTTCACATGTTTCATATATTGTCTTATTTAATTTGAAAAATGTCATGTTAAAAGGTAAAACATCATGCAATCTTTTCTGTTTACGTGGGTATTTCTAATTTACATTGTTCACTGAAATGCAATACAAGCATTTAATTAGCAAATCACTGTATATCTTTTTCAATCAACCATGTGAAAATTGTATTTTAAAATAAGCTTGCAAATGCAACATTTTCAATGTACCTGTTTGATGATATATTCATCATATAGAAACAGTACCACATTTTAATTGTACAATGTAACTGAAAAAAAAATTCCAATTTGCAGGTGTTGGTCAAATATCAACATAAATTTTAACAAATTGAATAATATTTTAGCTCAAGTTTATAACTTCTTATGCCTTATATTTGATGTTATATTGCCTGTTATTTAACTTTCATATTGTTCGATTTAATGATACAAAGTAGGTATGTGTACAAATTTTATGCAACGTATTAAATATGTCAAAAAGTTACTGAATGTTTCCTTTCGTTCCTTAATACATTAATATCATCATAAACCACAAATAATCTGGTGCATTACATCACCTTTCTATGAGAAAATGCTCAGTCCACTGGTTTTATTTTTCTCTTGTTATAGGTGTGTTTCACCTACGTCACAAACTGTTGCATTGTGTTAAAATTGGCCGCAAACATGGCGGCTGTGCGCATCCTGACATCACATGAAACCCACCTATTGGACATTTCTTCTTTCTACGTGTCCACCTGATGAGCAATGTTATAACATTTATTCTTTTCTTATTTAGTTTGATCCTCTTAAAGGTTTAATTTTAAGTTACAATAATATTTTTTCAGTGCAGTGGTTAATGGTTATCAGGAGCATTGGCAGAATTATTCCTGGGGGGGGGGGGGGTCAAGTTAAATTCATGCCAACTTCCGTAGGTAAGAGTAGGTCTAAAAATGATATTTTCTAGAAGCAATGTACCATAAAATGAGGGTGTGAGTGTTCAGAGGTGTACTTTACACATCTTGTCCCCAGCCACGACTGGATGTGGTGTGGGTGGCACCAGACTAGCTTAGATACATTCCAAAAATTTATATATTTTTTTAAATAAATATCTCAATCCCAGAATCGAGCTTGAAATTAGAATAATTTCAGAGTTCCTAAATATTGGGATTTCAAAATTCCAGTGTGTATTGATTTTGAAATTTTGATGACTGTTTATTAAGCCATTAATTCCTGATTTTTCTGTAATATTTGTTGTCTCCCCCTTCAAATGCAGAAGTTTTATGACTATCATCTTAAAAGGTTGTACAACTCATGCGTTCATTCCAATGCTCAAAATTTAATGATGCTTCCCAGATGACGTTACCTTCAAAGTAAGGTGGTCCATAGTTTCATTACCCATGGAGGAGGCAAACTTTATACTCGAAATTCAAGTAGCAATCTTGACTTTCCTTAGATTTATAACATGGAACCACATAAAGAAACTTGGACTGATAACTCTAACAGACAATTCTACCTGTATAATAAGTAATTCTGATACATTGTAAAATAATCTGGAATCAATCCCCATTGTTGTTATCAATAGTTATGTGTTTCAGTTCTAGTGGTGACACTTTAAACTGCAGGTACAGTCTGAAACTGTGGATTAGTTTCTCTGTTCAGAAGAAGGCATAAAAGATGTTAGGTTTTCAAAGTGTTAGTGTGTGACAAAGAGTTTCCAGCATAGAGAAAAACTATGGAAACTTACGAAATATAAATTTATATTTGGATAAGTGAAACACATTGATTCAATTTAAATCTAAATTCCTGTTAAGTTTGTTTGATTTGGTGTTTTAAATCCACTTTATGCACAGTAAGGCTAATCAGGACTGGACCTACTATTTAAAGTGGGATCCGAACCACTATGTGCCTCCACCGGGTATCGAACTCTGGACCCCTTGATTACAAGGTGATGATGCTACCATTGCACCATGGGGAGGCCCTTCCTGTTAAGTATATGGAAGATAAAGTAGCTGAAGTTTGCAAAGAACCCAGGTATACCTCAAACTTTTCTTACAGTGTTCACAAAGGAAGAAAAAATTAGATCAATCTCTTAATTCAAAACAAAGTATTTTTTTTAAAATTCACGATGTATATAGCTTCATGTAGAGATAGTGATAAATGCAAGCTTGGCTGGCAAAAGCACACAACAAAATAGACCAGCTTTAAAAAATGTTGAAAGTGCAAGTAAAGCTGGTGCTCAGGATTGGTGGTGTAATGGCACGTTGTGCCACATGTCCAAGTTCGAGTTGCCAGACTTGCATTTTCCACCATCTCTACACAAATTATTTTTTAATAGAGGTAAGTCAATATTATATTGATGATGATGGGGTTTTCTGCCTGAAGACAGGTCTTTGATCTGAAGGTTGCTGGGCAAGGTGAGACCATGGTGGTTTGCCATTGCCTTCCATGGGATGATGATGACTTCCAAGGACGGGACCTACAGTTTAACGTGGGATCCGAACCACCGGGAATCAAACCCGGGACCCTTCCATCACAAGGCAATGAGCTTATTGACCGGGAATTAAAACCTTGCAGAGATCAGAAAAACAGTATTCACTTTTGATATAATGTATAATTAACTACCAAGTAAGGGAGTCTGTTACTTCATAGCACTTTTCCATGAATTTTAAAGTTTTGAAACCAGTCACTTCTAAAAAGAATATTACAAATTAGAATTACATGCAGAAATGTGACCACCCACATGTTGAGAAAACTTAATTTTCTACATACATTCTAAACTCATTTCAAATCTTTTACTCTTCTTTCCATATTTTCATTGACCATTTAAATAAAAATGCAGAATTACTGTGAGATTGTTGGTCACATTTCTTCAGGTGCAACCATCTGTAAGCCTTGCTTGTGGCAATAGAATGGCACTTAAAAACACTGTTTGCACAGAGCCAGCATAATGTTTTGCGAACTGCTCAGTGTTGGTTATAGAGTATCCACTGAGAAGAACTGGCTGTTCATAAATGTTACCTTGACCAAAATAGGTACTCATCCAAAATATGAAAATTTTATACACCAATGGTTTGTCGATGAGATAACAAATGTCAACAGTATGCTGTCATTGTTTGCAAGAGATGTACCCTAACATAATTAAAATTTAGAAGGTGTACTCCTAAAAAGAATACTTCAGAATTCTGCAAGTTTAACTTGTCCTGGCATTTTTATAACAAAACACAGGCATGTGTGAATACAGAGGAATGAAAATAGATGAGCTGAATGTAAGAGCAAATCAAAGATGAATCAGTCAATTCTTTTTGTCAACAATATTTTGTTTTACTTCTCTCAATAATCAGAATAATGAGGATGAAACAGAAGAAATAATACTCGTCAGGTACTTTCAAACTTGACATTGTAAACCATATTATTTTAATTAAGCATTTTTTTTTTATCTCAGGTCAAAAAGAAGAACACTTCAAAGTAAGACATAAATGACAGAGCTACCTAAAAATTTTCATTATAAATGGACACTAACATCAAATACCTCAGTTTTACTGTTGGGGGTTTCAAATAAAAGAAGAATATTTTTTATATTACCTAATGAGATTTTTTAGCACTACTGCATGGTATGGTTAATCATTTACTAGTTTAGCAGGTTTGCTCTAGTAACTTCAGTGTTATTTATTAAAATTAGGTGTAGTGTTTATTATTAATTTTTATATTATGGAACACATGAAGGAGTAGACTGAATTCTCAACTTAAATTACTGCATTCTGTCAATTCAAAAATGAAGGAATTATAATTTCTAACGAACGGATTAAACCACTACACATATTACAAATAAATGTTGATTGGAACTAATTTTATGTGAACTGCTATTTTCAAACCAAGTAAACAGTTGTGTTTTCCTTCACAGAGTAAGTGTTATATTATCGAAAGGTGCTCTGCAAATCACAAAAAAATCTCTTCAAATTAGGTTAGGATGTATTTTAAATTTTAAAATAAGCATCGTGCACCCTTGGTTAGGTGATCATTATGACCAAATCCCTTCATTAGGTTTGGATGACCATTTTTAGTTGCTATTATCAGCTTTAATTCAAATATGGGTTATATTGCACTTATCAAACCCATGTCACAAAACATTTCCTCCGAATCAGGATAGCTTTTCTCTGTAATGCACCGTGAAATGCATGTTGCAAGAAACCAGTTACATTATGCGAACTTCTTCATGTGTTCTTGTTATAGAGGTTCAGTAAAGGTTAAAGGTAAAAGTAATACACTAGGTGGAATGCAAAGACAAATCCACACTTTATTGACCTCGGTTATTTTGGAGATGTGGAGATGAGAGCTCAGCACCATGCTCCAATTGCCTTTTCCTCCTGCAGGTACTTATTCTATTTAGAAGCTAAGTGGACCACAGAATCTTTTGGTGCAGAGACCATGGAAAGTTATTCACGAGAATGAAAACCGGGTCACTTCTGGCAGTCAGATGGTCTATTGCCTCGCCCATCGAGGTTCAATAAAATTTAGTTCACGATAATTAATTATGGGGGAAAATTTTCATTATAATTAGCAATATAAATTAAAAATAGGACTACAATCAACTGCAATGTGACTTTTCGAAGCCATATGTTTCAATTTTGAGGACATGTAGTCAATAGATCATCTCCTAGTGTTTTACTTCTTACATTAATCAGTGGCGCAACCACAGGGGGGCATTGCCCTCCCCCAACCTTGGACCAAAATGAGTTCTAGGGGGGGGGGGCAAGAGGGGCAATCATTGACGGCCAAGTGTACTTGCAGGGGGCAATTACCGCCCACAACTTCAAATTTTATGCAAATAAAAATACTTTTCATAAAATTTTCTTGCTCGCTTCGCTCGCAATCCCTCCTGTTTTTGGTCTTATCAAGTCCAGAACCATAGCAAGTGTACGGCGGGAGTCGGCCCTGGGTGCCAAATGATCTAAATTAAAATATATTGTAAAATTGATTGATTGATTTGTGATTTTAAGTCCACTTTGTGCACAGAAAGGCTAATCAGGACTGAACCTACAGTTTAAATTGGGATCCGAACTACTGCGCCATGTGCCTCTACCCGGGACACCGTGATCACAAGGCGACAATGTTACCACTACAACATCGGGAGGCACAAATGTTGTAAAAGAGAGAATGCATTGGCGTCCCATGCAATTAGTTGCACCCTATGAAATCAATATTGATTGATTTCAGCCTGCAAAAGAATTGGACGCCAAAATTTTCTTGATCGCTTCGCTCGCAATTTAACACTGTTCTCTGTAATGCATTGTAAATTACCAGAAAGAGAAATGAGACTTGTCTTCATTAATTTTGTTTTAAATGCATGAACAATTATTTTGAAGAAAGGGAGCGTGCATATTTGAGAGACAATTTATGTCATTTTTGCTGTTCGTGTATTGTGAGATGGATGAATTGATTGTCTAATGTATTTAAATAATATATGTTGTATATACAGTAATATGTATCAATGAAACTTTCAATACGTAAACAATTTAGTGTCCACATATTAGCCAAAAGTGGCACAAGTAGGAAAGTAAAATAAAGCAAATCAATAATAACAATAATAATAATAATGTTATAATATTATTATTAATAATAACATTGTTGTTATAATTATTATTATTAACTTTATGATTATTAAAATAATAGCAATTATTATTAGCATTTTTATTATTAAAATTATTAATATTATTATTATTGGTACGTTTATCCTAGTACTTGCCCCCCCCCAGACAAAACTTTGTGGTTGCGCCTCTGACATTAATCAGGTTTGCTTCAGTGTATTTCGTGTTATTCATTTTAAAAGTTAATTTGAATATTTTGCAACACAGATCAATTATAAGTAGAATTAGTAGAAAACAGATAAGCCTATATTTCTAGAATGGCTTTATTCCCATACTCTTGTCTATAAATATTGTAAAGTGATACTGAGGAGTCACATTTATTCCACTCAAATTTATGATAAACACTTTTTAACGCAAACAGACATTCTGTAAACGAAGCAAAACACGAAGCTTACAAGTCTGTTTTTTTTTCAGTCGAGTAACAAGCAACACACACAGACATACATATGAATATAAGCACTCACACTTCCTCTATTTCAAAGGTTTTATTTCACTAATAATACCAACTTGGAACGTAACCATAATTGATTAAATAATGACAGCATGACACATTATTCTACACATACACTAGGTGCAAGTGCAGCTCACTAGAAGCAAACAAAAGATAAGCGCAAAGGTTGGTAGCCCTCCATCAGCTGTTACATGGAAGGAGGCAACAATGATTCATATGTCAACATGGTTATACAGTGGCACTTTGAAAGCTAGCAAATTGGAAAGCCTCCACAATGACTGCCTAATGAATTTCAAGTTTTTTTCAGAAGTTCAGTGAAAAAAAGTTGATGAATGTTTGAAACAATATTCAAGAAATCAATATGCACAGAAATGAGTAAATATACATGGCCGATTTTAGTGGGTGCAGCATCGCGACAGCTTATGACGGATGCAGCAGTGATACAGGGATGTAATATATATATATATATATATATATATATATATATATATATAGATAGATAGATAGATAGATAGATAGATAGATATAATAACATTGTTTTTGATATTGTTAATGTAATGTTCAATTCATTTTTTTATTTCTTATCACATATCTGCAGCATGTAAAGATCTTTTGTTCTTGTACTGTAATTGCTTGTATAACATACCTTATATTTTCATGTATCTGACGAAATCCATACCCATGAAAAAATGGGTCAATGGATGAATAAAGACTATGATTATGATTCTCAAAGATACTGGAGGATTTGAATTTGAATTTCAAATTTGGGGTGCATCAGCACTTAAGGCTATTTTACACCCGTCACATTATACAGGGGCCAGCACCTTATCATTACAAATAACAACTCGAACGTTGCAAATCTTAAAATCTTCTGACTTCTGTTAAAAGCTGAGGCTGTAAACGGGCACTCAGCACACACAAGGACAAGAAACAGAACACACACAAAATTATACTGGCCATAGTGCCAGTCGCCAGAGCCTCGTTAGTCTTCAGTCCAGGGTGTACTACGTGGAAGTGAGGTTGACTTTTGGGCGCCTATGTGGAAAGTACCCCTTACACCCCAAAGATACTGGAGAAAATTATTTCAAATAGTATACTTCATTTCTGTAACAAATATAAAATATTAAATCAATGTCAACATGGATTCCTTGCGGGTAAGTCTGTAGACACAGCACTTGCACAATTGATTGACTATATATATAACTGAATCCTTGAAGTATCATGAAATCGTAAATGCTATACTTCTTGATATTCACAAAAGCTTTTGATATAGTAAAATCATAACATCTTAATGAATAAACTTTACTGCTACGAAATAAGAGGAACAACATTTTCACTTATTCATTCATATCTACATGAAATAATTCAATATACACAAATGAGATTTAACTTTAATTAAAACTGCATTAATTATACATCAAATATGAAAAATATTGTTTGTGGTGTCCCAAAGGATCAATTTTAGGACCACTATTATTTATTCTTTACATGAATGATATCCCTGAAAGCCCCTACATGAGGATAATTACCTATGCTGATGACACAACAGTGTTGGTTAATGACAGGGTATTACAAATCTTGAAATCAATACATTTATAAAAATTAATCATATAATTCAGTATTTAAATCTTAATGAATTAACCATTAATAATAACCAAACTAAATTCATGATTCTTATTTTATTTAAAATTTAGGTTCATCAGCACTTAGGCTATTAACATAATGGTGAAGTGCTTGTTATTATCCAATATAAAAAAGTAACTACCAAAATAGTATAAAAAATTCACAACTTACGTGAGTATAAATTTATCCAAACTACGTTTCGGAGGTCAAAACTTCCTCCTTCACGTCCACATATATGGAATTTAGAGGAGGGGTGGGTCCATTTTCTTAAAAAGTGACATAAAGCTGGTAATGATTACACTGAGTTGGGTTTTCATGTCACCACCGAACTTTCGACAGCTGTGGGGGAAGAATGTGAAGTGAGAGTTGAGGGGAATCAGTCCCATGGAGGGGAGGTAACCTTCAACTCTATGTACGGAGACAGTTTCCCATACACTTTGCCTCACAGCTGGATGGGATTCCTGGGCCACTGCAGTGGACATGCTTTTAAAACTTTTAGTATTTAATATGGGATTTTTAGGAACACAGGAACTTTTACTTTGTCAGAGTCAAGGGGTTTTATAAGTGTTTTTTACCCTAGCCTTCAACCTATATCCCTATATAACACTTTTTACATGACACCCTGATTGGTGTCTAGATATTCATGTGGACCTGAAGAAGGAGGAAGTATTGACCTCCGAAACGTAGTTTGGATAAATTTATACTCACTGACGTAAGTTGTGAATTCTTGATACTATTTTGGTATTTACTCTTTTACTTAGACTATTTTGCACCTGTCACATTATACGGGGTCCAGCCCCTTACCAGAACTAAAATAACAACTGTGATGTCGTGTCATAACTAAAATATTAAAATATTCTGACTGGTTAAAAGCTGAGGCCATTAGGCACTCAGCACACAAAAGGACAAAGCACAGAATTATACTGGCCATTGGGGCCAGTCGCCAGAGCCTCGTTCGTCTGCAAAATGCAGTCCAGGAAGCACTATGTGGAAGTGAGGTTGACAATTGGTTGTACTATGTGGAAGACCCCTTACACCCCTCATGATTTTTAACCCAAGCAACACTAATAATAATGGGAAACATGCTACTTTTATAGATGGCACTGAAATTGATATTGAACATTCTACCAAATTATTAGGAATTATAATAGACAAAGATCTATCATAGGATGAGCATATAGACAACATATGTAATAAACTAGCTTCTAATCTTAATCTATTGAAACAACTAGCTAAATATAACTTGAAAGTAATTAACAAAACAATTTACAATGGGTTAATATATCCTTATATTGAATATTGTATTATAATATGGGGCAGTGCATCACATATTAAAACTTCCGGAATATTACATCTACAAAAAACAGTTTTAAGAATCATGTATAAATTAAAGAATAGATCTACTTGTAAAGAAGTCTTCAAAGAGAATCGAATAATTACTATTTTTCTCTCTAAATTTATAGTTGTTTTTTCATATGCTTTCAATTCTGGTAAATTGCCCAAAAACTTTCAATTGCATAATTACAATACCAGAAGTAAGAATCATCAAACATTCTCTACCCATGAATGCTGGAATATGGTATTTCCAATCATGTACCAAATAATACCCAAACACTCACACCTCAAAAAAACAAATATTAGCTATAAGATAATATTTATTACATAAAGCTTTGTATAGTCTTACGGAATTTATGGAAAATTGAATTATGGATGTTTAATGACTCATGTTTTTTTAACGTTTCTATACTCATACTGTCTAATTAATTTATCTATGAATAATATCTAATGTCCTATTGTTTGTATAGTTTTGTTATTTTATATAAATATAAATTTATATGGCTGGAATGTTATAATCTTATCATGTGATATAATTTTCAGTGAGTATATTCGTGTTTTCTCTGGTGTATTAAATGTGATTGGACTTTATAATTTTTATTATTAACTTAATTTACAACTATTTTATAGTAGTGGAAAGGTATTGTTTCTACGCAATCCTTGTAGGTATGCCTAGTACTTAACCTCAGTTGTGACATATTTTGATGATTTTTTTATGGATTTTATTGCGTTCGACGATGTTCTAGCCCTATTTTTTGCTCAATCTCATTTTGGAGCCTCATCTTTGTAGGTATGCTATGATCTTACGTGATATAACTTAACCTATTCACTTTTTTACAGCCTTTTACGGGTTAAAATAACCTACAAAGTGTAGAACTGGTTGTTTCTACGCAACCCTTGTAGGTGGACCTGGTATTTAACCTCACTTGTGACATATTTTGATGATTTTGATGTTTTTTGTTTATTTTATACCATTTGACGATGTTCTAGTCCTATTTTTGCTCAATCTTATTTTTGTAGGTGGTGGGCCCTCAACGTAAAAGCCTACGATGTATTTGGGTGGTTTTTTGTAGGTGGGGTGGGTCCTCAGCGTAAACGGCTACGATGTATTTTTTATGATGTGTGAGCCCCCCCTTTTTACGATGTATGTCAGGTTCAATGCCCCCACTACTACTTTTGGAGGGTGGGAGGGGCTCGCAGTGTTGCCAAACTACTCCACAAAAATTTCACCACATGATATTTCACAGGCGAAGCTAACCTACAAATAGAAGTTGGCAACACAGACTAGTACCAAGAAATTTGCTTCACAACTCCCCCCCTTTTTTTAATTTTGCCGTATGATATTTCACAGGCGAGGCTAATCTACAAATAGGAGTTGACAGCGATCTATGCTGTAATATTTTGTAGTCTTCTAAGATGATAGGTATGCAGTAAGGTGGAGAGTTGGTGAGTACGCTAACTGGCAATAGTGGTGGTGCAGTGTTGATACTCTTGTTACCCCCCTGTTTTTTCTAGCATACTGATCTATTGCATGCTAACCAAAAACTCTTAAGCAATATTGGGAGACAGGCTTGTTTTTTGTAATGCCACGGACGGAAATGTGCATACCTCTGTCTTCCACATGTATGTAATGCGATTTGAGGGGAAGAGGGTCAATTAACCTTATGGCTGACAATGTTTCTATAAAATAACAATTCTTATGAACTCTGTAAATTTCCGAGCATATGTTGTATTCATATTTTTACTTATCTTCGAGTGTACATTACAAATTCGGAAACAGATTTTGACTATCTCGTACCGTTTAAGAGATAAACCTACTTCCGGTCGCCATTTTGAATTTCTGAGCATAGGTTTTGTTCACACTTTACTTATCTTCGAGTGTACATTACAAATCTACAAACAGATTTTGGCTATCTCGTACCGTTTAAGAGATAAACCTACTTCCGGTCGCCATTTTGGATTTCCGAGCATAGGTTGAATTCACACTTTTACTTATCTTCGAGTGTACATTACAAATCTGCAAACGGATTTTGGCTATCTCGTACCGTTTAAGAGATAAACCTATTTCCGGTCACCATTTTGGATTTCCGAGCATAGGTTGTATTCACATTTTTACATATCTTCGAGTGTACATTACAAATCTGCAAACGGATTTTGGCTATCTCGTACCGTTTAAGAGATAAACCTACTTCCGGTCGCCATTTTTAATTTCCGAGCATAGGTTGTATTCATACTTTTACTTATCTTCGAGTGTACATTACAAATCTGCAAACAGATTTTACCTGTTTCTCTCTGTTTTAGAGATATTCCAAAATATATATATATTTGATAAGCGACAACAACAGAGCCATCTCTGTGCAAATGTTGGAACTCGATGAATGCTTGAGGGGGACAAGTCATTTTATTTCAGTACGTCAACATTTTTAACTCTTTTTCCCAGTGAATGGGTTAGGTGACTTGCAACAACGAAGGTCTTCTAGCAATACGAACTTAGCTTATGCCGGCGTAATTCGCTAAATATCTTTAATTTACATATTTCTCATACCGCCGTATCTTGTTCTATTAGACCTCTTCAAGAAAATCGCCAATTAGTGAAAACTAATTGAGCACAACAGCAAAAGAGGTGCTAATAGGGCAAGCATACAATGATATGGGGATATGTGATTTGTCGGTTTCTTCGATTCAGATAAATGGATCGGATTGAAACTGGGATATTTTGCATTTTTTTTATATGGTAGCTAAAATAACAGAGATTTTGATTGGCTAATAATTTATACGTGGTGTTTTCTGATTGTTTAAGTAAGCAAGATTTCTATTGGCTCTATAAATCTATATAAGTCAGAGCACAGTGCTGATTTCTCACCTTTGCTGGATCGGCAGAGGAACCCACATCGCGGGGGATAGAACCTGAACGGGCTCCACCAAAGTATAGGAGACTAGAAGCATATAATTTGGCGGAAAAACCCAAGTAAGGTCAGAGTTTTTCATAGGGAATAGTTTTATCAGGTTGGTGATATCCCATTAAATTTTATATAAAAAAAATTTAAATTTTATATAAATAACATATCTGAAATTTATATCGTTTGTTTGCTCATATTTTAAAGCATATAAAAAATGGAATCACCTACCTGTTTTACTCGCAAGAATGATAAGATCGAATGTGTCACTTGTGGGAAACTAATTTCAAAGAATAATTTATCGATACATAAGACAAGGTGTAACGGAGCAAATCGTTTGTTACCTTCTAAAGCCTGTGCTCAATGTGGAAAAGAAATTAGCATTCCAAATCTAAGTAGACATTTGAAAATTTGCAAACCATCGACCAGAGAAGTAACATTGAAAAGAAAAATTGATTATTCCGAAGCTGAAGCTTCTGCTCCAATACAAATTAAATTAAATAATAAATATAAACCAGTCAGGTCTGCATTTAATGGTCGACTTCAGGATTTATCATTTACGTCGGAAGCAGGACGTGACATTCCTAGTTTCTTGCGTGAAGCGAAAACTTTTGTACTGAATTCTCTGAAAAGTAATCTTGAAAATAATTCCATAAAAGTATACGTTGATTTATATTCCGAATATGAGAAAGTCGATGGTAGAACAGAAGTTTTTTATCATCGTACCAAAAACCAGGCTCTTTATTTGGCAGGTGTTGAAAATTTGGACGAGTTTTACTCTAATCTGTCTATTGAGTTAATTATGAAACATGACACTTTCGAGGCTATGGAGTCTGGATGGTCTTTATGTGGTAGTCCTCATACATTAACCGTTTACGTGAACAAATTCATGCCTTTCTCTGCATCGAGTTACGTTCCTCTACCACCGACCATTCAAAGCAAGAAAGCAGTGTTAAATATTCAAAATAACGACTCAAAATGCTTTCTTTGGTGCATCTTGGCAGCTCTGTATCCTGTTTATTGGAAATATCATCCAGAGCAAGTTTATCATTACAAGCAGTACGAGACAGAGTTTGAAAATGTAATGTCTAGCATTGAATACCCCGTGGCATTGTCAGACATATCAAAGTTTGATTCGCGTGCACGAGATTCTGATGGAAAACGCATTGCTATTAATGTATATTCTTATACGTCAGAAAAACATCTTGTGCATCCCATCAGGATAAATGATATCAACTATAATAATGCTCATATAACTAATCTTCTTTTAATTTCAAACAACAATATTCACCATTACTGCCTTATTCGTTCACTATCACGACTAATCAGAAGTCAAGCAACGAAGTATGCAAATCACATCGAGGTTTGTCCCAGGTGTTTGACCACGTTTAATGATCGAAGAAAATTCAATCACCAAATATATACCTCACGGCAAATTGCTACTGAAAAACGTGTCGAACATGAAATATATTGCGGTGACAACAAACCAGCTCGAATGTTGATGCCCAAAAAGAACGAAGTCGAAGAACTCAAAATGTACAAGGCTTTGTTTGAACATCCAGCCATTATCGTTGCAGATGTTGAATCATTTCTGAAGCCACTGTCCTCCTGCAAACCAAATCCAGATATTTCCTCCACAACGCCATACCAGCTTCATGAACAAAATAGTTTTGGTTACACTGTCATACGACAAGATGAAATAAGTAAACCATATGTATACCGTGGACCGAATGTTATCGAATACTTTTTTGAAAAGATGGAAGAGGAGGTTGAGAAAATTGGCAGCTTCTTGCAAATATCCAAACCGATGAATTCGTTGACACCAGAGGAACAAAAAATATTTGATGAAACTGTCGAGTGTCCAGTGTGCAATCAATACTTCACAAACGAGAATCGTAAAGTGTTTCACCATTCGCACACAGACGGTCGTTTCATCAGCGGAATCTGTAATGCTTGCAACCTCAAAATTCAAAGGCCCAAATTTGTCCCCATATTTTTTCATAATGGATCGAATTACGATTTTCATCACTTAATTCGGAATCTTGGATATGACACACAAAAAATAGATATTCTTGCTCAAAATGAAGAACGATACATTTCTATAAGTAAGAAAGTTAAGATTTCGGGGACAAATGAAACCATAGAGATGAGGTTTCTTGACTCATTCAGATTTCTCTCTGCAAGTTTGGACGCTCTAGCAAGTAAACTTTGTGACGAACAATTCAAAATTACGAAAGCTAGTTTTCCCAACATGGATATAAAACTGATTAGAAGTAAAGGGATTTATCCGTATGAATACGTAAACAATGAATCTAAATTTAATGACGACACTCTCCCTCCTCAAAAAGAATTCTTCAGTCAACTGAGAAAAGCAGGAATTACAGACAAAGAATACGAACATGCACAACTGATGTGGGATAAACTAGAATGTAAAACATTCGGAGATTATCACAACGCATACTTGAAATTAGACGTAACAATACTTGCGGATGTTTTTCAAGCATTCAGGAAAACGTCAATGTCTATTTACAACTTGGACCCTGCGCATTTCTTTAGCCTCCCGGGATTAGCGTGGTCTGCAATGTTGTTGCAAACAAAAATTAAGTTAGAATTATTAACAGATGTAGACATGTTACTTATCATCGAGAAAGGGATTTGAGGTGGGATGGTGCAATGTGTACAGAGACATGCAGAAGCCAACAACATGCACATGGAAGAAAAATATGATGCAAATAAACCATCGAATTATATTTTTTACATCAACGTTAATAATCTCTATGGATATGCTATGGTACAGAAACTTCCTTATGGAGGTTTCGAATGGATAGAAACAACTTCCATAAATATTATTGATTTTGACGATTGTGAATTTGGTTTCTTTGCAGAACTGGATATTGAATTTCCAGACAATTTGCATGATATTTTTTCCGATTTACCACCGGCACCACAACTCAAATGTCCGCCTAATTCTAATCAACGCAAGCTTTTTTTAACTTTGGAGAAAAAAGAAAGATATGTTCTCCATTACAAAAGTCTACAGTTTTTGATTAAGATGGGTGTTAAGGTGTTGGATATTAGAAGAGTCCTCAGGTTTAAACATTCCGAGTGGCTCAAACCATACATTGAAACAAACACACAACATAGAACAGTTGCCACTTCCGATTTAGACAAAGATTTTTTCAAATTGATGAATAATGCTGTATATGGCAAGACAATGGAGAACGTGAGAAATCACGTGGACGTGAGATTGGTTTCAGATGAAAATAAATGCAGTAAGTTGGTGGCTGATCCTAGATTTAAATCACGAAAAATTTACAACGAGAATCTGTCACTTTTCAATCTAGATATAAAAGTGATAAAATTCCGAAAACCAATTTATGTGGGAGCAACAGTTTTAGATTTATCGAAACTTCACATGTTTCAATTTCACTACTATCGTGTATTGATTCAAAGAACTTATTCAATGAAACACTTGGGTTCGAACATTTTTATATTAACTCCATAACACATGTATATAAAAATCAACAACAAGTAACTATAACAACAATATATATATCATTTGAAATTTATGGCTGTTTCAGCCCATGGCTTCATAACTTAAGTAATATATAACAATATTCCCCTTGGTTGCAAAATGAAACATAATAATAACAACAATCATAACATTTCTAATCTGGTTCATATCTGCAAGGTGGTTTATGTATCCTTGCAGACCTTCGTGGAAATGATGCTGCTGCAGTGGATTCTTGTTTCGAACATCCTGGCGTCTCCAGACCCCGCATACCTCCTTGTCTCTGCTGCACCATTTCTTCATTGTGAGCCACAGAAAGTAATTCCATATAGTCCAAGTTAGCAAATTGATTTTCCTCACCACCAAACTCTTCTGTACATCGTGTCGAGCGTTCGCCATTTCCATATCTTCCACTCTCGTTCCTTCTGGGAATCTCTGGCTTCAAAAACGAAAAATGAACATTTCTTGTGTAATTGTCCCTCTTAACTTTGAAAATCGAGTGCGATAATTGTCCTACTATCTCGCCTTTTTCATACTGCTTTTTTCTGGGCAATAATAATATACTCCAGATCCTTTCTTATAATACTCTGCCTCATACATAACCCTTGTTCTATCATTATGAATTAATTTATTGGCGTTTACTTTGTATGAAAATAAAATTTCATTTGGTGATTTCCCCATAATCACATTTACAGTATTGTTGTGATAGAACAACATTCTCTTTAAGAATTTATCCACAGAAGCATTGCGTCTGTTGACGTTGCATTTTGTTATCTCTCCTGTTAAAGTCATGTACCTTTTGATGATTTGTACATGCCTTTCAACTTGTTCATTTGCACATGGTCTATACGGTGGACTGCGAATTAATTTTATTCCATGATTGTTACAAAATCTCTGGAAATCCCTGCTGGCAAATGGTGGACCTCCATCAGAACATATGGTATTTGGTATTCCAAATATGAAAAAATGATTTGTCTACTTCTCAACAGTTTCTTCAGCCGTTAAATGAACAACTTGCCAAACATTTACGTATTTACTAAATGCATCCACTAAAATAAGAAATTTATATCCATGGAAGAAAAAATGATCTATGTGTACTCTGTGAAATGGTTCATTTTCAGGCTTCCATGAAACATACTCTTGTTTATTGGGTGCTCTTGAATTTCTTCTGCACACATCGCACAACAGAACATAATTCTCTATATCCTGGTTCATGCTCGGCCACCAAAAGTACTTTCTTGCAACATGTTTGGACTTCACAACTCCAGAATGAAATTTGTGCAAGTCTTGTAGAACCTTATTTCTCAATAATTTTGGCACTACAATTCGCTCACCATGGCATAACATTCCATTATTGCAATTTAAGACATTTTTATTCTAAGAATAAATTTTCAATTCTCCATCAGCTTCTTTACGTACTATATTCCTCCAATCCTTCACTGTGTATTCATATGCTAGTAGTAATGTTTCATCCTGTTTCATTGCTTCAATTACTTCCTCAACTCTTAAAGGATCTTCACTCATCAATGTCTCATTATCCAAAAAATAAATAGCTAAACCCTCTTCTTCATTCACTAAACATAACACAGGTAATCTGAACAAGATATCAGCTATCCCTACATTCTTCGTGTAATGAATGGAATAATCATAATTTGCTAGAAGTAATCTCCATCTTTGCCATCTCATAGATAATGTAATATCGATTTACCTGTTGAAGAATCTGTTAGAATTTTAAATTTGTTTCCTGCAAAATATATATGAAAATGTTTTATACCTTTCACTACTGCCAAACTTTCCTTGTCAGCTTGAGAGTAACTTTTTTGACTATCTGTTAAAGTAGCTGAAAAACATTCAATAGGTTTCAGCACTCCTTCTATTTCATGTGTCAACTGACAACCAATCCCATAGCCACTTGCATCCGTGACTAAAACTA
This sequence comes from Lepisma saccharinum, assembly GCF_977018435.1. NCBI lineage: Eukaryota > Metazoa > Arthropoda > Insecta > Zygentoma > Lepismatidae > Lepisma > Lepisma saccharinum. The sequence goes on along the minus strand of NW_028142899.1, from coordinate 6,347,517 downwards.
ATGGCAATCGAGTGTCAAACGATACTAAAACAGGTGCAGAAACTAATAGCTGCTTAACTAGCTGAAACTCCCTTTCACATTCTTCATTCCTAAACCATTGCACACTCTTCTTTTGCAATAAATAAAGATTAGGTATCCTATAACTGAAATTAGGCAAAAATCGTGCATGATACGCCACTAAACCCATGAATGTCGCAAATTCCTTTTTATTCTCAGGCACCTTACATTTTAACACTGCCTGAACATGTTCATTTGTAGGTAAAATTCCATGTTCCGTGAATTTCCTTCCTAGAAAATTTACTTCATGAACAAAAAATTCAGACTTCTGCAAATTTACCTTCACATTGTACTGCATCAATCTTTCCAAAACTAATACAGTTAGTTTGTAACAGTCATACAATGTATCTGCTCCTAAAAGAATGTCATCAATAAATGATACCACTCCATCAATACCACCAAGTATTATGTCCATGGATCTTTGAAATACTTGAGAACTTGTTTTAAATTTACCAATTGCTCCTGTTCACGCCCAAAATTTTATATTATAACATACTAAACACTGGGGTGTAAGGGGTGACCTTCCACGTAGTACACCCAAATGTCAACCTCACTTCCATGTTAGTACACCCTGGACTGAAGACTAACGAGGCTCTGGCGACTGGCCCCGTGGCCAGTATAATTTTGTTTGTGTTGTCCTGTGTTTGGTCCTTATTTGTGCTGAGTGTTCTTTGCAACCTCGGCTTTTAACGAAAGTCAGAACATTTTAATATTTTATGATTTTATTTCAGCAACGTTGAGTTGTTATGTGTAATGGAAAGGGGCTGGACCCCGTATAGTGTGAAGGGTGCAAAATAGCCTTAGTGCTGACGCACCCGAAATTTTAAAATCAAAATCAAATCATACTAAACACTGCTAGTGAACATCATTTGCTGTGTCATCACTAATGTGCCCTGTTATAGATATAAGATGAAGCCATTTCTCCAGAGTACATCCAGAAGTCATCCAGAAGTGACAAGAATATGCCACATCGAATTAATATTGTTACTGAACTTTTCTTGCGAACATGATTTGATTCCAATCAACTTTTAGAAATTTGAGGACTACTAACTTACCTTTTGGATTCGTGTTCCCAGTCATATTTTTTCAAGTGTTTTCCACAGTGTCACGTACATACACGGCGTGCAATGAGGTGTCGCCGAAACTACCATAATTGCCGATTTTGGTTCCATTCGCTTCGGAATACACGACAGAAAAGTGCTACATTTCCATTAGTGTATTATTCTTCGTAACGTACAGGGCCTGTTAATATGACACTACATACAAGCCTCCTGCCCTACGACGAATTATGTTATATACGGAGTGCAATGATTTATTCAGGGACTGGTCATTGTACATTTAATCACATATTAATATTTTTTTGTAAATAAAGAAATGGGCTTGTCCCCTGGTTAACCCCATTTCTTTTCAGGGGGAGGTGGCATGTCACGAGCCGGAAATAAAATGCTGTGTAATCGGAAACGCCAAGAGTCCCCAGGTGAGGAGATGTCGCCAGGAGAGTTTTGATCGAGGAAGCGAAGCGCAAAGGGTGTTGTGAGTGACAGTGTTAAATCGGTCCGTCCGTCTAAAAGGTTTCAGCGAACCCACTGACGACACCTTCGATGGACTGATACAGTGCCAGGTCGTGACTCAGCTGCGGAACCAAGAAGGAAAGCAGGTACAGTGGGGACACTTTGGGTTTTATCATTGTCAGTGTTTAGATATCTTGCTGGCTCGTGCGTGATCCCCCCTCCCTTTCGCTTGTGCGATTCTATTAAATATTGGTAGGGACACTGAATTTTCGCGATCAGCGAAATCGCGAAATGTGAAAAAGATGCAATTTTGAACATTCTGCACGTAACTACACCCACAATGATGAAATATGCATGAGTTTTATTCGCGAAGTAATGCGAAATGTGTGCTTTTCCACGAAATGAACGTTTTTTTCGCGAAATATCCGTGAAATATCACCGAATTAAGTAGAAAACACTCAAAAACCGGCAATCGAGGTTGAGCGCGCAAACTGTCGATTTGTAAGAAACGTTTGCCTAAAGTTTCCTACCACTTGCAGCTGAAGAACGTTTTATCTTCTATCACATCTATGTGCATGGGATTTCCCATGCACATAATCTCAGTTGGAAAACTTCGCTCCCTGTCAAGCTGCATTCCTTTCTTCTCCCGAATGTCTACTCAACTTCGAGTTCCATTGAACTTGCTAGCCGTAGCAGCGATGAGATTAGTCTGATCCCGCACATCAAGGGAAACAATGGTGTCATTTGTGTTGTCATGAAAGAATTTTGTTTATCATCATGTGATTTTCAACATGTGTTTGTGTATGTGCAGTAGTGATTATTTCATTTGTTGACAGCAAGGATATCCTTTAAATAGATAGAATGAATAAATCACTTGAGATATGCAATTTAGAAATGAAGTGATTTTGTGTTGATGTTTTCTTTTTGGTTGGACAGCTAAGTAGTTGAAATACTGTACAGCATAAAGGTGAAGAAAGTAGCAAGGATGTTGAGGAGTTATTATGCAATGAGATTCAACCCTTACATGTTCAGCTATATATCTGCAATGAACCAGTTAAAATCATAGTGGATACAGGAAGTTATGCTAATATTCTACCTAAGAGTAATGTATGGAAAAGCAGCGACGTTTTACGATTGAATCCACTCAAAAATGTCTATGGTACTATCACAGGAGAAAAGTTGAAATTTGAGGGTCAAATTTCCTTACCTGTAAAGTATAACTCACTGAGTTATGAAATGCCGTTTATAGTAGGAGATTTAAATGATTTAAAACCTATACTTGGTCGAGCAGGATTGCGTATTCTCTTTGGCGATTGGAGAAGAAGTTTGGTAATTGATACTGTACAAGGACAAATGGAAAAAATATTTTGGAATAGTATTACAAGGAGCTTGTACACAGGCACATCGAATGGGGAATCAGCGAAGTTGAAATCTGATATGTTAGTAAAATTTAAAATTTTGTTCAATAATGACATTTCAGAACATATAAGAAATATTAATGTTAGAGTTCCATTGAAGCCTGGATTTGTACCTGTGAAAAAGAAAGGTTACAATCTACCTTACTTTATGCGTGATGAAGTAGGCAAGGCAATAAAAGATTTGTGCCAGCAAGGAATCTTATAAGAAATATAAAGTTGTGATTGGAGTACTCCTGTAGTTCCTGTGCGAAAAGCAGATGGAAGTATTCGTGTATGTGCTGACTATATCAAAACTGTAAATCCAAATGTAGATACTTTACAATATCCACTTCCAACTTTTGACGAGCTTTATCATAAGTTAGGTTCACATAAGTGGTATAAGTGGCATGGGTATACGAAGATTGATCTACGTTCAGCTTTTCATCAATTATTAGTCGAAGAAAAGTCTCAACGTGTTCTTACCATTGTAAATGAAGGTCATTTATATGTACATAAACGTTTACCGTACAAAATGTAAAAGAGTTATTCTGGTCATGAAAGAAATAGGTTAGGCACAGGGAGATTCCTAACCGTGTGTGTCAAGCGCAGGTCCAGCATATTGTTGACCTCCATATTGAATTCAACGGAAAATTTCAAAGGAAAGGGGGTGATGTGATATATCAAATGAGGCTAGAATTTCACGAGAAATGAACTGACGAACGTTTTTCCAACGTATCTTACGCCAGCAAAAAGTTATACGCATATCTTTCACTTACGATATATGCACATTATAATGTTGTCAATGTTCCTGTGAGTACACTCGCTGACGTCTCTCACACTCACATAGAACATTTGGGAATGTAGCAGGTGCAACATCATCGCAAGCAGCAACTATGCCCTCTCTCAGATGGTCAATATCACGGACTTGTAGTGCATGCACCATTCTCTTCAAATGTTTCTGAAGGTAAAAGTCTTCCTAAAATGTTAGATTTGGGGAATGTGCAGGCCTTTTAATAGATCCCCATCTGCCCATCAATCTACCTAGAAATTTACCATGAAGAAATTGCCAAAATGTCCACATAGTGTGGTCACATTCTGTCCTGTTTCAAAACTCTGGAAAAGTGTCATATTCCGTAAGCAAGGATGAAAAACCTGTTCACTTAACAAATCCAAGAAGCCCTCACCATTTAAGGTTCCGTTGTTGAATATAAACCAACCATTCCCGTTCTCCATACACTATACCACATCATTAGCTTATCAGCAACAACCATTCGGCTGGGATCTGTCTACTGTAGATTACCATTCTGTTTTATTAACTTCACCGTGAACATAAAAATTAGCCTCGTCACTTAAGATTATTTTCATTCCAAAGGAAGTGTATGTTTGAGATACTTTTCCAAATATTCTTCACTATTCAACTATTTGAGAATGTCGCTGATTAGAACCATATGCAATGGTGCGTACCTAGATATACTTCTTTCTCTCCCGAGATGTCAGCGTGATCTCAATGAGTTCCTAACACGTTAGGAGCACTTTAATGCTTTGCTTTTAACACCTCGAAAATATGTATTCGATTATAGCAGAACATATAATGAAAAGTCAGAAAACAAAAGGAAATGGAAGTATAAAATATGTAATATGGGTGAATGGCAATATTGCATGAAGTCATAAAAATAGCAGATGTAACAAGAAGAGGTAGGGACTTGATTTGGTATTTCTGTCCAAATCGTGAGAGTTGTGCGTCGTATCAGTAAAAAAAATGTTTCTGTGTGAGAGTTTGGTCGGTTCTTAACGATGCAGCACTCTCAGTTCGCTTCATCGATAGTTGGGACACATCTGCACTATAATAATTTAGAAGTTAACATGCTGTCATATATTGATTATATTGGTAATATTGCCGTTTATATTGAATAAGTTATATGAATTGAAGAAATATGAAGAGAAAATGTGGATAAGACATTGGCCTGTACATGTTCTGTAAAGGCATTTTGGCGTGTTGAAGGTAGTTATGAATTATTGAAAAGTCACAGAATGAGAATTTTGCAGCGAATGATACATAGCGTATTTCTCCGCCAACGTGAGAACACGTGAGCTTTCTTCCCAAATGCAGTAGCTATATTCATCTCGTTCGTGCTTTTTGTTTACGTACACAAAATGCTAGAGAAGCAGAAGGTCCTAATGCTACGGTATCGACTTCAGAATTCCATCCTACTCTGTGGGAAAGCACATCATAAAGTGACGTCACCGTGACCAAGTGTCGGCCCAATCTTGTATGAGAAAGAAAGAAATGTTGCTGTGAGTGCTGTCGCGTGCACAAGATATATTTAAATTTCTTCTTGTTCTGCAAGTTATTGGTGCAGTTTCCTCCGTAAGATAAACAGGATTTATAAGAAGAAGCATAGATCTTACGTGTTATTCAGCGTGGTAAAATATATAGTTGATGAGTTGTTCAAATTTTCGTCGCGGGGAGGAACTATGAACGATGATGATGATGATCGTCTTCGTTAGAAAGTAGCTGTTTTATGCTGCCAGTGCTTCAATGTTTCTTGCAGTGTTTTGAACTTCTGATGTACAGTGCTCAATAAAAGTTTTGCATATTATGTTGCATGCAGTTTGAGTCGCGATATCCCCAAAAGGTATACAATGTTCATTATGTGAGCAATGCCCGAGACAGAAACCGACATAATGCCCCAAGTGAGTTCGATATTCAGCAGATAGAGGGCAGTAGTTGCCACATGATCCCTGAGCAGATTTGAAAGCAGCCCGATGGGAGGCATTATCCGTGTCTTATCCGCACTTGTGAGTTGGAAACTGTACAGAGAGAAAACGGGTGGAAAACGAAGGGCAACATGCCTCGAGCAACCATTTCTGCTACGGATCACATTCGAATTGTAACGCTGCTGCAAGAGGGATATCGCCATGCCCGTGTTGGAGAGAGCCAAAGTGATGTCTCTCGAGTGTGGAAAAAGTTCAGGGAGACACAATCAGTTGCTGATCGACCAAGGACAGGCCGACCATGCAAAACAACACGCAGGGAAGATCGGTACGTGGTGATTTCGGCACGTCGTAGACCCACTGCAACTGGTACCAGTTTGTGGCAGGATCTGCGGAGGGCCTCAGGAGCGAATGTTTCCAATCAGACAGTGCGGAATCGACTTCATGAGGAAGGATTGACGTCAAGAAGACCCATACCTAAGGTTCCTCTGAAACCACACCATAAGAGAGACCGTGTAAGGTGGGCAACAATGCACAGCGAATGGAGTCAGGAACAGTGGGAGCACACGCTCTTTACAGACGAGGTCACCATCAGTTTGCACCCGTTAAGCAAAAGCACAAGGGTTTGGAGATGAATCAGATGAGAGATTGAACTAGCCCTTCATCCTGGAACGTCACCAGCAGCAGGGGGGCTCCATCATGTTTTGGGGTGGGATAATATTTTGTTGACGTACGCCCCTAATTCCTCTCCAGAGTCACGTGACTGGTCTGATGTACAGAAACGCTATTCTCAAACCCGTGGTATCAGGTTTCTCTACAACTGTGGGGGATGGCTTCACGCTGGTGGATGATAACGCTCGACCACATCGAGCCAAAGTGGTTCTCGAGTTCCTTGTTATGCACGGCATTCGACGTATGGTGTGGCCTGCGTATTCTTTAGACATGAATTGTGTGGAACATGCATGGGGACACCTGAAGCGAGCAATTGTCAGCCGCGAAAATTCTCCTGTGAACAAGGTGCAATTGCGGGAGGCTGCCATTCAAGAGTGGGATAGTCTTCCTCAGGAAAAGTTGAATGCTCTTATCCTTAGCATGGCCCGTCGTGTACAAGCATGCCTTCGGGCTCGAGGTGGCTATACACGGTACTGAACTCCCATCTGTTGATCCCAAGCATGCCTGCGAGCCGTAGGTACACGGTATTACACTGCCTTTCATTTGTGTTTCGCATGGCACACTTTCAATCTTGTGATTCTGGTGTGATTTTGTTTCTTCTGCATGGCTGCACTGTTTTCTTTCTGTTTGTATGTCTCCCATGTACTCTTGAATATGATTCCATGTATCTAGTACAGAAAAATGATCACAAACCCTGAATATGCAAAACTTTTTTTGAGCACTGTATCAGGTTCACTACTTGTGAATTCCTCCAAATAAAGCCCTCTAGAAAATGAGGGACTCCTGAGGACACCTAAGGCGTTCACATTATCTTCCTCTGTACTGGGTCGATCGAGAGCTACCGTTTGTGGTGTGTAAAGTTTCATCCTGACCGACGCTACCTTTTGTTCCAACCGTTTTCCTTGCTTGACCCCTTCAATTCTGTATCTCGATTACTGTAAAGGGGCCTTCCTATTTGCCTGAAAATGTTTTGGACGTCTTTGATAAGCGTCGATCTTTCCACAAACGTATTTGATCGCCAGATTTAAACGCTATTTGAGAATAGTGAGGATCAAGCCGTGCCTTATCCGTTCTGTGGCGTTTGAGGAGATTTTGTGCCAATCGTGGCGAAAGCTTCATATGTTCCAGCCGTTCATAATTGCTCGCATCCTGCGGCGGGGTTTGAAAAATCGCATCCGGTAAGGTGCGAAGATGATAACCCATCAGTAAATAGGTTGGTGAGTACCGTGTAGATGAATACGACATGTTGTTAGCTGAGACCGCTAGTAGTAGTAGTATAATTGATGATACAACCAGTGCGAGAATTGATGAGCCCCTCTCAGGCAGATTTGGCTACACTTAAAACTTGCTCAACATGCCCATATGAGCTTTTTGCTCAAGTGTGGTACTCCGTCTAATCCAAGATTTTTGTAAAAATGCCCTCGGGAAGTTCCTGTGAAATGATGACCCCCCTCAGATTGATTTGTCTACACATACAAAAGGCACTTCTATCAGATTGTTGTCCATAAATTTGTTAAAAATATGCCCCTCTTGATATTTTTCTTGGCTACACTTAAAATTAAGCCCCCCTCACACACACACACACACACACACACACACTAAATATACAAAACACACTGCTGAACCCAACTGTTATTTTTTTATTAAGCATAGAATTTTGATTTGAACCCCAAGAAATTTTATATAATAAACCAACAAAATTCTAATATTTATTTTTGTTCAACAGGTACAACAAGTTCTGAGCACATAAGCAGTTTCTGAGGAATGCAAGGCAGCAGCAGCAGCAAGCAAATAACTTAAAGAAGGCAGTGTGTATTCTATCTAATTGCATGGATAATCTTGACAGGATTTTTTGAGAGAAGATGTATTTCAAAATACATAAAATCTAAGTCACTTGTTGATTGATTGAGTTAAAATTTATGGGTGCGTCGGTACTTGAGGCCATTTCGCACCCTTCTGTGTATACGGGGAAATGTCCCCTTATCTAAAATTCTGACTGAGATTTAAAAAAGGGGTGTAGATTGCCCCTTAAGAAAAACTAAAAGTGCAAGGTTGTAAAAAGACCTGCACGAGACAAACACAACACATTAAAAAGTCAGAATAAACTAAAAACCTCCTTACAGACGGTGGAAGAGTGCAGCTCTTCGCAAAAAACTGAAAACATGTGATAAAATACTGCTGTCATCACCCAAGAGGGATGACAAACAGCCGGAAAGGTTAAAAGTCTGCCGGAGGTAAGCAAGATCGACACATTCAACAAGAATGTGTCGGATGCTTAAAATAACATTACAAGTACGACACAACGGAGGGTCCAGCCCTTGCAGTAGGTGACCATGCGTGAGACGGCTGTGTCCTATACGCAGGCGGGTAAGAATAACGTCTTCTCGCCGAGGAACGCCAAACACCAATGGTGGGCTTAACAGCGTGAAGCTTGTTCCCCGTTTCCACATCCCACTCGGTCTGCCAAGTGTCAAGAAGGCGACAACGGAACACATTCTGCAGGTCGCTAGCTGGCAAAAGGTGGACGAGAACGTCGCCATCTGCATCAGCAGACTTGGCGGCAGCATCAGCTGCTTCGTTCCCCTGGATGCCCACGTGGCTAGGGACCCAACAGAAGTGTACATCCGTGCTGGCAGATAAGGACACAAGCCGTCTGAATATGCGTTGCGCTACTGGATGCCGGGAATACGGCGAATCCAGAGACTGCAACACGCTGGTCGAATCACAGCACACAAGGACTTTCTTGAGACCATTGACGTCTGCAAAGTCCAGTGCCTTTAGAATGGCGTACAACTCTGCCGTATAGATGGAACAGGCAGGATGTAGCAAGTAACTGGAACTTTGAGAGTCTAGAACGAAAGCGCAACCAACTGATTCGAATGTCTTGCACCCATCCGTGTAAAACACATTAAAATTGGGGTGCTTCGAACGAAGTTCTAAAAACCGTTGCCGGTATACTACCATTGGTGTCTCTGACTTTGGAAGAGCAGTCAGAAAAATCGATAGAAGGTGCAGGAAACTCCCAGGTAGGGAGAGGCGAAATGAGTGGAGAGACGCCAGGAAGATCACTGTCAACACCAAGTGCTGACAGGATCTCGTCTGCACGAACACCAAATGGTCTAGTGACACTAGGGTGGAGCCGATACCTTGCCAGCCTACCCTCGTCTGAGATGGTGTGGAATGAGGGATGTGAAGGCATCGATTGAAGATGGAGGAAGTAGTTAACTACCAGCCTCTGTCTTCGCAGAGACAACGACGGCTCAGATGCCTCTACATACAAATTGGCGACTGGACTGGTCCGAAAGGCACCAGTGCACACACGTATACCAGCATGGTGGACAGTGTCTAGGATGCGAAGTCTAGATGGGCGAGCAGAAGAATACACAACACATCGATAATCTAGCTTCGACCTGATGAGTGCACGGTATAGGCGAAGCAATACCGTCCTATCAGCACCCCAAGAAGTATGAGATAAAACGCGTAAAAGGTTGAGAACTCGAAGGCAAGAGAACTTTAACTGGCGGAGGTGAGGTAGCCATGTTAATTTCTTATCGAAAATGAGGCCCAGGAAGCGGACCTCATTCACGAAGCACAGGGGAGACTTCCCCATGTAGAGGTCAGGATCGAAATGACATGTACGCTGACGACAAAAGTGAACACACACGGATTTCTCGGATGAGAAGGTGAAACCTGTTTGGGAGGACCACTCAACCAAACTGTTTATCGTCAGTTGGAGTTGACGAGAAGCTGACGCGAGATTCCGTGAGCGACAAAAGATCGTGAGGTCGTCGACATAGAGGAGGCCATGTACAGGGGAAAGAATGTTTGCCAGAACACTGTTTACTGCTATGGCAAACAGAGTCACACTAAGTACGCTGCCCTGCGGGACACCGTTCTCTTGTTCGTGAAGATCCGAAAAGGAGTTCCCAACACGTACGCGGAAAAAGCGATCTGATAAAAAATTTCCAATAAAGTACGCCATATGGCCACGCACGCCCCAAGAATGGAGCTGCTTTAGGATGCCAAAGCGCCACGTTGTGTCATATGCCTTCTGGAGATCAAAGAAAACTGCAAATAAATGTTCCTTGTTGAGAAATGCATCCTGAATATGTGTTTCCAGCTGAACCAGATGGTCCAGTGTGGAACGGTTGGAGCGAAAACCACATTGAAAATTAGTTATCAATGAGTTTTCCTCCAAAAACCAGGTGAGACGCTTGTTGATCATGCGTTCCATCAACTTGCACACACAGCTAGTTAAGGCAATAGGCCTATAACTCGAGGCTGCGGTGCGTTGTTTACCTGGTTTCAGGATGGGAACAATAATAGCTTCTTTCCAGGAAGTGGGGAAAGAGTCCTGCAACCAAAGCCTGTTGAATACCGCCAAAAGGAAATGTTTGGCTCCAATGGGCAGATGACGAAGCATCTCATAGTGGATCTTGTCCACTCCAGGAGCTGTATTCTTAGAATCTCGAAGCGCCTGAAACTCCCGTTCAGTGAATGGAGAGTTGTATGGCTCGGTGTTATGACTTCGAAAAATTAGAGGGCGTCGTTCCTGACGGTCCTTCTCACGGCGGAAACGTGGTTCATAATTTTCAGAGCTAGACCCATCAGAAAACTGCGTGGCCAAGATATTAGCTATGTCTCCGGAATCGGTGTACAACGTCCCATCGTGCTCCAGAGCGCTCAGAGGAGTAGATGCACCCCCCTGGATGCGACGTACTTTGGTCCAAACGGCTTTCGACGAAGCCTGCTTCGTCAGAGAAGACACGCATTGGACCCAGCACGCCTTCTTACTGGCTCGAATAAGCCGACGGGCACGGGCACGCTTAATGCGGAACTGCTCGAGGTTTGCGGCAGTGTGGTTCCTATTGAATCGATCTAGGGCATGATTGCGGTCCTTGATGGCTGCACTGATCTCCGCAGTGACTGGGCGTCGCCTCGCAGGTCCACTGGGATGTGGAATGGAGGTGCGTGATCTACAATTTGACCCCGGGGCTCTGTACGAACGGAGCCCCACAAACGATGGTAGGATTTAAAATCGCCCAAAAGAACTACAGAAGACGGAAGTTGCTCGAATATAGACAGGAGGTCTTCAAGAGAGAATCGCTCCTCCCTTGTGATGTAGACACAGCAAACGGATATTGGCTGTGGTAGATGGACACGCACGGCGACAGCTTGAAGGGGGGTGGCGAGAAAGATTGGCGTTGAGTGGATGTTATCTCGAACACCGATTGCAACACCACCGTGTGCACGACGACCCTCAGGAAGCTTGTCGGTGCGGTAAAGCGTGTATCCGTTCAAAATCGCTGATTCATTTGGACGAGAATGTGTCTCTTGGAGACATATGATGGCAAGGTCAAATTCAGATATAAGAATTTGCAGTTCCTCGAGATGCGTTCGGAAACCGCTAAGGTTCCATTGGAGACAATAAGCCATATCTGTAGGTAAGATTGTTACCTTTTAAGGCGTACTCTATTTCTAGGCCCTGTCACCTTGATAAATTCTTCGTCCGCGGCTTCGTCCTGTATCATGTCCTCGGGTAAGGACACAGAGGGCGAAGGGGATGAAGAAGGGGGAGTGGGGGTGGGTGCTTTTAGCGCCCGCCGGGCAGCTTTCAGCTGCGCCTTAAGTTTCAGGGTGGTGGCTGTCACCCTGACTGGAGAGCTAGTAGACTTCAGAAAATGTTCTTTATTATACACTTGCTTGAATTTCTTCTCTGTGGAGCGAGTAGTAGTTGCTGGTTTCTTCGGAGCGGGGTGAGCTGCTCCGGGAATACTTGTTGTCTGAGTGGACACGTCGCTGGTTTGGACGCCAATACTGCGACGGGCAAGAGCATTTGAAGCAGCTGTAGCGAATGGCACAGGTAGAGGAGTGCGTACACTTTCACGGAGACGTCTTTTTGCTTCGCCGGCAGAGATTTTCTCTGTCACAACCAACTCTCGGATCTTCTTTTCCTCTTGGAAAGAGGGGCAGTCGCGATGCCAGACTGGGTGCTTGCCTTTGCAATTGACGCATGAGGGACCAGATGAGCAAGGCTCGGTCCCATGGTCAGGCTCGCTACATTTGCCACAAATAGCAGTGGTGGCCTTGCAAGAAGGCTGAGTGTGCCCGAAGTGCTGGCATTTGAAACATCGCATCGGGTTAGGGATGTACGGCCGGACATGGGGGTTGTAATAACCAGCCCGTACCTCATCCGGGAGAGTGGTCGTTTCAAAGGTGAGAATGAGCGAAGCTGTCGGTAAAAGTTCTCCGGATTTTTTGATCTTGATTCGCTGCACTGCTGTTACATGTTGATCGGAGAGCTCTTGAAGGATTTCTTCTTCTGTGCAATTCAAAAGATCCTAGTGACGTATAACACCTTTACAACTGTTCAGTTGACGGTGAGGTTCTACCTGAACAGGAAAGTCGCCCAAGGTCGTAAGCTTAAGGATGAGGTTAGTCTGGCGATCTGTACTGGTCTGGATGAGAAGGCTTCCGTTGCGCAGTTTTTTGATGTCAGGGACATCACTTCCAGCGGCATAGTCCACTTGCTTCTTTATAAGGAATGGTGACAGGTCCTTTAATGTTTTTGCTCCATTTCTCTTCGTGCTTGTACATTCATCGTTCGTGTCTTTCTTTTCCACAATGCTTATTACAAGGTAACGCGGCACTGACGTGACGTTCCCTGTCTTTTCCAATAAACTCGTCGGGCTCAAAGGCCTCCGACGCTTTGAGGGTTTCCCCCCGTTAAAAGGTTATTTAGTTCCCATAAACTAAGATTTTTAAGTGGAGGGTCCATAAATTGTCGCCTCGACATGCCCTCTATGCCGAGGAAGGCCTACCCCCAAAAATGGAGGCTACTCGAGGACCAAACCGAAATCTCCGAGGCCACGTTCGCGACTGCACCTACCCCTTCAGCCAACACTGTCCCATCGGCACGTGCAAATCACACCTTGGGATAGGTTTTTTTTTATCGAGGTTGTCTCCTCTAGCAGGACCCTTAGTTATAGGGAGGTCAAAGATATGGAGATGAATGACGTGATGAAATGGTGAAAACGTGAGATATGGATGTGAAGAATGCGTGAAATGATGAGATGAAAATGACCTCCCAACCTTAGTTTCTTAGAGGGAGGTCAAAGATATGGAGATGAATGACGTGATGGAATGGTGAAAACGTGAGATATGGATGTGAAGAATGGGTGGAATGACGAGATGAAAATTGACCTCCCTACTAAGCCCCCTCGCCCCGTCAAGGCAGTCCTACATGGAGAGGGTCACTTGTTGATGATTTAAAGCTTAGATTTTTTGGCCTGTCTGAGTATGACCTGTTTGCTGTGCAGAATGAAACTGAAATGCAGTGGGTGCTTGCCAGTGACAGCCCATTCCAATGCCTGTATCTCAACTTTATCAGCGAGTTTGAAAGGCTTGTATACAATAAGTACAAGAGAATTGTTGGATTGTTTGTTAATTTTTATACAGACAGGTGCCATTATAATTTAAGGTTGAAATTGTTTGACAATTATTGGTTCAACAATTGCTATGAGCATTGTTTTGAGTATAGGACGCCCATGATTGCATCTCCGAGTTTAAATTGGAGACATTATAAATATTCAAATAAAATTATTAACAAGATATCTAAAAATAAGAAGATTGAATTTGTTACAACTGATAATGGGAATTTGTACAGTGGTGAAGATTTCAATCCAGAGTTTGTATCAGATTCCAACTATATATATTTGAATGAGCTTATCATGTATTTTATAAGGCAAAAATTTAGAGATTGCACTTATGATTGTATTGTTGAGGCACTGGGGCAGAATAATTTGCATGGCATATGCAACTGTGGGAGAGTTTTGTCCAGCCTATCAGTGTGATTTCAGGCACAGGAATCTGGCAGTTGGGAATCAATTCGCAGCAGGCAGCCCTGATTATTTCAGCAGAGACAGCAATCAAGGTAAATAAATATTTGCTGCAAGTGTAATTTAATTCTCTTCTCATCAGTGTAACACATTTCCTGTCTTATGCAGTTCCAAACGTATGTTGAATCGTTTATATAGGAACAATAGTGGAAAATAACAGAATCAGATTATCAGCAGCAGCTATAAAGCAGCAACAGTGTCTTCTGGATTTACCTCCAGGGTCACTCTCTTGCCTGTCAATGTTTTCACAAATATCTGCATTATATGTATATTTATAATGGCTGCTTCTCTATCAGAGCTATGCTGTGATGCTATTATTAGGTACAGGCTTCAGAAAATTATACCCAAGCAGATTTCAAACAAATATCTTGCCTCTTCCTGCATACAGACCCGAGCCTGGCTGATATTTCTACAGCACTGATGGGGGCAGAGATTTGGAAATGTGAAACAAGACAGGAAATTTGTTACACTGATGAGTTAGAATTAATTACTGACAAGATTATTATTGATTACAGATATGTTTTCAGGTTTATTTTTTGCATCGATTATGAAGTTGTTAGATAGAACATGTGACAGATATTATTATAGTGATGGCAATGTTGCAGAGAGAAACAAGATTGTAACAAGAGAGCCTGAAAAATACAGAAACAAAACATCTCATACATCCAGATTGTTGCAGGTTGTCATATCTTATAGAGGTTTGTTCTGAATATAATTAAATTTATACTCAATGTCCCTATCTCTGACAGAGCTGTGCTGTGATGAGGTACAGGCTTCAGAGCAGATTTCAAACAAATATCTTGCCTCTTCCTGCATAAAGACCCGAGCCTGGCTGAGCACTGATGTGAAGGGATTTGGAAATGTGAAACAAGAGAGGAAATTTGTTACACTGATGAGAAGAAAATTAAACTTGATAGAATTGATTACTGACTTATTGATTACAGATATGTTTTCAATTAAATTTATACTCAATGTCCCTATCTCTGACAGAGTTATGCTGTGATGCTGTTATTAGGTACAGGCTTCAGAGCAGATTTCAAACAAATATCTTGCCTCTTCCTACATACAGACCCGAGCCTGGCTGAGCACTGATGGGTAGGGATTTGGAACTGCATGCAAAACAAGACAGGAAATTTGTTACACTGATGAGAAGAGCTACTGACAAGAAAAATTATTATTGATTACAGATAAGTTGTTAGAGCATATAATCATAGAACATGTGGCAGGGCAATGAGATTGTAACAAGAGAGAACCTGAAAAATACAGAAACATAAAAACAATAAAACATCTCATACATCCAGATTGTTGCAGGTTGTCATATCTGATAGAGGTTTATACTCAATGTCCCTGTCTCTGACAGAGCTGTGCTGTGATGTTATTATTAGGTACAGGCTTCAGAAAATTATACCCAAGCAGACTTCAACTATGCCTGTTCCTGCATACAGACCCCCCGAGCCTGGCTGATATTTCTACAGCACTGATGGGCAGGGATGGAACTGCATGTGAAACAAGACAGGAAATTTGTTACACTGATGAGAAGGAATTGATTACTGACAAGAATAATAATTATTGATTACAGATATGTTTTCACAATAAAGTTTATACTCAATGTCCCTGTCTCTGACAGAGCTGTGCTGTGATGTTATTATTAGGTACAGGCTTCAGAAAATTATACCCAAGCAGATTTCAACTATGCCTGTTCCTGCATACAGACCCCCCGAGCCTGGCTGATATTTCTACAGCACTGATGGGCAGGGATGGAACTGCATGTGAAACAACACAGAGAAGAGCCTATTAAGAATTAAACTTGTTAGTGACTTATTGATTACAGATATGTTTTCAATTAAGTTTATACTCAATGTCCCTATCTCTGACAGAGCTGTGCTGTGATGAGGTACAGGCTTCAGAAAATTATACCCAAGCAGATTTCAAAATTTTATGTACCACTGCAGGTATCATGCCTCTTCCTGCACACAGACCCGAGCCTGGCTGATATTTCTACAGCACTGATGGGCATTTGGAACTGTATGTAAAACAAGACAGGAAGAGCCTATTAAAAATTAAACTTGTTAGAATTGATTACTGACAAGAATAATTATTAATTGTTGATTACAGATATTACTCAATGTTCTTATCTCTGCCAGAGCTATGCTGTGATTCTATTATTAGGTACAGGCTTCAGAAAATTATACCCAAGCAGATTTCAAACAAATATCTTGCCTGTTCCGACACACAGACCCCCGAGCCTGGCTGATATTTCTACAGCACTGATGAGCAGGGATGGAACTGTATGTAAAACAAGACAGGAGAAGAGCCTATTGAAAATTAAATGTTAGAATTGATTAGATTACAGATATGTTTTCAGGTTTATTTTTTTTGCATCGATTATGAAGTTGTTAACATAGAACATGTGGCAGATATTATTATAGTGATGGCAATGTTGAAGAGAGAAACAAGATTGTAACAAGAGAGCCTGGAAAATACAAAAAATAAAACATCTCATACATCCAGATTGTTCAGGTTGTCATATCTTATAGAGGTTTGTTCTGAATATTTTATGGATTATGAAGAAACACAGCAATGTTAGATGGGGCAGGTTTTAAAATATAGTGCAGTAATAATTTTATACTCAATGTCCCTATCTCTGTCAGAGCTATGCTGTGATGAGGTACAGGCTTCAAAAAAATTATACCCAAACAGATTTCAACTACAAACTTCCTGCACACAGACCCAGAGCCTGGCTGCAGCACTGATGGGAAGGGATTTGGAACTGCATGTGAAACAAGACAGGACACTGATGAGAAGAACCTATTAAAAATTAAATATTAGAATTGATTACTGACAAGAATAATTATTAATTATTGATTACAGATATGTTTTCAGGTTTGAAGTTGTTAGCATAGAACATGTGGAATTATAGTGATGGCAATGTTGGAGAGAGAAACAAGATTGTAACAAGAGAGCCTGAAAAATATAAAAAATAAAACATCTCTTACATCCAGATTGTTGCAGGTTGTCATATCTTATAGAGGTTTGTTCTGAATATTTTATTGATTATGACTAATGTATTGAAGAAACACAGCAACATGTTAGATGGGGCAGGTGCAGTAATAATACATACTCAATGTCCCTATCTCTGACAGAGCTATGCTGTGATGGGTACAGGCTTCAAAAAATTATGCCCAAGCAGATATCTTGCCTGTTCCTACACACAGACCCGAGCCTGGAAGATATTTCTACAGCACTGATGGGCAGGGATTTGGAACTGCATGTGAAACAAGACAGGAGAAGAGCCTATTAAAAATTAAACTTGTTAGAATTGATTACTGACAAGAATAATTATTAATTATTGATTACAGATATTACTCAATGTCCCTATCTCTGACAGAGCTGTGCTGTGATGGGTACAGGCTTCAGAAAATTATACCCAAGCAGATTTCACAAATATTATGCCTGTTCATGCATACAGACCCGAGCCTGGCTGCAGCACTGCTGGGCAGGGATTTGGAACTGCATGTGAAACAAGACAGGAAATTTGTTGCACTCTGACAGAGCTGTGCTGTGATTAGGTACAGGCTTCAGAAAATTATACCCAAGCAGATTTCAAACAAATGTCTTGCCTCTTCCTGCATACAGACCCGAGCCTGGCTGATATTTCTACAGCACTGATGATGGGTAGGGATTTGGAACTGCATGAGACAGGAAATTTGTTACACTGATGAGAAGAACCTATTAAAAATTAAACTTGTTAGAATTGATTACTGACAAGAATAATTATTAATTATTACTCAATGTCCCTATCTCTGACAGAGCTATGCTGTGATGGGTACAGGCTTCAGAAAATTATACCCAAGAAGATTTCAAACAAATATCTTGCTTCTTCCTGCATACAGACCCAAGCCTGGCTGCAGCACTGATGAGCAGGGATTTGCATGTGAAACAAGACAGGAAATTTGTTACACTGATGAGAAGAGAATTAAACTTGTTAGAATTGATTACTAACAATATTGATTACAGAATTTATACTCAATGTCCCTATCTCTGACAGAGCTGTGCTGTGATTAGGTACAGGCTTCAGAAAATTATACCCAAGCAGATTTCAAACAAATGTCTTGCCTCTTCCTACATACAGACCCGAGCCTGGCTCATATTTCTACAGCACTGATGGGGCAGGGATTTGGAACTGCATGTGAAACAAGACAGGAAATTTGTTACACTGATGAGAAGATCCTATTAAAAATTAAACTTGTTAGAATTGATTACTGACTTATTGATTACAGATTTTATACTCAATGTCCCTATCCTCTGACAGAGCTATGCTGTGATGAGGTACAGGCTTCAAAAAATTATACCCAAGCAGATTTCAACTATGCCTCTTCCTACATACAGACCCGAGCCTGGCTACAGCACTGCTATGCAGGGATTTAGTACTGCATAAGACAGGAAATGTGTTACACTGATGAGAAGAGCCTATTGAAAATTAAACTTGTTAGAAATGATTACTGAATTATTAATTATAGATATTACTCATTGTCCATATCTCTGACAGAGCTGTGCTGTGAATAGGTACAGGCTTCAAAACAGATTTCAAACAAATGTCTTGCCTCTTCCTGCATACAGACCCGAGCCTGGCTGATATTTCTACAGCACTGATGGGGGCAGAGATTTGGAACTGCATAAGACAGGAAATGTGTTACACTGATGAGAAGAGAATTAAATTACACTTGCAGCAAATATTTATTTACCTTGATTGCTGTCTCTGCTGAAATAATCAGGGCTGTCTGCTGCGAATTGATTCCCAACTGCCAGATTCCAGTGCCTGAAATCACACTGAGAGGCTGGACAAAACTCTCCCACAGTTGCATATGCCATGCAAATTATTCTGCCCCAGTGCCTCAACAATACAATCATAAGTGCAATCTCTAAATTTTTGCCTTATAAAATACATGACAAGCTCATTCAAATATATATAGTTGGAATCTGATACAAACTCTGGATTGAAATCTTCACCACTGTACAAATTCCCATTATCAGTTGTAACAAATTCAATCTTCTTATTTTTAGATATCTTGTTAATAATTTTATTTGAATATTTATAATGTCTCCAATTTAAACTCGGAGATGCAATCATGGGCGTCCTATACTCAAAACAATGCTCATAGCAATTGTTGAACCAATAATTGTCAAACAATTTCAACCTTAAATTATAATGGCACCTGTCTGTATAAAAATTAACAAACAATCCAACAATTCTCTTGTACTTGTTGTATACAAGCCTTTCAAACTCGCTGATAAAGTTGAGATACAGGCATTGGAATGGGCTGTCACTGGCAAGCACCCACTGTATATCAGATTCATTCTGCACAGCAAACAGGTCATACTCGGACAGGCCAAAGAATCTAAGCTTTAAATCATCAACAAGTGACTTAGATTTTATGTATTTTGAAATACATCTTCTCTCAAAAAATCCTGTGTCAAGATTATCCATGCAATTAGATAGAATACACACTGCCTTCTATAAGTTATTTGCTTGCTGCTGCTGCTGCCTTGTATTCCTCAGAAACTGCTTATGTGCTCAGAACTTGTTGTACCTGTTAAACAAAAATAAATATTAGAATTTTGTTGGTTTATTATATAAAATTTCTTGGGGTTCAAATCAAAATTCTATGCTTAATAAAAAAATATCAGTTGGGTTCAGCAGTGTGTTTTGTATATTTAGTGTGTGTGTGTGTATGTGTGTGAATATTTTTGGCTTTGGTATTTATATAAAATTTCTTGGGGTTCAAATCAAAACTCTATACTTAATAAAAAATATCAGTTCGGTTCAACAATGTGCTTTGTGTGTGTGTGTGTGTGTGTGTGTGTGTGAGGGGGGGGCTTAATTTTAAGTGTAGCCAAAAAAAATATCAAGAGGGGCATATTTTTAACAAATTTATGGACAACAATCTGACAGAAGTGCCTTTTGTAAGTGTAGACAAATCAATCTGAGGGGGGTCATCATTTCACAGGAACTTCCCGAGGGCATTTTTACAAAAATCTTGGATTAGACGGAGTACCACACTTGAGCAAAAAGCTCAGATGGGCATGTTGAGCAAGTTTTTTAAGTGTAGCCAAATCTGCCTGAGAGGGGCTCATCATTTCTCGCACTGGTTGTATCATCAATTATACTACTACCGTTGTTGATAAGAAATAGAACCAATTACTGTGTTTGGCATCGACGTAGAATTTGATCATTCCTTCCAGCGTTTGTTGCATTTTTTCAACTAAGCAAAGGCTCTGATGAAATCCTAGACTGCCAAAGCTTAGTTCAGTTTGGAATTTGTAGGCAAATTCTTTGAACAAATCTGAAGTTTGACCTGGAAGTTGATCAACAATGATTTTTTCTGGAAAGCCAAATGGTAATATGATTTCCGTGTACAGATAATCCGCTAAGACTACAGCAGTGAGAGAATTTTGAATTTGAATTTAAAATTTTTGGTGGGTCAGCACTAAGGCTATTTTGCACCCGTCACATTATACGGGGTCCAGCCCCTTATCGTTACACATAACAACTCTAACGTTGCATAACTAAAACATAAAATATTAAAATCTTCTGACTTTCGTCAAAAGCTGAGGCTGTAAAGGAGCAATCAGCACAAATAAGGACAAAACACAGGACAACACAAACAAAATTATACTGGCCATGGGGCCAGTCGCCAGAGCCTCGTTAGTCTGCAATCCAGGGTGTACTACGTGGAAGTGAGGTTAACTATTGGGTGCACTACATGGAAGGAACACCCCTTACACATTGATTGATTGATTAATTTAAAATGTTTTGGGTGCGTCGGCACTTAAGGCCATTTTGCACCCTTCCATGTATACGGAGAAACATCCCCTTATCTAAAATTCTGACTGAAATCTTAAAAAGGGGTGTAAATGACCCCTTGGGAAAAACTAAAAGTGCAAGGTTGTAAAAAGACCTGAACGAGACAAACACAACACATTAAAAAGTCAGAAGAAACAAACTAAGAAC
The DNA here is from genome assembly GCF_977018435.1 of Lepisma saccharinum. NCBI lineage: Eukaryota > Metazoa > Arthropoda > Insecta > Zygentoma > Lepismatidae > Lepisma > Lepisma saccharinum. The sequence continues at coordinate 6,326,255 of NW_028142899.1, read as the reverse complement.
CTCCTTACACACGGCGGAAGAGTCCAGCTCTTCGCAAAAATCTAAAAATATTTGTTAACATACTGCTGTCATCACCCAAGAGGGATGACTAACAGCCAGAAAGGGTAAAAGTCTGCCGGAGGTAAGCAAGATCGACACATTCAAGGAGAATGTGTCGAATGTTTAATAAAACGTTGCAAACACGACACAACGGAGGGTCCAGCCCTTGGAGCAGGTGACCATGCGTTAGACGACTGTGTCAAGCATGAGGGTAAGAATAACTTCTTCTCGCTGAGAGGGACGGGACGAGGAACGCCAATCACCTATGGTGGGCTTAACAGCGTGAAGCTTGTTCCCCGTTTCCGTATCCCACTCGGCCTGCCAAGTTTTTGACTTTTGAATTTGAATTTAAAATTTTGGGTGCGTCAGCACTAAGGCTATTTTGCACCCGTCACATTATACGGGGTCCAGCCCCTTATCGTTACAAATCACAACTCTAACGTTGCAGAACTAAAATCATAAAATATTAAAATGTTCTGACTTCCGTTAAAAGCTGAGGCTGTAAAGGGGCACTCAGCACACATAAGGACAAAAGAACAGGACAATACAAACAAAATTATACTGGCCATAGGGCCAGTCGCCAGAGCCTCGTTAGTCTTCAGTCCAGGGTGTACTAACGTGGAAGTGAGGTTGACATTTGGGTGTACTACGTGGAAGGTCACCCCTTACACCCCGGCCTGCCAAGTGTCAAGAAGGCAACAACGGAATACATTCTGCAGGTCGCTAGCTGGCAAAAGGTGGACGAGAACGTCGCCATCTGCATGAGCAGACTTGGCGGCAGCATCAGCTGCTTCGTTCCCCTGGATGCTCACGTGGCTAGGGACCCAACAAATGTTTGATTTTGATTTTGAATTTAAAATTTTGGGAGCGTCAGCACTTAGGCTATTTTGCTCCCGTCACATTATACGGGGGCCAGCCCCTTATCATTACAAATAACAACTCTAGCGTTGCATAACTAAAAATGTTAAAATGTTCTGACTTCTGTTAAAAGCTGAGGCCGTAAACGGGCACTCAGCACACACAAGGACAAGAAACAGGACAACACACATAAAATTATACTGGCCATAGTGCCAGTCGCCAGAGCCTCGTTAGTCTTTAGTCCAGGGTGCACTACGTGGAAGTGAGGTTGACTTTTGGGCGCCTACGTGGAAGGTCACCCCTTACACCCCCCAACAAATGTACATCGGCAGTGGTAGATAAAGACACAAGCCGCCTAAAAATGCTTTGCACTACCGGGTGCCGGGAATACGGCGAGAGTCTGCAACACGCTGGTCGTATCACAGCACACAAGCACATTCTTCAGACCATTGACGTCTGGAAAGTCCAGTGCCTTTAGAATGGTGTACAACTCTGCCGTATAGATGGAACAGGCAGGATGTAGTGAGTAACTGGAACTTTGGGACTCTAGACGAAGACGCAACCGACTAATTGGACTGTCTTGGACCCATTCGTATAAAATACATTAAAATTTGGGTGCTACGCGCTGTGGCGAATACTATCATATTTTTAGCAGCACTTCAATTTATCTAAACCAGTGTTCCGCAACCGGTGTGCCGCGGCACACTAGTGTGCCGTCACAAGGTAAAAGGTGTGACGCGAACTTTTACCTAGTATTGCAATATTGTAAGAAATTAATTGTCGATTTTAAGTAAGAAGGTGCTTGTTTATTCTTGCTGATCACTGTTATATTTTCATAGATATTAAATGTAATTTATTTACTCAATATTGTTATAGTTTACTCATCTTATATCTATTCTCGCTGGTAATATTGGGCCGGTTTGATGGGTTACAGGTGGCAAGCTTTGTGTTCATCGCAAAGAAAGCCGCGTAAGACTTTTAGCAAGCCTTTTAGCGGCCCGAGTAGTGGAATCAAGCCGGTTGACAAACATCATTTTTTCCACTCATACTTTGTAGGTATCTCTTTTTTTATCAATTGAATATAAGTTTTTGACATATTTTGACAATTTTTTGTCGATGTTTTAGCGTTTAGCGATGTTTTAGTACAAATTTTCACTGCACTCATTTTTTCCACTCATACTTGGTAGGTATATCACGATCTTACGTGATACAACTTAACCTATCTTTTTTTTCTTACGATTTTGACAATTTTTTGTCGATGTTTTAGCGTTCAGCGATGTTTTAGTACACATTTTCACCGCACTCATTTTTTTCCACTCATACTTGGTAGGTATATCACGATCTTACGTGATACAACTTAACCTATCTTTTTTTTCTTACGATTTTGCCAATTTTTTGTCGATGTTTTAGCGTTCAGCGATGTTTTAGTACAAATTTTCACCGCACTCATTTTTTTTCCACTCATACTTGGTAGGTATATCACGATCTTACGTGATACAACTTAACCTATCTTTTTTTTCTTACGATTTTTTAATTTTTTTACGATCCTAAGTGATATAACTTAACCTATCATTTTTTTTATTTACGCACCGAACTAATCTACAAGAGACTGTGTTTGTTTTAATATTTCAGTATTATATTTTCACAAATTTTATATAACCTAAAATGTGGATGTTGATTTTTTAGTATGTGGCAATTTTTTATGAATTTTAAAACTGTTCCGTCACCCTCTCGTTCTTCACGTCGTACGCGAAGGACTTCTCTGCAATCAGGATGACGCTGCATAGAGTATCGGCAGGCAGCGCGTCGTGGAACTCGCAGACGACCTTGATGTTGGTGCGATCGTTGACCACCACCTGCTTTCTCTTAGATGTGTTGATGACGGTCATGGGTCTCCGTGCTTTGAATTCGCTGGGCGTGTAATACATATCCACGCTTCCCTCGGTCACGCGTTTGTAAGCCGTGTAAGCTTCGTAAAGTTTTAGGTAATCGTTTTTGGTCATGTCGAGGTTGTAATTCTCGCGCGGGAACACTTCGTTCCTACCGTTCTTCAGATAAACGTTCTTGATCTAGCAGTCGTCGAACTTGCTGGAATCTTTTTCCTGATTCTTATCGCGCCCGGTCTGAAAAAGCACTACGACGAAATCTGGCATGTCGAACTGTATGTTGTTGAACTGCGTCGTCACGTCGAATTCCATGTGACTTCCCGACGCCATCTTCTGCACGCACTGGTAACCGTGAAAGTGAATCGGCACCTGCGGACTTTTCAAGATCTCCGCTTTGTACTTGAGGGCGTAGTTCGTTTCGTATTCCACCACCGGCATTCTCAATTCCATGCTCCGGATGACGCATTTCGCTGCTTCGGGTAAAGTGTTGGCTATCGGCGTGGTGCCGTCCGGACCCAAAGTAGCGTATCGCATCAGTGCGTCGTTGTCGTTGGCCGCTCTTCGAAACGTGATCCTCAGTCCTCCCTTCCACATGATCTCCTTGTAGTCCGAGAAGAAACCAGGCAGCAGACGCATGGGAAAGAGCACCGTGTGACTTCTCGTCGATATTTTGGTCCCGGCTTCGAATCCCCCGGCCTGGTAGTACGCTGCGTCCGTTTTGGATAATTTCAACGTTCCCACTGCCGTCGACGTGATGCCTGGATAATCTATTCTGTCGATGACGGTGTTGTGTTTCCTCACCTCCACCTGCGAGAACAGGTGAGGCACGAAGTTGTCCACGAGTATCAAGTTTGCTGCTGCGGGAAACACGTCTCCGCTTTCCTTCTTCACCACGTCGAATTGAAGGTAGAGGTCCGCTCTGTGAGGATGAATGAACCCGTCGCCTACGTCCACGTCGTATTCGATCTCCCTGTTCGCTTCGTTCAGATTGGCGAACGTGCGACGGTTGGGAGGGAAAGATTGCAATTCGTAACTTTCGATTTGCTCCATTTTACATGTATAGTTATTTATTATACGTTGATCTCCACGATGGCCGTCGTAGTGGCACCTGCGAAATCCACCACGTCTCCTTTCTCGTTCGTCACCACCAACTCTATGTCGTCTATGCGGTTGCGACATACTGGAAAATAGATCGGCGAAGAGGGCGTGTAGATGATCGGTTCCATGAACTCGGAACTTGGTTTGAAAGTGGCTATGATTCCCGTCTGCTTGTGACTTCCTAATAATCCGTCCGAAGATTTCGTGATCATGCCTTCCGCCACGTTGCAGTGTACGTTCAGAGTTTCTATGGCCAAGAATTTAGGAATGTTGGTTGCTACGTGCTTGATGCCAGCTTCGAGTTTTGGGTGGTTGTTCTCGAAACCTAAAAGTTCTCCCATGGTGCCCAGGTCCACGGTCTCCGTCGCGGATAGGATTTCCACTCTGTGGGTGACCGAATTTTGAGAAAGGTATGTGCCTTTGGGTAATTGAGCTTGCAAAGTGGAAAGATTGTATTGTCCTGGCGTGACGACGATGTGTTCGCTTCCGACGCTAATTTTGTTGTTGTGCTGCGTTACGTTAGGTATGAGGTACATGCTGTAGAATGCACGCAGAGCCACGGATTTAGGATAGACGATGTCGTCGTGCAGCGTGAGTTTCAAGATTGAAGATTCGCTCGTGAGATGGAACACGCCCATCCTAGTGATGCTGTTTGAGGTTCCACAATGCTTTCTGGAAATCCTCGATCGTAGGGTTATTTATTTTAGAGAGAAACGCGAGCACGGAGAGGCAGAGATGACCGCAGTTCACGTCTCCGAAATTTTGAATGCGTTCGTCGTTGTATTATATAGAGGTTTTGTTCGTTTTCAGATAATGAATTAAATTTGTAGGTGGAACACCTCCGAAAGAATCGAAAACGAATGCTTTATCATCATTTTTGTGGTAACATATCCAATGCGTGCCTGGATTTTCTTGACCGTCCAAGTTGACTACTCCGCATTCTCTTCTTTTAACGCTTGAAGGTAACGAGTCGGACATGAAAACTCCTCTGAAGTGTTTGATTTGTAACGGTTCGATCAGAGATTCAATGTCTCGGTTGGTGAGTGCTGTTGTTTCTTTTTTTTAAACTTCTTCATCACGCCCTTCCCCCCTTTCTTCTCCATGGCCAGGTTGTGACGTTTCTGTTCTTCCAATTCCGCTTTGTTCTTCTTCGAGTCGATGACGGTTTTCGCGATGGCGGCACTTCCGCCAGCCAAACTTCCAACGGCCCCCAATGCTGCTAGGATGGCCGGGATGCTGAATATGAAACCTCCGATCTTTTGCTGTTTCCGCGAACGCTGCAAGCGTCTCAATTGAGGTGTGCTGAGAAGTAATTTCATTCCGTGTCCTTTGCTCAAGCAAGAACGTTTCTTCCCGCGTTGTTTCTTGGTGAGTAACCCATCGAGGGCACCTAGATTTTTAAGATTGGAGTATGGTATCTGGTACACGACACCCTTGGGCTTCATGTTGATGCTCTATGTGTTATTTTCACGGTATGTTATTTATATATATATTCTGAGATTTTTTCTTGTGTAGTTTTTTTACGGTATGTTATTTATATATAAATGTTCTGAGATTTTTTTTTTCACGGCCCCGCAGTCGCTACACAAATTCTATTACGTGCTTCGTTTTCTTGCCAAGAAGTTCCTTTGTCCCCTTGTACACGATTCGAGTTTTGTTCTCGATTAAAATAGATAGCTTCTCGTCGGATAACATGTCAGCGTATCGATCTGGTAAAAATAGACTGTATTGTGCGTTGAGCAACAGGCGTACCTTGGGACCATACTGGGTAGAAACGATTGAACCGGAAGTTATCGTGTAAGGTTTGTCGACTTCCAATTCCTGAATTTTTACATACTCGACTGACAAATTTAGCATTTGTTTTAATGCTTGGAGATCACTCATTTTTTCAGTCGTCATATCGAAGAGAAAAATTTCAGAGTGTTAGAGAGAAATTTAATTGTTTTTTTCACGATGTGTGTTATTTATATATACCGAAGATTATTTTTTTTCACGATGTGTGTTATTTATATATCAAGTTTTTTTTTTGACACGTATATATATTATTATTTTTTTAACAGAGGAAGAAAGTCCGTGCTTCGGAAAACGCGATGATGTGCGTAATGATATCTTACGTCTCCTGCTTAGACTTGCGCCAATCTACTGTATACCGTCTTCTTCCCTGCCTTGCCTCGTGCAATTCATCTAACCTATCGTTTAATTTTCCCCCCTGCAGCCGAAAGCAGAATGTTGGGATCACCGCACCTCAGGCCGCTGATCTCCCGAAGATGGTCCTTGAGAACCATTTCACAAGGCATGCGAAATTCCGGCGTCGTTCTTGCTATGATTACAAGTTTCCCTACATCCTCACAATCTCCGTTTACTGCATGTTTAAATATTTTACATAGTAGCTCGGGCGGCAAATCAGTTATACGAGACATGTTGTTATTATTATTATTTTTTACTCTATGTTATTTAGATACCCCACCCCAATTTTTGTTTCGTGTTCATGGCGATGGTGGTACCCAGTGCGGCGACCCGTTCACCCAGCGATGCGTCTCTGCTCACGAACCTTTCGAAAGCTGCGTGCTCTAACTTTCTGTCTGCTTCGTGACGTGCATCCAGATCCGTCTGTGTGGTGTTGTAAGCGATGTCGTGATCTTTGCATGCGGCGTCCAACGGATTCACACCCTTGCCTCCTCTCTCTAATCTTTTCTCGAGTTTGGTACCCGGTCCGCAGTACTGGTAGCCAGGTAAATGCATCTCGAAAGGTAACTTGTTGATGATGTCGTTCACGAGTCCTTTTCCTTCGGCCACGTTCCAGAATCTCGGAGGCAGCGTGTTGATGATTTTGATGAGGTAACCTATGCCCTTGTCGTCGTTCACGATGAAGTTGGAAAGTTTCGTGCTGATCATGTCCACGATGCCAACCTTCTCGTTGTAGAAATTACGGTTGCCTGCATTCTCCTCGCCGGCTATCACTAACAATCGGTCCACGAGCTTCCTCACGTCGTCCACCCAAACGAATTCTTTAGGTAACGTGTTGTAGCGTTTGACGCCGCTGCCTGTTTTGACCTGGTTCCAAATCGGTTTGATGAGATTCCTGTACTTCTCGCCGCTGCTCGATTTCACCCTATTCTGCGAGGCATCGTTGTTTTGGTACAAGGCATCCGTCATGATCAGAATTTCCTTGTAACTCTGGTAATCTTCGTCGGTGTAATCTTTCGGCTGCTTTTTGGCAACGAGTTCCCACAGTCCCACCGTACCCGGATACCTGGTCCAACTATCCTTCTCGCCTAAATTAACTTTAATGTCGTTGCCTTCGAAGGTCACCTTCGATTTCCCAATCTTCCACACCACACCACCGCCTTCGTTGGTTTCCATGCTGGGATACAATCCGAACACTTCATCCTTGTCGAATTTCCCCGTACTCAGGTAGTCTCGTGCCAAAGGTCCCAACTCGATTTTATCCGAAGACGACGTGCTACCAATGGCTCGACGTCGTGCCGGTGCATCCTTCAGTTCGAACGGTGTCGAAGGAATGCTCGAAATGGGCGTGGGTACAGCGTAAATTTTAGCTGCGAGCGGTACGAGTTCGTTGATCAAATTTTTATTTTGTTCCGTGACACTTTTAATTTCTTTACCTAGACCGCTGATGGCATCGATCACAGGTTGATCCTGACGTTTCTTCTCTTCGTAGAATCCGCGATTCTCGGATTTCCAACCTTTGAAGCGTTTCGCGAGGTAATCGCGAAGCTTGAGATTTTCGTCTTCGATTTTTCGTTTCGTCATAACGTTTATTTATATACGTCGTTTCTCACAACGTTGCAACGTTTAGAAAGTCGTTGATTTTGTTTCTGTATTTTCCGTCGTTGGGTTTCCTCGTCATGTCGATCGTCGCGAATCCGAAATCGTCACCGTTCCAGCAAGTAGAGCAGCAGCGTTCCGAAAATTGATTGTAGTTCATGTCTCCGCCTACGTAGTCATCGTACGCGTGCTTGAGGTTGGTGTGATCTTGACGAAACAAACATATGAAATTAGCGTTGTCGCGTACTAACTGTTTTGGAATTTTGGAAAACGTTTGAGCTAGGTAGAAGCAATCCATTCCTTTGTGACGACCTTGCGTGAAAAAGTTGCGAATTTCATTTTGATTTTCCAGGATGACGTCGTCGAACACAACGACTGAATTTTCACGACAATCGTCGAGTGGTTTTATTTCCGAGGCGAACGTTGCAATGTCCAGACCATCGTACAGTTTCATCAGTTGCTGGTATTTGGATTGCTCCAAACTTTTCGAGAACACGTACAGGTGCCTGTTCTTCCAATCTAACCAATTCGGTGCGAGGAGAAAATTGTCCACGAGCAGTGTCGTTTTCCCACACCCCGAAGGACCTACGATCAGACAGCGGATGCTGTCGGGAAGCAACTCACCGTTCTTTTTTTTTTCTCGTTTGACTTTCCGGATCCGGTAGACGCTTCACCACGTTCCACGTACTCACAAGATCACTTCGTTCACGTCGATCCAACTCTTTTCCGGAAGTCCCAGCCATTTGACAAACAGTTTGTCACCTTTCCTACGCAATACTTTCTCGATGAGGTACGTGTCGGGGTGTTTCGTTTTAGAGAGTTCCTCTTCGTATAATCTTCCTTTCAAAATCTCGTCGCTACTATCTTTTATTATATACGTGTGTCGGTTTCCGGGTAAAACTCGAACCACCGTAAAGAGTTCCGTGCTCCAATTTTTTGTGAATCCCTTCTCGAAGGTGCGTTTGAATTTGCTGATCCTCACCTGGTCTCCAATTTTGTATTTAGCTTTTTTTGTCGTGGGTGTGTACTTTGGACAGTAAACGGTAGAAATTAAACGCTGCTCGTCAGACTTGGTAACGTCAACTGGCTTCATGCCTATCGTTCTGTGTACCGTATCATTATAGGTATCGACGAGTTCCGGCAGGATGTCGACCCATTTGTAATTTCCCCGAAGCGTGAATCGTTTCCACATGTGTGTTTTCAAGGTGCGATTAAATCTTTCCACGATGCTGGCCTTGACGTCACTGAAGGTCGAGTAATGTCGAACGTCGTGTTTCCGAATAAACTTTTGGAATACGGCATTGTAAAATTCCTTCCCCTTGTCCGTGTGCAGAAACCGAAATCGTCTGCCGCCGCTTTCGCGAAAAATTGTTTTGAATGCTTCCGTGACGCATGTTCCTGTTTTAGCCTTCAAAGGTAGAGCCCATGCGAATTTCGAAAACGTGTCTATGACGGTGAGGGGGTACTTGTTGCCCTTGTTCAATTTATGTACGTTTTTCAACTTGCCGCTACTCATTTCCACGAGGTCGCTTTCCCAGAGGTCGTCGATGCCCTTGGTTACCACCGCCAAACGTTCGTAGTTGCGGCGTGCAGGTTTATGCAATTCTTGGACGATGTCTTGCCTAGACATTTCTTTTTTTTTTAGAGATTACGTTTGAAGAGAAGCACCAGCGTGATGGGATTCAAAGAGGCTGGCACCTCGCTCGTGTTTTGAACGATCAGCTTATCGCCGGCACTCACGTCGAAAACGGTAAGATCTTCGTCTTCGTGTATTTCATATATGTTGCGCGTTTCGTTCCAACGTGCCAGAGGAATGTTTCCTGCTTTCTGGACGCCACGATTCGATATCAAGGTCATGGTGGGGACGCTAGCTTTTCTGCCGTGAGACCAGTACGAAAATTCGTTTATCTGAATCGTGCCATCGAGGAGAAACTTGTAGTACGGATGATAAGGATGTAACATGTACAGTTTGTTACCTTCGACGAACGTGGAGATTCTTTGTTGATTGGGAACGCTGTTGATTTCGATGGCTTGCAAGGTGAACAATTTGGCGAATTTAGTGTCGACGCCGAGCAGATTACTGTGAACGTGTCCGAGTTTATTTTCGATTGGCAGCAAATGCTCGACTATGGTATCCGTTACGGCAGAAAACGACGGTTTGATTTTCACTTCCACGTTCAACTGCTTGTAGTTTTCGTTGAGTTCTTGCAACTTGGCACCGAAAGAGGCCAGCGTCGATTCCTGCGTGGATTCCAGCACTCCAACTTGATCTCTGATGTTGACGACAATGTTCTGAAGGTTCTCGACTTGATTCAATTTCGAACTTTTCTCGGCAAGATCGTTCACGATGCTTCGCATCTCGGTAAACTGCGTGTGAAGGTCGGCGACGCTCTGCGAAGTGGGCAGCGTCGACACCAGCGAAGCAAGTTCGTCTCGAATCTGTTCCACGTTCGCCGTTTCCGTTTCCAGTCGTTTCAGCATTCGAGATATGTTCCTTTTCAAAGCGTGTAATTCTTTGGAGGTGGGGAGATTGGCCACCCTACTCTCGAGATCGCTCAATGAACTTTTGACGTCGCTCGATTCGGATAGTGCCGTCACCTCCGTTTTCAATTTTTCCAAATCTTCGCTCGAAGGCACACTCGTCCGTAACGATTCCAAGTCACCCTGTATGTTGTCGAGTACGTGATGAAAATGAGCAAGGTTGGATTCGACGTTCAAATTTTCTAAATATTGGATCTTCTGCTGAACCGTGCTTAACGTGTCCTGAATACTCGTCAACGCACTTGCTTCAGCGTGAATATTTTTAATTTCTTCGTTGATCAACTCCAGAGACGCCTGAAGCGTAGCGATGGTGGTTTGAATGTGTTCGAAATCTTGATAAGCCTCCAGTTGAATTTTTATGTTCGCGACGCTTTTACCGATGACCTGCAGTTCGTCCGACGATGGTAGGTTCGTCATGGTATCTTCCAAAGTCTGCAACTTGGATTTAATTTCTTCCAACGTGCCGGTGAATTCTTCTTGTAATTTGGAAACGACAACGTGCAAGCGTTCTGCATCTATATCGTTCACGACGGTTTGAAGTTCAGAGAAATTCTTTTCGATTGCGGAAGTTCGTTCTTCGATTTCGAGTTTCAATTTTTCCAAATCTTCATTTTTCCATTGAAATTGCTGTAATTTGGTCAAATCATTTTGAAGCGAATCCACGCTCAACTGTATATTTTGAAGGTTGTCGTAAGAAGGTACGTCGACATAATTTTTTATCAGCGTCTTCAGTTCGGAATCGATTTTCAGAATGGGATCGAGACATTGCGTTTGGAGCGTAGCGATTTCCGACTCTAAACTTTTGTTTAAGGTCTCCTGCAAAGCGATCAAATCGCTCCTCAACTTCTTAACTCGAATGTCCAACATGAGAATCTCTTCTGCGTGGTCTACACGCTTGGTGTTGCCGAAAATGTCGTTAGGCATTTTTGTTAACGGTTATTTATTATAGGATAGACGATTCGTAATTCTACGAAGAGAGGAATGAGTGTCATAATCTCCTAGGAGTTCCACGTAAAGACAATCTCCTGCAGAAACGTCGTACGCCATGTTAGAAAGCACCTTGTCGTGCTTCATTCGAAAAATGTTCTTGCCGCTAGAAATTTTAATTTCGCCCACGTTTTCCGGATTCACGGTGATTTGAAGTTTCCCGTCGATCGGAATTTCGTAAAAATGTAAATTGTTATTGAAGACGTAAAAAATCTTGCCCACATCGTCATCTAATTTCGTCCAAATACTGTTGAGGTGAACGATCAACAGACCGTTGAGTTTAGTTAACATGGAAGGTAAGAGGTTATTGGAATTTGGTGGTGCAGTGTCCATGATGGTCTGCTTTCTGTATCCGAACAAGTTCATAGGCATGCTGGTTATTTTTTTGTACGTGCAAGATTTCTTGTCATTTTCAAATTTTTGGTTTGATGTTAGGTATACCTTTTTTTTCAAATTTTTGGTTTGATGTTAGGTTTACTTTTTTTTTGTCATTTTCAATTTTTTTTAGTTTGATGTTAGGTTCACTTTTTTTATGGACATTTGTAACATTTTTTTCCATCTCTCAAACGGTTGTGTCCCCATGGGAGTGTGTGGATTCCACATTGCAGAACGCACCTCTTGTCGTCGTTGGGATCCAGGGCAATCTTCCTCACCTCGTTGGTGGTCAAGACATGGTCGACGCTCTGGATGCGTTGTTCTGCTCTTAGAACCGACGGCCTGGTCTTGAGGCAATCGACAAAGTTCTCGAATGTGAGATGCTCCCGAACCACCTGTCTGCCGACACCCTTGGCCTTCTTGGTAACGCTGCCCTCGGCTTTGATGGCATAGGCCTTGGCGCGAAGACCTGCAAACTCAAGAATCACGTCTCCGTCCTTCTCGTCTTTGAGTTTGCCAGGCACCTTCTTGTTGCGGGCCAGGATGCCGTACTGGTTCGGCTGGGGATAGCCCGAGGTGTCGAAGAGGTTAACCAAAGATGGAACTGTGGCTATATCCCCGTATGCGTCGGCTGTGCGAACGTGGTACACCAAGCTGTCCGTGTCCGTGTAGAGAAGCGAGATGTTGTGGCCGTAGTGTGGACGTAATATGTCGTAGTACGTCTCGAACATGTGAAGCTTGCTCAGATCCAGAACCGTGGCTCCAACGTAGATGGGCTTGGTGAGCCTCACCTCACCTTGCTTCATGTGAATCAGAGCCAGCTGCTCGTTGTAGATTGTTCGAGACTTGAACAATGGACTCGCGACAAGCTGACGACATCGCTCTTTCCTCGTCACCAATTTTATGTCCACGCGATTCCGTACATTCTCCATGGTCTTGCCAAACACCGCATTATTCATGAGCTTGAAGAAATCCTTATCAAGCTCGGACGTGGCTGCGGTGCGGTGTTTGGTGTTGACTTCAATATATGGACGCAACCACGGAGAATGCTCGAACTTGAGGATGCGGTGAACTGCGTGGACCGTGACCCCTCGCTGCATCAACCACCGGAGATTCTGGTAGTGCAGGACGTAATTCTTCTTGGGTTCGAAATCCATGACGAGCTTCGTCTGGTTGGAATCGCGCGGACACTTGAACTCGGGTGCAGGGGGAAGATCGCAGAACAAATCCTGCAGCTTCTCGGAGAACTCAAGGTCCACCTCGGCAAAAAATCCGCATTCCACATCGTCGAAACCTTCAACGTCAAATTTGGAAGGATCAGCCCACTCGAACCCTCTAAAGGGGAGTGGCTGCATCATGGAGTGCCCGTACAAGTTATTCACGTCCGTGTGCATGATGTAGCTCGACGGTTGGGAGGAGTCGTAGCCAGTAGCCATGTGATGGTTGTTGGCGCGCGCGTGCCGTTGCGACACCTGGACCATGCCACCCCGGATAGCGCGTTCCACAAACAGCACCATGTCATAATCGGAAAGAAGCTCCAGCTCGATTTTCGTCACCAGAAACATGGCTGACCACGCCAGTCCGGGGAGACTATAGAAGTAGGGGGGATCCAGCTGGTAGATCTTCATTGCGGTCGCACGGAACGTCTGGAACACGTCGGCGAGGAGCGTGACATCAAGTTTGAGGTAGGCGTCGTGGTAGTCTCCGAGAGTTCGACAACCCAGCTCGCGCCACATGGACTGGGCATGGTGGTATTCTTCGTCGGTGATGTTCGAGCCTCGTAGCTGACTGTAGAACTTCGCCTGGGGAGGTAGCGACGTCCCCGCAAACTTGGCAGAGTCTGTGACGTATTCGTAGGGGTAGACCCCCTTACGCCTAAAGAGACCGACGTCCAAGTTCGGAAAGTTTGCAGAGGTGATGAGTATTTGCTCGTCGCTAAGCTTCCCCGCGAGAGCATCGAGGCTTGCCGGGAGGAACCTCAGGGAGTCGAGGAAGCGAAGCTCGACGGTAGAGCGTGATCCCGGGATCGACACTCGTTTGCTCACACTGATGTAACGCTCCTCGTTCTGGGCGAGAACGTTGATTCCCTCGTTGTCGTACCCAAGATGCTTGATCAGGTGGTGAAAGTCGTACCCCGAGCCGTTGTGGAAGAAGATCGGAATAAATCGCGGGTCCCGGGCCATGAGGTTGCATCCGTTGCACCAAGGACCAACATACCTACCGTTAAAGTGATCGTGGTGTTGGACTTTACGGTTGTTGGCGGTGTACTCCTTGACGCAGACAGGGCAAGCGATGGCCTCGTCGTGTCTACGTTGATCGTCGGGGGGCAGTGGGAGCATAGACTTGGGGGCCAACAGTACCTTCCCTATCTCGATGGCCTCGACAACCATCCTGTCTAGAAAATGTTTGGCTGCGTCGGGACCACGGTACACGTAGGGCTCGGGGGCGATGTGCTGGTCTCGTCGCACCACAACGTATGCGAAACTGGATGCCTCGTGGAGTTGGTAAGGGGTAGTGGAGGAAACTTCGGGGTCGGGATCGCAAGTGGGCAGGGGTTTGAGGAAGGCCTCGAAATCCGCGATGATGATAGCGGGATGCTCCACCATGGCACTGTGCATGCGGAAACGCTCCACGGCGCCAGTTTTGGGCAAGACTGCCACCCCAGGCTCGTTGGCATTGCAATAAAGTTTGTGGCGAGCGAGCTTCTCTGCAGCGATGTTGGAGCCTCGAACATGTTGGTAATTGTGTTGATCCTGTCCGTCGAACATTGACAAGCACCTGCGACAAACTTCTATGTGGTGTTCGTGTTTGCTTGTTTGGCTCGAAACAAGCCGAGAGAGCGAGCGAATGAGGGTGTAGTGGTGATGGGTCTCGTCCTTGATGAGCAGAAGTTGAATTTCCTGCACACCATCGTCGTCTACGTCGCTCACCCGGATAGGGTACACCACATTTTTGTTCTCGGTGAGACCATAAACGTTGATGGCCAACCGCGCACGAGCCTCAAACTTTCGAATGTCTGAAAGCGCCACCGGGTAGTCGATCCCAGCCATCGCATCTTCCAGCTCTGGCTCGTAGGGTAGGTAGTGGTTAACTCGGCGTGGTTGGTTTTTCCAGTGGACAGGGTGCAACGCTGCAAGCACCGACCAGAGAAAGCACTTGGCGTCACCGTTCTGAATGTTCAGGACGGCCTTCTTTGCCACAATAGTAGGTGGTAAGGGGACGTAGCTGGAGGCGGAGAGAGGCACAAACTTGCAAAGTTTGACGCACAGTTCGTGAGGCTCACCGCACAGCGAACCCCCCCGAGCCCTTAGCCTGATGTTCCTCCTGCTTTGTCACCAGCTCCTCCGCAAACTTGTTGTAGATGACCTCTAGGTTTTCGACATCTGCCAGATGCAGCGTCTTCGCCTTGGTGTTGTGGCAGAAGCTGTAAATTTCATCAGACGGCTTCTTGTACTGGCAACGTAGCGATGCGTAGAATTTGGTGGAGTGCGTTACAAGCGCATCGCCGAGGATGGAAATAATTTTGGCTTGCACGTTCTCCAAAAAGCTACGCACGTCGCATGAGCCCTAAGTAGTGAGGACAAAGTCCTCTAACAAACGCTCGAAAGCAGACTGGTTCGCTTTCACCACAGGCTTGACACGTTTGGCGGATGGTGGCGAGTCGGCTTCCGTTTTCCTCTTGGTCGAGCTGGTCGACGGTTGTGGAACAGGTGCTCCGACGACTTTGCATGATGTTATATACCTTTTCAAATTATTAATGGTAATATGTTTGGCGCACCTGGGACATGGTTCTGTAGCGGTCACACGCTTACCAGGTACGCAGGTACGACAGTGCTTCTGTTTATTAGATAATTTAATTTGCTTGGAAGTGGAAGCTTCCGTTTCTGAATTATCGATTTTCCTTTTCGGTGCTTGTCCGGTCGATGGTTTGCAAATTTTGAGGTGTTTACTTAAATTTGCAATGCTGATCATTTTTCCGCATCGAGCACAAGGCTTAGAAGGTAACAAACGATTAATTCTCGAACCTGTTTCGTTACATCTTGCCCTGTGTACCGATAAATTGTTCCTTGAGATTAGCTTCCCACAAGTGACACATTCAGTTTTATCATTTTTACGATTGAAACTGGTGGTGGATGCCATTGCTTTTTTCGAAAATCACAGAAATCAAAAAGTCTAGTATATAGCGATACAATTTTCAGCTATGTTATTTTATATAGAATTTCTTGGGGTGAAATAGAAAACGCACGATCACGTCAAAATTCAATCTGGTCGAAATTACTATGAAAAACCACGTGAAACACCTTTGAACTTGAAATAATAGATGGTATGTAGCTGCAAAGAAAGTTAAATACCTATTTTTTTACAAAAACGAGGAGCACTGCGACAGGACGTCCGTACTCTTCGGCCGCTCTCACGAGACTGACTGATCTACCGTGTATGCCGTTTTTATAATAAAAGCGCGGACCGTATTAAAAACACCTGTAATAATTAACCAATCAGAAGACGCCACGTTAGATATGAATCATCACATTACGTCATAACTTGTTGCAATATGTTGTGTAATAGTTTACTCCCTTATAGTTAATACAACGAAGGGCATTAGATATGAGTCATCACATTACGTATTTTTTAACTAATCAGAAAACACACAAAAAAAATACTCAAAAACTAGCTAAATTTACTCAAGCTTTCATTTTTCATGATGTCAAGAGCATCTACCTCTAGCGCAGGTTGCTTGTTGCTGACTTACAGGCTGATAAGAGCTTATGCAAGAGCACCCTGCTTGGCGAGCTGTAGAAGTCACAATTACCTAACCTATTTTTTTAAAAATATATTTGTAAAATCCATCTAATGTCTGAATGTAAAAAAAATATATATAATATTTGTTAACTGTTTAAGAAAAATTTTTGCAAAATACCCCGACAACGTTTCAGCTACTAGGACCTCATTACCATGAGCCTAATCCTAGTAAGCCACATACACACCTGTTCTTCGTATCGCATATGCTAGTAAGTCAGATGACATCATGGGAGAATCACATTTCCCCCAATAATCCCACCACAACAAACGTCGCACATGCTAGAAGAAACAGTATCAGGATATTTTATGCTAAATTTACGGCTGCCTGTATGCAGTTATAGGCAAATCATTAAAAGAGCGCTCTAATATACAATGATTTCTCCTACCATGTACCCTAACATACAATTTAACATAACAAGTAAAATTTCGATTCGTCTATATATATACCCAACAAAACTCAGAAACTGTCATACGCGAGAGCTATATTTTGCAACAACTATAATTACCCAACACTAGCAACAAGAACAAAAAAAATATATCAATTACTTGTATAATATTAATTAGTAACTTTAGATAATATTAATTATTAGTTTTCAGTTGTAATTAATTTTAAAAAACAATTAATAACATGTTAGGTGATGATAACCAAGTGCAAAAAGCATTGAATTTTTGTTTTGTTTTTTTACACACAAACAAAGCACCACTTAGTTCACAAAACCTCTAACAGATGGCAGATAGTTACATGGTTCTAGTTAGGATGATGATTTTTTTTGGTTTGTTGGATAGGGGTTGAAGAAGACTATTTGTTGTAGTAACCACAGTATTGTTTTTTTTTGTTTTCTGTTCTCTTACGAGAATTAATATAGGTTGTCATAGAACCCTCCAATTCATGACTTGGGAAAAATCTGTTTGCTGATTCGTCATGTACACCTATATGTGAGAAAAAGTATGAATAGAACCTATGTTCGGAAATCCAAAATGGCGACCGGAAGTGGGGTTATCTTGGAAACGGTAAGACTTAGGAAAAATCTGTTTGCTGATTCATCATGTATGCCTATACGTGAGAAAAAGTATGAATAGAACCTATGCTCGAAAATCCAAAATGGCGACCGGAAGTGGGGTTATCTTGGAAACGGTACGACTTATGAAAAATTTGTTTGCGGATTCATCATGTATGCCTATACGTGAGAAAAAGTATGAATAGAACCTATGTTCGGAAATCCAAAATGGCGACCGGAAGTAGGGTTATCTTGGAAACGGTAAGACTTAGGAAAAATCTGTTTGCTGATTCATCATGTATGCCTATACGCGAGAAAAAGTATGAATAGAACCTATGCTCGAAAATCCAAAATGGCGACCGGAAGTGGGGTTATCTTGGAAACGGTAAGACTTATGAAAAATTTGTTTGCGGATTTATTACGTTCACCTATACGTGAGAAAAAGTATGAATAGAACCTATGTTCGGAAATCCAAAATGGCGACCGGAAGTAGGGTTATCTTGGAAACGGTAAGACTTAGGAAAAATCTGTTTGCGGATTCGACGACTGCAAGATCAAGAACGTTTATCTGAAGAACGGTAGGAACGAAGTGTTCCCGCGCGAGAATTACAACCTCGACATGACCAAAAACGATTACCTAAAACTTTACGAAGCGTTCTCGGCTTACAAACGCGTGACCGAGGGAAGCGTGGACATGTATTACACGCCCAGCGAATTCAAAGCACGGAGACCCATGACCGTCATCAACACATCTAAGAGAAAGCAGGTGGTGGTCAACGATCGCACCAACATCAAGGTCGTCTGCGAGTTCCACGACGCGCTGCCTGCCGATACTCTATGCAGCGTCATCCTGATTGCAGAGAAGTCCTTCGCGTACGACGTGAAGAACGAGAGGGTGACGGAACAGTTTTAAAATTCATAAAAAATTGCCACATACTAAAAAATTAACATCCAACACATTTTAGGTTATATAAAATTTGTGAAAATATAATACTGAAATATTAAAACAAACAGAATCTCTTGTAGGTTAGTTCGGTGCGTAAATAAAAAAAATGATAGGTTAAGTTATATCACTTAGGATCGTAAAAAAATTAAAAAATCGTAAGAAAAAAAAGATAGGTTAAGTTGTATCACGTAAGATCGTGATATACCTACCAAGTATGAGTGGAAAAAAAAATGAGTGCGGTGAAAATTTGTACTAAAACATCGCTGAACGCTAAAACATCGACAAAAAATTGGCAAAATCGTAAGAAAAAAAAGATAGGTTAAGTTGTATCACGTAAGATCGTGATATACCTACCAAGTATGAGTGGAAAAAAAATGAGTGCGGTGAAAATTTGTACTAAAACATCGCTGAACGCTAAAACATCGACAAAAAATTGTCAAAATCGTAAGAAAAAAAAGATAGGTTAAGTTGTATCACGTAAGATCGTGATATACCTACCAAGTATGAGTGAAAAAAATGAGTGCAGTGAAAATTTGTACTAAAACATCGCTAAACGCTAAAACATCGACAAAAAATTGTCAAAATATGTCAAAAACTTATATTCAATTGATAAAAAAAAGAGATACCTACAAAGTATGAGTGGAAAAAATGATGTTTGTCAACCGGCTTGATTACACTACTGGCCCGCACCAATCATACAATAGAGCTATTCAAGCGAGTTCTTTGTTTGTAACACTGGATCTTTTGTGTACGGCTGGCTGTTTTGTGCCTGTTTGTCGGCGCTTAAACTTTATTGCTCTTTCCTTCGCCGAAGGACCCACACATTGTCAGACAACAATTATAGTATTTCAGTTCAGTTCTATCAGAGCTCTGCAGTAGTGCGAATATTGGATTGCTACACCAGTCTTGCTATTTTCTTTTTTCGATATGGATAAGTTCCTTGTACGGAGTGGTCCGTCCTCGAGTGCAAGTAGTGAAACCATCGAGCCCGAAAAAAAAGAAACATAAAGTAGTTCACCGGCAATATAGTGATAACTATTTATCTTACGGTTTTTTTTGGTGCGGTGACAAAACATGCACAATCCCTGAGTGTGTCGTGTGTGGTGAAAAACTCAGTAATGCTGCTATGGTTCCCAGTAAATTAAAACGACATTTGTCAACAAAACATTCCTCTCTGTTAAGTAAAGATGTGAATTATTTTCGTCGGTTGTTGGAACAAAATAAAAGACAAGTGACGCTCATGACTACGTCGGTACGTCTTTCGCAAAAAATACAGGAAGGTAGCTATATGGTAGCCGAACTTATCGTAAAGGCCAAAAAACACACACAATAGCAGAAACGTTGTTAATGCCCACGTGTAAAGAAATGGTAAAAATAGTGCTGGGATCAGAAGCTGCTACTGAAATTTAAAAAAATCCTCTCTTTGCTGACACAATCAGCCGCCGAGTTAGTGACATTTCCAGTGACATCGAAGACATTATGAAGGAGAAAATAAAGAGCAGTCGAAAGTTCTCACTTCAGATCGACGAGTCCACCGATATTGGCGGTCACGCACAACTTCTTTCCTACATGAGGTATGTTGATGGGGATGTAATTGCAAGTAATTTCTTTTTTTGCAAAGAACTACCCGAGCGAGCAACCGGTGAAGAAATATTTCGTACGACTAATGAATATATGGTCCGTAATGAATTAACATGGGAGGACTGCGTTAGTGTTTGTACAGACAGAGCCGCTTCTATGACAGGCCGAGTGAAAGGATTCGTGGGTAAAGTACGCGAAGTAAGTCCTAACTTACGAACCGACCATTGTCTCATTCACCGCGAAGCCATTGCTGCTAAGTCAGTAGTATAAAATATGATATTATAAACCCACGAAAGTATGAACCCCCCTCAAGCAGATTTGGCTATACTTAAAACAAGCTCAACATGCCCATATGAGCTTTTTGCTCAAGTGTGGAACCTTGTCTAATCCAAGATTTTTGTAAAAATGCCCTAATGGATTCCATGAGAAAGTATGAACCCCCTCAGATTGATTTGCCTACACTTATAAAAGGCACTTCTGTGAGATTGTTGTCCATAAATTTGTTCTCTTGAGGCCACACTTAAAACTAGGCCACCCACACCTATACACACCTACACCCACCCACACCCACCCACGCATATTTACTTCCGGTCCACTTCCGGTCCACTTCCGGTTCACTTCCGGTCCACTTCCGGTCCACTTCCGGTTCACTTCCGGTCTAAGTTCAATTGGACACCAGGCCCATCTTGCATATCTAGTACTAAGACAATGCAATATGCAGAGACTCTAGAATTGCTCCGTGACTCTCTCATTTCTTACATCATAAACATATGATTTTTCTCCTATGAGAATAACACTACATATGGTGTCATCAGGTAATGCCTCATGGAATTCACAGATAATTTTAATATTTGTCCTGTCATTCACCACAACTTGTTTTCTTTTTGAGGTGTTGATGACAAACATGGGTCTCCGTGTTTTGAATTCATCTGGTGTGTAATACATGTCAGTACTGCCAGTAGTAACACGTTTGAAAGCCGAAAATGCCTCATATAATTTGAGGAAATCATCCTTGGACATGTCTAAATTGTAATTTTCTCTGGGAAATACCTCATTTCTGCCATTTTTAAGATATATGTTCTTGATGTTGCAGTTATCAAATCTACTTGAATTTTTTTCCTGATTGTTGTGTCTTCCAGTCTGAAACAGTACTACCACAAAATCCGGCATGTCATATTGTATACTAGAGAATGAATTTGTAGCATCAAACTCATAATAAGTACCAGATGCGGGCTTCTGTACGCATTGATATGTGTAAAATTGCAGAGGAACCTGTGGATTTTTTATTATATCAGCTTTGTATTTAAGAGCATAACTGGCCTCATATTCAACAACAGGGATTCTTAGCTCCATAGTCTGAATAATGCATTTGCCTGCATCTGGTAAAGTATTAGGCAGAGCTTCTCCTGTAGGGTTTAATGTGCTGTACCTCATCAAAGCATTATTATCATTTGCAGCTCTTCTAAATGTAATTCTTAACCCGCCCTTCCACATAATATCTTTGTAATCTGAGAAGAATCCTGGCAACAGGCGCATGGGGAACAGCACTGTGTGGTTCTTAGATAATATTTTATCACCAGCCTCAAATCCGCCTATTTTGTAGTATGATGCCTCGGTTTTGGATAATTTTAGAGTGGCCAAAGCTGTGGAGGTAATGCCGGGATAATCTATTCTGTTTATAACAACACCATGCTTTCTGATCTCAATTTCAGAGAACAGCTGCGGTACAAAATTATCAACCAATCTTATATTTGAATTTGCCGGATAATCTGTTCCATCGAGCTTTACAACATCAAATTTGATGTATAGATCTGCTCTGTGGGGGTGTATAAATCCATCCCCTACATCAAGGTCAACCTCAATTTCTGTGTTGGGTTGATTTAAATTTGCAAATGTCCTCCTGTTTGGAGGGAATGATTGTAGCTCATAACTCTCAATATTTTCCATTGTATGTATTTTTATTTAAATGTTAATCTCTATGATTGCAGTTGTTGTGGCTCCAGCAAAATCAACTAATTCTTCTTTTTCATTAGTGACCATCAATTCAATATAATCTATTCTGTTATGACACACAGGAAAATATAATGTTGGGGATGGATTGTAGATGATTGGCTCCATGAATTCGGAATTAGGTTTGAATGTTGCAATGATGCCAGTTTGTTTGTGAGTGCCTATGCCATTTGATTTGGTGATCATACCCTCGGCCACATTACAGTGAATATTCAGAGTTTCTATGGCTAAGAATTTAGGTATATTCATAGCAGTGTGTTTGATGGCCGGTTCAAGTTTTGTGTTGTTCTCAAAGCCTAACAGCTCTCCTATAGTACCCAGACCCACTGTTTCTGTGGCAGATACAATCTCTACTCTGTGAGTGACAGAATTTTGACTTAACACTACACCTCTGGGTAATTGAGCATTTAGAGTGGACAGATTATATTGCCCTGGAGTGATGACAATTTTTTGATCCCCTACTGCAATTGTATTGTTGTGGTGTGTAATATTAGGTATCAAGTACATGCCGTAAAATGCTCTGAGAGCTATTGTTTTGGGATACACTATGTCATCATGCAATTTGAGTTTCAATATTGAATTTTGGCTGGTGAGATGGAATACCCCCATGATGTTTCAGATACCACAAGACCTTTTGAAAATTTTCAATTGATGGTTTATTTATTTGAGACATATATCTGAGAACAGATAAACACAAATGTCCACAATTAACATCTTTGAAGTTTTGAACACGGGCATTATTGTAATAAAGATTAGGTGATTTTAGATATTTTACTAAATTTTCAGGTGGAACACCTCCAAATGAATCAAACACAAATGCCTCATTGTTTAAATATTTAAGATAACAGATCCAGTGAGTGCCCTGATTTTTGTACTCATCCAAATTAACAATGCCACACTCTTTGTTGAGTGGTTGTTCTGGCAAAGAATCAGACATGTACACACCTCTAAAATGTTTGATGCCCAGTGGCTTGATTAAAGCTTCAATATCTTGGTTTGTAAGCGGCTCTTGTTTTTTTTAAACTTACTCATGGCTCTCTTAACACCTTTGCCTTTTTTCTCCATTGCCAGGTTATGGCGCCTCTGCTCATCTAATTCTGCCCTATTTTTCTTGGCATCTATTACTGTTTTTGCTATGGCAGCTGATCCCCCGGCCAAGCTCCCAACAGCCCCGAGAGCAGCTAAGATGGCAGGGATGGTGAATATGAAACCCCCCACATGTGATTTTTTTCTTGATTGCTGTAATTTTTTTAATTGGGGGGTGCTAAGCAACAATTTCATTCCATGGCCCTTTGCAAGACAAGAGCTTTTTTCCTTGCGCTGCTTTTTGGTCAAAAGACTATCAATAGTTTTAAGAGATTTGAGACCTGCATAAGGTATTTGATACATAACACCCTTGGCCTTCATTGTAGGTTTATTATATACATATTCACAGCCCCCACCCCAGTTTTTGTTTGGTGCTCATAGCTATGGTGGTTCCCAATGCTGCTATTTTTTCACTCAAAGAAGCATCTTTGCTTACAAATCTACCAAATGCAGCCTCTTCTAATTTCTTGTCTGCAACATGTCTCTTGTCAAGATCAGAATGTGTGTTGTATGCTATGTCATGGTCTCTACAAGCAGCATCTAGGGGATTAACACCAGGATCACCTCTGTTTAATCTATGGTCCAATTTTGTACCTGGACCACAATACTGATAGCCTGGAATATGTAGTTCAAATGGCAGCTTGTTTATAATGTCATTAACAAGCCCCCTACCCTCAGAAATATTCCAAAATTTGGGGGGTAGAGTATTAATAATTTTTATGAGATATCCAATCCCCTTAGGGTCATTCACTATAAAATTAGACAATTTGGTGCTTATCATGTCCATAATTCCAACCTTTTCATTGTAAAAATTGTGGTTCCCAGCATTTTCCTCCCCAGCTATCACCAATAACCTATCTACAAGTTTCCTGACATCATCAACCCAGACAAATTCTTTAGGCAGGGTGTTGTATTGTTTGATTCCACTGCCAGTCTTGATCTGTGACCATATGGGCTTGATTAAATTATTGTATTTTGCCCCACTGCTAGACTTGACTCTTTTTTGTGTGGGATCATTGTTCTGGTATAGAGCATCTGATTTTATTAATATTTCTTTGTAATGCTCATAATCTTGATCTGTATAGCTGCCAGGCCTTTTCCTAGTCATCAATTCCCACAATCCAGGTGTGCCGGGGTACTTAACAAAAGCACCTTTTTCTCCGAGACGAGATTCTGAATAAACAATCAGATCATCTCCCATAAATGTTACTCGGAAATTGCCAATTCTATGTATGATGCTACCATCAAGCTCTGTGTCAGCATATAAGCCAAAGACCTCATCTTTGTTGTCTTTAGGTGTGGTTAAATATTTTTGAGCAAGAAGACCCAATTCAATAGGATCCTGAGTAGCTTCAATTCTTCGAGGAGCAACAGGACTAGGTGTATGAATACTGGAAAGTGGGGTGAATGGATAATCTAATATGTTCCTTGCAGCTACAGGTACAAGCTCTGTGATCAAATCTTGATTTTGCTCTGTAACAGTTTTGATATTCTTACCTAAATTATTAATAGCATCAATTACAGGCTGTTCTGTTTGTTTGTGTTTTTCATAAATTCCTCGGTTCTCTGATTTCCATCCCTTAAATCTTTTTACAAGATAATCTCTTAACTTAAGATCGTCAATGATTGGCCTTTTCATGGTTATTTATATACGTCTCAACGTCTAGAAAATCGTTGATTTTATTTCTGTATTTGCCACTACTGGGTGTTCTTGTCATATCAATTGTAACAAACCCATAACTGTCCTGGTTCCAGCACCTACTGCAAAACTTGGAAAAATCATTGTAGCTCAAGTCCCCACCTACATATTCATCATGTATGTGTTTGAGGTTGGTATGATCTTGATGAAACACACATATAAAATTGCTGTTGTCTCGGATCAACTGCTTCGGAATTTTAGAAAAAGTCTGTGCCAGGTAGAAGCAATCAATATTTTTGTGCCGGCCCTGTGTAAAGAAATTTCTAACCTTGTTTTGATTATCCAGTATAATGTCATCAAACACAACAACAGAATTATCGAGACATTCATGGAGTGGCTTAACATCTGGTTCAAAAGTGGCAATATCTAATCCATCATATAGCTTCATCAGCTGCTGATATTTTAATTGTTCCAAGCTCTTAGAGAAGACATACAAGTGCCTGTTTTTCCAGTCTAACCAGTTGGGGGCCAATAAAAAATTATCAACCATTAGTGTAGTTTTACCACAAGCTGATGGCCCAACAATAAGACATCTAATATTATCAGGCAGCAAGTTGCCATTTCTCTTATTTTGTTGTTCAGGTTCTGGCAGCCTTTTTATAACATCCCAGGTGCTCATATTATCACTTTGTCTGCATCGATCCAGCTGTTTTCCGGATGACCCAGCCATTTGACAAATAACTTGTTGCCTTTTCTGCGGATGATTTTTTCTATGAGATATGTGTCAGGCTGTTTAGTTTTGCTGAGCTCTTGTTCATAGAACCTGCCTTTGAGAATTTCTCCTCGATGATCTTTTATTATATATGTGTTAAGGGTCCCAGGTTTAATTTGAACCACTGTAAATAATTCGGTGCTCCAGTTTCTTGTAAAGCCTCTTTTGAATAAGTCCTTATATTTGCTTATTCTTACTTGATCACCCACCTTGTATTTGGCCTTTCTTGTTGTTGGCTGGTATCTAGGATAATAAACAGTGCTGATCAATTTTTGCTCATCAGATGAAGTTACTTCGGAGGGTTTCATGTTGATTGTGGAATGGACAGAATTGTTATATTTATGTAGAAGTTCTGGAAGAATATTAACGCATTTATAATTACCTTGAAGTGTAAATTGTTTATACATAAGATTTTTTAAGGTTCTGTTGAATCTCTCTACAATTGAGGCCTTGAGATCACTGTAACTCGAATAATGTTGTATTGACTGGCTTTTAATAAATTGTTGGAACACAGAATTATAAAATTCTTTGCCATTATCTGTTTGCAAATAGCGCGGTGATCTTCCACTCTGATTGATGATTGTCCTGATGGCTTCTGTAACACATGTTCCAGTCTTGGATTTGAGTGGCACAGCCCAGGCAAATTTTGAAAATGTGTCTATGACAGTGAGTAGATACTTGTAGCCCTTGTTGATTTTGTCTAAGTTTTTCAACTTTCCACTTGCCATTTCAATCAAGTCGCTCTGCCATAAATCATCTATGCCTTTTGTGACTACTGGCAGTCTCTTAAAATTATGTCGGGCCTGTCTGTGTAATTCATCAACGATAATTTGTCTAGACATAATATGTAAACAAGAATATTGCAACTATGGGGTGTTCAGCAGCTGAGACTGCAGGATTTTCTAAATATAATTTGTCCCCTATTTGTATTTTAAATTCCAGAGAGCCATCATCTTCAGTATAGGCTGTTTCTAATGTATTGGGGTCTGTAAAATCCTCTAACTCTACACTGGTGATTTTTGGTTTGTTCTCAGCATTTGTTATTGATAAGGTAGGGTAGTGGTGTGCCTGTGGCTGATGCCAATATTTGATCTTGATTGGTCTCAATGTGCCCCCAACAAAAAACTGGTAATAAAATTGTGCAGGGGACAGCATATATATTTTGCCACCTGGTGTAAATGGTGAATCATATTCTTTGTTGGGGATGCTGTACAATTCAAGAATTACTGTATGTTTTGGATTCTCGATTATGCCTGTTATTTCTTTTTCTGCTGTAAGCAATCTGCTTGTTACAGATTCAAGGTGCTCATTGATGGTCCTAACAACATCATCATGGCCTGGCTTGATCTTTATGTCCACAACAAGTTTCTTGTATTGTTGCACAATCTCTTGAAGCTGGGTGGCAAAAACAGACAGAGCATTTGCTTGATTGGATTCTATGGTTCCTAGCTGTTGGTTGATATTAGCTACAATTTGTTGCAAATTTTCAACAACTGCCAATTTTGAATTTTGAGCAGTAAGATCATGGACTTGTCTTCTGATATCCTCAAACAGGGCATGCAGTTCATTAATATGTTGATTAGTTGGTAGAGTGGCCACTGTCTGAGTGAGATGTTTGATCTCTGCTTGGATATTCTTGATATCTTCTGATTTCAATATGCGATTCACTGCCCTCTTAATATTTTTAAGTTCCTGTGATGTAGGAAGATTTGATACTGTATTTTGCAAAGATTCAAGTGCCAATTTCACATTGTTTAATTCAGAAGCATCAGCCACATTTTGCATAGCATTTTGGAGCAGGGCTATATCTGCCTGAGTGGGTGTGGATTGTTGTAAAATTTCAAGTTTTGTTTGGATATCATCGATCAAGTGATGAAAATGAGATAGCTCAGATTCAGTGTTGAGGTTTTCAAGCTTTGTGATTTGGTGCTGGACACTGACAAGTGTATCTACAATACCAGGCAGGCGAGATTCTTGTACATTTGTCAAATCACTTTGCACTGCTGCTATTGTACCTTCAAGATGGGTTATGGTACTTTGAATTTTTCCAAAATCTTCATATGTTTCAAGTTGCAGCTTAATGTTGGCAACACTCCGAGTTATTGCATTCAAAGCATCAGAAGATGGCAAATTGTTCATAAAATTTTCAAGTGTCTCAATTTTTTCTTTAACCTCGGCTATGGCATTGTGCAGAGGGTCCAGATTAGGTATTTGGAGTGATTGAATCTGTTCTTTTAGAGTGGAAATCACTAGATCAAAATCTTCTTGTGATTTTATGCTTTTGACAATTGTTTGGAGCTGTGTCTGGACATTATTTATCTGCTCTTCCAATTGCTGTTTCAATTGCTCAGAGTTGGTGGCCTGGGTCTTAAATTTGGCTTGAAGAGCTGCTACAGCTTCTTCTAAACTTTGAAAATTATCTAATGTGGCCAGATCAGTATATTTTTGAAGCAACAATTTGAGTTCAGAATCAATTTTAAGAAGAGGGTCCATGCATTGTGATTGCAGATTTGTAATTTCTAATTGAAGACTGGCATTGAGTGTGGTTTGTAAAGCTTGTAAATCACTT
Organism: Lepisma saccharinum; assembly: GCF_977018435.1. Classification (NCBI taxonomy): domain Eukaryota; kingdom Metazoa; phylum Arthropoda; class Insecta; order Zygentoma; family Lepismatidae; genus Lepisma; species Lepisma saccharinum. The sequence continues at coordinate 6,298,284 of NW_028142899.1, read as the reverse complement.
CTTAATTTCTTGACTCTGACATCAAGCATCAGAATCTCATCACTGTGATCCTCATGCCTTGTATGGCCAAATATATCATTAGGCATTTTTGTTTTAATGGTTATTTATTATAGAGTATCTGATTCTTAATTCTATAAAAAAGGGTATGAGCTTGTCATAGGATCCCGGGACCTCAATATATAAGCAGTCACCAGCAGAAACAGTATATACAGTGCCAGAAATCATGTTTGAGTGCTTAATTCTGTAAATATTTCTCCCTACTGAAATTTTAACATCACCCTCAGGGGTTGTAATAAATTGCAATTGCCCACCTACAGGTAATTGGTAATGATTTAAATTATTGTTAAATATGTACAATATTTTACCTGTTTCATCATCAACATCTGTAAGTATGCTGTTCAGATGAATAATTAACAAGCCACTCAGTTTAGATATCATATCAGAAGAGGGTTGTGGTGTGGGCAGCTCCATAATAGCCTGTTTCTTGAACCCAAATAAGTTCATAGGCATGTTTATTTATTTCAAATCATGCTCTGGAATTGGGCATTGATTCCCACTTTTCAAATCGCAATGCCCCCATGGTAGAGTATGTATGCCACATGATAAAATGCATCTCTTGTCATCATGTGGGTCCAGGGCCACTTTTCTTACAATATTTGTAGTCAATAAGTGATCCTCACTCTGAATTCTATTTTCTGATGTTCTGATTGAATTCTGGGATTTGAGGCAATTTTTATAATCTTCAAATTGGAGATCTTTTTCCACAGTTACTTTGCCAATGCCCTTAGCCTTTTTGGCAACAGCGCCACTACATGTTTCAAAAGTGTACACCTTGGCACTTAACCCAGCAAATTCCACAATAACATCACCAAGTGTTTCATCTTTTAACTTGCCAGGCACTTTTTTGTTGTGGTGGTGTTGAATCTTTGTATGTTCACTGGTATCAAAGTATTGAAACAATTCAGGCTGTGACATATCTTGATAAACATCTTCTGTTTGAATATCAAGAATAAAACTATCCGTGTCCATGTACAATAATTTTACACGATCACCATAAAAAGGTTTCAACACATCATAATACAATATTAACATATGTAATTTGGACAATTCCAATATCACAGCCCCTACATAAATAGGTTTATCAAATTTGATCTTTGTTTTCATCATGTTGAAAAGTGCCATGTGCTCATCATAAATTCTTCTGTAATTGAAGTTGGGCTTTGCAACCAATTTCTTGCTCAGGCTGGGGTCAGTAATTATTTTAACATCGGTATGTTTCCTGACATTTTCAATAGTTTTGCCATACACTGAATTCACCATCAATTTAAACAAGCCCTTATCAAATTGGCTTTTTGCAGATGTTCGAAGCTCTGTGTTTGTATCAATGTATGGTTTCAACCATTCTGAGTGCCTGAACCTTAAGACTTTTCCAACTTTGGTCACTTGAACACCATGTTTCATCAGGAACTGGAGGTTTTTGTAATATGTGACATATCCCTGTTTCGGCTCCAGAGTCATCATGAGCTTCTTCTGTTTAGAGCCAGGTGAGCACTTAACCTCAGGAATTGGGGACAGATCAGAAAATTTGTTGTGCAAATGATCTGGAATTATCAGATCAACCTCTAAGATGAGGCCACTGTCACTGTCATCAAAATTCTTAAGATCCTCAATATTGACATTTTCAACCCATTCAAGCTCTGCATATGGCAGTTTTTGCATCATGGCATGACCATAGAGGCTGTTTGCATCTACATACGTTATATAATTTGATGGCCGTGCTGGATCATAATCAGGCATATATTTGTTATTTGCTCTGGCATATCTCTGAGAACATTGCACCATCCCTCCTCTTATACATTTCTCCATAAACAGATACATATCTTGATTGTGGATCAGATCCAATTGCATGTTAGTGTTCAAAAACGTTGCGGCCCATGCTAGACCTGGAGCACTGTAAAAATACATTGGGTCCAGTCTATAATTTTGCATGGAAGATTTTCTGAATGCTTGCAATATATCAGCTAAGAGGGTAACATCAAGTTTCAAATATGCCTTGTGATAATCACCAAATGTCTTGCATTTTAAATTGTTCCACATCAACTGGGCATGGTGATAATCATCATCAGTGATTCCAGATGCTCTGATTTTGCTGTAAAACTCTTCTTGTGGTGGCAGAGAACACTCATCAAATTTAGAAAAATCTGTAACATAGTCATATGGATATACACCCTTCCGCCTAATTAATTTCAGGTCCTGATTTGGAAACAATGCACGTGTGATTTTGAATTGATCATCAGATAATTGAGTGGCCAGTGTAGCCAGGCTAGCTGATAAAATTCTGTAAGAATCAAGAAATCTTATGTGAATAGGAACACCAGTAACTTTAATTATCTTGCTAATAGATATATATTTCTCATCATTTTCAGCTAAAATATTTAAATTCTGCTTGTCAAACCCCTCGTACCTGATCAGATGATGGAAATCATAATTGGATGCTCCATGGCAAAATATGGGGACAAATCTTGGTCTCTTGATCTTAATATTACAGCTATTACACAGGGCCATTAAGAATTTACCATCTGTATGAGAATGGTGTTTCACCTTGATATTTGTATCTGAAAATTCAGAATCACATACCGGGCATTTTTCTGCATTGTTGAAATCTTCAATCTGTTCCTCTGTTAAAGGCAACATAGGCTTTGATTTTAATAAGATGTTAGATGCTATGTCACGGCACTCATTTTCTATTCTATGTGCAAATATTTTGATGGCATCTGGTCCCATGTATAAGTGTGGCTCACTAGCTACACCATCCCGTATAACTGTATAACAAAAGCTGGAAGGTTCATGTAGCTGGTATGGTGTAATTGAAGATTCTTTAGGATCTGGATTGCAGAATGCAAGAGGTTTGAGGTTCGATTCGAAATCACAGACAATATATGCTGGGTGTTCCAACAAGGCTTCAAACTTTTTGAATTTGCAATTTTCACTTGGATTAGGCATCACCATATGAACAGGTTTATGGTTGCCACAATATTTCAGATGCTCAATTAACTTGTTTTTAGCAATTTCTGCATTCACTTTACAAACCCCTTTTATTATTTTTTGACCATCAAATACAGTCAAACATCTTCTGCACAACTTAAATATTCTATTAGATTTGTCTAGTTGTGTTCTGACTATAGCTTCAAGATTATGTATCAAAGTATAATGATATGTACCATCCTTTTCAATTAAGGGCAGATCAATCGGAATTGCAGATTCATCATCAAGTGTACTGATTCTGAGAGGATCTATCAAGCAATTGCCAGTGGAACAAGTAAATACATTAATAGATAATTGTTTACCATTGATATGCTTGGCCCTTTTTTCAAATTTATCAATATTCTGAACTGACATTGGATATTCTAAACCCTCCATTGCATCGTCAAAATCATGTTCATGATGTTTATAATAAATTATTCTCTCAGGATGCCTTGAAACTGGATACAGAGCAGCTAAAATACACCACAAAAAGCATTTCTGGTCGGTATTTTCTATATTAACCACGGCTCTTCTGTTTTTAATATTATCAGGTAATGGCAGATATGTAGATCCTTGCAATGGGCTGAATTCAGAAATATTAACATATAACTTGTGCGGAGAGCCACATAGGCTCCATCCTGACTCTTTTGCCGCAAATTCAGAGTGTTTGATATTCAATTGATTTATCAAGCTGCTTATTATTTTGTCCGAATTTGCATTTGAATATACCGGTACAGTTTCTGTTATGTGGGGCTGTGTAAATTTTGTGCCATTTGGTTTCTTATATTGTGTAAACAATTTGAGAGAGAGCTTATAAGAGCCATTTTGTGCATTAAGAATTGCCTGCAGATCAGAATTTATACTGTTCAAGAAATTCTTAATGTCACATCTTGGCTCTGATACAAACCGGTAATCCCTAAGTTGGGCATTAAAACTGCTATGGATGGGTGCATGGCGTGGCTGCTTTGCTGGTCCAGCATTAACAGGTGCTTCGTGCTTTCTTTTCAGAGCAGATGTAGATGGTTGTGAGGGCAATGTTGATGACTGTGCAGAGCAAGTATTTTTATGTGTATATGTGAAGTATTGCATGCTATATTTTCTATGGCATTTGGGGCATATTTTTGTGGGAGTTCTGTATTTGTCTGGGTTACAAATCTTTTGGTGCTTGGCCCAATTGGGGCTGGATATATTCTTATTGCATTGATTACAATGTTTTTGATTCGGCATTTTTGTTGTTGTTTATTATATACAATTTCTTGGGATTCAAATCAAAATTCTATGGTGGATAAAAATATCAGTTGGGTTCAACACTGTACTTTGTATGTGTGTGTGTGTGTATGTGTATGTGTGTATACACTTAATATTTTTGGCTTTGGTATTTATATACAATTTCTTGGGATTCAATTCAAAACTCTATGCTGGATAAAAATATCAGATGGGTTCAACACTGTGCTTTGTATGTGTGTGTGTATGTGTATGTGTGTATACACTTAATATTTTTGGCTTTGGTATTTATATACAATTTCTTGGGATTCAATTCAAAACTCTATGCTGGATAAAAATATCAGATGGGTTCAACACTGTGCTTTGTATGTGTGTGTGTATGTGTATGTGTGTATACACTTAATATTTTTGGCTTTGGTATTTATATACAATTTCTTGGGATTCAATTCAAAACTCTATGCTGGATAAAAATATCAGATGGGTTCAACACTGTGCTTTGTATGTGTGTGTGTATGTGTATGTGTGTATACACTTAATATTTTTGGCTTTGGTATTTATATACAATTTCTTGGGATTCAATTCAAAACTCTATGCTGGATAAAAATATCAGATGGGTTCAAAACTGTGCTTTGTATGTGTGTGTGTATGTGTATGTGTGTATACACTTAATATTTTTGGCTTTGGTATTTATATACAATTTCTTGGGATTCAATTCAAAACTCTATGCTGGATAAAAATATCAGATGGGTTCAACACTGTGCTTTGTATGTGTGTGTGTATGTGTATGTGTGTATACACTTAATATTTTTGGCTTTGGTATTTATATACAATTTCTTGGGATTCAATTCAAAACTCTATGCTGGATAAAAATATCAGATGGGTTCAACACTGTGCTTTGTATGTGTGTGTGTGTGTGTATGTGTATATACACTTAATATTTTTGGCTTTGGTATTTATATACAATTTCTTGGGATTCAAATCAAAATTCTATGCTGGATAAAAAAAGCAGAAATAGGCCACAACTTGGTCACAAGTGGACCGGAAGTGGACCGGAAGTAAACCGGAAGTGGACCGGAAGTAAACCGGAAGTAGACCGGAAGTGGACCGGAAGTGGACCGGAAGTAGACCGGAAGTAAATATATGTGGGTGGGTGTGGGTGTGTATGGGTGTGGGTGTGTATGGGTGTGGGTGGCCTAGTTTTAAGTGTGGCCTCAAGAGAACAAATTTATGGACAACAATCTCACAGAAGTGCCTTTTATAAGTGTAGGCAAATCAATCTGAGGGGGTTCATACTTTCTCATGGAATCCATTAGGGCATTTTTACAAAAATCTTGGATTAGACAAGGTTCCACACTTGAGCAAAAAGCTCATATGGGCATGTTGAGCTTGTTTTAAGTATAGCCAAATCTGCTTGAGGGGGGTTCATACTTTCGTGGGTTTATAATATCATATTTTATACTTAAGTCTTTGCCATCTCCTCTGAAAATTGTGATGGTCGAAGTAGTAATAGTCGTGAACTTCATCAAATCGCCGCCCCTAAATATGCGGCTTTTTAACGTTTTGTGTCATGAAATGGGATCAGAGCACACTACACTTCTGCTACATACAGAAGTACGGTGGTTATCTCGAGTTAAAGTGTTAACGCGAATGTTTGAACTTAAAGAGGAGGTACTTTCATTTTTTTCTATTGAGGGGCATGAGTATGCGGATATATTTGCAGATGATGAATGGGTATCTAAGTTGGCATATCTTTCCGATATTTTCGTACACTTGAATGAACTAAACATAAAAATGCAAGGTAGAAACGAAAATATTCTGTCTAGTATGGATACGATTCAAGGATTTATTAATAAGTTGAAATTGTGGATACAGACAATTGAAAATGGATCGTGTGAGATGTTCCAAACTGTATGGCCCCTTTCTGACGATAACAAGCTGTTGATGGACTTAATTAAAGAACATTTAGTACTCTTGCAGCAGACTTTCAAAAAATATTTTGGAGAGAGCGTTGAAGATTTTGACTGGGTTCATGATCCATTCAGTATGGATTCGAAATATCTTCCAAAAATATTACGCTTACAAGAGGAACTGGCGGATTTGAAAGCAGAGAGAACATTGAAATTAAATTTTTTTAAGTGCCTTTGGATACATTCTGGTTGTCAATAAGCAGTGAATACCCTGCTATCTCCGAGATGGCAGTTAATGTGTTATTACCATTTTCAACTACTTATTTGTGTGAACTGGGTTTCTCGACGTTGACTCCAATTAAAACATCAAAGTCAGACTCAAATCCATCGATGAAGAAATGAGGCTTGCTTTGTCAACGATTCCGCTACGAATCAGCCGTCTGTGTGCAGCTAAGCAGGCTCAAGTATCACATTGAAGGTATGAGTAGAGTTATTTACTTTAAAATTCGTATTAGAAATGTGTATTTTCTAGTGAAATAAAGTTAATAAATTTTTAATAAATGCATAAGTCTATTCATGTTTTATAATAAGAATAATAATAACAACAATGATGATAATAATAATAATTGATTACATAACGAAGTAATATTTCGTAATTATATTAAGATTCATATGATTTTGAGGGGACAGACATTTTGGTGTGCCGTGTTGAGTCTAGTACCGTCTGGGGTGTGCCGTGAGTAAAAAAAGGTTGCGGAACACTGATCTAAACAATCTGCTACCGGATATACTAAATTCTCTAAACAAATATTTGAAGCGTGCAAATTTAGAAAGATGCTACCTTAGTTATCAATAGCCCAGCCCAATATTATACCCTGAACTACGTGGATCGATTTGGCTTGCTCTCAGGAGACAAAGATCTCAAAATGCCCGAGTGCACAAATCTGGGTTAACGCAACCCTGTTGGGAAATGGGTTCCCCCTCCCAACAAAATTACGTACGCCCAAAAGAACCCAGATAGGCGATCTCATTCACACTAGATTTTTCTACGTCGATGGCTTATTTATAGAACAGTAATGACTTTGAGTATAACTTTTAATGAATCAAATAATACTAAAATTAACAAGCTTTTATTCATGAACAGTTTTGTTATGTAAAACAAGAACAGTGATTTGACCAGTACAATAAAGTTCAAATTCTTAAATACCCTGAATAGAACAATTCAACGAACACATTTTTACGGAGTCAACAAAATTCACAAGTTACCCGGAAGTGGACCTCAATTACAATTTACACTCTCCCATTCCCTTATTTTTGTTCTGTTCTATACTGCTGACAGCAGTATTTTATCAAATGTTTTTAGTTTTTTGCGAAGAGCTGGACTCTTCCGCCGTTTGTAAGGAGGTTTTTAGTTTGTTTCCTCTGACTTTTTAATGTGTTGTTTGTCTCGTGAGGTCTTTTTACAACCTTGCACTTCTAGTTTTTCCCAAGGGGCCATTTACACCCCTTTTTTAAGTTTTCAGTCAGAATTTTAGATAAGGGGATATTTCCCCGTTTACATAGAAGGGTGCGAAATGGCCTTAAGTACCGACGCACCCAGAAATTTTAAATCAATTCAATTCAATTCAATGTTCTATACTTCCTATAATTAACATAAATCTATTCTCCCAAAATTTAGCTTCTATGTACACACGCACCCACTCTCCCTCAATTCGTCATTCAAGGAATTCATAACTATTAAAACCTAATATTTATAAATATATATATATATATATATATATATATATATATATTACACACACTCATTTGAAATACATCCCAACAAACATACTTACACTATTAACGTATTGCCGAAAGAAATCACTGATAGATCTTTATAAAAAACTTACGTGATATTCAGCCGGTTCGGAGTAGAGACAAAAAATAAATTATTTATGACTGATTGATTTCTGTAGCAAAGAAGTCAATTAAAGTTACCCATGAATCTAGAACAAATAATACATCTCTTAACAGCAAACATCTCGTCTTAGCGAGTTACAAAAAAAAAAAAAAAAAAAACTGGATTATACAAAAGCCCATATTGACCCCTTTCCTTCCCCGATACGTAACATGGCAGAATCCAGATCGAGTTGGAAGATATGGCAGCTCAAACGTATAACGTCAGCTATTCAGCCATGCCAATTATCCAACGAAGGGGAGGTAAAGGTCGGGCACCTGTTGCAAGAACTAGTTGATATACCTGAAGTCTCTCCGCTCCGGCTGGCGTCTATACCTGGTATGTACTGGTATCTACTCTGTCGGTAACTGTGTGTGTCTCGTTCGCCGAGTTCCCAGCGCTGCGCGATCGATAATTAAATTTACGCATGCGCAGAGTTACCTCTCGGGGAAGCAAAACGCCGTCTATCGAGAAGACTGCGCAACTTGATAATGTTACGTAATAATCAGTAACTTATTTGGGCGAGTGGAATACTTCACTCTCGTATATCAAGAGAAGAGTGAAGCTGTGGCGGAATGATATTTATACAGGATGGGCCAAAAGTCAGGTGACAGCATTGTCATAGGAAAGGCTGGTGTGTTGGAGGTCCACTTTTGCCACGTGTGATGTTTGAGGGATGGGGCCAACCCAAGGACACATGTGACCACCCTAGGCGCCATCTTGAACGCAACTTATGTTTCTTAAATGGAACCATAGGCATGTGGCATATCATTTCCAATTGTTTTTTTCGTCAGGTGTTCAATGCCGCAAACAGTTTTGTCCTATCGTGAACCTTTTCCTAATTATGGCCTGGTTTATCTTTGCAGGTATCACCGACTGAATAATGGTGCTGACGACCGAAGAACGTGTGAGGATCATCCTCATATGTGGAAATCGAAGCTCGCGTGTGGTGGCTGCAGAGTTCAATGCATTACACCGCGATAGGGAGCCCATTTCCCACAATGTGTGTCCAAACTGATCAGCATATTCCGAAAAACGGGATCTGTGGCCGATAAAGCACGCAGTGGTCGCCCGAAAACTTCAACAGATGAGGCAACCACTGTCGCTGCCCTCGCATCCTTCTCCAAAAGCCCCCAACGTAGCACCAGACGTATCGCCCTTGAATCTGGAGTTAGCCGAACGTCCATACGGAGGATACTTGCCGTTAACAAGTGGCACCCATACAAAATTCAGATGCTCCAGCATCTGACAGAGGGCGATCCTGATCGTCGGGTACAGTTTGCCGAATGGGCGACGGACGAGCTGGAGACCAACCCGGATCTCGCCTTGCAAGTGTTGTTCTCCGATGAGGCACTTTTTTACGTAAACGGAGAAGTGAACAAACAAAACCACAGTTACTCGAGTGACAACAACCCACACTGAATTGATGCATCGCGGATCGTTGGTTCCGAGAGAACGATGATCATTGGCCCATTTTTCATCGGCACGCTGAACGCCGACCAGTACCAACGACTGTTGTATGAGGAGATTTTTCCTTCGGTTTTGTCGGAGGACGGTTCATACAAAACGTTTTTCCAGCAGGATGGTGCTCCTCCCCACTACGGACATTGTGTACGGGACTACCTGGACCAGCAGTTCCCTTGGAAGTAGATCGGGCGTCGGGGATCTGTAGAATGGCCCCCACGGTCATTGGACCTCACGCCTCTCGACTTCTACCTGTGGGGCCACCAAAAGGCCATGGTTTACGCCGTGAAAATGACGAATTAACAGCATCTGGTGGAGCGGATTGTGAATGCCTGTGCGGCTGTGCGTCCGGAGACATTGCTGGCTGTGCATGAGGACTGGAAGAGGTGTGTGGCATAAACCATTGTGCACGAGGGTGGTCATTTCGAGCATGTGTTGTGAGGAGACACAAAGAGGGAAAGACATGCCATAATTAGGAAAAGGTTCACGATAGGACAAAACGGCTTGCGGCATTGAACACCTGACAAAAACACAATTGGAAATCATATGTCACATGCCTATGGTTCCATTTAAGAAACCTAAGTAGCGTTCAAGATGGCGCCCGGGGTGGTCACATGTGTCCTTGGGTTGGCCCCACCCCTCAAACATCACACGTGACCAAAGTGGACCTCCAACACACCAGTCTTTCCTATGACAATGCTGTCACCTGACTTTTGGCCCACCCTGTATAATATATATCAACCGTCACAGCGCGAAGCTCTAAAAACCTCTGCTGGTATACAAGATATGGTTACATAGAACTATTATTATTTTTATGTATACGGATGGATAAAAAAAGTAGTCAAACTACTTTCGGAGGTATGCGCTTATGCCCTGGAACCTGAAAATTAACCCAGGGCGTCAGTTCACCGAATTTTTTACGGACTCCCCCGCTTTCTTTGATTCATCCTTTATTTTTCATTTTTTATTACAATAATTCACTGTGACATTGGCATGAATGCCCCAGTGTGAAGAACCAAATTTGTTCGGTTTTGCTGAACAAAGTTGGTTTTACCTCATTCTACAATGTAAGAAGATTAGGATAAAGGTTAGTAATAGTAGGAAGTAAATATGGGTTAGTGTTTAACATTAATGTTATTTATGAACACCGACACGAAATTACATTAGTGTGTAATTGGGTGGGTAATGTTTTGTTAGGATAAGTTTTATTGTGTGTCGTGTGCATTAGTGTTGATGAATGAGATGAGGGATAGACATTAACACGATTCTATGAATGTTAAGCAGGGTCTATGTTCTAGTATGTTATGTTTGAGATAGTGAGAATATTATTGGCTTTGAGATGTAAGTATTAATACTAGGAAGATATATGAAAGAACGAGTGGTGCTTGATGCAAGGAGACTTGCGGGAGACCAGCAAGAGTTGGTCGGACTGGGATGAAAATCGGTACGACGGTTGGTACCCGGGACATCATCAGGAAGGAAAGAGGTAGGGAGGGATTTCCTGGGAAGTATCGGGTACTTTAGTACGTTCGATAGTGGAAATATGGAGAATTGTCAAGAATCACAGAGAAGTTTGCAGAGTGTTTAGTAAAGAGAATAAAGAAGAGGGTGTATGATTACAGTTTAAGAAAGATACGAAAAAGAAAAATGTGGGTTAAATTCGGTTGGTTCCTGGGTCGAGTCCTTGCAGTGTTATCCTTTGCCTTTCTCCGGGGAGGCGTAACCTTTGTTTCTGGCGTATCACTGTTTTGTGTATTAGTGTCTCCTTCTTGATGTTCCTGTGATTGGTTCTGCTTCATTATCCTCTTGGTGATCTTAGTCCGAAGGAGGGATGTCCTGTTGTTGTTGTTGAGTTTGTCGAAGGTGGATTCTTTGTGATCTTCTGGGGGGTATATTACGTTCCGGAGGTAGGGGTTGAATGGGGAGGTGAGTGATGCCGGATTTGAAGAGGGAAAGTTCCTCTTTCGAAACCAGGTTTGTTAAGTCGTTTAGTAATGTAAAGTACTCGGGATTTCTTATTAACTGGTACGTGTTGAAGTTTGGTAGCTTTTGTCTTAAATCTTCGATTTGTTTGTTCGATGTCTGGCAAAAGAAGGCTTTATGTTCCGGTGTGTCCGTCTCGGTTTTACATTTCAGGCATTTGTCGGTCTGTCTGAGATTGTGCTTATTTAGGTGTTGACCGTAGGGACCGTGTCCAGTTAGGAAATGTATGAGACCTGTCGTGGGGTGGAAATGGTCCATCGATAGTCGCTCTTTTATGTTTGGAACTAATCTGTGAAGTCTCCTTCCTTGCGTAGCTTGTGTCCATTCCTGTTGCCAGACGCTAAACAAGTGGTGGTGAATTGCTGGTACCGTGGCAGGGCGTATTCCAATTACATTATAGATTTCGTCCTCTTGTCCATTTCTAAAGTAATATTTTGATGCTCTTGTTTTAATGACAATTTCAATAGGCTGTAGGCCCGCAATCATGAGTAGAGCCAGGGTTGAAGTTGTTCTGAATGCACCCGTGACGCGAAGTATCACTTTGCGTTGTGAAGATCTCAATCTGATTTTAATGTACTGTTTACTGGTTTCCATGGCCCATAGGAGCGAGCCATAGGAAATAATAGCATTATATATGGTAATGAGATATGTTTTAATGTGTGATAGTGGAAGGTTGTAGTTTGCGGAACTCAATGTGGCTAGAATGTTTATAGTTGTTTCGGCCTGGGTTGTTGCCAGGGCTATGTGTCTGTTAAAAAAAATCTTCTCTTGAAGAGTAATACCAAGGTATTTAGCTTCTCTTACTCTTTTTAAGTTTTTTCCTCTGAGTTTGATTTGAGGGTTTGTTTGTAACTTCCCCTTAAGGGTAATATAATGCGTCTTTTCCGAAGCTATTTTGAGTTTAGCATGATCACACCAATCGGATAGCATATTGATTGCAGAACATGCTTTATCTTCGATTTCCCTTCTTGAGTTACCGGAAGTGAGCATGATAATGTCATCCGCATAAGCTATGATCTGGTCTATGTCTGGATGGTCTTGTAGTTTCATAAGCGCAGGCTCCAAGTTAATATTCCAATGCTCGGGTCCCAGAATGGAACCTGAGGACAACCTTTTGACTTAATCTTACTCATTTGTGTAGATCCGGATATTTGATGCTAACTTTTCTGTTAGAGAAATAACTTTTCAGAAGTAGGAAGAGTGTACCTGGGCAGTTCATGTTTTTAAGTGTTTGAAAAAGGCTGGGCCACCACAAGTTGTCAAATGCCCCGGCGATGCCCACCATAATTCCAACCATGTACTTGTTTGGAGTGTCTGGTGCTGTAGACGATAGCAGGCGTAATGCATTGTCAGTACATTTACCTTTCGTGAACCCAAATTGTATCCCTGATATGGGCTTGAGCAGGCGGAATTCCTTGAGTCTTTTTAGAATAAGTTTCTCGAAGAGTTTTCCCAAAACATTGAGAAGGCATATTGGTCTGTATGAATTGACAGTGGTTTCATCTTTTGATTTTGATTTTAAAATTTTGGGTGTGTCAGCACTAAGGCTATTTTGCACCCTTCACACTGTACGGGGTCCAGCCCCTTACCATTACACATAACAACTCTAACGTTGCTGAAATAAAATCATAAAATATTAAAATGTTCTGACTTTCGTTAAAAGCCGAGGTTGCAAAGAACACTCAGCACAAATAAGGACCAAACACAGGACAACAAAAACAAAATTATACTGGCCATGGGGCCAGTCGCCAGAGCCTCGTTAGTCTTCAGTCCAGGGTGTACTAACGTGGAAGTGAGGTTGACATTTGGGTGTACTACGTGGAAGGTCACCCCTTACACCCCTGGTTTCATCTTTATTTGGATGTTTCTTGATGATTATTAAGTTTGCTTCTTTCCAGGTTTCTGGGAATGTCTTCTGGATAAGGCACTCATTAAATAGTTGAGTAATGTAAGGCGTAAGTACTGGGGTGATTTCTTGTATTAATTCCACAGGAATTCCGTCTGGTCCCGGGGACTTCTTCCTTTTCGTGCTGGTTATTTCGTTTTCTACTTCCAGGGTAGTGAAATGTAATATTGGTGATTCTGGGTATGGCTGGTGATAGATTTTTCTCGTATCCTTATTTTCATCGCTGTCGTTTTCAGGTTTCCCAAACAGGTTTCACCTTCTCATCCGAGAAATCCGTGTGTGTTCACTTTTGTCGTCAACGTACATGTCATTTCGATCCTGACCTGTACATGGGGAAATCTCCCCTGTGCTTCGTGAATGAGGTCCGTTTCCTGGGCCTCATTTTCGATAAGAAATTAACAGTTCTCAACCTTCTACGTGTTTTATCTCATACTTCTTGGGGTGCTGACAGGACGGTACTGCTTCGCCTGTACCGTGCACTCATCAGGTCGAAGCTTGATTATGGATCTGTTGTGTATTCTTCTGCCCGCCCATCTAGACTTCGCATCCTAGACACCGTCCACCATGCTGGTATACGTTTGTGCTCTGGTGCGTTTCGTACGAGTCCAGTCGCTAGTTTGTACGTAGAGGCATCTGAGCCCTCGCTGTCTCTGCGAAGACAGCGGCTGGTAGTGAACTACTTCCTCCATCTTCGCTCGATGCCTTCACATCCTTCATTTGACACCATCTCCGACGAGAGTAGGCTGGCAAAGTATCGGCTCCACCCTAGTGTCACTAGACCATTTGGTGTTCGAGCAGACGAGATCCTGTCAGCACTTGGTGTTGACAGTGATCTTCCTGGCGTCTCTCCACTCATTCCGCCTCTCCCTACATGGGAGTTTCCTGCACCTTCTATCGATTTTTCCCTGACTGCCCTTCCAAAGGCAGAAACACCAATGGTTGTATACCAGCAAAGGTTCTTAGAACTTCGTGCGAAGCACCCCAATTTTAATGTGTTTTACACGGATGGGTCCAAGACAGACGAATCAGTTGGTTGCGCCTTCGTCCTAGACTCTCAAAGTTCCAGTTTCTCGCTACATCCTGCCTGTTCCATCTTTAGGGCAGAGTTGTACGCCAATCTAAAGGCACTGGACTTTGCAGACGTGAATGGGTTGAAGAAAGTCCTTGTGTGCTGCGATTCGACCAGCGTGTTGCAGTCTCTGGATTCGCCGTATTCCCGGCATCCGGTAGCGCAACGCATATTCAGACGGCTTGTGTCCTTATCTGCCAGCACAGATGTACACTTCTGTTGGGTCCCTAGCCACGTGGGCATCCAGGGGAACGAAGCAGCTGATGCTGCCGAAAAGTCTGCTGATACAGATGGCGACGTTCTCGTCCACCTTTTGCCAGTTAGTGACCTGCAGAATGTGTTCCGTTGTCGCCTTCTTGACACTTGGCAGACCGAGTGGGATGTGGAAACGGGGAACAAGCTTCACTCTGTTAAGCCCACCATAGGTGCTTGGTGTTCCTCGTCTCGTCCCTCTCGGCGAGAAGACGTTATTCTTACCCGCATGCGTATAGGACACAGCCGTCTCACGCATGGTCACATACTGCAAGGGCTGGACCCTCCGTTGGGTCGTGCTTGTAATGTTATTTTAAGCATCCGACACATTCTCGTTGAATGTGTCGATCTTGCTTACCTCCGGCAGACTTTTAACCTTTCCGGCTGTTTGTCATCCCTCTTGGGTGATGACAGCAGTATTTTATCACGCGTTTTTAGTTTTTTGCCAAGAGCTGGACTCTTCCACCGTCTGTAAGGAGGTTTTTAGTTTGTTCTGACTTTTTAATGTGTCGTGTTTGTCTCGTGCAGGTCTCTTTACAACCTTGCACTTTTAGTTTTTCCCAAGGGGCTATCTACACCCCTTTTTTAAATCTGTCAGAATTTTAGATAAGGGGACATTTCCCCGTATACACAGAAGGGTGCGAAATGGCCTTAAGTGCCGACGCATCCATAAATTTTAACTCAATCAATCAATTAACTCAATCAATCGTTTTCAGGTTTGTCGTCTGGTATGAGATTCTTCATTAGGAAGTTGATGGTTTCTTCCAAGTCCTTTGTCATATTCGTGTTGTTCTCGTCATTAATTAATGTGGAAATCGTTTGCGGTTTTTTTATTTTGCCGGTAGCGATTTTATACGTGGTGCCCCATTTATTTATTTCCAGACGTTTTTCGATGAAGATATTCCATTGTTGTGTCTTATAATTTAGTAGTTCTGTTTCGTATTGCCTTTTTTGGCACTGTAAATCTGGAGGTTGGCAGTTCTGTATTGTGCGATGATGGACTTTTGATATAGTTTCCTCGCTTTTTGCATTTGTTTCTTAAGGTTGGTTAGTTTCTTTGGCCATGACTTCCTCTTAATTTTCCTTTGGTTATTTCTGGGTGTTGAAATTTGTATTGCTTGTCTAATGTTTGCAGAGAGTTACACTGCGAGCGTCTTGAGTGATTTTTGTTGGTCCAATTGCTCAGGGATAATGAGTTTCTCTAGGAATTTTTGATGATCGATTTTTCTCCAGTTTAATATGTTCTCCTGGTCTGTCTGTTCAAGCTGATGTTGCCTGGAGATTAAGTCGAATAGTATTAAGTTGTGATCGCTTGTTGTGGCGAGATCTATAACTTTCCAGTTTTGGACATCGCCCAAGGCCCTTGCATTCGTGAGTGTTAGATCAATGTTGCTTGAGGCAACATTTTTTTTTTTTTTTTTTTTTTTCCGGAAGCAAGTTGTTTACACAGCGTCACGCGTCGCGGTAGTCCGGGACGCGAGCAAAAAAAAATCGGGAAAACTTTCGAGTGCGATTCGCCACTGTTGATAGCCGTGTTCATAAACACTTCGTGCGCATTTTGTGAAAAAACTGAGAGAATCGGTTTTGAATTGTGGCCAGTTTAAGTGCAGTATCATTTTCGGGTGAGGTGTGTGTGCAGTGAAAAGAAGAAAAGTGCACGTCCCGGGGAAGTATACCCCCCTGGATCCCGCCCCTGACCCGATATACCTTGGAGACCGGTTCAGCCGGGTGAGGGAGACTCCAAGGAATCTTTGGACACCCTGACCGACGATAGGGGGTAAGTACTTTTTGCGATATCAATGAAAAACCACCCCCATGTTAAACATATGGAGAAATTGACATATTACAAGTGCTAGGGAAAAACAGTAAAAAAGAAACAGTGGATATTAATCCTTATCCTTTGAATGGGCCTAAACCCATACAAGAAGGATCAGGGAAGACGATAAAAAATACCACGTGTGAATACCATCCCTTCTAGAAAAGTGGTTGTGAAAATACCTACCCCATGTTAATCGTATGGTCGCTTTAGGCTTAATTCTGATATAATCAAACTCTGTGTTCACATTCTTGCAACTTTAAAACTAAGCCCCGCTAAGGAATGGGACACATACCACAAGGTAGATAACTTCGTCCCCTGTTTAACAAAACAGCCCCCAACCCTTATCTCCAAGGGGTGGTTTTTCTGCAACTGTTTTAGTGAAGTGGTGCAAAGTGCTAGTGTCGCGACTCGATAGCGTGTCAACCAGCTACGTGGAGTCTGCAGGATACGTGTGACTTTTTGACGTCACAGTGTGTGTGGCAGGAAATCATCTGAGGTGGCTGAGCACGTGGATTTGTTATTGTTGCTTTGAAGTGACAGTTGGACCACGTGCGTCTCCTTTCGCGCGGGAACTTTTTCGGAGCCGATAAATGACATTACAACTGCCGTATAGTTAAATAAGAAGAATGCCGGCTCCTCCCGGAGCCACCCCGAGGAACAGAGTGGGATCCAAATCGGATCAACCCCCCGAACAACCATTCGACCCCTTCAGAAGGGGTGGTTTGGCCCACTCACCCCCCGAATCCACCCCCCCTCACTCTAAGAGGAGACACCAATCCAGTAATGAGGAACTGGCTGTAGCCTCGCGGCTCAATGAAGACAACACCAACCCAAACCCCTTACCCACCCCCACCCCCTCAGGAAGTCGAATGGCGGAAATCCTGCCGGATTCGACAGAAATACAATTAGGATCATTTCAGAAAATACAATTAGAACTAACAACAATGATTTTTAAAGAAAAAAGTATATCAGCGGATAAAAGGGCCCAATTCTTGGAACTACTTGCCAAGCAAAACCAGCTATACATGGAAAAGGTTGCAGATAGCCGATCCCTAAGAACAGCATGCCAAATTCTGGAGGCAAAGCCTAATTCAACAATGATCAAACCTACCTATGCCGAATCCCTTTCTAAACCAGCACAACAAAGCGCTAAGGTAAACCAAATTCAGAAAGTGACTGATAAGGCAAGCCATACAGTATTTATTACTGCCACGGATAATCAAAACACCAGAGCAATCTGGGACAACTTTACTGCCTCTGTGGATCCAGTTAGGGAGGGAGTAAGGATAAAGGCCATGAGATCAACCCCCAAAACCCTAATTATTGAAACATCCACAAAGGAGGATGTAGAAAAAATTTTAAAAAACCCAAATCTTAAGAACAAACACCTAAACGCGGAACTCCCTAAAAAACGTAATCCCTTGATGATTATGTATGACGTTCCTACAAGCAAGGAGGAAGCGAGCGTCACAGAAGAATTTTATGTGCTCAATGAAATTGAAAGCAAACTAGGGATGCCATACCAGGAATTTCAAGAAAAATTCAAATTCAGATTCAAAACCGGCCCACGAAATAAGACTGTTTCGCACAGGGTGTATGAACTGGACCCCAAAATCAGAAAATTAATACTTACCTTAGACAAAATCCACCTTGCATACGTGTCCTTGTCCATTAAGGACTACCTTGTAGTCCCAACCTGCGCAACGTGCACGGACTATGGACATGTTGCAAGGCATTGCAGGGGGGAGAGGTGTTGCGACAGGTGTGGTGAGGTGGGACACGAGAGGGAACAATGCAGGAGGGAGGGACAGCAAAGGATATGTATACCCTGCACTAAAAGAAAAAGAAACTGCAACGAAAATCCTAAGGAATGCCCGACAATGAAGTTCTTTTTACAAAGGCTGATCGAAAAAACGAACTATGGAGCGTAATGATAATAATAGAAGAAAAAGCAAAAACACCCCCAGCCGCCGACGTCGAAATGCGGCAAGAGCGGCGGCCTACGAACTCCGAATAAGACAAGAACTTAGGAATATAATAAATCATACGTTTAGAATCCCGCTCTCACTTCAACTGTCTAACTCAAACCCAATAGGCGAAATATCCTCCCCCCCAACCTACCAATACATTAACTTCTTCCTTCTTTCTCCCACCTCCATGATGCGGGGCTCTCCTACTGTTCATTACCAACCTTTATTGAGCGAAAAAATCCCTGGTCTGAAATTATGTGCTTTTGTTGTTCCACCTCCCTTTAAGGGATCCACGTGTCTAGTCGATCCAGCCTCGCCCCCTGAGTCAATTCTCCCCTCACCACCACCCACCCCTCCAGAAACACCCTCGATTGCCTCGTCAATGACTTGTCTAGGATCCCCGGATAGCTATGACCATTTCCCCACAGACTCCCAAATGGAGACACATATCCATCCCCTTCAACCCCCCTCCCCACCAGACACGCCAGATAGCTATGACCATTTCCCCACAGACTCCCAAAAGGAGACACATATCCACCCCCTCCAACCCCCCTCCCCACCAGACACACCAGATAGCTATGTCCATTTCCCCACAGACTCTCAAATGGAGACACATATCCACCTCCATCAACCCCCCTCCCCACCAGACACACTAGAAGTCCATTCGAATTCAACAATGAACCCGGAAGCAACTCCCTTCTGTCCAAAATCTAAATCACCAACTGGAAACAAACCCGACAATATCCAACTTCGAACGTCACATAACCCAGATTCTCTTCAACCCGAAGAAGATACAAAAGTAAGGTACCCAAACTTCACAAAGCCTATTATGATGGAAATAAAGAACCCGGACCCACCGGATCTCCCAATTTCCCCGATTGATCCCACCCGAATATATCAAAAGTTCGAACTAAATCTCCAATTAAGTCGACTTGAAGAAAAGGAAAATCTAATAACCGCTCTCCGCCTGCTCGTCCGTCTGAAACAAGATGGAGGAAAGCAGATTGCCTTCCCGCATCCGGAAGTCGTGGACAAAATGCTCCTAAGATGCAGCAATATCCCGGTGGACCCTGATAAACTGCATGAATTATTAAAAATAGCATTTGGACGACGAGACCTAGAATTAAATTTGGAAGAAGTATATGCAGATTTTGCTAGGAGTCATGGAAGAGTTGTACAGAATTCGGCGAACCCATGGCCTTTATGGACCTCGGTAGTACGTCATTAATTAAGGAACACGAAAACAAACTGAAGATGCTGCAGGTAAACCTGAACGGTGCGGTGTTAGCGACTGAAGAAATCTTTACATACGCTAGAAACAATAATGTGGACATGCTATTACTCCAGGAGCCATATTTCCTAAACGGGAAGATGATCCATGCCCCTATTGGAGCAAGGGTAATATACAATCAAGACCAAAATACGAAATCTGCAATAGTGTCACTTAACAAGGCTACAACCATTTTGAAAATTGCACACTTTTCCGACACGCATATAAATTGTATAGAAGTAAATCATGGCAAACTAAATTTTATAATAGTAAATTGCTACTGCCAATACAGCCACAATATTGAAGTGTATACTGCCCGAATCAGGAATGCCTGCCTAGCGTATCCAAATCAAAAACTGCTCTTAACACTGGACAGCAACGCTTCCTCTCCCCTATGGTTTGGAAAGAAAATAAATAATAATGGAGAAAAAATGATGAATTTAATAGCAGAACTAAATTTAATAATAGAAAATATTCAGGGAAATCCACCTACATATAGAGGACGAGCGGGAGCAAGTAGCAATATTGACTTAACATTGACAAATAACAGAATGTCGAAATTAATAGAAAATTGGATGGTGCATGATATGATCACAACCAGTGATCATAATGTGATCTCCTTCAATGTGAGATTAGAATCACCACAAGCAGAAATTGACCAACCAGCTCCGGCGTACAATGGGAATAAGACCGATAAGGAGATCTTACTCGCTAACATCAACTTACCAAAAAATCCCGGACCATGGAAGAGTACAGATGAATGGGCGAAAATTCTAACAAAAAATCTTCAGGTCGGAATAGCGGCTTCAACACCGAGAAGATTACACAATACCCGGAAAAAACCCTGGTCTACAAATCTCACCAAGCTTAGAGCCAAAATGCGAAACTCCAGAAGGCAATACCAGAAAACAAATATTCACAACAGAGGAGTATATTTAGAGGCATATCGCAGGGATAAAGCCCGCTACGCAGCGGAGCTGAAGGATTTTAAATACAAAAACTGGTGCAAGTTCGTAAAAAACAACCTGGAACGGGACAAGTGGGGATTACCCTATAAAATAATGACAAATAAAATAAAAGTAGAAGAAAGTATTACAACACTAAGAAAACCGGATGGCTCTTTTACAAGAGACATGAAGGAGACAGGAGAATTGCTACTACATGGATTGCTGCCGGATGACGAGGAGGAAACCGACAACGAAAAGAACAAGGAGGTTAGAACAAGCTGCAGACAATGTCCAAATTCCATACCCATTGTACCGTTCGAGCCGGAGGAGTTCATTGGAGAATTGGCAACTATGAAAAATGGTAAAGCACCAGGGCCAGACGGAATTCCTGCAGAAATTCTTAAACTATCCGCCCCCGAAACAATTAACTTCATAACGGCCCTGTTTAATTTGTGTTTGATTCGCAAGGAATTCCCTGCATCATGGAAAGAGGGAAAACTTGCCGTAATTAAAAAGGAAACCAAGAACGACGAAAAAAGTTTGAAGTCGTATAGGCCCATCTGCCTCCTCAATACTATAGGGAAATTATTCGAGAAAATGTTAAACAAAAGATTGCAAGACTTTCTAACCATGTGTGGCAACACAGGTAGCCAGTTCGGTTTCACAAAGGGCCGATCGACGGAAGATGCAATAAACGCCCTGAAGGAGGAAGTTACAAGATCAAACAAGAAAATAGTTGTAGCTATCTTCGCTGATATCAGCGGCGCCTTTGACAACCTCTGGTGGCCTAACCTGTTTCAGACTTTAAAGAAAATAAATTGTCCAGGCACACTGTTTCAAATTTTGGAGGACTATTTTAGAAATCGCAGGGTCTCCCTGAGGATAGGCGATAACAAACTAACAAAAACCACGACGAAGGGATGCCCACAGGGCTCAGTGTTGGGTCCTCACCTGTGGAATATCAACTTAGAACCTTGTCTTCGTACCCTGGGTGAGAATCCGGACGTGGTTAGAATTATAGCCTACGCGGATGATATCGTCCTGGTCTGCGCGACGACTCTAGAGCTAAGGTGGAACGCAAGGCAAACAATGCTTTAAAAACCTTGGGAGACTGGTGCAGAGACGCTAAACTAGAACTGTCGGCAGAGAAGACTAAATATCTTATCGCTAAAGGCCATCTTAGCACCAGCAGGAATCCATCCATTAGGATACTGGGATCAGCTATACAGAGATCGGTCAACTTTAAATACCTCGGCGTGACCATGGGAGAGGGTATAAAATTCGGAGAACATATCAAAAACATTACAGCAAAGGCGGAAATGGCGATGGGTAAACTCACCAGAGTGGCATCCCAACAGTTTGGCCTGAAACCAAGCACAATCGAAGCATATATCCGAGCAATATACTACTCCATTGTGACTTACGCAGCCTCTACTTGGTTTGAGAGTCTAGCTTTGAAAAAAAACGTCAGAGTTCTCAGGGCTTCTCAACGAAGAATATTGCTAAGAACAACAGGCGCGTTTGGAACAACTTCCACAGAAGCATTGCTAACCCTGACTGGACATCTCCCTTTAGATTTAGAAGTAAAATGGAGGGCGGGTAGATACTTTTTTAAGAAAGGAAATGAAGACAAAATGATCTCCTGTATAGGAAACTTCACCCCAACCCTGCATGAAATGAGAAAATCCCTGTTGGACAGATGGCAAGAGGAATGGAACAATGCCGAAAATGGGAGACGGACATATACCTTTATCCCGGATGTCCGAAGCAGTACACAGACAAAAATATTTCATACAGGGGGCCTGTTGCATCTTCTAACAGGACATGGACCGTATGGCAAATATCTTCACCGAATTGGCAGTGCCCTGGAACCGAAATGTACCTACTGCGGAGCTACGGAGGATTCTCCCGAGCATAGAGTCTTCTTCTGCCCGGAAACAACTGACAGGATCAAAACTTTGCGAAGAGAACTTCCTACGTTTGATATTAGAACACTTCTATGCGAGCAGCAAATTCAAAATCTGAAGATCTTGGCTGACGAAGTCTCAAAAGAAGAAAAGAAGAAATTCAACACACGACACCGTAACACGGCCCCCACAAACAGCCAACAAACACCGGAAGAACCTAGGAGAAGTGCGAGAATACAAAGGCAAAGGATCACCCCGGCCCTCGAGCAGGAGGAAGAGAATGATGAAGAACAATGAGGCACCACCAACTGTATCAAGAAGAAGGTACTACGTGGTATCAACTGGAAGACGGGAAGCCGCAGACAGAAGAATAATTCGTCCTGTTCGGATGCTAGGGGAAAAGCACAAAGATTATTTGTTGAGAGTGGCGGAAGCCAGGTTAAAATATATAGTAATTAAATAAAATAAAAATAAAAATTTAAGGAAATATGGTATGCTGGTATTCCAGCACCCGGTGACATTGGCATTCCAATGTCTAATCTAAACCCCAAACTAATTAACATCAAATTAAACAAGCGCTATATTATTATTCATTTAAATTATTTTTATTCAAATTCTAACAAATTCAAAAAAAAAAAAAAAACCAACTTAATTCACTGTATGTCATATAATGAAGATCAGAGTGTACCCATTTTGATCGACAACTTAGCATTTCAATATTGTTTTATTTTATTTTTTATTTTATTTTATTGTTGTCATACCTTATTTACTCTTTTGTACAATTAATATTAACTTTAAAATATTTCAAACGCAACTCAAGCTACATAAGTCATGGACTGAAATAGGAGGAGTAGGACGAACCGACAGGGATAAGAACACCTAGCCTCTGGGGTGAGCAATCTCCCAAACAATAAATTCAAATAACTAAAGGTCCTCAACCTATTGCGATCTGTCCTTGGCGGTTCGTCTTGCGGCATGGATTAAACATACTATAGATTCCGGGAGTCCGGAATCCGGATCACAGTGCATACATAAAACAAGAAAAAGAATGTGAAAAGAAATAAAATAAACATAACTAAATAAAAAATGACACAATTATACTAAAAATATAACTATGTGCTGGTATCTGTGAAGACCACTACCAATACTGTAATGTGTAATTTGTGACTTGTAATTTACATATAATAATCAAATCACTGTATTGGGAACCATGTATATGATGTGTCTTATATATATATATTTTTTTTTTCTTTCTCTTCTTATATTTGTTTTATATATATATATGTGTACTGTAGTAAAGGATAATTTAAATAAAGGTAGTGTGTGCAACAATAATGGGTGAACCGTAATACGAGCAACTGCCGTCCCAGTTTATATCAGAGGCACTGGGACATGCGCATACCCTCGAATGTATGCGGGTGGAGGTTAGGATACATTCGGGGGTTCCCCCATTATTGTCATTATTGTCCTTCCCTTGTAGGTGGGGGGATTATCTGGCTGATTTTCGACTTGTAAGTTGTGCTCTGAAATGAATTCCTCCATGGCTACTCCCTTGGTGTCGGTTTCTTGGCTGTACCACCACGGAGAGGAGGAGTTCGTGTCACCTGTGATTTGTAACGTAACAGTGGGGTCAAACGTGATCGCACGAAGTAATTAACTGGAATCGGCCGTACGGCAATCACATATGCAAAAGGAAATTTAAGACCCACACTTTATGTTACAAGTTGTATTTTTGTGTCGTACTTCCTGCACGGTGCTGCAGGAGTTTACGGGCGGCACGCACAAGAAGCACGAGACAAAAGCCCTGAAATAAAGAAACTTGTAAATTGCGCAAACGTACACAAAAGGTTTCGAAGGGTCCGACAATGAATAGCAATATATGCCTTCTCCACTGTAACCAAAGTTTAATGGTGGTATTCTTCCAACGTGATCTCCTTTCTCCTCCCCTAACTATTATTAACATATGTTCTCAATATCCGCTTTTTATGTTAACTTCAATTTTGTTTGCGACCAACTTTCGGTCATGCGGGTCTTAATGTCTAGAATATAACAAATAAAAATTAAGTTACCCCACAATTCAATTAACAGATAGATATATTCATGGTTCCAATTAGATACATTTTTTTATGAGTACAAACAATCCCAAAATGTAAGAGTTGGGAGCAATTTCAATGAACAATATATTAACAACGGCCTGCGCGACCTGCGCGCTATTTTTACCTTTTTGTATAAGTTCTCATTCAACTTCAACAAATCACGCGCAAGCATAAATATACAGACCAGCTTAACAACAATCTTATTTCTTTACTGGCTGACACAATAGAATAATTTGCATGTGGAGATTTGTCCCTCTAAAATAGCATGCATATGCATATTTAGTAAGAATGCCCCCATCTATCTTTACTTAATCAAGAAAATGCCTCTCTTTACTTCAGTTTCACCTGCTGTATTTATTTCACCCTGTTTCTTAGAGCATCGTTAGTGCTACCAAAATATGGACGGGTTGGCTATTAAACTACAAGAAAAAGCAAACTAGGGGAAAACGGTGGGGACCGCGGTCTTCTACATCCCTTATTGCCAAGTACGAACGTGCGTACATTTAACGTCGCTAAAGCAAATCTTGAGCAATCGAGAATGATAAGTTTCACTGCCAAGTTTAACGCACTGCCTGCACATACGATTTTTTACGGAACGTTTATTAACTAGTTGCCTGCGCTTTATGTAGCATTTATAAATACCAGTTTATGAAAACCACGTTCGCGTAGTTGTATTAAGTTCACACGTGCATTACGCACCTTTTCTTTCTTTTGCCCCTACCAACGCGCAATTACCAATATGTACATTGGTTTCAGACACTATCAAAATGTTCACCGTGAAAACAAGGGCAAAAAGGACAAAAAGGAATGGAGGAGAAATTATAGTTTTTCTCGTAGTTTCCCTTATTTCAAAGTTCCGTGAAAATGAAAGTGAGTAATCAAATTTCAGCAGCGAACGGCGAGAAAAAAAATATAATCATATTACCATATCACGGTCAAGAGTTTGTTTTGTACGTACCTCACCACTAATGTTCAATGCATGTAAAAAGGCAACGCCATCCTTCCACAATACTCATTTAACTGGCTTCTCCCCGTTAGCGGTTCGCGTGGCAGGCTTCACTTCAACAGGCAGTGGTTGGGTACTATCTCTTGCCGGCGAGGACTAGATGTCGTGCACAAGAACAGGCGTGAGCCGTTCGCAGCGGGTCTACGAGGTGGAGAGCGAGGGACGAACTGCATGCCCGGTGCTGCAGTATTTTACGAGCAAGCCTGTGCGGCAAAAATCACCACTAGAGGCAGCAGCTGAGAGTCATCGTGAGGAGGAACGCCCTCCGATGGCTAAAAATTGAACGTCACTTTTCTTCAATTTTTAAATATGTAAGGTTTGTAAATACAAAAGTAAGGCAAACGTTACAGATTATGATCTTGTAGTTTTTGTACGGATTGCAGATCAGATCGATTTTTTCCAGATATGGTCTATGTCATGGCTGAATTAAAAATAGCTATTTATTAGGATCCAAGAACCATCCACGGAAGATATTTGAGCGCAATTTATGTGTGTCACAGAATTGTGTTATTTTGGTGACTGTTAGATTTCTGTTCAGGTTAATTATTGCTGCCATGGTTTGATTTCGGTCTTGAATTGTGTGTACATTGAGTAGTATGTAGGGAATTTTGTTTGTGGATGTGTATGGTTCTTGGATGAGAATTATGTCAATGTATTGCTCTTTGCAGTAGTTGATTGTTTCAAGTGTTGCAAGCTTGCTTCTTCTGGTGTTGAACTGTGCAACGCGTAACTTGTCGTTTTCTATGTGTACCGTACTAATTGGTGGCATCGGGGCCATTCGTTTGTTGCTATGAACTCCATCCTCCCGTGGGCCCTTACAAAGTCCGCGAAAACATCGTCAAGTACCAGGGACTCTCCGTGCCGTCCGAAAACTGTCTCGGTTAGCTGGAGCAGATCCTCTGTGTCGGTAGGAAGGTTGTAAGTTTTTAACGTTATCCTGTCCAGTGCTTCTGGTACGTGGGTAAGGTAATAGTTTTGCCCTTGCGATGCTTCTTCCTGACTAGTAGTCTCAGTGCGGTAATGAGAATGTCTCTCTCTTCTAGGCGTGAAAGTTTCAAGTTGTGCTCGAAGTTTCTATATATTAGGTACGGATCAGAGGGATGGGATAAGTGTTCTGGTGAGGGTGATGGAGGTTCCGAGTCGGTATCAAGATCGGTGTCATATAAGTCAAGTGTGTCTTCTGCATTGAGTTCAATTTTCTTGAATGTGAGAGGGGTGTGAGATGATGTGTCAGATGTAGGAGTTCGTGTCAGAGCGGGTTTTATTACCTCAATTAGGGCAGAAGGAGTTGGAAAAGGGTCATTGAGGATGGAATGGGTGTTTGAAGTAGATTTTATATTCTCCGATGGGTTGGACGGTTGAGCAGATAGGTCGAGAAGGGTTGGGGGATTGAAGTATGTGCTATATGGGTACATGAGCGGGGGAGCTTCTGGGTTTAGCGTGGAAGAGTTTACTAAATCGCTTTTTTTAGTCGGTATGCTGCCGCTCTTTTAGCGTTTCTCTTTCTTCTACTTGGTGGATTTCTTTTCTCTTTGTTTTAGGGATGTTCTCCATAGTCTGTCTTGTCCACTAGTTTTTGCCACATGAGGGTGTATGTTGGGCAGTCTTTGTTGTCTTTACTATTTCATGTTTTTTTCCTGTTTTACGTGGAATGCATGTTTTCGGTTGGTTTTTTTATCACAGTTTTGGCGTTCATGATTCTCATTCCCACAATGGGTGCACAAGGGTTTGTTTTTGCAGTATTTTGCTACGTGGCCCAGATCTCCACATTTCAGGCAACGTGCAACCACGATATACTCTTTGATAAAGGAGATAGGAACGGTAAATATATATTTTTGGTGCAGAGAAGGATTTTTCTAATTTTACTTGTGGTTTGTACCACTAGATGTACTGTGTCCCTGTTACGGGGTCCTGTTTTAAATCTCACATTGAAATCCTTTACGTATTCTGCATATGGAATAGATTCTTGGAGGTTAAGGCTGTAAAATTCTGTGTAAAATTCCTCTGCGTCTTTATTGGCCGGAACGTCATATATGATCAGAAGTGGGTCCTTTTTTCGAGGGGTTTCTACTTGGATGTTATGTTTAGGAAGATCTTGATTATTAATTAATTTCTCGGCTTCTTCCCTGGAAGCTGTTTCCACTATCATCATTTGATTTGTGGTTCTTATGCTTTTGATTTTGATATTTTCCCTCACTGGATTTACTGTGGTGGTCAAAATTTCCTGTATCTTCTTAGCACTTATTTTTCTATCTTTGTCGCACATAAACACAGTGTGCTCTACGGTAGATGTGGCTTTCTGTATTTGTTGTTTGTCGGGTTTCTTTGTTGATACAACCTGGGAGTATAATCCGTCTTCTCTAGGGGTTGCAGATTGGACATGGTGATTTCTTTCTTGAAGGATTTTATTTACGACATTGAGTGATTTGTTCTCCCGACAGTTTCCGCATGTACTTGTTTTAATTTGCTCATCAGTTCTAAGAGGATGGATTTTTCTTCTTATATGTTTTTTTTTCTTTAACGACGAGGGTAATAATTTCTAATACCAGTTTTCTGTGCATCTCTAACTTGATAGGCTAAGAAACGGGAACACTGTCTATTGAACATACGCCAGTCGTATTGGAGTTTGATGTCTGAACGTTGGTGCCTGGTGTCTGAGAGGAAGGGGTGGCTGAGGGGCTGAAGGAGTTTGCAGGTGACGGGTTGAATGACTTTTTCCAGTGGTCCTGGGGCTGTTGTAGGGGCGAATCTGGCTTCCTTTTTGTCAGAGGAGAAGGTGGAGGGAATGACGGACAGGGCCGCCCTGTCCGAAACCAAAGTGGGTGTTTTGCTTGGGGATAGAATTTTTGTTTTTTGGTGTGGCGCCACCGGTGGGAGCCATGAGGAACACCAACAGTAGTCCAAGTTGTGCGCACTGATGAAATCTGGATTAAAGAAGTCAATTGACGGAGAGCGGCCTTTAACTGCAATCGCACGTTCGCAAACACAGGTTGCCCAGTACTACGAGAACTGACGCGTATTCTATAGTATTGGAACGGACCTCATACTCTCGAGTGACGTCACGGTATGTGAATGTACTTTGTAACAGCTGAGTGAGCGAGAATGACTTTGCGCCCCGGGAATGCACAGACCCCTCTAGCCGAGAATTTCGCCGTGTCGTGGCAGTTGTATTTGTCAAATAAAACTGGAACCACTGTATTTAATTCGGTTCTGTGGGTCTCAGAATGTCAATCAGACTTCTCATAAAACTACTGTTTATTAACCAAGCTAACTGAATTCGGGTTGTCTGTGTCTGGTTGTTATACCACTGATATCCGTTAGACTTAACTGACGTAGCTCCGTAAGAATAGCATGGGGAAGTTTTTTTCACAACATTTATTTTGCTTAAGGGTGAATTCGCTTTTAGTTTATTTTCAGATCAAGATTGGTCCTTCTTACGTGAGCGTTTGGAGGTGAGCAAAGCCAACTACCCCTTGGGTGAGCTGCAGGGGGTGTCTTTTGCGTTCATCTGCGGGCAACAGTATTCTCCATAGGAAATATATGGAGAGTGCACACGATCACTATTTTGGTAATGTTTGAGAAAGTACTTAACGGAACAGATTGTGGGGATGTCCTGCGACCTAAGGCACACCTTACACTACCGCATGAAGCCCTCACTTGCACTAACACTCATTAATTACCACACATTTTGTCGATTTTTACGGAGCACGTTTACGCATAACGAGGTCTGCTTGGCACACGTTCACCAAGAAGACCTGGGTTCTTCCACATTAGTTGTGCATGGTAATCTTTATCTGTAATATTATTTTCTCTGAGTTGGCTGTAGAACTCCTTTTGTGGAGAAAGAGATTCATCATCAAACTTAGTATGGTCAGTCAGATATTCATATGGATATACCAACTTTTGTCTAATATGTTCTACGCCTAAGCCAGGAAAAGTATTAGTTGTAATTTGGAACTGATCATATGATATATTGGAAATCATAACCACTGCCATTATGAAGGAATATGGGGACAAATTTGTCTCTGTATTTTCAGATTACAGCTATTACACAAGATCCAAGGATCTTTCCTGTGAAATGACAATGGTGATAAACTTTTTATTTTCATTTGCACTGTGGGCAAATCTCAGTAGCATCATATCATTGCTCCTCAGGAGCAGATAATGGTACTCTTGGTTTTGACATAGATAATATTTTACTTCTTTTATTTTTTGGAAAACGTGTTTGACAGGATTAGGTCCTTTGTATACATAAGGGTTATTAGGTTTTAATGAATTTCGCCACACAACTACGTATCCATAACTACAGACCTCATGGAGCTGATAAGGTGTAGTAGAATATATTTCAGGATTAGGGTCTGAATAGTTTATTGGTTTAAGAAATGCCTCAAAATCTGCTATTATTTTATAGCTGGATATTCCAACAGGGCCTTGTGTTGTTTGAATTTCTCCACCTCTTTTGGTTTGGGCATAATCATACACACAGGTTTGTTCTCACCACAAGTTTCTGGATAGCAATTTCTTTATTATTAAGTTTGACATAGTTCTGTTGAGCTTGATTATAAAATATGGTCAAACACCTGTGACAAATCTTAATTTCCCTGTCATGTTTGGTTATTTGACATCTAACCAAACGAGAGAGATTACAAATTAGACAGTAATGGAAATTCTTGTTATCTGAAATTAGTAACAAATCAATAACAGTAGCATTATCATTATTGATTGTGCTTATTCTAAGAGGATATACAAAATTATTATATGTATAGGCATACACTTGATTGCTTAGAGTTCTTTTGCCTGTTTTTCAAATTTTGTTATATCAGATATAGCAACAAGCTACTGGATATTTCACATAGCATGTATAAACTTTATTTTATGCTGTATATAATGATGAACTAGCTCTGGGTTCCTATGAACTGGGTAAAGTTTTGCCAAGACACACCACAGAAAACACTTATCTTTATTTTTTATATTGACCACTGCTTCCTTTTTTTGAATATTCAGTGGAAGAGGGACATAAGTAGAAACAGAAAAGGGTGAGAATTGACTTATTTTCAGTTTCAGTTTGTGTGGACTCCCACATAATTTCCATCCAGATCCTTTAGCCTCAATTTCCTCATGTTTTCTAAGTAATGTGTTCATAAGTTGGGCATAGATTTGTTCCGAATTATCTATATCACTCATATATAGTGTCTGGGTCTTGGAACAATGGCAAAATGTATGATGTGTTTCATCAGGTTTCTCACATTCAGAAGATAAAATAGTATTAAACTTGATAGATTTATTTTTAAGTTTATCTTTTAGGAGTTCTATTATTAATGATTTTATGTTCTTCAAGAAATTGTTGATATCACAGTGTGGCTCTGATTTGAAGGAATAATCATTGAGACGGCCACCAAAAGCTGTTGCATTATGTGTGGTTGAAGATTTAATTTGTTTTGGTTCACGACCATCAGTTGGAACTATATCTGCTTGTCTTTTTCTAGAATTAGTGTCGGTAGTTGATGATTGAAATTTTCAATTATTCTCATGTCTGTTTAAATTGGGTATGCTAATAAGATTTCCACAACAGGGACAGGGTTGAGTTGGTAATTTATGATTTTTTTATTGGCCAGTGCATATTGCCAAATGTTTTGACAAATTTGTTTTAGATACAAATTTACCACAAATCTGGCATTCAGTTTTACAAGTAGGATTTACCACTGTTTTCTATTTGGTATTTATATATAATTTTTTCTGGATGCACTACAAATCTAGAGGGTGTTAATATTTCAATCTCACTTGGAAATAATATATTTAGCACAAATACTTTTAAAAATTGAATAGAAACTAATCTTTGCTTAAGTATATCAAGAATAGTAAACTATCTTGGATATTAGTTATTGTATATAGATTTTGCTGGGTATTAGATTCATTGTTATTTTTATTGGCAAATATTACATTGGTTGTCCTCTCCCAGGTAATAGTGACCCCATGGTAATCGGTGTATCAGTTGGAGCTAGTAGATCTGCTAAATTTAAACGCAACGGAAATACGGCGATCGTATCCTAGTCGATTGGCGACCGGAACGGGTGTTTTACTCTGCTCGCATCACATCCGATTCCCGACCGAAAAGTGTTTAAAGCCGTTCAATGATTTCCCTACCGATATGCTTCCCTCCAGGTAGAGTTAAACCATTATCTATGAAGTGGTTTCGGAGCAGCTTCATTGTGTGGTATGTCGGAAAAAACCCACACTCGAGAGATTGGTTCTGTGGGATTTGTTAAAGCAAGTATTCATGTATGTTACTTTCAGATCGTTCCATACTTTCGATTTTTTGCCTCCCAAATCACAAACTACAGCTACCACTTTAAATCCAACATCGTGCATCTCTGTAATTGCTCTCTTTAGCAATGAACCTGTCATCTGCACATCAAAGTTATAATATGTTGGTTGTTTCCAATTACTTATCAAACCACGTGCTATAATTACTTGCACTTGACTGTTAGGCCTATATACCTTATCTTCCTCTTGATCATACGACCTTTGACAGTCAATGTTCATCACATCAGAGCGCAAAACACTTGATATTTCATTCTTCTCTAGTTCAAATGCTTGATTCTTCATTAATGTTAATACATCATTTAAAAACCCAGTATTACAATGGAAAGAACGCAAAACCCACGTCTTAAGAGTCGATAATGCTGATAATGGCATGTGCATTTTAGACCTTAAATAACTATAGCATCTTTTGGAAATGCATCTCAACATTAGAGCTCGGCTTATGTCGTCCTCTTTCCAGCGAACATTGCGTGAATATATCTGTGATTCCGTAAATATATTTTTCAATATTTTAGTTACAGTTTCTTTGACGTTTCTTTTACTTTGCTTGATTTTATTACTTCTCTATCTTAGAGTTTGCCTCAATCGCCTTGTTTGTCTTGTAAGTTGAGCAACTTGATTTTTCAACCGCCTGTTTTTTATTTCTAGGTTTTTGATTCTAGTTTCTACTGCTTTTTGTATCAACGAGCTATGTTCATTTACCTGTATTTCTTTATCTCTTGTTTGCTTTTGTTTATCACTCATGATTCCTCCATATATGGGCACAAAGTTGGAATTGTCAACTTCAGTAAATGAAATCATTTCATCAGGTGGAGCCATACCCAAATTCATCGTTGGTACTGCATCTTGCTTAAGGATCTTTCTCCGATGTAAACCTAAAAGTTCACTTTTCAGATCACGTACATAATCTTCTGGGTAAAAATGCGCACTGCAGATTCTAATATTAGCATGATTCACGTTAGCGTTTCCACAAACACGAATCCAAAGTTCGGTGACCGAAGAATCCTTTGGAAAAACGTGGTATATAATACCTTTTGTTTTGGCACTGTAATTTTTGCATCCTACTATTGCACCCGAAGGCATTTTTAATTTTATACTGAGGACTGAAGACTGAGAACGCGGTACAAAATCAGATCACAAATAACAATATTTATCAGATGTTACTATAGTGCTGATTAAACAATATAATAAAGTCACGACAGCGTTTGTAATTCTTCATCTTCTTCGTGACCCTCACCGTCGGGTATGTGGAAGTCTTGGTCAAGGATCTAAGGTGTACTACAACACTGGGAATTGCGGAGGAGTTCCATATAATCGAATTCGTAGTAGTAGTTGTGGTCTTATAGATATCGCAATACTATACTTCACTGAACTGTAACACTGATCACAAACTTGCATATAAACACAAATTTTAAAATGAAATACCACTGTGGCGGGCAAAACTATATAATATCCTCATTGTACGAGGGGAGGAAGACGATAACATGGAAACTATGATACAGGAAATGGTATCTTGGCTCTATGTAGTCTGTTAAAAAGGGCGTGTCTGTGTTTGTTCCTTAACGGGCGATGGAAGACTAGATAATTTGGTGTTTGTTTGATGACTGCAATCACACGCAGGAGATTCATAACGTGTTGTTCTTTTGATTATATGAAAAAATACTGGTGATATTTTTAAGGATTCTATAGAGCAAAAGTTTAAAATTTATTATACAAATTAGTAATAGTATTTTTAAATATTTGTGGTAACGTATTCAATTCACTGAAGTTTTCTTAAAAATGTATACTATAACCAGGGACGCCGACTTTCCAAAATTTCTGTGGGTGCATATCAATGGCGGTTAGATCTGTAATTATCATATATTGTATACTTTAAACAACTTACAAGCACAATGATTGCAAGAGGCAATGGTATTATCAACACGTTACTAAAAGAAAATACCACATTCATACAAATTGAAATGAAAAATCTTCATAAATGCAAATAATTTTAATTGTATTGCAGAAAGAACTATGCAAGGATTTTGTTGTGAACAGAAACTACAAAATGACTAACTTTATGTACCAAATAATAATAATAATCGTGACATGTTAACTTTCAATATAAAACATCCCTTCGTACGTCATTTGCACTTATGAATTTGTTTGCCATTTTGATAATGTCAATATTTTTAGTCATTTCTTTATGAACATGCAAAATTGCCAAATCATTCAATATTTTTTGGGTCATTGTTGTTCGCAAAAACGTTTTCAATCGTTGACCGCTCAGAGGTACAAGAAGTAACAGGTCGTATAGTTAAAATCACCCGTACAAACTTCACAAATTCTGTGAGCATTTCACGCATGGGACCACTGTCTTCTCTACTTAAAATATTTGTAAAGTCTGACAAGTTAGCCACTTTTTCTTTGTTCGTTCTGCACGCATCTAGAAACATATGTCTGTGCAATGTTAGCAATTTTAACTTCCATCTCAATGTTTTAATTGCTTATTATTTTTTGATAATGGCAAGTGAGAAATATTTATTTTATTTTGTTTTTATCAAACGACCACAAGATTGTTTGTGTGTGTGCTCGAGCCCCAGAGAACACGCGTAGTCGGTACGCATGAATATAACTTGACAAGTTTAAAAACAAGACGTTGCAAATAGCTGTTGCGCATCTCGCACCACATTTCCCCACTCCATTCTCCGCGACGACGTTGGTTCGCAGTGTTGCAACCTGGAGGGAGCAGAATGGTCTGAGAATTTTCAAGGAAATTTGTATTCCCTTTTTCTTGGGGCGTTTTCTATCTGTCGGGAGTGAAATACAAAATATTTATTGACCTTTAGAATGTATACATTCATAACTTTATCATACATTTTATTGGATCACTACATTTTCACTACATCTCATTACAAAGCTTTTCCTTCTGAATTTAATTGGTATACAAGATACACTAGTTCATGGAATGAATCATGATACAATACGTAATTAGAACATGAAGCAGACAATAGTGCAGAACATATTGAGTAAGTATAAAATAATACTTATTGAAACACATATATATATCTAAAGGGGGGAATCCTCCCGAAGTAGCCCGCCTCCACCCGCGTACTTTCGAGGGTATGCTCTTAATGTCCTGGTACCTTTAAATAAACCAGGACGTCAGTTTCATGAATTTAAACGGTTCCCCTGCCTTTTTATCCTACTTCTTCTCATCTTTATTTTAATACATAAAATACAAGTACAAAAAAAGAAAATAAAATACATGGAGATTCTATACATAGCTACATTTAATAATTTTTAGTTTGCATTATTTTAATAGACCGTTCTGGTGACCGGAACAAGTCTTAAAGATTTCTTGTAAATTTACTGTGCATTTGTATGATTGGTAGTTAATTAAACTTGTTAATAGTAGTTATGGATTAGTTTATGTTAGTTTATTGGTTAGTTTTAGTTATCGTATAGATAGTACTATAGGAAATGCTATGTACAGGAGGGACAACCATTCTGGTATCCAGAACTGTTTTAAGCTTGAGGGGAGAGTATGATGGGGTGAGAGCTTAGATTGGGGTGAATGATTGCTTGGATTAGTCTGCACGGAAGCAAGTTCCTTGTCTGGTTTCCAGATCAGGCTTTATTGTAGTGTGTGGGGAGAATTTGCTATTTGGAAGGAAGTTAAATGCACTGAAATACTGGGCTAGTTCATTAATTTAGTGGATGTCGATTCGTAATATACACTTACTGTAAGAGGTTTTGTAGTTCCTTATTTATCTCGCCGTTGTTGCATTTATGTGTTGAGGACACACGCCCGATAAGATACCGGCGTCAGCACTCCGTGTCAACTTGGTTATGCGACATGAAGCTGACTCTGCATTTCACGTGAGCGACAGTGGCCGTGCGAGGTTTAATGTCCGTGCAGACTGAGGCTGCTATGAGATCTCAGAATGAAAACACAGCCGCACAATTTAACGTGAATCAGAAATACAGGATTGAATTGAATTGAGTTAAAATTTCTGGGTGCGTCGGCACTTAAGGCCATTTCGCACCCTTCTATGTATACGGGAAAATATCCCTTATTTAAAATTCTGACTAAGAACTTAAAAAAGGGGTGTAAAGAGCCCCTTGGGAAAAACTAAAAGTGCAAGGTTGTAAAAAGACCTGCACGAGACAAACACAACACACTAAAAAGTCAGAATAAACTAAAAACCTCCTTACAGACGGTGAAAGAGTCCAGCTCTTCGCAAAAAAAAAACTAAAAACATGTGATAAAATACTGCTGTCATCACCCAAGAGGGATGACAAACAGCCGGAAAGGTTAAAAGTCTGCCTGAGGTAAGCAAGATCGACATATTCAACAAGAATGTGTCGGATGCTTAAAATAACATTACAAGTACGACACAACGGAGGGTCCAGCCCTTGCAGTAGGTGAGCACGCGTGAGACGGCTGTGTCCTATACGCAGGCGGGTAAGAATAACGTCTTCTCGCCGAGAGGGACAAGACGAGGAACGCCAAACACCTATGGTGGGCTTAACAGCGTGAAGCTTGTTCCCCGTCTCTACATCCCACTCGGTCTGCCAAGTGTCAAGAAGGCGAGAACGGAACACATTGTGCAGGTCGCTAGCTGGCAAAAGGTGAACGAGAACGTCGCCATCTGCATCAGCAGACTTGGAGGCAGCATCAGAGACGCCAGGAAGATCACTGTCAACACCAAGTGCTGACAGGATCTCGTCTGCACGAACACCAAATGGTCTAGTGACACTAGGGTGGAGCCGATACCTTGCCAGCCTACCCTCGTCTGAGATGGTGTGGAATGAAGGATGTGAAGGCATCGAGCGAAGATGGAGGAAGTAGTTAACTACCAGCCGCTGTCTTCGCAGAGACAGCGACGGCTCAGATGCCTCTACATACAAACTGGCGACTGGACTGGTCCGAAAGGCACCAGTGCACACACGTATACCAGCATGGTGGACAGTGTCCAGGATGCGAAGTCTAGATGGGCGAGCAGAAGCATACACAACACATACATATTCTAGCTTCGACCTGATGAGTGCACGGTATAGGCGAAGCAATACCGTCTTATCAGCACCCCAAGAAGTATGAGATAAAACGCGTAAAAGGTTGAGAACTCGAAGACAAGAGAACTTTAACTGGCGAAGGTGATTTAGCCATGTTAATTTCTTATCGAAAATGAGGCCCAGGAAGCGGACCTCATTCACGAAGCACAGGGGAGACTTCCCCATGTACAGGTCAGGATAAATGACATGTACGATGACGACAAAAGTGAACACACACGGATTTCTCGGATGAGAAGGTGAAACCTGTTTGGGAGGACCACTCAACCAAACGGTTTATCGTCAGTTGGAGTTGACGAGAAGCTCACGCGAGATTCCGTGAGCGACAAAAGATCGTGAGGTCGTCGACACAGAGGAGGCCATGTACAGGGGAAAGAATGTTTGCCATAACACTGTTTACTGCTATGGCAAACAGAGTCACACTAAGTATGCTGCCCTGCGGGACACCGTTCTCTTGTTCGTGAAGATCCGAAAAGGAGTTCCCAACACGTACGCGGAAAAAAGGATCTGATAAAAAGTTTTGAATAAAATACGCCATATGGCCACGGACGCCCAAAGAATGGAGCTGTTTTATGATCCCAAAGCACCACGTTGTGTCATATGCTTTTTGGAGGTCAAGAAAACTGGAACTAAATGTTCCTTGTTGAGGAATGCATCCTGAATATGTGTTTCCAGCTGAACCAGATGGTCCAGTGTGGAATGGTTGGAGCGAAAACCACATTGAAAATTACTTATCAATGAGTTTTCCTCCAAAAACTAGACGAGACGCTTGTTGATCATGCGTTCCATCAACTTGCACACACAGCTAGTTAAGGCAACAGGCCTATAACTCGAGGCTGCGGTGCGTTGTTTGCCTGGTTTCAGGATGGGAACAATAATGGCTTCTTTCCAGGAAGTGGGGAAAGAGTCCTCCAACCAAAGCCTGATGAATACCGCCAAAAGGAAATGTTTGGCTCCAATGGGCAGATGACGAAGCATCTCATAGTGGATCTTGTCCACTCCAGGAGCTGTATTCTTAGAATCTCGAAGCGCCTGATCGAACTCCCGTTCAGTGAATGGAGAGTTGTATGGCTCGGTGTTATGACTTCGAAAAATTAGAGGGCGTCGTTCCTGACGGTCCTTCTCACGGCGGAAATGTGATTCATAATTTTCAGAGCTAGACGCATCAGAAAACTGCGTGGCCAAGATATTAGCTATGTCTCCGGAATCAGTGTACAACGTCCCATCGTGCTCCAGAGCGCTCAGAGGAGTAGATGCACCCCCCTGGATGCGACGTACTTTGGTCCAAACGGCTTTCGACGAAGCCTGCTTCGTCAGAGAAGACAGGTATTGGACCCAGCACGCCTTCTTACTGGCTCGAATGAGCAGACGGGCACGGGCACGTTCTATTGAATCGATCTAGGGCATGATTGCGGTCCTTGATGGCTGCACTGATCTCCGCAGTCCACCAGGGGACTGGGCGTCGCCTCGCAGGTCCACTGGGATGTGGAATGGAGGTGCGTGCAGCATCATGCACTCTTGACACAAATATATCTAAGGCGTCGATGGCTGGCAAAGTCGACGCTAGATCGACTTCAATGTCCACTGCACGCTCGAAGGCACCCCAGTCGGCCCGACTGAGATGCCAGTGAGGGTGTTGTTCACGTGAGTGCTGAAGATGTTCGAAAGTTAGAAGCAGTGGGAAGTGATCACTCCCACAGAGATCAGGGTGAACGCTCCAAGATGTGGTAGGAGCAAGGCTGGGACTGCAGAAGGACAAGTCCAACGCAGAGTGTGTGCCTGAGGAAGGACTGAAATACGTGGGAGTCCCATCATTTACCAACGTTAAACCTGATGCCTCACGGAATTGATCTATAATTTGACCCCGGGGCTCTGTAGGAACGGAGCCCCACAAACGATGGTAGGAATTAAAATCGCCCAAAAGAACTCCAGGAGACGGAAGTTTCTCGAATATAGAAAGGAGGTCCTCAAGAGAGAACCGCTCTTCCCTTGTGATGTAGACACTGCAAACGGATATTGGCTGTGGTAGATGGACCCGCACGGAGACAGCTTGGAGGGGGGTGGTGAGAAAGATTGGTGTTGAGTGGATGTTATCTCGAACACCGATTGCAACACCACCGTGTGCACGACGACCCTCAGGAAGCTTGTCGGTGCGGTAAAGCGTGTATCCGTTTAGAATCACTGATTCATTTGGACGAAAATGTGTCTCTTGGAGACATATGATGGCAGGGTCAAATTCAGATATTAGAATTTGCAGTTCCTTGAGATGTGTACGGAAACCGTTAAGGTTCCATTGGAGGCAATAAGCCATAGCTGGAGGTATGGTTGTTACCTTTTAAGGCGTACTTTATTTCTAGGCCCTGTCACCTTGATAAATTCTTCATCCGCGGCTTCGTCCTGTATCATGTCCTCGGGTAAGGACACAGAGGGCGAAGGAGATGAAGAAGGGGGAGTGGGGGCGTGTGCTTTGAGCGCCCGCCGAGCAGCCTTCAGCTGCGCCTTAAGTTTCAGGGTGGTGGCTGCCACCCTGACTGGAGAGCTAGTAGACTTCAGAAAATATTCCCTTGTATGCACCTGCTTGAACTTCCTCTCTGTGGAGCGAGGAGTGGTTGCTGGTTTCCTCGAAGCAGGGCGGGCTACTACGGGAATCGTTGGTGTTTGAATTGATACGTCGCTGGTTTGTACACCCACACTGCGGCGGGTAAAAACAGCTGCAGCACCTGTAGCGAATGGCACAGGTAAAGTGGTGCGTATACTTTCCCGGAGACGTTGTTTTTCTTCGCCAGCAGATATTTTCTCTGTGACGACCAACTCTCTGACTTTCTTCTCTTGTTGGAAAGAGGAGCAGTCACGATGCCAGACTGGGTGCTCACCTTGGCAATTAATGCATTTGGGACCAGAAGAACAAGGTTCGGTCCCATGATCAGGCAGACTACACTTACCACAAAGGGCGGTAGTGGCCTTGCAGGAAGGCTGAGTGTGCCCAAAGTGCTGGCATTTGAAACATCGCATCGGGTTAGGGATGTATGGTCGGACTTTTAGTCTCAAATATCCAGCCCGTACAATATCTGGGAGAGTGGTCGTTTGGAACGTTAATATAATAGAAGCAGTTGGCACAAGTTCTCCGGATTTTCGCGTCTTGATTCGCTGCACTGCGGTGACATGTTGGTCTGAGAGTGCTTCAAGGATCTCTTCCTCCTCAGCATTTAGCAGATCCCAGTGGCGAATCATACCTTTACTACTGTTAAGTTGACGATGGGGTTCAACATTAACAGTGAAATGGCCCAAAGATCGTAACTTTAAAAGGTTGTTGGTCTGGCGATCTGTGCTGGTCTGGATAAGTAGACTCCCGTTTCTCAGCTTCTTTATTTCTGGAACATCGGAACCAGCGGCGTAGTCTAGCTGTTTCTTGATAAGGAATGTTGACAAGTCCTTCAATGTAGCAGCTCCGTGTTTCTTTGTTGTTGCAGAAACATCGTTACTATCGGTCTTCTCAATACTGATAACAAGGTAACGTGGCACGTTACTTGTCTTTTCCACTAATTGGAGCGGGCTCGAAGGCCGCGCTCGTTTTGGGGTTTCCCCCCGTTTGAGATGTTTTTTGTACCCATATACAAAATGTGTTTATTGTGGAGGGTCCATAAATTGTCGCCTCGACATGCCCTCTATGCCGAGGAAGGCCTACCCCCAAAAATGGAGGCTACTCGAGGACCAAACCGAAATCCCCGAGGCCACGTTCGCGACTGCTCCTACCCCTGCAGCCAACACTGTCCCATCGGCACGTGCAACTCACACCTTGGGATAGGGTTTTTTTTATCGAGGTTGTCTCCTCTAGCAGGACCCTTAGTTATAGGGAGGTCAAAGATATGGAGATGAATGACGTGATGGAATGGTGAAAACGTGAGATATGGATGTGAGAAATGAGTGAAATGATGAGATGAAAATGGCCTCCCTATCTTAGTTATTGGGAGGTCAAAGATATGGAGATGAATGACGTGATGGAATGGTGAAAAACGTGAAGTATGGATGTGAAGAATGGGTGAAGTGATGAGATGAAAGTGGCCTCCCTACTAAGCCCCCTCGCCCCGTCAAAGTAGTCCTACATGGAGTGGGCAGTAATACAGGGTACCAAGCTTTGATAGAATGCTAAGTGCGGAAACTGTATTTGTTAGATATGTAATACATAAATAAATATGACATAAAATACGCAAATAATTATATGTAGACTTGAAAATAATAATAATAATAATAAATTAAGGAAAAGATAAACAAACTTTTATATTAGATTATATTAATTAATAATAAGTATATAAATGTATGTTCATGGATTTTACTACACTTACATTGTTAAAAAATTAATTTTAATTTAATTTGTTTGTTCGAAATTTCCTTTTATATTAAGTCTCTTTGGTGCCTACTGGATTCCAAGTCTAGCAATTTTCAAGTTAATTTCTAAAAGTTTATGGCCCCTCATCTTGGATGTATTATTAAACAAACTTTAGTCACGATTTAATGTGGGGTTCTGATATTACTTTTAAAGTTTTTTTTGTTTGTTTTTTTCGTTATTATGCTATTGTATTATTTTATCCCTAGAGATGGTTTTTAGGTCATTTTCATCTTCGACGACTTCTCTCAGGGCAACCTTCATGGCTCTCTCCAGGCTGATTGGACGGGGGTAACCCTTTCCTGGCGGCGGCTCCTCGTCTCCCAGTGGACACTCTGAAGTTTCTCCTTCGGGTTAAATCTTCCGGTGCCGACTCCTCTTCTTCCTGTGGTATCTGCTCCCGATGCGATTGTGACGGTCTCCGGGGAGGGGGTGTGGGGACTTGGTATCGTATCCTGCTGCTTCTGCGGGGCTCCTGTTGAGGAGGGGGGGCTGGTGAACGATGGGTTTCCGGTTCCGTCAGGTACCTCCGCAACTCGATATTGGACACTAAATCTGCGAGGTCGCATAAATTCTTTACATGTTCGCTCCTTATCAGTTCGAAGATGTTGTTATTCGGCAAGTCTCTTCTGGCCAATATTATCTGTTCATCAGAGGCGGGGCAGGAAAAAACTATGTTCTGGCGTGTCTCTTTCCACCCGGCAGTCTCGGCATACGTCGGTTTCCCTTTTACCTTTTTTTTTTTAGGTAACTTCCGTATGGTCCGTGCCCTGTTAGAAGATGTATCAGCCCTCTGGATGGCGTGACGTCCCTGTTAAAAACGTTCTCCTGCGTGCAGGGGATGAAGTTATGCAGTCTTCTACCCATCTCGCACTCGTCCCATTCTCGCTGCCAGTCTCGATGAATCTTCGCCTTGATCTCCTGGACGGTGGAGAGGAATTCTCCCATTTGTTCGGTTATCTCCTTCTCGTTCCCACGTTTGAAGTGATAAGTCATTGCCCTCAGCTTAATTTGATAATCAATTGGCAAAGTTTCCATAATGACAAACAGCGCTTCCGACGAAGTAGTTTTAAAAGCCCCGGTAACTCTGAGAATTACTTTCCTGTAAGAAGATCTTAGCTTACGAACGTACGTTATTTTATGCAATGACGATGAGGCCCACGCCGATGCCCCGTAAGTGATGATTGAAAAGTAGATGGACACTAGATAAGTTTTAATAACTGACGGAGGAAGTCTGTAGCTGT
Source organism: Lepisma saccharinum (assembly GCF_977018435.1). Lineage (NCBI taxonomy): Eukaryota > Metazoa > Arthropoda > Insecta > Zygentoma > Lepismatidae > Lepisma > Lepisma saccharinum. The sequence continues at coordinate 6,255,500 of NW_028142899.1, read as the reverse complement.
TGGATGCAATGGTAGCTATTTTGTTCATGAGAGCTTCCCCTTTGGAGGTTATGTTCTCAGTGCGGCTTTTGAAAAGTAAGCCCTCTTCCAGCGTCACTCCCAAGTATTTAATCTCAAGTTACCCTTTTTATTGATTTGCCTTTCATCCTTATTAATGGATTCCGATGTTGACTAAACTTTCCTTTCAAAACTATGTATGTGGTCTTTGTATCCGATAATTTTAATTTAGCTTTATCACACCATTGTGTCAATTTTTGTAACGCGGTGGTAGTATTTTTCTCGATTTGTGCTCTTGAGTTTCCTGTGGTGAGTACAGAAATTCTTCTGTCGGGAGTACAGAAATTCAGCTCACCTTTCTAAAATGACTTTTCCTTCTTTTAAAACTTGGCCTCCTTGATGGCGCATTGGTACTGTCGTCGCCTTGCAATCAAGGAGTCCCGGGTTCGATTCCCGGTGGAGGCACATAGCGGTTCGGATCCCACTTTAAACTGGAGGTCCAGTCCCGATTAGTCTTACTGTGCATAAATTGGACTTAAAACAACAAATCAATCCAATTCTTTTAAAACTTGAGAAACCATCCATTTAGATACTGACGTGGCGGCGCTTGTGGACTCGAAAACATTATACTTAAGTTTATGTAACTCCTTCTGATTTCGCAAATATGTTGCAACATTGTAAATAATTTATGTGGCCTGTCCTCTAAGGAGCTTTTTAGAGCAGATTGTGGAATTCGTTGTACCCGGCGTGATTATATTTTTACATTTCAAAAATATGCAAACAAGAGTAAAGAGCAAGAACATTTCAATGATTTAAAAAAAGAGCACAGGCAAGCGTGTTATCAGATTGCTTTTGTAGCGATTGTTGTACGATAAACAAAATAACCCCGAACCCACTCGGCATTTTAAAAAATACAGGCCATTGCTGGATGTCGCATTCAGAAAATGAAGTCATTCGCCCAGAAGTTTCTCTTCGTTATAAACCTTAACGCGCACTACTACAGTTTACGATCCGCGCACCGCACCATTTTCAAAGACCGGATTAATTTAATTAAATTTTAAAATTTCGGGTGCGTCAGCACTTAGGCTATTTTTCACCCGTCACATTATACAGGGGCCAGCCAGCCCCTTATCATTACAAATGACAACTCTAATGTTGCATAACTAAAAATGTTAAAATCTTCTGACTTCTGTTAAAAGATGAGGCTCTAAACGGGCACTGAGCACACACAAGGACAAAAAAACAGGACACAACACAAAATTATACAGGCCATAGTGCCAGTCGCCAGAGCCTCGTTAGTCTACAGTTCAGGGTGTACTACGTGGAAGTGAGGTTGACTTTGGGCCCCTACGTCGAAAGTACCCCTTACACCCCCAAAGACCGGATTAAATCAAATGAACCACTGATAAACAGATATGAGCTAGCACCGTCAATCCACACAGTAAAAATAGTTTGTCATATTTGTTTTAGCTTAATTTTGCTGAGTTGGCACCACTCGCACTCTCAAGGGCAGACCAGTACGTAGAAGAGCGGTGGGGCGGATGACGTAATAGGAAGTGCTCCGCAGCGATCTGCGAATACCGGGACTTAACTTGTCAGGCTATACTATGTAAGACAATTACAGACACAGTAATATTTATTTCATAGAACGTATAAGCGATATTAAAAAATACAATTCTTCTGCAACTGATTTCTACCTTATGGCCAAGTTACAAAGCAAAAATGAAATCATTAAGCTAAACTCCTACAGCTGATCAAAATGTAATTACGGCTTCGCAGTAACACAACTTAGCTTTGAATAAAACTTCGTGTATATTTTGTGCTTATAAAATACCGACACGAAAATTGTCGTATTAATCCTTTTACACATCGGTAAGAAGCCACACCTGATTTCTACTGCAGAAATTAAAGACCACACATTGAAAAGAGGAACAAATGTGCTCTTGCATGTTAACCTGAGACTGCAGTGGCTTGCCCAGAATTTTCCAAGGGGTGTAAGGGGTGACCTTCCACGTTAGTACACCCTGGACTGAAGACTAACGAGGCTCTGGCGACTGGCCCCATGGTCAGTATAATTTTGTTTGTATTGTCCTGTTCTTTTGTCCTTATGTGTGCTGAGTGCCCATTTACAGACTCAGCTTTTAACGAAAGTCAGAACATTCTAATATTTTATGCTTTTAGTTCTGCAACGTTAGAGTTGTTATTTGTAACGATAAGGGGCTGGACCCTATATAATGTGACGGGTGCAAAATAACCTTGTGCTGACGCACCCACAATTTTAAATTCAAATTGAAAATTCAAAGGATTTTCCAAAGGGGGTTACGTACAATATTTTTGATAGCCATTCCTCATTTTGCCATCTTTTCCTACATTTGACGTTCTTTTTTTTTAGGAATACTGGGCCAAAGGGGTAAGATTATAACCCTCACCAACTCCCCCTTGGGCACACCACTGCCTGTAAGAATGAAATATTACTTCATGCCAAGTTTGCGTGAAAGCAAAGTTGAACAGTATTACATTTCATGTTCGGCAGATTTTGATATATTCCCGGAAACAAGTTGTGCACTCAAGACAAAAATACAGGTGCATAGCCTAGTGTAAATATAGCGTACACAAATGCTTATTTGAACTTGTCTTTTCTGGTATGCTCAGTATATTATGGTCAACGTACTTGGAAGATGTATCTTGTGCTGAACTAAAATAAATCATAACAACAAGTGGTGTGCGGTATCTCGAAAAGTCGGGACCGGGATCGGAAAGAAAAATTCCGTCCCTAACGTGACTTCAGCAAATGACTTACCTACTTTTCTGGATCCCGAGCAGTTGGGAAATACCGAATGGCCATTTTAAAACTGTATTAATTCTTGAAATTTTCTACATTGCAAGTGTCTGGAACTTATCGGAAATTGTCAGTTTTCTTTCCAGAAATGCAAAAACAATAACTTAAGGTGAAAATGACGTGTAGAATTTGAAAAGTGCGAATATTTTCAGTCTGGAATGTCGGGATTTAAAATAATTCCCGTTCCGATCAATAATATTCTCTCCCGCATAACAATAAGTACCTATCGATATTTATTTTCAATTTGTCTGAAGCCACAAAATGTAAATGGGTGGAATTGCTCATGGGTGTTTAGTTTCTGGCATGGTTTCCTATCTGCCTAGTGCAACACTACCGCATAGATATGGAATTCTAAAACACAAAGATATATTACCATTTTCTGCTATCAAGATGATAGGAAAATTTTGTATAGTCCAACCTCGCAATGATGACTCATATTGTTTACTGTCAATTAAAGTATAAACAGAACCTGTATCCACTAGGAATGGAATCTTAGAATTGTTGACTTGTAAGTCGATAAATAACGATCCTTGTGTATGCCAAACAGATTCACTTTCTTTAGTAACGAACGTAGTGAAAATTTTAGGACACTGAGCATTACATTGGATACCCCCTCCATGTAGGACTGCCTTGACGGGGCGAGGGGGCTTAGTAGGGAGGCCATTTTCATTTCACTCATTCTTCACATCCATATCACACGTTTTCACCATTCCATCACGTCATTCATCTCCATATCTTTGACCTCCCAATAACTAAGATAGGGAGGCCATTTTCATCTCATCATTTCACTCATTCTTCACATCCATATCTCATGTTTTCAACATTCAATCACGTCATTCATCTCCCTATCATTAACCTCCCTATAACTAAGGGCCCTGCTAGAGGAGACAACCTCGATAAAAAAAACCTATCCCAAGGTGTGAGTTGCACGTGCCGATGGGACAGTGTTGGCAGCAGGGGTAGGTGCAGTCGCGAACGTGGCCTCGGGGATTTCGGTTTGGTCCTCGAGTAGCCTCCATTTTTGGGGGTAGGCCTTCCTCGGCATAGAGGGCATGTCGAGGCGACAATTTATGGACTCTTCTATATAAAATTATTTTGTATATAGGTACAAAAAACAGGGGTGTAAGTGGTGACCTTCCACGTAGTACACCCAAATGTCAACATCACTTCCACGTTAGTACACCCTGGACTGAAGACTAACGAGGCTCTGGCGACTGGCCTATGGCCAGTATAATTTTGTTTGTATTGTCCTGTTCTTTTGTCCTTAGAGTTTTGGGGGTTTTCCCTTAGAGCCCTTAACGCGGCCTTAGAGCCCGCTTCATTTGGTGGAAAAGAAAAGTAACGTGCCACGTTATCTTGTAATTAGTATTGTTCAGAAGACCGACAGTAACGATGATTTTGCAACAACAAAGAAACATGGAGCTGCTACATTGAAGAACTTGTCACCATTTCATACCAAGAAAGAGCTAGACTACGCCGCTGGTCCAGATGTACCAGAAGTAAAAAAGCTGAGAAACTGGAGTCTACTTATCCAGTCCAGCAGAGATCGCCAGACAAACAACCTTTTAAAGCTAAGATCTTTGGGCGACTTACCTGTTAATGTTGAATCCCATCGTCAACTTAACAATAGTAAAGGTGTGATTCGCCACTGGGATCTGCTAAATGCTGAGGAGGAAGAGATCCTTGAAGCACTCTCAGACCGACATGTGACCGCAGTGCAGCGAATAAAGACTCGAAAATCCGGAGAACTTCTACAACTGCTTCAATTATACTGACGTTTCAAACGACCACTCTTCCAGATAGGGTACGGGCTGGATATTTGAGACTCAAAGTCCGGCCGTACATCCCTAACCCGAAGCGATGTTTCAAATGCCAGCACTTTGGGCACACTCAACCTTCCTGCAAGGCCACTACCGCCCTTTGTGGTAAGTGTAGTCTGCCTGATCATGGGACCGAACCTTGTTCTTCTGGTCCCAAATGCATTAATTGCCAAGGCGAGCACCCAGTCTGGCATCGTGACTGCCCCTCTTTCCAACAAGAGAAGAAAATCAGAGAGTTGGTCGTCACTGGGAAAAGCAAAACAACGTCTCCGTGAAAGCATACGCACCACTCTACCTGTGCCATTCGCTACAGTTGCTGCAGCTGCTCTTACCCGTCGAAGTATATGTGTACAAACCAGCGACGTGTCCACTCAAACTACAACGTTTCCCGTAGTAGCCCGCCCTGCTTCGAGGAAAACAGCAACCACTCCTCGCTCCACAGAGAAGAAGTTCAAGCAGGTGCATAGCAATATTATTTTCTCAAGTCCAGTAGCTCTCCAGTCAGGGTGGCAGCCACCACCCTGAAACTTAAAACGCAGCTGAAAGCTGCCCGGCGGGCGCTCAAAGCACCCGCCACCATTCACCCTTCTTCATCCCCTTCGCTCTCTGTGTCCTTACCCGAGGACATGCTACAGGACGAAGCCTCGGATGAAGAATTTATCAAGGTGACAGGGCCTAGAAATAGAGTACGCCTCAAAAGGTAACTATAATACCTCCAGCTATGGCTTATTGTCTCCAATGGAACCTTAACGGTTTCCCTACTCATCTCGAGGAACTGCAAATCTTAATATCTGAATTTAACTCTGCCATCGCATGTCTCCAAGAGACACATTTTCGTCCAAATGAATCAGTTATTCTGAACAGATACACGCTTTACCGCACCGACAAACTTCCTGAGGGTCGTCGTGCACACGGTGGTGTTGCAATCGGTGTTCGAGACACCATCCACTCAACCCATACTTTCTCACCACCCCCCTCCAAGCTGTCGCCGTGCGAGTCCACAGCCACATATCCGTTTGCAGTGTCTACATCACAAGGGAGGAGCGATTCTCTCTTGAGGACCTCCTTTCTATATTCGAGCAACTTCCGTCTCCTGTAGTTCTTTTGGGCGATTTTAATTCCTACCATCGTTTGTGGGGCTCCGTTCCTACAGAGCCCCGGGGTCAAATTGTAGATCAATTCCGTGAGGCATCAGATTTAACGTTGCTGAATGATGGGACTCCCACATATTTCAGTCCTTCGTCAGGCAAACACTCTGCGTTGGACTTGTCCTTCTGCAGTCCCAGCCTTGCTCCTACCACATCTTGGAGCGTTCACCCTGATCTCTGTGGGAGTGATCACTTCCCACTCTTTCTTACTCTGGAACATCTTCAGCACTCACGTGAACAACACCCTCACTGGCATCTCAGTCTCAGACTGGGTTGCCTTCGAGCGTGCAGTGGACCTTGAAGTCGATCTAGCGTCGACTTTGCCACCCATCGACGCCTAAGATATATTTATGTCACGAGTGCATGATGCTGCACGCATCTCCATTCCACATCCAAAACGTTTAATTTCGTGTAATAAAAATATAAAATTATAAGGGAGGTAGTTTTTGGATTGTCCGAAAGAGGAGCACAATTTTATAGTGATATTAAATATTATGTACTTATGTATATTTTGGATCAACAGATATAAAAATACTCCTTGTAATTCATTCATTCATTATTTAATTTGAAAGTTATCCTTATTTGGATAAAGCTGCTAATTTTTTAGTTTTAGTATTAGAGGTAGTTTTAGTATTGTCCGAAAGAGGAACACAATATTATAGTGATTGTTAATGGGAATGTAAAATCAATAAGGGATAACTTTCTTCCAGATGAACTATCTTCTTTACCATCAACGGATAATATTCTTCGAAAAATTGATAGTTGTGTTGGTGTTGGTAGCGAGTTGAGAGAAATTTCTACACAAAGAATTGTGCAGGAAATAGTGTCTGTAATTAATTCTTCACAAAATACAACTGATGTGTCGTGAAATCAGGACTGCAGATTTGATAATAATATATGTACCCAGAACATTCTAGGAATGAAGAATTGTGTTAATGTTGGTGGTGATTAATTTTAGATTTTGATTTAATTTTGAATTTAAAATTGTGGGTGCGTCAGCACTAAGGCTATTTTGCACCCGTCACTGCTTTAGGATGCCAAAACGCCACGTTGTGTCATATGCTTTTTGGAGGTCAAAGAAAACTGCAACTAAATGTTCCTTGTTGAGGAATGCATCCTGAATGTGTGTTTCCAGCTGAACCAGATGGTCCAGTGTGGAACGGTTGGAGCGAAAACCACATTGAAAATTACTTATCAAGCAGTTTTCCTCCAAAAACCAGGTGAGACGCTTGTTGATCATGCGTTCCATCAACTTGCACACACAGCTAGTTAAGGCAATAGGCTTGTAACTCGAGGCTGCGGTGCGTTGTTTACCTGGTTTCAGGATGGGAACAATAATAGCTTCTTTCCAGGAAGTGGGGAAAGAGTCCTCCAACCAAAGCCGGTTGAATACCGCCAAAAGGAAATTTCTTGCTCCAATGGGCAGATGACGAAGCATCTCATAGTGGATCTTGTCCACTCCAGGAGCTGTATTCTTAGAATCTGTAAGTGCCTGATCGAACTCCCGTTCAGTGAATGGAGAAAAACTAGAGGGCGTCGTTCCTGACGGTCCTTCTCACGGCGGAAACGTGGTTCATAATTTACAGAGCTAGACGCACCTGAAAACTGCGTGGCCAAGATATTAGCTATGTCTCCGGAATCTGTGTATAACGTCCCATCGTGCTCCAGAGCGCTCAGAGGAGTAGATGCACCCCCCTGGATGCGACGTACTTTGGACCAAACGGCTTTCGACGAAGCCTGCTTCGTCAGAGAAGACACGTATTGGACCCAGCACGCCTTCTTACTGGCTCGAATCAGCCGAAGGGCACGGGCACATTTAATGCGGAACTGCTCGAGGTTTGCGGTAGTGTGGTTCCTATTAAATCGATCTAGGGCATGATTGTGGTCCTTAATGGCTGCACTGATCTCCGCAGTCCACCATGGGACTGGGCGTCGCCTCACAGGTCCACTGGGATGTGGAATGGAGGTGCGTGCAGCATCATACACTCTTGACACAAATATATCTAAGGCGTCGATTGGTGATAAAGGTCCACTGCAGGCTCGAATGCAACCCAGTCGGCCCGACTGAGATGCCAGTGAGGGTGTTGTTCACGTGAGTGCTGAAGATGTTCCAGAGTAAGAAAGAGTGGGAAGTGATCACTCCCACAGAGATCAGGGTGAACGCTCCAAGATGTGGTAGGAGCAAGGCTGGGACTGCAGAAAGACAAGTCCAACGCAGAGTGTTTGCCTGAGGAAGGACTGAAATATGTGCGAGTCCCATCATTCAGCAACGTTAAACCTGATGCTTCACGGAATTGATCTACAATTTGACTCCGGGGCTCTGTATGAACGGAGCCCCACAAATGATGGTAGGAATTAAAATCGCCCAAAAGAACTACAGGAGACGGAAGTTGCTCGAATATAGAAATTAAATCCTCAAGAGAGAATCGCTCCTCCCTTGTGATGTAGACACTGCAAACGGATATTGGCTGTGGTAGATGGACCCGCACGGCGACAGCTTGGAGAGGGGTGGTGAGAAAGATTGGCGTTGAGTGGATGTTATCTCGAATACCGATTGCAACACCACCGTGTGCACGACGACCCTCAGAAAGCTTCTCGGTGCGGTAAAGCGTGTATCCGTTCAAAATCACGGATTCATTTGGACGAAAATGTGTCTCTTCAAGACATATGATGGCAGGGTTAAATTCAGATATTAGAATTTGCAGTTCCTCGAGATGCGTTCGGAAAAAGTTAAGGTTCCATTGGAGACAATAAGCCATATCTGTAGGTAAGATTGTTACCTTTTAAGGCGTACTCTATTTTTAGGCCCTGTCACCTTGATAAATTCTTCATCCGCGGCTTCCTCCTGTATCATGTCCTTGGGTAAGGACAGAGAGGGCGAAGGGGATGAAGAAGGGGGAGTGGGGGCGGGTGCTTTGAGCGCCCGCCGGGCAGCTTTCAGCTGCGCCTCGCTGCGCCTTAAGTTTCAGGGTGGTGGCTGCCACCCTGACTGGAGAGCTACTGGTCCTCAGGAAGTATTCTTTACTGTGTACCTGCTTGAACTTTCTCTCTGTGGAGCGAGGAGTGGTTGCTGGTTTCCTCGAAGCCGGACGAGCTACTACGGGAATCGTTGTTGTTTGCGTGGACACGTCGCTGGTTTGTACACCTACACTACGACGGCTAAGAGCAGCTGCAGCAACTGTAGCGAATGGCACAGGTTAACTGGTGCGTATGCTGTCACAGAGACGTTGTTTTGCTTCACCAGCAGATATTTGTCTGTGACGACCAACTCTCTGATTTTCTTCTCTTGTTGGAAAGAGGGACAGTCACGATGCCAGACTTTGTGCTCGCCTTGGCAGTTAATGCATTTGGGACCTGAAGAACAAGGTTCGGTCCCATGATCAGGCAGACTACACTTACCACAAAGGGCGGTAGTGGCCTTGCAGGAAGGCTGAGTGTGCCCAAAGTGCTGGCATTTGAAACATCGCATCGGGTTAGGGATGTACGGCCGGACTGAGTCTCAAATGAGCCCGTACCCTATCTGGGAGAGTGGTCGTTTGGAAGGTTAGCCTCGAAGCAGCTGATGCTGCCGCCAAGTCTGCTGATGCAGATAGCGACGTTCTCGTCCACCTTTAGCTAGCTAGCGACCTGCAGAATGTGTTACGTTGTCGCCTTCTTGACACTTGGCAGTCCGAGTGGGATGTGGAAACGGGGAACAAGCTTCACGCTGTTAAGCCCACCATAGGTGCTTGGCGTTCTTCGTCCCGTCCCTCTCGGTGAGAAGAAGTTATTCTTACCTCCATGCGTCTAGGACACAGCCGTCCAACGCATGGTCACTTACTGCAAGGGCTGGACCCTCCATTCTGTCGTGTTTGTAATGCCGTTTTAAGCATTCGACACATTCTCGTTGAATGTGTCGATCTAGCTTACCTCCGGCAGACTTTTAACCTTTCCGGCTGTCATCCCTCTTGGGTGATGATGACATCAGAATATTATCAAATGTTTTTAGATTTTTGCGAAGAGCTGGACTGTTCCACCGTGTGTAAGGAGGTTTTTAGTTTGTTTGTTCTGACTTTTTAATGTGTTGTGTTTGTCTCGTGCAGGTCATTTTACATCCTTGCACTTTTACTTTCTTTCCCAAGGGGCTATCTACACCCCTTTTTGGGGTGTAAGGGGTAACTTCCACTTAGGCGCCCAAAAGCTAACCTCACTTCCACATAGTACACCCTGGACTGAAGACTAACGAGGCTCTGGCGACTGGCACTATGGCAAGTATAATTTTTTGTGTTGTCCTGTTTTTTGTCCTTGTGTGTGCTAAGTGCCCGTTTACAGCCTCAGCATTTAACAGAAGTGAGAAGATTTTAAGGTTTTTAGTTATGCAACGTTAGAGTTGTTCTTCGTAACGTATAGTGTGGTGGGTGCAAAGTAGCCTAAGCAAGATAATTAGCGCACGACTGTAAATATTTATGTATTGACGTAGCTAAGGTGTATGATGATGGAACTTTTGCGAGTTTTGACTGAAATCTTTTATTGAAGATGGGTTGGATTCTCCCATGTGCAGGCTTCGTTTGTTGCAGCAGTAACAGTCACAAGAAACTGTGACATCATCGTTTGAACCACAAACAAGTGAAGTGCGACTTCCAAAGATCACGCTGCCTGCGTTTACGGGACAATTGCAAAAATGGCTTTTGTTTCGTGATTTGATCGTCTCTGTGGGCAAAACAAACAGTTATCCAAAGCACAGAAGTTACAGTATTCGAAAACTTCATTGAAGGGGAAGCCGGCATTGCTTATTCAGTCTATGTCGGTGACTAATGACAATTATGAAGAAGCGTGGAACATTGCAATTTCGCATTATCAAAACACACTGAAAATTGTTATGGAAACAATCAAACGTTTAGTCGCGCAACCAAAAGTGCAGAGAGAATCGGAGGCTTACGTAATTTGCTAGACACAATGGTGTGTGTTCACGTGTTAAAAGGTTTGGACATTTTCACGGAACATTGATTGATTGATTTAGTTTATTTTACTTCGCGTTTTGTGTCTCTTCGCTAATTTTCGAAGATGGGGGTGAGTCATGAAATGACGAAATTCATGAATGAATGGGGTGTAAGGGGTGACCTTCCACGTAGTACACCCAAATGTCAACCTCACTTCCACGTTAGTACACCCTGGACTGAAGACTAAAGAGGCTCTGGCGACTGGCCCCATGGCCAGTATATTTTTGTTTGTATTGTCGTGTTCTTTTGTCCTTATGTGTGCTGAGTGCCCCTTTGCAGCCTCAGCTTTTAACGAAAGTCAGAACATTTTAACATTTTAATATTTTATGATTTTAGTTCTGTAACGTTAGAGTTGTGGTTTGTAACGATAAGCGGCTGGACCCCGTATAATGTGGCGGGTGCAAAATAGCCTTAGTGCTGACGCACCCAAAATTTTAAATTCAAATTAAAAATTCCAATCAAATCATGAATGAACATCCACAAACAACCAAGCACGAGCGGGATTTGAACCCGGGACCCTTGGCGTCGATTCCCAGAGAACATTGGGATCTTGTGGTAATATTTCATGTTGCGGAAAAAATGATACGAGAAAGTAATGGGAACTTTCCTTAAAAACAACCGAGTTGTTTAAATTTCAGAAGGGGGTGTAAGGGGTGACCTTCCACGTAGTACACCCAATTGTCAACCTCACTTCCACGTAGTACACCCTGGACTGCTTTTTTCCAGACAAACAAAATTGTCGACTGAATTTGAATTTAAAATTGTGGGAGCGTCAGCACTTAGGCTATTTTGCTCCCGTCACATTATACGGGGGCCAGCCCCTTATCATTACAAAGAACAACTCTACCGTTGCATAATTAAAAATCTTAAAATGTTCTGACTTCTGTTAAAAGCTCAGGCTGTAAACGGGCACTCAGCACACATAAGGACAACAGAACAATACAAACAAAATTATACTGGCCATGGGGCCAGTCGCCAGAGCCTCGTTAGTCTTCAGTCCAGGGTGTACTAACGTGGAAGTGAGGTTGACATTTGGGTGTACTACGTGGAAGGTCACCCCTTACACCCCGAAATTGTCGACTGGCCTTGTGGCGAGTATTATTGTGTGTGTTGTCCTTGTGTGTGCTGGGTGCCCCTTTACAGCCTCAGCTTTTAACCTAAGTCAGAATATTTTAACATTTTAGTTATGTGACAATTTGTTATGGTAAGGGGCAGGACTTCGTATAACGTGATGGGTGTAAAATAGCTAAAGTGCTGACGCACCCAAAATTTTAAATTCAAATTCTAAATAACATTTCAGGACTTCAGTAACACTCTTCATCAACGTTCTCGTGCATTATTAGCTTCAAATCTCAGTGCACAGAGAATGAAGCAGTCGATTGACAATAGCCCCTAGTTCAAAGGTGTGTATCATGCAATGCCTGCTGATACCTGTGTAAAATGTAAATTGCATCATGCGCTACACAAGTGTAAAGACTTTCGGTGATGGACATAATGGCATTAGTAAGAGAAAAATGTTTGTGTTATAACTGTTTTCAAGGTCATCCTACAGCATCGATATGTGGGTATGTGTGCAATAGAAAGCTTCATAAGTTGCTACACTATTATAAGCAAAATGACACATCAACCCTCCCTTTCCCCCCAAGAAATTTCTTAGCATGTGACTCGAACTGCAGACAAGGAACTAAACTAAAGCACCGCAGTTGTGTACGTGAAAGGAAAAGATGGTGTGTATCAACCAGTTCGCGCTCTTCTAGACTGTGCTTCACAGACTTCCGTTACGACCGCATCCTGTGTGCAAACATTTGGTTTACGTAATCAGAAGGCAGATATAACTGTGAACGGATCACATAAACATATAGAGAACATTATAACGGTTGTGGTTCATCAATCATTGTAAATGTATATATAAATATAAATATATGTATATTTCAAGTATTTTTACCATAATATGCAAGGCACTATTATACAGCGTGTCCACAATGAGACTCCAACATTTTGAAAGTCTATAACTTTATCATTTCAGATTGTACAGCTGTGATTCCGGAAGAAGCAGAAACTCAAAAAGTTTACGTGGTAACGTTTTAGTGTTCGCAACAGCCGTAGTGGCGCTGAAACAATCGATTGTTTGAAAATGGAGATTCCAAACGAGCGTGCACAGGTTGTGTGATGTTATGCAGAAACAAAATCAGTTATTCAAGTGCAACGAAATATTTGTTGTGTGTACAATAAGGATCCTCCGAGATTCAAGACTATCAAGAAGTGGTGTGATCAGTTTTTGGCGACCGGCAATGTTTTGAACGGACACGGTGGTGGTAAACCCAGAATCCAGGAACAGGTTGAAGAAAATGTGCAGAGGTCATTCGGAAAGAGTCCACAGAATTCAGTAAGACAAGCAGCGAGAGAACTTTGTATGAAACGGTCGACAGTTTACAAAGTTCTTTACTTTCGACTGCGCTTGTACGCATATAAGGTACATATTGTACAAGAAATCAAAACCTATGACCGATCAAAGCGAGAAAGTTTTGCAATCGCTGTGCTCGATCGCATTACTCAGGACGAAACCTTTTAATCGCACGTGATGTTTTCAGATGAGGCTACCTTTCACGATGCAGGGAAAGTGAATCGCCAGAATGTCCGTATGTGGGGTACAGAAAATCCCCATTCGTTCCTAGAACACGTGCGTGACAGTCCAAAGGTAAATGTTTGGTGTGGTCTTCTGGAAATTCAAATTGTTGGGCCGTTTTTCTTTCAAGAGGATACTGTCACTGGTAACAGTTACTTAGATATGTTGGAAAACTTTGCCGTGCCACAAATAGCAGCCATGCAGCCAACAATAATCTCTCAACAGGATGGTGCCCCACCTCATGGAGCCTTGCAGTCCGACAGTTTTTAAATGACACATTCCCATGTCGTTGGATTTGCCGTGGCGGTCCAATTCCTTGGCCTCCGCGGTCCCCTATATTACCTCACTAGATTTATTCTTGTGGGGGTACGTCAAAGACAGATTATAAGCTACAAGAGTGAACGACATACTAGACTTGAAACATCGCATAAGAGATGTCATAATTTCTTGTCACAGAAGACATGATTCCCAACACACTATAGGTCTGACATTCTTCGCACCACCCGAGGCACCCATATACAAGTGCACTGAACTGAATTTTGTGAGTTACGCTGAAAACTTGATGAGTTACATTAATATTTTTTATGTATAGTAATTATAGTACACCAATTTTCCTTTCCGATATATTTGTTTAAAATATTGGAGTCTTATTGTGGACACGCTGTACTTCAGAAATTTCGTAATTAGGTCCTTTAGACTAAATAGAGTCAATTGACTGAATTGAATTGAATTTAAAATTTTGGGAGCGTCAGCACTTAGGCTATTTTGCTCCCGTCACATCATACGGGGGCCAGCCCCTTACCATGACAAATAACTCTAACGTTGCATAACTAAAAAAATTAAAATGTTCTGACTTCTGTTAAAAGCTGAGGCTGTAAAGGGGCACTCAGCACACACAAGGACAAAAGAACAGGACAATACCAACAAAATTATACTTGCCATGGGACCAGTCGACAGAGCCTCGTTAGCTTTTACACGCCGAATTGTCTTTGGATTTGAAATTAATGAGTTTATCAGTAATTTGTGTCTCTTTGATGTACATTAAAGAGAATTATTTAAAAAAAATATTATTTTTTATTTTCTCTATATGTAAACTGGAGTGTTCCCAATTGGGAACATTGGCGTTTCATGTGAAGTATTATTACAGAGTTTTCTAATTATAATTCAACTGGACCAGCATGTTTTCCGTTTATATATTAGCATAGTAAATGTACAGAAATATTACATATAAGCTTACAGAGAGTCAGACAACAATACAACCTTCAAAATACAAAATACTAATACAAATACATAATAGGATAACATAATTGTATAAAAATGAGAAAACATCCTTGTGCAATTTTTCTCAAGGAGAAAAGGGTTTATTTTATTGAAAATGTAGCAATACCAAGTTTTAAATATATGTAGTTTACAAATTTGAAAATGAAAAAAAAATACACACACACACACAGAATGTCCTAAACTGGTGATAAGCCATGGAAAGCTGGGAAGCAGTGTAAATGCATATTTCTTGCACACTCGCGACATTGTAGGCGAGCATTTTTTTGGCAAAATGCACACCTTCCTTGTCCTGCTTCAATCAGAAAATGACCATCAGTTTTCCTCATAGACCCTGGGATTTCAAATCGTGGTCCTGGCCTCGAAGATGTTCGTGGATTTTTGCGAATAAGGAAGGTAGCTACTTCTCTTCGAAAATCCAAGTGATTCTTTGAACTCTTCCCATGAAGTTCTTGGTGAATTTTCCAGGCTGCAACAACTGCCACATTCAAAGCATTGGAAAATAAATTCCACCACCATTTTTTCCCTCGCAGCTGAGGTCTGTAGCTGGACAGCATACGGTCGAAGACATCGACGCCCCCCATTCCTTTATTGTACTTTCGTACTAAGTGAGGTTCAGGGACATCAATCCTCTTCTTTGATTGGCGAGAGTACCGCTTTGCTGTTCCTAATGGCAAGTGTGTCTGGTAGTTGGATGCCAAGGTGACTACGGAATTATCATTCCATCTACACATGTAAATATCACCATCACATTGAAAGTCAAACTCTCCTCTTTTCTTTTTCTTCATTTCATTTGTTGGTACCAAGGGACATCTACCAGTCCTTCCTTCTCGTACTGTACCTATTGCTTTGAACCCCTTTATTTTCAGCTCTTTCAGCAATGTGTATGAGGTAAAGAAATTATCAAAGAAAACTTCAACTTGCAGAGGATTAGTGACAACATTCAATAAGGCTGTCACCACTCTAGTCCCAAGTGGTGAGTTAGATTCATCTTCTTCCTTTCCTTGATAGATTTTCATAACATAAGGATATCCATCACTTGAACTAAGAGTCCAGATTTTGAAACCGAAACGAATCGGTTTTCCCTTTATGAACATCTTGCAAGAATGATGCCCATAATAGGGAACCATTGATTCGTCGATGCTGAGTTGTTTATGAAAAATTCCATATTGCTGAAGATTGTTGTTTAGCTCATCATATAATGGTGAAATTTTTCCAAGTTTATCACCTTGTTTCAATTGAGTATTGTCCATAACGTGGAAATATTTCTTTATATCCCGAAACTTCTGCCTGGGCATCGCAGTTGGGACAATTGGTACAGTCACGTCTTCTGCTGTTGACCAGTACATATCTTCCCTTGGAACATTGTGATAACCGCTGATTAGAAGCAAACCAAAGAACTGAGCTATGTCATGTTTGGTGAACGACACAATTTTGCCCTTTTGAGCTGCATATAGGCACGTCATTGAAGAGAGATGCTCGAGGTATGTCTCTGGTAAAATTTTATGAAACAACTCAATAGGTTCCAATGACAGTAATTCTGGGTGTTTGTCGGATAAGCACTGAAATGAATCATCGCAATGGAGCGAATTGTTTTCTATAACCGTAGACTTCTTCCACGAAGGATGTCCTACCTGTTTACTTGATGCCCCTTTAGCCTTTCTTGATGTGGTTGGCTGAAGAGACTCCGGAGTAGATTGTTCCACGTTAGTTGTGACAACCAATTCACCACACACATCTGAAGGAACCACTTCTTCCAAAACGTTGTCATCAATTTTTTCCTCATCCGTAAGATCTGCAGTTTCTTCTGGAGGCAACTGACAAATATCCACTACATCTCCAATGTCTTCAGTATCGTCATCTAAAATTTCATTCAAATACTGAAAAGCTGCTTCCAATGTTAGGAAACGATTCGATGCCATGTTGTTCGTACAAATGTTGTTGAAAGACTGAATTTTATAACAACGAGACGGCATGAATCAACAGAAGCTGCTAACAGAACGTGGCACAAAACAAGCCGGGATCTTTGTTATACAAACAATGTAAAAACAATTATTTCAAATATACTTGTAGCCAACAATAAGCATGACTTTATTTCCATTGTTGACCAATTTACAAAACAATCTTGCCTCACAACTGTGAGAAAATAAAATTTCTCTTCAGTTTTTCGTGCGAGTCATTTGTTGTCTGTAACCATTGTTCATGCAAAACGCCAATGTTCCCATTTGGGAACATGATAATAAACTTAGGTCCAGATTAATAGAAATCAATGAAAAACCCATTCTAATGCATTTCATGTAATACTAGCATTATGTTCTGCCCGATATTGTACAAAGAAGAAAAAAGTAATTTATTAGGGTGTAAATAAAAAATATATAATGTTATGAATGCAATTTTAACCATTTTTGTGTAATTTCATAGTATACTATCCAGACGATAATAATGAAAATATTAATTAAATGTTGTTAATAATAAATATACACCCTAAATTAATAGATGAAAAAAGAAAACTTTGAAAACAAAATTTTCAGTATAGTTTTAAATTGAAAATTAGTTGATGTTCCCAATTGGGAACATTGGCAGGTAAAGGGTTAAAAGCTGAGGCTGTAAAGGGGCACTCAGCACACACAAGGACAAAAGAACAGGACAATACCAACAAAATTATACTTGCCATGGGACCAGTCGACAGAGCCTCGTTAGTCTTTAGTCCAGGGTGCACTACGTGGAAGTGAGGTTGACTGTTGGGTGTACTACGTTTAAGGTCACCCCTTACACCCCGTGAATTGACCGAGAGTACACTTCTGAACTTCAGCTCATTTAAATATTCCAGATTGGCAAAGTAATTTTTTTTTTAGTTTTCTTCATTCAGCATAGTAATTCCGGTAAAATCAGTACTAACAGAAAATCATTAATACATTATTTTTTACCCGGTTTTTGTGCTTAGTTGTACTCGTATACGCACATAAATTTCATATTATTCATGATCATTTTCATACAATATTAAGTAGTTCAAAGCCAAAATTGTATAAAAAGGTGCAATTTAATGTTAGAAGCTCCATAAACAGTAATCCCAGTTATGTATAGAAAACAATTATTCCAATCTTGTATAGAGGGGAAAAATCTCCTATAGAGGGAACAAATATATCCCAAAAGAAAATCCCTCACTTCCACGTTAGTAGACCCTGGACTGCAGACTAACGAGGCTCTGGCGACTGGCCCCATGGCCAGTATAATTTTGTTTGTATTGTCCTGTTGTCCTTATGTGTGTTGAGTGCCCCTTTACAGCCTCAGCTTTTAACAGAAGTCAGAACATTTTAAGATTTTTAGCTATGCAACGCTAGAGTTGTTATTTGTAATGATAAGGGGCTGGCCCCCGTATCATGTGACGGGGGCAAAATAGCCTAAGTGCTGACGCTCCCACAATTTTAAAATCAAATCAAATCAGAAGAAAATCCCCTTTTCCCACAAAATATAAACTTTTAAACTTAAGATTAAAAAAAGTAAGTTATAAGTAGTGGAAAGATATTGTTTCTGCGGCCCTCCTTGTAGGTATGCCTAGTATTTAACCTTACTTGTGACATATTTTTATGATTTTTTTATGGATTTTATTGCGTTCGACGATGTTCTAGCCCTATTTTTTGCTCAATATCATTTTTGGAGCCTCTTCTTTCTAGGTATGCTTTGATCTTACGTGATATAACTTAACCTATTCACTTTTTAGAGCAAAAATGGTTGTTTCTATGTTATACCTGTAGGTGGGCCTAGTATTTAACCTCAGTTGTAACACATTTTGGTGATTTTTTTTTTATGGATTTTATATCATTTGACGATGTTCTAGACCTATTTTTCGCTCAATCTTATTTTGGGGCCTTATTTTTGTAGGTGGGGCCCTCAACGTAAACGCCTACGATGTATTTGGGGGGGCTTTTTTTTGTAGGTGGGGGCCCTCAGCGTAAACGGCTACAATGTATTTTTTATGATGTGTGAGCCCCACCCCTTTTCACGATGCATGTCGTGGAATTGGTTCAATGCCCCCACTACTTTTGAAGGAGGGGGTCACAGTGGGAAGCTCGCAGTGTTGCCAACTTACTCGTGATGACGAAACGAAGGTAAGAGGTGAATTTACCCATGAAATGAGGAAAAGTTAACGTTGAAGTTGTATTTCAAGGAATGAAACATAACTTAGATATGATTGTTGTAAAGACAAAATTGAATCGTGCTATTATGGGTTTGTCTTGGATTGATATTTTCATGCCTGAATGGCGAAAAATTTTTGTTTCACATGTTCCTCACATGGTTGCAACTGCTGTTGAATCATCAGCAATAAAGGAACTGGTTGCGAATCTAAGGAAAGATTTTCCTATACCTTTTGATGGTGACATGTAGAAGTCGATCAAGCGCTTCAAGATAGACTTGCCATTGAAAGACGATGCTACTCCAGTTTTCAAGAGATATTATGACGTTCCATACTCGCTAAAGGAACCAGTCAAAGATTTTGATTTGATCTTGAATTTAAAATTTTGGGAGCGTCAGCACTTAGGCTATTTTGCTCCCGTCACATTATACGGGGGCCAGCCCCTTATCATTACAAATAACAACTCTAGCGTTGCATAACTAAAAATGTTAAAATGTTCTGACTTCTGTTAAAAGCTGAGGCCGTAAACGGGCACGCAGCACACACAAGGACAACAAACAGGACAACACACACAAAATTATACTGGCCATAGTGCCAGTCGCCAGAGCCTCGTTAGTCTTTAGTCCAGGGTGCACTACGTGGAAGTGAGGTTGACTTTTGGGCGCCTACGTGAAAGGTCACTCCTTACACCCCGAACCAGTCAAAGATAAATTGAAGAAGTTAGTTAGTGACGGGAGTCATTGAACTGATCAAATCATCATCGTGGGCTTCTCTTGTAAGAAAAACTTTGAATTACGGCTATGTGTGGCCTACAAAACACTGTAAATCCGCAACTTAGGGAGATGGGACATCAGTTACCTAAAATAGAGGACCTTTTCAACAAGATGGTAGGTTGCAGTTGGTTCGTTTTATTTGACCTTCGAAAGGCTTACCTTCAGTTACGCCTATCTGTCCAGGCTCAGAAGGTCCTTGCCTTCAACACGGAATTCGGGTTATTCAGACAGTAGAAGCTTCCTTTCGGAGTAAACTCTGCCAGTGCAATTTTCCAAGCCACGATGGAGCAGACATTGATGGATGTAGACAAGGTTTCTATTTTCCAAGACGACATTTTAATAGGAGGTTACTCTTGAGGAGTGCTATGATAACGCACGAAAGGTGCTGAATCTTTTCTCCGATTATGCCGTCCGCATAAATGAACAAAAGTCTGTTCTTCGTGCAAAATGTGAAGAATTTCGGACACTCTCTTTCACAGGAGGGAATTCGTCCTCTGAAAGAAAACATTGATAAAATAATTCAGTGTAAGCCACCCACTAAAGTCGGCGAATTGAAGTCATTTCTCGGTATGGCCACGTATTACGCTTCGTACCTGCCAAACCTAGCTGACTGTGTTGCCAGTTTTAATGGTTTGTTGAAAAATGGGGTGCGCTGGTCGTGGACAGATGTTCATCAGAAGGAATTCCAGGATGTCAAAGATCTGCTATCTAAGGACTTAGTACGCACTGTTGACTTGAATTGAGTTAAAAATTCTGGGTGCGTCGGCACTTAAGGCCATTTCGCACCCTTCTATGTATACGGGAAAATATCCCTTATCTAAAATTCTGACTGAGAACTTAAAAAAGGGGTGTAAAGAGCCCCTTGGGGAAAACTAAAACTGCAAGGTTGTAAAAAGAACTGCACGAGACAAACACAACACATTAAAGCAGTACCTTCACGGGAAAGCACCTATAGGGTAGTAGCTTCACGGTTAACCCAGTACCTTCACGGGAAAGCACCTATAGAGCAGTACCTTCACGGTTATTTTCCAAACAGCTCAAAATAATAACCCCCTTTCACGTTTTTTTCCAAACCTAACGCAGGTAACTGTCAGCGTTGCCAACTCTGCGTAGCCGTTTACGCTGTATATTCACGGTGCCTCACTGTCAGTGTTGCCAATTCTGCCATAAAAATTTCACCACAATATTTTACGAGTTAAACTAACCTAGTGAGTTGAGAACATGTTGTTTACGCTGTATATTTTAAGGTCGTTCACGGTGCCTCACTGTCAGTGTTGCCAACTCTGCCATAAATATTTCACCACAATATTTTACGAGTTAAACTAACCTAGTGAGTTGGCAACATTTATTCTATCATGCACGAACTAACCTAACCTCTTCCAATGGTGAATGGCTCTGATTGGTCAGACAGCCCCTCCCGAACATTTCATGGCCGATCAATTTTGTGCGCGTGAGCCTCGAAGTCTTGTGCATTTCATATTTTTATGCTGTACAACACAAAACTGAAAATAAAATTTCAATATTTGTTTCTAGCGCGAGAAACAATACAAATTCCAGCATTTCCTCTACCGATGAGCCTCTTTTCGCCGTTTGGGCGGTTCTTGGTTAATTACGCAAGGGCGTTGGCTTCGACAGAAAATCTTAACCAGTAAAAATATCTGTATAGGAGTCGTCGCTAATGTTATTTACGCGATTCTTTCCCTCTAATTGCGTGAGCAAGACGGAATGATGTATGTAGCCTAGACGGATTGATATCGTTTCCTACCACGATCGCCTCGACTTTTCGCAGTGCTTAGCGAGAAGGTGACCGGAGTGAGTATATTAATAGCATTCCTGCCGTGAATTGCTAGTGACATTTTTCTAGTGTCTGAGTGGAATTTGTATTGTTTCTCGCGCTAGAAACAAATTACCCGGGAAACTCAGCACCGTGCTATTCCCTCTGCGACTCCTCTATGGATTCTTCTCCGACTACAAGGAAATCATGTGGAAGGGCGGTCTGAGGGTCACTTTCAAGAGAGCGTCCAACGACAACAACTTGTTTCTGCGATGGAAATCCGCGACGGCTGGGGGCACCGTGGACGATGCGAGCCTCCCGTCCGAGGGTAAGTGCGTGATAAAATCCATTGAACTTCGCATGCCGATCATCGAATACGAAGCTAACCACGCCACGAAAATCAAAGCAGAAATCCTGAAGAACCCGAACATCCCGCTCGAGTTTCAGATGTACCAATTCTTGCAGAGGACAGTGTCCGGGCGATACTTCGAATTCGACGTGACGACACAGTTCAACAGCATCCAGTACTACATGCCCGACTTCGTGGTGCTTGTGTTTCAAACCGGTCGCGACGGTAGTCAGAATGCGGATTCGAGTATGTTCGACTACGGCAAAGTTAGAAACATTTACCTTAAGAATGGGCGTAACGAGATTTTCCGCAGAGAGAACTACAACCTCGCGGAAGATGATTACCTGAAGCTGTACGAAGCTTACACAGCGTACAAGAGGGTCACCATGGAAGGATCTACCGACATGTACTACACGCCAGCGGAGTTTATCCAGAAACGTCCAATGTACGTGATCAGCACATCGAAACGCAAGCAGGTGGTGATCAGCGACCGCATGAGCATCAATGTTGTCGTGGATTTCCAAGAGGCAATCCCAGACAATACAGTATGCAGCGTGGTCCTGATTGCAGGGGAAAAGTTTGTTTACGATGTAAAGAACGAGAGAATCATTGAACAGTTTTGATATTTTTTATTGAAATGAAATAAATACAAATTTGTCACAAACCCCAACCGAGTTTTCTTCTCGTGTGCATTGCCATTGTCGTTCCCAGAGCGGCCAGTCTTTCACCCATGCCAGCGTCTCTGCTGACCACCCTCCGGAAAGCCCGGTGTTCCAACTGCATGTCGGCATCGTGCCTTGCTGCGAGATCCCTGTTGTCCCGATACACAATATCATGGTCTTTGCAGGCAGCGTCCAAGGGATTAACCCCCGGATCACCGCGATCCAGTCGCGCGTCCAATTTGGTGCCGGGATCGCAGTATTGGTAGCCCGGAATATGCATCTCGAAAGGCAATTTGTTGATTATGTCGTTGATGAGTCCCTTCCGCCAGCTTCCAGAATCGCGGGAGCAAGATGTTGATGATGTTGATCAAATACCCGATGCCTTTCGGTTCGTTAACGATGAAGCGGCTTAGTTTAGAAACGATCATGTCCACGATGCCAACATTTTCGTTGTGAAAGTTTCGGTTTCCGGCCCTTTCTTCTCCGGCGATGACCAGCAGCCGGTCCACGAGTTTACGAACGTCGTCCAGCCACACGAATTCCACGGGCAAATTGGAGTAGCGCTTGATACCGCTGCCGGTAGGCAGGCTAGTGGTGCCAGGTTGCTGCTATATTTCGTTCCAAAACGGTTTGATGATGTTCCTGTACTTCTCGCTGCTACTCGACTTGACCCTGTTCTGAGATGGGTCGTTGTTCTGATACAAAGCATCGGTCATCTTGAGAATTTCCTTGTAATTGTCGTAATCCTCTTCGGAATACACGTTGGCGTCGGGGCGCTTTCTAGTGATCAGTTCCCATAGCCCCGGCGTGCCTGCATACTTCTTGAAGAAACTTCTGCGTCCCGCTCGGCTCTCGTTGTAGATGATGATATCATCCTTGTCGAACGTGACGTTCCAACTGCCTATCTTCCACACGACGCTCCCGGAAGGGTCGGGTGATGGATACAAACCGAAAACTTCGTCTCTGTCATCGCCTTTGGTGCTCAGATATTTGGCTGCGGTCGGTCCTAATCGTATTCCCTCGACGGAAGACGAACTGCTGCTGCTGCTGAGCGACGGAAACCTAGTGGGAAGCGATGGCAGTTGGAAGTGTTGGAGAGTTGTGGCGGGTGGAGGAGTGGGAGGATAGTCCGTAATGTTGCGAACTGCCACCGGCACCAACTCTGTGATCAAATCCTTGTTATGTTCGGCAACATCTTTGATTTCTTTGCCCAAGTCACCGATTGCATCGATGAGCGGTTGCTCCTGTCGCTTCTTCTGCTCATAATATCCACAATTCTCTTCCTTCCACCCTTTGAATCGTTTAGCAAGGTACTCGGTCAACTTGATGTTTTCTTCGGATTTCCTTTTGGACATTGCAAAATGGACCTATCTGTTTTCTTACAATTTTGTTATTTTATTTCGACGGAAGAAACAAGACAGAGCAGTCAATGAAATGATATTGTTGATAATCTTATCTTTTTTGTTGTTCATCTCGTACCATTCATCTGAAAAATTTCTAACACTCTGCTTATGATATCCATCAAGCATGTCTTCCATTTCATCTGTTATTGCGTGAAGATCTTCGGTATTCACGATCTTTTTCCCCGTGATTTTAAATATGTAGTCCTTCATGATCATCTGACACGGCACGGCGAACACTGGCGAACTATCGGCGATATCAATTATTCTGTGGATGTTATCTTCTTCTTTACCCGACACAATTTTGAATATCTGATAGAGCAGCTCCACAGGAAGGTTAGCAGATCGTGATGTATTCATTTTTTCTTTTAGTTCGTTGAATTGAATTGAATTGAGTTAAAATTTCTGGGTGCGTCGGCACTTAAGGCCATTTCGCACCCTTCTAAGTATACGGGAAAATATCCCTTATCTAAAATTCTGACTGAGAACTTAAAAAAGGGGTGTAAAGAGCCCCTTGGGAAAAACTAAAATTGCAAGGTTGTAAAAAGACCTGCACGAGTCAAACACAACACATTAAAAAGTCAGAATAAACTAAAAACCTCCTTACAGATGGTGGAAGAGTCCAGCTCTTCGCAAAAAACTAAAAACATGTGATAAAATACTGCTGTCATCACCCAAAAGGGATGACAAACAGCCGGAAAGGTTAAAAGTCTGCAGGAGGTAAGCAAGATCGACACATTTAACGAGAATGTGTCGAATGCTTAAAATAACATTACAAGTACGACACAACGGAGGGTCCAGCCCTTGCAGTAGGTGACCATGCGTGAGACGGCTGTGTCCTATACGCAGGCGGGTAAGAATAACGTCTTCTCGCCGAGAGGGACGAGACGAGGAACGCCAAACACCTATGGTGGGCTTAACAGCGTGAAGCTTGTTCCCCGTTTCCACATCCCACTCGGTCTGCCAAGTGTCAAGAAGGCGAGAACGGAACACATTCTGCAGGTCGCTAGCAGGCAAAAGGTGGACGGGAACGTCGCCATCTGCATCAGCAGACTTGGCGGCAGCATCAGCTGCTTCGTTCCCCTGGATGCCCACGTGGCTAGGGACCCAACAGAAGTGTACATCTGTGCTGGCAGATAAGGACACAAGCCGTCTGAATATGCGTTGCGCTACTGGATGCCGGGAATACGGCGAATCCAGAGACTGCAACACGCTGGTCGAATCACAGCACACAAGGACTTTCTTCAGACCATTGACGTCTGCAAAGTCCAGTGCCTTTAGAATGGCGTACAACTCTGCCGTATAGATGGAACAGGCAGGATGTAGCAAGTAACTGGAACTTTGAGAGTCTAGGACGAAGGCGCAACCAACTGATTCGAATGTCTTGCACCCATCCGTGTAAAACACATTAAAATTGGGGTGCTTCGCACGAAGTTCTAAAAACCGTTGCTGGTATACAACTATTGGTGTCTCTGACTTTGGAAGAGCAGTCATAGAAAAATCGATAAAAGGTGCAGGAAACTCCCAGGTAGGGAGAGGCGAAATGAGTGGAGAGACGCCAGGAAGATCACTGTCAACACCAAGTGCTGACAGGATCTCGTCTGCACGAACACCAAATGGTCTAGTGACACTAGGGTGGAGCCGATACCTTGCCAGCCTACCCTCGTCTGAGATGGTGTGGAATGAAGGATGTGAAGGCATCGAGCGAAGATGGAGAAAGTAGTTAACTACCAGCCGCTGTCTTCGCAGAGACAGCGACGGCTCAGATGCCTCTACATACAAACTGGCGACTGGACTGGTCCGAAAGGCACCAGTGCACACACGTATACCAGCATGGTGGACAGTGTCTAGGATGCGAAGTCTAGATGGGCGAGCAGAAGCATACACAACACATCCATAATCTAGCTTCGACCTGATGAGTGCACGGTATAGGCGAAGCAATACCGTCCTATCAGCACCCCAAGAAGTATGAGATAAAACGCGTAAAAGGTTGAGAACTCGAAGACAAGAGAACTTTAACTGGCGAAGGTGAGGTAGCCATGTTAATTTCTTATCGAAAATGAGGCCCAGGAAGCGGACCTCATTCACGAAGCACAGGGGAGACTTCCCCATGTACAGGTCAGGATCTAAATGACATGTACGCTGACGACAAAAGTGAACACACACGGATTTCTCGGATGAGAAGGTGAAACCTGTTTGGGAGGACCACTCAACCAAACGGTTTATCGTCAGTTGGAGTTGACGAGAAGCTGACGCGAGATTCCGTGAGCGACAAAAGATCGTGAGGTCGTCGACATAGAGGAGGCCGTGTACAGGGGAAAGAATATTTGCCATAACAATGTTTACTGCCATGGCAAACAGAGTCACACTAAGTACGCTGCCCTGCGGGACACCGTTCTCTTGTTCGTGAAGATCCTAAAAGTAGTTCCCAACACGTACGCGGAAAAAGCGATCTGTTAAAAAATTTTCAATAAAGTACGCCATATGGCCACGCACGCCCCAAGAATGGAGCTGCTTTAGGATGCCAAAGCGCCACGTTGTGTCATATGCCTTTTGGAGGTCAAGGAAAACTGCAACTAAATGTTCCTTGTTGAAGAATGCATCCTGAATATGTGTCTCCAGCTGAACCAGATGGTCCAGTG
The DNA here is from genome assembly GCF_977018435.1 of Lepisma saccharinum. Classification (NCBI taxonomy): domain Eukaryota; kingdom Metazoa; phylum Arthropoda; class Insecta; order Zygentoma; family Lepismatidae; genus Lepisma; species Lepisma saccharinum. Next base: position 6,229,078 of record NW_028142899.1, on the reverse strand, counting down.
TGGAACGGTTGGAGCGAAAACCACATTGAAAATTACTTATCAATGAGTTTTCCTCCAAAAACCAGGTGAGACGCTTGTTGATCATGCGTTCCATCAACTTGCACACACAGCTAGTTAAGGCAATAGGCCTATAACTCGAGGCTGCGGTGCGTTGTTTACCTGGTTTCAGGATGGGAACAATAATAGCTTCTTTCCAGGAAGTGGGGAAAGAGTCCTCCAACCAAAGCCTGTTGAATACCGCCAAAAGGAAATTTCTTGCTCCAATGGGCAGATGACGAAGCATCTCATAGTGGATCTTGTCCACTCCAGGAGCTGTGTTCTTAGAATCTCGAAGTGCCTGATCGAACTCCCGTTCAGTGAATGGAGAGTTGTATGGCTCAGTGTTATGACTTCGAAAAACGAGAGGGCTTCGTTCTTGACGGTCCTTTTCACGGCGGAAACGTGGTTCATAATTTACAGAGCTAGACGCATCAGAAAACTGCGTGGCCAAGATATTAGCTATGTCTCCGGAATCAGTGTACAACGTCCCATCGTGCTCCAGAGCGCTCAGAGGATTAGATGCACCCCCTGGATGCGACGTACTTTGGTCCAAACGGCTTTCGACGAAGCCTGCTTCGTCAGAGAAGACACGTATTGGACCCAGCACGCCTTCTTACTGGCTCGAATAAGCCGACGGGCACGGGCACGCTTAATGCGGAACTGCTAGAGGTTTGCGGCAGTGTGGTTTCTATTGAATCGATCTAGGGCATGATTGCGGTCCTTAATGGCTGCACTGATCTCCGCAGTCCACCAGGGGACTGGGAGTCGCCTCGAAGGTCCACTGGGATGTGGAATGGAGGTGCGTGCAGCATCATGCACTCTTGACACAAATATATCTAAGGCGTCGATGGCTGGCAAAGTCGACGCTAGATCGACTTCAATGTCCACTGCACGCTCGAAGGCACCCCAGTCGGCCCGACTGAGATGCCAGTGAGGGTGTTGTTCACGTGAGTGCTGAAGATGTTCGAAAGTTAGAAGCAGTGGGAAGTGATCACTCCCACAGAGATCAGGGTGAACGCTCCAAGATGTGGTAGGAGCAAGGCTGGGACTGCAGAAGGACAAGTCCAACGCAGAGTGTGTGCCTGAGGAAGGACTGAAATATGTGGGAGTCCCATCATTCAGCAACGTTAAACTTGATGCCTCACCGAATTGATCTATAATTTGACCCCGGGGCTCTGTACGAACGGAGCCCCACAAACGATGGTAGGAATTAAAATCGCCCAAAAGAACTACAGGAGACGGGAGTTGTTCAAATATACAATGGAGGTCCTCAAGAGAGAATCGCTCCTCCCTTGTGATGTAGACACTGCAAACGGATATTGGCTGTGGTAGATGGACTCGCACGGCGACAGCTTGGAGGGGGGTGTTGAGAAAGATTGGTGTTGAGTGGATGTTATCTCGAACACCTATTGCAACACCACCGTGTGCACGACGACCCTCAGGAAGATTGTCGGTGCGGTAAAGCGTGTATCCGTTTAGAATCACTGATTCATTTGGACGACAATGTGTCTCTTGGAGACATATGATGGCAGGGTCAAATTCAGATGTTAGAATGTGCAGTTCCTCGAGATGTGTACGGAAACCGTTAAGGTTCCATTGGAGACAATAAGCCATAGCTGGAGGTATGGTTGTTACCTTTTAAGGCGTACTTTATTTCTAGGCCCTGTCACCTTGATAAATTCTTCATCCGCGGCTTCGTCCTGTATCATGTCCTCGGGTAAGGACACAGAGGGCGAAGGGGATGAAAGGGGAGTGGGGGCGGGTGCTTTGAGCGCCCGCCGGGCAGCTTTCAGCTGCGCTTTAACTTTCAGGGTGGTCGATGCCGCCCTGACTGGAGAGCTACTGGATTTCAAAAAGTATTCTTTTCTGTAGACCTGCTTCGTCTTCTTCTCTGTGGAGCGAGGCGTGGTTGCAGGTTTTATCGAAGCAGGGCGAGCCTCTACGGGAAGCGTTGTAGTTTGAGTGGACACGTCGCTGGTTTGTACACCTACACTGCGGCGGGTAAGAGCAGCTGCAGCAACTGTAGCGAATGGCACAGGTAAAGTGGTGCGTATACTTTCGCGGAGACGTTGTTTTGCTTCGCCAGCGGAGATTTTCTCTATAACGACCAACTCTCTGATTTTCTTCTCTTGTTGGAAAGAGGGGCAGTCACGATGCCAGACTGGGTGCTCGCCTTGGCAATTAATGCATTTGGGACCAGAAGAACAAGGTTCGGGCCCATGATCAGGCAGACTACACTTACCACAAAGGGCGGTAGTGGCCTTGCAGGAAGGCTGAGTGTGTCCAAAGTGCTGGCATTTGAAACATCGCATCGGGTTAGGGATGTATGGCCGGACTTTTAGTCTCAAATATCCAGCCCGTACAATATCTGGGAGAGTGGTCGTTTGGAAAGTTAGTATAATCGAAGCAGTTGGCACAAGTTCTCCGGACTTCCGCGTCTTTATTCGCTGCACTGCGGTGACATGTTGGTCTGAGAGTGCTTCAAGAATCTCTTCCTCCTCAGCATTTAACAGATCCCAGTGGCGAATCACACCTCTACTACTGTTAAGTTGACGGTGAGGTTCAACATTAACAGGGAAGTCGCCCAAAGATCTTAACTTTAAAAGGTTGTTGGTCTGGCGATCTGTGCTGGTCTGGATAAGTAGACTCCCGTTTCGCAGCTTCTTTATTTCTGGTATGTCTGAACCAGCGGCGTAGTCTAGCTGTTTCTTGATCAGAAACGGTGACAAGTCCTTTAATGTAGCAGCTCCATGTTTCTTGGTTGTTGCAGATTCATCGTTACTCTCGGTCTTCTGCACAATACTAATCACAAGATAACGTGGCACGTTACTTGTCTTTTCCAATAATTGAAGCGGGCTCGAAGGCCCGCTCGTTTTGGGGGTTTCCCCCCGTTTGAGTTGTTTTTTGTACCCATATACAAAAATATTTATTGTGGAGGGTCCATAAATTGTCGCCTCGACATGCCCTCTATGCCGAGGAAGGCCTACCCCCAAAAATGGAGGCTACTCGAGGACCAAACCGAAATCCCCGAGCCCACGTTCGCGACTGCACCTACCCCTGCAGCCAACACTGTCCCATCGGCACGTGCAACTCACACCTTGGGATAGGGGTTTTTTATCGAGGTTGTCTCCTCTAGCAGGACCCTTAGTTATAGGGAGGTCAAAGATATGGAGATGAGTGACGTGATGGAATGGTGAAAACCTGAGATATGGATGTGAAGAATGAGTGAAATGATGAGATGAAAATGACCTCCCTACATAAGTTTCTTAGAGGGAGGTCAAAGATATGGAGATGAATGACGTGATGGAATGGTGAAAAACGTGAGATATGGATATGAAGAATGGGTGAAATGATGAGATGAAATTGACCTCCCTACTAAGCCCCCTCGCCCCGTCAAGGCAGTCCTACATGGAGGGGGTTCTTTTAGTTCGTATCGTACTATTATATTACATTTTCCATCACGATAAACTCGTTGATCTTGTTACGATACTTCCCCTGGTTCGGTTTGCGAGTCATGTCTATCGTGGCGAAGCCGTAGTCGTCAGCATTCCAGCAATGCGTGCAGAGGTTGCGAAACGACTCGTACGTCATATACCCTCCGACGAACTCGTCGTACACGTGCTTGAGGTTGGTGGCATTTAACGAAACAAGCAAATGAAGTTTGCGTTGTCCCTGATCAGTTGCTTGGGGATCTTCGAGAAGGTCTGAGCCAAGTAAAAGCAGTCCATGCCCTTGTGGCGACCTCGAGTGAAGTAGTTGCGAAACCTCTTCCTGATTCTCGAGGATGACGTCGTCGAAGACAACCACCGAATTCTCACGACTCTCGTCCAAAGGTACCATCTGCGAGGCAAAGGTGGCTATTTCAAGATCGTCGTAGATTGCAATCAGCTGTCGGTATTTCGATTGCTCGAGGCTCTTGGAAAAGACGTACAGGTGTCTGTTCTCCCAATCGAGCCAGTGGGGAGCCAGGATGAAATTGTCTACCATCAATGTGGTTTTGCCACGACCCGAGGGCCCCCCGATGAGGCATCTGATACTTTCGGGAAGCAATTCGCCTTTTTTCTTTCTTCCTTTACCTTCGCCAACGTCCGGGAGCCTCTTGGTCACCTCCCAGCTCATATGATATCGACAGAATCAACCCAAGAATTCTGCGAAGAGGGAAGGCCGAGCCACTTGACGTAAAGTTTGCCCTTGCTGCGTCGGAGCACTTTCTCCACAAGGTAAGTGTCCGGGAACCTAGTGGCGGACAGTTCCTGCTCGCAGAATCGACCCTCGATGTCCTCACCGTCCGCGGTGCTCTTCAGCTTGTAGGTGGGGATGTAGGGAGGTGATGAAGGCGGGAGAACATCGGTCACAGTGAAAATTTCTGTAGACCAGTTTCGAGTGAAACCTTTGTCGAACACTCCGGGGCGTTTGAACTTGCTCACTCTCACCTTGTCTCCTATTTTATACTTTGGTTTCTTGATTTTTTTACCAGTGTTTCGTTTGCAGTACACTTCGGAGAGCAGCCACCTTTCGTTTCGCTTGGACACTTCCAAGGGTTTCATCCCGATCGTCCTGTGAATTCGGTTGTTGTATTCCTCCACCAGTTCGGGCACCAGATCCACCCACTTGTAGTTCCCGCGGAGGGTGAACCGTTTCCACATGAGTCCCTTGAGGGTCCTGTTGAATCGCTCCACGATGCTTGCTTTCAGCTCGCTGTAGGTTGAATAGTGAAGAATACCGTTCTTCTTGAGCATCCTCCCGAAGGTAGAGTTGTAGAATTCCCTGCCTCGATCGGTCTGCAGGAAACAAGGGGATCTCTGTTTGAGAACAGAAGCGAAAGCTTTGCTGACCTCAACCCCGGTCTTGTTTTTAACGGGTATCGCCCAAGCGTACTTGCTGAAAGTGTCGATCACGGTGAGGAGGTATCTGAACCCCTTGTTGATCTTGTGAATCCCCTTGAGATTCCCCGTGCTCATCTCCACGAGGTCGGCCTGCCAGAGGTCGTCTATCCCTTTGTTGACCACGGGCAGTCGAGGATAATTCCTGCGGGCAGGTTTGTGCAGTTCGTTCACGATAGCTGCTCTCATGGCAATGGAGGTTGTTTGAGGTTTATAGACAACAGAGGCTCCGATGCAAAAATATGGATCTATTATCTTCCTTGCTTTCTTGCATTTTTTTTTGGTTACTTGCTTGCTTACGATAGACGACTGACACTGGCGACGGGATAGGAGAGCACCAACTCCAAAAAAAGCGGTATCGGATGCTCCATATTCGTCTCGATAGATTCAGCGTACAGACGATCTCCGACGGAAACGTTGTCGTACGAGACTCCGATTTTCATGTTGTCGTGCTTGATCCTGAACAAACTTTCCCCGTGATGCAGACTTATCGCGACACCGCTCGAGGGATGCAAGTTCACAATCCGGAGACTTCCGCCACCTAGCGAGAGTTCGTAGAAGATGCTATTGTTGTTGAAGATGAAGATCTTGCCAGTGTTCTCTTCGAACTGCTTCACAATACCGTTCAAGTGGATGATTGTAGCTGCCAACAGGTCGGTTCGGAAAGCAAGCAAGGCATCGTCAAGCATGTCTCGAGCTTTGACGACCTCTTCGCTGGATATCTTGACGTACTTGCGAAGCGTGGCGCCAGGTTTCCTCCTGTTGTAGCCGAACACGTTGGTTGGCATGTTATAGCGCATTTCTTTCTTTCCCACTGCTCAAACTATTTTATTAATTGTTCCTCTTCTTGCTTCGAGAAAAAGGTCTCGAAGATATTTTTACTGGTAAAGATTTTCTTTCGAAGCCAACGCCCTTTTTTCCCTTGCGTAATTAACCAAGAACAGAGCCGCCCGAACAGCGAAAAGAGGCTCATCGATAGAGGAAATGCTGGAATTTGTATTGTTTCTTTGTTTTCGAAAGCATACTTCATCCCCTGAAGAGCACTCGTTTTGATTTGTTAGCTAAATTTAGCTTGCGGCTCAAACAATGCATGATAGAATAAATGTTGCCAACTCACTAGGTTAGTTTAACTCGTACAAATATTGTGGTGAAATGTTTACGGCAGAGCTGCCAACGCTGACAGTGAGGTTAACATACACCGTGAACTCTTGTAATAAACGGCGTAAACGACATGTTGCCAACTCACTAGGTTAGTTTAACTCGTAAAAATATTGTGGTGAAATGTTGATGGCAGAGCTGCCAACGCTGACAGTGAGGTTAACATTCACCGTGAACTCTTGTAATATACAGCGAAAAAGGCTACGGTTCGCTACTACCCAATAGGTGATTTCCCGTGAAGGTACTGTGTTAACCGTGAAGGTACTGTCATATAGGTGCTTTCCCGCGAAGGTACTGTGTTAACCGTGAAGGTACTGCCATATAGGTGCTTTCCCGTGAAGGTACTTTAAAATATACAGCGTAAAAGGCTACGGTTCGCTACTACCCTATAGGTGATTTCCCGTGAAGATACTGGGTTAACCGTGAAGGTACTGCCATATAGGTGCTTTCCCGCGAAGGTACTGGGTTAACCGTGAAGGTACTGCTCTATAGGTGCTTTCCCGTGAAGGTACCTTAAAATATACAGCGTAAAAGACTACGATTCGCACAAAATTACCGTGAAGGTAGTGCTCTATAGGTGTTTTCCCGTGAAGGTACTGGGTTAACCGTGAAGGTACTACCCTATAGGTGTTTTCGGGGGTTAACCGTGAAGGTACTGCCATATAGGTGTTTTCCCGTGAAGGTACCTTAAAATATACAGCGTAAAAGGCTACGAATCTTCCGGATGAGTCAGCTCCGCTAGTTTCATACTACTTCCTCGAACAAATCTTATGTAAATACATTTCCAGACACCTTCATTCGATACTGTCCCCTCACCAGCATGGATTCACACCTAAACGGTCGATTGTAAGAAATTTATTGGAAATCTCCGACTTTATAACCTTGATGCTGGACGGGAAAGGCCAATTTGATGTAATTTATACTGATTTTTCAAAGGCGTTCGATCTTGTTGACCGTGATACACTTCTCCAAAAGCTTCACCATCTTAACCTCTCAGCCCGTGTTTTAAAACTTATCTCCTCCTACCTGAAAGACCGAAAGCAGTATGTTAGATATGATAATAGCATGTCTACTGTATTTCAGACCTCCTCGGGTGTCCCGCAAGGATCGAACCCTGGACCACTGCTATTTCTTGTGATTGTTAACGATCTCCCACAATGCCTGCTACATTCCAAGAAACTCCTGTACGCGGATGACCTGAAAATATTTAAGTCTATAACGAACGATAATTATACCTTGGAACTGCAAAACGACATTGAAAATCTAAAACTCAATTTTAACAAATGCAAAATTATGACTTTCACTCGAAAGAAACAACCCTACACGCACACTTATACAATCAGTGGCCACACGTTAGACAGAGTGTCAAGTTATAAAGATCTTGGTGTTCAGTTTGAAGAAAATAACAGTTTCCGAAAACACATCGACCGCATTGTAGCAGAAGGGTACCGAAACCTAAGGTTTATAATGAGAATGGGAAACGACTTTAAGGACTTAGAAACATTCCAAACGCTATACAATACCTACGTAAGGTCAAAATTGGAATACGCGTCTATCGTCTGGTCCCCACAAAACCTAAATGAAACTAGCAGAATAGAGTATGTACAAAGCAAGTTCCTTCGATTCCTAGGACTGAAAAGAGACTGCGTTTACCCCAAATATACTCCTTATCATACCCTAAAAAAATACTGCAATGTACAATCCCTAGGGGATAGAAGAAACATACATCAGTTACTATTCTTACATAAACTTTTAAACAACTCATTAGACTCCTCTCAGCTGCTCTCAGAAATCCCTTTTTATGTACCATATAATAAGGTAAGACCACGGAAAGAGCTGTTTCAAGTACCGAGAGCTCAAACAAAGTCAGCCAATGCGGCACACACTGGGAGAATGTGTAGGTTATATAACGAAATTGCAAAGAAGTATGATAAGATAGACATCTTCCAAAGTTTTCGAAAATTCAAAAGGGAAACAAACTTATTTCCAAAGCCAGACTTAACTTTGTTTATTAGTTCAGTCTCTTTATGTACAGGCGTAGAGTCCATCCTATTTTTATTTTTTCTTTTGTGTTATTAACTAATTACTGTCATTACATCTATATATCATCGTTTTTAAATGTAAGGTGAAGTACATATGTTTTTCCTTGGTTATTTTCTTGGTTATCATGTGTAAGTTCTAACCCAAACTGTCAGGAGTTTAATACTTTATACTTCTGTTTCATATCTAATCTTAATATTAATTTTTATATTACTGTAACACATATTATTGTACTTTTTGAATTCTTCTGATTGCATATTTTGTGTACCAAACAGAGTTATAATACAATACACTGTAAATGGGCATTTGCCTGTAGTGTCATGTCTTTAAATAAATAAATAAATTAAAGTATACATTCGATCCATTTATATCTGAACCGAAGATACCGTACTTGCATATTCTCATATCGCCCAGTGTTATGACATTGTGTTTCACACTGTTTGTGCTTATAACTAATCAGCAACATCAAGGCGGTATGAGAAAAATACAAGTTTAAGATAAAATATTTGGGCCCTAGCAATTAGCTACGTGAACTCGATAGCGCTCTGTCATATGTCTTCAGCTAATCGTATTACTACCGGACGATATATAAAATTATTGAGTAATGAAACTTTTTTCCAACAAGTACATTTCTTTGCAACTAGATGGTAGCATCTAGTGATACATACTGCTTTCATGTTCTCAAAGTACAATTATTTGCTGCTAGATGGCATTGGTGATATATAAATCACTGTGTAGGAAGTATCTTCGGGAACCTAACTTGCGTGACATGTAAGAATTCTCATGTAACCTAGTTTTTACTTAACCAAATCAATAGTTTTGTCACTAGAATTCTCTGCATTCCAAATGTTCCTGAGTGTATGCGTGTGTGTGTGTGAAGATTGATGCACTTACGGGAGCGTGTGAATATTGAGGCATTGAACTGTTAAGAATGAATGAATCTAAGTAAGGTCATAGGTTTTCATAGTGTTTTTTTTCTAATTAAAAAAAACTTTTCCTTAACCAGTAACTTTAACCAAATTGAATACTAACAGAAATGTTGGCAAGAATTCTCATGCAACCTAGTTTTTACTCAGGCAAAATCAATAGTTTCGCATTCCAAACATTCCTTGAGTGTGTGCGTATGTGTAGAGATTGATGTGACGTTGACTTTCAAAGAATGTTACATTAATAATACTGGCTTGGGAATGTCATGACCTTCTTTTTTCTCTATAAAAAAAGAGAGAGGGTCATGTGATTTGTGCTGATTGGTTGGCTAAGGGTAATTTCCCGACGTCGCCCGCGAGACGTCACCAGGATGGGGAGCTCCAGCAACCTGTGTAGGCTTCGGGCCAATCAGGAAGCATAACGTCACGCCGGGGACTTGGAAACGTAATACATAGCGAGCCGTGACAGCATACCATTCGGAACCCACGCGCGCGTGAAAGAGAAAAGCTTTGTTTTCCGTAGACCCAAGCTCGAGCATTCGTCTTTTGTTTTTCTTTGTGAGTGATCAGCGCTGCGAACGTCGGCTCCCCTTTACCTAGGGGTAGACACACCGGGAAAAACGAGCCTTGACGGGCACCGGCCCTGAGCATTGTGTACAAACGGTCACATTTGCGAGTGTAGTGTTCGGGGTCACCGACGCTTGCCCCCGCTGGGGGTTGGCACGCCGTACCGGGCTAAGACCGGGCACTGGCCCAGAGCCCTTTAATTGAATTGAATTGAATTTAAATTTTTGGGAGCGTCAGCACTTAGGCTATTTTGCTCCCGTCATTTTATACGGGGGCCGTCATTTTATACGGGGGCCAGCCCCTTATTACAAATAACAACTCTAACGTTGCCTAACTAAAAACGTTAAAATGTTCTGACTTCTGTTAAAAGCTGAGGCTGAAAAGGGGCACTCAGCACACACAAGGACAAAAAACAGGACAACACACACAAAATTATACTGGCCATAGTGCCAGTCGCCAGAGCCTCGTTAGTCTTTAGTCCAGGGTGCACTACGTGGACGTGAGGTTGACATTTGGGTGTACTACGTGGAAGATCATCCCTTACACCCCCAGAGCCCTTTAAAGACCCCTTAGCGGGCACCACAAAGAAACAAAAAAAAAGCGACTAGTGTTAGCTAAAGTGAACAGTATTTGCGTACAAAGTGTAACCAGGATGGATCAGACGGAAAGGGCCGGCAATGACTTAGGACCACCCACCGACCTAACAAACCGCACCGAAGCAGCCAAAGCCCTTATTGAGGTCAGTAAGGGCACCCAACTAGGTAAGCAGCATGATATCAATAATATTTGTGAAACCATCAATGATAGACGCACCACACCACCAACACAAACACTACTGCATGAGCAAATCAACCCGTTAAACACCCCTACCACCTCGAAGTCATATACTGACGTCATAAAATCACCCCCTTACCCAAACCTCAAAACCCAGAACCTCACCATAAAACCTACACCAAGACTGCCATCTATCACCCTTACCAGCCACCAAACCTATCTTAGGTTAATTAAGTCCCACCCAACCATCACAGTCAAAATGGTCAGAGGAAGCTACAAGAGTCATACCCACTCGAAAGAAACCTATGAATCCGTCATTGCCGAGCTCAAGCGAGGCAAAGACGAGTTCTATTACACCTCCCTTTCAGATGCAAGACCCTTTAAGATGGTAATCAGAGGCCTAACCAGGGCAATGGATGCACGTGACGTTCAGGAATTTTTAATTGCCGAACTTGAAAATGAGCAAATTACAGTAACACAGATGACACGGAGAAATGTCAATAATGGTCACAGAGACCGCATGCCTCTATTCCTGGTTAGGCTTCCGAATGCCTCTTACAAACCCCACCTCCTGAAAATAGAATTTATCTTAAGATGCACAGTCTATTTTGAAGACTACCAAGCTAACCAAACCCCCAATGTCATAACTGACAATTTTTTCATCACTCCACCACCAACTGTCACCTGAAGCCACGCTGTGTTAAATGTGCAGGTGATCACCTTACCAGTTCGTGCACAAAAGGCCCCAAAGACAAGCCTAAATCCGCGAACTGTAAGGGTGACCATGCAGCGAGCTACAGGGGATGCGTGGCTCCCAAACCCCCACCCCCGAAAATACAACTCCCCCACCCCAAAACCCAACCACCCAAGCCCTTAGTTGATGCCGAGGGATGCACAACAGTAGTGGGGAAGTGACAGGCAAGGGACAGGGCAACTAAACTTAGGGTAGAAGAGAAACGAACGCGGAAGAGTAGTTACCCATACACTAGCCCAACAACTGACTCCAGTGATGAGGACTACATTCATTCCACCCCTAAACCACCCCAACCAAAACCTGATAAACCCAAACCGACCGGCAGTGTCGACACGACTGACATGACCGACGTTGCCAAAGTCACTGGCCCCCTACCCCTCCCCACACTCACAACAATGTAAATAACAATGTGTCCAAATTAATTCACTCCATTTCGGAAACAAATAAGAAATTCGACGAGGACTTTGACATCACCAAGGCTCTTGGACACATAAAAACCCTAGTCGGGGTGTTCAAGAGAACCCGTGATGAAGAGGCCCTCGTCCTTGTTGAATTTATGTTAAATATGGTAATTAGCCTTGGGTCAGGTAACTAGGATACCGGAAATGAGGATACTGGCTTTCAATAGCCGTGGCCTACATGGCCAAAAACTAGAAATATCCGAATTCATGACGGAAAACAAAATTCATATTGCATTCTTTTTCGAAACAAACTTAACCCCCGAAAAAAGAATTAGCTTTCGAGGATACCACAAAATCCGAAAGGATAGACTGGGTGTCGGCCAAGGCCTGGGCATACTAGCAGTAATAAATAGAAAACTTAAATATACCCTAATAAATACGTCCCATATCACCACAATGGAAACAATTGCTATAAAAATCCAAACAAACAATGGATCAATCACATTTCCCCTTCCCGAAAGATCACTTTAAATGACCTCAAAAATTTAGAAAAACTCGACCGCTCTGTCCTTTTGATAGGAGATTGGAATTCAAAACATTTTTTTTACTGAAAACAGAACAAGAATAACGGTAAATCACTAAATGAGTACTTACAAAAAAGTTGTTTACAGGTGTTATCCCAAAACCGACCAACCCACTACCCTTATGATCCAAACAGGACCCCGGACGTCCTTGATTTTGCTTTATTTAAAAATATCCAACACCAGCTCAAAATAACAGTAGAGAACGAATTTATGTCAGACCACCAGCCAATTATAGTAACTGCCTCTGTGGCCACTGACCAAACTACCCTCCCCTTCAAATTTAACTACAAGAGGGCCAACTGGCCTAGATATCAAACATTAATAAGGGAAAGTCTACCCCCCACACCCCCAACCCAACTCACCAGAAGAGAGAGACCAACTGCTCGACGTCTTCACCACTACTATAAACAAGGCGGCGAAAGCTGCGATCCCCCCGTAACCCCCCTCCCATACAAAACAATCTCCCACCTCACATCAAAAGTCTCATGAAAACCAGAAACCAAACGCGGGACCTATTCCGACGTACCCACGACAGGGGTATAAACCCCTCATAAATCAATTGCAAAGACAAATTAAATTAGAAAGCGAACATTTTAGAAATAAGAAATGGGCTGAGTAAACATCCAACCTTAAAATTACTGATAACTCAGCCTGGAAACTAACTAGGGCACTCGCAAAGCCCTTTGCCCCGCCTACGGCTCTCCGTGGGCCTAACGGATTAGTATATGATGAGGAAAAAGCACAAGCCTTCGCCGATACCCTTTACCGAAAATAACACCAACACAGACCCGGACGAAGAGCGATACATCTATCGCACAGTCCAAACCTTTTTTCGGGAGGAAAACAATGATAACGCAGTACCAACTAACGTTAGAAAGCTAAATAGTATAATTAAATACCTACCCCCCGTAAAGCTCCAGGCCCAGATGGTATACAAAATATACTAATCGAAAACATACCCCTAGAAGCTATAACGCTACTCGCTACCTTAATAAACGCGATACTAAATCTAGCATACTTCCCCATGGAATGGAAGAAAGCAAAAATTATTATGATCCCTAAGCCCGGAAAACATCCCCTCTTCCCTCAAAACTATAGGCCCATTAGCCTCTTGTCCACGCTTGCAAAAGTCACGGAGGCTGTAATCCTCAGTAGACTCAAATTTTACCTTATGCAAGCCAATGACATAATAAATGAACAATTTGGATTCAGAACTAAACACTACCACCCACCAGCTAGTCCGCCTAACGGAATTTATAACGGGGAAATTTAATAGAAAAATGATTACTGGTGCAATATTTCTAGACGTAGAAAAAGCATTCGACAAAGTCAGGGACCACTGTACAAACGAATACAGACAGGAGTCCCAGACTGCTATATCAAATTCTTCCGTTCATATCTTAACAATAGGCAATTTGCAGTCAAAGTAAATTCCGATACCTCCAGGTACTTAAATATAAACGCCGGAGTGACATAATACATATGTCAATGAATCCCCCATGCACCATCCACCAAATTGGCCTTAATCGCTGATGATACGCTAATATATACATCAGGTTACAACCATAATGCCATAAATAGACTCCAAGATCGTATTACTATACTCAAACCATGGTTCGATAAATGGAAAATCAAAATAAACGCAAACAAATGCGAAGCTATTCATTTCACAAGACGACGATCCCGCTTAAACACGGATTTAAAAATAGGCCGAACCACCATTGCATGGAAAGACTCAGTTAAATACCTGGGCGCTCACCTCGATACTAAATTAGTTTTCAAAAAACATACCAATGTTCAGATCGGTAAGGCACAAGCCACACTCAACAGCATAAAATGACTTTTATATAGCCCTCAATTCCCCATCAAACACAAAACCACGTTATACAAGGCCCTTTTGCGCCCGGTGGTAACAAACGCCATCCCAGCCTCTGGCTTTGCACTCAAACTTAACATTAATAAAATCCAGAGATTCCAGAAAAAAATTATAAAAATTATGGCCAGGCCCTGACCGAAACCATAAATAAACTGTATTTGAAAACGAACAACCACCCTAATCCGTTAATTAGAAATCTTGGCAAGTATGACAAACTACCACTACAAACATAAGAGACCCCTCCACGGGGCATTTATGAACCCCCGACCACCCCTTCCATGTAGGACTGACGGAGCGAGGGGGCTTAGTAGGGAGACCATTTTCATCTCATCATTTCACTCATTCTTCACATTCATATTTCACGTTTTCACCATTCCATCACGTCATTCCTCTAAATACCTTTAACCTCCCTACAACTAAGGGTCCTGCTAGACGAGAAAACCTCGATAAAAAAACCTATCCCAAAGTGTGAGTTGCACGTGCCGATGGGACAGTGTTGGCTGCAGGGGTAGGTGCAGTCGCGAACGTGGCCTCGGGGATTTCGGTTTGGTCCTCGAGAAGCCTCCATTTTTGGGGGTAGGACTTCCTCGGCATAGAGGGCATGACGAGGCGACAATTTATGGACTCTCCACAATAAATATTTTTTGTATCTGGGTACAAAGAACAACTCAAACAGGGGGAAACCCCCAAAACGAGCGCGGCCTTCGAGCCCGCTTTAATTAGTGGAAAAGACTAGTAACGTGCCACGTAATCTTGTGATTAGTATTGTGCAGAAGACCGAAAGTACCGATGCATCTGAAACAACCAAGAAACATGCAGCTGCTACTTTGCAGCACTTGTCACCGATCCTTATCAAGAAACAGCTAGACTACGCCGCTGGTTCAGATGTACTAGAAATAAAGAAGCTGAGAAACGGGAGTCCACTTATCCAGACCAGCACAGATCGCCAGACCAACAACCTTTTAAAGCTAAGATCTTTGGGCGACTTCCCTGTTAATGTTGAACCTCACCGTCAACTTAACAGTACTAAAGGTGTCATTCGCCACTCGGATCTGTTAAATGCTGAGGAGGAAGAGATTCTTGAAGCACTCTCAGACCAACATGTCACCGCAGTGCAGCGAATAAAGACGCGAAAATCCGGAGAACTTCTACCAACTGCTTCAATTATACTGACATTTCAAACGACCACTCTCCCAGATTTGATACGGGCTGGATATTTGAGACACAAAGTCCGGCCGTACATACCTAACCCGATGCGGTGTTTCAAATGCCAGCACTTTGGGCACACTCAGCCTTCCTGCAAGGCCACTACCGCCCTTTGTGGTAAGTGTAGTAAGCCTGATCATGGGCCCGAACCTTGTTCTTCTGGTCCCAAATGCATTAATTGCCAAGGCAAGCACCCAGTTTGGCATCGTGTCTGCCCCTCTTTCCAACAAGATAAGAAAATCAGAGAATTGGTCGACACAGAGAAATCTCTGCTGGTCAAGCAAAACAACGTCTCCGGGAAAGTATCCGCAGCACTTTACCTGTGCCATTGGCTACAGTTGCTGCAGCTGCTCTTACCCGTCGCAGTGTAGGTGTACAAACCAGCGACGTGTCAACGCAAACAACAACACTTCCCATAGTAGCTCGTCCTACTCCACAGAAAAAAAAGTTCAACCAGGTACACAGAAAAGAATACTTTCTCAAGTCCAGTAGCTCTCCAGTCAGGGTGGCAGCCACCACCCTGAAATTTATCAAGGTGACGGGGCCTAGAAATAGAGTACGCCTCAAAAAGGTAACAACTATACCTACAGCTATGGCTTATTGTCTCCAATGAAACCTTAACGGTTTCCGTACACATCTCGAGGAACTGAAAATTCTAATATCTGAATTTGACCCTGCAGACGGTGGAAGAGTCCAGCTCTTTGCAAAAAACTAAAAACATTTGTTAAAATACTGCTGTCATCACCCAAGAGGGATGACAAACACCCAGAAAGGTTAAAAGTCTGCCGGAGGTAAGCCAGATCGAAACATTCAACGAGAATGTGTCAAATGCTTAAAAAAGCATTGCAAACACGAAAAAACGGAGGGGCCAGCCCTTGGAGCACGTGACCGTGCGTTAGACGGCTGTGTCCTAGACGCATGCGGTAAGGATAATTTCTTCTCGCCGAGAAAGACGGGACGAGGAACGCCAAGCACCTATGGTGGGCTTAACAGCGTGAAGCTTGTTCCCCATTTCCGCATCCCAGTCGGCCTGGCAAGTGTTAAGAAGTCTACAACGGAACACACTCTGCAGGTCGCTAGCAGGCAAACGGTGGACGAGAACGTCGCAATCTGCATCAGCAGACTTGGCGGCAGCATCAGCTGCTTCATTCCCCTGAATGCCCACGTGGCTAGGGACCCAACAGAAGTGTACATCCACGCTGGCAGATAAGGACACAAGCCGTCTGAATATGCGTTGCGCTACTGGACGCCGGGAATACGGCGAATCCAAAGACTGCAACACGCTGGTCGAATCGCAGCACACAAGGACTTTCTTCAGCCCATGCACGTCTGCAAAGTCCAGTGCCTTTAGAATGGCGTATAACTCTGCCGTAAAGATGCAACAGGCAGGATGTAGGGAGAAACTGGAACTTTGAGAGTCTAGGACGAAGGCGCAACCAACTGATTCCACTGTCTTGGACCCATCCGAGAAAAACACATTAAAATTGGGGTGCTTCGAACGAAGTTCTATAACCCGTTGCTGGTATACAACCATTGGTGTTTCTCCCTTTGGAAGGGCAGTCAGAGAGAAATCGATAGAAGGTGCAGGAAACTTTCAGGTAGGGAGAGGCGGAGTGAGTGGAGAGACGCCAGGAACATCACTGTCAACACCAAGTGCTGACAGGATCTCGTCTGCACGAACATCAAATGGTCTAGTGACACAAGGGTGGAGCCGATACCTTGCCAGCCTACTCTCGTCTGAGATGGTGTGAAATGAAGGATGTGAAGGCATTGAGGGAAGATGGAGGAAGTAGTTCATTTCCAGCCGATGTCTTCGCAGAGACAGCGACGGCTCAGATGCCTCTACGTACAAACTGGCGACTGGACTGGTACGAAAGACACCAGAGCACACGCGTATACCAGCATGGTGGACGGTGTCTAGGATGCGAAGTCTAGATAGGCGGGCAGAAGAATACACAACACATCCATAATCAAGCTTCGACCTGATGAGTGCACGGTATAGGCGAAGCAGTACCGTCCTATCGGCACCCCAGGAAGTATCAGACAAAAAAAAAGGTTGAGAACTCTAAGACAAGAGAACTTTAACTGGCGAAGGTGAGGCAGCCATGTTAATTTCTTATCAAAAATGAGGCCCAGGAAGCGGACCTCATTCACGAAGCACAGGGGAGATTTCCCCATGTACGGGTCAGGATCGAAATGACATGTACGCTGACGACAAAAGTGAACACACACGGATTTCTCGGATGAGAAGGTGAAACCTGTTTGGGAGGACCACTCGACCAGTTGGAGTTGACGAGAAGCTGACGCGAGATTCCGTGAGCGACAAAAGATCGTGAGAGAAAGAATGTTTGCCATAACACTGTTCACTGCTATGGCAAACAGAGTCACACTTAATACGCTGCCGTGCTGAACACCGTTCTCTAGTTCGTGACGATCGGAAAAGGAGTTCACAACACGTACGCGGAAAAAGCGATATGATAAAAAGTTTTGAATAAAATACGCCATATGGCCACGGACGCCCCAAGAATGGAGCTGCTTTAGGATGCCAAAGCGCCACGTTGTGTCATATGCTTTTTGGAGGTCCAAGAAAACTGGAACTAAATGTTCCTTGTTGAGGAATGCATCCTGAATATGTGTTTCCAGCTGAACCAGATGGTCCAGTGTGGAACGGTTGGAGCAAAAACCAGATTGAAAATTACTTATCAATGAGTTTTCCTCAAAAACCAGGTGAGACGCTTGTTGAT
This sequence comes from Lepisma saccharinum, assembly GCF_977018435.1. Lineage (NCBI taxonomy): Eukaryota > Metazoa > Arthropoda > Insecta > Zygentoma > Lepismatidae > Lepisma > Lepisma saccharinum. The sequence goes on along the minus strand of NW_028142899.1, from coordinate 6,211,126 downwards.
CATGCGTTCCATCAACTTGCACACACAGCTAGTTAAGGCAATAGGCCTATAACTCGAGGCTGCGGTGCGTTGTTTACCTGGCTTCAAGATGGGAACAATAATAGCTTCTTTCCAGGAAGTAAAGAAAGAGTCCTCCAACCAAAGCCTGTTGAATACCGCCAGGAGGAAATTTCTTGCTCCAATGGCCAGATGACGAAGCATCTCATAGTGGATCTTGTCCACTCCAGGAGCTGTATTCTTAGAATCTCGAAGTGCCTGACCGAACTCCCGTTCGAAAAACGAGAGGGCGTCGTTCCTGACTGTCCTTCTCACGGCGGAAACGTGGTTCATAATTTTCAGAGCGAGACGCATCAAAAAACTGCATGGCCAAAATATTAGCTATGTCTCCGGAATCGGTGTGCAACGTCCCGTCGTGCTCCAGAGCGTTCAGAGGAGTAGATGCACCCCACTGGATGCGACGTACTTTGGTCCAAACGGCTTTCGACGAAGCCTGCTTCGTCAGAGAAGACACGTATTGGACCCAGCACGCCTTCTTACTGGCTCGAATGAGCTGACGGGCACGGGCACGTTTAATGCGGAACTGCTCGAGGTTTGCGGCAGTGTGGTTCCTATTAAATCGATCGAGAGCATGATTGCGGTCCTTGATGGCTGCACCGATCTCCGCAGTCCACCAGGGGACTGGGCGTCGCCTCGCAGGTCCACTGGGATGTGGAATGGAGGTGCGTGCAGCATCATGCACTGCTGACACAAAGATGTCTAAGGCGTCGATTGGTGGTAAAGTCGACGCAAGATCGACTTCAAGGTCCACTGCACGCTCGAAGGCTTCCCAGTCGGCCCGACTGAGATTCCAGTGAGGGTGGTGTTCACGTGATTGCTGAAGATGCTCGAAGGTAAGAATGAGAGGGAAGTGATCACTCCCACAGAGATCAGGATGAACGCTCCAAGATGTGGTAGGAGCAAGGCTGGGACTGCAAAAGGACAAGTCCAACGCAGAGTATGTGCCAGAGGAAGGACTGAAATATGTGGGAGTTCCATCATTCAGCAAGGTTAAACCTGATGCCTCACGGAATTGATCTACAATTTGACCCCGGGGCTCTGTACGAACGGAGCCCCACAAACGATGGTAGGAATTAAAATCGCCCAAAAGAACTACAGGAGACGGGAGTTGTTCAAATATACAATGGAGGTCCTCAAGAGAGAATCGCTCCTCCCTTGTGATGTAGACACAGCACACAGATATTGGCTGTGGTAGATGGACCCGCACGGCGACAGCTTGAAGGGGGGTGGTGAGAAAGATTGGTGTTGAGTGGATGTTATCTCGAACACCTATTGCAACACCACCGTGTGCACGACGACCCTCAGGAAGCTTGTCGGTGCTGTAAAGCGTGTATCCGTTTAGAATCACTGATTCATTTGGACGAAAATGTGTCTCTTGGAGACATACGATGGCAGGGTCAAATTCAGATGTTAGAATGTGCAGTTCCTCGAGATGTGTACGGAAACCGTTAAGGTTCCATTGGAGACAATAAGCCATAGCTGGAGGTATTATAGTTACCTTTTGAGGCGTACTCTGTTTCTAGGCCCTGTCACCTTGATAAATTCTTCGTCCGCGGCTTTGTCCTGTATCATGTCCTCGGGTAAGGACACAGAGGGCGAAGGGGATGAAGAAGGGGGAGTGGGGGCGGGTGCTTTGGGCGCCCGCAGGGCAGCTTTCAGCTGCGCTTTAAGTTTCAGGGTGGTGGCTGCCACCCTGACTGGAGAGCTAGTATACTTAAGAAAATATTCCTTTGAATGCACCTGCTTGATCTTCCTCTCTGTGGAGCGAGGAGTGGTTGCTCGTTTCCTCGAAGCAGGGCGGGCTACTACGGGAATCGTTGGTATTTGAGTTGACACGTCGCTGGTTTGTACCCCTACACTGCGACGGATAAGAGCAGCTGCAGCAACTGTAGCGAATGGCACAGGTTAACTGGTGCATATACTTTCGCGGAGACGTTGTTTGGCTTCACCCGTAGAGATTTTCTCTGTGACGACCAACTCTGATTTTCTTCTCTTGTTGGAAAGAGGGGCAGTCACGATGCCAGACTGGGTGCCCGCCTTGGCAATTAATGCATTTGGGACCAGAAGAACAAGGTTCGGTCCCATGATCAGGCAGACTACACTTACCACAAAGGGCGGTAGTGGCCTTGCAGGAAGGCTGAGTGTGCCCAAAGTGCTGGCATTTGAAAGATCGCATCGGGTTAGGGATGTATGGACGGACTTTTAGCCTCAAATATCCAGCCCGTACAATATCTGGGAGAGTGGTCATTTGAAACGTCACTATGAGTGAAGCAGTTGGTACTAGTTCTCCGGACTTACGAGTCTTTATTCGCTGCACTGCGGTCACATGTTGGTCTGAGAGTGCTTGAAGAATCTCTTCCTCCTCAGCATTTAGCAGATCACAGTAGCGAATCACACCTCTACTACTGTTAAGTTGACGGTGAGGTTCAACATTGGCTGTTTGTGCTGTAAGAACTGCAATTTACCATCCATTTCTTTCAAACTAGTGGCTAATGACGTCTCGGTAGATGTGCCATCTAGGTTTCGAATTTCAAAACACAGTTCCAAAACATTTTGCAGTTGATTATATTTATGGGATTCACTTGTTCACATGCGACAGGTGGACGTGGTTTGAAAACATACAGTGCATTGTAATTTAAATTCATAATTCATTGATTGATTGTTTGAATGAATTGTTGCTTCAAGTCCGCTTTAAATACAGGAAGGCTAATCGGGACTGGACATACAGTTTAAAGTGAAATCCGAACACGACAGGGTATCGAAACCGTGGCCGCTTGATTACCAACCGGCGACGTAACCAATACTTGATACATAAACCGAACATAAACATTCGGTGATGATCTATTTTCACTAGTTGTTTTTCTAGCATAATGTTGAATTTGAAATTTTGGGTGAGTCAGCACTAAGGCTATTTTCCACCCGTCACATTATACAGGGTCCAGCTACTTATCGATACAAATAACAACTAACGTTGCATAATTAAAATCATAAAATATTCTGACTCATTAAAAGCTGAGGCTGTAAACGAGCACTCAGCACACATAAGGACAAAACACAAGACAACACAAACAAAATTATAGTGGCCATGGGGCCAGTCGCCAGAGCCTCGTTAGTCTGCGGTTCAGGATGTACTACGTGGAAGTGAGGTTGACTATTGGGTGCACATCCTGGAAGGAGCACCCCTTACACCCCTTAGTATAATGTTGATGATTGACTCTTAATGCCTTCATTTGAAGGTTGATTGATTGATTGATTGATTGAGTTAAAATTTATGGGTGCGTCGGCACTTGAGGCCATTTCGCACCCTTCTGTGTATACGGGGAAATGTCCCCTTATCTAAAATTCTGACTGAGATTTAAAAAAGGGGTGTAGATTGCCCCTTAAGAAAAACTAAAATTGCAAGGTTGTAAAAAGACCTGCACGAGACAAACACAACACATTAAAAAGTCAGAATAAACTAAAAACCTCCTTACAGACGGTGGAAGAGTCCAGCTCTTCGCAAAAAACTAAAAACATGTGATAAAATACTGCTGTCATCACCCAAGAGGGATGACAAACAGCCGGAAAGGTTAAAAGTCTGCCGGAGGTAAGCAAGATCGACACATTCAACGAGAATGTGTCGGATGCTAGTAGACCCAGTGTCCGGGTTCTAAGCCATCAATTGGGGCTCGAATCATCATTTGGGGCTCGTCGTAGCCTTAATGGATTTCTCTCGTAAGGCACAGTGTTACCAACTCCTTACCCGAAAAAATCACCAAGGTTATAACGCTCGTCGTAGCCTTTTATGATGTATATTTTGAGGGCAGAGTTGGCAACACTGTGGGGGCACTGTAGCCTTTTATGAGGGGGGGGTTTATTGCTTTCTGTTTGCATCTGGCAACACTACCGTAGATTTTTTGACAGTGTTGTTAACCTACTGGGTTTTTTCACTGTAAATTTTCATCAAAGGACCTGAGGGGTCCATGTATTTTTTATGTCTGGCAATACTGTTGGGGGCCTAGTGTTGGCGACACTGTGGGTTTACTGTAGCCTTTTATGAGGGGGTCTATTGTCCTCTTTTTTACATTTGGCAATTTTATTGGATGTTTTGTTTGAGGCTTGGGTTTTGCCAACCCATCCGAAGAAAATTCCACTATATGATCTTTCACTGGCTAAGCTAACCTACAAATAGGAATTGGCAACACTGACGAGTCTTGAATTATTATTTGAGGCTCGTCGGTGTTGCCTACCCACTCTACAAAAATTCTACTATATGATATTTTGAAACTTTTGAATGCAACTTATCGTAAATTTTCCAACTGTGGGACCAAATGTTTATATATCGTGACTTTTGTAAACCTTTTTCGGGAACAATGTGTCGCACACACACACGTGCACGCGCGTGCCTGTATTGTGACGCAAGCAAACAAAAAAAAAAACTTTGCGTGTCATTACAAAAAAAAACTTTGACCGTATTCTTAAATAACTAACAAAGACAATGAATCTTTTTGGCTTCCGCAAACAGATCAACATGGAGACTGCACCGCCAAATTTCAATAACCTCTTACCTTCCGTATTATCTAAACTCAATGGTTTACTGATTGTTCATCTCAACAGCATTTGGACCAAACTGAATGACGATGTGGGCAAGATGTTTTATGTTTTTAATAACAATTTACATTTTTACGAAATTCCGATCGACGGGAAACTTCAAATCACCGTGAATCCGGAAAACGCAGGCGAAATCAAAATTTCTACCGGCAAGAATATTTTTCGAATCAAGCACGACAAGATGCTTTCTAACATTACGTACGATGTTTCTGCAGGAGATTATCTTTACATGGAACTTCTCGGAGATTACGACAAACTCATTCCTCTTTTTGTAGAATTACGAATCGTTTATCCTATTATAAATAACCGTTAACCAAAAATGCCTAACGACATTTTCGGCAACACCAAGCGTGTAGACCACGCAGAAGAGATTCTCATGTTGGACATTCGAGTTAAGAAGTTGAGGACCGATTTGATCGCTTTGCAGGAGACCTTAAACAAAAGTTTAGAGTCGGAAATCGCTACGCTCCAAACGCAATGTCTCGACCCCATTCTGAAAATCGATTCCGAACTGAAAACGCTCATAAAAAATTATGTCGACGTACCTTCTTACGACAGCGTTCAAAATATACAGTTGAGCGTGGATTCGCTTCAAAATGATTTGGCCAAATTACAGCAATTTCAATCGAAAAATGAAGATTTGGAAAAACTGAAACTCGAAATCGAAGAACGAACTTCCGCAATAGAAAAGAATTTCTCCGAACTTCAAACCGTGGTGAACGATATAGACGCAGAACGCTTGCACGTCGTCGTTTCCAAATTACAAGAAGAATTCACCGGCACGTTGGAAGAAATTAAATCCAAGTTGCAGACTTTGGAAGATACCATGACGAACCTACCATCGTCGAACGAACTGCAGGTCATCGGTAAAAGCGTCGCGAACATAAAAATTCCATTGGAGGCCTATCAAGATTTCGAACACATTCAAACCACCATCGCTACGCTTCAGGCGTCCTTGGAATTGATCAACGAAGAAATTAAAAATATTCACGCTGAAGCGAGAGCGTTGACGAGCATTCAAGACACGTTGAGCACGGTTCAGCATAAAATCGAATATTTAGAAAATTTGAACGTCGAATCCAATCTCGCTCATTTTCATCACGTACTCGACAACATACAGGGTGACTTGGAATCGTTACGGACGAGCGTGCCTTCGAGCGAACATTTGGAAAAATTGAAAACGGCGGTGACGGCACTATCCGATTCGAACGACATCAAAAGTTCATTGAGCGATCTCGAGAGTAGGGTGGCCAATCTCCCCACCTCCAAAGAATTGCACGCTTTGAAAAGGAACATATCTCGAATGCTGAAACGACTAGAAACGGAAACGGCGAACGTGGAACAGATTCGAGACGAAATTAGTTCGCTGGTGTCGACGCTGCCCACTTCGCAGAGCGTCGCCGACCTTCACACGCAGTTTACAGAGATGCGAAGCATCGTGAACGATCTTACCGAGAAGAGCTCGAAATTGAATCAAGTCGAGAACCTTCAGAACATTGTCGTCAACATCAGAGATCAAGTTGGAGTGCTGGAATCCACGCAGGAATCGACGCTGGCCTCTTTCGGTGCCAAGTTGCAAGAACTCAACGAAAACTACAAGCAGTTGAACGTGGAAGTGAAAATCAAACCGTCGTTTTCTGCCGTAACGGATACCATAATCGAGCATTTGCTGCCCATCGAAAATAAACTCGGACAAGTTCACAGTAATCTGCTCGGCGTCGACACTAAATTCGCCAAATTGTTCACCCTGCAAGCCATCGAAATCAACAGCGTTCCCAATCAACAGAGAATCTCCACGTTCGTCGAAGGTAACAAACTGTACATGTTGCATCCTTATCATCCGTACTACAAGTTTCTCCTCGATGGCACGATTCAGATAAACGAATTTTCGTACTGGTCTCACGGTAGAAAAGCTAGCGTTCCCACCATGACTTTGATATCGAATCGTGGTGTCCAGAAAGCAGGAAACATTCCTCTGGCACGTTGGAACGAAACGCGCAACATATATGAAATACACGAAGACGAAGATCTCACCGTTTTCGACGTGAGTGCCGGCGATAAGCTGATCATTCAAAACACGAGCGAAGTGCCACCCTCTTTGAATCCCATCACGCTTGTGCTTCTCTTGAAACGTAATCTCTAAGAAAAAATGTCTAGGCAAGCCATCGTCGAAGAATTGCATAAACCTGCACGCCGTAACTACGAACGTTTGGCTGTGGTAACCAAGGGCATCGACGACCTCTGGCAAAGTGACCTCGTGGAGATGAGTAGCGGCAATTTGAAAAACGTACATAAATTGAACAAGGGCAACAAGTACCTCCTCACCGTCATAGACACATTTTCGAAATTCGCATGGGCTCTACCTTTGAAGGCGAAAACGGGAACATGCGTCACGGAAGCATTCAAATTAATTTTTCGCGAAAGCGGCGGCAGACAACCAGGGTTTCTGCAAACGGTAAACGGTAAAGAATTTTACAACGCCGTATTCCAAAAGTTTATTCAAAAACACAAGATTCGACACTATTCGACCTTCAGTCACATCAAAGCCAGCATCGTGGAAAGATTCAATCGAACCTTGAAAACACACATGTGGAAACGATTCACGCTTCGGGGAAATTACAAATGGGTCGACATCCTGCCGGAACTCGTCGACACCTATAATGATACGGTACACAGAACGATAGGTATGAAGCCAGCCGACGTTACGAAATCTGACGAGCAACGTTTAATTTCTACAGTTTACTGTCCAAAGTACACGCCCACGACAAAAAAAGCTAAATACAAAATTGGAGACCAGGTGAGGATCAGCAAATTCAAACGCACCTTCGAGAAGGGATTCACAAAAAATTGGAGCACGGAACTCTTTACGGTGGTTCGAGTTCTACCCGGAAACCGACACACGTATATAATAAAAGATAGTAGCGGCGAGATTTTGAAAGGAAGATTTTACGAAGAGGAACTCTCTAAAACAAAATACCCCGACACGTACCTCATCGAGAAAGTATTGCGTAGGAAAGGTGACAAACTGTTTGTCAAATGGCTGGGACTTCCGGAAAAGAGTTGGATCGACGCGAACGAAGTGATCTTGTGAGTACGTGGAACGTGGTGAAGCGTCTACCGGATCCGGAAAGTCAAACGAGAAAAAAAAAAGAACGGTGAGTTGCTTCCCGACAGCATCCGCTGTCTGATCGTAGGTCCTTCGGGGTGTGGGAAAACGACACTGCTCGTGGACAATTTTCTCCTCGCACCGAATTGGTTAGATTGGAAGAACAGGCACCTGTACGTGTTCTCGAAAAGTTTGGAGCAATCCAAATACCAGCAACTGATGAAACTGTACGATGGTCTGGACATTGCAACGTTCGCCTCGGAAATAAAACCACTCGACGATTGTCGTGAAAATTCAGTCGTTGTGTTCGACGACGCCATCCTGAAAAATCAAAATGAAATTCGCAACTTTTTCACGCAAGGTCGTCACAAAGAAATGGATTGCTTTTACCTAGCTCAAACGTTTTCCAAAATTCCAAAACAGTTAGTGCGCGACAACGCTAATTTCATGTTTGTTTCGTCAAGATCACACCAACCTCAAGCACGCGTACGATGACTACGTAGGCGGAGACATGAACTACAATCAATTTTCGGAACGCTGCTGCTCTACTTGCTGGAACGGTGACGATTTCGGATTCGCTACGATCGACATGACGAGGAAACCAAACGACGGAAAATACAGAAACAAAATCAACGACTTTCTAAACGTTGCAACGTTGTGAGAAACGACGTGTATAAATAACGTCATGACGAAACGAAAAATCGAAGACGAAAATCTCAAGCTTCGCGATTACCTCGCGAAACGCTTCAAAGGTTGGAAATCCGAGAATCGCGGATTCTACGAAGAGAAGAAACGTCAGGATCAACCCGTGATCGATGCCATCAGCAGTCTAGGTAAAGAAATTAAAAGTGTCACGGAACAAAATAAAAATTTGATTAATGAACTCGTACCGCTCGCAGCTAAAAGTTACGCCGTACCCACACCCATTTCGAGCATTCCTTCGACGCCGTTCGAACTGAAGGATGCACCGGCACGACGTCGTGCCATAGGCAGCACGTCTTCGGATAAAATCGAGTTGGGGCCTTTGGCACGAGACTACCTGAGCACGGGGAAATTCGACAAGGATGAAGTGTTCGGATTGTATCCTAGCATGGAAACCAGCGAAGGCGGCGGTGTGGTGTGGAAGATTGGGAAATCGAAGGTGACCTTCGAAGGCAACGATATTAAAGTCAATTTAGGCGACAAGGATAGTTGGAACAGGTATCCGGGTACGGTGGGACTGTGGGAACTCGTTGCCAAAAAGCAGCCGAAAGATTACACCGACGAAGATTACCAAAGTTACAAGGAAATTCTGATCATGACGGATGCCTTGTACCAGAACAACGACGCCTCGCAGAATAGGGTGAAATCGAGCAGCGGCGAGAAGTACAGGAATCTCATCAAACCGATTTGGAACCAGGTCAAAACAGGCAGCGGCGTCAAACGCTACAACACGTTACCCAAAGAATTCGTTTGGGTGGACGACGTTAGGAAACTCGTGGACCGATTGTTGGTGATAGCCGGCGAAGAGAATGCAGGCAACCGTAATTTCTACAACGAGAAGGTTGGCATCGTGGACATGATCAGCACGAAACTTTCCAACTTCATCGTGAACGACGACAAGGGCATAGGTTACCTGATCAAAATCATCAACACGCTGCCTCCGAAATTCTGGAACGTGGCCGAAGGAAAAGGACTCGTGAACGACATCATCAACAAGTTACCTTTCGAGATGCATCTACCTGGCTAACAGTACTGCGGACCGGGCACCAAACTCGAGAAAAGATTGGAGAGAGGAGACAAGGGTGTGAATCCGTTGGACGCGGCATGCAAAGATCACGACATAGCCTACAACACCACGCAGACGGATCTGGACGCACGTCACGAAGCAGACAAAAAATTGGAACATGCAGCTTTCGAAAGGTTCGTGAGCAGAGACGCATCGTTGGGTGAACGGGTCGCCGCACTGGGTACCACCATCGCCATGAACACGAAACAAAAATTGGGGTGGGGTATATAAATAACATACCGTAAAAAAACTACACAAGAAAAAATCTCAGAATATATATGTAAATAACATACCGTGATAATAACACATAGAGCATCAACATGAAGCCCAAGGGTGTCGTGTACCAGATACCATACTCCAATCTTAAAAATCTAGGTGCCCTCGATGGGTTACTCACCAAGAAACAACGCGAGAAGAAACGTTCTTGCTTGTCGAAAGGACATGGAATGAAATTGCTGCTCAGCACACCTCAATTGAAAAGATTGCAGCGTTCGCGGAAACAGCAAAAGATCGGAGGTTTCATATTCAGCATCCCGGCCATCCTAGCAGCATTGGGGGCCGTTGGAAGTTTGGCCGGCGGAAGTGCCGCCATCGCGAAAACCGTCATCGACTCGAAGAAGAACAAGGCCGAGTTGGAAGAACAGAAACGTCACAACCTGGCCATGGAGAAGAAAGGAGGAAAGGGCGTGATGAGAAAGTTTAAAAAAAAGAAACAGAAGCACTCACCAACCGAGACATTGAATCTCTGATCGAACCGTTACAAATCAAACACTTCAGAGGAGTTTTCATGTCCGACTCGTTACCTTCAAGCGTTAAAAGAAGAGAATGCGGAGTAGTCAACTTGGACGGTCAAGAAAATCCAGGCACGCATTGGATATGTTACCACAAAAACGACAATGATAAAGCATTCGTTTTCGATTCTTTCGGAGGTGTCCCACCTACAAATTTAATTCATTATCTGAAAACGAACAAAACCTCTATATACTACAACGACGAACGCATTCAAAATTTCGGAGACGTGAACTGCGGTCATCTCTGCCTCTCCGTGCTCGCGTTTCTCTCTAAAATAAATAACCCTACGATCGAGGATTTCCAGAAAGCATTGTGGAACCTCAAACAGCATCACTAGGATGGGCGTGTTCCATCTCACGAGCGAATCTTCAATCTTGAAACTCACGCTGCACGACGACATCGTCTATCCTAAATCCGTGGCTCTGCGTGCATTCTACAGCATGTACCTCATACCTAATGTTACGCAGCACAACAACAAAATTAGCGTCGGAAGCGAACACATCGTCGTCACGCCAGGACAATACAATCTTTCCACTTTGCAAGCTCAATTACCCAAAGGCACATACCTTTCTCAAAATTCGGTCACGCACAGAGTGGAAATCCTATCCGCGACGGAGACCGTGGACCTGGGCACCATGGGAGAACTTTTAGGTTTCGAGAACGACACCAAACTCGAAGCTGGCATCAAGCACGTAGCAACCAACATTCCTAAATTCTTGGCCATAGAGACTGAACGTACACTGTAACGTGGCCGAAGGTATGATCACGAAATCTTCGGACGGATTGTTAGGAAGTCACAAGCAGACGGGAATCATAGCCACTTTCAAACCAAGTTCCGAGTTCATGGAACCGATCATCTACACGCCCTCTTCGCCGATCTATTTTCCAGTATGTCGCAACCGCATAGACGACATAGAGTTGGTGGTGACGAACGAGAAAGGAGACGTGGTGGATTTCGCAGGTGCCACTACGACGGCCATCGTGGAGATCAACGTATAATAAATAACCATACATGTAAAATGGAGCAAATCGAAAGTTACGAATTGCAATCTTTCCCTCCCAACCGTCGCACGTTCGCCAATCTGAACGAAGCGAACAGGGAGATCGAATACGACGTGGACGTAGGCGACGGGTTCATTCATCCTCACAGAGCGGACCTCTACCTTCAATTCGACGTGGTGAAGAAGGAAAGCGGAGACGCGTTTCCCGCAGCAGCAAACTTGATACTCGTGGACAACTTCGTGCCTCACCTGTTCTCGCAGGTGGAGGTGAGGAAACACAACACCGTCATCGACAGAATAGATTATCCAGGCATCACGTCGACGGCAGTGGGAACGTTGAAATTATCCAAAACGGACGCAGCGTACTACCAGGCCGGGGGATTCGAAGCCGGAACCAAAATATCGACGAAAAGTCACACGGTGCTCTTTCCCATGCGTCTGCTGCCTGGTTTCTTCTCGGACTACAAGGAGATCATGTGGAAGGGAGGACTGAGGATCACGTTTCGAAGAGCTGCCAACGACAACGACGCACTGATGCGATACGCTACTTTGGGTCCGGACGGCACCACGCCGATAGCCAACACTTTACCCGAAGCGGCGAAATGCGTCATCCGGAGCATGGAATTGAGAATGCCGGTGGTAGAATACGAAACGAACTACGCCCTCAAGTACAAAGCGGAGATCTTGAAAAGTCCGCAGGTGCCGATTCACTTTCACGGTTACCAGTGCGTGCAGAAGATGGCGTCGGGAAGTCACATGGAATTCGACGTGACGACACAGTTCAACAACATACAGTTCGACATGCCAGATTTCGTCGTGGTGCTTTTTCAGACCGGACGCGATAACGATCAGGAAAAAGATTCCAGCAAGTTCGACGACTGCAAGATCAAGAACGTTTATCTGAAGAACGGTAGGAACGAAGTGTTCCCGCGCGAGAATTACAACCTCGACATGACCAAAGACGATTACCTCAAACTTTACGAAGCTTACACGGCTTACAAACGCGTGACCGAAGGAAGCGTGGACGTGTACTACGCGCCCAGCGAATTCAAAGCACGGAGACCCATGACCGTCATCAACACATCTAAGAGGAAGCAAGTGGTGGTCAACGATCGTACCAACATCAAGATTGTATGCGAGTTTCACGATGCCTTGCCTGCAGATACTCTGTGCAGTGTCATTCTTATTGCAGAGAAAACATTTGTGTATGACGTCAAGAATGAAAGAGTAACTGAACAGTTTTAAATAAATAAAAAAAAAATAGCACACAATAAGAAATGTGGAATTTTATATATATAAGTACAAATTGCAATTAGCAGTTTCCAGAAGTTTAATTTTGCTGTGCCATGCATGCATGTAATCGAGGAAGTGGAAGTAAATTAAAATTGTTTTTTTTTCGCATTGCCTATTACTTTTTGTTACACTCTGGGCAGGTCTTACTAGTTTGGAGGTGATAGTGGCCCCACGGAAGTGTATGGACCCCACATTCAAGAATACACCTCTTGTCGTGTGCATCCAGAGCAACTTTCCTGACAATATTAGTTGTAAGCACATGATCGACGCTTTGGATACGATGCTCTTTTTGTAGAATGGGCGATTTTGTTCTGAGGCACTCGAGGTAATCCTCAAACTTGAGGTGCTCCCGAACCACTTGCCTGCTTACACCCTTTGCCTTTTTTGTTACAGAACCCTCAGCCCGGATCGCATAGGCTTTGGCACGAAGTCCAGCAAACTCCACAATCACATCCCCGTCTTTCTCGTCCTTGAGTTTGCCGGGTATTTTTTTGTTCCGGGGCAGAATTCCATACCGGTTTAGCTGGGGATAGCCCGATGTGTCGAAGAGCTTGACAAGAGCTGGAACTTTGGCTATATCACCATACGCATCGGCCGTGCGAACATGGTACACCAAGCTGTCTGTGTCTGTGTAGAGGAGCGAGATATTGTGGTTGTAGTGTGCACGTAGTATGCCGTAATATGTCTCGAACATGCACAACTTGCTCAGATCCAAAACTGCAGCTCCCACATAGATGGGTTTGTTGAGTAGCACCTTGCCCCGGTTCATGTGAATCAGAGACATCTGTTCGTTGTAAATTGTTCGAGACCTGAACAGCGGGCTTGCAACAAGTCGACGACACTGTGTTTTCTTCGTCACCAACCTCACATCAACGCGATTTCGCACATTCTCCATGGTCTTCCCAAATACCGCATTGTTCATTAATTTGAAAAAATCGCGATCAAGTTCCGAAGTGGCATCAGTGCGATGTTTGGTGTTCAGTTCGATGTAAGGCTTCAACCATGGAGACTGCCTGAACAAGAGCACGTGGTAAACTGCTTTGACCGAGACCCCTTGCTGCATTAACCACTGGAGGTTCCGGTAGTGTAGCACATAACGCTTTTTGGGCTCCAAGTCCATGACGAGCTTCGGTTGATCCGAGCCAGGTGGACACTTGAATTCCGGAGCAGGCGAAAGGTCACAGAATGTATCCTGCAGCTTCTCGGGGAAGTCCAGGTCCACCTCGGCAAAAAACCCAAACTCGTCGCACTCTTTTTCGATGTCGTGGCATAAAGGATCAACCCACTTAAACTGTCCTGTTGGGAGTGGCTGCATCATGGAGTGCCCGTAAAGATTATTCACGTCAGTGTACATGATGTAGCTTGATGGTTGGGAGGGGTCGTAACCAGTGGCCATGTGGTGATTGTTGGCGTGTGCGAAGCGTTGCGACACTTGGACCATGCCGCCCCGGATAGCTCTCTCGATGAAAAGCATGATATCAACATCGGAGATAAGTGAAAGTTTAACTTTAGTCAGCAGGAGCATGGCCGACCATGCCAGTCCAGGAAGGCTGTAAAAATATACAGGGTCCAGGTTGTAAATATCTATCGCAGTCGCCCGAAACGCCTGGAACACATCGGCAAGAAGCGTCACATCAAGCTTCAGGTATGCATCGTGGTAATCACCGAAAGTTCGGCAACCCAACTTGACCCACATAGACTGAGCATGCTTGTACTCCTCGTCGGTAATACCTGAACCTCTCAGCTGGCTGTAGAACTTATCCTGGGGAGGCAGCAAGTCTTCTTCGAACTTGGAAGGGTCTGTGACGTATTCGTAGGGGTAGACCCCTTTACGTCTGATGAGTGCGACATCTAAGTTCGGGAAACTTGATGTGGTAATGGCTAGTTGGTCGTCTCTGAGCTTCCCAGCAAGAGCATCGAGGCTTGCCTGGAGGAACCTCAGAGAGTCGAGGAACCGAAGCTCGATGCTGCTGCTTGAGTTGGGGATCGGCACCCACTTGCTGATGCTAATATAACGCTCCTCGTTCTGTGCCAGGACATTGATTCTCGCATTGTCGTACCCTAGATGTGTGACCAAGTGATGGAAATCATATCCCGAGCCATTGTGAAAAAAGACCGGTATGAAGCGCGGGTCCCTGGCTCTCAAGTTACATCTGTTGCACCACGGGCCAATGTAGCTTCCGGTCCCATAATGGTCATGGTGGTGGACCTTTTTGTTATCGTCAGTGAAGACCGAGTTGCAAACAGGACAATTTAGAGCTATTTCGTGCTGATGCTTGTCTTCCGCAGACAGAGGCAGCATGGGCTTGGGGGCCAACAGCACCTTCCCTATCTTGATGGCTTCCTGTTGCATTCTCTCCAGGAAGTGTTTGACCGGGTCGGGACCGCGATACACATAGGGCTCGGAGGCAATATGTTGGTCTCGCCACACCACAACATAGGAGTAACTCGAGGCCTCGTGGATTTGGAAAGGAATGGTAGAAGATGTTTCGGGGTTGGGCTCGCAGTTAGACAGAGGTTGAAGAAAGGCCTCGAAGTCTGCTACAATATAGGCAGGATGCTTCACCATAGCACTGTGCATGCGAAAGCACTCTACTGCACCAGGTTCGGGCAGGATAATTCGTGCAGGCTCGTTGGTACCACAGTAGAACATGTGGCGAGCTAGCTTCTCAGCAGCAATGTTGGGTCCTCTGATGTACCGGTAACCCTGCTGTTCTCGATTATAAAATATAGCCAAGCACCTGCGACACACCTCGACGTGGGTTTTGTCTTTGCTCCGTTGGCTCGAAACAAGCCGAGAGAGGGAACGGATAAGGGTGTAATGGTGATGGGTTTCGTCCTTGATGAGCAGGAGGTTGATTTCTCGTACCTCGTTGTTGTTGCTCACGTTGCTCACCCGGATGGGGTGGACCTCATTTTCGTTCTCGGTGAGACCGTAAACATTGATGGCTAATTGCAGGCCCAACAAGTCACGAGCACGAACCTCAAACTTGCGAATATGCGAGACTTCTACAGGGTAGGCAATCCCGGCCATTGCATCCTCCAGTTCCGACTCATACTGCTTGTAGTGGTTAACACGGTACGAGTGGTTTTTCCAGTGAACAGGGTGCAATGCTGCCAGTACCGACCAGAGGAAGCATTTAGTGTCTTTGTTCTGAATATTGAGAACAGCTTTTTTTGCTTCAACCTCGGGTGGCAGGGCAATATAGCTAGACCCTGCCAGTGGCAGGGACTTGCTAAGTTTCAGACGAAGTTCGTGGGGGTCGCCACACAGCGAACCGCCCGAGCCTTTAGCCTGATGCTCCTCATGCTTTGCCACAAACTCCTCGACAAACTTGTCGTAGATGCTGTCGAGGTCAGTGACATCTGCCTGATGCAGTGTTTTTGCTTTTGTGGCATGGAAGAATTTATATATTTCATCAGACGGTTTCTTATACTTGCAGCATAGCACAGCATAGAATTTAGTGGAGTATGTAGCCAATACATCGTTGAGGATGGATATTATCTTAGCTCGCTCGCTCTCCAGAAAACTACGCACATCGCAGAAGCTGTCTGATGTTATGTTAAAGTCTTCTAATAAATGCTCAAACGCAATTCGGTCTGCTTTCTTCGTCAGCTTGACGCGTTTGGTAGGTGGCGATGCATCGAGGGAGGTTACTTCTACCTTTCGCTTGGAAGATTGCGGTAGAGATGTTCCAGTGCTCTTGCAAGTAAGCTGGTGTCGCTTGAAGTTGTCAATAGATTTATTTTTTCCACACTTAGAGCACAGTTTGGTCGCACATATTCGTTTTCCCGGCACACAAGTACGACAGTGTCTTTGAAAATGTTTACTTGACACAGTAATTTGGCACGTAGGGCAATTTTTTTCAGAACGGATAATGCAGAGATTTTTTGGGGGTATGTTATTTAATACCAAATGCTGTGCAATGCAAAATATAATTGCTCACTTTTTTTTTTAACTATTTTCTATGACCTTATTTGGGTTTTTTCGCCAAATTATATGCTTCTAGTCTCCTATACAATACAATATACGTACAATATATTGTCAACGGTATTATATTTGAGCAGGTCGCTTGTCACCTAAACACTACAGCTTACAGGTTGGGAAAATCTGACATGAAAGCAGATAATACGCTTATGCCTTATTTATATATAATTTTCACGGGGCGTACAATATTGTCAACGGTATTATATTTGAGCAGGTCGCTTGTCACCTAAACACTACAGCTCACAGGTTGGCAAAATCTGACATGAAAGCAGATAATACGCTTATGCCTTATTTATATATAATTTTCACGGGGCGTTCAATATTGTCAACGGTATTATATTTGAGCAGGTCGCTTGTCACCTAAACACTACAGCTCACAGGTTGGGAAAATCTGACATGAAAGCAGACAATACGCTTATGCCTTATTTATATATATAATTTTCACGGGGCGTACAATATTGTCAACGGTATTATATTTGAGCAGGTCGCTTGTCACCTAAACACTACAGCTCACAGGTTGGGAAAATCTGACATGAAAGCAGATAATACGCTTATGCCTTATTTATATATAATTTTCACGGGCGTTCAATATTGTCAACAGTATCATATTTGAGCACGTCGCTTGTCACCTAAACACTACAGCTCACAGGTTGGCAAAATCTGACATGAAAGCAGATAATACGCTTATGCCTTATTTATATATAATTTTCACGGGGCGTTCAATATTGTCAACAGTATTATATTTGAGCGGGTCGCTTGTCACCTAAACACTACAGCTCACAGGTTGGGAAAATCTGACATGAAAACAGATAATACGCTTATGCCTTATTTATATGTAATTTTCACGAGCGTACAATATTGTTAAGAGCGTCAGTTTCCGTAGAGCTCTCTTTTTCCATCTTCCCTCTATACAGTGAAGCTGTAGAAGACACAATTAGCTAACCTAGCATACAACATACTTTCCTAATTAATATGGATATTGTCACACATTCCTCTTATTTTATACTGTTGTAAATGGAAAAGATTATGTACGGTAAATGTTTTGTACATTATAGGGAAAAAATGCAAAATATCCCCCAACTTTAATTCGATCCACCTCTGAATCGAATTTTTTACATATTTTCACGCCGCCATATGTTGTTCTATTTTGCTTCTTTTAGCTGTAGGTGGGCTGTCGGTTGTTTAACTCTTCCATTTCTCTCTCTCCTCTCTCTTTTTTGTAAAAAGTTATGGCAAAAATACCAGTAGGTTAGCAACCTTGCTTTATGCACTGTAAGGCAAGCCTCAAGCAAGGTTGCCAGCTCCTTGCTTTAGGCTAGGTTAGACCTGGTTAGGTTAGGTTAGGTTAGGTTAGAGTAGGTTAGGTTAGAGTAGGTTAGGTTAGGTTAGAGTAGGTTAGGTTAGGTTAGGTTAGGTTAGAGTAGGTTAGGTTAGGTTAGGTTAGGTTAGGTTAGGTTAGACTAGGTTAGGTTAGGTTAGGTTAGAGTAGGTTAGGTTAGGTTAGGTTAGAGTAGGTTAGGTTAGGTTAGGTTAGAGTAGGTTAGGTTAGGTTAGGTTAGACTAGGTTAGGTTAGGTTAGGTTAGAGTAGGTTAGGTTAGGTTAGGTTAGAGTAGGTTAGGTTAGGTTAGGTTAGGTTAGGTTAGGTTAGGTTAGGGTGGGTTAGGTTAGGTTAGCTTAGCCAGTGAAAGATCATATAGTAGAATTTTTGTAGAGTGGGTTGGCAACACCGACGAGCATCAAATAATGATTTCAAGCCTCAAATAATAATTTCGAGCCTCAAAAAAAGGAACATCCAATAAAATTGCCAAATATAAAAAGGGGGCAATAAACCCCCCCCCTCATAAAAAGCTACAGTAAAAACCCACAGTGTCGCCAACACTAGGCCCCCCAACAGTATTGCCAGACATAAAAATACATGGACCCCTCAGGTCCTTTTATGAAAATTTACAGTGAAAAAGCTTTCATTTTTCATGATGTCAAGAGCATCTACCTCTAGCGCAGGTTGCTTGTTGCTGACTTACAGACTGATAAGAGCTTATGCAAGAGCACCCTGCTTGGCGAGCTGTAGAAGCCACAATTACCTAACCTATTTTTTTAAAAATATATTTGTAAAATCCATCTAATGTCTGAATTTAAAAAATATATATATTATATTTGTTAACTGTTTAAGGAAAATTTTTGCAAAATACCCCGACAACGTTTCAGCTACTAGGACCTCATTACCATGAGCCTAATCCTAGTAAGCCACATACACACCTGTTCTTCGTATCGCATATACTAGTAAGTCAGATGACATACTGGGAGAATCACATTTCCCCCAATGATCCCACCACAACAAACGTCGCACATGCTAGAAGAAACAGGATCAGGATATTTTATGCTAAATTTACGGCTGCCTGTATGCAGTTATAGGCAAATCATTAAAAGAGCGCTCTAATATACAATGATTTCTCCTACCATGTACCCTAACATACAATTTAACATAAGTAAAATTTCGATTCGTCTATATATACCCAACAAAACAAAACTCAAAAACTGTCATACGCGAGAGCTAATATTTTGCAACAACTGTAATTACCCAACACTAGCAACAAGAACAAAAAAAAATATATCAATTATTTGTATAATATTAATTAGTAACTTTAGATAATATTAATTATTAGTTTTCAGTTGTAATTAATTTTAAAAAACAATTAATAACATGTTAGGTGATGATAACCAAGTGCAAAAAGCATTGCATTTTTTTTTACACATAAACAAAACACCACATAGTTCACAAAACCTCTAACAGATGGCAGATAGTTACATGGTTCTAGTTAGGATGATTTTTGGGTTGTTGGATTGGGGTTGAAGAAGACTATTTGTTGTAGTGACCACAGTATTGTTTTTTTGTGTGTGTGTGTGTTTTCTGTTCTCTTACGAGAATTAATATAGGTTGTCATAGAACCCTCCAATTCATGACTTAGGAAAAATCTGTTTGGTGATTCATCACGTACACCTATATGTGAGAAAAAATATGAATAGTGGAATTTTCTTCGGATGGGTTGGCAAAACCCAAGCCTCAAACAAAACATCCAATAAAATTGCCAAATATAAAAAGAGGACAATAGACCCCCCTCATAAAAGGCTACAGTAAACCCACAGTGTCGCCAACACTAGGCCCCCAACAGTATTGCCAGACATAAAAAATACATGGACCCCTCAGGTCCATTGATGAAAATTTACAGTGAAAAAACCCAGTAGGTTAACAACACTGTCAAAAAATCTACGGTAGTGTTGCCAGATGCAAACAGAAAGCAATAAACCCCCCCTCATAAAAGGCTACAGTGCCCCCACAGTGTTGCCAACTCTGCCCTCAAAATATACATCATAAAAGGCTACGACGAGCGTTATAACCTTGGTGATTTTTTCGGGTAAGGAGTTGGTAACACTGTGCCTTACGAGAGAAATCCATTAAGGCTACGACGAGCCCCAAATGATGATTCGAGCCCCAATTGATGGCTTAGAACCCGGACACTGGGTCTAATGATGCTTAAAATAACATTACAAGTACGACACAACGGAGGGTCCAGCCCTTGCAGTAGGTGACCATGCGTGAGACGGCTGTGTCCTATACGCAGGCGGGTAAGAATAACGTCTTCTTGCCGAGAGGGACGAGACGAGGAACGCCAAACACCTATGGTGGGCTTAACAGCGTGAAGCTTGTTCCCCGTTTCCACATCCCACTCGGTCTGCCAAGTGTCAAGAAGGCGAGAACGGAACACATTCTGCAGGTTTTAGCTGCTATGGCTACGTTTTATTAAAGTCGTCACCTTCTGTGAAAGTACATCTTGTCAATTAAATGATTGCAATCGTCAGCGAGAGACTTATTTTATGGTTGTCAATAAAGACCGAAATAAACTAGAAAAAGACAGAACTACACCAACCTTGAGGAAGTCATTAGTTCCTATCATCACCAGCACTCTCGTCCTGTTCACGAAATAGATCTGCGGAACACTGATGTAATCATCGGTGGTCTGCCCACTTACACAAGACTAAAGTATGTAATAGATTCCGATACATGGTGATTTATCCTTGCTGCACTCGTCGAGGAACTACCTTCCCAAGGAGCGAAACTAAATAATATGGTATTAAAATTTATGGATACTAGAGTTTGTAGTAGAATTAAAAATTAACCCCTCACTTCCACGTTAGTACACCCTGGACTGAAGACTAACGAGGCTCTGGCGACTGGCCCCATGATCTGAGCCGTCGCTGTCTCTGCGAAGACAGCGGCTGGTAGTGAACTACTTCCTCCATCTTCGCTCGATGCCTTCACATCCTTCATTTGACACCATCTCCGACGAGAGTAGGGTGGCAAGGTATCGGCTCCACCCTAGTGCCACTAGACCATTTGGTGTTCGTGCAGACGAGATCCTGTCAGCACTTGGTGTTGACAGTGATCTTCCTGGCGTCTCTCCACTCATTCCGCCTCTCCCTACCTGGGAGTTTCCTGAACCTTCTATCGATTTTTCCCTGACTGCCCTTCCAAAGGCAGAAACACCAATGGTTGTATACCAGCAACGGTTTTTAGAACTTAGTGCGAAGCACCACAATTTTAATGTGTTTTACACGGATGGGTCCAAGACAGTCGAATCAGTTGGTTGCGCCTTCGTCCTACACTCTCAAAGTTCCAGTTTCGCGCTACATCCTGCCTGTTCCATCTTTACGGCAGAGTTGTACGCCATTCTAAAGGCACTGGACTTTGCAGACGTGAATGGGCTGAAGAAAGTCCTTGTGTGCCGCGATTCGACCAGCGTTTTGCAATCTCTGGATTCGCCGTATTCCCGGCATCCGGTAGCGCAACGCATATTCAGACGGCTTGTGTCCTTATCTGCCAGCACAGATGTACACTTCTGTTGGGTCCCTAGCCACGTAAGCATCCAGGGGAACGAAGCAGCAGATGCTGCCGCCAAGTCTGCTGATGCAGATGGCGACGTTCTCGTCCACCTTTTGCCAGCTAGCGACCTGCAAAATGTGTTCCGTTGTCGCCTTCTTGACACTTGGCAGGCCGAGTGGGATACGGAAACGGGGAACAAGCTTCACTCTGTTAAGCCCACCATAGGTGCTTGGCGTTCCTCGTCCCGTCCCTCTCGGCGAGAAGAAGTCACTCTAACTCGCATGCGTTTTGGGCACAGCCGTCTTACGCATAGTCACTTGCTGCAAGGGCTGGACCCTCCGTTATGTCGTGTTTGTAATGTTTTATTAAGTATTCGACACATTCTCGTTGAATGTGTCGATCTTGCTTACCTCCGGCAGACTTTTAACATTTCCGGCTGTTTGTCATCCCTCTTGGGTGATGACAGCAGCATTTTATCAAATGTTTTTAGTTTTTTACGAAGAGCTGGACTCTTCCACCGTCTGTAAGGAGTTTTTTAGTTTGGTTGTTCTGACTTTTTAATGTGTTTTGTTTGTCTCGTGCAGATCTTTTTACAACCTTGCACTTTTAATGTTTTCCCAAGGGGCTATTTACACCCCTTTTTATGATTTTAGTCAGAATTTTAGATAAGGGGCTACTTCCCCGTATACATGGAAGGGTGCAAAATGACCTTTAGTGCCGACGCACCCAAACAATTTTTAAATCAATCAATCAATTTTCTTGTTACAAAAAATATACATAAAAATATATACTCTGATTTGTCGTGCTGTGTACATATTTCGCCAGCCGCAAGAGCTGGGAGTCGCCGACCATCTCGTAACCATGGAATACAGGCATCATGCTAGTAGGCTCAATTCACAATGAATGACACGTTCTTGATTGGAATGGCTAGTGAAGGGGTAGGGCTGATTCACTTGGTATTTCCAAGGGAGGGAGAAAGGGAATATGGCATCTACTGCTTATGCTGCATATTTCCTCTTCCTTATCCACCTGAGTGGAGGTGAAATCCCGTTCCGGGAAATTTTTCATTTGCTCACAAGTCAATAATACAGACATATATGTGATGATTTCTTTTTACGGTTTAAGAGTTGGCGAATTTTTCGTTTATTAGCCTACAAGTCGAGTGCTATTAAAATTATAAGGAGACCGGTACATCAACCTTTGGTTCGTCGTTCATAAATCGGCAGTAGCTTCACCTACAAACCGATGACGTATTTTTTCATACTACTGGGGTGTAAGGGGTGACCTTCCACGTAGTACACCCAAACGTCAACCTCACTTCCACGTTAGGACACCCTGGACTGAAGACTAACGAGGCTCTGGCGACTGGCCCCATGGTCAGTATAATTTTGTTTGTATTGCCCTGTTGGGTGCTGAGTGCCCCTTTACAGCCTCAGCTTTTAACAGAAGTCAGAACATTTTAAGAATTTTAATTATGTTACACAGAGTTATTTGTAATGATAAGGGGCTGGCCCCATATAATGTGATGGGAGCAAAATAGCCTAAGTGCTGACGCTCCCACAATTTTAAAATCAAATTCAAGTTGATAAAGAGATCTAACTGAATCAGTGCTTACTTCGAAAAAGCCATGAAAGTACATTCTACATTACACCGAAGTGAAAGAAAAATGGCCAGAGTGAACATGTTTTCCAAATTAGTTAGCTATTGTCCGAATGACAGGTTATTGAAAGTTTTGTGAGGAATTTTAAATATTTCCGAAGGGATCACCCCAGCTACGTCCTGAATTTATCACTGGTTTTAACACTGGAAAACGCTGGAATGTATGGCATTATTATTAAGGTTATAATCTCCCTTACTCTACAAAATATCATATAATAATACAATACAAAATACTTTAAACGTTCAATTGTTTCTTCTTATCACTTTGTTGAGCATGTGGTAACTACTAAATTAGACCAAACACTGTGTATGCAACACAAAGTAAGTTAGGATGCCTCGTATGAAATATCGTAAACCAAGAAATGAAATACCAAACGGGCACCTGACTCCCACCCCCAGTCGTTATGGCGTCTGACTACCATGCGAAGGACCTGGGTTCGATCCACGGCGTGGCAGAACCGGGACCCAGCGTCGTATAAAGTGTGTACCTGGAGGAAACTCTGTGGGGGGGGTAAAGGCGGCCAGGACGTGGTACTGGTCACATCAATCCAACTCAGCCGAGATCAAGAAAGTGCGAGACCCTAACCCCACACCCCCTATACGCCTTCATGGCGTGGTGTAAAGCACAGGGACCACTTTTTTCTTTTTAAACAGTGCATCTGGTTACTTTAGTTATCGCTGCTTGATTCATTGATTGATTGATTTAAAATTTCTAGGTGCGTCGGCACTTAAGGTCATTTCGACCCCTTCTATGTATACGGGTAAATATCCCTTATCTAAAAGTCTGACTGAGAACTTAAAAAAGGGGTGTAAGGGGTGATTTTCCACGTAGTA
The DNA here is from genome assembly GCF_977018435.1 of Lepisma saccharinum. Classification (NCBI taxonomy): domain Eukaryota; kingdom Metazoa; phylum Arthropoda; class Insecta; order Zygentoma; family Lepismatidae; genus Lepisma; species Lepisma saccharinum. Next base: position 6,187,158 of record NW_028142899.1, on the reverse strand, counting down.
CACCCAACTGTCAACCTCACTTCCACGTTAGTACACCCTGGACTGCGTTTTGCAGACGAACGAGGCTCTGGCGACTGGCACTCTGGCCAGTATAATTTTGTGTGTGTTGTCCTGTTTTTTGTCCTTGTGTGTGCCCGATTACAGCCTCACCTTTTAACAGAAGTCAGAAGATTTTAAGATTTTTAGTTGAGCAATGTTAGAATTGTTATTTGTAAAAAGGGGCTGGCCCCGTATAATGTGAAGGGTGCAAGATAACCTAAGTGCTGACGCACCGGAAATTTTAAATTCAAATTCAAATTGTGTATTTTTAGTTGCCTTTGGGGATGGGACTTTATGGGATGATTTATATTCCAAGTGTAAGAGTTCTAAGAAAGTTGATTGTGGGACCTAGAAAATTTTATCAAGATGTGGGCAATGTTAGTGGGAAGGTGAGACAAGGGTTTAGCATTGAGTTTTAGCGTGAGTTTAGTTATACTTATTTTAGGTTATGCGCACTGACCGGAGCACTGGGTATATTTGACCTGATTTACATAATAACATATCATATACTTATATCTATTTACCATTCGCTTACATACTAGAGTGGGGGAGCGGAGGGAGAGTTGCTCTTTCAACATCTAACTTCTAATATTGGAAAAAAAAATATATTCAGTCAGAAATTCATGTACGTTATTCTACACTATATATCAGAGACTTGTTAACTTTTATATGAATTGCCAACTTTCTCCTCAAAAATCACTACGTATTCATAAAAATTGTATAAATAAATGTAAAAGGGAAAAAATGAAAATGGAATTTACATAAGCTATACAATGTATATGCACGTAAGTCACAATAAGTATTTACAAATTACCAGTTTTGTCTGCACTTAGTAGATAATGACGCGTCATAAATTTCAAATTATGCAATATCTGGAAGAGATCGTCAAAATGTAACATTAATATTAACATTGAGAGTAAATGCAGTCAGAAATTCTTGCACATTTATATACATGGGGCTGTTTGTTTATAAACATAAATTTGCTCGCTTGCAAAACGTGCTTCAATTGTATTTTTAAACTCAAAATATAGATAGCACATTTACCGAGACGTCATTATCCACCAGTTTTAAACCATGTAAGGGAAACCGGGGTGTAAGGGGTGACCTTCCACGTAGTACACCCAAATGTCAACCTCACTTCCATGTTAGTACACCCTGGACTGAAGACTAACGAGTCTCTGTCGACTGGCCCCATGGCCAGTATAATGTTGTTTTTATTGTCCTGTTGTCCTTATGTGTGCTGAGTGCCCGTTTACAGCCTCAGCTTTTAACAGAAGTCAGAACATTTTAAGATTTTTAATTATGCAACGTTAGAGTTGTTATTTGTAATGATAAGGGGCTGGCCCCCGTATAATGTGACGGGAGCAAAATAGCCTAAGTGGTGACGCTCCCACAATTTTAAAATCAAAATCAAATCAAATCATATAAGGGAAACCAGCAAATTCAAAAATTGAACATTCACTTCATCTTTCTTCCCCGAATCATCATCAAATCAAGGCATTAAGAATCAATCATCAACATATTCTACAAAAACTAGTGAAAATGGGTCAACATCGAATGTGTTTATAAGTGCAGTATATGTATTAATTATTGGTTTCGAGTAGACCCAAATAGAGAATTCAACGCCTTCTTTTGAGGCTCGGTGAGGCTCGCCGTGTTGGCAACCGCTTATTCGAAAAAATCACCAAGGTTTTTGGTCTAACCTAACCTAAAACAGCAAGGAGCTGGCAATTTTGCTTGAGAGTTCACAAACCGGAAGTGGGGCTCGGTGAGGCTCGCAGTGTTGCCAACTTCTTACTCGAAAAAATCACCAAGGTTTTTTTTTGGTCTAACCTAACCTAAAGCAAGGAGCTGGCAATCTTGCTTGAGAGTTCTGCAACCGGAAGTAAAACTTGCAGTGTTGCCAACACCTACTCGAAAAAAAATCACCAAGGTTTTTGTCTTGGTCTAACCTAGCCTAAAGCAAGGAGCAGGCAATCTTGCTTGAGGCTTGCGTTACAGTGCATAAAGCAATTTTTGGTAACCTACTGGTATTTTTACCATAGTTTTTTACAAAAAAAAAAAAGAGAGAGAGAAGAGAGGGAGGGAAGAGTTAAACAACCGACGGCCTACCTACAGCTTTTCTTGGTCTAACCTAACCCAAAGCAAGGAGTTGGCAACTTTGCTTGAGGCTTGCCTTACAGTGCATAAAGCAATGTTGCCAAACTACATATACTAAACAAGGAAAGCGGGCACTGCCGTAAAAGAGAGAGATGGATGGATGGATGGGAACACTACACGGGTTCAACATCATCAAGTAAAAATCGCCTTAATGGTTTTTTCTTGTAAGGTGCGATCTCTATTTTCTCGCGGTGTTACCAACTCCTACCTACATTTTTTTTTAGTTGGCAAGGGCTAGAGAGAGAGAGAAAAACTTATAGCTGGGAACAGTAACGAGCGAATGCGCCATATCGTAATTTTCCAACTCCGTATATCGTGATCTTTGTAAACCTCTCTCGGGGGAACATTGTGACGCAAACAAACAAACAAAATAATAATTGTTGTTTTTTAGAATGCCTGGCCCCTATAACCTCGCCAGGGTGCGTGGTGCCCAACCAAAAATGTAAAAGTTTTCTAATGGCTGCGGTTATAGATTACCGCACCTCTGTAGAGTTTCACGTGTTTTTTTTTTTTCCCCCAAACTTCCATGAAACCCTACAGAGGACCTCCGTAATGCATGCAACGTGTACTAACGACTCTAGTGTTATTTGATGTTGTGATATTTTTTGGATATAGAGTTTTATTGTGAGATATAGATAAAAAATGATTATGTTTATTATAATATTTTTTTGATGAAGATGGAGAATGTATGTAAATAAAATTGCATGCTTTTTTAGTGTGTGTATATGTTTTTGATGTTTCGACAGCATCTGAAACGATAAAAAAATTTTATTGTTAATTTTCACGTGTAAAAACAACAACAAATTTTTTTTGTGCAAATTTTCTGATTGTCTCTCGTGCTATAGTGCAAAAAAGATATTGTGACTGATAACTAATGAAATTAACATTTGTAAGTGATCTGAACTAGTGAAATTCGTATTGTGCCATTGTAACTGATTGTGCTAGTGCAGAAAATTTCTTATTGTGCAAGAAAAGATGTTAAAAAACTTGTTAAAACTGCTCTGTGACTCTCTCATTCTTCACGTCGTAGGCGAAGGACTTCTCTGCAATCAGGATGACACTGCATAGGGTATCCTCGGGCAAGGCATCGTGGAACTCGCAGACGACCTTGATGTTGGTTCGATCGTTGACCACCACCTGCTTTCTCTTAGATGTGTTGATGACGAACATCGGCCTCCGTGCTTTGAATTCGCTGGGCGTGTAGTACATGTCCACACTTCCCTCGGTCACGCGTTTGTAAGCCGAAAACGCTTCGTAAAGTTTGAGGTAATCGTTTTTGGTCACGTCAAGATTGTAATTCTCGCGCGGGAACACTTCATTGCGTCCATTCTTCAGATAAACGTTCTTGATCTTGCAGTCGTCGAATTTGCTGGAATCTTTTTCCTGATTTTTGTTCCTCCCGGTCTGAAAGAGCACTACGACGAAATCTGGCATGTCGAACTGTATGTTGTTGAACTGCGTCGTCACGTCGAATTCCATGTGACTTCCCGACGCCATCTTCTGCACGCACTGGTAACCGTGAAAGTGAATCAACACCTGTGGACTTTTCAAGATCTCCGCTTTGTACTTGAGGGCGTAGTTTGTTTCGTATTCCACCACCGGCATTCTTAATTCCATGCTTTGGATGACGCACTTGGCCGCTTCGGGTAAAGTGTTGGCTATCGGCGTGGTGCCGTCCGGACCCAAAGTAGCGTATCGCATCAGTGCGTCGTTGTCGTTGGCCGCTCTTCGAAACGTGACTCTCAGTCCTCCCTTCCACATGATCTCCTTGTAGTCCGAGAAGAAACCAGGCAACAGACGCATGGGAAAGAGCACCGTGTGACTTTTCGTCGATATTTTGGTCCCGGCTTCGAATCCCCCGGCCTGGTAGTATGCTGCATCCGTTTTGGATAATTTCAACGTTCCCACTGCCGTCGACGTGATGCCTGGATAATCTATTCTGTCGATGACGGTGTTGTGTTTCCTCACCTCCACCTGCGAGAACAGGTGAGGCACGAAGTTGTCCACGAGTATCAAGTTTGCTGCTGCGGGAAACGCGTCTCCGCTTTCCTTCTTCACCACGTCGAATTGAAGGTAGAGGTCCGCTCTGTGAGGATGAACGAACCCGTCCCCTACGTCCACATCGTATTCGATCTCCCTGTTCGCTTCGTTCAGATTGGCGAACGTGCGACGGTTGGGAGGGAAAGACTGCAATTCGTAACTTTCGATTTGCTCCATTTTACATGTATGGTTATTTATTATACGTTGATCTCCACGATGGCCGTCGTAGTGGCACCTGCGAAATCTACCACGTCTCCTTTCTCGTTCGTCACCACCAACTCTATGTCGTCTATGCGGTTGCGACATACTGGAAAATAGATCGGCGAAGAGGGCGTGTAGATGATCGGTTCCATGAACTCGGAACTTGGTTTGAAAGTGGCTATGATTCCCGTCTGCTTGTGACTTCCCAGTAATCCGTCCGAAGATTTTGTGATCATACCTTCTGCCACGTTACAGTGTACGTTCAGAGTCTCTATGGCCAAAAATTTAGGAATGTTGGTTGCCACGTGCTTGATGCCAGCTTCGAGTTTGGTGTCGTTCTCGAAACCTAAAAGTTCTCCCATGGTGCCCAGGTCCACGGTCTCCGTCGCGGATAGGATTTCCACTCTGTGCGTGACCGAATTTTGAGAAAGGTATGTGCCTTTGGGTAACTGAGCTTGCAAAGTGGAAAGATTGTATTGGCCTGGCGTGACGACGATGTGTTCGCTTCCGACGCTAATTTTGTTGTTGTGCTGGGTGACGTTAGGTATGAGGTACATGCTGTAGAATGCACGCAGAGCCACGGATTTAGGATAGACGATGTCGTCGTGCAGCGTGAGTTTCAAGATTGAAGATTCGCTCGTGAGATGGAACACGCCCATCCTAGTGATGCTGTTTGAGGTTCCACAATGCTTTCTGGAAATCTTCGACCGTAGGGTTATTTATTTTAGAGAGAAACGTGAGCATGGAGAGGCAGAGATGACCGCAGTTCACGTCTCCGAAATCTTGAATGCGTTCGTCGTTGTAGTATATGGAGGTTTTGCTTGTTTTCAGATAATGAATTAAATTTGTAGGTGGAACACCTCCGAAAGAATCGAAAACGAATGCTTTATCATTATCGTTTTTGTGGTAACATATCCAATGCGTGCCTGGATTTTCTTGACCGTCCAAGTTGACTACTCCGCATTCTCTTCTTTTGACGGTTGAAGGTAACGAGTCGGACATAAAAACTCCTCTGAAGTGTTTGATTTGTAACGGTTCGATCAGAGATTCAATGTCTCGGTTGGTGAGTGCTTCTGCTTCTTTTTTTTATATTTCTTCAAAGCATCGAGGTTGCTTTTTTGTTTTTTGGTTATACCTTTCCCCTTCTTCTCCATGGCCAGGTTGTGACGTTTCTGTTCTTCCAATTCCGCCTTGTTCTTCTTCGAGTCGATGACGGTTTTCGCAATGGCGGCACTTCCGCCGGCCAAACTTCCAACGGCCCCCAATGCTGCCAGGATGGCCGGGATGCTGAATATGAAACCTCCGATCTTTTGCTGTTTCCGCGAACGCTGCAACCTTTTCAATTGAGGTGTGCTGAGCAGCAATTTCATTCCATGTCCTTTTGACAAGCAAGAACGTTTCTTCTCGCGTTGTTTCTTGGTGAGTAACCCATCGAGAGCACCTAGATTTTTTAGATTGGAGTATGGTATCTGGTACACGACACCCTTGGGCTTCATGTTGATGCTCTATGTGTTATTTTCACGGTATGTTATTTATATATATATTCTGAGATTTTTTCTTGTGTAGTTTTTTACGGTATGTTATTTATATATAAATATTCTGAGATTTTTTTTTCACGGCCCCGCAGTCGCTACACAAATTCTATTACGTGCTTTGTTTTCTTGCCAAAAAGTTCCTTTGTCCCCTTGTACACGATTCGAGTTTTGTTCTCGATTAAAATAGATAGCTTCTCGTCCGATAACATATTAACATATCGATCTGGTAAAAATAAACTGTATTGTGCGTTGAGCAACAGGCGTACCTTGGGGCCATACTGGGTAGAAACGATTGAACCAGAAGTTATCGTGTAAGATTTGTCGACTTCCAATTCCCGAATTTTTACATACTCGACTGACAAATTTAGCATTTGTTTTAATGCTTGGAGATCACTCATTTTTTCAGTTGTCATATCGAAGAAGAGAAAAATTTCAGTGTGTGTGTTAGAGAAATTTAATTGTTTTTTTCACGATGTGTGTTATTTATATATACCGAAGATTATTTTTTTCACGATGCGTGTTATTTATATATCAAGTTTTTTTGACACGTATATATATATTATTATTTTTTAACAGAGGAAGAAAGTTCGTGCTTCGGAAAACGCGAGGATGTGCGTAGTGATATCTTCCGTCTCCTGCATAGACTTGTACCAATCATCAGTATACTGTCTTCTTCCCTGCCTTGCCTCGTACAGTTCGTCCGACCTATCGTCCAATTTTTGCCCTGCAGCCAAAAGCAGAATGTTGAGATCACCGCACCTCAGGCCGCTGATCTCCCGAAGAAGGTCCTTGAGAACCATTTCACAAGGGATGCGAAATTCCGGCATCGTTCTTGCCATGATCACAAGTTTATTAACATCTCCGTTAACTACTTTCTTGAATATTTTAGATAGTAGCTCGGGTGGCAAATTAGTTATGTAATCCATGTTGTTTTTTTTACTGTATGTTATTTATATACCCCACCCCAATTTTTGTTTCGTGTTCATGGCGATGGTGGTACCCAGTGCGGCGACCCGTTCACCCAACGATGCGTCTCTGCTCACGAATCTTTCGAAAGCTGCGTGCTCTAACTTTCTGTCTGCTTCGTGACGTGCATCCAGATCCGTCTGCGTGGTGTTGTAGGCGATGTCGTGATCTTTGCATGCGGCGTCCAACGGATTCACACCCTTGTCTCCTCTCTCCAATCTTTTCTCGAGTTTGGTACCCGGTCCGCAGTACTGGTAGCCAGGTAGATGCATCTCGAAAGGTAACTTGTTGATGATGTCGTTCACGAGTCCTTTTCCTTCGGCCACGTTCCAAAATTTCGGAGGCAGCGTGTTGATGATTTTGATCAGGTAACCTATGCCCTTGTCGTCGTTCACGATGAAGTTGGAAAGTTTCGTGCTGATCATGTCCACGATGCCAACCTTCTCGTTGTAGAAATTACGGTTGCCTGCATTCTCTTCGCCGGCTATCACCAACAATCGGTCCACGAGTTTCCTAACGTCGTCCACCCAAACGAATTCTTTGGGTAACGTGTTGTAACGTTTGACGCCGCTGCCTGTTTTGACCTGGTTCCAAATCGGTTTGATGAGATTCCTGTACTTCTCGCCGCTGCTCGATTTCACCCTATTCTGCGAGGCGTCGTTGTTCTGGTACAAGGCATCCGTCATGATCAGAATTTCCTTGTAACTCTGGTAATCTTCGTCGGTGTAATCTTTCGGCTGCTTTTTGGCGACGAGTTCCCACAGTCCCACCGTACCCGGATACCTGTTCCAACTATCCTTGTCGCCTAAATTGACTTTAATGTCGTTGCCTTCGAAGGTCACCTTCGATTTCCCAATCTTCCACACCACACCGCCGCCTTCGCTGGTTTCCATGCTGGGGTACAATCCGAACACTTCATCCTTGTCGAACTTCCCCGTGCTCAGGTAGTCTCGTGCCAAAGGTCCCAACTCGATTTTATCCGAAGACGACGTGCTACCAATGGCTCGACGTCGTGCCGGTGCATCCTTCAGTTCGAACGGTGTCGAAGGAATGCTCGAAATGGGCGTGGGTACGGCGTAACTTTTAGCTGCGAGCGGTACGAGTTCATTAATCAAATTTTTATTTTGTTCCGTGACACTTTTAATTTCTTTACCTAGACTGCTGATGGCATCGATCACGGGTTGATCCTGACGTTTCTTCTCTTCGTAGAATCCGCGATTCTCGGATTTCCAACCTTTGAAGCGTTTCGCGAGGTAATCGCGAAGCTTGAGATTTTCGTCTTCGATTTTTCGTTTCGTCATGACGTTATTTATATACGTCGTTTCTCACAACGTTGCAACGTTTAGAAAGTCGTTGATTTTGTTTCTGTATTTTCCATCGTTGGGTTTCCTCGTCATGTCGATCGTCGCGAATCCGAAATCGTCGCCGTTCCAGCAAGTAGAGCAGCGTTCCGAAAATTGATTGTAGTTCATGTCTCCGCCTACGTAGTCATCGTACGCGTGCTTGAGGTTGGTGTGATCTTGACGAAACAAACATATGAAATTAGCGTTGTCGCGCACTAACTGTTTTGGAATTTTGGAAAACGTTTGAGCTAGGTAAAAACAATCCATTCCTTTGTGACGACCTTGCGTGAAAAAGTTGCGAATTTCATTTTGATTTTCCAGGATGGCGTCGTCGAACACAACGACTGAATTTTCACGACAATCGTCGAGTGGTTTTATTTCCGAGGCGAATGTTGCAATGTCCAGACCATCGTACAGTTTCATCAGTTGCTGGTATTTGGATTGCTCCAAACTTTTCGAGAACACGTACAGGTGCCTGTTCTTCCAATTTAACCAATTCGGTGCGAGGAGAAAATTGTCCACGAGCAGTGTCGTTTTCCCACACCCCGAAGGACCTACGATCAGACAGCGGATGCTGTCGGGAAGCAACTTGCCGTTCTTTTTCTTCGTTTGACTTTCCGGATCCGGTAGACGCTTCACCACGTTCCACGTACTTACAAGATCACTTCGTCCGCGTCGATCCAACTCTTTTCCGGAAGTCCCAGCCATTTGACAAACAGTTTGTCACCTTTCCTACGCAATACTTTCTCGATGAGGTACGTGTCAGGGTGTTTTGTTTTAGAGAGTTCCTCTTCGTAAAATCTTCCTTTCAAAATCTCGCCGCCACTATCTTTTATTATATACGTGTGTCGGTTTCCGGGTAAAACTCGAACCACTGTAAAAAGTTCCGTGCTCCAATTTTTTGTGAATCCCTTCTCGAAGGTGCGTTTGAATTTGCTGATCCTCACCTGGTCTCCAATTTTGTATTTAGCTTTTTTTGTCGTGGGTGTGTACTTTGGACAGTAAACGGTAGAAATTAAACGCTGCTCGTCGGACTTGGTAACGTCGGCTGGCTTCATCCCTATCGTTCTGTGCCGTGTGTGATTATAGGTGTCGACGAGTTCCGGCAGGATGTCGACCCATTTGTAATTTCCCCGAAGCGTGAATCGTTTCCACATGTGTGTTTTCAAGGTTCGATTGAATCTTTCCACGATGCTGGCTTTGATGTGACTGAAGCTCGAATAATGTCGAATCTTGTGTTTTTGAATAAACTTTTGGAATACGGCGTTGTAAAATTCTTTACCGTTGTCCGTTTGCAGAAACCGTGGTCGTCTGCCACCGCTTTCGCGAAAAATTAATTTGAATGCTTCCGTGACGCACGTTCCCGTTTTCGCCTTCAAAGGTAGAGCCCATGCGAATTTCGAAAACGTGTCTATGACGGTGAGAAGGTACTTGTTGCCCTTGTTCAATTTATGCACGTTTTTCAAATTGCCGCTACTCATCTCCACGAGGTCACTTTGCCAGAGGTCGTCGATGCCCTTGGTTACCACAGCCAAACGTTCGTAGTTGCGGCGTGCAGGTTTATGCAATTCTTCGACGATGGCTTGCCTAGACATTTTCTTAGAGATTGCGTTTCAAGAGAAGCACAAGCGTGATGGGATTCAAAGAGGGTGGCACTTCGCTCGTGTTTTGAATGATCAGCTTATCGCCGGCACTCACGTCGAAAACGGTGAGATCTTCGTCTTCGTGTATTTCATATATGTTGCGCGTTTCGTTCCAACGTGCCAGAGGAATGTTTCCAGCTTTCTGGACACCACGATTCGATATCAAAGTCATGGTGGGAACGCTAGCTTTTCTGCCGTGAGACCAGTACGAAAATTCGTTTATCTGAATCGTGCCATCGAGGAGAAACTTGTAGTACGGATGATAAGGATGCAACATGTACAGTTTGTTACCTTCGACGAACGTGGAGATTCTCTGTTGATTGGGTACACTGTTGATTTCGATGGCTTGCAGAGAATGCAGTTTAGCGAATTTAGTGTCGACGCCGAGCAGATTACTGTGAAGCTGGCCCAGCGTGTTTTGTACGGGCAACAAATGCTCGACTATGGTATCCGTTACGGTAGAAAATGACGGTTTGATTTTCACTTCCACGTTCAACTGCTTGTAGCTTTCGTTGAGTTCTTGCAACTTGGCACCGAAAGAGGTCAGCGTCGATTCCTGCGTTGATTCCAGCACTCCAACTTGATCTCTGATGTTGACGACGATGTTCTGAAGGTTCTCGACTTGATTCAATTTCGAGCTCTTCTCGGTAAGATCGTTCACGATGCTTCGCATCTCTGTAACCTGCGTGTGAAGGTCGGCGACGCTCTGCGAAGTGGGCAGCGTCGACACCAGCGAACTAATTTCGTCTCGAATCTGTTCCACGTTCGCCGTTTCCGTTTCTAGTCGTTTCAGCATTCGAGATATGTTTCTTTTCAAAGCGTGCAATTCTTTGGAGGTGGGGAGATTGGCCACTTTACTCTCGAGATCGCTCAATGAACTTTTGATGTCGCTCGAATCGGATAGTGCCGTCACCGCCGTTTTCAATTTTTCCAAATCTTCGCTCGAAGGCACGCTCGTCCGTAACGATTCCAAGTCACCCTGTATGTTGTCGAGTACGTGATGAAAATGAGCGAGATTCGTTTCGACGTTTAAATTTTCTAAATATTCGATCTTCTGCTGAACCGTGCTCAACGTGTCTTGAATGCTCGTCAACGCTCTCGCTTCAGCGTGAATATTTTTAATTTCTTCGTTGATCAATTCCAAGGACGCCTGAAGCGTGGCGATGGTGGTTTGAATGTGTTCGAAATCTTGATAGGCCTCCAATTGAATTTTTATGTTCGCGACGCTTTTACCGATGACCTGCAGTTCGTCCGACGATGGTAGGTTCGTCATTGTATCTTCCAAAGTCTGCAACTTGGATTTGATTTCTTCCAACGTGCTGGTGAATTCTTCTTGTAATTTGGAAACGACGACATGCAAGCGTTCTGCGTCTATATCGTTCACCACGGTTTGAAGTTCGGAGAAATTCTTTTCTATTGCGGAAGTTCGTTCTTCGATTTCGAGTTTCAGTTTTTCCAAATCTTCATTTTTCGATTGAAATTGCTGTAATTTGGCCAAATCATTTTGAAGCGAATCCACGCTCAACTGTATATTTTGAACGCTGTCGTAAGAAGGTACGTCGACATAATTTTTTATGAGCGTTTTCAGTTCGGAATCGATTTTCAGAATGGGGTCGAGACATTGCGTTTGGAGCGTAGCGATTTCCGACTCTAAACTTTTGTTTAAGGTTTCCTGCAAAGCGATCAAATCGGTCCTCAACTTCTTAACTCGAATGTCCAACATGAGAATCTCTTCTGCGTGGTCTACACGCTTGGTGTTGCCGAAAATGTCGTTAGGCATTTTGTTAACGGTTATTTATAATAGGATAGACGATTCGTAATTCTACAAAAAGAGGAATAAGTTTGTCGTAATCTCCGAGGAGTTCTATGTAAAAATAATCTCCTGCAGACACATCGTACGTAATGTTAGAAAGCATCTTGTCGTGCTTGATTCGAAAAATGTTCTTGCCGGTAGAAATTTTGATTTCGCCTGCGTTTTCCGGATTCACGGTGATTTGAAGTTTCCCGTCGATCGGAATTTCGTAGAAATGTAAATTGTTATTAAAAACATAAAACATCTTGCCCACATCGTCATTCAGTTTCGTCCAAATGCTGTTGAGGTGAATGATCAACAGACCGTTGAGTTTAGGTAACACGGAAGGTAAGACTTCATGATCTGGTATGGACGGTGCAGTTTCCATGATGATCTGTTTTTTGAAACCGAACACGTTCATAGGCATGCTGGTTATTTAAGGATACGGTCAAAGTTTTATTTTGTAATGACAGTCAAAGTGTTTTTTTTTTTTTTTACTGAGTAACAAAATGATTTTTTTTGTTTTGTTTTGTTTTTATGAATTTTCTGTTGAAGATGGGCATATGTTGCAGGTTTTGCTTTCTGCTAAGCGATAGTGCCCCCACGGTAGTGTGTGAATTCCGCACTTCAGGATGCACCTCTTATCATCGTGCGCATCCAAAGCAATCTTCCTGACAATGTTGGTTGTCAATTTATGGTTGACGCTCTGGATTCGATACTCTTTTCGTAGAACAGGTGAGCGAGTTTTCAGGCATTCAACATAATCCTCGAATGCGAGATGCTTTTGTACAACCTGCCTACCTACACCCTTGGCCTTCTTGGTGACAGACCCCTCGGCCCGAATTGCATAGGCTTTGGCCCGAAGTCCAGCAAACTCAAGAATAACATCCCCGTCCTTCTCGTCCTTGAGTTTACCGGGTATTTTTTTTGTTTCGGGGCAGGATGCCGTACTGGTTCGGTTGGGGATAGCCTGATGTGTCGAAAAGCTCGATGAAAGGTGGAATCGACGCTATATCCTTATATGCATCAACTGTGCGAACATGGTAGACCAAGCTGTCAGTATCTGTATATAAAAGAGAAATGTCACGATCATAATGTTTGCACAGTGTACCATAATGTGTCTCAAACATATGCAACTTGCTCAAGTCCAGAATCGTGGCACCAACATAGATTGGCTTGTTTAGGTGCACCTCAGGTTTATCCATGTGGACCAGAGCCAACTGCTCATTATAAATGGTCCTTGATTTAAACAACGGGCTTGCAACCAGCTTACGACATCGCTTCGCATTGGTAACCAGCCTAACGTCCACGCGATTTCTCACGTTCTCCATCGTTTTACCGAACACAGCATTGTTCATCAGCTTGAAGAAGTTTTTGTCAAGCTCCGAGGTTGCAGCGATGCGGTGTTCGGTATTGGCTTTGATGTAGGGTACTAACCAGTTACTGTGCTCGAACCTGAGGATGCGATGAATTTTACCAATTGTAACACCCTGCCTCATCAACCAAGCAAGATTCAGGTAATGTACCACATACCTCTCTTTGGGCTCAACATCCATGATGAGCTTGGGTTGATTCGAGTTAGGTAAACGCTTAAATTCTGGAGCAGGTGGTAACTCGCTGAATACATCATGGAGCTTCTCGGGGAATTTAATGTCCACCTCGGCAAAAAATCCGTATGTGCTATCTTCGAAATTTTTTATGTCGAAATCCGAAGGATTAACCCACTCGAATCCCTTGTACGGAAGTTTCTGCATCATGGAAAATCCATACAGGTTGTTTACATCTGTGTGGAGGATGTAGCTTGTTGTTGTAGAGGGATCGTAACCGGTGGCCATGTATTGATTGTTAGCACGTGCATAGCGTTGCGTCACCTGGACCATACCGCCTCGGATGCCTCGTTCCAAAAAAAGTAACTTTTCCACATCATTAAGAAGCTGGAGTTTAATCCTGGTCATGAGCAGCATGGCCGACCATGCTAGTCCGGGGAGGCTGTAGAAGTAGGCAGGGTCTAGGTGGTAGATGTTTATTGCTGTCGCGCGAAACGCCTGCCAAACGTCCGCGAGAAGCGTCACGTCAAGCTTTAAATATGCGTCGTGATAATCCCCAAAATTTCGACAACGTAACTCTTGCCACATGGACTGGGCGTGCTGGTATTCCTCATTTGTTATGTTAGAGCCTCTCAGACGACTGTAGAATTTATCCTGTGGAGGAAGCGATGTTTCCTCGAACTTGTCGGGGTCCGTTACGTACTCGTATGGGTAGACCCCCTTACGTCTGATGAGCCCAACATCCAAGTTTGGAAAACTAGCTGCAGTGATAGTCAGCTGCTCGTCCCTAAGCTTGCCTGCAAGAGCATCAAGGCTTGCATGGAGGAAACGCAGCGAGTCAAGAAACCGAAGCTCGATAGTTGCTTCCAATTCGGGGATAGACACCCACTTACTCACGCTAATATAGCGCTCCTCGTTCTGTGCTAAGACCCTGATACGACTATCATCGTAGCCGAGATGGGGTACCAAGTGATGAAAATCGTATCCCGAGCCGTTGTGAAAGAAGATGGGAATAAAGCGCGGGTCCCTAGCTTTTAAGTTGCACGTGTTGCACCACGGACCGATGTAGCTACCAGTACCATAATGGTCGTGGTGGTGCACTTTACTGTTATCGTCGGTGAAAGCCAAGTTGCAAACAGGGCAGTTGGTTGCCTCCTCGTGCCTACGCTTATTCTTAGGAGAAAGTCGTTGCATGCGCTTGGGGGACAGCAACACCTTTCCTATCTTTTGGGCCTCCTCTACCATCCTCTGCAAGAAGTGCTTGACCGGGTCGGGACCGCGATAGACATACGGCTCGGGGGCAACACGTTGGTCTCGCCGTACCACAACGTAGGCGTAACTTGAGGCCTCGTGGAGTTGGTAAGGGGTGGTGGAAGAAACTTCGGGATCGGGATAGCAGGTGGAGAGAGGTTCGAGGAAGGCTTCGAAGTCTGCTACAATGATGGCAGGATGCTTTGCCATGGCGCTGTGCATGCTAAATTTTTCTGTCGCATCAGGATTGGGTAGAATAGTTCGTGCAGGTTTGTTGGTACTGCAGTAACGCATGTGAAGAGCAAGCTTCTCGGCAGCGATGTTTTCTCCTTGTAAGCTCTGGTGTTTTTGTTGTTGGTTGTCAAAAGTGATCAGACACCTTCGACAAACTTCTATGCTACCATGATGCTTGCTTTTCTGATTCGACACCAACCGGGAGAGCGAGCGAATAAGAGTGTAGTGGTGTTGCGTCTCGTTCTTGATGAGCAAGAGGTTGATTTCTCGTGCCTCGTTGTTGTTGCTCACGTTGCTCACCCGGATGGGGTGGACCTCATTTTTGTTCTCGGTGAGACCGTAAACGTTTATGGCTAATTGCAAGTTGCGAGCACGTGCCTCAAACTTGCCAACATCCGAAAGCACCACCGGGTAGTCGATTCCCACCATTGCATCCTCCAACTCCAACTCGTACTGCTCGTAGTGGCCAACACGATACGGATGATTTTTCCAGTCGACGGGGTGCATTGCTGCCAGCACCGACCAGACGAAGCACTTGTTATCCTTGTTCTGAATATTCAGAACAGCCTTCTTTGCTGCAACATCTGGTGGTAGAGGGACGTAACTAGACCCGGACATTGGTGCAAACTGACTAAAAGTAACACACAATTTATGGGGTTCTCCGCACAGCGAACCACCCGAGCCTGTGGCCTCGTGCTCCTCCTGTTTAACAAGCAGCTCTTCGGTAAACTTGTCGTAAATTTCCCCAATGCTGTCACCATCCGCCAGATGCAGCGTTTTTGCTTTCGTTGCATGAAAGAAAGTGTATCTTTCATCGGTCGGCTTCTTGTATGTGCAACATAGCGTACCGTAGAATTTAGTGGAGGAGTGCATAGCCAGTGCATTACTAAGAATAGAAACTATCTCTGCTCGCTTCTCCTCTAAAAAGCTACGAACATCGCAAGAGCCGTCCGACAATCGGACATAATCTTCTAATATTCCTCCAAAAGCAGACCCGTCTGCTTTCGTCGCAGGCTTGACGCGTTTGGCGGATGGTGGCGAGTCGGCTTCCGCTTTCCTCTTGGTCGAGCTGGTCGACGGTTGTGGAACAGGTGCTTCGACGACAATTTTGCATGATGTTATATGCCTCTTCAAATTATCAATAGTAATATGTATACCGCACCTGGGACATGGTTCGGTGGCAGCCAAATGCTTGCCTGGCACGCAGGTGCGACAATGTCTTGCAAAATTTCTGCTTGATATGCTTATTTTGCACACAGGGCAACTTTTCATGGAGCGCATTTTTTTGGGGGATATGTTTATTTATATGCGATCTGTTGGTGGTAGAGTGTTTACGAAAAAATGCCTTACGAGAAAAATTTTGTTTTCCTCAAATGTGTGCTTTAATAAACCCTGTAAAAAATTTAAAAAAATATATAAGAAAAATATGATTGTAGATAGAAAAAACACAATAAATATTGTATGCATGTGTAATTCTATTTAGTTTATTTTTTGCTAGACACGAATCTTCTTCAGATTTTATTACCCATTAGTATATTTTTCTACCAATCTAGTAGAGGTATGAAACTATGAAAATATACTTGTTTATATATATATTCTATTGTTTCGGCTGATATAATCGTATTTTTTTTTCCATACACACATTTTTATTTTCAGAAAACAAAATTATTTTCGATTTTTTAAATCAAACAATAAACATTATTTGTGTTTATAGTATTTGTCGGGTAATAGCAGATAAAACAAGAATGGGTTTTCTACGACCCATAGTTTACGAGTTACAAAACAACTTAGAAATTACATCTTGAAATTTAAATTTAAAATAACTCGAAAACAGTAAGCACTAATCATTATGTTTCCAATAGGTTGTAGAGTACATTCAATTTTTTATCAAATATCATTAAAATTTTCGAAATAGGGTAAAAACTAAGCCAGCAAATCAAGTTTCTCAAAAAATAAAAAAATTGTCTATATTTTCGAAACTTGAGGGGGTGGAATCGATTTTATTTGCTAGTCGAATAGTTTTCGTCGAATCCTATCCAACAAACCTAAAATCATCATCCTAGCTCAATTAGGAGCCGAGAAAATCAATGTCTTAGAAAACGTCTTAAGATAATTGTCTTAAGAAAATTTTCTTGACAGACCGGAAGTAACATCTTGACAGACCGGAAGTCGACTTTCTTAAAGATTAAGATATTTGTCTTAAGACGTTTTCCAAGACATTGATTTTCTCGACTCCTATGGGGTCTAGAACCATGTAACTTTGGTCTATGCATATACCAACACTTGCCCGACCCTGTGACCGAGCGGTTAGCACATCGCGCTGCGACGCCAAGGGTCCCAGGTTCGAATCCTGGTCGGGCTTGGTTGTTTGTGAATGTCTATTTCATCACTCACCCCCAATCTTCGCAAATTAGCCAAGAGGTACAAAACGTAAAATAAAATAAACTAAATTAATCATTAAGTTCGTGTTGTAATCATGAAATTAAATTTTAATTAATTTCTTCCTATCCATCTCTCAAATCTATATAGCCTGTTCATATTTGGCATGTCGACCATTTTGTTTACGTAGCAAAAAAAAATCTCAATGCTCGTTGTAGCCATAAGTATAATTGGATATAATTGCCGGATTTTATTTAATTTTACGTTTAAAATCAATAAGCGTGCATAAAAAAAAAAAACTAAATATTTTAAATAAATAAGATTCGAATAACTATGTACTTCCACTAGCCTTTGCGATGGCGCAGCGGTAGGCTTGTATTCAAGGGTTCGATACCCGTACAAGTGGTTCTTGAAACTGTAGGTCCACGCCCGATTAGTTTTACTGTGCATAAAGTGGACTTAAAATATCAAATCAATCAGTACTTCCACTAACCTCTGCGATAACGTAGCGATAACGTCGTTGTCTTGTAATCAAGGGTTCGATACCCGTACAAGTGGTTCTTGAAACTGTGGTTTTAGTCCCGATTAGTTTTACTGTGCATAAAATAGACTTAAAACATCAAATCAATCAGTACTTCCACTAACCTTTGCGATAACGTAGCGGTAGGCTTGTAATCAAGGGTTCGATACCCGTACAAGTGGTTCTTGAAACTGTAGGTTCAGTCCCGATTAACCTTACTGTACATAAAATAGACTTAAAACATCAAATCCAACCCGGTGTACACGCGTCAATACTATCCACTATAAGTAAACTAACATGATCATAACTAACAGTTATGTTATTCGTAATGAAGAATAGT
Source organism: Lepisma saccharinum (assembly GCF_977018435.1). Lineage (NCBI taxonomy): Eukaryota > Metazoa > Arthropoda > Insecta > Zygentoma > Lepismatidae > Lepisma > Lepisma saccharinum. Next base: position 6,169,168 of record NW_028142899.1, on the reverse strand, counting down.
TTTTTTAAGCACATGTTATATATGCTCATATTTTTTGTTTAGTATAATTTCGTTGTTTAATGAAGACAACACTTTCTGTTCACTGACACCACTTGCAATTATTATTAACACACACACATGTAAAAAATAATAAGAAAAAAACAAAACTTACCTACAAAAAGCTGCTAGCAATTTAACACACACGAAACAGTAGTATAATTGCGTAAATTTTAGTTTTATAGCTGGTCAAGCTACTTGTGTGTATATAACTTATGCTGATATGGTACACACCTGACAGACCAAACTAATTCGGTTTCTATTACACTTAATATTCCACTTGATATAGCAAACACTTTTATACGACTATCTAGTAGCAATACTCGACTGCAACTGATGTGCGCGAGGTTTCTAATAGAAACTTATACCTGCCGGCAGCTAAACTTTCAAGGTTGGTTCAGGCTATGCGTGAACGCCCTTTCCTAGAAAAAATATCGTTGACGCCCAGCTGTATTCTACCGGAAACAAGTAGAACTTGTTTCGTGCACAATTTATGACAGCTGTGTGAGTGATTGCTTCCTGTAGTCACCCAGTAGATTTGAATCTTGTGTGCCCTTTAGTGCAATCCAGGAAAAAAATATCGTTGAGTTTATCGCACAGTCTGGGTGCGACTGCAGGAAGCTGTCAATCACATAGCCGTCACAAAAGCTGAGAGTTTGCACAGTTTCCGGCAGTAACAAATAATCTTGATTTTTGTCGAGTAATGATACCATCAACTCGATGGACAGCTTCCTGCAGTCACACCCCAGGCGATTGACAGCTTCCTGTTGTGTCATTGATGGTTTCCGGCAGTAACAAATAATCTTGATTTTTGTCGAGTAATGATACCATCAACTCGATGGACAGCTTCCTGCAGTCACACCCCAGGCGATTGACAGCTTCCTGTTGCGTGATTGATGGTTTCCTGTAGTTACCCGCCCAAGTTTCCGCACAACACAGTTGAGTTGACCACAGATTTTCAGCTTATCCTGTCAGTCACCCCCAACAGTCGATGAAAATTGTAGATAGGCTGTGATTGATGGCTTCCCGCAGTCACCCACCCAAAGTTTTTACATGGTTGAGTTGACTACAGATTTTCAGCTTGCCCCTTCAGTCACTTCCGTAGATGAAAATACAGAAATAAAAAAAAGTACGTACGTGTGTGTGTGGCACATCGTTGCCGCAAGAGAGGTTTGCAAAAAATCATGATATACATTGGCACTCGGGACTTGGAAATAATACGTATTCGCTCACCACTGTTGCCAGCTTAGTCTCTCTTTTTATCTTACAGCAACGTTGGCATCTCTATTTTTTTAGTTATAAGCAAGTTGCCAACATACTCTAGTTAATAATGCTACATATTATACACACACACACGCACACACATACTGCACTACCATCCATCCATCCATCTCTCTCTTTTACGGCAGTGCCCGCTTTCCTTGTTTAGTATATGTAGTTTGGCAACATTGCTTTATGCACTGTAAGGCAAGCCTCAAGCAAAGTTGCCAACTCCTTGCTTTGGGTTAGGTTAGACCAAGAAAAGCTGTAGGTAGGCCGTCGGTTGTTTAACTCTTCCCTCCCTCTCTTCTCTCTCTCTTTTTTTTTTTTGTAAAAAACTATGGTAAAAATACCAGTAGGTTACCAAAAATTGCTTTATGCACTGTAACGCAAGCCTCAAGCAAGATTGCCTGCTCCTTGCTTTAGGCTAGGTTAGACCAAGACAAAAACCTTGGTGATTTTTTTTCGAGTAGGTGTTGGCAACACTGCAAGTTTTACTTCCGGTTGCAGAACTCTCAAGCAAGATTGCCAGCTCCTTGCTTTAGGTTAGGTTAGACCAAAAAAAAACCTTGGTGATTTTTTCGAGTAAGAAGTTGGCAACACTGCGAGCCTCACCGAGCCCCACTTCCGGTTTGTGAACTCTCAAGCAAAATTGCCAGCTCCTTGCTGTTTTAGGTTAGGTTAGACCAAAAACCTTGGTGATTTTTTCGAATAAGCGGTTGCCAACACGGCGAGCCTCACCGAGCCTCAAAAGAAGGCGTTGAATTCTCTATTTGGGTCTACTGTTTCGTCGCCGGCTGGTAATCAAGCGACCGCGGGTTCGATACCCTGTCGTGTTTGGATTTCACCTTAAACTGTATGTCCAGTCCCGATTAGCCTTCCTGCACATAAAGCGGACTTGAAGCAACAATTCAATCAAACAATCAATCAATGAATTATTAATTTAAATTACAATGCACTGTATGTTTTCAAACCACGTCCACCTGTCGAATGTGAACATGTGATTCCCATCGCCTGCAATACGTGTTGCAATTGTATTCTTAAACTCGAGATATAGATGAAATATCTACCGAGACGTTATTAGCCACCAGTTTGAAACCATTTAAGGGAAACCAGCAAATTCAAGCAGTGCAACAGACGAATCATACGCCGAAAAGAGTACATTCGCTTCATCATCCCTCATCGAATCACCTTCAAATGAAGGCATTAAGAGTCAATCATCAACATTATACTACGGGGTGTAAGGGGTGCTCCTTCCAGGATGTGCACCCAATAGTCAACCTCACTTCCACGTAGTACATCCTGAACCGCAGACTAACGAGGCTCTGGCGACTGGCCCCATGGCCACTATAATTTTGTTTGTGTTGTCTTGTGTTTTGTCCTTATGTGTGCTGAGTGCTCGTTTACAGCCTCAGCTTTTAATGAGTCAGAATATTTTATGATTTTAATTATGCAACGTTAGTTGTTATTTGTATCGATAAGTAGCTGGACCCTGTATAATGTGACGGGTGGAAAATAGCCTTAGTGCTGACTCACCCAAAATTTCAAATTCAACATTATGCTAGAAAAACAACTAGTGAAAATAGATCATCACCGAATGTTTATGTTCGGTTTATGTATCAAGTATTGGTTACGTCGCCGGTTGGTAATCAAGCGGCCACGGTTTCGATACCCTGTCGTGTTCGGATTTCACTTTAAACTGTATGTCCAGTCTCGATTAGCCTTCCTGTACATAAAGCGGACTTGAAGCAACAATTCATTCAAACAATCAATCAATGAATTATGAATTTAAATTACAATGCACTGTATGTTTTCAAACCACGTCCACCTGTCGCATGTGAACAAGTGAATCCCATAAATATAATCAACTGCAAAATGTTTTGGAACTGTGTTTTGAAATTCGAAACCTAGATGGCACATCTACCGAGACGTCATTAGCCACTAGTTTGAAAGAAATGGATGGTAAATTGCAGTTCTTACAGCACAAACAGCCAATGTTGAACCTCACCGTCAACTTAACAGTAGTAGAGGTGTGATTCGCCACTGGGATCTGCTAAAAGCTGAGGAGGAAGAGATTCTTCAAGCACTCTCAGACCAACATGTGACCGCAGTGCAGCGAATAAAGACTCGTAAGTCCGGAGAACTAGTACCAACTGCTTCACTCATAGTGACGTTTCAAATGACCACTCTCCCAGATATTGTACGGGCTGGATATTTGAGGCTAAAAGTCCGTCCATACATCCCTAACCCGATGCGATCTTTCAAATGCCAGCACTTTGGGCACACTCAGCCTTCCTGCAAGGCCACTACCGCCCTTTGTGGTAAGTGTAGTCTGCCTGATCATGGGACCGAACCTTGTTCTTCTGGTCCCAAATGCATTAATTGCCAAGGCGAGCACCCAGTCTGGCATCGTGACTGCCCCTCTTTCCAACAAGAGAAGAAAATCAGAGAGTTGGTCGTCACAGAGAAAATCTCTGCGGGTGAAGCTAAACAACGTCTCCGCGAAAGTATACGCACCAGTTAACCTGTGCCATTCGCTACAGTTGCTGCAGCTGCTCTTATCCGTCGCAGTGTAGGGGTACAAACCAGCGACGTGTCAACTCAAATACCAACGATTCCCGTAGTAGCCCGCCCTGCTTCGAGGAAACCAGCAACCACTCCTCGCTCCACAGAGAGGAAGATCAAGCAGGTGCCTTCAAAGGAATATTTTCTTAAGTCTACTAGCTCTCCAGTCAGGGTGGCAGCCACCACCCTGAAACTTAAAGCGCAGCTGAAAGCTGCCCGGCGGGCGCCCAAAGCACCCGCCCCCACTCCCCCTTCTTCATCCCCTTCGCCCTCTGTGTCCTTACCCGAGGACATGATACAGGACAAAGCCGCGGACGAAGAATTTATCAAGGTGACAGGGCCTAGAAACAGAGTACGCCTCAAAAGGTAACTATAATACCTCCAGCTATGGCTTCTGGTCTCCAATGGAACCTTAACGGTTTAAGTACACATCTCGAGGAACTGCAAATCTTAATATCTGAATTTGACCCTGCCATTCTATGTCTCCAAGAGACACATTTTCGTCCAAATGAATCAGTGATTCTGAACGGATACACGCTTTACCGCACCGACAAGCTTCGTGAGGGTCGTCGTGCACACGGTGGTGTTGCAATCGGTGTTCGAGATAACATCCACTCAACACCAATCTTTCTCACCACCCCCCTTCAAGCTGTCGCCGTGCGGGTCCATCTACCACAGCCAATATCTGTGTGCTGTGTCTACATCACAAGGGAGGAGCGATTCTCTCTTGAGGACCTCCATTGTATATTTGAACAACTCCCGTCTCCTGTAGTTCTTTTGGGCGATTTTAATTCCTACCATCGTTTGTGGGGCTCCGTTCGTACAGAGCCCCGGGGTCAAATTGTAGATCAATTCCGTGAGGCATCAGGCTTAACGTTGCTGAATGATGGAACTCCCACATATTTCAGTCCTTCCTCTGGCACATACTCTGCGTTGGACTTGTCCTTTTGCAGTCCCAGCCTTGCTCCTACCACATCTTGGAGCGTTCATCCTGATCTCTGTGGGAGTGATCACTTCCCTCTCATTCTTACCTTCGAGCATCTTCAGCAATCACGTGAACACCACCCTCACTGGAATCTCAGTCGGGCCGACTGGGAAGCCTTCGAGCGTGCAGTGGACCTTGAAGTCGATCTTGCGTCGACTTTACCACCAATCGACGCCTTAGACATCTTTGTGTCAGCAGTGCATGATGCTGCACGCACCTCCATTCCACATCCCAGTGGACCTGCGAGGCGACGCCCAGTCCCCTGGTGGACTGCGGAGATCGGTGCAGCCATCAAGGACCGCAATCATGCTCTCGATCGATTTAATAGGAACCACACTGCCGCAAACCTCGAGCAGTTCCGCATTAAACGTGCCCGTGCCCGTCAGCTCATTCCAGCCAGCAAGAAGGCGTGCTGGGTCCAATACGTGTCTTCTCTGACGAAGCAGGCTTCGTCGAAAGCCGTTTGGACCAAAGTACGTCGCATCCAGGGGGTGCATCTACTCCTCTGAGCGCTCTGGAGCACGACGGGACGTTGTACACAGATTCCGGAGACATAGCTAATATCTTGGCCACGCAGTTTTCTGGTGCGTCCAGCTCTGTAAATTATGAACCACGTTTCCGCCGTGAGAAGGACCGTCAGGAACGACGCCCTCTCGTTTTTCGAAGTCATAACACCGAGCCATACAACTCTCCATTCACTGAACGGGAGTTCGATCAGGCACTTCGAGATTCTAAGAACACAGCTCCTGGAGTGGACAAGATCCACTATGAGATGATTCGTCATCTGCCCATTGGAGCAAGAAATTTCCTTTTGGCGGTATTCAACAGGCTTTGGTTGGAGGACTCTTTCCCCACTTCCTGGAAAGAAGCTATTATTGTTCCCATCCTGAAACCAGGTAAACAACGCACCGCAGCCTCGAGTTACAGGCCTATTGCCTTAACTAGCTGTGTGTGCAAGTTGATGGAACGCATGATCAACAAGCGTCTCACCTGGTTTTTGGAGGAAAACTCATTGATAAGTAATTTTCAATGTGGTTTTCGCTCCAACCGTTCCACACTGGACCATCTGGTTCAGCTGGAAACACATATTCAGGATGCATTCCTCAACAAGGAACATTTAGTTGCAGTTTTCTTTGACCTCCAAAAAGCATATGACACAACGTGGCGTTTTGGCATCCTAAAGCAGCTCCATTCTTGGGGCGTCCGTGGCCATATGGCGTACTTTATTAAAAACTTTTTATCAGATCGTTTTTTCCGCGTACGTGTTGGGAACTCCTTCTCGGATCTTCACGAACAAGAGAACGGTGTCCCGCAGGGCAGCGTATTAAGTGTGACTCTGTTTGCCATAGCAGTGAACAGTGTTATGGCAAGCATTGTTGCCCCTGTACATGGTCTTCTGTATGTAGACGACCTCACGATCTTTTGTCGCTCACGGAATCTCGCGTCAGCTTCTCGTCAACTCCAACTGACGATAAACCGTTTGGTTGAGTGGTCCTCCCAAACAGGTTTCACCTTCTCATCCGAGAAATCCATGTGTGTTCACTTTTGTCGTCAGCGTACATGTCATTTAGATCCTGACCTGTACATGGGGAAGTCTCCCCTGTGCTTCGTGAATGAGGTCCGCTTCCTGGGCCTCATTTTCGATAAGAAAAGCTTTGGTGTGAGACGCAGATGGCTAAGGCTATAGAAGCTGTTCGTGAGAAGAAGATGGGGTACCTTAAGGCGTCCAAGGAATTCCAGGTTCCCAGAGCGTCTCTCTTCCGCCTTGTCAACAGTAAGGAGAAAAATGCAAAGGTAGCAGCCTCAACTACTCTTGGCCGTAAGCCAGTTTTTCCTAAACAACTAGAAGACAAGTTACAAACATATTTAGTTGAGATGGAGGCCATGTTCTATGGGCTCACAAAAAGGAATGTCTGCAGTCTTGCCTATCAACTTGCGGTTCGCAATAACATACCCCATCCATTTAAGGACGAAACTGCTGGCAAAGACTGGTTCTACGCTTTTATGAAAAGGAACCCGAAACTTTCAGTTCGTAAACCCATGGGTACATCTTTTGCCAGGGCCAGGGGATTTAATAAAGAAGAAGTAGACAAGTTTTTTGACCTGATCGATGTTGTTTTCAAAAAACACAACTATCCTCCTAACAGGATATTTAATGTAGACGAAACTGGTTTGTCTGTGGTGCAAAGTAAAGTTCCTCATGTATTAGGCCTAAAAGGAAAGACAAATTGGGTCCCTTACTTCAGCCGAAAGAGGTTCTCTCGTAACCATCATTCCCTGTATGAGTGCAGGAGGTGACTTTGTCCCGCCTCTTGTGATATTCCCGAGGAAGAACATGAATGAACAACTTCTTAGATGTGCTCCACCAGGGACCATCGCATCGTGCCACCCGTCTGGTTGGATACAGACAAACATTTTTACTAAATGGTTTAAACATTTCATTGATGTAACAAAACCCTCAGCTGAGTCACCTGTCCTGCTTCTCCTTGACGGCCACACAACCCACAAGCGTAACATTGACGTAATTAGTTTAGCAAGGGAAAGTCATGTTACGATTGTATGTCTACCTCCCCACTGTTCGCATAAAATCCAACCATTGGATAAAACCTTTATGAGTCCATTAAAGTCTCACTATAGTGAGGAAGTGAGATCTTTTTTAAGGCATAGCTCAAGGCCCTTGAGTATTTTTGATATGATGGAACTGTTTGGCTGGGCCTAGCTTAAAGTACAACGTGGGGACATAGCAGTAAACGGCTTCAAAGTGACTGGTATTTATCCTGTCAATAGAAATGTTTTCAGCAGTGAAGATTTTATTGCTTCTACACTCACTGTTCCTAGGCCTCAGACTATGACACCCACAACTGACCCTCTTCCATGTTCGTCTACCAGCTCTGATTCACCTCAACCCTGTTCTCCCAAGAGTCCTGATGTGGTTGTCCCTGGTACGTCTAAGTCAACAAATTTTGTCCTACCCATAGATATCACCACCACCTCCAAAAAAGCAAAAGTCAAATAGAGGCAGGAAAGCTGGATCTTCTTCTATAATAACCTACTCCCCATATAAAACACAGTTAGAGGATGAACTGAAAGAAAAGGACAAAAAGAAGGAACCAGAAGCTTCAAAACAACAAAACAAACCGAGCATTCAAAGACCCCCCGTTCAGAAATTAAACTTAGACCGACCTTCTAGACCTAAACCTAAAAGAGATGACTCCAGTGTTAGCAGCGATGCATCGATCCATTCTGATGTATTATCTGTAATGGACTTCATGCCCTCAACTAAAGAACCGGAAAACAAAGACGCTGAATGTATCTTCTGTAACGGAACATTCTCCGAAGATCAACGCGGGGAAATTTGGATTCAATGCTTCAGCTGTTCTCTGTGGGCTCACCTTGACTGTACCGGAGCAGAGAAAGAAGATTATATCTGTGACTTTTGTAAATAGACTCGAAGCAGAAATGAGTTGCACATAATCTTAGAAATATGGTTTTTATAGTTCAAAATAACTATGTTTTATGAAGTCTTATTAGTTTTTCAATGGCTTAAACCACCTATTCCATATTACCCGACTATTTCATATTAGCCTCCATTTGTAACTTTTTTTTAAAATATGTTTTTTTTATAACAGCAAAATAAATAGTATTTTTCTTACAAGTGACACTTCATTACAATTAGTTATAGTATGTACTCATGATGATTTTGGGTATTTTATTCAAAAACTAGTGCAGTTATTTTTAGAAATGTAAATGGTATTCCATAATACCCTCCTCTCATCTACGTTGCGTATCTATTCCTTCCCAACATAACCACGTGAACGTACGTATGTGCATTTAAATTCCTTTTTAAAGACTCGTAGCGAACATGTTTCTTCAATAATTATAAAGCGTAACACTACGATAATACTGTACACGTGTAGTTCGCCAAACTACGCAAAAGTGGACCAAGGGGAACAAAACGTCGCATCTCGTCACTCTGGGCCAATCGCGACGATGTTCGACTTGACAGTTGCGAAGAGAAAAATTCAACCTTTTCGTTCATACTCCTTCCAATAACTCACAATAATTCACACGCGCATGTACGTCCCACACTAACTCTTCGTTATTCATTACCAACAATAACGTAAAAGTACATACCTCAGCAACAAGCCGTTCGACTGCGTAGTTCCTTGTACAATCGTAACTTCACAACTTAATCGTCTTCCCTCTACGTGTTATCTTGGCCAAACACGTCCCTTCACAAAAGGACGTCCATAGGTTACAGCAACGATGAAAATGAGAATAGTTCAAACTTCATCTTCCATTTGGCGAATTTTGCGATCGCTCCAACGTCGACATTATAACAAGAGTTCACACGATGTAACTTCCTGACGATAGCTTCTTTCCTTACCTCAATCTACGTCAATTACACTCGTCCGTTACGTACGCAACTTCGAGAAAACATGATCAAAATGGGCAACAGTCAAACACTTCGTATACTTCCAATATCTCGTTGATTGCTTCTCACAGCAGCAACACTCTGACGTATACGTCACAATGTTGTATATTTAAAACTCGGCGTGCAAAGTTATTCCATCTTAAATTTTGCCAAACTATTCACGAAGTTCGTGATAGAAAAAAAAGTTACTTTTGAAAGAACTTCCTCGACGTTATTATCCTAGAGTGGGAGTTGAGCTCACGCACTGTTCTGGAAGGTCGAACAAGAGGAGGAGGAAGTATATCGCGACCAACGCGTCCTGTGTTCTTCAGAGTAGAGACTGCTTCCAAAAAACTACCGAGTCTATGCGTAATCGCAGAAACTGGTAATGAAACTGAGGGCCTCTGGCGGCGATTCAAACAACTACAATCTTAAACAAGAGACTGACGCAATGTGTACCGAAGCAAATGACGAAAACTGAGGTTTTTCACGCGGAAATATAATTTAATGCTTTTACTATTAATCCGCATAGAAAAAATGTCACAAGACAAGGGGGGTCTCATATTGGGACCACTTTTTTTTTCGCCCCCTCCCCAAAATGTAACACTGTAAAAACAATGTAAAACAATACAAAAATAAGGAGTTGTGTTATATTTGTTTATATGTTTTAGATAGGTAAATATATGACAAAATAATATCCATTTGTTTCTTGCATACCTCCTTTAGTTTCCTAGTGGTATAACTCCGAGCACGAAAACTATCAATAATTAAACTGCTGAAACACGTAGGCCTACACATATTTTCGAATTGTTCTGTTGCTGCTGAACTCTTTATGTGAACATCTTCTGATAAAGAGTTCATGTTTAATTCATTGTCAAGTTTATACACAAGGAAAAATTCCGTCGTCTGCTATAGCTACATTCCGAGACGAATACATTCTTTCATCTACGAATGTTAATACCTAATTCTAATTACTGCAAATAATAGTGCTTCACACATCTAAGCTGTATTTGAGTTGGGCGTTTCTAGCATTATTTTCAAAATAAGGTTTAAAAAAAATATAGGAAAAGTCACTCCAAGGCTACAGGTTTCTACTCTTTCCTTTTTTTCTTCCAAATTACCCGGTACAATGTTGCTTGATCTAAGCTCATATCCATAGAAGAAAACAACTCATATCACAAATACCTGGCTTTATCTCTTACACATACGTATAAAAAAATAAGAATAGCGAAATCTACTAACATTTATATGGCACAATGTGAAATGTAACAGTATTTCATTGCATACAAATAAACATTTCTAGAATTCAGGAATTGTTCCGATGTAATATTTTACAACCATGCATGATATGAACTTGACAACCTGTACGTACTTAGCGTACAGTAAGACTTCACGAAACATGTCGGTGGTACATTTTGGTATATTTTTCATTTTACGCAACCAATGTTATTGAATAATTATAATTCGAAAATTATAAGAAAAGAAGCAGAGGAAGAACAAAAATCTATGTTCTATCTGTAGTAAATTGGTTGACTCATTGATTGAGTTGCCATCGAGCGGATCACAAATGAACAGCGCGTTCTGATCGTGAAAACTTATCAAAATCTTGAAAGTGGGGCCGAATTTGAATTTAAAATTGTGGGTGCATCAGCAGTAAGGCTATTTTGCACCCGTCACACTATACGGGGTCCAGCCCCTTATCGTTACAAATAACAACTCTAACGTTGCAGAACTAAAATCATAAAATATTAAAATCTTCTGACTTTCGTTAAAAGCTGAGGCTGGAAAGGAGCACTCAGCACAAATAAGGACAAAACACACAACACAAACAAAATTATACTGGCCATGGGGCCAGTCGCCAGAGCCTCGTTAGTCTTCAGTCCATGGTGTACTAACGTGGAAGTGAGTTTGACATTTGGGTGTACTACATGGAAGGTCACCCCTTACACTCCGAAAGTGGGGCCGAGACGGTAAGACGACTTCGCGCGGTTTTCGTAAGAAATGAAGCACCCAACAAGTCTACAGTTCTGCGGCTGATAAAGGAGTTCGAAACAACTGGTTCTGTTGCTACTGTGAAATCACCTGGACGAAAGCGCATTCAACGTAATGCTAAACAAATCGCAGTTGTGCAACAAAGTGTAACAGTAAGTCCAAGGAAATCAATTCGCCGACGATCACAGCAGTTGAACATTCCACGCAGTTCATTGCAAAGAATTTTGAGTAAAGACCTTCACATGCATGCATACAAAATCCAACTGGTGCAGGAACTAAAGCCGCCGATCATCAAAAAAGAAGACTATTTTGCAAATGGATTGAAGAGAGACTGGCTGCGGATGAAAATTTCGCAAATAACATCATTTTCAGCGACGAGACCCACATCCACCTCAGTGGATTTGTTAATGAACAAAACTGCAGGATTTGGGGTACTGAAAATCCACGAGTGACCCACGAACATCAAATGCAGCCACAAAGGACGACCGTATGGGGTCATGCTTAAACGCTGTTGGAAATTCCTTTGTTTAAGCATTCAGAATGAATTCCTGTGTCTTGGGATAGGAAACAAGTTTCCCTGAATATGTGTGCTTTCCAACTCGACAACAGCTCAGGTGAATGATACAGCGATTCTTGGAAAAGTCCTCCCTCAGAATTCCAGTTTAATCTTATTAAAATATGTGCATCTGAAAATCACAGGTACCAATTTGAATTTGAATTTAAAATTTTGGGAGCGTAAGCACATAGGCTATTTTGCTCCCTTCACATTATACGGGGGACACCCCCTTACCATTACATATAACAACTCTAACGTTGCATTAAAAATCTTAATATGTTCTGACTTCTGTTAAAAGCTGAGGCTGTAAACGGGCACTCAGCACACACAAAGACAAAAAAACAGGACAACACACACAAAATGATACTGGCCATAGTGCCAGTCGCCAGAGCCTCGTTAGTCTTTAGTCCAGGGTCCACTATGTGGAAGTGAGGTTGACATTTGGGTGTACTACGTGTAACGTCAACCTCCCCCCCCCCCCAGGTACCAAGCTAGACTGACATTGCAAATGACCTATTTCTTCTAAGCAGGAACGTATTCTGCCCTGGGCTTGAGCTGTCTGGCATCAAGATAAATCTCCTAGTAAAGAAGGTAGGGACCATGGCACGAACTCATGGGAGGGGCCATTGGGGTCAAGGGCACTCCCCTACAAAATATGAAATATTTTATTTTTACCCTATAAAAAATACGAAAATGACATCTACGATTTCGAAATTTGTAAAAGTTTTCATTTTGTCCTTCCAGAAATGACTATGTGTTCTGTTATCAATTTCATATCATTGCTCATCATGAACATCGAAATTAGACAAACTTGGAAGAATTGAATTGAATTGAATTTGAATTTAAAATTTTGGGAGCGTCAGCACTTAGGCTATTTTGCTCCCGTCACAGTATACGGGGGCCAGCCCCTTACCTCTACATATAACAACTCTAACGTTGTATAACTAAAATTATAAAATATTCTGACTTTCGGTAAAAGCTGAGGCTGTAAAGGGGCACTCAGCACACATAAGGACAAAAGAACAGGACAATACAAACAAAATTATACTGGCCATGGGGCCAGTCGCCAGAGCCTCGTTAGTCTTAAGTCCAGGGTGCACTAACGTGGAAGTGAGGTTGACATTTGGGTGTACTACGTGGAAGATCACCCCTTACACCCCAAACTTGGAAGAAAAGCAAGGCAAAATAAACTAATTCAATGACCATTAGAGCATGCCTGTTCTCTTTGTGACACATCCTAGTTTCGTGTCTTATCAAACTGAAAATACAAGATGAAAATAAGGCACAAATAAAAAACTAATATAAATAAGAATATCAATGATACTTACGAAATGCTCCGTCTACCAAATTCAGTCGTAGTCGCGGGGAGAAAATGATGCAATTTTCAAATGTTCATAACAGGTTGTCGCTAAGGGGTAGCAAAAATAGGAAAATAGAGTCAGCTCAATTTTTTCGCTGAATATTGTTGTACAAGATGTCACGTATTTACCATGTAAATGACAGTTCGCTCAGTCTTCCGATTCGGTCATAGTGGAGGTGAGAAAGTGAGGTAATTCTCCAAGGAAAATGGTCGAAATTTGATGATGGGTTGTCTATGGGGTGAGCAAAAATTGGAAAAAGGTGCCAGCTCAATCCCTTTCACTGAATATTGTTGTAAAACGTGTCACGTATCTACCAATAAAATGACAGTTCGCCCCGTCTTACGATTCGGTCAAAGTGGAGGCGAGAAAATGAGGTGATTTTCCAAGGAATATGGTTGAAATTTGATGATGGGTTGTCGATGGGGTGAGAAAAAATAGGAAAAGAGTGTCAGCTCAATTTTTTTCACTGAATATTGTTGTACAAGTTGTCAAGTATCTACCAGATAAATGACAGTTCGCCCCGTTTCCGATTCGGTCATAGTGGAGGTAAGAAAGTGAGGTAAATCTCCAAGGAAAATGGTCGAAATTTGATGATGGGTTGTCGATGGGGTGTAACAAAAATTGGAAAAGGGTGTCAGCTCAATTCCTATCACTGAATATTGTTGTAAAACGTGTCAAGTATCTACCAATAAAATGACAGTTCGCCCGTCTTACGATTCGGTCAAAGTGGAGGCGAGAAAATGAGGTAATTTATTAAGGAAAATAGTTGAAATTTAATGATCGGTTGTCGATGGAGTGAGCAAAAATAGGAAAATAGAGTCAGTACAATTTTTTCGCCGAATATTGTTGTACAAGGTGTCAAGCATTTACCATGTAAATGACAGTTCGCTCCGTCTTCCGATTCGGTCATAGTGGAGGTAAGAAAGTGAGGTAATTCTCCAAGGAAAATGGTCGAAATTTGATGGGTTGTCGATGGGGTGAGCAAAAATTGGAAAAAGGTGTCAGCTCAATTCCTTTCACTGAATATTGTTGTACAAGGTGTCAAGTATCTACCAGATAAATGACAGTTCGCCCCGTCTTACGATTAGGTCCTAGTGGAGACGAGAAAATGAGGTAATTTATTAAGGAAAATGGTTGAAATTTAATGACGGGTTGTCGATGGGGTGAGCAAAAATAGGAAAACAGAGTCAGCTCAATTTTTTCGCTGAATATTGTTGTACAAGGTGTCAAGTATTTACCATGTAAAAGACAGTTCGCCCCGTCTTACGATTCGGTCATAGTGGAGGTGAGAAAGTGAGGTAATTTTCCAAGGAAAATGGTCGAAATTTGATGATGGGTTGTCGATGGGGTGAGCAAAATTTGGAAAAGGGTGTCAGCTCAATTCCTTTCACTGAATATTGTTGTAAAACGTGTCAAGTATCTACCAATAAAATGACAGTTCGCCTCGTCTTAGGATTCGGTCAAAGTGGAGGGGAGAAATTGAGGTGATTTTCCAAACAAAATCGACGAAATTTGATGATGGGTTGTCCATGGGGTGAGCCAAAATAGGAAAAGGGTGTCAGCTCAATTTTTTTCACTGAATATTGTTGTACAAGGTATCAAGTATCTACAATGTAGTAAATGACAGTTCGCCCCGTCTTCCCATTTGGTCATAATGGAGGCGAGAAAATGATGTAATTTTGCAAGGAATATGGTTGAAATTTGATGATGGGTTGTCGATGGGGTGAGCAAAAATAGGAAAAGAGTGTCAGATCAATTCCTTTCACTGAATATTGTTGTAAAACGTGTCAAGTATCTACCAATAAAATGACAGTTTGCCCAGTCTTACGATTCGGTCAAAGTTACGGGGAGAAAATGAGGTGATTTTCCAAACAAAATCGCCTTTGGGACGCCACAGGAATCTCCAGGCATGCGACCTACATTTGAGTTCTTGCCAGTGTTGGATGATATAAGGCAAGACAGAACTGATCACATAATTGAGAAGGGAATATCCAAGTACAGGTGTTGCAGATTATGTGGAAATCGCACAATTTGTATGTGTAACAAGTGGGATGCAGCTCTGCATCCAAATTAATGTTTCAAGGTATTTCACAAACAGTGAAATTTCATTGAAAATTACCTAATTTGCCTAACTGTAGAATATTATATGTACAGGGTCATCGAGAATGATTGCCGGCATTTTAAACTGTTCTTATAAAAGAAATATTTAATGGATATACATGTGGCATCTTAAAATGTTCAGAAAAGTTTAAAGTTTCGTATAACCTTGTGTTACCGTGAGGCTTAAAAAGGCGCATGCGTTGGACTGGGAGTGGGGCTGCGCTGCTACTCTGTTCACTCCGCTTCAGTGTGAGTTGGCGCATGACAGGATGTGGACCTTTCAACAGAAGGCTGAGTGTGTGTTGTGGTGTGCCAAACTGAAATCGGTTGTCGCAGTGCAACGTAAATGGCGACGTTTGCATCCACGAGAAACCTTATAGATGACAAAGCTTTGAATCGGTGGCTGAAACAGTTCAGAGAAACTGGTAGTGTTGAGAAAGGAAAATCTTCTGGCCGACCAAGAACATCGGAGGAAGATGTGGAACGCATAAGGCAATCCTGCATTAGAAGCCCAAAAAAATCAATTGCTCGTAGAAGTTTAGCATTAGGCATTCCAAAAACTACCATTCAAAATGTTCTGCACAAACACTTAAGGCTCCGTGCTTGCAAAATTCAGCTGCTACATGAAATTAAACCGAACGACACACAAACACGTGTGCAATTTGCTGCACTTATGCTCAACAGCATCGATGATGATGCAAGTTTCCTACAGCACGTTTGTTTTAGTGACGAAGCAACATTCCATGTCAATGGGTGCTTTAATAGACATAACTGTCACATTTGGGGTTCACAGCCACCGAGGGAGATTCATGAGTATGTTCACGGGTCACCTAAGGTGAAGGTCTGGTGCAGACTACTGTACGATCGCGTTGTTGGTCCCTTCTCCTTCACAGAAAGCACCATTACTAGACATGTACTATGACAAGCTTCAACATTACGAGTTTCCACAACTTGAAGACTGGGAACATCAAACGGGGGGTAGAATTATTTTCATGCAGGACGGAGCTCCTCATTTCAGTCGCATTGTTCGTGATGTCTTAAATGAGAAGTTCCTGGATTGGAAGGGGTGGACCAATACCCTGGCCACCTCGAAGCCCATACCTAACACCACTACTTTTTTTTCTGTGGAGATACGTTAAAACATTGTCTACGCTAAGAAGATAAGGGACATCCAGTACCTTAAAGAGAGGGTCGCTGTAGCAATTGCAACTGTAACTCTGACATGATTCAGAAGACATGGCAGGAGATTGAATACCGTCTAGACATCACCAGAGCTACAAATTGCACCCTTATCGAAGTGTACTAAGTCTAAAACTGTAAAATTTTCTGAACATTTTAAGATGCCACACGTGTATATCTATTAAATACTTATATTATAACATTTTAAAATCCCGGCAAGCAATCATTCTTGATGACCCTGTATTATGTGATGCGAGTGAAATATACTAACCCCATCTGCACCCATGCTTTGCTAATTTATAACCAATACGTAACCCTCCCAAAACAACAATAATATTACTAAGATTTTTCTAGATGTTATCAAAAAATAGCGTTATTACTGATTTTGACTCCGTATGTGCTTCTCTGCAACTAAAGTTGCCAGTCAAAAAATACTCCTTTAAACATATTTTTTTTTTCAAATTTTCAGTCTCAACTTTCTATTAGGCCCACAATAATAAAAAAAACATGAAAAAGTTTTCTAAAAAAGGTTTTCCTAATTAGGAGTACTAATGGGTTAATAGTAATTATCTTCATAAATTTTACGATATGACTTCTTAAGTTCAGAGTCATTTATCAGATTTCGTGAAGACCCACCATAAAGAAATTAAATTTTGAACATATGTAAATACATAGTTTATTACTTTTTTGTTTATTGTTGCTATTTTTGGCTCCTAAGTTTGTATTCATATACGTCACTGGAAAGGCATGTGTGGTTGCACATATATTTGAGCTTCTATGGAATAATTATGTTCTTATGTCAAGGAGTCGTCATTATTTAAAGTCAGTGGCATATCCAAGGGAGGGAGGTAGGTTTGGTGGGGGTTATAACCCCCTCCCCCATTACTCCAGTATTCCTGAAAAAAAAAGTCGGCACGGGAAAGAACAGCAAAATGAAGGCTGAATACTAAACCAAGTATAAACACACACACACCCTTTTCAATACTACTGGACACGACACTGTTTAAAGTGTAATAAATTTTATTCATTTAAAGCATCAGAATTATTGAAAAACTAGTGCTGCGCTGAACTTATAAACACTGATTATTTTTCTTAATTTAGCGAGGCATATTTTGTTTGTTGCAGAACAGTTTCAGCTTTTGAAATATTAATGTTTTACACAGTGCAGTCGAAGAAACTTGAGAATAGTGATGTTTATCATGGGGCGTCACACTCCGAATAAATATCTGTGGATGTTTTACGGTGAATATATTGGATATACTGCAAGTTTCTTCGTATTTGCGATGGTTATTGTCCTCCGTATAACTTGTCAGTTGCTATGTGCTGCCGAGTCTTTGATGATGGCGACAAAACTCCGCTCCAGAGGTGGCAATACTTGCACCACCTTCCACAGACCTCTACAGAGTTGACAATTGTCTTAAGTAGCTTAGCCAATCGGTAGTCAGAGTGCGCTTTCGTGTAAAAATATTGGTGCTTCTTAAGTGCTACTTGTTATAATTCGTGTTATTTCTCTGCGGAATTTTTTGGTGGGTGAAGGTGAAATGCAATAAGAGGAAGCTGTACATTTGTATTATTTGAGTGTGCATGTTTGTTTGTTTGTGTGTGTGTGTGTGTGTGTGTGTGTGTGTGTGTGTGTGTGTGTGTGTGTGTGCTGTGGCCTGGACTGAAATTTGTGTTCTCATGTGATATAATGTAGGCAATGGAGCCAACATAACCTGAGTGCTATAAACAGGAGACGAGGAAACGTGTGTTAAAGGGCAGGGAAAGAAACAATGTGAAATATATATTCTTAATTTCGCTCACAAATAAAACAATTCACCTACTTCCGTAAGATTTTATTTGATTTTGAATTTAAAAATTTGGGTGCGTCAGCACTTAGGCCACTTTGCACCCGTCACACTATACGGGGTCCAGCCCCTAATCGTTACAAATAACAACTCTAGTGTTGCATAAATAAAAAAAACTGAGGCTGTAAACGGGAACTCGGCAAACATAAGGACAAAAACAGGACAACACACAAAATTATACTGGCCATAGTACCAGTCGCCAGAGCCTCATTCATCTGCAAAATACAGTCCAGGGTGTACTACTTGGAAGTGAGGTTGACTTTTGGGTGCCTAAGTGGAAGGTCACAACTTACACCCCATCTACTTCCATAAGAACTGCAGTAAAAGTGACAGCTGGTGCAACTGGTGTTAGCTTCTCCACAGTATTTAAAAAAAAAATGAATTTCTCGATAGGAAGGTAAATTAAACATCCTAACAAGAAAAGACATTTATGACAGTTTTGCTCGCGAAGCAATAAGAAGACGTGTTCACGCTTTTTTCCAAAGAAAATAAACTGCCAACACTCAGTACAATTCTCCATGTCCTAAAAAACTACGACCAACTTCGATTGATATACAGCAGTACATTATAATTATAGTCTCTTAAAAGACATTGGCTTCAAATTTGTTAAGCACAAAAGGGAGGCAATGCTAATTGACAGGGAAGATATTATAACGTGGAGGCACAGATATCATGGTGCAATTAGGCATTTCAGAAACGAAGGTAGAAAGATCATCTACACCGATGAAACTTGGGCAAACAAAGGCCACACCAAATCCAAGAGGTGGGTGGACACCAAAGTTACGTCTGCGGACCAAGCATAGCGTGAAGGTCTCTTGGTAGGAGCAAAAGTGCCCACGGGAAAGGGCGAGAGGGTGATATTATTCCACGCTGGAATCCGAAGATGTTTTTTTTTTTCCGGGGGAACAAAAACAGCGATTATCATTCTGAAATGCATATGCATGTGTTCAAACATTATTTCACAGAAAGACTGTTACCTAATATCGCCCCTTAAATAAAGAACAGATTGTGAGTTACACAAGATTACAATACTTTAGCATTGGTATTTAAAACAAAATAAAGACAAGGCTTTGAATGTTAACAACTTGACTCTGTACTTGACGGTGGAATATAATTGTCAAAAACTAATAAATACAGCAATTGACAATATAAAAATTTACCGTTAACCTTCAGTAACTTCTTCGTGTTGTATGCGTGTGTGCACGCGAGAGAGAGACAGAGATGTACTGAGCATAACTGATCTGTACTTAACGGTTAAAATTACTGTCTTAATCAAAGTTATATATAAAGAATTTTTAATTTTACAAGAATTTGAATTGAAAATTATGGGTGTGTCAGCACTTTTGCACCCGTCACGCTATACGGGGTCCAGACCCTTACCATAACAAATAACATAACTGTAACGTCACATAATCACAAATCTAAAATCTTAAAACATTCTGACTTAGGTTAAAAGCTGTAAAGGGGCACTCAGAACAGGACAACACACTGAATTATACTGGCCATGGAGCCAGTCGTCAGAGTCTCGTTAGTCTGCAAAAAGCAGTCCAGGGTGTACTACATGGAAGCATCAACCCTTACAAATAAAGAAAAAATGTATGCAAAGTACACGTGTCTTCTTTTTCCTTCTTTCGGGGTATGAGCGGTAGAAGTACCCCGCACTGCGTCAAAGCGGTAGGCGATGACTGCAACGTCACAACTGTGATTGGCACCGTATTGACAACTCCCTTCCAAGAACCAGGGCCCACGACTAAACTCAAAATGCTCTGTTCCTACGCTGACACCCACTTTAGCAACCATGTTTTGGTGCTGGTAACCCTCTGAACCGCACGTGAAAATAGATAAGGAAGATTTTGCTTTACATTAAACCTAGCTTAGTGTCATAAGAGAAACTAACTTACATGAGAAGAGGGAGGGGGGACTCACAGGCCCATACTTTTATCACTAAACTTCCAGAAATCATTTTGTTATTGAATCATTGCATCCTTTGTTGATTACATAAGTGTTTGCAACAACCAATTATTACATGAGTGTTACACACATTTTATCATTCACTAAACTGCAAAAAACTAATGTGTGTAGTTACCTATTAATTATAATAATTACAAAAATTAACATCATTACCAATTAATTGTACCCTATTTGAAACATGAGTGTAATGTCGGAACACACATCCTTGGGGGTGGAGGCCTAAAATGTCCACCAAGTAAATGTTTTCCCCATTTAAGTTACCGTTAGGATTTTATTGAAGAAAGATAATACAGAAATATTGGGAACGCTCTATGGAATAAAATATTTTTATAAAAAAAAATACGAAGAGTTGAAAAAAAAAAGGAAGTGGGCCAGACAGCCATCCATTGGGTAAGATAGGGTTAATATTTTAGTGTTATTTTTTTTTACATTGACGAGGCGAGGGGGCTTAGTAGAGGTTTTTCATTTTTTCATAATTTCATTTATCTCCATCT
The DNA here is from genome assembly GCF_977018435.1 of Lepisma saccharinum. Taxonomy (NCBI): domain Eukaryota; kingdom Metazoa; phylum Arthropoda; class Insecta; order Zygentoma; family Lepismatidae; genus Lepisma; species Lepisma saccharinum. The sequence continues at coordinate 6,148,408 of NW_028142899.1, read as the reverse complement.
CCATTGATCTCCCTATAACTAAGGGTTCTACTAGAGGAGACAACCTCGACAAAAAAAACTATCCCAAGGTGTTAGTTGCACATGGCAATGGGGCAGTGTTGGCTGCAGGGGTAGATGCAGTTGCGAACGTTGCAGCAGGGATTTCGGCTTGGTCCTCGAGTAGCCTTCATTCTTAGGGGTAGACTTTCCACGGCATAGAGGGTGTGTCGAGGTGGCAATTTATAGACCCTCCTTTAAAAATATACACATATGTATATGGGTACAAAATCACTTTCAAACTGTGGGAAACCTCTAAAACGTGTGAGGCCCCAGAGCCCACCTAGTATGTTGTCCCAGCGAATCGCAAGACTCGAAGAAGTTTTAGATGAGCTTTTGCACCAAGCAAACGTCACCTATCAGTCAATGCAGCAAGTTACACATGATTCCCCAAATCCTTTTGCGTGCCATACCTACACAACTGTTCTTTTCTTCGCAACAAAAGTTGTTCAGGTTTCAGGAACGGGTGGAGGAAGACTCCTCAGATGACCATCTGGCACCAGGTGCTGCCAAGAATAACAAGTACAGTTAGTTGTAGAGTTCTGCACTGTATTGATATCCAGAGGGCTTGGAAGTTTGTTGGTACAAGTATGTTTCTAATTCTTAATTGAATATCTGCAAATTGAACTTCTTTAGTGGTCTTCTTTAATAGCTTGAACATAATGGATCATAAATGTCCTTTCAACTTTTTGTCTAAGTAAATGGATGGTTGTTATTTATCTAAGATGTGTATGTACTTTTGCCGGGTGCTGCCAAGAACAGCAAATTCAGCTAGTCGTAGAGGGCTACATTGTATTAGTATCCTGAGGACTTGGAAGTTTGTTGGGACAAGTCTGTTTCTAATTCTTAATTGAAAATCTCCAAATTGAACTTCTTTAGTGGTTTTCTTTAAGAGTTTGAACGTAAAGGCCCTTAAGAGTGAATTAGACGGAAGTCGACACAAGCAACAATGGCGGAAACACCACCAGTACGCAATGTTAGTACTACACAGGTGCCACCAGTGAACGCTGAAACGCCAAGGCTTGATCAGAAAACAGAGACAGGGGGCCCGAAAAGAGGCAGACCAAATAGAACCCGACCAAACTTCAGAAGAGCAGGCAGAAAACCATCTTTCACCGGAGTTTCATCCAGAGTGAAATTAGTATCCGATGAGATTCCCAGGATATACGGAGAACCATCAGAACTAAAGACTGACCCAGCTTTTATGAATGCAGTAGGCGACTTCCCAACATGGGAACTTATACCCAGAGCGGAAACCAGAGAACACAAGGTAAACTACAGTGCTCTCGTGGATATTACGACTGAGGAATACCATCGCATCGCTGACTGTGTAATTCAGCCTTCAAAAAGTCAGTTACACCAGAGCTGTTCACTCACTACGTGACAGTACATTTCTGGGGTAGAATTGCGACTATTGATAGGCACAGAGGTATAAGGAATGAAGATGCACAGCAGCTCGTTAGAGACCTTGGGAACAAGCAATTCCCAGTGCCAGCAGTAATTTCTAGCTACCTGCGATCCATTGGTGACGTAAAAGATCACACAGGAGCAGTGTCACGGTTAGTATTACCGCAGTATCCCACACACACAGGGGATTTTGGCAGAGTAACGGCCAGAACGCATAACAGTTACGAGCAATGCATAGCTCCAAGAATTACAGCACTTTCCATCATGGAATGTTGCTCGAGAGCCCAGAATCCGCAACAATCAGATTCTTGGGACTTACCCGACGACATCAGGTATTTGACTCCTGATGAGGAACAGCAAGTAGAAGAAGCAGACGATCCTGACATCATCCTTGCTGGGATAGGTAAGAAACATCCGACAGTGAACTTGCTTGGCTGGACGCCAGCATACGCATATCGGCCAAAAACAACTCTCCAACTGAGTACGTTAGGTGTGACACACAACCGTTTTGTCACAAATAATAGAAGATTCTTCTACAACGAACGACTCATGGACTATGTAGCCTTGAAACTAAGAGCAGTTCCAAGCATCAAATTAGACTTATCACCACACCATCGCGAGTTTGGCAGTATTTCACAGATATGACGGACTTACACGAGACAAGCTGATCCACACGAAACGCTAGTCCGATATGGAAATGGGCAAGTTAAATTAACAACGTGTTCATCTCTTCCATCATCGTTGATAGTGGCCAGCGGAGCTTATCAATTTAGGCTTCACAGGCAGTTGGACAGAAGAAGAGGAGTGATCACCAATCCGTGGGCATGCTACAGTTTTTGTGGCCGCGGTGGCTCAGTCGGTAACGCGTCTGACTACCATGCTAAAGGTCCCGGGTTCGATCCCCGGCCGGTTCAAATCCGGGAACTTTTCTAACGGTGAAAGCGGCCCCGGCGCCCACCCAGCGTCGAATAACATGGGTACCTGGGGGAAACCCTGGGGGTTAAAGGCGGTTAGGAGCGTGATGCTGATCACATCACCCCCACTCACGACCGGATCAAGAAAGTGTGGGGCGTTACCCCCACACCCCCTATACGCCTTCATGGCGTGGTGCTATGCACAGGGGAACACTTTACCTTTTTTTTTACGTAAAGGCCCTTATAGATGGAGCAAGTAGTGGCGGCCAGTTAAGAAAGCAAGTACTGGCGGCCAGAAAACTCAAACATGTTTGTTTTTAGTGGCATGTGGGCAGCAAGTAGCAGGTCACATGACTGACAGCCAGGACTTTCCTGTCAAAACATGCACTTGCCGCCAGTAGAGCAGTACTCGGCAGTCGGGATCAGTCAGTAAAAGTTGTGCTGTGTTGTTTTGAGATGTCTGTGAAAGGTTCTGAGAAGAAGAAAACAATAAAGTGTAGTTGTGACGGGATTATTACTTTTTGGAGATTTTTCAGAAGTACCTACTGTTATGGAGCGTACGGCATGTGGACTACATAGACAGAACAAAAAGGTAAACTGCAATGAACAAGTTGAGGGAAGAACTTTTAAAGCAGAATGTTGTGGTACCAGACATTACTTTCTTCGAGATCTAAAATTAAATCAATCAAAAAAAAAAGGTACAGGCAAGAATTTGTTAGTTGTTGAATCAAAATCAACCGGAAAGGGTACTGATGACCTGTATGAACCCAAATTATCATGATTTAATGTGGCTTATTCTTTTTTAAGAGAGGTGGTAATAACAAGAACTTCAACTTCAAATCTTAAGGTAAGGTTTACTATGCACTATACAATTGCCAATTAATAATTTGTTAAAAATTAAAGAAACTTAAATTTAATAAACACGAACAGTTACATAGAACTTAAACTGTTTTACTAGGAAATTCTACATAAGTATAGGAAAGAAAAAAACATGTATTTTTGGTAGAAACTACTCAGCACCAATAGATTTCATTTGCCAAGGCACATTCCCAGGACTAATGAAATAGGCGGTAAGGCTTTTCCTCTCATCAGATGCTTCAAAGTAGCACTGGCAGATAAAGACACAAGCCGTCTGAAGATGTGTTGCAATACTGGATGCCGAGAATTCGGCGAATCCAGAGTCTGCAACACGCTGGTCGAATCACTGCACACAAGGACTTTCTTCAGACCATTGACGTCTGCAAAGTCCAGTCCCTTTAGAATGGCATACAGCTCTGGGAACAGGCAGGATGTAGAGAGTAACTGGAACTTTGAGTCTCTAGGACGAAGGCGCAACCGATTCGACTCCCTTGGACCCATCCGTATAAAATACATTAAAATTGGTGTATTTCGCACGATGCGCTAAAAACCACTGCTGGTATACGGCCATTGGAGTTTCTGCCTTTAGAAGGGCAATCGGAGAATAAGCGATAGAAGGCGCAGGAAACTCCCAGGTCGGGAAAGGTGGAATGAGTGGAGACACACCAGGAAGATCACTGTCAACACAAAGTGCTGACAGGATTTCGTCTGCACGAACACCAAATTGTCTACTGACACTAGGGTGGAGTTGGTACATTACCAGCCTACTATTGTCCGAGACAGTGTAATATGAAGGATGTGAGGGGTTAGGAGTGCCATGTGTACATGCAATGATGTTTATGAGGAAGATGGGGGGAGGGGGTGAAGGTAATTTCAAACTACCACATTTATTCATTCCTTGATGGTTTCATGCTGGCAGTGTGCTAGTTTCTAATTTAGCGTATTTAAAAATAAGTACCTCTAAATAGATTTGTTCACTTTACGCTTAGATAGGCAAATTAGGATTAGTGTGATCCATCCATTATGCAGTATGCCTCCAACAGGGCATAAACACAAGACTTTTGCTTACAACTGTTCATCAGGAGGCATAATAAGGCATGTGGTTGAGAGTGTAATACTACGCTATTTTCAAATTAATTTCATTATTATGGCTTACCAGGTCAGTGAAATGTGCTTACTACTCTTCCAGCTCTGCAAAAATTTATCGAAAATGCTTCTCCAATTTAAATAGGCATGGCAAAATGAGAATAATAAAAGCTGCCACTTAGTTGGATAATGAAGATATATATCTAACCATCATTGGCATCAAGATGAATTTGAATTTGAATTTAAAATTTTGGGTGCATCAGCACTAAGGCTATTTTGCACCCGTCACATTATACGTTGTCCAGCCCCTTATCGTTACACATAACAACTCTAACGTTGCAGAACTAAAATCGTAAAATATTAAAATCTTCTGACTTTCGTTAAAAGCTGAGGCTGTAAAGGAGCACTCAGCACGAAAAAGGACAAAACACAGGACAAGACAAACAAAATTATACTGGTCATGAGGCCAGTCGCCAGAGCCTCGTTAGTCTGCAGTCCAGGGTGTACTAAGTGGAAGTGAGGTTGACTATTGGGTGCACTACGTGGAAGGAGCACCCCTTACACCCCAGCATCAAGATGAGTCCAGCACAAGCAGCATTACTGAAAGTGTTACTGATATTTTGATTTTTATATATACCCTTTCGTTCATAGCGTAACAATACATTGGACAAATAAAGAAATAGAAAAATCTCACGACTTATAACACTTGGAGCCCAACAAGTCACACTGTCCTATCTATTGGTATATGCTGCCGCACATACCTGCAAAGTGCTTCCATCTGTTGGCCGACTTTTGAACTTCTACAACCAAATGAAGATGGATCCGGCCACAAGTACTACGCCTTCAGGTAGGTTGTCTTACTAAATCATCATTTATTTCGGACAAAATTACTTTAGACATGTATTTGAATTTGAATTTGATTTTAAAATTGTGGGAGCGTCAGCACTTAGGCTATTTTGCTCCCGTCACATTATACGGGGGCCAGCCACTTATCATTACAAAGAACAACTCTAACGCTGCATAATTAAAAATCTTAAAATGTTCTGACTTCTGTTAAAAGCTGAGGCTGTAAAGGGGCACTCACCACACATAAGGACAACAATACAATACAGGACAATACAAACAAAATTATACTGGCCATGGGGCCAGTCGCCAGAGCCTCGTTAGTCTTCAGTCCAGGGTGTACTAACGTGGAAGTGAGGTTGACATTTGGGTGTACTACGTGGAAGGTCACCCCTTACACCCCACTTTAGACATGTAGAGTGCATGTGATGATAATCTTGCGATAACAGTAGTCAGGTAGAAATATAATACAATGTTCTGCAGCAATAAATCACAGTACTAGGACAACGAATTTCGATGTCCATTTGATTGGACAGTATGACCAGCGGGACACAGCTGTTATCGTTCTTTGTTTTCCGTGTATGCATGCAATTTGAGGTATGTTTCAGATTTCAATTTTCTGGAAAAAGTAGGTCTCTATCATTGCATGTAGGTGTTACGTTTAGGCCGTTCGCCGGCTTAAACTGCTTGGCTGCAAGAGGATGTGTGTATGAAGAATGGAATAAATTACACTCATTGCTCCTTACCAATATTTAATAGAATCGCTCAAGTGGGGGGGGGGGATCACGCACGAGCCAGCAAGATATCTAAACACTGACAACGATAAAGCCCAAAGTGTCACCACTGTACCTGATTTCCTTCGCGGTTCCTCGGCTGAGTCACGACGTGGCGCTCCATCGGTCCGTCGAAGGTGTCCTCAGTGGGTTCGCCCAAACCTTTTAAATGGACCGACTTAACACTGTCACTCGCAACACACTTCGCGCTTCGCTCCCTCGATCAAGACTCCCCCGGCGACCTCTCGTCACCCGGGGACTGCTGGCGTTTTTGATTACACAGCATTTTATTTCCGGCTCGTGACATGCCACCTCCCCCTGAAAAGAAATGGGGTTGGCCAGGGGACAAGCCCATTTCTTTATTTACAAAAAAATATTAAGATATGATTAAATATGTACAACGACCAGTCCCTGAATAAATGATTGCACCCCGTATATAACATAATTCGTCGTAGGGCAGTGGGCAAGTATGTAATGCACTGTAGAACGTAACAAATAATAATACACTAATTGAAGTGTAACACTTTTCTGTCATGTATTCCGAAGCGGATTGAACCAAAATTTGCAATTATGGTAGTCTAAGCGGCATCTCATCGCACGACGTCCATGTACGTGACACTGTGAAAACACTTGAATAAATATATACCATAAGTTCGCAAGAAAAGTTCAGGAACAATATTAATTCGATGCGAAATCTGCTTGCCAGTTATGGATGTCTTCTGGATGTACTCTGGAGAAATGACTTCATCTTATATCTATGACAAGGTACATTAGTGATGACACAGCAAATGATGATCACTATTAGTGTTTAGTATGTTATGAAATAAAATTTTGAGCGTGAACAGGTAAATTTAATCAGGGTGTAAATAATAAGATTAGATACACAGTACGCATTCGATTATAGCAAAACACAATGAAAAGTCTTCAGAATATGTAATAACAGTTAATGTAAATATGTGTCATAAAAATGGCAGATGTAACAAGAAGAGGTAGGGACTTGATTTGGTATTTCTGTCCAAATCGTGAGAGTTGTGTGTCGTATCAGTAAACAAAAATGTGTTTCTGTGTGAGAGTTTCGTCGGTTTTTAACGATGCAGCGCTCTCAGTTCGCTTCATCGATAGCTGGGACACATCTGCACGATAAAAATTTAGAAGTTAAAATGCTGTCATACATTAATTAGATTGGTAATATTGCCGTTTATATGTAAGAATTTATATCAATTGTAGAAATATGAATAGAAAAAGTGGATAAGAAATTTTGGCGTGTTGAAGGTAATTATGAATTAGTGAAAAGTCACAGAATGAGAATTTTACAGCGAATGGTGCATAGCGTATTGTCTCCGCCAACAGTAAGAACACGTGAGCTCTCTTCCCATATGCAGTAGCTATATTCATCGCGTTCGTGCTTTTTGTTTACGTACACAAAATGCTAGCGAAGCAAAGTCGTGTTGCTACGGTATCGTCTTCAGAATTTCATCCTACTCTGTGTGATATCACATCATAAAGTGACGTCACGGTGACAAAGGGTCGGCACAATCTTGTATGAGAAAGAAAAAAAATGTTGCGGCGAGTGCTGTCCCGTGTACGAGATATATTTAATTTTCTTCTTTTTCTGCTAGTTATTGGTGCAGAAAAAAAAAGCAGAATTTATAAGAAGCATAGTTTATACGCGTTATTCAGCGTGGTAAAATATATAGTTGAGAAGTTGTTACTATTTCTGTTCGAATTTTCGTCGCGCCGAAGAACTATGAAGGATGATGATCGTCTTCGTTAGGAAGTAACTGTTTTATACTGCCAGTTTTCAATGTTTCTTGCAGTGTTGTCAACTTCTGATATATATACCACTTTTCTTGCTTTCAGTTTAGTTTTAGCAATGCCAAAATGACCTTCATGCAGTAATTTTAGAACAAAAAATACTAATCCACCTTCTACATGAATATCACTACGTAACTTATAGTACACTTTTACTTCATCTGGCACATGTTTCTTTTCCACTGGGCAACCATTTCTATGGTACTCCACTATTTTACAAAGAACTGAATCTTTTTTGGTGTGTTCACGAAATTCTTGTTTTCCCTGCCCAGCAGTGCCGCAGCCAGGCTCGGGTCTGTATGCAGGAACAGGCATAATATTTGTGAAATCTGCTTGGGTATATTTTTCTGAAGCCTGTACCCATCACAGCACAGCTCTGTCAGAGATAGGGACATTTAGTAATATCTGTAATCAATAATTAGTAATTATTCTTGTCAGTAATCAATTCTAACAAGTTTAATTTTTAATAGGCTCTTCTCCTGTCTTGTTTCACATGCAGTTCCAAATCCCTGCCCATCAGTGCTGTAGAAATATCTTCCAGGCTCGGGTCTGTGTGTAGGAACAGGCAAGATATCTGCTTGGGCATAATTTTTTGAAGCCTGTACCCATCACAGCATAGCTCTGTCAGAGATAGGGCCATTGAGTATGTATTATTACTGTACCTGCCCCATCTAACATGTTGCTGTGTTTCTTCAATACATTAGTCAACCAATAAAATATTCAGAACAAACCTCTATAAGATATGACAACCTGCAACAATCTGGATGTATGAGATGTTTTATTGATTTTATATTTCTGTATTTTTCAGGCTCTCATGTTATAATCTTGTTTCTCTCTGCACCATCACTATAACAATATCTGCCACATGTTCTATGCTAACAACTTCATAATCGATGCTCCTCATTAGTGTAAAAAATTTCCTGTCTTGTTTCACATGCAGTTCCATCCCTGCCCATCAGTGCTGCAGCCAGGCTCGGGTCTGTATGCAGGAACAGGCATAGTTGAAATCTGCTTGGGTATAATTTTCTGAAGCCTGTACCTCATCACAGCACAGCTCTGTCAGAGACAGGGACATTGAGTATAAACTTTATTGTGAAAACATATCTGTAATCAATAATTATTATTCTTGTCAGTAATCAATTCCTTCTCATCAGTGTAACAAATTTCCTGTCTTGTTTCACATGCAGTTCCATCCCTGCCCATCAGTGCTGCAGCCAGGCTCGGGGGGTCTGTATGCAGGAACAGGCATAGTTGAAATCTGCTTGGGTATAATTTTCTGAAGCCCGTACCTAATAATAACATCACAGCACAGCTCTGTCAGACACAGGGACATTGAGTATAAACTTTATTGTGAAAACATATCTGTAATCAATAATTATTATTCTTGTCAGTAATCAATTCCTTCTCATCAGTGTAACAAATTTCCTGTCTTGTTTCACATGCAGTTCCATCCCTGCCCATCAGTGCTGTAGAAATATCAGCCAGGCTCGGGGGGTCTGTATGCAGGAACAGGCATAGTTGAAATCTGCTTGGGTATAATTTTCTGAAGCCCGTACCTAATAATAACATCACAGCACAGCTCTGTCAGAGACAGGGACATTGAGTATAAACCTCTATAAGATATGACAACCTGCAACAATCTGGATGTATGAGATGTTTTATTGTTTTTATGTTTCTGTATTTTTCAGGTTCTCTCGTTACAATCCCATTGCCCTGCCTCATGTTCTATGATTATATGCTCTAACAACTTATCTGTAATCAATAATAATTTTTCTTGTCAGTAGCTCTTCTCATCAGTGTAACAAATTTCCTGTCTTGTCTTGCATGCAGTTCCAAATCCCTACCCATCAGTGCTGCAGCCAGGCTCGGGTCTGTGAGCAGGAAGAGGCATAGTTGAAATCTGCTTGGGTATAATTTTCTGAAGCCTGTACCTCATCACAGCACAGCTCTGTCAGAGACAGGGACATTGAGTATAAACTTTATTGTGAAAACATATATGTAATCAATAATTATTATTCTTGTCAGTAATCAATTCCTTCTCATCAGTGTAACAAATTTCCTGTCTTGTTTCACATGCAGTTCCATCCCTGCCCATCAGTGCTGCAGCCAGGCTCGGGGGGTCTGTATGCAGGAACAGGCATAGTTGAAATCTGCTTGGGTATAATTTTCTGAAGCCCGTACCTAATAATAACATCACAGCACAGCTCTGTCAGAGACAGGGACATTGAGTATAAACTTTATTGTGAAAACATATCTGTAATCAATAATTATTATTCTTGTCAGTAATCAATTCCTTCTCATCAGTGTAACAAATTTCCTGTCTTGTTTCACATGCAGTTCCATCCCTGCCCATCAGTGCTGTAGAAATATCAGCCAGGCTCGGGGGGTCTGTATGCAGGAACAGGCATAGTTGAAATCTGCTTGGGTATAATTTTCTGAAGCCCGTACCTAATAATAACATCACAGCACAGCTCTGTCAGAGACAGGGACATTGAGTATAAACCTCTATAAGATATGACAACCTGCAACAATCTGGATGTATGAGATGTTTTATTGTTTTTATGTTTCTGTATTTTTCAGGTTCTCTCGTTACAATCTCATTGCCCTGCCTCATGTTCTATGATTATATGCTCTAACAACTTATCTGTAATCAATAATAATTTTTCTTGTCAGTAGCTCTTCTCATCAGTGTAACAAATTTCCTGTCTTGTCTTGCATGCAGTTCCAAATCCCTACCCATCAGTGCTCAGCCAGGCTCGGGTCTGTATGTAGGAAGAAGCAAGATATTTGTTTGAAATCTGCTCTGAAGCCTGTACCTAATAACAGCATCACAGCATAACTCTGACAGAGATAGGGACATTGAGTATAAATTTAATTGAAAACACGCATGAGGGACCAGATGAGCAAGGCTCTGTCCCATAGTCAGGCTCGCTACATTTGCCACAAATGGCAGTGGTGGCCTTGCAAGAAGGCTGAGTGTGCCCGAAGTGTTGGCATTTGAAACATCGCATCGGGTTAGGGATGTACGGCCGGACATGGAGGTTGTAATAACAAGCCCGTACCTCATCCGGGAGAGTGGTCGTTTTATAGGTGAGAATGAGCGAAGCTGTCGGTAAAAGTTCTCCGGATTTTTTGGTTTTGATTCGCTGCACTGCTGTTACATGTTGATCGGAGAGCTCTTGAAGGATTTCTTCTTCTGTGCAATTCAATAGATCCCAGTGACGTGTAACACCTTTACAACTGTTCAGTTGACGGTGAGGTTCTACCTGAACAGCAAAGTCGCCTAAGGTCGTAAGCTTAAGGAGGAGGTTAGTCTGGCGATCTGTACTGGTCTGGATGAGAAGGCTTCCGTTGCGCAGTTTTTTGATGTCAGGGACATCACTTCCAGCGGCATAGTCCACTTGCTTCTTTATAAGGAATGGTGACAGGTCCTTTAATGTTTTTGCTCCATTTCTCTTCGTGCTTGTACATTCATCGTTCGTCTCTATCTTTTCCACAATGCTTACTACAAGGTAACGTGGCACTGACGTGACGTTCCCTGTCTTTTCCAATAAACTCGTCGGGCTCAAAGGCCTCCGACGCTTTGCGGGTTTCCCCCCGTTAAAAGGTGATTTAGTTCCCATAAACTATTATTTTTAAGTGGAGGGTCCATAAATTGTCGCCTCGACATGCCCTCTATGCCGAGGAAGGCCTACCTTCAAAAATGGAGCCTACTCGACGACCAAACCGAAATCCCCCAGGCCACGTTCGCGACTGCACCTACCCCTGCAGCCAACACTGTCCCATCGGCACGTGCAACTCACACCTTGGGATAGTGTTTTTTTTTATCGAGGTTGTCTCCTCTAGCAGGACCCTTAGTTATAGGGAGGTCAAAGATATGGAGATGAATGACGCGATGGAATGGTGAAAACGTGAGATATGGATGTGAAGAATGAGTGAAATGATGAGATGAAAATGACCTCCCTACCTTAGATTCTTAGAGGGAGGTCAAAGATATGGAGATGAATGACGTGATGGAATGGTGAAAAACGTGAGATATGGATGTGAAGAATGGGTGAAATGATGAGATGAAAATGGCCTCCCTACTAAGCCCCTCACCCCGTCAAGGCAGTTCTACATGGAGGGAGCACTGAACGCTCGAATGCAACCCAGTCGGCCCGACTGAGATGCCAGTGAGGGTGTTGTTCACGTGAGTGCTGAAGATGTTCCAGAGTAAGAAAAAGTGGGAAGTGATCACTCCCACAGAGATCAGGGTGAACGCTCCAAGATGTGGTAGGAGCAAGGCTGGGACTGCAGGACAAGTCCAACGCAGAGTGTGTGCCTGAGGAAGGACGAAAATATGTGGGAGTCCCATCATTCAGCATCATTCATGCCTCACTGAATTGATCTACAATTTGGCCACAAACGATGGTAGGAATTAAAATCGCCCACAACAACTACAGGAAACGGAAGTTGCTCGAATATTGAAAGGAGGTCCTCAAGAGAGAATCGCTCCTCCCTTGTGATGTAGACACTGCAAACGGATATTGGTTGTGGTAGATGGACCCGCACGGCGACAGCTTGGAGGGGGGTGGTGAGAAAGATTGGCATTGAATGGATGTTATCTCGAACACCGATTGCAACACCACCGTGTGCACGACGACCCTCAGGAAGCTTGTCGGTGCGGTAAAGCGTGTATCCGTTGAGAATCACTGATTCATTTGGACGAAAATGTGTCTCTTGGAGACATATGATGGCAGGGTCAAATTCAGATATTAGAATTTGCAGTTCCTCGAGATGTGTACGGAAACCGTTAAGGTTCCATTGGAGACAATAAGCCATAGCTGTAGGTGTGATTGTTACCTTTTAAGGCGTACTCTATTTCTAGGCCCTGTCACCTTGATAAATTCTTCATCAGCCGCTTCGTCCTGTATCATGTCCTCGGGTAAGGACACAGAGGGCGAAGGGGATGAAGGAGGAGGAGTGGGGGCGGGTGCTTTGAGCGCCCACCGGGCAGCTTTCAGCTGTGCCTTAAGTTTCAGGGTGGTGGCTGCCACCCTGACTGGAGAGCTACTGGTCTTCAGGAAGTATTCCTTTGTGTGAACCTGCTTCAACTTCTTCTCTGTGGAACGAGGAGTGGTTGCTGGTTTCCTCGAAGCAGGACGAGCTACTACGGCAAGCGTTGTTGTTTGCGTGGACACGTCGTTGGTTTGTACCCCTATACTGCGACGGGTAAGAGCAGCTGCAGCAACTGTAGCGAATGGCACAGGTAAAGTGGTGCGTATACTGTCACGGAGACGTTGTTTTGTTTCACCAGCAGAGATTTTCTCTGTGACGACGAACTCTCTGATTTTCTTCTCTTGTTGGAAAGAGGGGCAGTCACGATGCCAGACTGGGTGCTCGCCTTGGCAGTTAATGCATTTGGGACCTGAAGAACAAGGTTCGGTCCCATGATCAGGCTTACTACACTTACCACAAAGGGCGGTAGTGGCCTTGCAGGAAGGCTGAGTGTGCCCAAAGTGCTGGCATTTGAAACACCGCATCGGGTTAGGTATGTAAGGACGGACTTTGAGTCTCAAATATCCAGCCCGTACCCTGTCTGGGAGAGTGGTCGTTTGAAACGTCACTATGAGTGAAGCAGTTGGTACTAGTTCTCCGGACTTACGAGTCTTTATTCGCTGGACTGCGGTCACATGTTGGTCTGAGAGTGCTTCCAGAATCTCTTCCTCCTCAGCATTTAGCAGATCCCAGTGGCGAATCACGCCTCTACTACTGTTAAGTTGACGGTGAGGTTCAACATTAACAGGGAAGTCGCCCAAAGATCTTAGCTTTAAAAGGTTGTTTGTCTGGCGATCTGTGCTGGTCTGGATAAGTAGACTCCCGTTTCGAAGCTTTTTTATTTCTGGTACGTCTGAACCAGCGGCGTAGTCTAGCTGTTTCTTGATCAGGAACGGTGACAAGTCCTTTAGTGTAGCAGCTCCATGTTTCTTTGTTGTTGCAGATTCCTCGGTACTCTCGGTCTTCTGCACAATAGTAATCACAAGATAACGTGGCACGTTACTTGTCTTTTCCGATAATTGAAGCGGGCTCGAAGGCCGCGCTCGTTTTGGGGGTTTCCCCCCGTTTGAGTTGTTTTTTGTACCCATATACAAAAATGATTTTAAGTGGAGGGTCCATAAATTGTCGCCTCGACATGCCCTCTATGCCGAGGAAGGCCTACCCCCAAAAATGGAGGATACTCGAGGACCAAACCGAAATCCCCCAGGCCACGTTCGCGACTGCACCTACCCCTGCAGCCAACACTGTCCCATCGGCACGTGCAACTCACACCTTGGGATAGGGGTTTTTTTATCGAGGTTGTCTCCTCTAGCAGGACCCTTAGTTATAGGGAGGTCAAAGATATGGAGATGAATGACGTGATGGAATGGTGAAAACGTGAGATATGGATGTGAAGAATGAGTGAAATGATGAGATGAAAATGACCTCCCTACATAAGTTTCTTAGAGGGAGGTCAAAGATATGGAGATGAATGACGTGATGGAATGGTGAAAAACGTGAGATATGGATATGAAGAATGGGTGAAATGATGAGATGGAAATGACCTCCCTACTAAGCCCCCTCGCCCCGTCAAGGCAGTCCTACATGGAGGGGGAAATTTTACACACAAGAATTTTAGCTTTCGAACAAGTAAAAATGAAGGAAATTGAGTTATTACTTAATATCCCCAAGAATTTATCTGATTTCACTATTCCCCAATGGACTCCGCTTGAACTTGCTTTAAAGCAACTTAATCAATTAATTAGTAAGAGCATCTCATTTCAGGAATTAGTCCTAAACCCTTTGCCCATGTCTATATTAGTTTTTGTTATTTGGAATGTGTTATTAACCGCAACCCTAGGATATTATTTCTTTAAGCATCATCAGCTTGCGAACCAGATTCATTTAGAGCAGCGCAGTAATAATAGGTTAAGGCAACACATTAATCATGGACATTAATATTTTAATTACGGTTGGATATTTTATTTCAATTTTAGTTATTTATTTTCAAAGAGTTATGGCAATTATTTTATCTATTTATTTAATTTATTTTATTTTGATGAGACAATTTAATTTGATTTTAAAGAAAAGGCAATGGAAATAAGTTGGTATTGGGTACTTGCATGAACATGAATTATACATTTCCTATCTTTTATTATTTCCTTTCTTTGTCATAATTTTCCCTTTATTCAACCTAACCTGTCTATACGGAACGCCATGGACAAGCAATGCCTACACCATCCATGGGCATTTTTCATGACGGACATCCGCAGGCAGTCTACTATTACCAGGCAGAAAGACTTATTACCATTCTACGAGGGAGACATGCAGACATTTTTAAGTACTATTTCAAGGAGAGACTCGTCACCACCAATTTGAGGAAGACATGCAGACATTTCTAATTATTATTACTACACGGAGACTACCTTTTACAGGAAGGATGTAATCAACCATACATTTCCCAGTATAGCGGACTATACACTATCAACGACACCTAGTGATGGAGCTAGATAAAATTTCCCTCCACACTGTTTGCAGTTCAAACAACAACTTTTCCCCATCTCCCAAGTTCTACGGGTAATTTACCACATTTTTTACATTGCCCCAATGCAGTCAAGACGACAAGCAATCCAGAAAGAAGAAGAAGCATAGAAAACATACATTCTACAAACAGCAGTTCCGGTTACAAACAATAATTACAGAATTGTGCTACAGTGTTTCTACACATATACATGCGAGCTCCTATCATGTGTATCTATTTGGTCATCTAACATGCATTATGGGAAACAGTACTTTTCCATAGCCCTTATACACATTTTCAGTTTTGTGCCATGCATGAGAACCAGTTTTATATGCGTTCAAGTTTACATTATATTACAAGGAAGCGACAAGCGCCAGTGGTGTCAATTGACCAGTGCATCAACTAGTGCATATTTTTTTTATGAAGAAGCTTTTACAATGGATATCCAATTGCACATACAAGCTACAACAAGCATAACTACAGCACTTTCAAACATTGCAGAAAGTATGCTTTAGTTTTATGCAAATGTTTCTCCCAAACAGTTAATTGTGTTTCACTAACATGGTACATAGTTAAAAATACAATTGTACATTGGACATTTTCTGATATTTTCAATCAGAGTAGACAGTTGGTAAGATACTGCAAGATTATTTTTTGGTGTGTGTGCAGTCATACAAAGGTATTCACCAAGCCATATATATGTATACAGTGTACAGATTAACGTAGAAAAGAAAATTGAACGCTATAGTTATGTTTTACCAGCGACAGTTATCAGTGTAACCAATTATATGCATTGAATATTGTATTATAATACATTGGAATGTGCAACATAGCCGTGCAAGTTCATATATTCAACGATGTTAGGAGTGAACTGGCTACGTAGTTAGCTCAACGTATTACACAGGCTTTAACACAAGACAAAACATTGAGATATATATATTGTGTCAATATTTTACATGCCTATTTAGGACGAATGTGACTATTCACATTTTATAGACTTACGTGTGTACCCTTGTCAGGGTTTGGAGCGTATTTACGGGCTCCAATCTTAAGAAACAGTGGGAGCTATGTTTTATTTTGCGAAGACGCTCCAGCCATTTGCCTCGCTGGCGACACAGAGAAGAAACCGTTTGGCGAGGCATCACAGACTATTGACTAAGCGCTGGCGGATGAGCAATTCTACATAATAAACATTACGTACGCACAAATGTGGTACATTAAGAGTTTTATCGCTTAACGACACGAACTTTCGTGATTTCTAGTCTTATAATAGTACATATTATTGTTTTTTACATCGTATAAACATACGAATTTGTTAGTATTAATGGTATTATTCGTTATAATGTTTAGGGAATGAAAATTTTCTTTTTTTCGGGATGCGGCAAACAACAGACAGTTATAGTAGTGCAGGTGGACGGGTTCTAAGCCAGAAAATGAGGCTCGGTGAGGCTCGCCTTAATGGTTTGCTCTTGTAAGGCATAAGCCTCATTTTCTCGCAGTGTTGCCAACCCCCTACTCGAAAAAATCACCAAGTTTTTTTTTGCTCTAACCTAACCTAAAGCAAGGAGCTGGCAATCTTGCTTGAGGCTTGCCTTACAGTGCATAAAGCAAGGTTGCCAACCTACTGGTACTTTTGCCATAGCCTTTTACGGGGGGGTTAAACAACCGACAGTGTTGCCAACACCTACCTACAGCCTTTTTTTCTTGGTCTAACCTAGCCTAAAGCAAGGAGCTGGCAACCTTGCTTGAGGATTGCCTTACAGTGCATAAAGCAAGGTTGCCAACCTACTGGTACTTTTGCCATAGCCTTTTACAAAAAGGAGAGAGGAGGGAGAGAGGGGGAAGAGTTAAACAACCGACAGCTGCCAACACCTTACTCGAAAAAATCACCAAGGTTTTTTTTGGTCTAACCTAACCTAAAGCAAGGAGCTGGTAACCTTGCTTGAGGCTTGCCTTACAGTGCATAAAGCAAGGTTGCCAACCTACTGGTATTTTTGCCATAGCCTTTTACAAAAAAGAGAGAGGAGGGAGAGAGGGGGAAGAGTTAAACAACCGACAGCGCTGCCAACACCTTACTCGAAAAAATCACCAAGGTTTTTTTTTGGTCTAACCTAACCTAAAGCAAGGAGCTGGCAACCTTGCTTGAGGCTTGCCTTACAGTGCATAAAGCAAGGTTGCCAACCTACTGGTATTTTTGCCATAGCCTTTTACAAAAAAGAGAGAGGAGAGAGAGAGAGGGGGAAGAGTTAAACAACCGACAGCTGCCAACACCTTACTCGAAAAAATCACCAAGGTTTTTTTCTTGGTCTAACCTAACCTAAAGCAAGGAGCTGGCAACCTTGCTTGAGGCTTGCCTTACAGTGCATAAAGCAAGGTTGCCAACCTACTGGTACTTTTGCCATAGCTTTTTACAAAAAAAATAGAGAGGAGAGAGAGAGGGGGAAGAGTTAAACAACCGACAGCGCTGCCAACACCTACCTACAGCTTTTTTTTTCTCCTACTTAGCAAAAGCTACCATTTTTTTTTGAGGCTTAGCCAATTTATATACTGGCGTAACATACACACACTGGGCAAGAAGAGCCGGTAAGAAACATGTACTGCCGTAAAAGAGAGAGAGATGGGTGGATGGCAATACAGTATGTGTGTGCGTGTGTGTGTATAATATGTAGCATTATTAACTAGAATGTGTTGGCAACCCACTTACAACTAAAAAAAAATAGAGATGCCAACGTTGCTGTAAGATGAAGAGAGAGAGAGATCTATGGCTGGAAACAGTGGTGATCGAATGCGCCTTATCGTAATTATCCAAGTCTGGGACCTATGTTTATATATCGTGACATTTGTAAACCTCTCTCGGGGGAACGATGTGCCACACACACACGCGCGCGTGCCTGTATTGTGACGCAAGCAAACAAACAAAATAATAATTGTTTTTTAGGATCCCTGGCCCCTATAACCTCGCCAGGGGTGCGTGGTGCCCAACCAAAAAAGTAAAGGTTCTAACGGCTGCGGTCCCGTACGGCCTTCGAACGTAAAATTGGTTCACCTGAGTTCGAATCTCTTCCGGAATATTTTTCAGCTCGTACATCTGACCGTACATGCTGTTCATCATCAATTTTGCCGTGTTCTGTTTTGCGTCCATTTCGAGCAGTTTGCCCGGCGGCAAGGTTTTCTTCTCGCAGTTCTTGGCTTTCTTGATTTTTTTTACGCAAGGCCATGATCTTGCGAATGCACGTGGCGTTGAGCGTGTCGGGCGAGAAATACGCGTGGAGATCCGCTTTCGTGTAGCCGGTGGGGGATTTGTGCTGTCGCGATAAACGTCGACTTCCGTCAACGGAAGTCGCGCCATTCTCTTGTTTTTCTCGTAGAGCGTCTGCACGGTTTCGCCCTCGGGCATCATTTTCTCTCCCAGGTTGAAATACAACAAAACGTACTTCAGTGTGTACGAGGAGGGGTTCCCGAAAAGGTAACGCACCACTTCTATGCCTTCCAGTTTGATTTGATGTCGGGCGGCGACGGTGTTCGGCTGCACCCCAACCGCTCGCACAAGTCGGGTCGCCCTAAACTCAGAGGCCTAGCGAGTTGGCAATACTGACACGACCTAGTTTTGCTTATATTGTCATCGCAACCGGATGCGACGACGGGTGGGGGAGAGATGACTTTCGTTCTGTGGTGCGGATGTAGGTCAGATGAAACACAGTAGCGTAAAAGTTTCTGTACAGAAGAGTAACGTTTTTGCAACTGTACGCGATTATACAACCGTTTTGTGTGTGTTAAATTGCTAGCAGCTTTTTGTAGGTAAGTTTTGTTTCTTGTTATTTCTCTTGCATGTGTGTGTGTTAATGATAATAATTGCGAGTGGCGTTAGTGAACAGGAAGTGTTGTTTTGATTAAACATCGAAATTACGCTAAACAAAAAATATGAGCATACATAACGTGCGCTTGAAAAAACTATTCTTCATCGCGAATAACATAAAAGCGAAGTAACAATCGGAGGGGATTCGAATTATACATGTACACAGGGGGGAACTTTATCTTTTTGTCTGTGAAGGTTCTAAGGTTTTGTGAACATGTTGGAAAAGCACTAGTATATACATACAGCAAAGTTACAAGGTTCTACGTCCCATAGGAGTCCTATTGGAAACATAATGATTAGTGCTTAAACAAGAACATTTTCATAGTTTCACACCTCTACTAGATTGGTAGAAGAATATACTAGTAGGCAATAAAATCTGAAGAAGATTCGTGTCTAGCAAAAATAAGCTAAATAGAATTACACATGCATACAATATTTATTGTGCTTTTTTCTATCTACAATCATATTTTTCTTATATATTTTTTTAAATTTTTTTATAGGGTTGATTAAAGCACATATTTGAGGAAGACAACACCACCCATATATAAATAAACCCCTCAAACTAACACTAATTAGAATTAGCCTACAAAATTTTTCTCATAAGGCATTTTTTTCTAAACACTCTACCACCAACAGATCACATATAAATAAACATACCCCTCAAAAAAATGCGCTCCATGAAAAGTTGCCCTGTGTGCAAAAGAACCATATCAAGCAAAAATTTTGCAAGACATTTTCGCACCTGCGTGCCAGGCAAGCATTTGGCTGCCACCGAACTATGTTCCGGATGCAATAAACACATCACAATTGCGTATGCCAAGAAGCATAAGCTTACTTGTCTAAGCGAAAGTACATCTGGGGCCCAGCCTTCGACCTCCACCAAGAGGAAGGCAGAAGCAGCCTCCATCAATGCACCACCCACGAAACGCTCGAAAACAGACCGGTCTGCTTTCGAGCGTTTGTTAGAGGACTTTGTCCTCACTTCGGAGGGCTCATGCGACGTGCGTAGCTTTTTGGAGAACATGCAAGCCAAAATTATTTCCATCCTCGGTGATGCGCTTGCAACGCACTCTACCAAATTCTACGCATCGCTACGTTGCCAGTACAAGAAGCCGTCTGATGAAATTTACAGCTTCTGCCACAACACCAAGGCGAAGACGTTGCATCTGGCGGATGTCGATAACCTCGAGGTCATCTACAACCAGTTTGCCGAGGAGCTGGTGGCAAAACAAGAAGAACATCAAGCTAAGGGCTCGGGGGGTTCGCTGTGTGGCGAGCCTCACGAACTGTGCGTCAAACTTTGCAAGTTCGTGCCTCTCTCCGCCTCCAGCTACGTCCCCTTACCACCTACCATCGAGGCAAAGAAGGCCGTCCTGAACATTCAAAACAGTGACGCCAAGTGCTTCGTATGGTGTGTGCTTGCAGCTTTGCACCCGGTCCACTGGAAAAACCATCCATGCCGGGTCACCCACTACCTACCCTACGAGTCAGAGCTGGAAGATGCGATGGCTGGGATCGACTACCCGGTGGAGGTCCCGGATATTCGAAAGTTCGAGGCCCGTACACACAACCCTCGGTTGGCCATCAACGTTTATGGCCTCACTGACAAAAATGTGGTGTACCCTATCCGGGTGAGCGACGTAGACGACGATGATGCTCGAGAAATTCACCTTCTGCTCATCAAGAACGAGACCCATCACCATTACACCCTCATTCGCTCGCTCTCTCGGCTTGTTTCGAGCCAAACAAGCAAACAAAAACAACACATAGAAGTTTGTCGCAGGTGCTTGTCAACTTTTGATAATCGAGAACAGCAGAATTATCAGCGCATCAGAGGTCCCAACATCGCTGCAGAGAAGCTCGCTCGCCACAAACTTTATTGCAATGCCAACGAGCCTGGGGTGGCAGTCTTACCCGAATCTGGCGCCGTGGAGCGTTTCCGCATGCACGGTGCCATGGTGGAGCATCCCGCTATCATCATCGCGGATTTCGAGGCCTTCCTCAAACCCCTGTCCACTTGCGATCCAGATCCCGAAGTTTCCTCCACCACCCCTTACCAACTCCACGAGGCATCCAGTTTCGCATATGTTGTGGTGCGACGAGACCAGCACATCGCCCCCGAGCCCTACGTGTACCGTGGCCCCGACGCAGCCAAACACTTCCTCGAGAGGATGGTTGTCGAGGCCAACGAGATAGGGAAGGTACTGTTGGCCCCCAAGTCTATGCTCCCACTGTCCCCCGACGATCAACGTAGACACGACGAGGCCATCGCTTGCCCTGTCTGCGTCAAGGAGTACACCGCCAACAACCGTAAAGTCCAACACCACGATCACTTTAACGGTAGGTACGTTGGTCCTTGGTGCAACGGATGAAACCTCATGACCCGGGACCCGCGCTTCATCCCTGTTTTTTCACAATGGCTCGGGATACGACTTCCACCATCTGGTGCCTCACTTTGGGTACGACGACATGCGAATCAACGTCCTGGCGCAGAACGAGGAGCGTTACATTAGCTTGAGCAAGTGGGTGCCAATCCCAGGATCACACTCTACCTTCGAGCTTCGCTTCCTCGACTCCCTGAGGTTCCTCCCGGCCAGCCTCGATGCTCTCGCAGGGAAGCTTAGCGACGAGCAAATGCTCATTACCTCCGGAAACTTTCCGAACTTGGACGCCGGCCTCTTCAAGCGTAAGGGGGTCTATCCCTACGAATACATCACAGACCCTTCCAAGTTCGCGGAGACGTCGCTACCTCCCCAGGCGAAGTTCTACAGTCAGCTACGAGGCTCGAACATCACCGACGAAGAATATCACCATGCCCAGTCCATGTGGCGCAAGCTGGGCTGTCGAACTCTCGGGGACTACCACAACGCCTACCTCAGACTTGATGTGACGCTTCTCGCCGACGTGTTCCAGACGTTCCGTGCGACCGCAATGAAGATCTACCAGTTGGACCCTGCCTACTTCTATAGTCTCCCCGGACTGGCGTGGTCAGCCATGTTTCTGGTGACGAAGATCGAGCTTGAGCTTCTTTCGGACGTGGACATGATTCTGTTTGTAGAACGTGCCGTGCGGGGTGGAATGGTCCAGGTGTCGCAGCGACACTCGCACGCCAACAATCACCACATGGCCACCGGCTACGACCCCTCACAACCGTCCAGCTACATCATGTACACGGACGTCAATAACCTCTACGGGCACTCCATGATGCAGCCACTCCCCTTTAGAGGGTTCGAGTGGGCTGATCCTTCCAACTTTGACGTTGAAGGTTTCGACGATTCGGAACATGGGTTCTTCGCCGAGGTTGATCTGCAATTCTCCGAGAAGCTGCAGGATTTGTTCTGCGATCTTCCCCCAGCACCCGAGTTCAAGTGTCCACCCGATTCCAACCAGACGAAGCTCGTCATGGACTTCGAGCCCAAAGAGCGTTACGTCCTGCACTACCAGAATCTCCGATGGTTGATGCAGCGAGGGGTCACGGTCCACGCAGTTCACCGCATCCTCATGACGGATGCCTTGTACCAGAACAACGACGCCTCGCAGAATAGGGTGAAATCGAGCAGCGGTGAGAAGTACAGGAATCTCATCAAACCGATTTGGAACCAGGTCAAAACAGGCAGCGGCGTCAAACGCTACAACACGTTACCCAAAGAATTCGTTTGGGTGGATGACGTTAGGAAACTCGTGGACCGATTGTTGGTGATAGCCGGCGAAGAGAATGCAGGCAATCGTAATTTCTACAACGAGAAGGTTGGCATCGTGGACATGATCAGCACGAAACTTTCCAACTTCATCGTGAACGACGACAAGGGCATAGGTTACCTGATCAAAATCATCAACACGCTGCCTCCGAAATTTTGGAACGTGGCCGAAGGAAAGGGACTCGTGAACGACATCATCAACAAGTTACCTTTCGAGATGCATCTACCTGGCTACCAGTATTGCGGACCGGGTACCAAACTCGAGAAAAGATTGGAGAGAGGAGACAAGGGTGTGAATCCGTTGGATGCGGCATGTAAAGATCACGACATCGCCTACAACACCACGCAGACGGATCTGGACGCACGTCACGAAGCAGACAAAAAATTGGAACATGCAGCTTTCGAAAGGTTCGTGAGCAGAGACGCATCGTTGGGTGAACGGGTCGCCGCACTGGGTACCACCATCGCCATGAACACAAAACAAAAATTGGGGTGGGGTATATAAATAACATCCAGTAAAAAAAAACAACATGGCTTACATAACTGATTTGCCGCACGAACTACTATCTAAAATATTAAAAAAGGTAGTTAACGGAGATGTTAATAAACTTGTGATCATAGCTAAAACGACGCCGGCATTTCACATGGGATGCGAAATAGTTCTCAAGGACCGTCTTCGGGAGATCAGTGGAATGAGGTGCGGTGATCTCGACACTCTTCTGTCGGCCGCGGGGGAGAAATTGAACGAGAGGTTGGACGAACTGTACGAGGCGAGGCAGGGGAGAAGACGGGACACCGATGATTGGAGAAAATCTAAGCAGGAGACGGAAGAAATCATCACGCACATCATCGCGTTTTCGGAAGCACGAACTTTCTTCCTCTGTTAAAAAAATATTCGATACAAAAAATATCTCGTGAAAAAATATATATATAAATAACACACATCGTGAATAAAAATTAAATTTCTCTCTAACACCCTGAAAATTTTTCTTTAATATAACGAGTGAAAAAATAAGTAACCTCCAAGCATTAAAACAAATGCTAAATTTATCAGTCGAGTATGTAAAAATTCAGGAATTGGAAGTCGACAAACCTTACACGATAACTTCCGGTTCAATCGTTTCTACCCAGTATGGTCCCAAGGTGCGTCTGTTGTTCAACGGACAATACAGTCTATTTTTACCAGATTGATACGCTATCATGTTATCCGACGAGAAGCTAGCTATCTTAATCGAGAACAAAACTCGAATTGTGTACAAGGGGACAAAGGAACTTCTTGGTAAGAAAACAAAGCATGTAATAGAATTTGTGTAACGGGGCTACGCGGAGTATATATAAAATAACATCCATTGAAAAAAAATCTCAGAACATTTATATATAAATAACATATCGTGAAAAAATAACACATAGAGCATCAACATGAAGCCCAAGGGTGTCGTGTACCAGATACCATATTCGAATCTAAAAAAATCTAGGTGCCCTCGATGGGTTACTCACCAAGAAACAACGCGAGAAGAAACGTTCTTGCTTGTCGAAAGGACACGGAATGAAATTGCTGCTCAGCACACCTCAATTAAGACGCTTGCAGCGTTCGCGGAAACAGCAAAAGATCGGAGGTTTCATATTCAGCATCCCGGCCATCCTGGCAGCATTGGGGGCTGTTGGAAGTTTGGCTGGCGGAAGTGCCGCCATCGCGAAAACCGTCATCGACTCGAAGAAGAACAAAGCGGAATTGGAAGAACAGAAACGTCACAACCTGGCCATGGAGAAGGGGGTAAGGGCGTGATGAAAAAGTTTTAAAAAAAAAACAACAGCACTCACCAACCGAGACATTGAATCTCTGATCGGACCGTTACAAATCAAACACTTCAGAGGAGTTTTCATGTCCGACTCGTTACCTTCAAGCGTTAAAAGAAGAGAATGCGGAGTAGTCAACTTGGACGGTCAAGAAAATCCAGGCACGCATTGGATATGTTACCAGAAAAATAATGATAAAGCATTCGTTTTCGATTCTTTCGGAGGTGTTCCACCTACAAATTTAATTCATTATCTGAAAACGAACAAAACCTCTATATACTACAACGACGAACGCATTCAAAATTTCGGAGACGTGAACTGCGGTCATCTCTGCCTCTCCGTGCTCGCGTTTCTCTCTAAAATAAATAACCCTACGATCGAGGATTTCCAGAAAGCATTGTGGAACCTGAAACAGCATCACGACAATGGGCGTGTTCCATCTCACGAGCGAATCTTCAATCTTGAAACTCACGCTGCACGACGACATCGTCTATCCTAAATCCGTGGCTCTGCGTGCATTCTACAGCATGTACCTCATACCTAACGTCACGCAGCACAACAACAAAATTACCGTCGGAAGCGAACACATCGTCGTCACGCCAGGCCAATACAATCTTTCCACTTTGCAAGCTCAGTTACCCAAAGGCACGTACCTTTCTCAAAATTCGGTCACTCACAGAGTGGAAATCCTATCCGCGACGGAGACCGTGGACCTGGGCACCATGGGAGAACTTTAAGGTTTCGAGAGCGACACCAAACTCGAAGCTGGCATCAAGCACGTAGCAACCAACATTCCTAAATTCTTGGCCATAGAGACTCTGAACGTGCACTGCAACGTGGCCGAAGGCATGATCACGAAATCTTCGGACGGATTAGGAAGTCACAAGCAGACGGGAATCATAGCAACTTTCAAACCAAGTTCCGAGTTCATGGAACCGATCATCTACACGCCCTCTTCGCCGATCTATTTTCCAGTATGTCGCAACCGCATAGACGACATAGAGTTGGTGGTGACGAACGAGAAAGAAGAGGTGGTGGATTTCGCAGGTGCAACGACGACGGCCATCGTGGAGATCAACGTATAATAAATAACACGCATAGTGAAAATGGAGCAAATCGAAAGTTACGAATTGCAATCTTTCCCTCCCAACCGTCGCACGTTCGCCAATCTCAACGAAGCGAACAGGGAGATCGAATACGACGTGGACGTAGGCGACGGGTTTGTTCATCCTCACAGAGCGGACCTCTACCTTCAATTCGACGTGGTGAAGAAGGAAAGCGGAGACGCGTTTCCCGCAGCAGCAAACTTGATACTCGTGGACAACTTCGTGCCTCACCTGTTCTCGCAGGTGGTGGTGAGGAAACACAACACCGTCATCGACAGAATAGACTATCCAGGCATCACGTCGACGGCAGTGGGAACATTGAAATTATCCAAAACGGACGCAGCATACTATCAAGCGGGGGGATTCGAAGCGGGGACCAAAATATCGATGAGAAGTCACACGGCGCTCTTTCCCATGCGTCTGCTGCCTGGTTTCTTCTCCGACTACAAGGAGATCATGTGGAAGGGAGGACTGAGGGTCACGTTTCGAAGAGCGGCCAACGACAACGACGCACTGATGCGATACACCAACTTGAACGCCGACGGCACGCCGATAGCCAACACTTTACCCGAAACGGCGAAATGCGTCATCCGGAGCATGGAGTTGAGAATGCCTGTGGTGGAATACGAAACGAACTACGCCCTCAAGTACAAAGCGGAGATCTTGAAAAGTCCGCAGGTGGCGATTCACTTTCACGGTTACCAGTGCGTGCAGAAGGTGGCGTCGGGAAGTCACATGGAATTCGACGTGACGACGCAGTTCAACAACATACAGTTCGACATGCCAGATTTCGTCGTAGTGCTCTTTCAGACCGGGCGCGATAAGAATCAGGAAAAAGATTCCAGCAAATTCGACGACTGCAAAAAATCAAGAACGTTTATCTCAAGAACGGACGCAACGAAGTGTTCCCGCGCGAGAATTACAACCTCGACATGACAAAAGACGATTACCTCAAACTTTACGAAGCTTACACCTCTTTCAAACGCGTGACCGAGGGAAGCGTGGACATGTACTACACGCCCAGCGAATTCAAAATCCACAGGCCGATGTTCGTCATCAACGCCACAAAAAGGAAGAAGGTTGTGGTCAACGATCGCACCAACATCAAGGTCGTCTGCGAGTTCCACGACGCGCTGCCTGCCGATACTCTATGCAGCGTCATCCTGATTGCAGAGAAGTCCTTCGTCCACGACGTGAAGAACGAGAGGGTCACGGAGCAGTTTTAACAAGTTTTTAACATCTTTTCTTGCACAAATAAGAAATTTTTTGTACTAGCACAATCAGTTACAATGGCACAATACGAATTTCACTAGTTCAGATCAGTTACAAATGTCAATTTCATTAGTTATCAGTTACAATATCTTTTTTTTGCACTATAGCACGAGAGACAAATCAGAAAATTTGCACAAAAAAATTTGTTGTTGTTTTTACACAAGAAAATTAACAATAAAATTCTTTCTTTTTTTATCGTTTCAGATGCTGTCGAAACATCAAAAACACATACACACACACTAGAAAAAAAAAGCATGCAACCTTATTTGTAACACACACACATACATTCTCCATCTTCATCAAGAAAATATTATAATAAACATAATTATTTTTATCTATATCTCACAATAAAACTCTATATCCAAAAATATTACAACATCAAAATAACACTAGAGTCGTTAGTACACGTTGCATGCATTACGGAGGTCCTCTGTA
Source organism: Lepisma saccharinum (assembly GCF_977018435.1). Classification (NCBI taxonomy): domain Eukaryota; kingdom Metazoa; phylum Arthropoda; class Insecta; order Zygentoma; family Lepismatidae; genus Lepisma; species Lepisma saccharinum. The sequence goes on along the minus strand of NW_028142899.1, from coordinate 6,120,978 downwards.
GAGTTTCATGGAAGTTTGAGAAAAAAAAAAACACGTGAAACTCTACAGAGGTGTGGTTATCTACAACCGCAGCCGTTAGAAAACCTTTTACTTTTTTTTTGGTTGGGCACCACGCACCCTGGCGAGGTTATAGGGGCCAGGAATCCTAAAAAACAACAATTATTATTTGTTTGTTTGCGTCACAATACTGGAAATAATAAAAGGCACGCGTGTGCGCGTGTGTGGCACATCGTTCCCCCGAGAGAGGTTTACAAAGGTCACGATATATATAAACATTGGCCTCTCTCTCTTTTTTTTTTTTTTTTTTTTGGGACTTGGAAAAAATTTACAATAAGGTGCATTCGCTCACCACTGTTGCCAGCTATAAATCTCTCTCTCTTCATCTTACAGCAACGTTGGCATCTCTATTTTTTTTAGTTGTAAGTGGGTTGCCAACACACTCTAGTTAATAATGCTACATATTATACACACACACGCACACACATACTGTGTTGCCATCCACCCATCTCTCTCTCTTTTACGGCAGTGCGTGTTTGTTGCCGGCTCTCCTTGCCCAGTGTGTGTATGTTACGCCAGTATATAAATTGGCTAAGCCTCAAAAAAAAATGGTAGCTTTTGCTAAGTAAAAAGAAAAAAGCTGTAGGTAGGTGTTGGCAGCACTATCAGTTGTTTAACTCTTCCCCCTCCCTTTTTTTTCTCTCTTTTGTAAAAGGCTATGGCAAAAGTACCAGTAGGTTGGCAACCTTGCTTTATGCACTGTAAGGCAAGCCTCAAGCAAGGTTGCCAACTCCTTGCTTTAGGCTAGGTTAGACCAAGAAAAAAAAGGCTGTAGGTAGGTGTTGGCAGCTGTCGGTTGTTTAACTCTTCCCCCCCTCTCTCTCCTCTCTCTTTTGTAAAAGGCTATGGCAAAAATACCAGTAGGTTGGCAACCTTGCTTTATGCACTGTAAGGCAAGCCTCAAGCAAGGTTGCCAGCTCCTTGCTTTAGGCTAGGTTAGACCAAGAAAAAAAAGCTGTAGGTAGGTGTTGGCAGCTGTCGGTTGTTTAACTCTTCCCCCTCTCTCTCTCCTCTCTCTTTTGTAAAAGGCTATGGCAAAAGTACCAGTAGGTTGGCAACCTTGCTTGATGCACTGTAAGCCAAGCCTCAAGCAAGGTTGCCAGCTCCTTGCTTTAGGCTAGGTTAGACCAAAAAAAAACTTGGTGAATTTTTCGAGTAAGGTGTTGGCAACACTGCGAGAAAATGAGGCTTATGCCTTACAAGAGCAAACCATTAAGGCGAGCCTCATTTTCTGGCTTAGAACCCGTCCACCTGCACTACTAGTTATGGTGGATTTCTTTTGTATATTTGGTTTTTTAAGAAAATATATGGAATTGGCGAACCTGAGTCATGTCAAGCTTTGCGATTTGACTTTTAAATTTTCAAAGGAGAAAATTTTTCTCCGTCGGGGCGAACGTATCAATCCCTAGGATTGTATGTTTATTTTATTAAGTGTCTCTGAACGCTTCATGTTGACCAGGGCATTCACTTGTTTTTCTCAGCTGTCTCAAGCCTCTTAGGCATGTTTACAATGCATTGTGTTGTGCCATGCAAACCTCCTGAGCATTCAGGAACAGGTAACACTTCTGGTTTTAGAGTCAGCGGTTTGCATGGTAGCAATTATATTAAACACACGATTCGGCGATTCGGCATTGAGGAAGAGCTCGATGGCCAGGGAATATAGAGGTGAGACAAGCTGGGAGGTGACTGACTTTGGAGATTGGTTGGAGAGGGAGAAGATGGTCAGCAAGGCAGTAGGTGAGGAGTAGAACAACGCTCTGGTCGACAAATAGGAGAGAAGCTTACAGAGGACTTCGCTATTTTCATTCAGCTAAAGACTTCAGATAGACAGGTAATTATCCTACACCCAGCCATGATACAATTTCAACGGTTCGCAAAACCCAACGAGTGACCATTGTCTTTTAGTAGTTTAATTCATTTGTGTAATTTGTACCTTTCGCATGCCAAGCGATAACTCGTCATGTCAATGACGAGTGGTCTCATCAAGAGGATGAATGATGAGTAGTTTACATCACCCCATCAATTAACTGGTTCAGATCCCTTCATTCTATAGAATGACACGGTATTTCGGCTGTAAGAATGGTATAGAGGAGAGGAGTTAGAATGGATCCCTGTGGGGCACCAGTTGCTTATGGCAAGGTGTGAGAGAGAAGGGTCGTGGCAGCATTTATGTATACTCTGTTGTCGTTTGTTCAGATACGATCTAAACCATCGGAGAGCAGGAGTTGTAAAATTGTAGTATGAGGGTCATTCAAATGAAACCCGGTCACTAGTGTAATCAGTGTATTAAGAGAAAAATGTAGTTATACACATTACACGTACTCAAAAATGTAGATACACACCGTACACATACTCAAAAATAATCGCCAAAACTGTTTGCACATTTATCCCATTGCGACACAAGCCGGTCGATACCATCCTTGAAGAAGCTAGTAGCCTGCTCTCGGATCCAGGCCTGGACCCATTCAAACACCTCGTCGTCCGATGCGAATTGATGTCCGCGAATAGCTTGTTTGAGAGGTCCAAAAACATGGAAATCACACGGGGAAAGGTCTGGACTGTACGGTGGATGTTCCAGCGTTTCCCACCGGAACAGCTGCACTGTCGTCTTCACCGCATTGGCCTTCCTCCATGTAGGACTGCCTTGACGGGGCGAGGGGGCTTAGTAGGGAGGTCAATTTTCATCTCGTCATTTCACCCATTCTTCATATCCATATCACGTTTTTCACCATTCCATCACGTCATTCATCACCATATCTTTGACCTCCCTCTAAGAAACTTATGTAGGGAGGTCATTTTCATCTCATCATTTCACTCATTCTTCACATCCATATCTCACGTTTTCACCATTCCATCACGTCATTCATCTCCATATCTTTGACCTCCCTATAACTAAGGGTCCTGCTAGAGGAGACAACCTCGATAAAAAAAACCTATCCCAAGGTGTGAGTTGCACGTGCCCATGGGACAGTGTTGGCTGCAGGGGTAGGTGCAGTCGCGAACGTGGCCTGGAGGATTTCGGTCTGGTCCTCGTGTAGCCTCCATTTTTGGGGGTAGTCCTTCCTCGGCATAGAGGGCATGTCGAGGCGACAATTTATGGACCCTCCACAATAAACACATTTTGTATATGGGTACAAAAAACAACTCAAACGGGGGGAAACCCCCAAAACGAGCGCGGCCTTCGAGCCCGCTTCAGTTAGTGGAAAAGACAAGTAACGTGCCACGTTACCTTGTTATCAGTATTGTTGAGAAGACCGATAGTAACGATGTTTCTGCAACATCAAAGAAACACGGAGCTGCTACATTGAAGGACTTGTCACCATTCCTTATCAAGAAACAGCTAGACTACGCCGCTGGTTCCGATGTTCCAGAAATAAAGAAGCTGAGAAACGGGAGTCTACTTATCCAGACTAGCACAGATCGCCAGACCAACAACCTTTTAAAGTTACGATCTTTGGGCCACTTCACTGTTAATGTTGAACCCCATCGTCAACTTAACAGTAGTAAAGGTGTGATTCGCCACTGGGATCTGCTAAATGCTGAGGAGGAAGAGATCCTTGAAGCACTCTCAGACCAACATGTCACCGCAGTGCAGCGAATAAAGACGCGAAAATAGGCCGGTGCAATTTGCCTTGGTTCATAAATTGCAATGTAAGACAGGTGGTAACAAAATATAACATCAGGGTATTAAAAAGGTGAAATTCAAATTTGAAACACAATAAAAATAATAAAAACTTTCTCAATTTCAAATTTTCTTTAAACAAAAGAAATTTATCCACTCAAAATTTGAATTTGAATTTGAATTAAAATTTTGGGAGCGTCAGCACTTAGGCTATTTTGCTCCCGTCACATTATACGGGGTCCAGCCCCTTACCATTACAAATAACAACTCTAACGTTGCATAACTAAAAATTTTAAAACCTTAAAATGTTCTGACTTCTGTTAAAAGCTGAGGCTGTAAACGCGCACTCAGCACACACAAGGACATAAAACAGGACAACACGCACAAAATTATACTGGCAAGAGTGCCAGTCGCCAGAGCCTCGTTAGTCTCTTGTCCAGGGTGCACTACGTAGAAGTGAGGTTGACATTTGGGTGTACTACGTGGAAGGTCACCCCTTACACCCCTTATCTACTCAAAACTTCTCGAGTCCGCCGTATACTTCAAATCACTTGGTCTTGTAAACAGACCCGCCGCGGAAAAGTATACTTGACCCATATAAGAATGGTGTGTCAATCCCTTAGGTATGTTTAAACAAAATAGATAGAAAATAGTTATGCTATATATTACAATATAAATACAAATTAATAGTTATTACCTACTGTACTAACATTAACATGAAGTTAATCAGTAAGAAGTAATGAATTTATTGCTGCATTGTCGAATAAGGTGCAAATTGGGTAAGTGAGCTAAATTTCCTAATAATAAATATTAATAATAATAATAATTCTCAAATGATAACATTTGTGGTAAACCACACTGTTAAAATTTGGAAAGGCTAACGATGGCCCGCACCTCCACCACGTGTCATTCTATAGAATGAAGGGATCTGAACCAGTTAATTGATGGGGTGATGTAAACTACTCATCATTCATCCTCTTGATGAGACCACTCGTCATTGACATGACGAGTTATCGCTTGGCATGCGAAAGGTACAAATTACACAAAGGAATTAAACTACTAAAAGCAGGGTGGCTACAAACAAGCAGAAATGAAATTCCCTGACTTTTCCAGGTTTTCCAGGACAAAATTTACATTTTTCCCTGACAATTACAAACTAAACTAAATCGATGTTTTTGCAAATGGAAATAACAAACTCATACAGACCCACGTATGGTTTTGTTAAGTACCAATATTATCTTCTATGAAATTGACTTAATTTCTCTATTCTCTATGACTTGAATTCAAACTGCAATATAGTGAATTTGGAAAATTATTACAATTCACAAGCTACGTAAGGATTACGGAATTTTGTCATATGCAGTAAGTTTAAAATAAAATACATGATTATTTTTAAAGTTACGACTAAATGAGATAAGAGTGAAGAGAGATTGATTAACAAATACAATTTGTAATTTATCAGTCTCCTTATACATTCTCGGTATTATATGTTGATATTTTCACTGAGGTTTGGAACCCTCTGCTTGCAAGAACCATGAGTGCGGACTCATTTTTCAATGCATAAAGCTACTTCTCTCTTCTCTGTAAAGCAAACAACTAACTCTTGCATATAAGTGAAACAATTGAATCGAACAAAATAAAGTGTCATATTTCCAGTGAGATAGTTCCAGTCTTTGCTGTCAGACACATATACCATGGACATAAAAAAATTAGTGCCATGCTACGACAAATGCCAGAACAACGGTGGTGATTATACCGAAAATTAGGTTAGGACTCACTGTTACTAATGCAATAAATTACAACTGATATTCTTCTTTTATTTATACCTAATCGGCAGACTCTTTGATATTTTGTTATTTTTTTTCAAATTGGTGTATTTTCTTATTTTTTTATTTTTTACTATACGGTGTTATTTTCCCCAAAATTCACATTTTCATTTTAGCGCATTTTCTGGTAAATATCTGAAATTATGCCTTCATGGTGTTTTAAAACTACTGTTTCAAATTGTAAGTCACATGGCTTACGCCTCTTAGTGAGAGTTTGATATCTTGAAAGTTATTTTGGGAAAGTTATTTGCCATACCCCTTTTTTAATTTTAAGGTAAGGATATTAGATAATGGAATTTTCCCCGTATATAATGAAGGGTGCATAATGACCATTAGTGGCGACGCACCCAAAAAATTAAAATCAATCAATCTCACGTGACAGATACCGATATATTATGGCACCAAAAATTGGCAATATCTTTTTTTGACTTGTTAGTGTTACGTTTGCCAAAATTCGCGTTTTTGTTTTAGAACATTTATCTGCCAGATATACCGAAACTTAATACTCCATTGTGCTTTTAAACTATTATTTTAAATTGTAGGTCACATGGTCTACGTATTTTCGTGACAGTTTGATATGTTGGGACAGATTTTTGAGGAAGTAAAAGTAAAGTGCTCACCTGCACTTTTCCATGATGGTGTACAGGGGTGTGGAGTTAAGGCCCCACACTTTCTTGATCACGGGCGAAGCTGGGTGGGTGCCGAAGCAGTTTGAATAGGTGGAAAACATCCCGGTTCATCCCTGCAGGGGATCGACCCCGGGTCCCTCGCATAGTAGTCAGATGCCCTAACGACTGAGCTCCATTATTACTCGCTCGACAAATGCCGATGGTGCGCACTTAGCTTGGTAATTCAAAACATATCTCTTGCGACAAATACGAAGATGTGGCTCTCGTGTGACGGTAGATACGCACTCGATCTCCTGTTAGAACCCTGCCATGCAAATGGTTTCGAAAAAAATTGAAAAAATCGTGGGAAATACATGATTTAATGTGGCTGTTGGAATTATTTCATGTACGTATAAGTATAACTCTATAGTTTACTCTTGAGTAAAATGTTGGAAAACTTGCATGTTCAATGTACACAAACATGGCCTAGAAAAGACAAGAATGTTGGATTTCATGGATTTTTCATTGTTTTAGGACATTTCTTTAAAAAAAAAATGCTAAAAACACCAACAATTCGCATTTTATGCCAAATTCGCATTATTTCGATATTTCGAAGGGCGAAAAATTTAGCAGGGCTGGCAGAGAAAAGTCAATTCTTGAAGAAAGTGATTTGCTTTTATGATTGAATGATTCGAGTAAATATGATAATAAAATATTTACATATTTATTATTAGTATTTTATTTCATAATATTGGACATTAACTTCACTCAGTGAGAGATTAATGACCATCTCTCACGATTTTAAACAGACAGGACAGAGAGTGGCGTTAATTTCATTGAAATACTAGTGTTGCAGTAAATTTGAGGTTGCGAGCATGCACTTGCCAATTTTTATAACCTTCACCAATGCAGATTTATGTTTCACTTTTTAGTGATAGTATTCAATATATATCCCGTTTGGTTGGATTCTTCTTGATATCTATAAATAGTGCAATGTCATTGTAAACGTACGTATGTTAACTTGTGCGAAACCAGTAATACGTCAGGATGATGAAAGAAAACCTTCATAAGTACTGCTACATTAAATAAGGTGAAGTGAGCCAGAAAAGTAATACAATTCCAGCAGCATATTTGCAGTCTAAAGCTCTTCTTGTTAATGCATGCGATTTTTGTTGGATGTTGCAGTCCATGCAATTTCTGTCGCATGTTGTAGTGAGATACTTTGTCGGGTGGCGATATTCGACAAAAATAGTATGTGTCAATGGAACCTATTTGTTTCCATGTTCCTTCAGTTTGATCAACAAAATGCCTTACTACGACATCCGACAACTATCGGACGGCGCCAGCCGCTCCTATCCCCTCCAACTGTTGACAAGTCCCCTTACTACTCCCATACGGACACGAAAAAATGATAATTCAATGCATTTTCCACGTAATATTTTAGAGGCTTAACCTTTACTCTCCCGGTGATACCATATGGTATCATCGTGCTGATTACGAAATGAATGTGCTTTTTGGACCTTCGTACTCTTATTTTTGGGTGGAAACTCTGACACAGGTCTGGAGTAAGCCTGGGAAATTCATATTGATAAAAAACCTCTCCCCCTCTCCGCAACATATCCATGCTACATTTCCAAACAGGGTTTCACATTTTGGCTCATTATTCAACTTGTATTGCACCCAGGAACATGAAACATATTTCAATCAATCTCTTTGGAAACGTTCATTCCTTGAAGAGAATACTATGGTTTGCGCCTTCTCCCCAAAATAGCGGGAGAAGAGGGGCAAACTCCAGATTTTTATGTTATTTTTTTTTCATTGAAATTCGGTTCGGCGTTGTGAATTGTACACGGTTGCATGCTATGATGTTTTAGCTGCAAAACAAAACTTATCTGAAATAGATTGTTCCGATAGTGCCCAAACTGTAACAATTTTCCTCCAAAAATGCAAATTACCTATTTTTCGTAAAAAAAAACAATATCACATTTTGGCTTATTATTCAACTTGTATGGCACCCAAGAACATGAAATATCTTTCACTCGCTTGATAAATGTCCATTCTTTGAAAAGAATACTAAAGTTTGCGCCTTCTCCCCAAAATAGCGGGAGAAGAGGGGGGCAAACACCACATTTTTATGTTTTTTCCATTGAAATTCGGGGACGTGTCCCCCCCCCCCAAGCCCCTCCTCCTCGGTCCGATGTTCTGAATTGTACACGGTTGCATGCTCTGATGTTTTAGCTGCAAAATAAAACTTATCCGAAGTAGATTGCTCACATAGTGGCAGAGTTATAACATGGCAGAGTTATAACAATTTTCCTCCAAAAATGCAAATTACCTATTTTTCGTAAAAAAAAAAAAAAAATCACTTTTTGGCTTATTATTCAACTTGTATGGCACACAAGAACATGAAATATCTTTCATTCTCTTGAGAAATGTCCAATCTTTGAAAAGAATACTAAAGTTCGCGACCTCTCCCCAAAATAGCGAGGCAAGTTAGGGCAAACTACAGATTTTTACGTTTTTTTTTGCAATTGAAATTCAGGGGTCGTGCCTCCAAGCCCCCTTCCTCTGTCCGGGTTCTGAATTGTGCAAGATTGCATGCTCTGATGTTTTAGCTGAAAAACAAAACTTATCCGAAGTAGATTGCTCTTATAGTGCCCAAGTTATAACAATTTGCCTCCAAAAAATGCAAATTACCTATTTTTCTAAAAAAAAAAATCACATTTTGGCTTATTATTCAAGTTGTATGACACCCAAGAACATGAAATATGTTTCATTCTCTTGAGAAATGTCCATTCTTTAAAAAGAATACTAAAGTTCTCGCCTTCTTTCCAAAATAGCGGGAGAAGAGGGGGCAAACACCAATTTTTTATGATTTTCCCATTGAGATTCGGGGCACGTGCCCCCACCCCCAAGTCCCCCTTCCTCGGTCCGGTGTTCTGAATTGTACACGGCTGCATGCGCTGATGTTTTAGCTGCAAAACAAAAGTTATCCGAAGTAGATTGCTCCCATAGTGCCAGAGTTATAACAATTTTCCTTCAAAGAGTGTTCGAATTTAAAATTCCCGCCTAGAAGCCCGGGCGAGAGAAATTTCTCTCTCTCTCTCTCTCTCTCTCCTCCTGCCATCACTGGTTTCTGGCACCGTGGTTGTGTTGTGCATAAAAGGGGCCTAAAAGTTGAGGCCGAAACTTGCGAACAAGATTTCATGTTCCCGTGCAGAGTTCCATAACGATATCTTTAAATAAGAAATAAATTTAAAAAATTAAAAAAAAATCAATGAAGACGAAATTCCCTGACATTTCCCTGACTTTTTTTGACATCTCAAATTCCCTGACTTTTCCCGGTTTTCCAGGTTTTCCAGGTCTGTAGCCACCCTGTAAAAGACAATGGTCACTCGTTGGGTTTTGCGAACCGTTGAAATTGTATCATGGCTGGGTGTAGGATAATTACCTGTCTATCTGAAGTCTTTAGCTGAATGAAAATAGCGAAGTCCTCTGTAAGCTTCTCTCCTATTTGTCGACCAGAGCGTTGTTCTACTCCTCAGCTACTGCCTTGCTGACCACCTTCTCCCTCTCCACTCAATCTCCAAAGTCAGTCACCTCCCAGCTTGTCTCACCTCTATATTCCCTGGCCATCGAGCTCTTCCTCAATGCCGAATCGTGTGTTTAATATAATTGCTACCATGCAAACCGCTGACTCTAAAACGAGAAGTGTTGCCTGTTCCTGAATGCTCAGGAGGTTTGCATGGCACAACACAATGCATTGTAAACATGCATAAGAGGCTTGAGACAGCTGAGAAAAACAAGTGAATGCCCTGGTCAACATGAAGCGTTCAGAGAGACTTAATAAAATAAACATACAATCCTAGGGATTGATACGATACCTACCATAATAAATCACAGTAAAGTTCATTTTTACGCAGATGACACCCAACCGGAAATTCCTCTTCCACTGAAATCACCGGATGCAGCCTTAACTTTGTTCAATGATGATTTATCCAGCATAAATACTTGGTGTAAAAGTAACGGTCTAAAAATAAACCCCAATAAATCAACTTTCTCTCTTATTGGTTCCCGAAATAGTCTCTCTCTCTCTCTCTTATAAATCCTAACGAGATATGCATCAAACTAGACACATCTCTAATCCCTTATTCAACAGACGTGAAAAACCTAGGTGTCATTTTCGAAGAACACCTTCACTGGGATATTCATGTTAAATAACAAATCAAAAGATTGCTGTACAGTTTCAAAGAATGCCTAAAAACAGATTAAAATGAGACACAACACCAAAATTCAGAAAGTCCAAAATTCACGTTTGCATGTCGTGTACCATATAAGAAAATATGTTCATATCCTCCGAACCCTAATCGTAAACAAAATGTTGAACATGGCCAGACGCCAAAAATTACAACTGTGTTGTTACATTCATAATCTTTTACAAACCAAAACACATGAAAACCTATTCCAGAAATTAAAATTCAGAAGGGAAATACATGATTATAAAACAAGGAGAAAATCAAAACTTGAGCTTCCAAAGCAGACACTAGTGCTTTTCGAATCATTGTTTACATATTAAGCTAGAAGAGCGTGGAATGAACTTCCTCATTCCATTACGTTCCTCACTAATCACAACAACTTCAAAGACAAACTAAAAAATCTATTGTTAAATGAAATATCTGTGTTCCAGCACTCACAAATAATACTCTCACTTATGAACCAACATCCTAAAAACAAGTATTTTCATTTTCATTTTGCTTGTTTACTTTCCCCCTATTATGATATTTTGTCCTTTGAGGTATATTAAGAACATTTATATGTTTTTGCATAATATTATTTGTATTGTTCTTAACTATATCACACCAAGCACAATTGAGTCAATTAATTTGTGTATCCTTTGTGAATTTGTTTCTTTTTGAGTGTGTAGACAAGCCTTTGTTCTCAATTTTATATTTGTTCATCTTGTGTCACTTTGTTTCTTTTTTGTTTGTTTGTTATTTATACAAACATTTATTATGTATATGTGTATATGTATCCATTAGGGTTAGGTGGTAGAACAGCCACAGGATGAATCTCACCTTTAATAAAGGAAGTTGAAATTATTCATGATGCTACATGCGACATTTGTTTTTCTTACGTTTCTTCATCCTGTATTATGTTTAATAAAATTGAAGACTTCCTTTCATATTTGCTGCAAGCTGTAATTTTATATGGCTCTAAATTCTGTAAAAGCTAGGTGCCAGGGTATTAAAAATATTGAAAGAACCCTCAGACATGTTTCTTTGTAACAGACAGTTTAAACTAAAGATCTACAATTTCCGACAATGTAAGAGTAAAATAAAAGACTTTCACCTGTATGGTGGTAGTGGCTTCAAAAGTGGAGCCGAATGTGGATCTTTTGAAGAATATGAAAAAGATTTCAAAGCATCCTGTAATGCCAATTCCCACACAATGTCAGTTAGAGGCATTGCATCATCTACCTTTGATGACAGGCAGTTTTCTTATCAACGAGCTTATTTTGAATGTAAGCATGCAGGTCATATAAGAGAGGAAATAATTTGAATTTGAAGTTAAATTTTTGGGTGCGTTAGCACTTAAAGGCTATTTTCCACCCAACACATTATACGGGGTCCAGCCCCTTACCATAACTAAAATAGCATAATTGCAGTATCCCGTTACTAAAATATTAAAAAATTCTGACTTTCGTTAAAAGCTGAGGCTGTAAAGGGACACTCAGCACACACAAGGACAAAAACACAGGACAACACACACAAAATTATACTGGCTATAGTGCCAGTCGCCAGAGCCTAGTTTGTCTACAAAATGCAGTCCAGGGTGTACTATGGGGAAGTGAAACTGAATTTGAATTTAAAATTTTGTAGGCTATTTTGCACCCGTCACATTATAGGGGGCCAGCCGCTTAACATTAAAATAACAACTCTAACGTTGCATAACTAAAAATCTTAAAATCTTCTGACTTTCGTTAAAAGCTGAGGCTGTAAACGGGCACTCAGCACACACAAGGACAAAAAAACAGGACAACACAAAAAATTATACTGGCCATACTGCCAGTCGCCAGAGGCTCGTTAGTCTTCAGTCCAGGGTGCACTAGGTGGAAGTGAGGTTGACTTTTGGGCACCTACGTGGAAGGTCACCCCAAGAGAGGAAATAATGTACGAATAAATCAGAAATATTATGTTGGTATTCTAAGAAAAGCATTCAGGTATAGAATAGGAAAAATCACTGATAGTCATAATCATCTCATTGGGTCAGAATTTTATTATTTGTATGTTCAGAATAGATTGCTAAACATGCAGAAAAAGAATAGTTTTCCCACCTTCTTGAGTGTAATATTGGTCATTTACATTTTAGGAGACAGGTTCTGAAAAAGGACAAAAGAAAATAACTACACAAGTTGTGCACGCGGCGGCAACGACCCTAAAGAAAAAGCGACAAGGAAGCCAATATTCAAATACAAATATCGCACTCCAATTTCTTTTTTTTTTATCTCTTCTTTCTTAATGAATGAATAGCAATCAGTGTGAGCGCAGGATGCGGTCTTCTTTTGGGTTCCCTGCTCTGGTATGCCAGACTGGGTTCAGGACTTGTGAATTGGGTTCTGTGGGTTTGATGAAGAAATAATCTTGTATATCAAACCGCTCTGGAATGCAGGAACGGAATCCACTGCGACTCCGAGATTATGCATGTCTGTCTCACTGCCCGGGAAACGTTATCGAGAATGTTATTGAAGATGTTCTTCATGATGTTGTTAAAAATAATATTATTGATATTGTTAATACTGTACTACCATGTAAACATAAAGAGTCGAAATTAGAAACAGTACAATAATGGAAAATGTTATATTCACACTATTGACAATTAGTTTAGAAAAAAATGTGTACATATAATGTAATGTCACTCAGGAGGTTCATGTCCTCTGTTCTGGATCCCAGAACTGAAATAATATCACATAAAGTATTCTATACATCAATTATATCATGTATATATTCCTTGTATAGCATCACAATTCATTATTATACCTATTTTAAAATGCAATCAAATAGTAACAAATAGAGGAAATAAAGTCGGGGGAACCGTCAAATTCGGAGCAACTGACGTCCTGGTATATTTTTAGGAACCAGGACAATAAGGCCATACCCTCGAATGTAGGCGGGAGGAGCCGGGCTTACTTCGGGGGTTCACCCCTTATTACATGTATTGAATAGCTGAAATACATGTATATTTTGTTGCTTATAGTTGATAATTGTCTAAATTATATGATAATGCAAATTCAATATGTAATGTAATGTAATAAAGGGAATTATTATTATATTAACATTCCGTCCAAATCTTTTGTTAAGGGAAGGGAATTGCGCAATCCCGCTACTATAAATACGGAGAGATTCGTTGGCCAAGATTATTACATTTCCGATTTTTAAGGTAGTCACCTCGCGCGTCAGGGTCCGGAGCTGGGAGAATGTGGGCATTGTGTGGGGAGTGGCTGGTCAACTCTCCCTTACTCAATGTCCGATGTTTTCCGGAAGCTACCTTTGGAGACTAGTGTTGGTCAGCACGGTCTCTAAAGGGGATTTTGCGTGTTGTATATAATTAATTCTTATATAAATATATAACCTAAATAATTAAGAATCAACAACTATTATTTTTTATACTCTAAATCATTCGGAATTCTCTTGGTCAGGAGGTTCTAATAATAAATTTTATTCTTAGTTGATTTAAACCGAGAACACTCTCCTGGTCAGGAGGTGCAAGTAAATAATCTTTCGGAACTTTCCTGGTCAGGAAGTTCATTAAATAAATTTGAAATCTTTGGTAACATTAATCCGAGAGCACGCTTCTGGTCAGAAGGTGTACTTTAATATCTTCGTGAATATAGGATACATATCCGTCTGAATACTTGCGACATTGGGAAAAAGTTAATGGTTTCATTTATTGGTTGGTTGTTGGACGGTCGAAAAGTGACACATGGAGGGAGTCCCCAGAGGAGCGCATGAAGTGCGACAAATGGAACATGCTTGGACAGTGACTGTCGCGCATCCCAGATGGTACGCAAAACGGAGTGATGGATGTACACGTGCATGCTACGTGGAACGCAACGTGCAATTACAACTGCGATATGAACCACTACGTGCACCTCCCACCGGGAATTCGTTGAACCTGGGACCTCGGGAGTACAACGTCAGCCGGAAGTCGGCTCTCTGATTTGATTTTTTTTTAATTTTGAATTTAAAATTTTGGGAGCGTCAGCACTTAGGCTATTTTGCTCCCGTCATATAATATGGGGGCCAGCCCCTTATCATTACAAATAACAACTCTAACGTTGCATAACTAAAAAATTTAAAATGTTCTGACTTCTGTTAAAAGCTGAGGCTGTAAAGGGGCACTCAGCACACATAAGGACAAAAGAACAGGACAACACAAACAAAATTATACTGGCCATGGGGCCAGTCGCCAGAGCCTCGTTAGTCTGCAGTCCAGGGTGTACTGACGTGGAAGTGAGGTTGACATTTGGGTGTACTATGTGGAAGGTCACCCCTTACACCCCTCGGCTCTCTGAGGAGCAGCACCAAATACGTATCCACGTGCCCCACGAATGCTGGGACACGTTCGTATTGTTCTGTACTACATTACTGCAGAGCGTGTAGAGGTATCTCATGCGAGTCCGACGTTAGTCATTAACGTTCTCACGTGAAGGACATGGAACGGGAGCGACCAACCCGTACTTACTGACGTTCCTTCCCGTTCGTAGCCTCTGTGATGCATGAAGGTGTGCGCTGACGTCATACTAGGAGTCACTCGCTATCCCTGGTCGAAGTTGACCCTTGCGCCCTCTGGGTATTGCAAGACTGTATGGAGAGAGCGCTGGACGTGACACATTGGTTGAGTACGTACACACGACGTATCTTCTGGGAACATTACGACGTTGTGGGTGTGTGTGGACGTGAAAACTCCCACGATGGTGCAATACAGTTTCGAGGAGTATGCAGACATGATGCTCATTTACGGGGAAGCGAGATGCAATGGAAGGGCTGCCCGTGCGATGTACCAGGAACGTTTCCCGGAACGTGTGACGCCATCACACACCATATTCGAAAAAGTGAACCGTCGTCTTCGTGAATCTGGAACATTTGTTGTGAGTAGAGTGGACACAGGTGCCCCAAGGACGAGGCGCACGCCTGCGGTGGAGGAGGCAATTCTTCATGCTGTGCACGAAAACCCTGTACGAGTACCCGAATCGTACCGCGGGATGTTGGTGTATCTCAGTCTGTAGTGTGGAATGTCCTTCATGATCAACAACTGCACCCATGTCAGTTCCTTGCTAAAAATGACTGATTGAAAGGTAATGTAATCGCAAATGGTTGGGCAATTACGCCAAAGAAGACTAGGAAAAAACGTAAAACGCAAGTAATGACCAAAAAATAATGTGAAACTTGAGAAAATGTCCTAAAACTTAAATAGAAAATATGACCAAAAATTCACAATGAAATTCAATTTTTATAACCAGAACTTCGTATTTCGAATTTTAATACTTAAGAGCAAAGCATATTAAGTATTACATACTTCACTCTTTTTCAGATGTCAAGATTCAGTGCGACGTGCTTAACCCAAAATGTAATCAAAATCAAGCAAAAAGAAGGATATATGGAGAAGAAATAAAAATAATTGGACAAAAACTGGAACACAATTCAGTATCCAGTTTCCGAAACGAAATGGCTGCTAAAGAGATGGTATTTGGTGGTGTTAAACCACCTCATCTATACAGCGCGCAAATCCTTCGGTAGTTAAAATCTGAGACTGCGAACAAAGGAAGGCTACATGTCGAACTGATTTCTGCCATTCAAATTGCCAAATACACTCCAGAATACTTTGTTCAACAGTTCACGACGTAGGATTGGATAGATTTTTTGTACATTATTGGAGTCATGAACAAATTGTAGTTTAGAATAGTGTGAATAGAAGAGAACATACAAAACTCAGTCTGGACGCAACAGGTGGCATTATTAGAAAATTGGATCGTCTATTCAACAAGAAGTCAGGGCACATATTCCTTTATCAAGGGGTGATAACCGTGAGTGGGCGCAGTTCCGTTCCGTTCCAGTGGTACAAATGCTGTGAGAGGCATAGCACATCAGCCATAACACACTGGCTTACAGAATGAGTACGATCTCCTTACAGGAAATGTCCAGAATATTGGAAGCAGTATACATACTTGCTTACAGTGAAACGAACGAATGGAACGACAGAGGAGAGAGAGTTGCAGCTCAAAGAGCAGAGGAATTTCTAAGATCAGTCATAGCAACTAACATCAATGATGAAGTCCAGGATCCTGACGAGTTGTATCAAATAGGCCTACTGAATAATGAACAGTACGAGAACGTTGATTTTCGCGAACTGAATGGATATGTAGCAAATCAGAATATAGGATGGCTTGAGGAAAAAAAACAACCTCGCGAAAACAATCTGTGTTGAAGCTGGGAATAGAATGAACCAATTTTACTTACCAGCATTAGAAAAACATCTAATGAACATTCTTCCAATCGTGCCTTTGTGGTCAGGGATAATGTTGAAGTATTTTGGCTACGGAAATCTTTGTGCATCGAGTGCAGACGTAAAGTCCTACTTTAAAACTCTGAAGAACAGTTCTCTAAAGAAACACGACATGTCATTAAGAGTGGATGACTTTCTACGCTTCCACATTTAGTCAATTAGCTGACAAATGAATTTAACACAAGCTACATTGCAGCCACCAGTTACAGCCATGCATGAAAAGGAAAACACTCCTTTGGCAATACCTGATAATGGACCACAACGCAACGCACGTTAAAGAATTTGATCTTCAGTGCACTTCAGACCAACAATTAACACATAAAACAAACAACCACACAAATTGTCCTGCTTGTTGTAGAGGCGATTATCCAACAGAAGCCCATCACTGTACTTTTTGCGGAAAAGCACTTCGTATACTGGAAGGCTGCTCAATCATAACAGAACCTTCAAAAAATGCAACTGAGGAAGGGTATGGGCAACAAAGAATATGCGTGGAATGTGTCAAGGATAATAGTCAATTTACGTATAATGTACGAGAAGAGGCATGCAACGATACAAGTGAAGCAGATGTGATTCAAACCGACAACAGTGTATTGCCATTAAAGAAACTTATGGTATCCAACACACAAAGCAAAGGTAT
Organism: Lepisma saccharinum; assembly: GCF_977018435.1. NCBI lineage: Eukaryota > Metazoa > Arthropoda > Insecta > Zygentoma > Lepismatidae > Lepisma > Lepisma saccharinum. The sequence continues at coordinate 6,103,662 of NW_028142899.1, read as the reverse complement.
ATTAGGCAATTCTGCTACAGTGCCATCGCAAGATACAACACCTAACAACAGTGCAATGAACTCGCAAAATGACAGCAGTATCAAGGAAGGAATGTCACAATCATCTGGACTCTCTTTGGATGTCAACAAGGACGCAACAGCCACAGAATATTGGAGAGGATTAGAACAAACAAATGTAAAGAAACGGTCTAGATATTCATATTTGTATCCAAAAGCAGAGTAGTTAGTTAGACCCCCTGTGAATAAAAATACATGTGTTAGTTCAGGCCCTTGCTATTTATATACTGCGAAAATGATGCATTTAAAAATAGGGTTGATGCTTTAAGAACACCGATTGGAGAACTTATCAAACAACTGTTAACAACGAATGTGGGGAGATTCACGTACAAATTGAGATGCATGATTGTTCTTGAGCATTATTTTAAAAGATCTTTGCTTCCGTCGAACGTAACTAAAACAGACTGCGGAATCAACGACATTCATGTAATAAAAACTTTCTTGCAAGTCCATTTTCCTACAGTTACAGAGATTACAAACTGCAATTGGGAGTATTATTCAGCAAAGGACAGACAGAAAAAGATTTCCTACCATTGATGTAGGAATTTCACTTTTAGAAAATAACGATGGTGTTAACCTTGCACATGCGTTACTGAATCTCATAAGTGATAGTTATGCAGCTTGTTACTGTCCATTGACGTCTGACGCTGTTAGAGATATTCCTGAATCATCGTACCATAATGATGCGTCTGCCACTGGAACAGCAAACTTTCTATGCAGTGGAGTGACGAAGACAATATGCCAATTGAATAACTGTTTATTGTTTCTGGAAGTTAATCTTCCAACTTCCGCAAGAGAGTCCACTATTTTCACTGAGTTGAGTTGAGTTAAGTCCACTTTATGCACAATAAGGCTAATCGGGACTGGACCTACAGTTTAAAGTGGGATCCGAACCACTTGTGCCTCCACCGGGTATTGAACCCGGGACCCTTGATTACAAGGCGACGACGCTACCACTGCGCCATCTGGGAGGCCCACTATTTTCACTGGTTTCACCACTGACGGAGAAGCAGTATTAAATTTGCACAACATCCCAAAATATTTTGAACTTCAAGGGGAAAACTGGCAATTAAGGAGCTTAATCGACTTTTTGAGTCCCATAGATAAAGCATCCTTGGAACATTATGTAGTGCACCGCCATAGGGAAGATGGTCAATGGGAATCATACGATGACTTAAGCGGCAAAATTAAGAGCCCGCGAACAAATGTATTTCCACACTGTTATATACAGTCCAGGGAAATGTGCAGTATTAAAAACTTGTAAAGTGCCTAGGGCTTCATGAATCGGGCGCATTCATGCATTGTTGATTATGATATATGATACAAATAAAATATGTACAGTAATGTACAGGGTGAGTATAAGTTTGTAACTGACTAGTCGTTTCAAAACGGATAAAAAATTGAAAGAATTAATAATATCAGCCGACGAAAACGATTGGTTTGAATTTGAATTTAAGACTTTGGGTGCGTTAGCACTTAGGCTATCTTGCACACTTCACATTATACAGGAGCCAGCTCCTTATTATTACAAATAACAACTCGAACGTTGCATAACTAAAAATCTTAAAATCTTCTGACTTCTGTTAAAAGCTGAGGCTGTAAACGAGCACTCAGCACACACAAGAACAAAAAAACTAGACAACACACACAAAATTATACTGGCCACAGTGCCAGTCGCCAGAGCCTCGTTCGTCTTCAGTCCAGTGTGTACTACGTGGAAGTGAGATTGAATTTGAATTTGAAGTTAAAATTTTGCGAGCGTCAGCACTTAGGCTATTTTGCTCCCGTCACATTATTCGGGGGCCAGCCCCTTATCATTACAAATAACAACTCTAACGTTGAATAACTAAAAATCTTAAAATGTTCTGACTATTCTTAAAAGCTGAGGCTGTAAATAGGCACTCAGCACACACAAGGACAAAAACCAGGACAACACACACAAAATTATACTGGCCATAGTGCCAGTCGCCAGAGCCTCGTTAGTCTTTAGTCCAGGGTGCACTACGTGGAAGTGAGGTTGACTTTTGGGCGCCTACGTGGAAGGTACCCCTTACACCCCGAAAACGCATGGTATGAGTGGTATTTTCAGCATATGTGGTGTCCCTCTGGGTGGGAAGGAATACCTATAAAAATTCAATTAATACAGACGGATCGAGTGATACCACTAACCCCCTTCTCGGGGACTCGATAGTTTCTTCATGCTGTCGTGTGATTCAGTTTTGCTGAATACAAGCAAACATAAATGAATACAGCATGCAGAAATGAATGGAAGTATACAGAAATAATCAGTTTCTTGTGCTAATTCGAACTTTGTGGAAAAGACCAAAAAATATTTGCTATGATGTTGAGTCAAAAATCTATTGGAGGTTTCACTTCACCTTCTTTGAATTTGAATTTAAAAATTTTGGGTGCGTCAGCACTAATGCTACTTTGCACCCGTCACATTATACGGGGTCCAGCCCCTTATCGTTACACATAACTCCAACGTTGCAGAACTAAAATCATAAAATTGTAAAACCTTCTGACTTCCGTTAACTGTTGAGGCAGTAAAGGTGCACTCAGCACAAATAAGGACCAAAATACAGGACAACACAAACAAAATTATACTGGTCATGGGGACAGTCGCCAGAGCCTCGCTAGTCTGCAGTCAAGGGTGTACTATGTGGAAGTGAGAACTTCACATTTTTGTAACGATTTGAAAATTTATAAATAAATTTTGTCTTTCAAAACTAATAATCTCTTGCGAAATTACAAGTTCACTCTAAGCTTTAAAATTAATTTGAAATATCAACTTACAAAAATAATGTACATGTTGATTTTTTATTACTATTGATCATTTTGATTTTGAATTTAAAATTTTGGGAGCGTCAGCACTTAGGCTATTTTGCTCCCGTCACATTATACGGGGGCCAGCCCCGTATCATTACAAATAACAACTCTAGCGTTGCATAACTAAAACTGTTAAAATGTTCTGACTTCTGTTAAAAGCTGAGGCCGTAAACGGGCACTCAGCACACACAAGGACAACAAACAGTACAACACACACAAAATTATACTGGCCATAGTTGATTTGATTTTGATTTTAAAATTTTGGGTGCGTCAGCACTAAGGCTATTTTGCACCCGTCACACTATACGGGGTCCAGCCCCTTACCGTTACACATAACAACTCTAACGTTGCTTAATTAAAATCATAAAATATTAAAATGTTCTGACTTTCGTTAAAAGCCGAGGCTGCAAAGAACACTCAGCACAAATAAGGCCAAAACACAAGACAACACAAACAAAATTATACTGGCCATGGGACCAGTCGCCAGAGCCTCGTTAGTCTTCAGTCCAGGGTGTACTAACGTGGAAGTGAGGTTGACATTTGGGTGTACTATGTGGAAGGTCACCCCTTACACCCCATACTGGCCATAGTGCCAGTCGCCAGAGCCTCGTTAGTCATTAGTCCAGGGTGCACTACGTGGAAGTGAGGTTGACTTTTGGGCGCCTACGTGGAAGGTACCCCTTACACCCCTATTGATCATTTTAACAGTTCGTAGAAAACAATATTTGTATAGAAAACTTTAATACGAAATTATTACTTTGTAAAATTTGTAAGTAATTGCTCAATTTTTGAATATCATGTAGTATGTGATACATTATATATTCATCAAATTGGGTGTCTGTCATGAAGATGTCAAACTTTCGTGAGAGTATAGTCTCGCAGCACACACAATACTGTATATATAGCTAACGAAGGTGTTAACATGGAGGATGTGTTGTCCCTTAATGAATGCATAGGATTTAGATAATATTTTAATTAATATAATAGAAATGGTTTATTGTTTGCAATGTATTCCTTGAAGATTACCTGCATGCTTCATCTCATCTAATTATTATACTTCGTACACATCACCCATATATTCTATTTTGTCTAATGGTTCATTTATAACTTTAAAACAATTATATTTTGTAATGAATTCATTGAAGTTTAACTTTATGCTATATCTTTAATAATGTATGCATTCTGACCACAGAGATATATGTGTGTGTATGGGTGAAGTTTGTTTGCGTTGCAGCTAGTAGTTCACTACCAGCCGCTGTCTTCGCAGAGACAGCGACGGCTCAGATGCCTTTACGTACAAACTGGCGACTGGAGGTCCGAAAGGCACGTATACCAGAATGGTGGACGGTGTCTAGGATGCGAAGTCTAGATGGGCGGGCAGAAGAATACACAACACATCCATAATCAAGCTTCGACGTGATGAGTGCAAGGTACAGACGAAGCATACCATCCTATCAGCACCCCAGGAAGTATGAGATAAAACACGTAAACGGTTGCTAACTCGAAGACAAGAGAACTTTAACTGGTGAAGTTGAGGTAGCCATGTTAATTTCTTATTGAAAATGAGGCCAGGAAGCGGATCTCACTCACGAAGCACAGGGAAGATTTCACCATGTACAGGTCAGGATCGAAATGACATGTACGCTGACGACAAAAGTGAACACATACGGATTTCTCGGATAAGAAGGTGAAACCTGTTTCGGAGGACCACTCAACCAAACAGTTTATCGTCAGTTGGAGCTCGCGAGAAGCTGACGCGAGATTCCGTGAGCGACAAAAGATCGTGAGGTGGTCTACACAGAGGTGGCCATGTACAGGGGAAAGAATGTTTGCAACAACACTGTTCACTGCTATGGCAAAAAGACTCACTTAATACACTGCCCTGCGGGACACCGTTCTCTTGTTCGTGAAGATCCGAAAAGGACTTCCCAACACGTCTTCGGAAAGAACGATCTGATAATTTTTTTTAATAAAGTACGCCATATGGCCACGGACGTACAAGAATGGAGCTGCTTTATGATGCCAAAGCGCCACGTTGCCCTTTGGAGGTCAAAGATTTGATTTTGATTTGAATTTGAATTTAAAATTGCGGGTGCGTCAGCGCTAAGGCTATTTTGCACCCGTCAAATTATACGGGGCCCAGCCCCTTATCGTTACAAATACCAACACTAACGTTGCAGAACTATTGCATTCTATTTTAACATTATTATGATAAATATAAGTTTTACTTCGTTTTGAAGCTGGAAAATTGAATATATTTTTATATATGCTGAACATGCAGAAGAAAGAAACGAGACTACAGGTGATGGTAACTTCTTCAAGCGGAAACACAAGGCGAAAACACATTTTGAAAACAGTGCAAAGTGGAAACAGAGTTTGTGATAGCATCCCAGACTTCACCTCAACTAGAATTTTTGAATTTCAATTTGAATTTAAAATTTTGGGTGTGTCAGCATTAAGGCTATTTTGCACCCGTCACAATATACGGGGTCCAGCCCCTTATCGTTACACATAACAAGTCTAATGTTGCAAAACTAAAATCATAAAATATTAAAATCTTCTGACTTTCGTTAAAAGCTGAGGCTGTAAAGGGGCACTCAGCACACATAAGAACAAAAGAAAAGGACAATACAAACAAAATTATACAGGCCATGGGGCCAGTCGCCAGAGCCTCGTTAGTCTTCAGTCAAGGGTGTACTAACGTGGAAATGAGGTTGACATTTGGGTGTACTACGTGGAAGGTCACCCCTTACACCTCTGGGAGGTCAATGAAAACTGCAAGCAAATGTTCCTTGTTGAGGAATGCGCCCTGGATATGTGTTTCCAGCTGAACCAGATGGTCCAGTGTGGAACGGTTGGAGCGAAAACCACATTGAAAATTACTTATAAATGAGTTTTCCTCCAAAAACCAGGTGAGACGCTTGTTGATCATGCGTTCCATCAACTTGCACGCACAGCTAGTTAAGGCAATAGGCCTATAACTCGAATTTGAATTTAAAATTTTGGGAGCGTCAGCACTAAGGCTATTTTGCTCCCGTCACATTACACGGGGGCCAGCCCCTTACCATTACAAATAACAACTCTAACGTTGCATAAATAATAATCTTAAAGTGACTTCTGTTAAAAGCTGAGACTGTAAAAGGGCACTCAGCACACACAAGGACAAAAAACAGGACAACACACAAAATTATACTGACCACAGTGCCAGTCGCCAGAGCCTCGTTAGTCTTTAGTCCAGGGTGCACTACGTGGAAGTCAGGTTGACTTTTGTGCGCCTACGGAAGGTACCCCTTACACACCGCCTATAACTCGAGGCTGCTGTGCGTTGTTTACCTTATTTCAGGATGCGAACAATAATAGCTTTTTTGCAGGAAGTGGGGAAAAAGTACTTTAAACAAAGCCTGTTGAATACCGCCATAAGGAATTTTTTTGCTCCAATGAGCAAATGACGAAGCATCTGATAGTGGATCTTGTCCACTCCAGGAGCTGTATTTCATTTCATTTGAATTTAAAATTTTGGGTGCGTCAGCGGATATTTTTCACCCGTCATATTATTCGGGGTCCAGCCCCTTATCGTTACAAATAACAACTCTAACGTTGCATAAGTAAAAGCATAAAATATAAAATATTAAATCTTCTGACTTTCGTTAAAAGCTGAGGCTGTAAAGGAGCACTCAGCACACATAAGGACAAAACACAGGACAACACAAACAAAATTATACTGGCCATGGTACCAGTCGCCAGAGCATTGTTAGTCTGCAGTCCAGGGTGTACTAAGTGGAAGTGAGGTTGACTATTGGCTGCACTACATGGAAGGCGCACCCCTTACACCCCCGAGGAGCTGTATTCTTAGAATCTCGAAGCGCCTGATCGAAATCCTCTTCAGTGAATGTAGAGTTGTATGGCTCGGTGATACGACTTCAAAAAAAAAAGAGGGCGTGGTTTATAATTTTCAGAGCTAGACGCATCAGAAAACTGTGTGGCCAAGATATTAGCTATGTCTCCAGAATCAGTGTACAACGTCCCATCGTGCTCCGGAGCGCTCAGAGGAGTAGATTCAACCCTCTGGATTCGACGTACTTTGGTCCAAACGGCTTTCGACGAAACCTGCTTCATCAGAAAAGACACGTATTGGACCCAGCAAGCCTTCGTATTGACTCGAATGAGCCGACGGGCACGGGCACACTTAAGGCGGAACTGCGGGAGGTTTGCGGCAGTGTGGTTCCTATTGAATCGATCTAGGGCATGATGCGGTCCTTGATGGCTGCACAGGGGAGATTTCCCCATGTAAAGGTCAGGATCGAAATGACATGTACGCTGACGACAAAAGTGAACACAAACGGATTTCTCGGATGAAAAGGTGAAACCTGTTTGGGAGGACCACTGAACTAAACGGTTTATCATCAATTGGAGTTCACGAGAAGCTGACGCGAGATTCCGTGCGCGACAAAAGATCGTGAGGTCGTCTACATACAGAAGACCATGTACAGGGGCAACAATGCTTGCCATAACACTGTTCACTGCTATGGCAAACAGAGTCACACTTAATACGCTGTCCTGCGGGACACCGTTCTCTTGTTCGTGAAGATCCGAAAAATAATTTCCAACACGTACGCGGAAAAAACGATCTCATAAAAAGTTTTGAATAAAGTACGCCATATGGCCACGGAAGCCCCAAGAATGGAGCTGCTTTATGATGCCAAAGCGCCACGTTGTGTCATATGCCTTTTGGAGGTCAAAGAAAACTGCAACTAAATGTTCCTTGTTGAGGAATACGTCCTGAGGTCCAGTTTGGAATGGTTGGAGCGAAAACCACATTGAAAATTACTTATCAATGAGTTTTCCTCCAAAAACCAGGTGAGACGCTTGTTGATCATGCGTTCCATCAACTTGCACACACAGCTAGTTAAGGCAATAGGCCCATAACTCGAGGCTGCGGTGCGTTGTTTACCTGGTTTCAGGATAGGAACAATAATAGCTTCTTTCCAGGAAGTGGGGAAAGAGTCGTCCAACCAAAGCCTGTTGAATACCGCCAAAAGGAAATTTCTTGCCCCAATGGGCAGATTACGAAGCATCTCATAGTGGATCTTGTCCACTCCAGGAGCGTATTCTTAGAATCTCGAAGCGCCTGATCGAACTCCCGTTCAGTGAATGGAGAGTTGTATGGCTCGGTGTTATGACTTCGAAAAACTAGAGGGCGTCGTTTATGACGGGCATTCTCACGGCGGAAACGTGGTTCATAATTTTCAGAGCTAGACGCATCAGAAAACTGCGTGGCCAAGATATTAGCTATGTCTTCGGAATCTGCGTACAACGTCCCATCATGCTCCAGAGCGCTCAGAGGAGTAGATGACACCCCCTGGATGCGACCTACTTTGGTCCAAACGGCTTTCGACGAAGCCTGCTTCGTCAGAGAAGACACGTATTCGACCCAGCACGCCTTCTTACTGGCTCGAATGAGCCGACGGGCACGGGCATGCTTAATGCGGAACTGCTCGAGGTTTGCGGCAGTGTGATTCCTATTGAATCGACCTAGTGAATGATTGCGGTCCTTGATAGATGCACTGCTCTCCGCAGTCCACCAGGGGACTGGGCGTCGCCTCGCAGATCCACTGGGATGTGGAATGGAGGTGCGTGAAGCATCATGCACTCGTGACACAAATATATCTAAGGCGTAAATGGCTGGCAAAATCGACGCTAGATCGACTTCAAGGTCCACTGCACGCTCGAAGACACCCCAGTCGGCTCGACTGAGATGCCAGTGAGGGTGTTGTACACGTGAGTGCTAAAGATGTTCGAAAGTTAGAAGGAGTGGAATGTGATCACTCCCACAGAGATCAGGGTGAAGGCTCCAAGATGTGGTAGGAGCAAAGCTGGGACTGCAGAAGGACAAGTCCAACGCAGAGTGTGTGCCTGACGAAGGACTGAAATATGTGGGAGTCCCATCATTCAGCAACGTTAAACCTGATGCCTCACGGAATTGATCTACAATTTGACCCCGGGGCTCTGTACAAACGGAGCCCCACAAACGATGGTAGGAATTAAAATCACCCAAAAGAACTACACGAGACGGAAGTTGTTCGAAAGGAGGTCCTCAAGAGAGAATCGCTCCTCCCTTGTGATGTAGACACAGCACACAGATATTGGCTGTGGTAGATGGACCCGCACGGCGACAGTTTGGAGGGGGGTGGTGAGAAAGATTGGTGTTGAGTCGATGGTATCTCGAACACCGTTTGCAACACCACCGTGTGCACGACGACCTTCAGGAAGCTTGTCGGTGCGGTAAAGCGTGTATCCGTTCAGAGTCACTGATTCATTTGGACGAAAATGTGTCTCTTGGAGATATATGATGGCAGGGTCAAATGCGGATATTAAGATTTGCAGTTCCTCGAGATGAGTACGGAAACCGTTACGGTTCCGTTGGAGACAATAAGCCATAGATGGAGGTATAATAGTTACCTTTTGAGGCGTACTCTATTTCTAGGTCCTGTCGCCTTGATAAATTCTTCATCCGCGGATTCGTCCTTTATCATGTCCTCGGGTAAGGACACAGAGGGCGAAGGGGATAAAGAAGGGGGGAGTGGTGGCGGGTGCTTTTAGCGCTCGCCGGGCAGCTTTCAGCTGCGCCTTAAGGTTCAGGGTGGTGGCTGCCACCCTGATTGGAGAGCTAGAAGACTTCAGAAAATATTCTTTATTATACACTTGCTTGAATTTCTTCTCTGTGGAGCGAGTAGTGGTTGCTGGTTTCTTCGGAGCGGGGTGAGCTGCTCGGGGAATAGTTGTCTGGGTGGACACGTCGCTGGTTTGGACGCCAATGCTGCGACGAACAAGAGCATTTGAAGCAGCTGTAGCGAATGGCACAGGTAAAGGAGTGCGTACATTTTCACGGAGACGTCTTTTCGGTTCGCCAGCAGAGATTTTCTCTGTCACGACCAACTGTTGGATCCTCTTTTGCTCTTGGAAAGAGGGGCAGTCACGATGCCAGACTGGGTGCTTGCCTTTGCAGTTGACGCAGGAGGGACCAGATGAGCATGGCTCTGTCCCATGGTCGGGCTCCCCTCATTTGCCACAAATGGCAGTAGTGGCCTTGCAAGAAGGCTGAATGTGCCCAAAGAGCTGGCATTTAAAACACCGCATCGGGTTCGAGATGTACGGTCGGACATGGTGGTTGTAATAACCAGCCCGTACCTCATCCGGGAGAGTGGTCGTTTTAAAGGTGAGAATGAGCGAAGCTGTCGGTTAAAGTTCTCCGGATTTTTTGGTCTTGATTCGCTGCACTGCTGTTAGATGTTGATCGGAGAGCTCTTTAAGGATTTCTTCTTCTCTGCAGTTCAAAAGATCCCAGTGGCGTATAACACCTTTACAACTGTTCAGTTGACGGTGAGGTTCTAGCTGAACAGGAAAATTGCCCAAGGTCGTAAGCTTAAGGAGGAGGTTAGTCTGGCTATCTGTACAGGTCTGGATGAGAAGGCTTCCGTTGTGTAGTTTTTGATGTTAGGGACATCACTTCCAGCGGTATAGTCCACTTGCTTCTTTATAAGGAATGGTTTTTGCTCCATTTCTCATTGTGCTTGTACATTCATCGGTAGTCTTTCTTTTCCAAAATGCTTATTACAAGGTAACGTGGCACTAACGTGACGTTCCCTGTCTTTTCCAATAAACTCGTCGGGCTCAAAGACCTCCGACGCTTTGAGGGTTTCCCCCCATTAAAAGGTGATTTAGTTCCCACAAACTAAGATTTTTGAGTGGAGGGTCCATAAATTGTCGCCTCGACATGCCCTCTATGCCGAGGAAGGCCTACCCCCAAAAATGGAGGCTACTCGAGGACCAAACCGAAATCCCCCAGGCCATGTTCGCGACTGCACCTACCCCTGCAGCCAACACTGTCCCATCGGCACGTGCAACTCACACCTTGGGATAGGGTTTTTTTTATCGAGGTTGTCTCCTCTAGCAGGACCCTTCGTTATAGGGAGGTCAAAGATATGGAGATGAATGACGTGATGGAATGGTGAAAACGTGAAATATGGATGTGAAGAATGAGTGAAATGATGAGTTGAAAATGGCCTCCCTACCTTAGTAATATGGAGGTCAAAAATATGGAGATGAATGACGTGATGGAATGGTGAAAACGTGAGATATGGATGTGAAGGATGGGTGTGAAATGATGAGATGAAAATGGCCTCCCTACTAAGCCCCTCGCCCCGTCAACGCAGTCCTAGATGGAGGGGGTCTAAGTGCCATATGAGTGATGTTTAGGTAAATAATTGTACTTACTCATTAATTCTGTTTGTTTTTGATAATAACATCGACAATCTGCGCACGTCTTGACATTACAATTTGGACCAGCCTTTCTTTCTTTCCAATCTGAAAAATACTCTTAAGTTGCGAGCATTCATCCAGTGGGTCACTTGTAAATATCTATCTATTTATAAAACGAGGAGAGTGACACGTGAATGAAGGAACATCTTAAAATACATCTGCTGATGTTCCTCGCAACTTACTTAATTTCGGTGGTTTTCTTTTGCGGAATATCATCACACAACAATTTTCAATTTTGACATATGTTTTAAATATCGAGGCATTGCAGCAACTAACAGATCTAAATTTCAAGTATTCTCTAGTAACAGTCACGTCTCTGAAAGAGTAGTAGTTTCAATACATATTTTCTTATTGGCACGCAAACAATAACAAAGTTTCAGGTTGCAATTGTTGTGACGAGAATAAAATACATTATGTAGCACCCATTTGGCAAGAGAAAATATTTTCGAGACACGGGGATGATTCGAACCTAGGATTTCAACTTACAAAACTAGCCTTTAACCGACATGGCAACAAACCACGGCGAAGAAACCGAGCTATTCGAGTAATTTATCCATCAGATTGCATCTTTCCCTGTCCAGCTCGAAATTTTGATGTTGCTTCTCGCTAATTACATTAATTTGAAAGCAATACGCTTCATCAGATAGGGTTCATATGTTGTACACTTTGCTGACAAAATACAAGTGAAGCTTGTGCATGAAAATTAATGAAGACATTGGGAAATCGTGCTTTTGTGGAATGTTAGTGTTTGCAACCCTAATGTTAACCGTTCTCTATACCACGTTTGTTAGAACCTGTCCCGTTTCCCGCGCTTGCGATCGCTCCACAGTTTCCATGCCAATGAGAAACGAGGAAAAAATCGTCTGCTGGGCAGCGAGGAGCGAATGGAAGCCAGAAGAGAGGCGCTTATGCAAACGATGTTGCCACGTTGCGGTCTAACTCCCACGTGTCTTTTGTTTATGTCTTGAATTTGAATTTAAAATTTTGGGAGCGTCAGCACTTAGGCTATTTTGCTCCCATCACATTATACGGGGGCCAGCCTCTTATCATTACAAAGAACAACTCTAACGTTGCGTAACTAAAAATCTTAAAATGTTCTGAGTTTTGTTAAAAGCTGAGGCTGTAAAGGGGCACTCAGCACACATAAGGACAAAAGAACAGGACAATACAAACAAAATTATACTGGCCATGGGGCCAGTCGCCAGAGCCTCGTGTCTTCAGTCCAGGGTGTACTGACGTGACACATTTTGAAGGTGTTTTGTGGTCATTTAGTAATGTTCTTCGAAATATGGATTTTGTATATTTAAAAAATGAAGCCGGCAGAACTTTCTTAATGGAAAGAAACGACTACGGGGTCCAGCCCCTTATCGTTATAAATCACAACTCTAATGTTGCAGAACTAAAATCATAAAATATTAAAATGTTCTGACTTTCGTTAAAAGCTGAGGCTGTAAAGGGGCACTCAGCACACATAAGGACAAAAGAACAGGACAATACAAACAAAATTATACTGGCCATGGGGCACTTTAGGTGACCTCGACCCAGAACTCAGTCGCAGCTGATAACTCTTCGGTTGTCAACGTCTGCTCATTTCGCTGCATGTAAGGTGCTCTACAGTTGTTTATCAAACTAAACAACCAAGCAGTAACACACATTAATCTCAAGGATGATGAGAATCTCTGTAATAACTCCTTACAGTCAGGGGTTGTAGTTAACAGCTCACGAATCTTTGTTTTTCTTTCCTCCTTTTTTCACTTCTTCACCTTCCACTACAGATGATTCTTGCATAGGAAACTCAGGCAAGTAAAGAAATGATCGACCATTCCACCATAAATGAGATTCACACAACTGTGTAGTGAGGGCCTCCCCCATGCCGCAGTGGTAGCGTCATTGCCTTGTAATCAAGGGGTCCCGGGTTCGATACCCGGTGGAGGCACAAGTGGTTCGGATCCCACTTTAAACTGTAGGTCCAGTCCCGATTAGCCTTACTGTGCATAAAGTGGACTTAAAACACCAACTCAAACAAACAAACTGTGTAGTTAAAGCACCATGAGAACCAATGTCAGCAGGCTTATTTCTCGAATAGTCTACCTCGTCACGGTTGTCATCAAAGGGTAAGTGTACGACGTTCTAACCATTATCCACACGACAATGTCTCTAAGAACTGTTCATCACGCAATTGCTCTTTTTGACTCGGCACTCGTGTCTTAGGAATCTCAGTCGCATTCAGGTAATTTTCTTTCACAACAACATGATAAGAAGAAAGAGAGCGCTGAGGTCTTTGTTGAGGAGTTTTGCCACAAACAACACATTCCAAGCGGGTTTGAATAGCCACGGGTTCGTTCATTCTCCCTTCTCTTCGCCCACTCATTAGTATCAATGGAAAAAGATCAGCCCCGATAAGGAACTGAATAGTCAGGTTTGTGGTATGCAGGATCGGCAAGTTCAAGGTTACGTAAATGTTTGAAACTCAGGGTGTTAGGTACAGTTCTGTTCACGGAATCTGGCACACTCGTTTGAGTTGAGCTGATCGAGTGTGACAGTACAGCTGAAGTAAAGGTTCGGGAAAACAGCACTCTGCAGTGTTGCTTACCATGAAAGTTTTTCACCTATGCAGGGAATTTCTGACTTACCGAGCGAAAATAAACTGTTAAAGGAGAGTTTTTCATTTTAATTATTAATGGAATGCAGTGTGCAATTTCAAAAGAGAATGGAGGGAAAAAAATCAGGAAAATATTTTCGAGATCATGAGTATCCCATAGCTAATACTAATAAAAAAACTGACGTGCGAGCTTTGTATCCCGAGGGAACTATCGACTTCCAGCAAGACCACTCCCCCATCCATGACTCAGCCATTGTTCAGCGTTGGTTTTCTGAACGAAACGACATAAATTTAATTGACTGGCCACCATGGGATATGATATCAACCCCTTTTAAAACATGTGGACTGAGGTCGCTCGGTGTTTGAAAGAAAACTGGCCTGATCCACCACCTCGAAGAAGTGTAATACTACTTGACCACGTCAACAATGCCTGGAATGACGTGTGCACTTCGAACAGGTATATTCGACATCTTGTGCAATCCTTTCCTCGACGCCTGAGAGATGTCATACATGCAGGTGGCTATTATTATTAGTTATGGGATACTGACTATCTCGAACATATTTTCCTGAATTTTTCCCCGATATTCTCTTCTAAAATTTTACACTGCATTGCATTAATAATTAAAATGCAAAGGTTTCCTGTAACAGTTTTTCACTCGCCAAGTCAGAAAATTCCGTGCAACTGGTGAAAAACTTTCGTAGTAAGCAACACTGCAGAGTGCTGTTTTCCCGAACCTTTACTTCGGCTGTACGTCCACACCCGATCGGCTCCGAAGCTGATCTCTAACTCAAACGAGTGTGCCAGATTCTGTAAACAGAACTGTACCTTGCCAGTTGGGAGCATTATATTTGATTTTGCATTTACTTTAGATTTCAAATGCCTAGGAAACCAGTTGTTCCACATGATCAGCTTGTAACAGCTATTTTATTTATCTCATGCGGGTACTATAGATTCCAATGGTATAATTACAGGCCAACAGATGCAGTATGGAAATCCATCAGTGGCATATTTGAAAGCCTATTATCGTCTAAGTACATATATTCGTTTCCAAAAATTATTAAGTGAAAACGAAAGAAACGTACCAAATGAAGAGGAGGAGGAGAGAAGACCTGAAGAACCAGATATACTAGATGCAGAACAAGAAGTAATCATACGGGAAGAGTTAAAGAAAGCTATTAGTAGAATGAAACTAGGAAAGGCAGCTGGTCATGATGGCATTGCACCAGAAATGATCAAGTATATGGGGAAGGAAGGACAAGATCTGTTGCTCAGAATAATAAATGTGGCATGGAAGGAAAAGAAGATAGTGAAGGATTGGGAAATATCAATACTACAAGGTAGAATCAAAAAGTAAGGTAACAAGTGCCCTGAAAATGTACAACTGTTGTTTTTGTTTTTTTGTGCGTGTTGTAGGTATTGATGGATAGTATCCCTGGTGACCGCTAGAGAGCAGCACGGTGACACAGTTGCAGAGAATCGCAGTTCGAAGATGGCAGGGTTACTGGAAACATGGTCAAATGTGGAAGTGCGAAGTGTGATCAGGTTTTTGCATGCGAAGGGGAAGAAACCAGCCGAGATCCATCGGGAACTTGTGGAGGTGTATGGAACCAACGTGTTATCCAGGAAACAAGTGTGGTGTTGGTGTAAGAAGTTTGAAAATGGTAGGACTGACATTAATGATGATCAGCGAAGTGGCAGACCATCAACTTCAGCTACCGACCAGAACATTTGTCAGGTGGAGGGAATGACCTAGCGGGGAGCCAGTCCCTGTTCCTCCGAAGTCCCAGAGGCGTGCTAGCCTCGACTAGGAATAGTGGGCTGCCATTCAGCGGAGAGCCATCACTCGTCCTGTGGAAGCTTCAGAGGCGTACTTCCAGCTGTAGCAAGGGCGATTTCATCCTCCAGTGGAGAATCAGCCTCCGTTCTGAAGAGCCCTCAGTGATATATTGGGAGCAGTGAAGTTTAACCCTTTTTAGGGAACTTGATCTTATACGCTGTAAGATTTATTGCACCAGGGAACAGCGAGGGACGTCCAGCTGACATTGGTGCTTGGTGAGTTTTCATTGGGATCATTATTAGGTAAGAATATATTTTTTCTTTTTTTGATAATGTACAGTGTGGAAATATGATGGATATCTCATTTGGTCCTGACGGATTGGAGGATAGTAGAGTCATACTTGCCATTACATTACCTCAAACGTTCAAATGTTCGACGTGCTATTTTAAGGTTAATAGTTCAGGGGCAAGAAGGACTACATTTGGCGAATACAAGTCACGCACTGACCTATACAAACATATTAAAAAATGTCACCCAGGTGTATCAATGGCCTTCCAGTGTTCGAAATGCCAAAAAATTTTCGACTTTTTAAAGCAGGCTAATAATCATTATAAGGAGTTCAACGGCACATGCAAACTGCCTCAGAAATTACAAGTAGACAATGAGCCGTCATCCAGTGGGGAGTCTGGAAATAAAGTGAAGATTAATTTAACTAAAGTTGAACGAAATCCTGAGCCAGCTATGGGTAACAGAAGTTTTATGGGTGTAATAAACGGTAGCCTACTATTTGAAGATGATAATGGTGTCTTGTGTCCCGTGGAGGGCGTTGACTTGTACTCCGGTGGTAATGGTCCTTTAGCTGTAGTCGTGGAGAATGAGATTGTTTCGTCCACCCCTCTTCAGAACCAGCCGAGTAGGCTGGAAGCCACTAATGCAGAACTTAATTTATGGAGTAGACCAGCAGACGCTTATGGGTGGGCCAAAGTCCCAATGTCTGATGAACCCCAGTTCAAAGTGTTGAGCGAGTCTATTGATTCGAATGTGTTCCCTTTACCTGAAGCTGCTTGTTTTGCACTCAATATACGGAATAATGAATTTTCAACTGATTCAGTGACTGTGAATACGTGTGAAGTTGTAACACTGCGAACCCAGACTGACAGGATAGAAGATATCCAGGTAACTACCGATCCTGTAGCTTATGGTAATAAGACGTTTAGTGAATCCCAGGTCAGAGTGTTGAGTGAGTCCATTGGCTCTGCAGTGTTTCTTCCATCTCCTGAAATCACTAATGCTGATCTTAACTTATGGAGCCGACCAGTAGACGCTCAAAAGGGAGGAAAAGTGCCAACAGATGTTGCTGGTGAGAGTGTGAACGACACCCAATCTGGTGTGGAGATCATTAGAGAAGTAAGCATTTGTGATTACCTTGACTCTTTGGAACTTATTGGTGATGAGGTTCCAAGCAGGCCATGATGGTTATGTAATTAATAATGACCGTGATGTAACCTGTAGTGGGGAAATAAATGATAGCCTGATGCTAACTGAAGATGCCCAGTCCCAAGTTTTAAATGAAACTATTTGCTATGCTGTGGAGCCCTCTCGAACAACGAGCGCGACTAGTGAAGTTTCTAAGGATGTCACTACTGAAGTGAATGTACAGCCTAGGGATGAACATTACTTGAACATTAATACGAGGTCTGAAGATAATTTCATCATTATAAATAACGTAGAATATATAGTTATTGATGACATTAATGGTGTCAATTTTGACGATGTGGCTAACACTTCACAACATCTCCGATGCGTGCAAGATGTGATTATTCTTCTGACAGTTCCTCAAAAATTCCACCAACACCACCTAACGAATACCGACTGCACATTTGCAGCACATTTGATTTGATTTTAAAATTTTGGGTGCGTCAGCACTTAGGCTATTTTGCACCCGTCACATCATACGGGGTCCAGCCCCTTATCTTTACAAAGAACAACTCTAACGTTGCATAAGTAAAATCTTAAAATGTTCTGACTTTCGTTAAAAGCTGAGGCTGTAAATGGGCACTCAGCACACACAAGGACAAAAAACAGGACAACACACACAAAATTATACTGGCCAGAGTGCCAGTCGCCAGAGCCTCGTTCGTCTGCAAAACGCAGTCCAGTGTGTACTAACGTGCAAGTGAGGTTGACAGTTGGGTGTACTACGTGGAAAATCACCCCCTACTCCCCGAATGCCGACTGCTTCCACAGGAAACTTTTGTAGTCAATTTGTCACCCAAAGAGTGGGAAGCTATAAAGCCAGCGGAGAAAATTTACAACAGGAAAGACAGGGGAACAAAGAGAAGGGTTCTGGTTCTTCCTTCCAATATATCGGAATCAATATTTACACAGAAAATGTGGGAACAACATAGGATACCATGTGCTTACAAGTTCATGAGAGGTCGTATGTCCCCAGATGCTGATAACAGTAGTCAGTATGTAAAAATCGATGCCCAATGCATTCTTGGCATTTCCACAGGATTGAATTCGAATTTAAAATTTTGGGTACGTCAGCAGAAGGCTATTTTGCACCAGAGACATTATACAGGGCCCGGCACCTTACTGTTACAAAGAACAACTCTAAAGTTGCATAAGTAAAATCTTAAAATTTTCTGACTTCCGTTAAAAGCTGAGGCTCTAAAGAGGCACTCAGCACACAAGGACAAAACAGGACAACACACAGAATTATACTGGCCATAGTGCGAGTCGCCAGAGCCTCGCTCGTCTGCAAAATGCAGTCCAGGTTGCACTACGTGGAGGTGAGGTTGACAGTTGGATGTCCTATGTGGATGAATCACCCCTTAACACCCCCGGATCATTTCGAGAACTTATTATCGTTTTCAATCAATGGTGTTGTAAAAACGTTTATCGAATGATTGTCCGAAAATCTTAAAATCAAATTGAGGAATTTGAATTTAAAATTGTGGGTGCGTCAGCACTTAGGCTATTTTGCACCCGTCACATTGTATGGGGTCCAGCCCCTTATCTTTACAAAGAACAACTCGAACGTTGCATAAGTAAAATCTTTTAAACTTAAAATGTTCTGACTTCCGTTAAAAGCTGAGGCTGTAAAGGGCCCTCAGCACACACAAGGACAAAAAACAGGACAACACACACAAAATTATACTGGCCAGAGTACCAGTCGCCAGAGCCTCGTTCGTCTGCAAAACGCAGTCCAGGGTGTGCTAACGTGGAAGTGAGGTTGACAGTTGGGTGTATTATGTGGAAAATCACCCCTTACACCTCTTAAAAACAAGTTGTTGGTGATGATTGTGCAGAAAAAAATGTTGACTTTCCCAATTAGAAAAGCTAAATTTTACTGTAAACATCTTGCAAGACAAAGCCACCAGGCAAAAAAAAATTAGGAATAGTTTTGTGCTTTTTAGGGTACAGCACTTGTTAATGTGAATTTGGTGACTAATTCATTCAGATACAGAATTGGAAAAGTCCATACCAATTACACTGTTGTTACATAGTGTTACTGCCATGAAATTGGTGAGCCTCTGTCCTCATATAATAGGAACCGCTTGTTGACAAAAGACGAAATGGAAATAAATGCACATCTCTTCAGAGTATATCGTTAGTAAAAGGGAATTCAAGCGATATAGTTTGAATGTTACTGTGAAGAAGTTAATATCACAGGATGTTAGAAATATTCGCAGGGATTTACAACTAACTAACTTACCCTCTAGCCTTCTTAAACCCGAAGGTTCTTGGCTGCAGCAACACAGGCCTTCCATCTGACCCTATCCTGAGCAAGATCTATATACTCTTCTCCACCCCTACCGATTTCCTTTAGGTCCATCTCAACGTTATCCGTCCATCTTCGTCTTGGCCTTCCTATAGGTCTCTTACCATCAAGTTTCCCCAACAAGAATCCTGTAAACTCCTCTTTCCTCTCCCATTCGTGCCACATGGCCAGCCCACCTAAGTCTTCTTCATTTAATCATTCTAATAATATCTGGACATGAATACAGATTATGTACTTCTAAATTATGTAACCTTCTCCACTCACCTGTCTTGTCATCCCTTTTAGGTCCAAATATAAGACTGTTAAAGTTAGGGAACTATGTAAAAATATTGATCACCCGAAAATACATTTCACTGCTTCCTTCACATGAGGGCTGGCTGAACTTTCTTGAAAGCTAATTTATTTGAGTGTACCTGAAGGCGAATGTCATTGCATATATGGATAATGTTAGCCTAATTGTCGTAACTTCATGTTCGTTTTTCACAAACTATTGGGTATATGAATATGAAATCTGTATTCGTTATCACTTTAGCACAGGTTTTCCTATCATTGTGACCATACTTACAGTGCTCAAAAAAAGTTTTGCATATCATGATTGCATGCGGTTTGAGTCGCGATATCCCCAAAAGGTATACAATGTTCATTATGTGAGCAATGCCCGAGACAGAAACCGACATAATGCCCCAAGAGAGTTCGATATTCAGCAGATAGAGGGCAGTATTTGCCACATGATCCCTGAGCAGATTTGAAAGCAGCCCGATGGGAGGCATTGTCCTTGTCTTATCCACACTTTTGAGTTGGAAACTGCACAGAGACCAGGTGAAAAACGAAGGGCAACATGCCTTGAACAACCGTTTCTGCTACGGACCGGATTCGAATTGTAACGCTGCTGCAAGAGGGATATCGCCAAGTAGACGTAGCTGCCCATGTTGGAGTGAGCCAAGGTGATGTCTCTCGACTGTGGAAGAAGTTCAGGGAGACACAATCAGTTGCTAATCGACCAAGGACAGGGCGGCAAAATATAATACTACTGGCAAAATTACTGTTTTCTATATTTTAACTTTTAGTTTCTTAGATATTATAGAAGAGTAACATGCATTTCCTGAATTAAGCTTCCTTTTTATTTCCTCTTTAATATCATTTTTATTTGTTAGTTATTCCTTAGTACTTGAATTTGGAAACTGGTTCAAATGATTTGCTATCAATAATTAGATTTTGATTATAACCTAACACTTGGTTTCAGCCTGTAAGCATATATTTAGTTTTCTGTTTGCTAACTTCCAAACCTATCTCTTTAGCTGCTTTGAAAAATATTTTAGCATTATTCTTAATTGTATTTATATCATCCCCTAATAAGTCTACATCTGCATATACTAACAACTGAGTCACACCGTTTAATTTTAGTCCTTTGTTAGTTTCTTTTACTTTCCTAACAGCATATTCTAAGGCAAAATTAAAGAGCAATGGCGATCATGAATCTCCTTGTTTTAACCCATTAATAATTCTTAATTTCGTCGCTGCATGGTGCTGGAAGCAAGGGTTGGTGCACAGTCGGAACTGTTACGTCAGTGTGTTGCCAGGACAGTACCTGTCGAAACACCATGGATGTGCAACCGAGTGCACGCAACATATGACAGACTCCAGACTGCACTACGCACGCAACCCACCAGGAAGAAGAAGAAAACGCAAAGCTAAACTTCCTTCTAGGTGCAAAGCGAAGATTTAGGAAGAAATGGCAAGCCACCAGAGACCAGCGGTGGAAGGAGGCCTACAAAAACATGACCTGGCGAGTCAAAGACCGAATCGAACACACAATCACTGTGAAATGGGAAGAAAAACTTAACAACATTGCGCCCATGGGAAGAGACTTCTGGAAAATTGTAAGGAAACTATCTACGCCAAAGCCAGACTCATACACAACAGTCCTGAACAGGCCAAATGGACCAGAATTGGCACCCCAACAACAAGCCGATATCTTCGCCAGCCACCTCAGGGGAACATTCCATCCAAACCCGCCGCCACCGCCTCTCTTCCTACAAGAAGTACAGCAAGCAGTAAGAAACATTCGTCACACACGGGTCACTGGACTGCCAAGACTAACAAACCCGAGATAGCAGGATATATCAAGAAACCGCCAACCAACAAATCCCCAGGATTGGACAAAATACCACCCATGGCACAGAAACGGGTACCGAGGAAAGCAATAATATTGCTAACAAGAATCACAGTTCCCAGAGCAATGGAAGACATCGAGGGTGGTGATGATACCAAAACCGGGCAAAAACCAGAGGATGCCGGCAAGCTACCACCTAATCAGCCTGCTCTCACACATCAGCAAAATCTGCGAGAGGGTGATCATACACGTGGAAACCGAAAACATCCTTCCAGAGCATCAATTTGGATTCCGGGCAGGACAAAGCACCTCCACCCAGCTGGCACAGGTAGTGGACCACATATCAGATGATGAACCGACACCACCTCATCCTCGGCGTCTTCCTCGACATACAGAATGCCTTCGACAAGGCGTGGCACGAAGGGCTCGTACATAAACGAACTATACACCTACCGCTTCCCAGAAGGCTACATAAAACTGATTGACAGCTACCTATCCCAAAGAACGTTCATCGTCCACCACAAGGGAACGTCAGCAGCACCAGAGACCATACAAGCAGGGGTACCACAAGGATCGGTACTGGCACCAATCCTGTACGCCATATATACGGCAGACATGCCAGTAGTGCGCAGGATCACCCCGGCCGTGTTCACCGACGACACAGCATTCTTCGCCTCCCATCGTGACCTGTATGAATGCTACGGCCAAATGCAGGACCAACTCCACCTCCTAGAAGAATGGACAACGTGATGGAGAATACAGGCAAACCCCAGCAAGATTGTAGCCATCATCTTCAGAGCAAGACGACCTCAACAACTGAGATGCCTCACCCTACTAGGAGAGCGCCAAATACCTCGGGCTAATACTTGACTGCTGGCTGACTTTCGCCCGACACATAGACGACATCTGCCGCATGTCTGAGCCTAGCGGGCACTCTACCCCATACTCAGAGCACTCACACTCTTCATAGAATCAAGGCTGCACATTTATAAAACATGCATTCGACCGCTACTGCTGTATGCCATTCCAGCCTGGCACCAGGTCGAGCCAACAACATTCAAGAAGATGCAGGTCACGCAAAACCGGGCTGCAGGACCAGAATCATAAAGATCCATGAAGACCTGAACCTCGACATGCTGCAGCCCAAACAGGTACAAAAAAATACACCTTCTAACGCCAAATGGCGATGAGATATAGCCATTTGTTTGACCCCATACCCTGACCACGTAACGTACGACACTGAGATTTCACCAACTTTGATACCTAATATCTCTCTTGATATTCTTTTAAAATGAGTGAAACTTAGCTAGCTTGTACAACTTTTTGCGCTCTATTTTATGGTAATAATAACTATTATTTCTGTGCACGCTGTAGGTAGATAAATTATATCAAAGTCGGCCAAAAAAATGGACTTTTAAAAAAAATTGAAATTTTAAAGTTGCATAGTTCCTTCAATAATTATTTAATAGATGTCAAATTTGATGCATAGCATGTCTACAAGTTGTCCTTTAAAGGTTTATAATTTCATTGTGGTAGCTCTTTCTGTTACTTTACAAAGTTAGTGTAAAGTTGACAATTTGTGTAAAAAGTAAAAAACTGAGGTATTTTAAATTCTATTTTGCAGAAAAGTATCTTCTAGAAACGTTTGAAAACCACTTCCATTGGAAAGAGCATGTCTTAAAGCACCTAGAAAAGTAGATTTGATTGACTAACGCCAGCATCTAGTGCCAAAAAAAGAGGGCCAAAGTTGAAAGTCATTGCCATAGCGACAAATATAATTCAAAATGCAATCATGCTGTTATTTAGATTTCTTGATTTTCTCATATGTGTTGATATTATTAGACAAGTTTTCGTTCATAAACGAGCACATTTAACCTATTATAGAGATTTTTAGATTCCCATTAGTATGATATAATTTGCTAATTGATCTAATTCGAAATGGACGTCAGCAAAGCAATTGATTATGATTCTCCTATAACCGAATGCACTGTTGGGCAAAAATTGTCATCAAAATGTCACCATGGTTCATTTTATTCCAACAAAATCGGGCTAATTTCTGTTAGCAGCTTGTCAGCAAATGAAAAATTACTTATTGCTCGACGATCAGAAGTTGAGCTTATGGACAATGAATTGGTCTGTTTGCATCACCAAGGAAAATACCTCCTCAAATACGAAATGAGCCAAAAATCGTGTTGCAATCCGTTTGGAAAGCAGAACCACATGATCAAAGGTGGCTTGTTAAAGGTCACTTTAGCCATATCTGAGGAACTGAACAAAGTGACCAAAGTGAATGTAAAGCCAGGTCAGAAAATTTGCATCAAGTGCAAAGCTGAATACGTTTCTAAGACTGAAGTCACAGCAACTTCTTCTTCTGACGAATTTGATTCAAATGCATCCGATAGTCTTGATCAAAGCTTGACTGCTTTAGGCACTTCTCCATTGAAAATTCGTAGGATAAGCAGCCAAAACAAAGCTGGCTATTTGAAACACAAAATTGAACGTGCACAAAATGTGATAGCAGAAAAAATCATGTCCGTCTCCGGAATGACAGATGATATTGCACAATCTAGTCGCTCTGCTGAATGCAGTTTGTGTAATGATTACACTGACCTTATCAAAGAAATGAAAGCTAAAATCAAAATATCCAGTAGATCAAGAAAAGTTCAGCTGCTGACTATGGCCCCAAGAAGTTGGTCAATAAAGGAAACTGCAAGGAAGTTTGGCGTTTCTGAACGCATGGTCAAAACAGCCCGGAAAATTAGGGCAGAAAAAGGTATATGTACATTACCTGATGCAAAGGTTGGCAAACCATTGTCAAAGGAAGTTGCTGAAAGAGTCAGCCGTTTCTATGAAGATGACGAATTTAGCAGGATGTGTCCTGGCAAAAAAGATTATGTTTCAGTTCGGATTGGTGGTATTAAAGTTCAAAAGCAGAAGCGGTTGATATTGTGCAACCTTAAAGAGCTGTACGTGGCACACCGTAATAAATATGGAGCTGAAATCAGTTTCTCCAAATTTTGCGACCTCAGGCCAAAGTGGTGTGTGACTGTTGGTGCGTCAGGCATGCATTCCATCTGTGTGTGCACCATACATCAGAATGTTAAGCTCATGATGCAAAGTGCTAATATTAAAGATGACTACAAAATGCTAATAGAAAAGGCAGTATGTGATCTGAGTGCCAAGGACTGTATGCTGCACCGTTGTCAAAGCTGCCCAGGTGAAGATGCAGTTATGGTTTACTTAGAAGAAATATTCCATGACTGGGATGCAGAGGAATCGATTGAATTCAAACAGTGGGTTCATACTGACCGTGAAACACTAGAAACCAATGTATTAACAGTGGAAAACTTTATTGAAAAACTCTCAAGCAAGATTTGGAAGCTGACAGGCCATCATTTTGTTGCAAAGCACCAAAGTGATTACTTGAAGTCATTGAAGACTAACTTAAAAGCAACAGAATTGATAGTTCTGATGGACTTTGCCGAGAACTACTCATTTGTAGTGCAAGATGCTGCCCAGGGCTTTCACTGGGAAAATTCACAGGCCACCGTGCATCCATTCGTTGCATATTATGTCGACAATATGGGCAACTTGCAAATTGTTAATTGTTGCATGATTTCTGATAAATTGCAACATGATACAGTGTCTGTACATGTGTTTATTCGAAAGTTAATCGAATTTTTGGTGACGCTGACAGAAGTTACCAAAATATACTACTTCAGTGATGGTTCTGCTGCCCAATATAAAAACTACAAGAACTTTGTGAATTTATGCAACCATAAAAATGATTTCAATATCGAGGCTGAATGGAACTTCTTTGGTACAAGCCATGGAAAATCACCCTGTGATGGGGTTGGTGGCACAACTAAACGGCTGGCTGCTCGGGCAAGTCTCCAGAGACCTTCATCTGACCAAATATTGACGCCAAAAGATCTCTTTGACTTTTGTGATCAAAACATAAGTGGAATTAAATATATTTTTGTCACAAAAGATGAAATTGAAGAGAGCAGAAAGTTTCAAGAAGAACGGTGGCGAGAAAGCAGCACAATAGCTGGTACTAGAGAGCAATACCAATTCATACCAGTTGGCTTAAACTCGATTAGTGTCAGCAAAGTTTCCAATGACACGATAAATTTTGTTGCCAGAATTTCTGATACCACTATTTTGCACTTGAAATTGGCTGAGCTGTCCCCTGGTTGTTACGTTGCCTGTATTTATGACAACAAATGGTGGACTGGCAATGTTGTTGAGGTTTCAATTGAAGAAAATGATGCATTGGTAAATTTCATGCATCCGCCAGGTCCTGCTCATTCGTTTTATTGGCCAGAAAGGCAGGATATATGTTGGATTCCAGAGCAACATCTCATTTGCATGTTCCCTGCTCCTTCAGTCACATCGTCAGGCCGACAATATCAATTTCCAGAAAATGTGCTGAAGGAAGTGGCTTATAAATGTAACAGAATGTGAAGATTGCTATCAATTGAAATCAAGCTGTGGACATCGGCTTAGGAACCATATAAGATACCCACTTTAGGCTTGAGAACCTAGGATAAGCTGCTCAATCATTGGCTTGGGATCCAGGCAGACACCCACTTGAGGCTTTGGAACCTCGATTAAGAAACCAAATCAAAGGCTTGGGAACCTTGACTAAGAAACCCACCCGTGGCTGGTATTGCACAGCTATCGGGCGTGGCCCCTACGGTGATGGGGCTGCCAGTTCATGTTCATGAACTGGTAGTGACAATGTCACCATGGACCAACGCAATATAATACTCATAATTTCTCTATAAAAAGCATTAAGAGAAGTCTTAACCTATAAAAGGGCAGAATTTGAATATTAAAATGAAATCTGTAATAAGGAAATGCTTCTCACTTTGGCCCATTTTTTAGGGCATTGTATGCTGGCGTTAGTCAATTAAATCTACTTTTCTAGAAGGTTTAAGACATGCTCTTCCCGATGAAAGTGGTTTAAAAACGTTTCTAGAAGATACTTTTTTGGAATATGGGATTGAAAATACCCTATTTTTAGCCATTTTACAAAAATTGTCAACTTTACACTAACTTTGTAAAGTAACAGAAAGAGCTACTGTCATGAAATTACAAACTTTCAAAGAACAACTTGTAGAGCCACTATGTATCAAATTGGGCATCTATTAAATAAATATTTAAGGAGCTATGTAACTTTAAACTTTCAGTTTTTTTGAAAGGTCAATTTTTTTGAATAACTTTGACATAATTTATCTTGCTATAGCATGCACAGAAATAATAGTTATTTTTACCATGAAATAGAGCGCAAAAAGTTGTACAGGCTAGCTAAGTTTCATTTGTTATAAAAGAAAATTAATAGATATATTAGGTCTCAAAGTTGGTGAAATCTCAGTACCGTACGTTATGTGGTCAGGGTATGGGGTCAAACAATTGGCTTTATCTCAATAAGTATGCCACTGGAAAATCTAAAACTTGGCCAAACTTCGTTTGAGACATTTGGTACTCAACATACAAAATTTCAGCCAAATCCGAGATGGTCGAGCGTGGAGCCCTAGACCACTTGACATGGAATGACCCTATACGGGGTCCAGCCCCTAACCGTTTCACATAACAACTCTATAGTTGCTTAATTAAAATCATAAAATATTAAAATGTTCTGACTTTTGTTAAAAGCCGAGGCTGCAAAGAACACTCAGCACAAATAAGGACAAAACACAGGACAACACAAACAAAATTATACTGGCCATGGGGCCAGTCGCCAGAGCCCCGTTAGTCTTCAGTCCAGGGTGTACTGACGTGAAAGTGAGGTTGACATTTGGGTGTACTACGTGGAAGGTCACCCCTTACACCCCAAGTGACACGTTGTGTCATATGCTTTTGGAGGTCTAAGAAAACTGCAACTAAATGTTCCTTGTTGAACAATGCATCGTGAATATGTGTTTCTAGCTGAACCAGATGTTCCAGTGTGAAACTGTTGGAGCGAAAACAACATTGAAAATTACTTATCAAAGAGTTTTCCTCCAAAATCCAGGTGAGACGCTTGTTGGTCATGCGTTCCATCAACTTACACACACAGCTAGTTAAGGCAAAAGGACTGCCTATAACTGGAGGCTCTGGTGCGTTGTTTACCTGGTTTCAGGATGGGAACAATAATAGCTTCTTTTCAGGAGGTGGGGAAAGTGCCCTCCAACTAATGACTGTTGAATACCGCCAGAAGGAGAATGTTTTGTTCCAATGGGAAGATGACGAAGCATCTCATAGTGGATCTTGTTCACTCCAGGAGCTGTATTCTTAGAATCTCGAAGTGCCTTTTCGAACTACCATTCAGTCAATGGAGAGTTGTATATCTCTGTGTTATTACTTCGAAAAACTAGAGGGCGTTCTCCTGACGGTCTTTCTCACGGCGGAAAGATGGTCCATAATTTTCCGAGCTAGACGCATCAGAAAACTGCGTGGCCGAGATATTAGCTATGTCTCCGAGATCGGTGAACAACGTCCCATCGTGCTCCAGAGCACTAAGAGGAGTAGATGCACCCCTCTGGATTCGACGTACTTTGGTCCAAAAAGCGTTCGACGAAGCCTGATTCGTCAGAGAAGACACATATTGGACCCAGCACACCTTCTTACTGGCTCGAGTGAGCCGACGGGCACGCTAAATGCGGAACTGCTCGAGGTTTGCAGCAGTGTGGTTCCTATTGAATCGATCTAGGGCATGATTGCGGTCCTTGATGGCTGCACTGGTCTCCGCAGTCCACCAGGGGACTGGGCGTCGCCTCACAAGTCCAATAGCATGTGGAATGGAGGTGCGTGCAGCATCATGCACTCGTGACACAAAGATATCTATGTAGTCGATGGCTGGCAAAGTCGACGCAAGATCGACTTCGAGGTCCACTGCATGCTCGAAGGCACCCCAGTTGGCCCGACAGAGATGCCAGTGAGTGTGTTGTTGACGTGAGTGCTGAAGATGTTTGAAAGTAAGAAAGAGTAGGAAGTGATCACTCCCCCATAGATCAGGGTGAAGGCTCCAAGATGTGGTACGATAAAGGCAGGGATTGCAGAAGGACAAGTCCAACGCAGAGTGTGTGCCTGAGGAAGGACTGAAATATGTGGGAGTCCCATCATTCAGCAACGTTAAACCTGTCGACTCACGGAATTGATCTACAATTTGACCCCGGGGCTCTATACGAACAGAGCTTCTCAAACGATGGTAAGAATTAAATTAGCCCAAAAGAACTACAGGAGGTCCTCAAGAGAGAATCGCTCCTCCCTTGTATAGCAGCAATAGCACACAGATATTGGCTGTGGTTGGACCCGCACGGGGACAGCTTGGAGGGGGTGGTGAGAAAAATTGGTGTTGAGTGGATGGTACCTCGAACACCGATTGCGACACCACCGTGAGCACGACGACCCTCAGGAAGCTTGTCGGTGCGGTAAAGCGTGTATCCGTTCAGAATCACAGATTCATTTGGACGAAAATGTGTGTCTTGGAGACAATAAGCCATAGCTGTAGGTAAGATAGTTACCTTTTAAGGCATACTCTATTTCTAGTCCCTGTCACCTTGATAAATTCTTCATCCGCGGCTTCTTCCTGTATCATGTCCTCGGGTAAGGACACTGAGGGCGATGGGGTAAGGGGGAGTCGTGGCTGGAGCTTTCAGCTGCACTTTAATTCTCAGGGTGGTCGATGCCACCCTGACTGGAGAGCTACTGGACTTGCGAAAATAGTCTTTGGAATGCACCTGCTTGAACTTCTTCTCTGTGGAGAGAGAGGAGTGGTTGCTGGATTCCTCCAAGCAGGGCGACAGGTTAGAGCAGCTGCAGCAGCGGTAGCGAATGGCACAGGTAAAGTAGTGCGTATACTTTCACGGAGACGTTGCTTGGCTTCATCAGCAGACTTTCTCTGTGACGACCAACTCTGATTTTCTTCTCTTGTTGGAAAGAGGGGCAGTCACAATGCCAGACTGGGTGCTTGCCTTGACAATTAATGCATTTGGGTTCGGTCCCATGAGCAGGCTGACTACACTTACCACAAAGGGCAGTAGTGGCCTTGCAGGAAGGCTGAGTGTGCCGCATCGAGTTAGAGATGTACGGCCGGACTTTCAGTCTCAAATATTAAGCTCGCACCCTATCTGGGAGAGTGGTCGTTTGGAAGGTCAGTATAATGGAAGCAGTTGGCACAAGTTCTCCGGACTTTCGTGTCTCTATTCGCTGCACTGCGGTGACAAGTTGGTCTGAGAGTGCTTCAAGAATCTTTCTCCTCACCATTTAGCAGATCCCAGTGGCGCATCACACCTTTGTTGGGGTTCAACATTAACAGGGAAGTCGCACAAAGATCTTAGCTTTAAAAAGTTGTTTGGCGGGCGATCTGTGCTGGTCTGGATAAGTAGACTCCCGTTTCTCACCTTCATTATTCCTGGTTCATCTGAACCAGCGGCATAGTCTAGCTGTTCCTTGATAAGAAACGGTGAAATGTCCTTCAATGTAGCAGCTCCATATTTCTTTGTTGTTGCAGAATCATCATTACTATTGATCTTCTGAACTACACTAATTACAAGATAATGTGGCAAGTTACTTGTCTTTTCAAACAAATGAAGCGGGCTCGAAGGCCATGCTCATTTTGTGGTTTCCCCCCCCCCCCACCCGTTTGAGTTGTTTTTTGTACGCATATACAAGTTTTTTTAATATTAGGGTCCATAAATTGTCGCCTCGACATGCCCTCTTTGCCGAGGAAGGCCTACCCCCAAAAATGAAGGCTACTCGAGGACCAAACAGAAATCCCCGATGTCACGTTCGCGACCTCACCTACCCCTGCAGCCAACACTGTCCCATCGGCACGTGCAACGATCACCTTCGGATAGTTTCTTTTTTTTTTATCATCGAGGTGGTCTCCTCTAGCAGGACCCTTAGTTATAGTGAGGTCAACGGAGTGGAGATGAATGATGAGATGGAATTGTGAAAATGTGAGAGATGGACAAGAAGAATGGATGCAATGATCGGATGATAATGGCCTCCCTACTAAGCCCCCTCGCCCCGTCAAGACAGTCCTACATGTAGGGGGAGGTATCGCGAAGTAACAGCCAACAGCTAATCTGTTAGGTTGGAAACCAGCATATCCCTACAGGCCCAAGATGATATTACAACTAAGCACTATTGGAATCACATATGATAGGTTTGCAATGAGCAACAAAAAGTTCTATTATAACGAGAAACTGATGGACTATGTTGCATTAAAGTTCAGAGCAGTACCTAGTATAAAGTTCGATCTTTCACCGAACCATCATGAAATAGGCAGTATTTCTCAGATCTGCCAAGTGTTTGCAAGGTCATCAGATCCTAGTGACATTTTTGTACGCTATGGACAAGGCCAAGTTTCATTGAGGACATGTACCAGATTGCCTCCAAAGCTAATTGTTTCAAGTGGAGCATACCAATTCAGACTTGACAGGCACCAGGAAAGGAGCAAAAGAATCGACACTAATCCTTGGGCATGTTATTCCTTCAATGGATACATGAATATTCCCACACAAGAAAAGTCAGGTCCCAAGGGACAAAACTTGTAACACCAAAACCGAATGAATGATGATGATGATGATGATGAACAGAGTGCGAGTGATCGTGATGTTGGGTTTGTGTGGGAAACATGTTGACCTTCAAAGCAAATAACGAGCATGTGCGGCACGTCCTGATTTTCTTCTTCAATCAAAAGAAAAACGTAAGTGAAAGCCATCGTATCCTTGTGGAAACGTACGGTGACAATGTCCTAACGCAAGAGGCGTGTGTGTGTTGGTTTCGACGATTCGAAAGTGGTGATTTCGACTTGAAAGACAAAGATCGCCTGGGCCAGCCAAAAAAAAATCCAGGACGACGAATTGCAAGCACTGTTGGACGAAGATGATACGCAAACGCAACACCAACTGGCAGAGACGTTAAATGTTGGTCGCCAAACCATATCTGATCGTCTTCATGCCATGGAAAAGCGAAAAATGGTGTGTGAAGCGTTGCTTTCTCAGCATGAAAGAAAGAAAAGCCAACAAAGTTTGAAAGAGGGATGCCCTTCTCCACTATGCAACCCTTAAGGCAAGTGTACAGATTTTCTGCATTACTTGATAATGCTTCCATGTCAACTTAGTCTTTACACTGTTTCTTTGATTTTGAATTTAAAATTTTGGGTGCATCAGCATTTAGACTATTTTGCACCCGTCACATTATACATGGGCCAGCCCCTTACCATTACAAATAACAACTCTAACGTTACATAACTAAAAATCTTAAAATATTCTAACTTGTTAAAAGCTGAGGCTACAAATGGGCACTCAGCACACAAAAGGACAAAAACAGGGCAAAACTCACAAGATTATACTGGCCATATTTCCAATCGCCAGAGCCTTGTTCGTCTGCAAAATGCAGTCCAGGGTCTGTCATTGTTTCAGTCTTCATCAAAATACACGACCGTAAATGCACACTGTTTAATAGCACTTTGGTCTGTTGTTCGTCCATTACAATGGGGGGAAAAAAATAACCAGCGTCACAGAGTTTCCCCCAAAGTTGCTGGCTGAAATATAGTCCCATGGAATCTTTAAGCAAAGCCTTTGTTTTAGTGCGATGGACTGCAATTTTTTTTGGCTATTTCAGAGTCTGGAAATATGTCTGCACACAATGGCGATAAAGTATCCATTAGGACAAAGGGCAAATTATTGGTTGCCAACATAGCGGCTAATTTCAATTCAGCTCTTCTTACTTGCTGCTGTGTTTGAGATATCACCATGTGGGTGAGTTTTTGTGTTTTCGCTATTTCTTTCAGATTTTGTTTATGTTTCTCAAATTACTATGGCGAAATAGGTCAAATTTATGGGCCACAACTTTGCACAGAGCCATATCATGAGACGTATTTCTCTTGTTATCGCTTGATTTCACTTGCCATTCTTGAAATTCGGGAATCGCAAGCCACGAATTATTAAATTTATAGAAGCGCTTTCCTTTGTTTTTAGCCTACCTTGTTACTTATGGTACGAGACTGCTCATTCATTGAGGACGAATCCTCAAGTAGCACATCACACGACACACTTGTTCCCGGTTCCAGGGCATTATCACACGAGGTAACACTGGTTTCTGGTAAATTAATTATTTTATTCGTCTCCTCCTCGAGAACTGTAACACCTACTTTTATCTTCTTTATGAGCCATTTATCTATGGTTTTGCTTGTCAAAGAAAACACAGACCAAACCAGAACACAAAATTAATTCAAATATACAGACAAAATCGCTATTAACTAATTTCCGCAATGGAAGGGGAAACAATCCTAACACAGTCACACACGAAATTAACGAAAAAACCATTCGTAAGCAACTGAACCAAAATGTTGAAGCGTAACACGAACAATTCCACATAGCTGACACTAAAAGGTTGCTTGTCTTTGTCTTCATGTCTGCATGTATTTTGTTGTGCTGTGCAGTTCTTTTTGGGGAAGTCAAATTGTAAACTTTCAATTTCAATAAATAAGAGAATAAATACGCAACTGCTTCAATTCCTTTCCTCGGGCAAGAACGACAGGTTTCAATGCAATGTAATTGATTGATTTGGTGTTTTAAGTCCACTTTATGCACAATAAGGTTAATTGGGACTGAACCTACAGTTTAAAGTGGGATCCGAACCACTGTGTGCCTCCACCGGGTATCGAACACGGAACCCCTTGATTACAAGGCGACGATGATACCACTACGTCATCGGAGTGGCCCCTCAATGCAATATACAATTACAACTTTCATTACAAATTGCCGTGTTAGTGTTTTTCTCTAACGTGAAAAGTGTGCTTTTGTAAAAATAAATATGCAACATAAAGTGCTAAAGTAAATAGTCCTTTTGTCATCAAACCAGATAATTCTGTTGTCTGGCCCTCAGATCTGGAGGAAAAAATCCTCACAAATCTACAAAGCAATAAAGCTAATTGGGAAGTGACCATAACTTTCGCGAGCTCCGAAGGTTTACAATACCACTATTCAATGTCCATCACTCGTCGGCGGTCAGCCTGAAGCACTGATGTGCCACGTTCCTTAACTTATAGTTTACATAGTCTTCGTAGACATGTAAATCATTACAAAATTCCATTTACAATGATTTTCTTCCCGGTTATTTTACGTTGCTGCTCTACCTTTTTGAGCTAATCACAGCGATGAGGATGAGTGACCAAGTAACGTGATAAATCGACGATGGGAAACCACAATGGTAGTCCATGCCATAATCAGGATTCGAACCTGGGACCTCTGTCGTCGTTGCACTTTGGGATGACTCTCTCTGCCGCGGAGGCCAGCATAATCGAATGATTGAAACTGGCAGAAAACTATTTTTTAAAAAATAGTATTATTATTAAAGTTACCATAGTTATTTCTTATTGATGATTGAATGGAAAATAATGGGAAAATTCAGGTCTTGGTACAGTTTTAATAAGAACAACTTTAAAGCAGAAATATAGCAATATGACGGTTATTGTAGTCGAGTTAACTTCCTTGTCGTATCGTTACTTTGAAATCCCCGAGAAATCAAAAAAAAATATATAATTTTGGGAGGGGATTTTTTTTTCATTTCATTAAAGTTAGTTGTATATTATTATGCAATGCACATCATTCGAGTTGTGCGTTGGTAGTTTTGAATTCAGTGTACATGTTACAATGCATTCATTCACTGAAATTATCTATATCCAACAAATGTGTTTCCTGTTCTTTAATTTTCTGAATGGTGAGGAGTCGTCACTCTCTCCCGTTCTTATTCAAGATGGTTCGACATCTCTTCATCCCAATCAAGACACATAAACTTACCACTTGGGACAAAACACTTACACACCAGGCCACTTACGACGGAAAGGGGGAGGATGGTGTTTGTGCGCTCAGAAGAAATGTAACAAGCACGCTGATATTGACCCTTTCTGAAGTTACGACATGCTGACCTTCCTCCCTGGACTGCATTTTGCAAACAAACTAGGATCTGGCGCCTGGACCTGCAGCCGTGTTGTGGCGTCCATGTATATTCGCGATTAGTCAAAAGTGTAGAAAAGCAAAGTAACATGAACTAAATCAATCAATACACACAAAGGGGACTATTCAGAATTTTCCATCTGGGGAGGATTGAAATTTGTGAGGGGGTTGGGGATATATATATAGGGGAGACCGGGGCACATTGTCACAAAGGGCAGTTGCAATTCTGAGAAAAGCCTAAACATCAGCGAGCTGGTGCTGCTTACTCTTTTACCCACTAGATGTCACTCCCAACTACTCATTTGGAGGTGTGCAGGAAACACGTGGCTGAGTCAGTTGAGCTTTGTTTGTTTTCAGTGATTTAGTGTAAATTTTTCGAGTCCTGTAAATTTCCTACTGTGTGTTCGTGAAAGCGTGAGCAGTGAGTATTTTCATGTGTGTTATGTAGGTTAGAAATAGAGCTTCATAATGTGGTACTATGAATGTGCTTAATCTTATTGTTTGATACAGATATTTTTTAAAAAGAGGAACGACGACGCGTGAGCAAGTTGTCACAAATAAGACGGGGCATGTCACTGTGACAATGTGCCCCACTGTGTGTTTGTCATGATACAAGTGGTGTATTCCTCTTTTGATAAGTGGTTCTCTTGCTTTGCAGATGGTGAGAACATACAAGAGAAAGACTGAGAGGAATGCCCCGCCCATGGGAGACCTACTAGCTGCAGCAAGAGCCGTGAAAAGAAATGACAACCCCGTATCAATACGTAAAGCTGCCAAAGAATTTCATGTCCACTACAGAACATTGGCGAGATTTTGTGCACATGTTACAGATGGTGAACTACAGTCCGGGCAATGCTCATTCACATTGGGTCACATGTAACAGAGCATTTGCGGAACATGAGGAAGACTTACTAGTATCATACCTAAAACAAGCTTCGGACATATACTTTGGACTCACGACGAAAGAGGTTCGCGATTTGGCTTACAACTATGGAAAAGCGATCGGAAAGAAGTGTCCGGAGTTGTGGAACGAAAAGTGCACTGCTGGCCCAGACTGGTTTTCGGGATTTCTGAAAAGACATGATGACCTTGCTATAAGAACTCCCCAAGCAACCAGCTTCAACAAAACAAACATCGGAGCATTCTTCAACAATTTAAAGCTTATAATGGAATGCCACAACTATATATGGATCAGACGGGAATCCCAACACTGTTGTTGCTCGTAAAGGTTTCAAACAGATAGGATCCATTACGTCAGCTGAAAGGGAAGTTTAGTGAATCTAGCAGTTTTGAATTTGAATTTAAAATTTTCGAAGCGTCAGCACTTAGGCTACTTTGCTCCCGTCACATTATACAAGGGCCAGCCCCATATCATTACAAATACCAACTCTTAACGTTGCGTAACTAAAAAGCTTAAAATCTTCTGACTTTTGTTAAAAACTGAGGCTATAAACGGGCACTCACCACACACAAGGACAAAAAAACAGGACAGCACACACAAAATTATACTGGCCATAGTGCCAGTCGCCAGAGCCTCGTTAGTCTACAGTCCAGGTTGTCTACTAAGTGAAAGTGAGGTTGACCATTGGGTGCACTACGTGGAAGAGGCACCCCTTACACCCCAATATAATAATAAAGTAACTTGATTACTCACTGCATACAATTCATACAATCATACACATATTAAATGGTAATAATACATATATTACTAATTCATATTTTCATTGTTCTCTATTTTTGAAAATCCTTTGGAAGAAAATGTAAAACTAGAATTATGCCTTGGGTTAAATATTTAGGTACCAAGGCTTCCTCTCAACTCCTTGCAATCCTGAAATCTATTCCTTGAGAGGCACGACCGCTCCTGACTAAATAAGCAAAAAGGAAATGCTATCCACGGAAACCTACGTCAGGAGAGAGGGTTGTCTTGAGTGATGTAGTGAGAGGTGGTAGGAGGACCTTGTCCCCCATGCACCCCCCCCCCCCCCCCCGTGAGTTCAAGTGCAACAACAGCTCCGTGAGGATAGTAGTTAGTGGACAGTAAGACAGGCTACAGAAAGGGAACCTGACCCCTCGAAGAGCTGCAAATGGTCCAAAACTAACGCCGGCTCATCGTCGACCTCTCCTTCTGTTCGCACAATATCATCAAAACTGGACATTGGCGCAAGGTCTGTTCTGTTCTGTTCTCCGATGAGACCCGGATTTCTCTCCATGGCAACGACAGGAGAAAAAGAGTTTACCAGCGACTCAACAAGAGATTTGCTGAGTGCTGCATTGCAGAGCAGACCAGTTATAATGGTGTTTCATGCATGTTCTGTAGTGCAGTTTTTATGGAAGCACGAACGGATATTGTTGTTATCGCTAGGGATGGCCTTGGTCGCCAGAGAAGGGGTTTGACAGCCATCTACCCCTTGAAGTGATTCTGGGAGAACATGTTGTGCCTTATGTTGGTTTTATCGGAGAAAATTTTACACTTATTTGCACGACAATGCAAAGCTGGACACGGCAAATATCGTTCGTGAGTGCATTGCAGATGTTTGTTTTCGAGTTATGGAGTGGCCAGCATGCAGTCCCGACCTACACTCCATTGAACATTTGTGGGACAAGCTAAAAAAACGTTTGCGCCGGAGTTACTGCCCCTACTTCAATTCCAGAACTTAGTGGTAAAAGATGAGTGGCGTAATATCCACACTAACTCTCGAGCCTTCTTAAACCCAAAGGTTCATGGCTGCAGCAACACAGGCCTTCCATCTGTCCCTATCACGAGCAAGATCTATATACTCTTTTCCATCCCTACCAATTTCCTTTAGGTCCATCTCAACGTTGTCCCTTTATCTTCATCTTGGCCTTCCTACAGGTCTCTTACCATCAGGTTTCCCAACCTGTAAACTCCTTTATCCTCTCCCATTCGTAGTATTACACACGCACGTTAAGGTTTATAATGAAGAGAAACTACAGGGCGAATGACTTCATTTTCTGAATGCGACATCGAGCAGTGGCCTGTTTTTGTTATCTATACGAGGTTCGACAATAAAGTAATGAAAATTATTTTTCTCAGCTTATGCTGGCAACCCTGCAGACTGAAACCGCCGGCAATGTGTGACCTTGAGCCTTCTCCACTAGCACAGCACGTGGCACGCACTAAATATTATTCATTGTGGAGTGAGAGGTTGAAGAGTGTGGTCGTGTGTTGGACCCCCGTCACAACAATGGAAGCGCATAATATTGAGCAGCGCTACGCAATCTCCATCTGTGTGAAACTTGGTGAGACTGCCGCGGTAACATTCCGGAAGCTTCAGCAGGAAATGAAGTGTTATCAATGGCACAGGTGTATCGTTGGCACAAAATGTTTGCAGAAGGCAGAACACAAATCGAAGATTAACACCGCAGTGGGCGACCCACAACAACACGAATGGTGTTCGAAAGAGTCGCCACGACCAAAGAAAGCCTGCATGTCGAAGTCCAAGGTGAAATGCATGCTTGTGTGCTTTTTTTTGTCCATAAAGAATTTGAATTTAAAATTTTGGGAGCGTCAGCACTTAGGCTATTTTGCTCCCGTCACATTATACGGGGGCCAACCCCTTACCATTACAAATAACAACTCTCACATTGCATAACTAAAAATCTTCTGACTTCTGTTAAAAGCTGAGGCTGTAAATGGGCACTCAGCACACACAAGGACAAAAAAACAGGACAACACATACAAAATTATACTGGCAATAGTGCCAGTCGCCAGAGCCTCGTTAGTCTTTAGTCCAGGGTGCACTACGTGGAAGTAAGGTTGACTTTTGGGCACCTTAGAAGAAGGCCGCCCCTTACACCCCTGTCACCGGACATCGTCCCGTGTGATTTTTTTCTGTTCCCAAAGGTGAAAGCAGTTATTCAAGAACACCATTTTGAAGCAGAACAAGACATTCAAACAGCTGTAACATGGGCTTTGGCAGGCATCCCAAAAGATGAGTTCCAGAGATGCTACCAACAATGGAAACGCTGATGGAGTAAGTGTGTACAGGCACAAGGGGAGTATTTTGAAGGTGATTACATTGTGGTTGGTTAAAAATGTAAGTAAAGTTGTTTTTCCAATAATTCTCATTACTTTACTGTCAGTGAGTGGAGTGGTGGTTCTTCTTTTTATTGTACAACAATCTTCAAGAGAATCAGTGATTTATCCATCCCCGCCCTCCCAAGCAGAAAAGTGGAACGGGGAGGTGTTTATATCAACAATAGAATAACAACACTTCAACATAAAGGAACCATTTGTAGCTCTACAAGAAGTGTAGTACAGTGGACCTTTCGATCAACTAGAACCAAATAACCTAAAAGTGTCAAAGAAGGAGGGTGGAATGTTCAGCATGGTCATTTCTTGGAAATACCAGGTTCCTTGACAAGGCTTTGGAAGGAACACTGCCATCTGAAAAATGTCAAACTAACCTCTCGCCCTCCTCTCAGGAAGCACATACCGTACACACTGTTGACAGTTAAGCGTTTGAATACCTAAATACATATTTCTTGTATACGTTAGATTTGTAAATTGAACCCTTGAGTCAATGAAATTTACATTTCGCTGCATTTATCGTTCGATTCTTCCATGTGAAATATATATAATAAAAGTAAGGGGAAGATATTCAAAGATACAGGTTTGACTTCTTATAGTGAATTGTGTTACTATGGTTAGCAACACTATTTTCTGTAACTTGGGCGAGAAGGATGATTTTGGAGTGGTAGAGAACGGTCAAATGCCTTAGGTCTTAGGTCAGAATCTTCGTGTAGCATCTCAGTTCGTGTGTTGTCGTTCTGCTTAGTGTAACAATGTCTGAAACTTTACTGCAAAAGTGGTTGAACAAGATACGGGATTTTGAAAAAGAGAATGAAATCAGACAGGAAGAAACCGAAAGGGGTGAGTAGCGAAGCATTGACACTATATGTAGGCATAATTTCTCCAAACGGATATTCATAAAGTACCAATATAAAATTTACTGACATGAATCGAAATGATTCATTCACGTCTATAGTTGATGTATGTGACCATTTTTGTGGCTCTAAGAGTTTTTACCTTTGTAAATGAAATAAATATATTAGAAAGAGAGTTGTAGAAAATAAGGGGGGGGTTCGCACAAGGTGGTTGCCTGGGAGCTAAGGACAAATTGGGTGTCGAACAAGCAAGACAGATAAAAATAGAAAAGCGTTAACGTCGTGGTGTCCTGTGAAATTACTGGCATCCTATTAAATTAAAGTTATTGTCAGTTTGCAAAGTTATAGATTTAGTAAAAATTGTCTTCCTCTTTTTATGTAGTCAGTTCCCTGACATAATGATATTTATTTTTTTGCAACTTTTAAGAGGAAGCAAAGGAAGTATGAGGAATTAAACAAAAATAAATTTAATTTACATTAAAAGTCCCAAATTTATATTTGACCATAGGTGTACCAGTGGGGGTACGACAGCGCTTGCCACTCACTGCCTGCTGGAAAACGTGGAGATAAAAAATTTGTTTGGTTCATTGCGTTGGAAAGTGAAATAAATGCTAATCAATTTTCAATAATTGAAAATAAAACATCCTCAATTTAGAAGTGAAAATTCCTTGCCTTCCCTTTGCAGCTAACATGCCATACGTTTATTTGCACATGTTATTTCATTTTCTTTTAAGGCAAAGATACACATGACCCCACTGTGTCTGCTTTCGTCGCTGTGATGACATTAATGCGTGCAACGAGATCCTCGACCGATACGACAGGTGTTTCGTAAACGAAACACAAGCATTTCTCCCCACAGAAAGAAGTCCAGGGGAGTGTTGTCCGGCGATCTTGCTATCGAAGGGCGTTCCACAAAGAAATACAGCATGCTCTATTCAAAAAAGCACATGGCAGATATGTGAAGTTAAGTTGTTAAATGACGTCAGGGGTCGTCCTGACAACAGCACGCACGCTATAGCCAGTGCCCACACTACTTCCCATGTTAATGTGTGGTGCATCCTATCCGAAGAGGGAATGTACCCTTTCAAACTCCGAAAGGTACATTGATTCTCAAACTATTTTCATCTTTGCACTTAACTGATTTGCACCTGTTCCAAATTTCATATCTACTACCACGATAATATATTGTTTTGAAAAAAAAAAGTTTTCTTTATAAAGAGCAATTTAAAACTTTACTTCAATGGTAATAGAATCATCTTTCGGAAAATAAAATGAACAAACCCCCATGCCAATCTTCTGTCAATAGATTCTTTATCCCTGATTTATATACAAACTTCATTTTGTTGATTCCACAGGGTGGAAACGAATGTAAACTTTTCCCTTGTACTGACGACTTAGAGCAAAACGTTAAACAGTAAACGTTACTCTTTCAAACATTTCCTTGAACGACATCAACACAACATAGTATCCTACATAGAGTAAACCGGGAGAGTGGCCGTAGCAAATGTTAGGATTAGCAAAGCCATAGGAACAAGTTCTTCGGGCTTTCGTGTTTTGATCGCTATACCGCCGTCACATGTTGATCAGAGAGTTTGTTCAGGATCTTTTCCTCGGTAACATTTATCAGATCCCAGTGGTGTATCACACCTTTACAACTGTAAAATTGATTTGATTTGATTTGAATTTAAAATTTTGGGTGCGTCAGCACTAAGGCTATTTTGCACCTGCACATTATACGGGGTCCAGCCCCTTATCGTTACACATAACAACTCTAACGTTGCAGAACTAAAATCATATAATATTAAAATATTCTGCCTTTCGTTAAAAGCTGAGGCTGTAAAGGAGCACTCAGCACAAATAAAGACAAAACACAGGACAACACAAACAACATTATACTGGCCATGGGGCCAGTCACCAGAGCCTCGTTAGTCTGCAGTCCAGGGTGTACTATGTGAAAGTGAGGTTGACTATTGGGTGCACTACGTGGAAGGAGCACCCCTTACACCCCAACTGTACAATTGACAGTGCGGTTCAACATGAACAGGTAAGTTGCCCAAGTTCGTAGTTTCAGAAGATTGTTCGTCTGGTGATCTGTGCTTGTCCTGATAAGGAGACTCCCGTTTCGCAGCTTCTTGATTTCTGGAACATCGGAACCAGTGGCGTACTCTAGCTGTTTTTTCAGTAAGAAAGATGACAGGTCCTTCAAGGTAGCAGCTCGATTCTTCTCTATGGTTTCTGATGAATTGCCAGTCTCTGTCGATTCAACTATGCTTACTACAAGAAAACGTGGCACTGTCGTCATGTCACTTGTCTTTTCCAAATAAAGTTAGCAGACTAGAAGTCCGCGCATATTTTGTTTGCCCCCTGTTTGAAGGTGATATTCTACCCATATACAAAGTGGTTTTTAAAAGAGGTTTCATAAATTGTCGCCTCGACACACCCTCTGTTTCGAGGAAGGGCTACCCACAAAAATTAAGGGTACGCAAGGACCAAGCCTAAATCCCTGCAGCCACATTCGCGACTCCAACTACCCCTGCAGCCAACACTGTCCCATCGGCAAGTGCAACTAACACCTTGGGATGTTGTTTTTTTTTTATCGGGGTTGTCTACTCTAGTAGGAACCTTAGTTACAAGGAGATGAATGAATGGAGATGAATGAAATTAATTACAAAAACATGAAAAACCTCCCTACGAAGCCCTCTCGCCACGTCAAGGCAGTCCTAAATGGAGGGAGATTAATAATAACAGCATTTTAATCAAACTACCTAACCTACACACTATAGCAATTTCTGATTATTTTTAGACACACAATGGAATATCTAACTGCCCTGCCTAACATGCAATGCAAAAAGATAGAATGCAAGAGAATGTGTGTGTCATATAATAAATCTCCATTGAAAAATCAAGAGACCTGGTGAAAATAACACCAAAGCTTGGTTCACCACTTTATTTCATTATTACAAAGTGGGGTTCTTAAGACAAAAGTAAATGATTTAACACAAATATAATCTAACAAACATAATTGTAAAATCATGGATATATCTCTTCCAAAGGTGTACCCACCCAGAAGAGGCTCTATCCCTTCAGATAATTTTTATTCGACTAATACAGGTCCAAACTCTGATTGTATAATTTCGATATTGCCATAATACACAACTGCATTTGATTTCAAAATGCACAAACCAGTTTCCCTTGAACTTGAATCTTACATCCACAATCATTGTCAGTGCTGAAACAAATTCCTGATACTCCTGTTAAATCACTACACACTTGTAAATGTAACAATTAATGCATAATTGTCCAATTATTTATTTGCTGTATAAAACTTATCTTTTACCTCTAAGTAAAAGACAGTTTTTCCTAAAATTAATCAGAAATATATCTCAACATCGAAAATAGTACATGCGGATATACATATGAGATGGATATACATGCACCCTGAGGTAACGAAATATGATATTAAATTATACATGAATCGCCAACATTATAAAATCTACTAATTCTTGATCGTCTTATTCCCAATATATAGCTCAAAATGCATCAAAGGTAGGAAATTAACAGCTTGAAGATTAGAACTGTTTCCTCACCCCCAGGCTGAACCATTCATGAGACAGCCTTATGAGAGGTACTCCT
Source organism: Lepisma saccharinum (assembly GCF_977018435.1). Taxonomy (NCBI): domain Eukaryota; kingdom Metazoa; phylum Arthropoda; class Insecta; order Zygentoma; family Lepismatidae; genus Lepisma; species Lepisma saccharinum. Next base: position 6,060,680 of record NW_028142899.1, on the reverse strand, counting down.
TGAATTTCAATTTAAAATTTTGGGTGCATAAGCACTTAGGCTATTTTGAACCCTTCACATTATACGGGGTCAAGCCCCTTACCATAACTAAAATAGCGTAACTGTAATGCCGTGTTGTAACTCAAATCTTAAAATTTTCTGACCGGTTAAAAGCTGAGGCTGCAAAGAGGCACTCAGCACATATTGCAACAAAACACAGGACAACATACAAATTATACTGGTCATAGTGCCAGTCGTCAGAGCCTCGTTAGTCTACAGTCCAGGGTGTACTAATTGGAAGTGAGGTTGACATTTGGGTGTACTACGTGGAAGCATCAGCCCTTACACCCCGAAAGGTATTCCTCTCTAAACCTATGTTCCATTTCTATGTAGCACATACAAGGCTAGCTCCTGGACTCACAAGTAAAGTCTTGTGGGGGATTGGTATTGTCCAGTGTTATGCCCTTAACTTTGCTGAGTGAAAACCATTAGTCTCAAAGTTTATTATAGGTATGGATATTTCAATATTCAAATATGTGTAATTTGTTGTGAGCCATTAATTTGTGTGGCATGAATTTGCTTAAAAACTCTCCGTGTTTTAAATTGGGAGAACAATCTTGTTTCACATTACATTCCTCATGTTCACATAGTATTAAAGATTTTTTTCTGGGTAGTGGCAGGACACCGAAAGGAGTTGTTGATTTTGTGGCTACATGGGTAGGAAGTACCTATGATAATTTGATCTTCGAAAACTCATGGGTTAATGTAAGATACAGGGAAGGTGTACTGCAAGATGCACTTCTTCGTGGCAAGAGATGAAGTTCAACCATAATTCTACATCCCATTGCCTACTGTAATGTTGTGTAACTAAAATATTCTGACTTTGGTTAAAAGCTGAGGCTGTAAATGGGCACTCAGCACACATAAGGACAAAAAAACAGAATTATACTGGCCATAGGGACAGATGCCAGAGCCTCGTTAGTCTGCAAAATGCAGTCCAGGGTGTATTTTGTGAAAGTGAGGTTGACAATTGGGTGTACTACATGGAAGATCACCCCTTACACCCCTCGTCCAAAATCCACCGACTGATCCTGAGAAGAGGTACAACTATGTTCATGCTTGGCAGAGGAATGTTGTGGAGAGGTCCTTTGGGATATGGAAGAGATGTTTTCCATGTTTGCCCAGAAGACTTGAAAACAGTTCAAGACTTTAATATTGCATGTGCAGCTATCCACATTATTGGTTTGTAATTTTCTATGAATCTCAGATAGATGACATGCCTGTAGAGATAGAGCCTGTGCATGGTATAGTGAGTTACCAAAGGAGCTTCTTGTGAATAGACTGTTCATATGAAGTTGAATTTGAGATAAAATGTTTGTGTGTGTGTCAGTACTTAGAGGCTATTTTGCACCAGTCACTATATGGGGTCCAGTCCGTTACAAGAACTAAAATAACTGTAATGTCCTTACTAAGCAGTAGCAATAACTAAGGGATGCCCTACTTGTCTCCAGTTATTGACAGGCTCTAAAGATGATTTACTTGTTAATGGGATGTTAATAGATTTTAAGGAATGTGATGGTTGCAAATTGAAGTATCCATCATTGGCTCTCCGTGACACTATTAATGAATTTACTACAAAAGCACAACAATGGGAACATTTGCTAAAGCAAGAATGTTTATATAAAAGTGTGCAAAAGACATAAATGAGAAAATTAAGAGGAAAGCACACAAAACGGGTCAATCAAAGCAACTGCAGCAAGTAAAACATGTTGAATACTTTCCCTGGCGTGGGCGTTTTCACGCCGAAGAGAATCCAACCTTTCTCTGGCGTGGGCGTGAATCTGGCTGAGCTATCCTGCCACCTAGCAGATGAACACGTGATTGTGAAATCTTTCGCAAGTGTTGAGGGAAGATCGCTCTTTGAAATTTGAACTTGATTTTAAAATGTTGGGTGTGTCAGGACTTAGGCTATTTTGCACCTGTCACATTGTACGAGGTTCAGCCCCATACCGTTACAAATAACAACTCTAACATTGCACAACTAAAATCTTAAAATATTCTAACTTCCGTTAAAAGCTGAGGCAGTAAAGGGGCACTCAGCACACATAAGGACAAAAAACAGGATAACACACAGTGAGGTTGACAGTTGGGTGTACTACGTGGAAGATCATCCCTTACACCCCAGATGATCACTCTTGACCTTGGAAATGTTTGAGTCATTGTTTTGTGAGGTGCAAGTCTATTTTTATCCCCATTGTTGTTATTGTGTTCCAGAGCTCCATGTGTTTGCGGCAGACCAAAGGAAAGAATGGCGTCTCGAAAGGGAAATCAGGCGATCAAGTTGCAGGATTTTTGGAAGAGTAGTGTATCAAATTTGTGCTGATGAAGAAAGTGAAAATGAAATCTATATTCCCGAACTTGATGAAATTCAAGAAGTAATATCTTCCAATGGATCAGACGAAAGAGATAGTGAAGATATTGTGATCTTACCCCAGGTGCATCACACACACATTGCATGGATAAATAGTGACATTGTACCTACAATTGCCCCTTTTACAGGAGATTCTGGAATCAAAATTGATTTGACAAGTGTAAAAACACATTGGATTGGATACAAATCGGTATGCACATCAATATTTGAACACAAACACATTATCTCCAAATTCAAGAGATCACAACTTCAAAAATGTCGCAACATATGAAATGTTGACTTATTTAGGAATTCTGTTCATGACAGGAATTGACAAACACCCAGAAGTGATAAGTACAAAAATAGGAGGTCGCCTTCAAAGACTTCATACTTAAATGTGTGGAAATAATGACAAATCGAAACAAACAGGACAGAGAAAAAGAACTGGCCACCAAAGAAACAACAGCATCAACTTCGAATGCAGCAGGAAAGACCGCCGGTGAAAGATCCATCTCATCACCTACAGGGTGGACTAAAAGTTCACAAACTAGTTCATGTTCCACACAGTGAGAAGAAAAAGGGTGCAGCTATGAGAAAATGTAATGTGTGTTCGAAACATGGCATTAGAAGAAATTGATTGATTTGGTGTTTTAAGTCCACTTTATGCAAAGCAAGGCTAACTGGGACTGGACCTACAGTTTAAAGTGGCATCCGAACCACTATGTGCCTCCACCGGGTATCAAACCCGGGACCCCTTGATTACAAGGTGAAAACACTAGTGTTATGTGTTCAAGTTGTGGTGTAGCACTTTGAAAAATTTCATGTTTCCGTGATTATCACACAAAGCAAAATTATTAAGTACTAAAATTGCTAAAATGCTAAAACTATAATATTATAAATATATGCTTTCATTGATCCTCTACTGATATTTACACTTTGTATAACAAAAGATTTCTTTGTTGCTGTTGCCAAACAAAAAGAATAAAAATGTCTTTTAGGTTAATTTTTGTTTAAATTGCCCACCAGGATAGAGAGAGCAATTTTGTAATCTTGCTGCCAGGGAAAGAGTTAAACGGTTGGTTGGTTGGTGTTTTAAGTCCACTTTGTGCACAGTAAAGCTAATTGCGACTGGACCTACAGTTTAAAGTTGGATCAGAACCACTATGGGCCTCCACTGGGTATCCAACCCAGGACCCCTTCATTACAAGGCGACGATGCGACCACTGCATCATCGGGGAGGCCCGCTTTGGTGGTGGTGGTGCGTGTACTGTTCCCATTGATAGATGCTTAAATTGTTGTGAATGTTATGGCATCTAGACAAATACTATAAACAACAGCCCTTAGTCTGCATGTATGCACATAAAAAATATTAAAGGGTCAGGAATATGAAATTATTCACAAGCATTTCTTATAGACTCCATACACACAGGGTATGTTATGATTGAATTTATAATTTTGTGTGTGTGTAAGCACTTATGTTATCTTGTACCAATCACATTATACAGGGTCCAGACCCTTACCATAAGTAAAATATAAATGCAACGTCAGACTAAAAATTTTCTTTCTTAGGCTGTAAAAGGGCACTCAGCACACATAAGGACAAAACACAGGACAACACAGAATTCATAGGGCCAGACACCAGAGCCTTGTTAGTCTGCAAAATGCAGTCCAGAGTGTACTATGAGGAAGTGAGGTTGACTTTTGGGTGTACTACATGGAAGGCTACCTACTTACATCCCATGACTTAACTAAAACTAGCATCTTCCCATTTGTTTACTTCAAGACAAAAATTTTACATGCGGTGCCACAACAAAAATTGCAGTGGAAAAACCAGGCTCAAGTGTATGTATGTAACACATTCTTATGCATTACAAAGGAGAGACAGTAAGGTAAATGTCCCTAATTTCCACAATGTGTTTAAGTTCGACAGGGTATTTGAAAAATCGTAAAAAATAAGGGAACGATGCGATGCAAAAAATCACGTACGTATCATGCAACAGTGTACAGGTTTACTCCACGTCGTGAAAAGGGCGGTTGCAGCAGAATGGGATAAATTGTGATGGCAGTATTTGCTAACTGCGAAAAATCAAATGCTTGTTAGCAGATTTCGTAAGAAGGTGAGTTTTCTACGTAAGGTTTTTGCTAGTTTTGTGTTGTTTTAAAACAAATTACGATACTTTATTATTGTTTTAGAGCCATTTTCTGAGCTTCCTAGTCTGCTGTGACAGACATAGGTTGTTCACATAACAAAATAAGGAGGCTGTCGAACATGTGAGCATAAAACACGCGTGGTTCACCAAATTTCGAACCTTATTCGAAAATACGCAATGTCGGGTTTTGATGTGCATTGAAAGGCATGTTGATTACCATTCATAAAAATACCAGTTTCATTGCCTTACAGCAATTGCAACATTCATCCGACAGGGGGGTGTCGAATTTTGGGACATTCCCTGAAACGTCATTTCTGGGCTTCTTTCCAAACATTTTCTCTCTTCTGTCATTGCTATTTCCATGAAATCACTCTTTCTGCCTGTGTCACTAAATGTGAGGTACCTGAACTTAACGAAATTGCAATAATAATAATAACAAAAAATGTCACCTGTTATAGTTACATTGGCTTAATGTAATAAACTAACCTAAAATTAAATGCAAATTAAATTGCCGAATGATGAAAATTTTGTGTTATGTACGATTTCTCAATGTTCTTAACGATTTTGTGAAAATGTTGCAAAATTGGCCTGATTAATGAAAAATATTACAATGAACTAAAATTCTGTGCAAATTGAATTGGTGAATGATACAAACTTGCCCTCATACAGTACACGATTATCCTTGTTCTACGATTTTGTGAAAAATGTTGCAAAATTGGCCTGATTAATGATAAATATTACACTGAATTAAAATTCCGTGCATATTAAATTGCCAAATGATGCAAATTTGGCCTCATACAGTACACGATTTTCCTTGTTCTACGATTTTGTGACAATGTTGCAAAATTGCAAAAATGAGAATAAAAGTTAGCTTAATTTTAATTTATTCTCTGATTAAAATAAGTTTTTAGTGATCCTCACAATGGGTAAGAAGGGAAAAAGCTTGCTTATTTACTAATTTCAAAAGTAAAAAATCTGTGTAATTAACTCAACTAAAATGTTTTATAAAGTGTTTATTTATTTTCCAGAGTCATGGGGCCAAAGAAATATCAGAAATACTCCCAAGAAAATGTAGAAGATGCTATGAAAGTGTTGGCCGATGGGATGAGTTTTTAATGTTGCTTCCAAAAGGTTTGGCATCCCGAGAATTACATTAATGGACAAATACAAAGCAAATGATGTAAACATGAAAATGGGCCGTAGCACAAAATCATCCGCAGAACAAGAAAATTTTTTAGTTGACTGCTTAATAATGCTGGGAAAACAAGGTTTCCCAGTCTCGAAAAAAACATTTCTAACTTTGGTTAGAAAATTGGCAGTGGAATTAAAAGTAGAAATCAGTGACGTATTTCCATCAAGAAGGAGGTATGAAGGATTTATGAAAAGACATCCACAAATTAGCGAAAGAATGTTACAAAATTTGACTGTGAGCAGAAGATCAGTCAATGAAGAAAATATAAAAAAGTGGTTTGGTGAAGTGTACATGTACTTCGAGGAGAGGGGAACAGTATCTGTCTTTGATGATCCACAGAAAGTGTTCAATTTTGATGAAACTGCCTTCTTTCTGAATCCTAAAGGAGGTAAAGTTCTTGCCCAGCGAGGAACAAAGGTTGTGCACCAAGAAGCTGGCAATGACGAGAAGGAAAATATAACAGCTCTAATTACAGGAAATGCTGCAGGGGAATTGGCTCCCCCAATGATTGTTTACAAGTAATTCATTAATTTACATTAAACTCAGCCTAATTTGTTCCTTACATTAGTTTCATTAAAATTAAGAACATTTTGAAAACCAACCAATTACACTGGTCAACAATGAAAATGCTTCGGAGATAAAAGTAACCAATTCTTATTAATTTGAGGGTGCTGATAACGAATATGATATTAGTTTTTGAAGATTGGTTCGAGTTTCCAAGAAATACATTATCGCCGGATTTGCTCTGGTGCGCAAAATAAGGGTTCGTGTGACAACAGCAGCTGCCTCAGTATTTCAATAAATATTCATTGTTTGACGGTTAGCTTTAACACTATCCTTATCTCTAGCACATGATCGCTGACTGAGAATCATCAACCACATCACACTCACTTCAGTTTTTATTGAAGGTTTTGCCAGGGGAAACTGACATGGTCGTGGCAAAATTTTGTGGTGTATTTTTTTTTTATCGTTTTATGACTGTACTGACCAGAAACTTCTCGCGTGTGTTGTTGTGGTGAGATATTGGATGAGTGTGTGGTGGCATTTCTTTTTATGTTTATATGACACTACTGACCAGAAACATGTCGCGTAAATGTGTTAACAGTGGAGACAATTTTTGTTATGTTTGCAGCGTAATAACATTTGTCGATCAAAAACGAAATTTCTTGACAATCATAAAGAAAGCCTACCACTTGTACTTTTGTTGTAAATTGGGAGATATGGACAAGAAGTGGGCACCACACATTTGTTGTAACACGTGTTCCAACAAACTTGCGGGACTGGCTACATGGAAAAAGACCATGCATGCTGTTTGCAGTTCCATTGATATGGAGAGAACCGACAGATCATACTTCAAACTGCTATTTTTGCATAGTTCCTCCAATTAAAGGCCTATCAAAAAAGAAAAAGTGGACTATCACTTATCCCAATATTCCTTCAGCTATTCGTCCTGTGCCACATTTCAAAGAACTACCTGTTCCACAACCTCCCACATCGTACTCCAGTGATTCATCTGACAAAGAGCAAGAGGCAGCCAAACTCGATGCAGGAATGCCAAATCCTGTTGCAGATTCCTCGTCATCCATCGATCCTGAATTCACAGCCAATATATCATCATCTAATCACCATCTGATCACTCAACATGAATTAAATGACGGGCCTGGGGTTGTCAAAAAGTGGCGCAGAACTACTGACATCCAGACTCACCTCTTCTGCTTCCATCGCTACTTCATCATTTACCGTTGGTTCTGGTGTTTGAGTGATAGATTCGGTAGTTCGTAGGTGGTAATCTACTTGCACGTGTGTTCTCCTGAAACGTCACAAAGAAAAACTGTTTTCTTATGCTTGTAATAACCGTAAACTACAGGAAAATAATTCTATAATGCAAGCAATGCGTACATACAAGAAAAACTATTAAACAATAAACCACTTAAAATTTAGTCACAAGGAATTGCACTCAATTACAGTCATTTAGGTAATAATTATTCATTTTTTGGTCTCATACAACCCTTTCACTTTGTTAAAATAATTACTAAAGTTTCAATCCATAAATCATAATGATCCATTTGTGTTACCAAATACTTGTAGACTATTTAAAAACATTCTAAAAGGATATACAGAATAAACTTACTTTAGCCACTCGAAATATTGCAGCAAGTACATTTATTCTGTATATCCGTTTTCAGTCTGCAAGTCAAGTTTCAGCTGATTAATTATGAAATTTAGAACTTTCAAAAATGAAGTACTGTATACCTAAAAACCAATGTTAGGAAGTACCTAAGCCCTGCGTCAGGTCAACCTTGCAGCAGGTTTTAGCATATGTAGATCCAAACGTGCGCGCAAGAATATAGTTCCACTGAGACGGGTTCTATTCCGACACAACTGCATACTTGCAAGAAAACAGTTATTTAATTTGTAATATACAGACAAAATAATACATTGATTAGCAGGTATGGACTTAATTGGTTGCAATCACTGTGCAGACGAACTTAGAACCGCAGATTCGCCAACTCGAATCTGTATTGCGTTGAAGAGACATTGAAACTTTAGAGCGAGTCGAGCGAGACTGAATGCGTTGCAGAGCGCGTGAAATCGCTGATACCAGTGTTGCACCTCCCACTATTTTAACCCTATGTTTATTGTAGAGCGGCGAGAATGGCTGAATCTCCTGTTCAGCGCGCGGTTTTACCCGAATGTTATTTTGGGCTTCATCCGAAAGGAAATGTTCTTCAAAGTCAAGCAAGTTGTTTTAAATGCATAATCCTCCTTGCGGCAACAAGATCAAAGTAAAACAGGGCGTGAGGTGATTTGCCGTCAATGTGCACACGAATTGTATCACGGGTGTTGAATGATTTGCGGTTTGAGTTTAGCAAGAGGAAACGATTGTTTGTTGTTTGACGACAAAAGAATCTCCGCGGTATTAAAATATATCGCAGTGAGAAGAAACATGTTTATTATTTGGACGAGACGTCCTTCAACTCGGTGAGTGGGGGAAGGGGGAATAAACCATGGAAGGATACCACCATGCAAAACCACCGCCAGGGCTGAAGAAACCGACGATGAGGGGAAGGGGGAGGCTTATTGTTTCACCCACTGGCGGCAATGAAAGCTTTGTTGAAGGCGCATATTTACTGTTCCGCGCAAAGAAAGGGAAGGGTGATTATCAGCAACAAATAGACAGACCAAGATTTGAATCCTGGTTTAGTGAAGTGATTCATAAATTGAAACCAGAGTAATAGCGACAGACAATGCACCTGATTGTATATATCACCAATAACAAATCATGCTTTTTTGGTGGTACAACTTGAAGTGCGTGTGTCTTACAGTAACGGATGTATTGCGAACGAAGCAACCAAGTTTTTCATAAATCTATTTCTTTCTAAACCAAAAACAATAATTTGTCATTAAATTCAAGAGGGGCCTATCGTTGTTTACTTTTATCTTTGTTTATTTTTATTTTTGCGTGCTCGAAATATACACACATGCTCTCATGTTTAGAAGTTGTTTCGCTCTTATATTAATGACACATTTATTAAATAATATATGCGCAGAAAGTACTTTTAAAATGTTATGTTTCAGGAGACAAAGAGAAGCAAAAATACAATCCACTTGACATGCATGCGGGTTTTGATGTGTTGTGCGGTTGGCAATACTGTAGATTTTCTCAGTGTCTCCGATGTAAGCAGCTCGGCGGTTGAGGAAAGACTGGCACGGAAGATTCTGAGCTCAGTTCTCGCGCGGATTGATACATAAAACCTGCTGCAAGGTTAACCTGACGCTTGGCTTATGTATTTCAAAGTCAGTACCTTGTACCTGTACGTAAGTACAAATTATGTCTACCTGGCACAACACTGCTAAAAACACACTAAAATACCAGTGAAGATAAGAAAAATCTACATACAGTAGTTCCAGAATATGATGAGAATCAAAGTCTTACTGAAAACTCTCACCCAGCTTCTTTAGAATTCCAATTACAATTCCACCCGAAGGAAGAGATGGGTTGGCAGTGCATGTGAGTGCAGTGCAGTGGGTGTGAATTTTCGGTGAAACTGATTCTCATCATATTCTGGAACTATTTATTGTATGTAATTTTCTTATTTTTAGTGGTATTTTATTATATTTATATGTGACAAGTAGAAAGTTGGCACACTAGATATAATTAAATTTGAAATTATAATTTTTGTGCAGTATGTCCAACTGTAATGAGTGTCTATTCTGTAACTGTCTGGTTTTCTTTCTCAGATATAATAGAATACCTTCTTCGGTAGCTACCACAGTGCCAGATGAATGGGCCATTGGGCATTCCGATAACGGTTGGATGACACAAGAGATCTTTTAAGAGTATATTGCAAATATCTTTTTCCCATGGCTAGTGAGGAAGAACATACAGCTTCCAGTCATACTATTTCTAGATGGACATTCTTCACACACATTACTACCATTGAGCAAGTTCTGGGCTGATAAAGGAATTGAAATGGTTGCTCTGTTCCCTAACGCAACACATATTTTGCAGCCCATGAAAGTTCATACTCTCAAAATGTCCTGGAGGCAAAAAGTACAGGAGTAGCAGATACAACATGGCCATTTCGGCAAGACTACCTTTGCTGCTGTTTTGAAGATGGTGCTAGATGGGATTACTTCATGGGTCCATATAGCACCGTGCTATGAAGGCATATTTAGCATATGTGGGTGGTAAGGGGGTATTTTGAAGGTAATGTGATCAGCACCATGCTCCGGCTGGCTTTACCCCTTAGGGTTCAATGGCATACAATAATTTAAACATATTGCATTATAGATTATTATATTCCTCACTTATTGATGCAACAAGCATTATTGAATGTAATGAATACTATAAGAAAACTACAAGACCTATCATTACTAGAATAACATTTACACTTTCTTTTCACATATACAAATTAATGTAGAACTTAGCCGACGAAGCAGTGAATATCCTTCACAGTAAGGTCTTTGCACACAAAACAACACATTCACAAAAATCACAGTCTAGGCAGTCTAAAGATATATATATGTATACACACACACACAAAATTGGAATCACACATTATCCACGTGCATGCATGCACGATGTTCAACCTTCTTGAAAAAGTTATCAATTTTGCTTTGTTTTTTGTTTTTCCTGTAGGGCTACAAACTCGCTTATTTTATCGAGGGCAGGGCACTTGTGACATTAATGTCTACATCACTCAATTACACAACGGATTCAATCACAGAAAGGGCATTCAATGCTTCTTGTCTTGTAGGCATAGAATATTCAGAAGTTTCATCTTCAGTCTCCTGCTCTTCCTCCTCTTCTGCTTCCATCGCTACTTCATCATTTACCGTTGGTTCTGGTGTTTGAGTGATAGATTCGGTAGTTCATAGGTGGTAATCTACTTGCACCAAGTCGTCAAAACTTGATGCACATCCAATTTCATTTCTTAATTCCAGCCAGTCATCTGTAGAGCTAGGCACATCTAAAATTTCATCATCTGGTGCCTTCTCGCCAAAACCTGCTTTAGCAAAGCACTTTGCAATACTAACAGGATTTACCTCCTCCCAGGATGGAACAACATTTCTCATTGCATCAAACACAGTCCATTTTTTAATATCTTTCACTGGCACACCCCGGTTAATTTCCCGCAGATAATAACGAACCAGTCACTTCCTGTAGCAAACCTTAACCAGGTGAATAATGCTTTGGTCCAGTGGCTGCATATAGCTCGTAGTGTTTGCAGGTAAATACAATAAGCGCACATTTTTCAAGTTTAGACAGTCGGTGGTATGCGCAGCACATTGGTCCATGAGTAACAGAATGTTCCTATTTTTGCATGCCATGCGCCTGTCCAAACACAAAAGCCAGTCCATGAATAACTTCCTAGTCATCCATGCATTTTTGTTAAATGCACAGTTAGCAGGAAGATGCTTTATCCCCTTGAAACAGCAAGGTTTCGCAAATTTCCCTATCACCAAAGGTTTCAGTTTTTCGGAACCATCACCATTGCACGCTAACAACACGGTCACTCTTTCTTTGCTCTTTTTTCCACCTCTACATGTTTCGCCTTTTAATGCTAAAGTTCTCTCGGGTTGCAAATTGTAAAATAAGACCTGTTTCGTCGCAGTTGAATATATCTTTCACGTGGTAACTGTCCAGCACATCTCTCACACCTTCCTGCCAGTTTTCGGCAGCTGCCACATCCACTGAAGATGCTTCCCCACTGATTTGTAGCGAAAGAATCCTGTGGCGATGCTGAAATCGCTGAAGCCATCTGCTTGAGCACTTGAAATCCTGCAGTCCCATCTTGAGACCCAGTTCGTCTGCTTTTTCCTTTACTATCGGCCCAGACAAAGGAATTCTGTTACTGCTCGCTTCACAAAACCACTCAAACAGTTTCTCTTCTAGGTCACCATATTTTGCCCCATGCATCCTTTTCCTCTGAAGTATTTCCTTTCCTTCAAAAGCAGTCTTCTCCAACGCATCCTTATTTTTCATAAACGTAGACAGTGTTGACAATGGAATTCCAAATCCCTTTGCAATTTCACTTTACTTTTCTCTTTTTTCAATTGTATGCATTATTTTCAATTTTTCTGCTACCGTAAATGCAGAATGCTTCCATTTTGTGCTCATACTGTTCAGAGCGGATCTCAAACACAATACACGTTCACTTCGCGATAGCTGTACTACAAATGACCCTTGGCAAATGAATGAACAGTGAAACTTGGTATCTGATGAATCAGTCCTTTGATTGAAGTTTCAACTTGTTCCAAGCAAAAATGTGCCTTCCGGTGCTGTACACAGGCAAAATTTTTGGGGGGGTAGTAAGGTGGTAGCTAGGAAGAAGTGATGCATACTACTACATTCCCTGCCCCCTCTCTCTCTCTCTCTCTCTTTCAAGCAGTATGCTTCAAAATTATAGAGGAACCTCTGGTGACGTAGTGATAACGCCATATCCTTATAATCAAGAGGTCTCAGGTTCGATACATGGTGAAGGAACACAGTGATTTGGTTCCCATTTTAAACTGTTGATCCAGTCCCGATTAGTATTTCTATGCATAAAGTAGACTTAAAACTCAAGATGAAATGATGGATACATAATACATGGAAGACGAAACCCACACCAGTGTTCTTAACTCACCAGGAACCATTGGCGTATGCAGAACGGGGCTGAAAGGGCTACAGTCCCCTCTGAAATTTTGAGAAAAACTATATTTTTAAATTAAAGCAGTAAAGAACTCTGGAAAATCAGAGTGGTAAATGCAAACCGGCCTTCAAATTATGCCCGATTACCATATCCTAGAGTGCAAAGTTTATAATACATGAAATATCTTATTGTGTATGTCACCCCCTACAAAGCAGCTACGATGTACTATCCACCTTTACAATTCAAGCCCCTTCTGAAAACAAAATCCTGCGTACACCAGTACCAGGGAACCCAAAGTTTCACCAAAGTTGGGCTAAAGTGTTGGGTTTTCTGGTCCTGATTAGCCCATCAGCATAAAGTGAAATCAAAACAAGCTTTGTCAAGCTTGCACTCTTTTAGAAATCATAACAGGGATCTTATTTGCGCTCACGTTAATAAATGACTTATTGTTGTATTTAGGAGTCTTGTGGAAGACGAACAAACCTTCCGCCATTATTTTTACTGTAAATATATATATTAAATCAGTCTCGGGCATCCATTCCTACATTCAACATTTGTGCACTTCATTATCAGCACGGGGATGGTTCTGAAGAAAAGCAGTGCTTATATTATGGCTAGCAATGTGCGCATTCCTTTCTGCACTGCTCTGAGTGTCAGGATGTTTATTTTATTTTTGGCCAATCGTAACGATGAGTGGTGATAAGATGAAAGTGATGAAAAGACACTGACAAAGAACACCCATGCCCAAGCTGGGATTTGAACCCGTGAGTCCTGGCATCGCAGCTAACCATCCCACCACAGAGATCGGCTCAGGATGTTTATCCTTGCATCAGCTGCAAGATAGAATTATTGTTTTGTATATCAGAAGGCACCATAAGAACTGAAATTGGCTTCTCCTTTAACTCCTAGTTCGTAATCACGCTTCAGAATCAAAACAACACAGTCCAGTCTCTCTCTTTTATCTTGGATGAGTCACTGCCTGTCACTGCTGTGACAAACGAATATCGCCAAGTGGCAGGTTTGGAGCAGAATAAGACAAAACACTGGCGCCTACATCTGCTCCCAGACCAGCGAGAATGGAGTGGAGGGAGAATTTCGAGGAACAGGTTTTCATGGTCCAACGGAAGGTCTTCGGCACATTTCCGATTCTGTAAATGTGTGGAAAAATGAGTGAATGATCCAGCCCTGTTGTCAATTTTCCCCTTGCATTTTGTGGAGGGGAGCGAGATCAAAGACTCTCTTGCACAGATTGTGTTCAAGCCCAAGGGAAAACAGCATCACAAACTATCAGTTTGACAACAGTGTGCTTCTTCATTGGTGAGGCAGAAGGATCGGCACGGGGCGTGCAAGAAGTGTTCTTTCCCTTTTCCTTACCGATGACAAATGCAACTTGTGCCAGTGCATCCCCTCCCCCTCACAGCCATGCCTTTTTTCTTCCTCCTCTTGCATGGGCATCCATTCAGGGCAAGCAAGGTACTTTTTCCACGGGACTTTGAGGGCAAACTAGGCATATTTACCTCCATAATAATAATAATGGTGCCTCCTGAGAATCGTGTTTCTGCAACACCTTTATAATAACTGACCAGTGGCGAGGTGTGACATATTTAAGTATTCATCGCAAGATTTGCCGAATGTCAGGATCGATATTTTAACCGGGAAGGAGGGAGGTTACAATAATTTTGCGGGATAAACGGCAAGGTCATTGCCCTTTCAAATTTAAAAGCTCACTGCAATACAATAGATGTTTCAACGACAAAGGAATAATAAAATAAGCTGTCCCATGCAATGATAATTATGAAATCTTATTAATTTGCATTCCTTCTGTAAGTGAATATAACAAATTAATATGAATGAATTACTACGTAAAATAGGCCTCATTATTTGAACAGAAACTTTAGCCTCCCTTCTTTCTTGGTGAATTTGTGAAATCTACAACTTGTACATTTCTTTATTTCCTCTTTATTACTCCAAGAGAGGTCTTTCAATGTAGATAATATGGCCAAACTACGCATCCGCTTCAGTTGATCCTTAAAAGTATGAATTCTCTTGAGAGCAGAAAAACTCTCAACTGGTGGTGTTTTAGCTGGTACAGTGCGAAAAATAATTTAGGTAAACGGAAACTTTCTAAATTTTCGCTTATCATAAATGCTACGAATTTACATGGCAATATTTGGCCGCGGTCGCTCAGTCGGTAACGCCTCTGACTACAATGCTGAAGGTCCAGGGTTCGATCCCCGGCCGGTTTAAATCCGGGAACTTTTCTAACGTTGGAAGCGGCCCCGGTGCCCACCCAGCGTCGAATAACATGGGTACCTGGGGAAACCCTGGGGGGTAAAGGTGGTCAGGGGTGTGATGCTGATCACATCACCCACCCCCTCATGACCGGATCAAGAAAGTGTGGGTTGTTACCCCCACACCCACATTTGCCAGCATGGCGTCGTGCTAAGCACGGGGGAGCACTTTACCTTTTTTTATTTATCATAGTGCAGTTCTATAAAACACTATCAGTTCATTTCGAACACCTTGTGAATCAAAAACATTTGGATTAACCTGTATTTCCAAGTCATTAAGCAGATTTTAAGGAAAAATGTTTCTTTCCGAATATGATTTCAATTTTGTTAAATTTTGAAGTTAAAATAGAGCAAGTTCAGCAACGATGAAAAATGCCCAGCTGCATGACAGGTTGTCAATAGCAAGAAGAAAAAAAAGCCTTCTGTATCTTCGTTCAGGCGAACACTACAGATACCTTGAAATATCATGGATGTGGTAATCTCAGTGCATCGGATTTCACCTTGACTGCCGGAATAGTCGTGGGTAACAGCATTGCACTCAAGAGAAACTGTAGCGGGCCACTTTGCGAATCTCTTGCATATTTCTAGCTGTTTTATGCTGCCATTTGACTAATTTCGCACAAATTTTGGAATATTGACTCCTTTCTTTGGTCCTTCCCGAATAAATTTTAAAAAATATACATTTTTAATTTTCTTGGTCAACGCCGCATCTCCCAATGACCGGACACCTAGTCTCTGTAACTGACGTAAATTATTGCGACTAAAATAAAATGTGGGTGTAATATACTTTTGGGGTAGCGTGGTTAGCTCATCGTGCTGCAATGCCAGGGGTTTCGGGTTCAATTGATTGATTGGCTTTATTTTACTTTGCTTCTTGTGTCATCCATAGATCGGGGAACGTGTTTTGAATGACGCTGATAACGCCCATTGTGAAACCGCGAGTTCAGAGCTAGAGGGGAAACATTTATGTCCGGTAGATGAGACTTCCAGGTGCCAGTCTGAATGAAGGTTGCTGCTATCTTCTCATTTCTCGTCAGGCAGGACCAAAATATCTTCAGCGATTGACAAAGAATGCAAGCACTACTGGCCACCTAGGTAGGCTCCTCCTCAAGTTGCCAAGCAGCTTTTAGGATGAGGAAACAAGTCGAGGTCCAAGTTAAAAATAGCATCCAAGCTCTCTCCAGATTCAACCTTTCCTTCTTGGCTTCCTGGGTGCCTACTTCGTATTAAGCTAAACCAGTTTTGCAGAAGGGTCTTGTAAACAACTTCGTATTAAAAATTATCCAAATTTTGATTTATCCATACTGAAATACATTAAAAATCCTATCTTATAGGCTGGGGAATGGGAATAACTTCGTATTAAAGGGTACTTCGTATTAACCAATATTGTATTAACGAGGTTTTCCTGTAAATGTCATAGTTAGTCCTAAAATTTTTTTCCTTGTTTTTGATACACCATTGGAAATCACCCTGTACAACAATGTTTCAAAGTTGTAATATAAACCCAATCAACATTTTCAGTGCTTTCTTTGCTTTGATGTACCTAGGCTTTCGCATGGTAAGTAATTCACCTTAATATTTTAAATTTTGTTGAGCTTAAAAGTGGGGGAGGGGAGTGACTACAAACATTTTTTTCCAGTTCATGCCCTGCTAAACTAAGGGTCAGTATGCTTCAGATAAATCCGTAAATTCAGTTGAATATAATAAAATGGCAATAGAAGAACATGTGCAATTATTGGTATTACTAACATCTGCATATTTAGTGTCTGATGTTGAGATATAAGAGGGGGGTGTCGAATTTTGGTAAACAAACTGTTGAAATTAAGGACAGGGTGTCGAACTTAGGGAAACACCATTTTTTTAAAGAAAAGTATTTTTGAGGGGATTTCCCCCCCTTTCCCCCTCCATATGTATGCCGAATATGCATAAATTATATATCGTCTGAACCTGTGATTCATTCTGCGTACAACGGTATATCTTTCATATCTCTAGGGCATTTAGTTTTTGAGCTATAGTCATTTCAATGTAACTCTGAATTTTGAAGCTTGAATCAGTGGCATGGCGACCATTCCTTTTGGGGGTACAACTCAAGTTACATTGGTCATATGATAATAATGCAAATATTTTTGTGTTCCTTACATGTCAGCGATAATTTCTATGTGCATTTTGAACTTTTCATATCCTTTTTTTCGGGGAAGGGGGGAGAGTGGGGGCAGAAAACCCATTTTTTTAAAAAAAATATTTTCTGTGGATTTACCCCCTTCCCCCCTCCATATATACGCCGAATGTGCATAAATTATATATCGTCTCAATCTGTGACTCATTCTGTGTACAACGGTATATTGTTCATATCTCCAGGGCAAATAGTCTCTAAGCTAAAGTCATTTCAAGGTACCACTGCATTTTGAAGCTTGAATCAGTGGCGTGCCGACCATTCCTTTTGGGGGTACAACTCAAGTTACATTGGTCATATGATAATAATGCAAATATTTTTGTGTTCCTTACATGTCAGCGATATAGGGCCTCCCCGATGGCGCAGTGGTAGCGTCGTCGCCTTGTAATCAAGGGGTCCCGGGTTCGATACCCGGTGGAGGCACAAGTGGTTCGGATCCCACTTTAAACTGTAGGTCCAGTCCCGATTAGCCTTACTGTACATAAAGTGGACTTAAAACACCCAATTCAACAACAACAACATGTCAGCGATAATTTCTATGTGCATTTTGAACTTTTCATATAATTTTTTTCGGGGGCGGGAGGGAGAAACCCTATTTTAAAAAAAAATTCAGGGGATTTCCCCCTTTCCCCCTCCATATGTGCACCGAATGTGCATAAATTATATATCGTTTGAATCTGTGATTCATTCTGCATACAACGGTATATTGTTCATATCTCCAGGGCAAATAGTCTCTGAGCTAAAGTCATTTCAAGGTACCGCTGCATTTTGTAGCTTGAATCAGTGGCGTGCCGACAATTCCTTTTGGGGGTATAACTCAAGTTACATTGGTCATATGATAATAATGCAAATATTTTTCTGTTCCTTACCTTACATGTTAGTGATCATTTCCATGTGCATGTCAACACTGTCATGTACTTTTTGCTTGAGGGGAGGGTGGGGAACAAATTTTTTTTTCCCGAAATTTTGGAATTTTGAGAGTTAGCCCCCTCCCCCTGCCACATATACGCCGAATTTGCATAAATTTCATATAGTCTGAATCTCTGGTTCATTCCGAGTACAACGGTATATCACACACCTCTCTAGGGCAATTAGCCTCCGATCTAAACTCATTTAATTGAAACTCTGCATTTTGCTCAAAATCGGCTCGGGATAGAGAGGATTACATGTGAAAAAGGCCTTGGGCGGCAAAAGGTTAAAGCCATTACAAGCAATTAACTGCAAAAAAAATTCCTTAACCTGTTTGGAGTTCCACACTCGAACATAATTTAACTCAGTTTACCTCAATAGTAAATTGCCAATGAAATGTAAAATTATGATTCAAAAGAAACAAAGTGGGTTTTTTTGTGATTTTATTATCCAAATAAGAATATTGTGTAATTTCTAGAAATAATGAACCAGGTAATGAATAATTTGAAATTAAATTTAAAATTTTGGGTACATCAGCACTTAAGCTAACTTGCACCCATCACACCATAAGGGGCCCATCCCCTATCATAACAAAAATAAAAGCATGTCTGTAAACTAAAATATCCTTACCTGGGTGTGATGCCATACAACCCAAAACCAAAACTCCCACTCCGATCACCCAATACCACCCACACCTTCTGAAAATCAAACACACCATCCACTCCCTCCTTCCCATTCTTCACAGTGATCCCAACACCAGAGACATATTTCAGGACAAATTTAGGGTTGTTTTCCGATGCCACCCAACCTCAAGAACATCTTGGTCCGTAATACACCCATTCCCTCACATCCCACCCCACAAGTGCAACCACCCAGGTGCAAGACCTGCACCATACTCATTACCTCCCACACACATTACACCCTTACTATAGTGGAGCCCAAGTTAAGAGTTCAGTATGGGCTGTAATGGACTTTTACTTTTGAGATCACCACCCCAAAACGTGTGTTTCTGTCAGAAACAAAAGCCGTTAACATTCGAGGAGAAAATAATAAATATGCAAAAAGCAGAGGAAATGTAAGGTTCTGATGCTCTATACCTTCTTTTACAATTCAGACCATTCAAAAAAGGCACTTTCCTCTCTTGTGTTAACCGCGATTTGGGGAGTTAAAAATAACAGCCTTCCGCCTGTTGCCACTCGCTGCGAACAGGTGTTGGGAAGAGGGAAGGGGTGGGGAATGGCCAGGCAAAAGTTCGTGAATAGGCTTCCGTGGGGTAAAGTGGTTTCTTATTTGTGTGTGTGTTTTCTCATTTTGGGTAATTCTCCGAAAACAGGCATATAGCGGGAGACCCCCGGTTCACTTGCTCTTCCCAAAGGATGACTAACTATTATAAAAAGTAATGATAGCATTATATTAAATAAAATGATCGGGCAGTTCTTTTCCAGATAGTTAGAATAATAAATCAAGGTTTGACGCAAATGCATAAATAGGGAATAAATCAAGGTTTGATGCAAATGCATAAATAGGGAATAAATCAAGGTTTGATGCAAATGCATAAATAGGAAATAAATCAAGGTTTGACGCAAATGCATAAATAGGGAATAGATTTATGAGATACTTAAAGTAAATTTAATCCGAGATTTGTTGCTTGCAAAGCAATAACGTTAACTGATGGACACAAAGCGAGAGCATTTTAGATTGAATATTTCCGACGTATGTCTCTTTCTTTCTGTAATCATTGTTCACACAAATACAACAGAACTTCATCTATTTCACACCTCTACTAAAATGATAAATTGAGTTTTGAATCCACTTTTATGCACAGATATGTTAATTGGGACTGGACGTACGGTTTTATGTGAGATATGAACAACTATGTGCCTTCACCAGGTGTCGAACCCTATTCCCTCGATTAAAATGCGACGACGAGAGGGGCGGGGAGATTTGCTTTGATGTATACCAGTATCATGCCGGTATAATGAACACGGTTCTGTTTCAAATGAGACAGTGCACTGAAAAATGTGAAAGAGGCCTCCCCGATGGCGAAGTGGTAACGTCGTCGCCTTGTAATCAAGGTGTCCCTGGGTCGATCGATACCCGTTGGAGGCACATAGTAGTTCGGATCACACTTTAAACTGTAGGTCCAGTCCTGATTAGCCTTTCTGTGCATAAGAGAAAGAAAAAAACACTGCCGACACATGTGATAAAGTAGACAACAAGACGTATAAAAAGTAGATATATTCGGAAAAAGTTATTTTCAAATCTTCCTCCATGGACCGTCATTATTCTGGACCAACAGCGGCAAGCTTCCCACCAAGTCATGCATTCTTGTATTGAACAGTACCCGTTGATCACTAACTTTTGTTGCAGCTTGTACTACAGCAGACGTTCGATGCACGCTGGAGCTCTCTTCTACTGCGCACCAAACGGCAACACTGTCGCCATAAGCCCCATACTGAACTCTTAAGTTGGGCTCACCAATACATGGAAGGGATGTTGATTAGTGGGTGCCTTCTCAAAAGGTCACCCCCTGCATCCCATTAAATTATTTTACTGATGTATATAATTTACATCATATTTCTGCCACTTTTGGTTAATTGCGAATATGTGGATGAATGATGATGCAATGAGATGGATGCTAGAACAACCATCCCAGACTGCAAAATAAAGTCACCAGGGTGTACTATGTCATCGTGAGGTTGACTTTTGGGTGCCTTAACAGAAGGTCATCCCTTACACCCCATTGACTGCATGAGCAGTGGACATGTTGAGTGGAACGGAATCAGGTGGCTTCATGAATATACCACGTGTTATTCCTTACTTCATTAGTTGAAAAATTCCCAAAGGATTGATTGATCTTGAAATTATGGGTGTGACAGTAGTTGGGCTATTTTGCACCCGTCACATTAAACGAGGTTCAGCCCCTTACTATAATTAAAAAATAACACTGAACTACCAAGGCTTCACTGTCGCTGTTTTACCTGTGTCGAATCGTCTCTGCTAGTGCTACTGCAGGGCGCGAAATTTCCGGTCGCCAGGTCGCCATTGGCGACCAAAAGTTTGGGGCTGGCGACTAAAATTTTGTTGTTTCAAATGTGTGTCAAACATGCCCGAACATCTCAATCCAACATTCATACATGGTTTTGGAAAGCGAGCCGATTGAAAACCCCATGTCCACTCAATGCCGACCCCATCTTACAAATTATTTAATGTAGCATACTATGTAGCTAAACATGAGAAGCCATTTAAAGACTTTGCAGATCTGCTGTGTTTGGCAGGTAAACTAAGTGTGAGTGTTCTACCTAAGTATGGCAATAAAAAGCAATGCAGAGAATTTATTAATTTCATAGCTGAAACTTTGAAGTTAGATCTAGTGGAGAAAATAAAGAAAAGTACATACATCAGCCTTCTGATTGATGGATCCACAGATAGATAGTCAGTCGAGCATGCAAATGTGTATGTTCGATACGTGGATGCAATTGATGGTTACATCAAAGAGGACATTTTAGGAGTAATAGAGCTCTCAAACACTACTTCTGCTGGTCACTTCACAGCCATAACTGATTATTTAGTATTTAGATTGGGCAATAGGTTCAAATAAATACAGAAACAAGTATTACATTGTAGGCTTGGGTACTGATGGTGCAGCAAATATGGTCGGGCACAAATCAGGACTGGGTGTGCAAATGAAAAATATTTGTAATAAAATTATAAATATTCACTGCCTTGCACACCGTTTGCAGTTAGCTGTGTTGGAGTTAATATCTTAGAGCATTTGATTCCGTGATTAGGAATATTTTTCAGTTTTATCATGGCTCTGCTAAAGACTTCACCTCTTGAGAGAAACGGCAGAAGTTATAGGAGAAGAAATTCTAAAACTGAATGATATCCACGCTATTAGGTGGTTAGCCAGCAAAGAAAGTGCTGTAAGAGATCTCTTGCAATCATGGAAAGCTGTTGTGACCCATGGAAAAGACAATGAAAGTACTAAACCTAAGGGTTTGCTGAAAAGTTTGAAGCAATTTAAATTTGTTAAGCTTCTGTACTTCCTTTTGGATTTTTAGATGAAACTGAACCCTTTAAGCGTAGCACTACAAAATAAGAGTCTTTTGATTTCATCTCTGAAAATAATAATTGAACACTGTATTTCAGTTTTGGCTGACCTGGAATGTTGGACCAAGCAAATAAGATTTCTTGGACCATGCATTCATTTCAGGAAAGATCAGAAATGTTCAGCTCACAAACATTCAAAATAGAGAGCAAGAGTTTCAGACTGTTAGAGGAAACTTAATTAACAATGAGAAGGTGTACATCACAGAAAGATTGCAATCTATATCAACAGATGTGATTGTATCTCTGCATGTTTTCGACACCTTGAGTTGGCCTCCCAAAGAAAATATTCTTCAGTTTGGGATAGAAGAAATAAAGAAGCTCTACATGTACTTGAACCCGAGCCTTTATAATGAGAAAATGGATGTTTTGTTAGCAGAGTAGACAGAATACAAACTTTTGTTTCCTTCTCTGACTTTGAATCAGATGCTGGAGAAGATTCACAGTGAGGAATGTTCAGCAAGATTCCCCAATTTGCTCCAGATTTTGATTGATTGATTGAGTTAAAATTTATGGGTGTGTCGGCACTTAAGGCCATTTCGCACCCTTCTGTGTATACGAGGAAATGTCCCCTTATCTAAAATTGTGACTTAATTTTAAAAAAGGGGTGTAGATAGCCCCTTGGGAAAAACTAAAAGTGCAAGGTTGTAAAAAGACCTGCACGAGACAAACACAACACATTAAAAAGTCAGAATAAACTAAAAACCTCCTTACAGACGGTGGAAGAGTCCAGCTCTTCGCAAAAAACTAAAAACATGTGATAAAATACTGCTGTCATCACCCAAGAGGGATGACAAACAGCCGGAAAGGTTAAAAGTCTGCCTGAGGTAAGCAAGATCGACACATTCAACGAGAATGTGTCGGATGCTTAAAATAACATTACAGGTACGACACAACGGAGGGTCCAGCCCTTGCAGTAGGTGACCATGCGTGAGACGTCTGTGTCCTATACGCAGGCGGGTAAGAATAACGTCTTCTCGCCGAGAGGGACGACACGAGGAACGCCAAACACCTATTGTGGGCTTAACAGCGTGAAGCTTGTTCCCCGTTTCCACATCCCACTCGGTCTGCCAAGTGTCAAGAAGGCGAGAACGGAACACATTCTGCAGGTCGCTAGCTGGGAAAAGGTGGACGAGAACGTCGCCATCTGCATCAGCAGACTTGGCGGCAGCATCAGCTGCTTCGTTCCCCTGGATGCCCACATGGCTAGGGACCCAACAGAAGTGTACATCTGTGCTGTCAGATAAGGACACAAGCCGTCTGCATATGCGTTGCGCTACTGGATGCCGGGAATACGGCGAATCCAGAGACTGCAACACGCTGGTCGAATCACAGAACACAAGGACATTCTTCAGACCATTGACGTCTGCAAAGTGCAGAGCCTTTAGAATGGCGTACAACTCTGCCGTATAGATGGAACAGGCAGGATGTAGCAAGTAACTGGAGCTTTGAGAGTCTAGGACGAAGGCGCAACCAACTGATTCAAATGTCTTGGACCCATCCGTGTAAAACACATTAAAATTGGGGTGCTTCGCACGAAGTTCTAAAAACCGTTGTTGGTATACAACCATTGGTGTCTTTGACTTTGGAAGAGCAGTCAGAGAAAAATCGATAGAAGGTGCAGGAAACTCCCAGGTAGGGAGAGGCGAAATGAGTGGAGAGACGCCAGGAACATCACTGTCAACACCAAGTGCTGACAGGATCTCGTCTGCACGAACACCAAATGGTCTAGTGACACTAGGGTGGAGCCGATACCTTGCCAGCCTACTCTCGTCGGAGATGGTGTCAAATGAAGGATGTGAAGGCATCGAGCGAAGATGGAGGAAGTAGTTCACTACCAGCCGCTGTCTTCGCAGAGACAGCGACGGCTCAGATGCCTCTACGTACAAACTAGCGACTGGACTCGTACGAAATGCACCAGAGCACAAACGTATACCAGCATGGTGGACGGTGTCTAGGATGCGAAGTCTAGATGGGCGGGCAGAAGAATACACAACACATCCATAATCAAGCTTCGACCTGATGAGTGCACGGTACAGGTGAAGCAGTACCGTCCTGTCAGCACCCCAAGAAGTATGAGATAAAACGCGTAAAAGGTTGAGAACTCGAAGACAAGAGAACTTTAACTGGTGAAGGTGAGGTAGCCATGTTAATTTCTTATCGAAAATGAGGCCCAGGAAGCGGACCTCATTCACGAAGCACAGGGGAGATTTCCCCATGTACAGGTCAGGGTCTAAATGACATGTACGCTGACGACAAAAGCGAACACACACGGATTTCTCGGATGAGAAGGTGAAACCTGTTTCGGAGGACCACTCAACCAAACGGTTTATCGTCAGTTGGAGTCGACGAGAAGCTGACGCAAGATTCCGTGAGCGACAAAAGATCGTGAGGTTGTCTACATAGAGAAGGCCATGTACTGGGGAAAGAATGTTTGCCATAACACTGTTTACTGCTATGGCAAACAGAGTCACACTAAGTACGCTGCCCTGCGGGACACAGTTCTCTTGCTCGTGAAGATCCGAAAAGGAGTTCCCAACACGTACGCGGAAAAAGCGATCTGATAAAAAATTCTCAATAAAGTACACCATATGGCCACGCACGCCCCAAGAATGGAGCTGCTTTAGGATGCCAAAGTGCCACGTTGTGTCATATGCCTTTTGGAGGTCCAAGAAAACTGCAACTAAATGTTCCTTGTTGAGGAATGCATCCTGAATATGTGTTTCCAGCTGAACCAGATGGTCCAGTGTGGAACGGTTGGAGCGAAAACCACATTGGAAATTACTTATCAAGCAGTTTTCCTCCAAAAACCAGGTGAGAAGCTTGTTGATCATGCGTTCCATCAACTTGCACACACAGCTGGTTAAGGCAATAGGCCTGTAACTTGAGGTTGCGGTGCGTTGTTTACCTGGTTTCAGGATGGCTCCAGATTTTGACATTTTGAGCTGTTTACCAGTGAGCACAGCTTCATGTGTGAGAGGTTTCAGCTGTTACAACAGAGTCAAGACTATTTACAGGAACTCTCTAAAGACTGAGACACTGGATGATTTGCTCAGAGTTTCCGTAAATGAAACCCCCCCGTCAGTGTTTGACCCAGCAGTTGCGATTGTTAAGTGGTACTTCAGTGCTGAACGACAGCGCTACATAAACATTAATTCCTAAGGTATGTTCTTTTTAATAATTGCTCATATTTTTATTATTTATAAATATAAAATAGTAGCAAACAAAGATTTTAGTCCGGCGACTGACTTCAAACTTGAAATTTCATGCCCTGTGCTACTGCCTTTGCCTTTGAAACACTGTAAACGTTGGTGATTCCTTTCTCCTCCCAGTGCAGAGATATGATTTCATTAAGATTTGGCACAGCATACTGCAAAACCAATTTTATACATTAATATTCAATGGAGTAACAATATATGTTGATTGTGGCAATACCATACTCACTGTCGCTATGCAACTATCAGCAATTTTTGTTGAAGCATATAATACATCACATGAAATTCCTCGATTAGTGGTCAAGGTAGTGGAGGGGTTGATGGAGTGGAGGGTTGTAGACATTATAAATGACATTATGTCACCTCAAGCCTTCATCAATGAGGTAAAGTTGACTGCAAAGCTGTTTGAGGTAAAAATCAGGGAATTGCCACAATCCACAAAGTTACCTTGAAAATCATGATAATGTTGAGGGAACTCATCCCTTGTTGCTGCCACAACATTTTCATTGCAATTGGAGTAATACCGAACAATATTCAGTGCATAACATGCTGTTCCAGAAAAAAAATCATTACATTTGAACAAAATCAGTAATCTCAAAACCTCAATGTGGTATCAAATATGGCCTTAGTATAAAAAACACTGCCCTAAAAAATGTTCATGTTAGCGGGGGGAAAAACGTGGTAGATAATACGAAAACGTGAGTGAGTTACTAAATTATTTCTGCAAAACTTACTCGCAAATGTTCGATTAATTTTGGTGGCTTCTGCCATGATCCACTTGGGAACTTGTTGCTTCACTGTTGGATTGACTTCCGGTTCCTGTTGTTTCCTCACTTACTGCTAGGAGTGCTGGTGTAGCTAGTTCGTCTGCTGAAACTTAGACAGGGTGGCTACAAACAAACAGAAATGAAATTCCCTGACTTTTCCAGGTTTTCCAGGACAAAATTTACATTTTTCCCTGACAATTACAAACTAAACAAAATCGATCTTTTTGCAAATGGAAATAATAAACTCATTCAGATCCACGTATGGTCTTCTTAAGTACCACTATTATCTCCTATGAAATTGACTTAATTTCTCTCTTCTCTATGATTTGAATTCAAACTGCAAAATAGTGACTTTGGAAAATTATTACAATTCACAAGCTAGGGAAGAATTATGGAATTTTGTCATACGCAGTAAGTTTAATATAAAATACTTGATAATTTTTAAAGTTACAACTAAATGAGATAAGAGTGAAGAGTGATTGATTAAGAAATACAATTTGTAATTTATCAGTCTCCTTATATATTCTCGGTACTATATGTTGATATTTTCACTGAGGTTTGGAACCCTCTGCTTGCAAGAACCATGAGTGCGGACTCATTTTTCAATGCATAGAGCTACTTCTCTCTTCTCTGTAAAGCAAACAACTTAACTCTTGCATATAAGTGAAACAATTGAATCGAACAAAATAAAGTGTCATATTTCCTTACATTATCAACGGGATTTCTGCTTCAGTACAGTATATCCAAGTGAAGTACTGTGAAACTGACAACATGCAACATGACAACATTAATGCTGTCGAAAACGGTATGTAGGTATTAGAAATTGAACACAAGCAATTTATAGAATTGCATTGTGTGGGTACCTGATTTAGCTAACCACACATTAAAACACGAAAACACTAATAATAAAAGCTTATGAAAGTTCATATACGAGGGGCATCCTGAAAAAAGCTCCAATGGTGTATATACACAGCACTAGTGGTAGGAGAGCGACACACACACATGCAGGCAGGAAGAAGTGGCATGTAGCTGTAATCTGGTACAGTTGCAATGCAGCAGTTTTAGGACAGTTCAAGGTTAAACATTGCAGCTCTCACACAGTCTCTCACCGACTGCGACGTAGCGTAAATTGCATGCTCAGAATTTGGCACAGAGCCACCAGCAATCGTGTGAGGTGTGCAGACCAGACGTCGTGAGTGATAGTATGGTCATACGATGGTGCAGACCATTCATGGAAGGCCAATCGAATGTGCACAACCCCATACAGCTGAGCACACACGGGTCCTTTGCATCACTTCAGGTGAGAGATCTTGGACCACTCCCTGAACAGCCCTGGCCTTGAATGTACCGACTTTCATCTCTTTGCTTTATTGAAGAGGTTTCTGGCAGGGCAAGGTTTTGACAACTACACTGCGGTAGAGATAGTTCCAGTCTTTGCTGTCAGACACATATGCCATGGACATACAAAATTTAGTGCCATGCTACGACAAATGCCAGAACAACGGTGGTGATTATGCCGAAAATTAGGTTATGACTCACTGTTACTAATGCAATAAATTACAACTGATATTCTTGTTTTATTTATACCTAATCGGCAGACTCTTTGATATTTTGTTATTTTTTTTTCAAATTGGTGTATTTTCTTATTTTTTTACTTTTTGCTATACGGTGTTATTTTTCCCAAAATTCAAATTTTCATTTTAGCGCATTTTCTGGCAAATATCTGAAATTATACCTTCATGGTGTTTTAACACTACTGTTTCAAATTGTAAGTCACATGGCTTACGTCTCTTCGCGAGAGTTTGATATCTTGAAAGTTATTTTGGGAAAGTTATTTTCCATACCCCTTTTTGAATTTTAAGGTAAGAATTTTAGATAATGGAATTTTTCCCGTATATACTGAAGGGTGCATAATGACCATAAGTGGCGACGCACCCAAAAAATTAAAATCAATCAATCTCACGTGACAGATACCGATATATTATGGCACCAAAAATTGGCATTATCTTTTTTTCACTCGTTAGTGTTACGTTTCCAAAATTCGCGTTTTTGTTTTAGAACATTTATCTGCCAGATATACCGAAACTTAATACTGCATTGTGGTTTTAAACTATTATTTCAAATTGTAGGTCACATGGTCTACATACTTTCGTGACAGTTTGATATGTTGGAACAGATTTTTGAGGAAGTAAAAGTAAAGTGCTCCCCTGCACTTTTCCATGAAGGTGTATAGGGGTGTGGAGTTAGGGTCCCACACTTTCTTGATCACGGTCGAAGGTGGGGGTGATGTGATCAGCACCATGCTCCTGGCTACTTTATCCCTCAAAGTATCCTCAAGGTACCAGCTTCATATGATGCTGGGTGGGTGCCGGAGCAGTTTGAATAGGTGGAAAACATCCCGGTTCTCCCTTGGAGGGGACCGACCCCGGGTCTCTCGCATAGTAGTCAGATGCCCTAATGACTGAGCTCCATTATTACTCGCTCGACAAATGCCGATGGTGCGCACTTAGCTTGGTAATTCAAAACATATCTCGTGCGACAAATATGAAGATGCGGCTCTCGTGTGACGGTAGATACGCACTCGATCTCCTGTTAGAACCTGCCACTTTGCTCTGTGATGCAAATGGTTTCGATAGAAGTTGAAAAAATCGTTGGAAATACATGATTTAATGTGGCTGTCAGAATTATTTCATGTACGTATAAGTATACCTATAGTTTACTCTTGAGTAAAATGTTGGAAAACTTGCATGTTCTATGTACACAAACATGGCCTAGAAAAGACAAGAATGTTTCGTTGTTTTACTACATTTCTTTAAAAAAAATTGCTAAAAACGCCAACAATTCACATTTTATGCCAAATTAGCATTATTTCGATATTTCGAAAGGCCAAAAATGTGTCCGAACATCACTGCACATTCCTCAACATAACTTCGCAGCAATTATCAGTTTTCACGGTTTTGGCGTTTACGGTTCCCTACTAATCGGAAATTATTTTCTGGCCACCCCTTGTATAAATCAGTAGATGGAAAGTGAAAATTTAGCAGGGCTGGCAGAGAAAAGTCAATTCTTGAAGAAAGTGATTTTCTTTTATGATTGAATGATTCGAGTAAAGATATTAAAATATTTACGTTTTTATTATTAGTATTTTATTTCATAATATTGGAAATTAACCTTACTCAGTGAGAGATTAATGACCATCTCTCAAGAGTTCAAACAGACAGGACAGAGAGTGGTGTTAATTTCATTGCAATACTAGTGTTGCAGTAAATTTGAGGTTGCGAGCATGCACTTGCCAATTTTTATAACGTTACCAATGCAGATTTATATTATATATAGTATTCAATATATATCCCGTTTGGTTGGATTCTTCTTGATATCTAATAATAGTGCAATGCCATTGTAAATGTATGTTAACTTGTGCGAAACCAGTAATACGTCAGGATGATGAAAGAAAACCTTCGTAAGCACTGCTACATTAAATAAGGTGAAGTGAGCCAGAAGAGTAATAAAATTCCAGCAGCATATTTTCAGTTTAAAGCTCTTCTTGTTTATGCATGCGATTTTTGTTGGATGTTGCAGTCCATGCAATTTCTGTCGCATGTTGTAGGTATGTATCAATAGAACCTATTTTTTCCCCATGTTCCTTCAGTTTGCCAACAAAATGCCTTCCTATCGGACGACGCTATACGCTCTTATCCCCTCCATCTGTTGACAAGACCCCCTTACCTACTCCAATACGGACAAGAAAAAATGATAATTCAATGCATTTTCCACGTAATATTTAGAGGCTAAACTAAACCTTTACTCCCCCGATGATACCATATGGTATCATCAGAGTAAGGTCGTACTGCCCCGATGATACCATATGGTATCATCGTGCTGATTATGAAATGAATGTGCTTTTTGGACCTTCATACTCTTATATTTGGGTGGAAATCTGACAGGTCTGGAGCAAGCCTGGGAAATTCACATTGATGACCACCCTCTCCCCCTCTCCGCGACATATCAATGCCACATTTCCGAACAGAGTTTCACATTTTGGCTCATTTTTCAACTTGCATGGCACCCAGGAACATGAAACATGTTTCAATCAATCTCTTTGGAAACGTCCATTCCTTGAAGAGAATACTAAGGTTTGTGCCTTCTTCCCCAAAATAGCGGGAGAAGATGGGCAAACTAAAGATTTTTTTTTTTTAAAAAAATTGAAATTCGGTGGTCGCGTCCCCCAAACCCTTCCTCGGTTCGGCGTTCTGAATTGTACACGGTTGCATGCTCTGATGTTTTAGCTGAAAAACAAAACTTATCCGAAGTAGATTGCTCCGATAGTGCCCAAGTCGTAACAATTTTCCTCCAAAGAGTGTTCGAATTTAAAATTCCCGCCGAGAAGCCCGAACGAGAGAAATTTCTCTCTCTCTCTCTCTCTCTCTCTCTCTCTCTCTCTCTCTCTCTCTCTCTCTCTCTCTCTCTCTCTCCTCCTGCCATCACTGGTTTCTGGCGCCGTGATTGTGTTGCGCATAAAAGGGGCCTAAAAGTTGAGGCCGAAACTTGCGAACGAGATTTCCTGTTCCCGTGCAGAGTTCCATAACGATATCTTTAAATAATAATAAAAAACAAAAAAACAACAACAATGAAGACGAAATTCCCTGACATTTCCCTGACTTTTTTTGACACCTCAAATTCCCTGACTTTTCCCGGTTTTCCAGGTCTGTCGCCACCCTGTTAGAGAATTCACTCCAGGCTGAAGTTCACAATAGAACTTGAAAAACCAAGGCAGCATGAACTTTCTAGACCTAACTATCAAAAGAAGGGGCAACAAATTCAGCACCACAGTCTACAGAAAACCAGGGGCAGGGAACCAATATATCCACTCCCTCTCCAATCATCCACCCAAACTTAAAACCATCGAAGAGCTTTCTCTCACTGCACAAGTGAAGGTAGAAGTTACCATGATTACAGACATAGGACTTCAGAATGGGTATACACAATGCATCAACTTTCTACATGGCATAGCAAAGCTGAAATGCAGGTGTGACAACCTAACCAACACCACCCACCCATTAGCAATAAAACAAAATGCATTGCCTTCCCTTACCACCAGCAAAATTCAGCCACCTGGCCAAGACCATGGAACAGTATGACATCAAACTTGTACACAAACCAATGAACAAAATAGACAGTACCTTAAAAATAAAAAAATAAAAAAAATAAAAAGAGATCCTTCCTTTCACCACTTGACAACCCAGGAGTATATGATGCCCAGTGTGAGTGCAACTCGCATTACATTGGCAGATCCATCAACCCACTACACAAACACAGGATCCAAAAAGTTTCACTCAGGCATACAGCAAACACACTGATTGTTCCGTACCTTGTACAGTTGGAGCCAAGATGGCTGCCAGATTACTCTCAGGACACTATTGCCTACTGTAAAGGTAGTGAATAGTCTGCGAGCACAGAGAAGAGATGTCATGAAATGTATTGCAGGCTGTCTGCAATTAATGTAGTATTTTGCAACGAATACATCATATATGTATAATTGAGTGCCTTTATTATGTGTACTAGTCTGTCTAGCATCTTAAGCATTCCTGGAAACACTACAGATGGGATACGAAACAAGAAGAGTGCTTCCTGTTGATCAGTGGGTGCGAACACTGATTGACACCAAAATCAAAGAGACGCACGCAATTATGCACTTTCCACACAATCTTAATATCGACAGTGGTCACGCACATCATGTTTGGCTCAAGCTATTGCAACAACTTAAACTGATCACACACAGCAGACGAACTGGCTACACCAGCGCTCCTAGCAGTAAGCGAGGAAACAACAGGACCCAGAAGTCAACCCAACAGTGAAGCATCAAGTTTCCCAAGTGGGTGGTGGCAGAGGCCACCTAAATTAATCAAACATTTACAAGTAAGTTTCACGGAAACAATTTAGTAACTCACTTATGTCTTCATACAAAACATTTTTAAAATTCATTAAGTGACCTCTGTTACAGATTTGGTAGATTCCAAAATATTACAAAATAGAAAACTTAAAGCCTCATTAAAAAATTCCTTTTAATTTCAAGAGACATGGAAAGTCAAATTAGATAGCCTATTTAATACCACACATACGTACTAGTACTTGTAAGCTTCCATGGGAACAGAATGAAGAGAGGAGGCACTGTCATAGTGAATAACATTATGAGAAGTGAAAAAAATCATTAAAAAGATATCTAGATTTAATTACAGCAGAATACTCAATTCACTTTGTTCAATTTTTTCAGCACTGAAACTATGCTTAAGAATAAAATTCACTTTTAGTAAAATGTATCCAATTCCCTCTTTATGCATTATTCAAAAATATTCGATTGGTTCATAGATTGATTTTGTTTACTTTGCTTATCTGCTACTCTTGGCTAATCGCGAGGATGTGTGATAAAACAAAAGTGATGAAGGAGCACCCACAATCACCCATACCCATGCTGCAAATCGAACCCAGGACCCCTGGCATCGTAGCATGCTGTGCCAACTACTCTGCCACAGAGGACTGCTCATGCAAAAATGTACTGCATCAATTAACTATTACGTACTTCACCCTGGCCATGCGGTCTAAGGCATCATGCTTTGGGATCCGGGTATGAGACACGCGCAGGCTCGACTCTCCTGAGGCAAGCATAACAACTTTTCTCCAGATATTTCGGCCTGAATATGGAAACCGTGGCCACCCACAATTCTAACGAAATTTGGGAGTTACAAATGTGCAACATAAACTGGCCATAGAAAACCTACAACCATGCCCAGGGGTTCTTCGAGCTGACCACACATCATCCCATAACTGGTTGGATGATGTCCCACATCCGAAGGTGGGAGTGAGGCCAGCGGTCGGTAGTTAGGCCTTGGTTCTCGCCAGCTGTAGCACCACGGATTATTATATCAATTGATTATTATCATGCTAAAATTATGATGTGCAGTTATGGATTCCTGTATAAGGGAGAGACTGACAATAAAATGAATTACCACACTAACTATTTATGGTCTCCTCAATGGGATAGTGGTAACGTTGTTGCCTTGATTCAGTGCCTGGTGGAGGCAAACAGTGGTTTAGATACCAATTTAAACTGTAAGCCCGTCTCGATTAACCTTTTCATGCATCAAATGTAATTAAAAACAAGGTCAAACTAATAACTCAAAACACAAACATTGTTAAACCATACTCTGGATAATTGATACTGTTATATCCATCAAAAATCAATTTCTAGTATGATTTGAGAAAATAACCTGATGACGCAAACTGTGACTTGTGCTATCAATTATTTGGAGTATTAAAAGGTTTGCCAAGCTGTTTTTTTTTTTGTTTTTTTAAAAAAAAGTTTTCTCAAACTGTTAAAAATACCTTAACTCACAAGTATTTAACCCGGTAGTAGAGCCATGATTCATACACAAAGGCTGACGTATATTTCTCACATATTTATATAACCCTTTTTTATTATTTCTCTGGACCACTTAAACACAGCAATTATTTATTTTGCATGCTGTCAATTTTCTCCGCCCCCTCCACAATGGCTCCACAGGTTCTCTATCCTTATCCTGAAAAATGTAACTAGATACAAAGACTGAAACCTTAACTTCAAGTAAATTCCAACAAAGTTTTAAGCTATGGTTACACTAGTTTCTCCACATTATTGAATTGAACAAAAGGTAGACATTTACAATATTATGCAATGTTCTCCTGAAAGAATGAACAAGCTGATAAGTATTAAAATGTGTTTTTTTTAATGGATGGATTTACCTAGAAATTCAAATTCTTTTTATTAAAGGGTCAGTTCAGCCTGTGGCTGTTCTCCCACCTAACCCAGAGCAAAGAGGGTATCCCCCCATGCACCAATTGGAAAGTGGTATCACAGTTGCCCTGTAACCAAGGGGTCACAGGTTTGATACCCAGTGCAGAGAGACTGCAACTTGAATCACTGCAGGTTCAGTCCCAATTAGGCTATTTGTGTTAAAAGTAAAGGCCTCAGACTTGACAGCATACAATATCAGACATGCCACAGGTTCTTCATTCGATAGCAATTAACAAAGTTAAGGTTCCATACGTACGCACACACTCATGCATAAGTGGCAATCAAAACAGTCATGCAAATGTAAAGAGTACAGTAAAGGTGTACGGCATGTTTTCCATCATTCCCTGGCACTGACACCAGTGCAGGGTACAATCTTACATGAGAGCCAACTTTGCTTGAAGTCCACTTCATGCACACATAGGCTAATCGTGACTGGAGCCACTATGTGCCTCCACCTGGTATTGAACCCGAGACCCCTTGACCACAATGCAACGACGTTAGCACAACTACATTGGGGAGGCACTACATGTGAGGTTGATTCTTGGGTGCCTTGTGAAAAGGTTACTCATTACACCTGCTGTATCATAAATTAAAATGTAAGTACCTGTTCCTACAAATTCCAGATGAGATTTTATACATTATGGATAACCATAGAACACTAGTGTACATAAAATGTACATGTGGTCTGCACTAAATTCCTTTTCCTTAGCCCTAACCTCTCACCTATTCACTCCTCCACCTAGCCATGCTTCGAGCAGTCTCTCAGTCGTAAGGCATAATCATGGTAAGAAGTGTGCATCTTCATTTTGTTTCTTATGTTGTGCACTGTATATCAACTTTACGAAGCTCTGAAAAAGAACAATAAAAATCTTAACCATAAGTTTGACATGCCTCTAGCAGGGTGGGCCCAGCCCAGTTTTCCCCCACGTGGGTTTTCTCAGAAAAAAAAAAATTCAGTCACAATGTGGTCTTTATCAGAAAATGTTGTAAATTATTGCTTTAAATACTTGTGAGGTTCTAAGATTGTCAAAATTTTGGAAAACTTATAAAGAAAAGGCTTAGCAGAGCGGTAAAAATTTGGTATTCCCTGGACACCTATAACTTCTTCCTATAGTCCATTAAGCCTTGTTTCCATGATATGAAAAACTCAATATGCTGACCAAGGCAGAAATTTATTTTATTATAAAACAAACTAAACGTGCAATAAACTAAACTACCTGCTTCGCGGAACATTCGTTAAGGTGTATTCAAGTTATTTTGATCACAGTAATTTCAATCTTTCACATTACGGGTACTTCTTTCTCATAGACTTTTTGCTTGCCTGAGACACAATATGGTGCATACACTTTCTTAGATAATCGTGCATCGTGCTTGTGTTTCGTCGATTTTCATTAGTTATGCAGTTTTTGAACCTTCGGAACCCAAGAAATACCCGTAAAGTTTTTTGCATTGTTTTACGAAGAAAAATTGTAATGATTCATGGGGCTATCCATCCTGGAATCGGTGGGAAATTTAAACTAAAAAAGTATTTTCGTTTGAAATTTTTGAGTCCAAATTTCCCACAGATTCCAGGTTCCGCCCCTGGGGTAATTGACCTATCACCCTCTACCCCTACCCCGGCCCCCCTCCGCTCTGGCTTTCTCTATAGAGTCCCTGTTAAAGGCTGTTAGAAACTGGGCGGAGTCACCTGCCCCCAAATGAGCCTGAAACTTGAAAATTTGAAGAAATCAGTTTCCAGTTCAAATCTACACGGAACTCTTTTAGACCGTAACTTCCCACGTCCATGGGCTCTCTTCGAACATGCATATACACAGCCCATTCCTTCTAACGAGTAGCTTACATTCACTGCCACATTTTCAACATTCCTTTCCTTTCTTCATGATCCCATGTTCAATTAAAAAATCCACTGGATGTTCCACATCCGGTACAAATTTCACCATGCATCCATGACACATCATGTTTCTAACTTTCGTTGCAAACACAGATGGTTTCAAACACAGGATACCCAATGAACATGAACAAAAAAACAATCACGACGTGTGAAGATTTACGAAAGTGTACGCGCCAAAGGCTATTGTCTGTCGGAGAATTAATTTTCAACAAAGAACATGAATTTCCGTTATCATTCATTCCACATCACACAAAACACCTTCCAGACGTTAGACAATGATACAGGAACTTATTACCGTACGCAGTTTCTTCTATAAAAATGAAGAAATTTGTGTGGGGAATATTAGATTAGTACCAAATTTTTAGATAAATAGTTTGCGTTCATTGATGTAGCATACTTGAACAACGCTTATAATTTTGAAATGTGGGAGCACTTTGGTTATCAGTCACTAGCTTATAATTTTGAAATGTGGGAGTACTTTGGTTATCAGTCACTTCCTTATGTGGCGGAAACCATAGTTTCAACTGTGATGATCAATTGATACAATAAATTGTTGCATGTTTAAGTATTACAAGGGAGAATTGAGTGCATTTAATTGAAATCGGACCAGTCTTTAAATGATTTTTCTCATTTCTCATCCTAACGGATTGCTTGCCTATGGAGGATAAATGTTATTTATTTCTGGTTAGGAGTTCCATACCCATATAAGTTATACACCTTCATATTCTATCACAATTTCAACTTTGTGCACAAAGCTTACAGGAGCATTATGTACTTGCACTATAATTTGACAATAAAATTATCATGAGTGGTAACAGTTCCAAATGCTTTATAATTTTTTCCAAATTCTCCTAGCAGGAAGAGAAATTATCATAGAATTTTTGCAATTATTATCAGACAAAATTGAACTTTCCTTAAAGTAATGAGCACTGTTTGAATTTTTAAAAAAAAGTTATTTTTGTTGAAAAAAACACCTTCAAAATTATCTTACACAAGCATGCATGCTTCCCGTGGACAATGTATGTTCCGTTGATAAGCTACTGTAAGTATCCTAGACAAGTGGGAATTAATGTAGAAGTAAATTTAGAATCATTTAGGGAAAATTATTTAGCTCCATCCAGAAATCCTCCACCCTCGATTTCTACCTGTCACTTGTCAACAAAGCAGAGGCGAAGATATAGTACAAGCAATGCAAGCACTGCTTGCATAATTCGAATATCATTTAATGTACTTAATGTTCTAACCGTATTTAGTTTCCATCGCACTCGATTTCGCGAAAAAATCCGGCCGCAAACTCCCCCAGCAGCTCTGTAGCAAGCACCAGCCTCAATGCTTGCAGCCGTTCTGCAGGAAAATAAGGCCTCCGAAGGAGTCACATGGCGAAGCGTGAAATTCTGGTGGAACCCGTCCACAAAGCTTCTACAAAAAGCTGTGCTTTCCGAGCTTGCGTGATTCCCGAAAATAGCAGAGTTCAACCGAAAGCAGAAGGATTCATCTATGGGTATGTTGCCAGCAAAAACTAGTAACGAATATTTGTCTTCATGAACACGTAAACAAGATCGCAAATATAATAATTGTTAGTCATAAAATAACTAAAAGAAGTTATTATCACTGTTCTAAATTACATATATATCATATTATATTACAAATTATTTTAGATTTCACGAAATGTAAAAAGTTTTCTCAGGGAGGGAGGGAAGATTGGACGGACCTTGGTCCAGCACCCTGCTTCCTGGTCGATCCAGCTCAAATTACGCCAGAAGTGTTGACCGCTACCAGTGTTTGCAACTGCCAAATTATTTACGCAGTAATTCAAGTGAGCTCTTTCACAAATTTTACAATCAATAAATTGTATACATTCTGCATATTATGAGCACAAGAATATGTTTTAATGATTGATTGATTTGTTGTTTTAAGTCCACTTTATGCACAGTAAGGCTAGTCGGGACTGGACCTACATTTTAAAATGGGATCTGAAACACTTGTGCCTCCACTGGGTATCGAACCCGGAACCCCTTGATTACAAGGCGACGACACTACCACTGCGCCATCGGGGAGGCGCGAATATGTTTTAAGTTCTATTATGATGACGCAAGTGGTGTTCCCAGGGTCTTTTTACGGTCCCCATTTTGTCATCTTTTCCTTCCTTTGACGTTTTTTCTTAGATATACTGGGCCAAAAGGGGGTTATGTCTACCATCCACCCCCCCCCCCTTTGCTCCGGGCACGCCATTGAATGACACTTTATTACTTAAATATTAATGTACATACTCGTTCTGCTGAAATGATTCTGATTCCTCCGCGTAATTTTTATCTCCAAACTGATATATCTTTCCTTTGTGACGGATAAAATTAAGGAAATAGGTTGGTATCACTTTCTGTTGTTTCAGAGATTTTCAAAGTGATCTTGTGTGGATGCTTGTATTTGCAGTTGTGGAAAGCGCATGGGATACTGTGAGTGTTTGTTGCTTCGTGTTTTGTGCTGTGAATTTATCGGAATGAACGCGTATTTAGGAACGGTTGATGTGAAGTGAGGGTGTATTATTGAGCAATTGAAAATTGCTTCGTTTAGCTCGAGAGAGATAAGTGTTAAAATGAAAATCGTGGAAGGGGGTCGACCAACACCAAGAGTTTGAAATTTATTGTGGTGAGTACATCGTCTATGCATGTGTTTCTTTGCTTTGAAATGAATTTTTTATTGTTTGTGTTTAACTTTTTATTTAGTGTTTAAGTTACTCCAATGCAGTTTTTAGGGTGCCCAAAAATACTAAATTACATCATGCAGCGTAAAATAAACAAATGATTCCCATTCTTTTTATCTAAATCGGTTTGGTCACCGTTTGACCATATTAAATAATAATGAACAAATAAAGGTACTAATAAGTAAGTAAGAAATTCCGTCTCCCTTTAGTCGTATGCGGAAAGTTCGCATATGCAAAACGTTTAATATCATATGAATAACGTTAAATGGATTTTTTTTAAAAAGTAAATGTGACGTTTGCGGATCATATGGTTTATTTTTAGTCACTTTATTACGATATTCTGACAAATCCAGCGACTGGGTAAATGAGGCTATAAACCTTGAATCTTTCCCCTCGGCATGTCTTTGTACTACATGTTTTGTTGTACTGAAATATTGCTTGCCTCCTTCGTAAGACTACGCTTCGCTACTGCAACAAAGAATATATTGTCCATAGAAAGCAAGCATGCTTGCGTAAGGTAATTTTTAAATTTGTTTTTTCAACATGTTTTATTATTATTTTTTTTAATTAAACAGTGCTCAAGGTAATTTTTAAGTTGCTTTTACCGGTAACAGTATGTTATAGTGAAAACACATTTCTTAAAATTTACAGGAGAAACTACTTACGGAACTGAGTTTCTGTAGCCTTTTGGAAGCTCGTGGAATTGTTTTCTCCCTTCGTTCAACTTATTCTGCCAGTAAATCATGTATTTTTCAACATAAATGTATCTCCGATGCACGATAGCTCTTGCCACCATTACTGCTTGCATTACCGTCGACTACGTGAATCAAATGTCTGGTGCGTTCGATTATGTTAGTTCCTACTGTTAGTGTAGGAACCACGCGGTAGTTTTACAAGATGACGTGTGAAGGTTGCATTGTCAAATATTTTTTCTCCAAATTAATTTTTTATGTTTTCCTAACGTAACTGAACCTAACCTAAACTTCCGTGAATGGTTTGTGGATCAACTTTCATTTAAAAATCTTCTGTGAATAGTTTGTGCGGCATTTTTCAGTTAATAAGTTTGGAAACACTGCATATCAGCTGACGATAGACAACGTGAGTCAAGATTAGCCCGCCATATTGTGTGTAACGAAAGCGAATTAGCAATGAGCAATAAATACATGTAATGTGAAAAATTACGCAGTGTAAAAATCCCACATTCAAAAATGTTCGGCTATGCATAACAGATAAGTACAAATGTAAATAATTAGGAAATAAACGAGTGAAATGTGTTTTCACTACACAATACTGTTACCTTAAGTAAAATTTCAGTAACCACCAAACGTCTCTAATTCCCTTATTTTCTTACATTTCACATTGATACTTATGTATTTTGCATTCCTAAGGATTTTTGAAGATGGCATTTCATTTTTTAATGCAAATAATCTCAATTTTAGACATATAAGAGTATTTTTTTTTGTTCGCTTTCGCTTGCGTTACACGCGATATGGCGAAGAAATCTTGACTAGCGTTGTCCATGATCAGTGGTTATGCAGTGTTGCAAACTTCGTCATAGAAAAATACCTACTTTCGGGTTACTGATTTTGCATTTCTTTCCAGGTTCAAAAAATGCAAGAACGATTGATAAATATTCCCACGAACCATGCACGGCAAGGTTAGGTTAGGCAAACATAGTTAAAATTGTTTTTTAAAATTAGAAAAATATATCTTTTTTCGGGTTTGAAAACCCCACGAACCATTTATTAATAGCCCCACAAATCATGCACGGCAAGGTTAGGTTAGGTTCTGTTAGGTTAGGCAAACAGTTAAAATTGATTTTTATAATTAGAAAAATTGAAGATCAATTTTTTTTTTAGACATTCCAATTCTTTCACAATTCCATGGTGAATTACAAATTCTAGTGGATCTTTAACGCCGTGCAATTTCACCACGCATTCTGTGCACATCATGTTGTCGCAAGTTCGTAATCTAAAATGATAAACAAAAACGCACATTTATTTACATTCTACAACTGTTACACAGTTACAAAACCATGCATTTGGAAATACTGACTAGTTGTTACGTCATTAAACGCACGCAAAAATTTAGTTCACGTAGTAGACGGACATCAAGGGAACAGCTTTCGTGCATCGGAGTGAAATTAATGTCGAAGGTACTACTTGAGACACCTATAAATCATTTATCTCACACTTTTTACATTGCCAACGTATTATACTGCATTGCGAAACACTTCTTTAGGTGAAAAAAATTAATTTCTAACAAAAATAATGTCCACTTAAATGCCTCTTGCGTAAGAATTGACAATATAGAAAAAGTCTGTAAATTTGTTAATTTTCGGTATACTAAGTAATGTTGGCCTCCTAATCACGAATCTATTTAAAAAAAACTTAAAAACAATTCACGAAAAAAGTTCAATTTTTGACAGAGTAATTATTAAACCATTGACGTTAACCCAAAAATTCACGATAGCCCCACGAACCATCATGGGGACGAGGTATGCCTACTAGGTTAGGTTAGGTTCCATTAGGACTCCTTTCGTTCAATTTAGAATATACGGACAACATCGGTTTTTCTCGAAAGAAAATGCACTGAATTTTTTTAATATTAACTTTCTACGTCCTGCATTCCACTTCTTTCTTCAAGATTCCGTGTTCAATTACAAAATCCACAGCATTTTCCAAACCCGGCAACAACTCCATAACGCATCCTCGACACGTCATCTTATAGCAAAAACATGGCAGCAGCAATAGTGCGTCGGAAAGAGATTTTCGTAGAAAACCACAGGGATTCTCATTAAAATGGATTAAAACTACATTCCTGAACTTCAACAACGCTACAGAAAATTATTTGTGTAAGTACTTTCTCTTGTAAATTTGAAGAAATCCGTCTCACCTATAGTAAAGTGTTACTAAAGTGAAGTGTAAAAGTGGTTACATAAGAAACTACTTACGGTAATAAGTTCCTGTAGCATTGTCTAACATCTGGAAGGTGTTTTGTGTGATGTGGGAATGTTTCATAGGGGAAATTCCTGGTGAGTTCCATAGGTAAAGGTAATGTAAATTTTCCCGTGCATATAACACCGTGCCCAGGGGCGCCGACTTGTCAAAATTATTGGGGTGGCTCTGATCACTGAAATAAATGAATGAATGACTCACTCCCTCCCTTTTTTAAAAATAAAAATTACGTCTTCGTATAGCAGCAGTGGCGGTCCCTCCATGGAACAGAGGGAACAGGCTGTTCCCTCCTACTTACTGCGCTTTTGGGCTATTTAAATTATTTATATTAACATAATAAGAACACTTTTCTCTCGAAATCAACGTTTCCAAAAGTAACACTGAAGAAAATCTTTCACCGTGGCTGGACGTTTGTTGACGTCATCTACCCCCAACGCATCATGGTTCTCACCCCATGCTCTACCATGCCCTCTACTGTCTGAAGCCGAGTATTTCCGACCACGCCCGAAGTTAAACGATCCCCACGGCACCACGGAAGCTGAACTGAGCTGAACACTCTAGCTGTTCCCTCAGAGAGATATTGCGGATTCGCTTTTCTTCCAGTTTTTGCTATGTGCTGAAGTTTAATCGCGTCACAAGTGATACATTTGAGTGTAGAAAGTCTATAACTTCCTAATCTCGTTGAGAACTTGCGTCTGACATTCATAACGAACTGGAAAAATCTTCTACAGTCTAAGCGTCTGCTAAATGCCTTGGCTAAACGCTGGGAAATAGCTTCCGAGGGAACAGCTCGCACCCACCTGTTCCACCAACCCCAAGACCAAAGTTTCAAGGCATGCAGTGGCAGGACAAGAAGCGAATGTTGCGAGTGTTGTATGATCGACCGGCTGAGGACGAAAGCCTTTAGTTCATTCAACTTTGCAGAAAATACAACAAACCAACACATATTCTAACTGAATTAAAAACTAAAACGAAATCATACACAGAGCATTTTCAAACGAGTTACTACAACTCTGTAAATTATTAACTGAATATTCTTCCAGTGGCAAATTATATTGTTGTCCTTGTTTAATCCTGAGAAGGGAGTCTGGAACAGGTCGGGTTTTGTCACATTAACAACTTCTACTAACAGGGTGGCTACTCACCGGGAATTTCTTGAATTCCGGGAATTATGCGTGAATTATTGGCTCCGGGAATTGTGCGTGAATTCTGCTTGAAATTTTCTCTGTAGACATGAAAAATTGCAACTTTTTAAAATCCCAATTCCATTGAATTTATACATATTTATTAATGACCTGAAACAAGTTTTTCA
Organism: Lepisma saccharinum; assembly: GCF_977018435.1. Lineage (NCBI taxonomy): Eukaryota > Metazoa > Arthropoda > Insecta > Zygentoma > Lepismatidae > Lepisma > Lepisma saccharinum. The sequence goes on along the minus strand of NW_028142899.1, from coordinate 6,017,656 downwards.
CAGTTTAGGTTTTATTTTTATTGAGGAAGGTAAATAAAGCTGCGTGGAAAATAAAACAGAATTCTCTCAATCCATTTGCTTTGTTAGTGTTCTTTGAAGAACAATCCATCTGATAGACTGAAGATTATTGCAAGATAAAATATCTTGAAGTTGATTAGGTAAATTTAAAATTCTTATAGAATGAACAATTTTTCGTAGATTACTATTTCCCGTAACATATGTGACTTGTGTTTGTAGATGTATTTATGGTCCCGAGTAGCAGTGGCGTGCCCAGGATTTTTGTAAGGGAGGGGTTACCTATACTTTTTCTCGGTAGTCCGCCCTCATTTTGTCATATTTTCCTACCATTGACGTTCTTTTTTTAGGAATATTGGGCCAAAGGGGGGTATAACCCCTACCAACCCCCCCCCTTGGGCAAGCCACTGCCGAGTAGCTATGTGAAATGACAAATGTAAACTCCGCACCTTAAATTATATATATGTACCGTCCAAGTGAATTAGAATTATTGGATTCATTGGAATCGCACAAACCATATATTGTTAATATAAGTATTTGTTTGTGTGTATGTGTGTGGATGGTGAGAGACTGTAAAACCTTAGTTTGAAATAGAGAAAACATCTGCTTGAATTTTTGTAAAGTTCGCTTTGAAAACCGGGAATTATACTTGAATTTTACTATGGTCCTACAGTAGCCACCCTGACTAATCTAGCGAACGTCATGAAAAACTCAACCATCTGCGTGCCATTATTGCATTGAGAAAGTTTGAATTACAAGAATACTCAACTCTATGAAAAAACGTCAACTTAATCTACGAATAAAGAGATGAAACAGGTCACGACAAAATATTATTTTCTTTCTCTGATGACTCATAAATTTATATTATCAAATTTTTCTTTGTTGCGCATCAACAATTTTATTTTTAATGTTTTCTTTATATTATATCACATTTGCTTTAAAATTATTATTGTCATATAATTTTAACGTGCCTCATGTTTGTCACTTCTGACATTTCAATAAGGGTTGAATTTTACTTGATCTATTGTATTATATTAAGACACCCATGCGATGGGGAGCAAGTGCAGGTGACCTGTTCCCCTGCCTGATTTATCACCGCACGCCACTGTATAGCAGATTTAAGCAGCTATCATATTCCTCATGCAAATGAAATGTAACATGAAAAACGTGTGTCTGCTCATTTGTTTTTTAGATAACAATTAACATTTTTATTTAAAAGTAGGCTATGTATTTACATTAAGAGGCCAACATAACAGTTTTATGCCGGCCTCGGTAGCCGAGCGTGTTGGGTGGTCGGCTCAACTCGCTATGATTCGGAGGTGTCGGATTCGAGTCCCGGCGAGGGCATGGGTGTGTTTTAATGTCCGCAACAGACTTGTAAAGAAAGGACATGTGACGGGTGCAAAAAACCTTAGTGTTGACGTACCCATAAAAATAGCGAATATTTACAATATTTAACAGTTTTATTTAATTATTTACAAAAATGCTAACACAAATCGCAGGCAAATAGTTTTACTCTTTTGTTCTTGCTACAATATTTTACTTTTTAAATTTAATTTTGCAATAATAAATAAACACATAGCACGCCGTGTCATATCACCTCGTTATTTTGAAACTCTTTTTAGTAAAAATGATATCAATACTGATAATTATATACTTAGTATATAGTAATAAGTCATGTGTTTTGCTGTCTCCGTTCATAGCCCCCCCCCCCAAAGTTGATGGTTTAGCGGTCTCAGCCCCCAAATTTAATGGTCTAGAACATTTCAAATGTGTATTTCAAGTTAAGTTCATGTTGCACAATTCAGAGTAAACTTTACAAGAGAAGCAAAATAATACATTAGATTCTCTTAAGCAAAATTATTTGAGGGTCTCTTCCCCCATATCATTAACATTGGGGGGGGGGGGCTCGAGCCCCCTCAAGCCCCATGGAGTCGGCTCCTATGACCGTGCCATGATGGCATATGCAAGGGTGGGGCCCACACATTCTTGATCTCGACCATTTTGGAGGTGATGTGATCACTACGCTCCGGCAGCCTTTACCACGTTGATTTACTCTCGGGTACCCATTGATATAAGGGGTGGGTGAACCTTGGAGGCACAAGGCCGGAAAAGTACCAACCTTAGATGATAACCCATCCCGAGAATCAAAGCCAGAAAAACACCAGCTTTGGGCCTCTCTGCAGAGCTGATTAACGGAGTTCTTTATAAATCGTGCTTCATAATGTTTCCCACTAGTTTCCAGTATGCAAGATTTTTACTCACAAAGGAATCTAACGAGAAACCAACAACACCATTGTGTTGTGTTATGCAAGAAAAATCGAATTAATTAAATAATAATGGTTACATATTATCTACACTTTGATGAATTATGTAAAACTTTGTAATACTTTTTTTTCTACTTGCTAAAACATGGGTCCCTTAGTGCACCACGGTTTCTATTTCCTTCAAAGGGCAGAGACTCTTGCATCACAACAGACAATGTTTGCCTCCTGGTTACGTTAATCATTTTGCAAAATGTTGTGTGAATTTTGTTATTTTATTGTTGAAATGCATGTGTTTGACACCCAACAAACAAATTGGAATCCCTTGATTGATCAGTTACTTCTTGGATTACAGTGGCATCATTAATATTCCATATGAAGTTTCATAGAGAGAAATTTAATTAAAAGGGTGCAAATAATTTTACGGGGCTCCATGGCATTCTCTTTAACATTTTTTCCCCCACATAGATCATTTGGCTCCCAAGGCCGACTCTCGCCGCCCCATGGTATGGCTCTGAATTTGGACTATAAGTGCGAAGATATTGCGAGCGAAGCGATCAAGAAAATTTTACGAAATGTATTCTTATTTGTATAATATTTGAAATCCAGGGGGCAATTTTCACTCTGTGCCCTCCTGCAAGTGCCCCCCGGCCGTCTGAAAGATAAATGCATGGAACAAGTGAAAACTAATTCCATATTGAGCATCCATTTGTCCTTGTTTTTCTTTCTTCCTCAATGTTTGCTTCCCCTAGAATGAACTCAATCCAAGGTCGGGGAGGGGGGATGGACGATGCCCCCTTCGCCACTGTAGTTGTGGCACTGTTTGTGAGTGTCTCTTTATCAATTTCACGTCATCACTCATTTTTGCGATTAGCTAGAAGTTGCACAAAAGCAAAGCTAAGTAACAAAAATTAAATATCCACTCCCTCTCTCTACCATATGATTCATATGATATGAATCAATATTACCAAAAGGTAGACTTGGGAATCAAAAATTTAAGCAGTTCGAAGTTCATATCAACACATCAAAGAAAAACATCCGAACACATTAGGGAACTTTAATACAACACTACTCAAAATGCCACAACTGTTCTAGATATTGAAAATTGCGAAATCATTTCCCGAAGTCTGAATCTCGAAGAGAATCCCCCCTTGCATCAATGATTGTAACATAGAACTAAAAATACACAATATTGCAGACTGCAAACTTCTGATGTCTGCCTCTCTACACAACAAACACATTCATTTTTGCAAGAAGGAAATTGGAATTTTACAAATTTGAAAAATCGTCGATGTTATTTTCGTAGCTTATTGTAAGTTCACATTTAAATATTTCATAGTTCGAGGAGGGGCATGCCCCCCGTGGCCCCTCCCCTGGGTACGGGCCTGTCCATATTATATAATATTGCCTAAAATACCAATTTTTCTATTATTTTTTATTCATCTTTATTTCTTCAACTCAGGTTTAAGTACATTGTAAATGCATTTATGACCTAATACATGCAAGAAAATGCCCTATAAACTTAGAAAAATGACTTAAAAATTCTGAAAGATTTTTAAAACAAATTTATAAACTACCAAGAGAAATTCAAATTACAAATCAAATTACAGTATCTATCACATGCTCATTGGGTATGGTGGTAGTACAAGAAAGTTCACTTTTTGTCATCTTTTACACTTTAAGTACTGAGTTGCAGTACACAACGAATGATTGTCGGTTTTTGGACAAGAGAGCCTTGTACACGGAATTTTTTTTTTCGACTTCCACCTACACAAGAGTAGCTTACTTGAAATGAACAAACAATATCACTTCCTGTTAAGTCACTTTCAATTCCATAGAGTGCAAATTGCTCCCTGACAAAATATCCGATACAGAGCACAAAACTTTGTACCCTTTGTTGTTTTACAATAATCCGTCTGGCGACAATATATTTACTGATATAGGGGAAATCACATTGTTTGAGCTGAATTGTTATACAACACCTTGTGTCAACAATCCTGCACAGAATTTCTTTGTTTCTTCAAACACAGTCATTCAGAACTGCGCTGAAGACAATGAGACGAGAGTCGGGAACCTCTCTCCTCCAAAGGGTTACATTTGCATGTAAAATGTCCCTTCTTTCACCAAAATGTAGAAAATTCATAAAATGACTTAAAAAATGTCCGAAAAATGACAAACAGTTTAAAAAGTCTAAAAAATTACATTTACTTCAAAAAGGTTCAAAGAATTGCAAAAAAATGCCCAAACAATGGCGTTTCCATTTATTCACTTAAGTGTAAAATACGTTCCTATTTACTTATGCAATGTTTCTGCCTTACCAAAAAAAATATGCATTTGCATCAAAATCCTAGCCCTAGTTATCACATTACAAAGGATGTAATATTATTGAAATTCCAATTTCTCACTACCAGAGTAAAGAACCTGGATAGCCCAGCACGCCTTCTTACTGGCTCGAATGAGCTGACGGGCACGGGCACGTTTAATGCGGAACTGCTCGAGGTTTGCGGCAGTGTGGTTCCTATTAAATCGATCGAGAGCATGATTGCGGTCCTTGATGGCTGCACCGATCTCCGCAGTCCACCAGGGGACTGGGCGTCGCCTCGCAGGTCCACTGGGATGTGGAATGGAGGTGCGTGCAGCATCATGCACTCCTGACACAAAGACATCTAAGGCGTCGATTGGTGGTAAAGTCCACGCAAGATCGATTTCAAGGTCCACTGCACGCTCGAAGGCTTCCCAGTCGGCCCGACTGAGATTCCAGTGAGGGTAATGTTCACGTGATTGCTGAAGATGTTCGAAGGTAAGAATGAGAGGGAAGTGATCACTCCCACAGAGATCAGGATGAACGCTCCAAGATGTGGTAGGAGCAAGGCTGGGACTGCAGAAGGACAAGTCCAACGCAGAATATGTGCCAGAGGAAGGACTGAAATATGTGGGAGTTCCATCATTCAGCAACGTTAAACCTGATGCCTCACGGAATTGATCTACAATTTGACCCCGGGGCTCTGTACGAACGGAGCCCCACAAACGATGGTAGGAATTAAAATCGCCCAAAAGAACTACAGGAGACGGAAGTTGTTCGAATATACAAAGGAGGTCCTCAAGAGAGAATCGCTCCTCCCTTGTGATGTAGACACAGCACACAGATATTGGCTGTGGTAGATGGACCCGGACGGCGACAGCTTGGAGGGGGGTGGTGAGAAAGATTGGTGTAGAGTGGATGGTATCTCGAACACCGATTGCAACACCACCGTGTGCACGACGACGCTCAGGAAGCTTGTCGGTGCGGTAAAGCGTGTATCCGTTTAGAATCACTGATTCATTTGGACGAAAATGTGTCTCTTGGAGACATATGATGGCAGGGTCAAATTCAGATATTAAGATTTGCAGTTCCTCGAGATGTGTACGGAAACCGTTAAGGTTCCATTGGAGACAATAAGCCATAGCTGGAGGTATTGTAGTTACCTTTTAAGGCGTACTCTGTTTCTAGGCCCTGTCACCTTGATAAACTCTTCATCCGCGGCTTCGTCCTGTATCATGTCCTCGGGTAAGGACACAGAGGGCGAAGGGGATGAAGGGGGAGTGGGGGCGGGTGCTTTGAGCGCCCGCCGGGCAGCTTTCAGCTGCGCTTTAAGTTTCAGGGTGGTCGATGCCGCCCTGACTGGAGAGCTACTGGACTTTAGGAAATATTCTTTAGTGTGCACCTGCTTGAACTTCTTCTCTGTGGAGCGAGGAGTGGTTGCTGGTTTCCTCGAAGCAGGACGAGCTACTACGGGAAGCGTTGTTGTTTGAGTTGCAACGTCGCTGGTTTGTACACCCACACTGCGACGGGTCAGAGCAGCTGCAGCAACTGTAGCGAATGGCACAGGTAAAGTGGTGCGTATACTTTCACGGAGACGTTGTTTTGCTTCACCAGCAGAGATTTTCTCTGTGACGACCAACTCTCTGATTTTCTTCTCTTGTTGGAAAGAGGGGCAGTCACGATGCCAGACTGGGTGCTCTCCTTGGCAATTAATGCATTTGGGACCATAAGAACAAGGTTCGGTCCCATGCTCAGGCAGACTACACTTACCACAAAGGGCGGTAGTGGCCTTGCAGGAAGGCTGAGTGTGCCCAAAGTGCTGGCATTTGAAACAACGCATCGGGTTAGGGATGTACGGACGGACTTTGAGTCTCAAATATCCAGCCCGTACCCTGTCTGGGAGAGTGGTCGTTTGAAAAGTCAGTATAAGTGAAGCAGTTGGTACTAGTTCTCCGGACTTCCGCGTCTTTATTCGCTGCACTGCGGTGACATGTTGGTCTGAGAGTGCTTCAAGAATCTCTTCCTCCTCAGCATTTAACAGATCCCAGTGGCGAATCACACCTCTACTACTGTTAAGTTGACGGTGAGGTTCAACATTAACAGGGAAGTCGCCCAAAGATCTTAACTTTAAAAGGTTGTTGGTCTGGCGATCTGTGCTGGTCTGGATAAGTAGACTTTCGTTTCGCAGCTTCTTTATTTCTGGTACGTCTGAACCAGCGGCGTAGTCTAGCTGTTTCTTGATCAGAAACGGTGACAAGTCCTTTAATGTAGCAGCTCCATGTTTCTTTGTTGTTGCAGATTCATCGTTACTCTCGGTCTTCTGCACAATACTAATCACAAGATAACGTGGCACGTTACTTGTCTTTTCCAATAATTGAAGCGGGCTCGAAGGCCGCGCTCGTTTTGGGGGTTTCCCCCCGTTTGATTGTTTTTTGTACCCATATACAAAAAGATTTATTGTGGAGGGTCCATAAATTGTCGCCTCGACATGCCCTCTATGCCGAGGAAGGCCTACCCGCAAAAATGGAGGCTACTCGAGGACCAAACCGAAATCCCCGACGCCACGTTCGCGACTGCACCTACCCCTGCAGCCAACACTGTCCCATCGGCACGTGCAACTCACACCTTGGGATAGGGGTTGTCTCCTCTAGCAGGACCCTTAGTTATAGGGAGGTCAAAGATATGGAGATGAATGACGTGATGGAATGGTGAAAACGTGAGATATGGATGTGAAGAATGAGTGAAATGATGAGATGAAAATGACCTCCCTACATAAGTTTCTTAGAGGGAGGTCAAAGATATGAAGATGAATGACGTGATGGAATGGTGAAAAACGTGAGATATGGATATGAAGAATGGGTGAAATGATGAGATGAAATTGACCTCCCTACTAAGCCCCCTCGCCCCGTCAAGGCAGTCCTACATGGAGGGGGTCACTAATCTTTACAATTTGATCTTGTATTACTCTAGCAACATAACAAAGACATTTATTGATTTTGTGATTTATGAAGGTGTGTGGGATTCCGTATAATGTCGGATCAGGATTTGGGGAATAAAATCTCTTCCAGATTCAACTTCGGGAAATGATTTATCAATTTTCAGTATGTAGAACAGTTGTGATATTTTGAGTAGTCTTGTATTAAAAGTGCCTAATGTATTTGGATGTTTTTCTTGGATGTGTTGCTAAGAAGTTTCCCAAGTCTACCTTTTGGTAATAGCGATTCATGTGATAGAGAGAGGGAGTGACGTGAAATTGATGAAGAGACACTCACAAACAGTGCTGCAACCACAGGGGGTAGGGGCATTGTCCCCCCCCCCAATATTGAACGGAAGTCCAATCTGGGAGGGGGCAAACATTGAAGTAAAGAAACATGACTAGCAGAATCTAAGAATAGTAGAACAAAATGGATACTCAAGTTGGAATTAGTTTTCAAGTGTTTCGTGCTATTTTGCTCCAGACGGCTAAGGGCACTTGCAGGGGACAAAGAGGGGCAATTGCTCCCTCGATTTCAATTTTTTTTTTACAAATAAAAGTACATTTCGTAAAATTTTCTTGCTCGCTTCGCTCGCAAGTTTAATATCTGCTATTCTTATAGTCCCACGTTCAGAGCTATAGCTAGGGGGCGGCGGGAGTCAGCCCTGGGAGCCAAAACGATCTAAATAAAAAAAAATATTAAAGAGAATGCAATGTTCCCCGTGAAATTTGTTGAGCCCTATTAAATAAATATTGTTTTCAGTTTGCAAATATTTGATCCTACAGATTTTCCTGCTCGCTTCGATCCCAATATGATTATTTTCTGTAATGCATTCTAAATTACCCGAGAGAGAGGTAAGGCCAGATATATACTTCAGACTGTTGCTACTTAAATGCATGAACAATTCTTTTGAGGAAATGGAGCGTTCACATTTGAGAGACAATTTGGCGGATGAATTGACCGTGTAATGTATTTAAATTATATATATATATATTAAAGAAACTTTGAATACGTACACAATTTAGCGTTAACATGTTGCATATGTGTGTTCTTATTTTATGTCGCTCTATGTTACATATGTTTAAAATATACGTATGTTGTATACATGAAAGTTATACGTGTCATATGTACAAAATAATAATGTTCGTCATTATTCGGTCCTTGAAAAATACGGTTTGTGTGTGTGCTTGTTTTCCATTATTAGCTAATATGAAATTGAAAGTGTTGGAAAAATATTTCAAATAATTTGTTCAAACACAAATGCTTTAGCACCGACTTCTATCCCCTTTTGCATGATTTACGACGATAATAACGTCTTGTAATGCTACTATTATTACTACCATTACCACCACTATATTACTATTATTATTATTGGCACGTTTGTCCTGGTACTTGACCCCCTCTCCAGATAAAAAATTGTGGTTTCGCCTCTGCTCACAAAGAAGACTCATGCCCAGGCTCGAACCTGGAATCCCTGGTTTCGCAGTGTGTTATGTAACCATCCTACCATGTAGGTCGGCTAGTGAAAGATGTAGGACAGCTTACTGGCTCAAATTATTATCAAACACGATGAAAATGTGATAGTGTTTCACAATTATTATTTCGGTTAGAAAGCGATAAAATTTGTAGTTCGATAGGGTTACACTAAGCATCTTATGGAGTGTAAATATCAATTTCAAATCTTATGAATCATTTCTCTATGCAAACGCATCAAATATGATAAGCAACATAGGTGTGTGTTATGATATCCATTTTATAAAGGAAAAGTTAAGTTTTAACCCTGACTGTTTGCATGATATCGTTTCAATAGCATGTTATGTATTGCTCTCAGAATTTTAAACGGCAGTAAAAATAAATGACATTTGCAACTACGAAGCTTACAATGGGATTGCATCCATTAAGGACAGAAGATGCCTATTTTGATTGCTTGTAACATCGAAAGATGAATTAGAGGCGCAAATAATGACTGAGAAAAGTTGCTTGTCTTGATGTCCTGCACACACTGTGAAAGTTGTCAATGTTATCAGGCGGCACCTCATGAATATAGGTTCAAGAAAATGACAAGTAGAAAATAGCTGCAGTGAAATAAATACGATTGAAAATCTCTCAAATTACATTCTATTTATTTTATATTTATAATAATAAATTGTGTCTGTAGCAGAAGTTGTCTGTTAAACCTACCTCAGCCTAATTTTTTGACAAATAATTATGTCAACTCTTCTGCTATGTAGTGGATTCTCCTAATTTTATTCATATATCTTAAGCCATTGTGTGACTGGTAAAAATTAGTATCAGAATAAAAATCCCTGATATTTGGGGTTTGTACACTTCTGCTCAAAAAGTGGTGACGATAAGCTGCTCAGAGACTTCGTGCCGCGGAAATGGGGTAAAGCGAAGGAGGCCCCTTATATCGTTCGGTTTCGTACCATAGTCATTAAGGAAGGTATTTTTCAAAATGTAAAGAGGATACAGCATTTCCCTCGATAAAACTTGATAAAACATGAAATATTAATGATGACAGTGTAATCCAAGAAGTCGCTGATGAATCAAGGGATTCCTATTTGTTTGTCAGGTGTCAACACAATATTTTGCAAAATGGTTAACGTAGGCAAAGATTGTCTGAAGTGATGCAAGAGTCTTTCATTTGAAGCAAATAGAATCCATGGTGGAGTAAGGGACCCATTTTAATGTTTTAGCAAGTAGGCCTAAAAAAATGTAAATGTTTACACAATTCATCAAAGTGTAGATAATATGTAACCATTATTATTTAATTAATTCTATTTTTCTTGCCTAACACAACACAATGGTGTTGTTGGATTCTCGTTAGATTCCTTTGTGCGTAAAAATCTTGCATACTGGAAACTAGAGGAAAACATTATGAAGCACGATTTATAAACGTCTTCCTTAATCAGTTCTGCAGAGAAGCCCAAAGCTGTTGGTACATATTAATCGTCTATTAACATTATTGACCTGTAAATATAACGTAGATACAGTCCCGATTAGCCTATTTATGTTAAACTTTATCTTTGTATTCTTTGGTAGTCCGAAAAGGTCATTATCGAAATATTGTTATTTGATGTTGCTCGAACTTTTTTTGTTCGTTGGAGTTTCAAGATATTATCCCTTTCCTCCCATGTAGCACACATTGTTGGGCCAACGTTGGGTGATTGTCGGCATGGTTGGGAAGTGGTTGGTAGTTCTAGCCAACGAATATCTTACGTTGGGCCAATGATTCACATTGTTGGCAGACATGGTTGTCAATTACGCCCATATTGTAGGTTGGCCCAACATTGCATTCAAGGTTTGGTACAGTGGCCAGTGACGTTATGCCAAACGAGAAAGAGGGAGAAAAATTCCCCCTGTCGATCAGCAAGACCCTACAGTGAGAAATAAATTCTGTTTAACGTTAAAAAATGTGCAAAAGCAATCACTCAAAGTGAAAATGACGTGTAGAATTAGATATTTCCAGAGCTTGAACATTTTCCGTCCCGAAAATTTCCCGACTTCCCGTCGAGAATGTCGGAATTTAAAAAATTTCCGACCCCGTCCCGACCCAAAAAATGCTGTCCCGCACACACCTCTAAAAACAATCACTGGAAATAGCGTGTAAAATTCGAGTTTAATGAAGTGTCGGGAAAAATAAAGTATTTCTCGTCCCGAAAATTTTCCGATTTACTAGGAAAATGGTGAATTTTACCCGTCCCGACCAGAAATTTTCTGTCCCGCACTTACCTAATGTGAACGAATAGTGCGAATTCAATTTTTATTGCGCTACAATGTAAAGCTTAGGGCAACCAAATGAAGAACGAAATTCTTTCAGGACAAAACGAACCTCGGGCTGTTGCCGGAAAGTATAGCAAAGAACATTCTCAATGAATTTAGTTAAATATAGACGTAAAAACGATGGTGTGCTCTTTGATTTGTTCATCCTCCGGAGAATTTTTTTAAATAATAATTTCACATAACGATTTATATCGAAATACATATAATCGATGTGTGTTTGAAAGTCGATTGTGACTTTGTGATGGCGGCCAAAGTGGATAAGGATATGTGACGACTGACGAGTTAAATGTTTTTTTTTTTTTTACTGAAGACGACGTTGAGGAAGGTAAGTGACACACTGATTTAGTTCGATAATAGTACAGATAATGAAAAATAATGTTATAATTTACTTGCAGAGTTATTCATATTTACATAGTTATAAAAGTTGTGCATTCCGAGGCAGTTTTTGGTAACGGTTAGATTTTTAAGAATTTACAAAATAGCATTGTATGTATCAACATTTCCTCCCGGATTTCATTATTAAACATGTCTAGGAACCTACGACCAAAAATTGGTGAGAGTATCACCATGAAATCGGGATGTAATAGATCGAACATGTGTCAGTTTTCTTTTCTTGGGGACCAAAAATTCAATTTTTGTGGGTCTCTTAATTGCAATTGAAATTATAAATTATTTCCTTGTTATGCATTATGAGAAACATCGACGATTTTTTCGAGAGAGACTCTGAATCACACAACCTCAACGAAGAATGTTGAAAGAGTATTTTTCGTATCTTTCCAGTTGCCAGTTGCTCAAGTTCCTTTTGTTTTATTGTGATTTCATCATGTTATGAATGCAATTTTTACATGGTTTGATTTCGATTTACTTCTTTCTGCTAACACCTATTGCAGAGTTGTAGCGATTGCTTAAGATTTTGTTCAATATGTGCCTTTGTGGTAAATGTTTACTATCCTTCGGACACCTATAACTTCTGAGTTTCGTCAATTATTGACATTTCTACTTACCTATCTGCTTCGCGGATCATTTTTTAACGTGTATTCACGTTTTTTTGATCATTTTTTTTTTAAAAAAAGTGTTTTTGTAACTGAAGAACGTACGTTTCCGCAAATGGTTTGTGGGGCTATGCGGGAATGGTGTGTGGGGCTATGCGAGAATGTTGTGTGAGGCTACGCATATTTTTTTCGAAACCAATTTTTAACTATTGTAACCTATTGTGACCCTACCTAACCTAACCTTACCAGAAATGGTTCGTGGGGCTATGCATCAATGGTTAAATTTCCACTATGAAACATTCCCACATCACACAAAACACCTTCCAGATGTTAGACAATACTACAGGAACTTATTACGGTAAGTAGTTTCTTCTGTAGAAATGAAGAAATCTGTCCGAAGGATAGTAAACTAGTACCGGAAGATACACTAACATGTTTGTAACTGTACAACGACGCACTGTAGCTATTTTCCTGTTTCAATTTGTAATATGTATATTGTACTGATTGCAAGAGATTGATCTTTTACTTTTACTGGCATCTTCATTCTAGGTGAAGGCAAAGCAACTTCGGCTCTACAATCTACATCTGGGTCAGACGAGAATTGCAAATTGCCAGTTTCATGGGAGTAGTTTATCTGTTATTTCACGTCATCGGGCAAAAATTGAGAATAGACTGTTAGAAATACATGAAAATCAGAAGCTTATTTTGGAAAATTTGAATCCAACATTGATATCCTCAAATCAGCCCTTGCCTGAAAATCTAAAGCTTCCTTGTCAAACAGAGGATGACATTCAGAGGGTGGGAGAGTGGTTACTTTCTTCTCCTGAGCACATGAAGTAGATGGTAAGTTGACATATTTCCGTGAGTGAAATCATTAATGTGAAACTTTTTTTGTGTGTGTTAATCGAGCAGTTAACATTTTCAGCATAATTGACTGTAGCTCAAAGTGGTATGTTGTAATTTAAGAGAAATCAATTACATTCTAAACTCCATGTGCTTCTTTTACTTCAATATAAGTTTCACTGTAAAAATCATGCAAATTGAAGTATTTCAGTTTTCATAAAAATTTCGATCTCCGGGAGACGTCTCAAATTCGTTTGTGCATCAGAGAGACAAACATTAATCTAGAAAAATACATGATTTACCGGCCAAATAAATTGAACGATGGAAGAAAACACTTCCATGACCTTTCAAAAGTGTACAGAAACTCAGTTCCGTTCTGTAAAATTGAAGAAATAAGTTTCCCGGAGATTGAAATTTTACGATAAAATGTGTACCTTATATCGCCCACAGTGTCTTCAGTGCTTCTTGATTGAATTAATGTTTCGTTGTAGGAATCATACATGAGTTTCATTGGAGGCAAAAACCTACAGCAAATTGAGTGAAGAATTCTGGATAAAATATTTTCTAATGCATTGGCAGCAAGTCATAACTGGACGGAGAACACAACAAAATACCTCTCCGACATTTGAAATTATTGGAACTTGTACCAAGTAAGTTAGAAGGCTGTTCTTTTTTTCTTTTTTCAATTGGTAATTAAATTTGGCTGTAGGGTCATTACTTGTTGATGTAAAATCCAAATAATGTACATGATGGAAAGTTTTAGAACATTTAGTATTAACAGTAAGCATTCTTTTACATAAGTCTTTAAAAATCCTCTAATAAGGACATTTCAAAAATGTATTCTGAGAAGAAACATTTTTATTTAAAAAAAACTTATTTGTTGTTTAATTTTACCATTGTTTTTGGTATATATATTTTTTTACTTCAGCTGTCTTATTTACTTAATAGGAAAAACTAATATTATTTCATGTAACACTAAAGTATTCTGCTTTTACTACAACAGTGTTCATAAGTGCAAACTCATTTGTCACATTTCAGCAAGCCTGGCTCAGTTAGTTGAGCTTTCATTTTATATTCAGAAGGTAGTGAGTTAGATCTCAGATGAGGCCAGGCTAGCCATGCAGTTTCTTCCCTGCAGTTTTACATGACACTCACGAAATGAATATTGTGGCAAATCTCTGTAATTCCTTTCTCATCCTTTCCCTACCATATAGTCATGGGCTTCTGGATGGGGTGCATGCCCCCCCCCGGAAAATGAAAGTCAACCAAAAATTATGTATTTCACACATATAATTTCATTTTAGCCACAATAATATCTGTTAATTGTTGCATGAACACCATAAATTCAAATTCGAGCAATTTGTTTTTAGGAAACAACACTATTTTTGGGGGAAAATGTGCCTTGTTTGCCCCCTACCCTGGGAAAAAAAAAATTCCTTGCCCCTCCCTGGAAAAAATCCTGCGGGCGTCCATGCATATAGTATAAGTAACTGTCTAGATGTGAAGGATTAATGTCACCCCACATGGATAATATGTCAATATTAGTTTCCTTTCATGGGACAGGGAATAAGTTTAATCCTCATACTAAAGATAGGCCCAAGTACACATATGGTATGTTACATTTGAGTTCATCCATGGATCTAACAGTTTGAATTGTTTCTAGTTTCAGTTCGAAGGAATTCATGTACAACAAATGCATCAGATTATGAAATACACTCAGTGATACAAAGCTGCAGGGCGATTCACGAAAATGACTACAAAATCGAGTCTACAACGAAGTAGTCGTTTTTAGTAGTAAAAGATGTAGTAAAGTGCGATTCACGAAACCGTCTACTACGAATCGACTACATCTTTAATTGTCTACAGCGCACGGCTACAAGGAAAGTGGTGAACTTGGCGAAACTAAGCAATATCTATGGAAATAATCGATATTTTTATCGATTGTTGTGCTATTTCCTTGACATTATCGATGCATGTCGTACTTCGAGATTCCGAGAGTTGTTTGTTTACGCAGAATGAATAGAAAACTAGTTTAGTTTGTTAAAACTGCGAAGTAATCGTAATGTACGCGTAACCGTAAAGTAATTTGTATAAAGTGAAAATACTCTTTGAATTAAAGCAATTGTGTGTAAATACACGAAATTTAATAACAGATGCTATGTTTTACCTATGGTTTTACCTTACCTTCTACTGTATGTCACTGTTGAAACAATATGCGGCAGAACTAAGGAATACTATTTTTCTTATGTGTTGCAATTGAATGATGCAAAATGTAAAGGCAGCTGATTTTTCATGATTGATTGATTTAGTTTATTGGTAACACTTTACTATACCGGAGACGGAGTTCTTCAAATTTACAGGAGAAAGTACTTACGCAAATCATTTTCTGTAGCGTTGTTGATGTTCGGGAATGTAGTTTTGATCCATTTTAATGCGAAAGCATGTGGTTTTCTACGAAAATCTATTTCCGACGCGCTATTGTTGCTGCCACCATTTCCTTTCTGCACGAGAGCACAATACGCTCTCGTATTTTCCGTATATGCTAAATTGAACGAAAGGAGTGCTAATGGAACCTAACCTAACAGGCCTAACCTAACCTAATAGGCATACCTCGTCCCCGTGATGGTTCGTGAGGCTATCGTGAATTTTTGGGGCTGCCCGTGAAAGTTTGTGGGAAATAAGAAACAACAGTAAGTACTCATTATTGTAAGAAATAGACATTATTTTCGTTAGAAATTCATTATTTCACCTAAACAAATGTTCCGCAATGCAGAATAGTACGTTAGCAATGTAAAAAATTGCGAAATAAAACATTGATAGGTGTCTCCGGTATAGTAAAGTAGTACCAGTTTATTTTACTTCGCGTGTTGTGCCTCTTGGCTAATTTGCGAAGATGGGATGAGTGATGAAATAGATGAATGGACATTCACAAACAACCAAGCCCGACCGGGATTTGAACCCGGGACCCTTGGCATCGCAGCGCGATGTGCTAACCACTCGGCCACAGGATCAGGCAGCTGATTTTTCATGCTTTGCCATTATTATCTATAATGCAGGGAGTAAGAAACCATTAAATTATCCACCCATTGAATATCTCGTGAAAACTCAATTTTCTTCTTTTTACAAATGTCAAATTTTTAGTTGTTTGGCATTACATTTTCTTAAGTTAGTCGTTCATAGCAGGAACGTCTACGTTTTCTTAACCTGTTCAAACCCATTAAGATTAACGTTGCCAGTTTCGTACGAACTGTTTCTCTTTACTCAACTTTATGCACAAATAGCCCTGCTGAGCAGCCATCATCTTATGCTAAGCACATGACATACACATTAAAAATAATACTAAAGAAATTATTTACACTTTTAGTGTCTCTTCTGTACTGTTTTCAGTACATCAACAGGTGTTTTGAAACATCTACTGTGTGTAGATTTTCAAGCAGATATGAAAACAAATCGTTTATCATGAGGAATGACAATTTATATTTACAGCCAATATGTTAAAGAAATGCTAGGCGAGTTGTCCATAACAGTTTCTATTTGGTCTGTTCTACACAATGTGAAATTTAAATGAAAATGTAAAAAAAGTGGAGGACAATATGTGCTTCACTTCAACAGAATTCCATTCTTTAAAGCAACATATGATGTGGAATGAAAAAAATTAAAAGATATGAACTATTTGCCTATTATTTTTTTCTCTTTACTGTACATTAGATCTACTGTAGGTGTTTGGTAGAAAACCATTCAGTTTCAGTAGATTTCCAAGAAAACAGTAGAGTACAATTGATAACAGTTGTAAATAGAAATTCCCAGCTAATCGGGCCACTATGTACCTCCACTGAGTATCAAACCTAGTAAAGTAGAATCTGAACAATTGGAATCACTAGCGAAAATTAAGTTCAAGGTTCACGGATTACAAATGTCACTAATTATTAGAACAAACATTTGAATGTTTTTGTGCTCAAAAATTGTTCATGCCTTGAACTTGGCCAAACTTTTAATTCATGAATAAAATATTGTCATGTTACATGCTACATTTGTACATATGAATTTCATTTCTGACTGAATGCACATACTACGGAAACATAAAAGATAGGCCTACATGTTACTTCTTTTTTCTTTAAGGACGATTTTCATATCCCATGTTATACTGTATGGAATTCTCAGCAGACAGTTATTCATTGTTTGTTGCCAAGAAGATGGACTACTACTGCCACCACCTGGCAAAAAAACAACAACATACATTTGCATTATCTATAAGCAGCTAGTGACAGCAACTTGGAGTATGGTAAAAACACCAAACCGTGACATACCTAACCTACTCACACCTGCATCTGAGATCAGAAATAAATCAAACATAACCACCCTAACCTTTTCAGATGTTTGTTTTTGCTATCAGATGCATATGCTAGTAGGTTTGGTGTTTTTAGCATGTAACACCAAGCTGCTGTTAGCTGCTCATGTAATATCTATGTATAAGACAACCACTTACATCACATTTGCTTACACCTCAAATTTACAGAAATTTCATTCAATGAGAATTTCAAGAAATTCTTAAAAGTTACACACATCACAATTTGATACACTCCAGAATATACCTTGCATTCCTGTTGATAACAAAAAAGAAATGTTGACATTTGTAACAATTTGGACTAGAAATCACGGAACGACTTGAGATGACCGGACCCCTCTCCGATTTTCTTCACATTTGGCATACTCACTAATTGAGGCCTCCAAATCACGAATCTGAAGTTAAAATTAGTCGGAAACGTCTAGAAATTGCAAAATAAGCTAAAATAAGGCGTTAGTTTTCGGAATGGAAACTGTCGATTTTCGAGAATTTTTTTGTTTCACAAACAAATATATATATGCCTGATACTACCACGACACCAAATTTTAACTATGTTTGCCTAACCTAACCACGTGCCAATGGTTCGCAATTATTTCCAATTTCTAGATCCTGATACTACCACGACACCAAATTTTAACTATGTTTGCCTAACCTAACCGAAACTAACCTAATCACGTGCCAATGGTTCGTGAGGCTAGCTTCAATGGTTCGCAATTTCTAGACGTGACCGACAAATTTTAACTTCAGATTCGTGTTTAGGAGGCCTCAATTAGTGAGTATGTCAAATATGAAGAAAATCGGAGAGGGGTCCGGTCATCTCAAGTCATACCTAAAATCACACAATAATGAAAGAACCAACTATATGGGATTATAGATTTAAAATAAAAATGCTCTGTTCACATATTTTTTTAACCTATTTGTTGATTTATTTATTGCATTGGTCTTCTGCTACTCTTGGCTAATCATGAAGATGGGGATGAGGAATGACATATTTAAATTGACGAAAGGACACTCACAATAACATCCATGTCCTGGGAAGGATTTGAAGCCTTAACTCCTGGCATCATAGCAAACTTTGCTAACCTCGATAACAGTTCGTTATATCGGAGACACATTTCTTAATTTTTACAGAAGAAACTACTTACAACCTTCGTCGAGGTATTTTCTTTCATCCTGGAAGCTATTTGAAAGGAAAATCATGTATTTTTCAAGAGAAACATCTCAGCAACGCACAAGTGCCATTGCTTTCGCTACGTGAACTGGATCCTACATACGTTTGATGATGTAACCCCGTCAGTTTCCAACCCCCCTTTTTTTAACTAAGCTTGCCTAACCTAACCTAACCTTATCAGAAATGGTTTGTGGGGCTATCCGTCAGCTACCCATGAATAACATACAATTTGCACACGTGACGAACATGATAGTAGGTATTTTTCGGTAAAGAAGGTTGGAAACACTGCATACCTACAACAGTAGTCAACCTCTGCCCACCATATTGTGTGTTACGGAAGCGAAAAAAGGAATAATAAAAACTACTCTCTTTGAAAAATTGTGTTTGTTTTTGTGTAAAAAGCATAATGGCACCTTGAACTATGTTTCACAATACACAATTGGTAAGTACGAACCATGCGAAACACAAAATATCCAATTTTAATGTGTCTCCGATATAACGAACTGTTACCCTAAACTCTTTACCTATTTACACTAGAATGCTTTGGTGCACCAAATTAATTTTTAAAAAATCATGTTCTAATGCAATTTCCTCTCATTGTTTAAAAAATTATTAACCATTGTTATAACTGTATCTTTAGTCAAAACAAAAATAAATGTCTGATGAAAGGAGCGTGTGTTCTCCTGAAACGTCAGAAAGAAAAACTGTTTTCTTATGCTTGTAATAACCGTAAACTACAGGAAAATATTTCCTCTCATGTATTAACTATTTTGAAAGTTATGTTGTTTTACAATAATTGCTACCACAATTTTTTAACCGTTAAAAGATAAGTAGTGTTACATAATTAAACATGAATGTGCTGAGGGGTTGCCAATAGAGGAAATATAGTGCTTCTTGTTTATAATAGTGATATCCCTAATATTTTATATGCATCGAAAGATGTTTTATGCTGGCTGATACAGGATTTGAACTGAGAAGTTTATGTACAATACACTTCCCAAGCACAAATCCCATACCGTGCCTTGCATTAATGCTCCTGAGTCTGGATCCCAGGGAAGCCAGAATGAACTTGGAACCTGAGAAAAATAAAATATATATATATATAGTTTGCACATGGTAATGAACACATAATCGTCACAACAAACTCTAAATGTTTACATGTGTTTGTGTCAGTACAGTGTACTGTTTTGTTCTAGCAGATAATATGTGCTCTATCTACACTATGCCCTAAGTATACAACGTGCTCTATCTACACTATGTCCTAAGTATACAATGTGTAAATAAAACCTGCTGTAAAGTACAATTTTTATCCACATCTAATTTTTAAATGACATATGTTTCAACAATTTGTATTAATGCATGATCATTATAAAAATTATTTCATAATAAATGCATAATTATTGTGCTGTGAAATTTAGTTATAAATTAAGTAAATGCTTAATAAATTTATGTAAAACTATATTTCACACAAATCTTGAGCACTGCACAAAGAAGAAAAATAGCTCTCATGGGACTTCATTGAAGCCCATGTTAACAATTGAGACGGTTAGGTTGATTTGATTTGCTTTATTTTGCTTCACTTTTGGCTAATTTGCGAAGATGGGAATGAGGGCATGAGTTTACAATACCGGACCACTCTCCAATTTCTATAAAATTTCGCCTACTTACTAATTTCGGTGTCCTGATGACGTAACTGTAGTTCATATTTGGCGGTCGCTTGTTAAAATTGTACATTTACGTCTAGAAATTGTAAAATAACCTTGCGATTTACCACGCTGATTGTCCCTACACAGCAATTCGGAACCATCTTTCTTTCGCAATTCGTTAATGGTCTTCCTTTATGCACAACAATCTTGCTGACGTAAGACGAGGAATGCCTACGAGGTTAGGTTAGGCCTGTTAGGTTAGGTTCCATTAGCATAAATACAAAGAAAAATTAATATTTTAGCTACGAGAACTATATCTTGTCTTGCCTGTTGATTTCTTCATGTTGGAAAAATGGCATCTTCCGTGAAGCTATTGTTCTTATGGTAGGGTTACGTTACGTTAAGAAAACATAGTTTATTTCGTTTTTTTCTCGATTTCCATACTTGACCGCCAATTATTACATGCAGATTCGTGTTTAGGAGTTCACAATTAGTGAGTAGGCGACATTTCATAGAAATTGGAGAGTGGTCCGGTATTGTAAACTCGTTCCGGAATGAGGGATGATATGATGAAATTGATGGATGGACACTCAGAAACAGCCATGCCCAGGTCAGGATTCGAACCCGGGACCCCTAGCATCATAGCACGATGTGCTAACCACATCGTTGGCAATTGAGAAGGCGAATGGAATGGCATGGATAAATAACAATAATAAAAACATCATCACAACGATTGTACATAACTGGCAAAAATATAGGCTGCTGTGATAAGTGGTGTGTGTACTGTGAACATTTTCGATGCATGCGTTTGTATGATTTAGCAACCTTAAGTAGCCTATCAAGAGTTTTCATTTCTTTTCAGAAATGTTTTCACTATTTACTTTTGTCCTGTTACAGCCATCAATAACCTATGCACATTTTTTTTTCACTTAAGTTTGTGCTGCTCCTTTTCATCCGTCTGCCTGGAAGCACGTTCGTACAAAACCAAACTGCATACTGTTAGGGCTTGACTTCCGTATAATTACGATTTTGTCATGGCTTATGGGATGCATAAGATTCAAAATGAGTCGTTATTATTTATGGTCTGTAGAAGATGAAATTGCTGTTTTTAAATCGCATGAAATCCTAGGTAACAGTTCCGAATGTTTCATGATTTTTCACAAATTTTATAGGAGTATTAGGAAGTGTTTACAAAACTGGAAATGATTGTGGGAGTAAGTTAGAAACTTGGAGAAACTAATTAGCACAGTTAAAAGTTGCACAAAGTATTAATTACAAGATAAATTATGTTTTGAAATGTATTGTGCACGAGCAGGAATGCCTGCAAAGAGGTGCTAACAAATTATGCCTACCAAACTTAATCTGCTCGTGGAAGTGTATTTTCATATAAATTAGTGCAAGATATGGATAATTATTATTATTACTAACTTGGATTACAGGAGGTTGAGAGAGAAACAATCCTTTTGTTGGGAAAATGAGGTTCCACAATTTTGATCAATCCGGCACCTCCTGTTCAGTGACAAATTACTATGAAGATATTTTCGAAACAGAAAAAGGATTTCCGATATCTCTAAGATGTGTTTTAAGTACACGCAAATGCCCACTGTCATTTCCTTCTGCTTTTCGAAAACGTGAAAACACAGATTATGGGCCATTTTGGAAGTTCTATTTTCTTCTTTCAAGTTGGATGTCATACACAAACACAGAATATGACGAATGTAGTTCGCTGTAGCCCGCTCTAGGAGGGTTAAAAAGGGTCCTACAAGAACTGTCTACAACTGTAGCCCGATATGTAGTCGACTGTAGCCTGTAGACCGCTGTAGACAGTTTCAAGAATCGCAAATTCAGGAAATGACTACAAATTTGACCACAAGCCTGACGCGGCTACATATTAGACTACATATCGGACTACTAACAGTTCGTGAATCGCGCCGCTGGTTCCGCTTTGTCAATGATAGAAATGGCAGCCGGGAGCAACGTAGAAAGGAAAAGGCAACTGCAGGAACATCAAGAAATAAGTAAACAAGTAAAGACTGGTGATACTTTTTCAGCAAGATATGAGAGACGAGTCATTTCTAAAGCTGCAGAAATTATAATGAGTGAATTTCATGAAGTCCCTTCTGTTTCAGGATCTACAGACATAATTCAAAGTGGTTCTGTTGTTCAGACTACAAGTTCATTTGACTGTATCAAATCTATACTTTTGAATGAAAATGAGAATTGTATTGTGGGAACAACCTCACCTGATGATTGTTTCTTAATGAAAGATGGTGGGTGATGTTGTTGTTGTAAACTCCATTGAAAAGGATTGTAGTAATGATGGTTTGTACATATAATTTAAATTGAACATTTTCATAAACAAATTGGACATTTTCACTTCACCTCTTCCAAGCAGTAGATTGTTTATGTTTAAGTTAAAAGAATGTAAGAACAGAGTTATTGTATCCTGAAGTTATTTACATGAAAAGTATATTCGTATATTCTTGCAGCAGATTTCGCTGACACGTCAGCATTTGGATGTATTCCATTTTGTAATAATAAGCTATTCTATTGAAATGACATTGTGTTCTTTGACACCTAAATTGTCAACCTCTTGCACCTTTTTTCTTTCAATAAATACAATAGCATCTTGCTACTTTTTTTGTAATGTATGACGGTAATTATAGTATATGTAAAATTCGTTTTGCTTATTGGCTCCGCTAAGAAATGTTTTACTTTTATAATGATAAATACATAAGTTTTTTTTATCATTCCTTGTATTCTTCTCCAGTGTTTGAAAATGTCTTAATAATATAATCTTAATAAATTTTTATACATACAAGAAATGATGCAATTGTTTGTAAAATATTTATTAATATTATAAAGAAACTTGCCAAAAGTATTAACATTGGCATGTTGGTTTTTGGTTTGAGTATTAATGGTTGGGAAGTTTTTCCACTGTATTAGCCCAATGCTGGGAAATAGATTTGGTTGGAAGATTGTTGGCAAAGTTTTTCCATTGTAGTTGGGCCAACGTTGGGAAATAGGTTTGGTTGGGAGATGGTTGGCAAAGTTTTTCCATTGTAGTTGGGCCAATGTTGGGAAATTGATTTGGTTGGGAGATGGTTGGCAAAGTTTTTCCATTGTAGTTGGGCCAACGTTGGGAAATAGTTGGTTGGGAGATTGATGGCAAGGCGGACATCACCAACAGTTCGCCAACCGTTGGCACAAAAAATTTGTAACCATTTACCAACGTTGGCCCAACCTTTGTGTGCTACATGGGCTGTTACTTATCACTTTTGGAGGGGGGGGGCATCTTCCAATGCAACACAATATATTAAAACTTTGCCCCCTCTAGGATTGACTTCGTCCCCCTACTAAAAATTCCTGGCTACGGGCCTGCGTCACAGAGAAACTGGCTCTGGCGGGATTGTAAACACGAGAGTTGGGGGAAGAAAATGCCTGTGGGACCTTCAAAAGCGGGCCAAACCTGAATCAGATCCGCGAGCAGTTTGGGCATCGGGGTAATGGTTGCGGTCGTGAACTTGGGAACATTACGACGGTGAGCGAGTCCTAACTCAAGGTTACCCCCCCCCTCCTCCTCGAAGCCAATGCGTCGCTATTTTTCCACAGAAGATTTGAAACTGAAACCTGCGAAGATTGACATAACAGCTACTGAAGGGAGCCACGAAAGCTCAATTGATCATGATAATTAGAGACATTGGCGTAGTGGCCGCCCGGCAATGCAGGGTGTGGCGAGGTGTAGAACCAGCCCCGCACATTCTTTCTCTCTCTCTGCTTCTGAAATGTTATATAGCTTAGAAATTCAACAGGAAGTGTCGCTTATGAAATAATTTAATTTACAAGACAGAAATCTGGTTTCCAGTAACATATGATACGACATCTTCGATAATAAGCAGGGGCGTTCTCTTTCGGCCAGAGGGGCCCGGCTAACTTAACATATGTGTCCCCTCCGAAATGCAGAATTAACTTCCTTGCTCGCAGGTGGACATCTATAGGAAAAATCCCATATCTCATAACTAGACCTCGGATTTTTAGATCCTAAAAATCCTGAAATAGGTCCTAAAAATCTTAAGTTATTCTCGAAAAATCCTAAAATAGGTTCGAAAAAAACCTAAAATAGGTTCTAAAAATCCTGAAATAGGTCCTAAAAATCTTAAGTTAGACTCGAAAAATCCTGAAGTAGGTTAAAGAAAACTAAAATAGTTCAAAATTTCTGAATACTGCTGATTAGGTATAGTCACCGGCAATGAAAATGGGACACATATATCCTGAAATATGCACTATCTTGCATAACGTTATGTGTGTTGCCTAACCCTACGGCGATGGCAGAACTCAACATTGGAAATTTGCTATTAAAATCCACTCATCGCCGTATAGTTAGGCACCAATCTGTTTTCATGTTATCCACAGTAAAACTCCGCAATTTTGTCTGTGAGGATCATCTTATATTCTGAAAATCTTAAAACAAAAATATAGTGAGTGGTGCAAAGTTCAATGTTGAAATGTTAGTTTGCAAGGCGTGAATGCCACAAAGCACCGAAGTGACGCGAAAGTGAGCAAGACCACACAGATCAGACCACTTTGTATTGCACAGGTAACAGTGGAACCTAAAATAGGTTCTAACAAGCAAAATAGGTTTTTAGGCACTAAAAAACTTTTGTTGCGTTTTTTTAACGAAACGCTGACATATCTTATTATTTCTTGCATGAATCCAGTATAGAAAGATCCAGTTACTCAAGCAGTCGTTGCTTTGTTGCTGCACAATATAAAGAATTAAATTTGATAAATCATGAACTTTTATCACTAATTTTAATTTTACGTGTGGTATTTGAATGTAACTTCACATCAAATATTTCCAAGATGGCTCTAAGCCTTTTTATATTCAAATAAGAGCTGAAAAAAACTCTAAAATAGTTTACACCTGTTCCATGTTACTTCAAAGTGGTCCCAAAACTCAGTTTGATGTGGAGTCGAATTATCCCTTTGCCTTAAGGGTTCAGAGCGTATGGGTTAAATGTTACCATTATTTGGGGGCATTTTGTGAAGTTCATTTTTCTTCCATATTGAAATTCTGTGGACATTTCCTTCTTTCCAGTGTGTTTTTATTTTATGATCTACAGTGCTCGAAGTGTATACTCCTATAGCTGGTATGTTTGATCGAGGAGGATTGGATTGATTTGGTGTTTTAAGTCCACTTTATGCACAGTAAGGCTAATCGGGACTGGACCTACAGTTTAAAGTGGGATCCGAAACACTTGAGCCTCCACCGGGTATCGAACCGGGGACCCCTTGATTACAAGGCGACGACGCTACCACTGCGCCATCGGGGAGGCCTCTTGGTCGAGGAGGGTCTTTGTGTAGATCAGCATGGAGAAATGAAGAAGTGGGGGATGCTTATGCAAATTATCCTAGCAGGAGGGGATGGTTAATGGAAATGTACATAACTGGGGGAAAAGCACCCGTCTGCACTCCTTCTCCACACCCACAACTCCAGCACTGATGATCTATTATTAATATAAAAAGGTCTTGTTTCATGAAATATATCGAAAAGAAATGCTATTGTTGAAATTATTATTAATAATGTCCACTATTATTAAAATTGAAATCCTTTTCGGAATTCAGTCTTTCCGATAGACTTTCATTGAGTGACGAATTTTCAGTGAATGAAGTCCCATCACCGCCCTATTACCCGTCTTTCAAGGCTGGAGTTCGCCATATTCCCTTCTACTAGATTCCAATTGAACTTGTGATGCTGGGTTAACACTGGAAATCCAGAGGTCCAGTTCAACCCCCACAACAGAAATGAGCACATTGTTGAATACATTAGTTACTATTAGTATTAGAAGGCTAATGTGAGGGGGATTACTTTATATCATACATTTTAGTCCGATGAGAAGGTCCGGAAAAATGCAGATAGATACCTCAAAAATTTTTAGATCCAATTTGTGCAATTGGAAACAATATTGATTTATTAGTGCGCAATTAATTTCCCTGGACGCCATGGCATTCTCTCTTTTACAACTTTTTCTTAGATCATTCGTGCCCAATGGCTGGCTCCCGCCGCCCCTCTGAACTTGATGAAAACAAGAATAGCAGATAATGCGAGCGAAACAAGCAAGAAAATTTTACAAAATGAATTTTTATTTGCATAAAATTTGAAATCGAAGGGGTAATTGCTCGCATTAGCCCCTGTCCCCCCTGTAGTTGAGTCACTGTATAATGCAGACATATTTAAGCAATATATGTTTACTTTGGATACTTTAGGCTCACTGCCATTGTTAGTCAACCTTATTCTGCACAGTTGCTCGACTAACCTTGTGTTAATGCGAATACCACGCACCCTTCCCCCTTCCATCCAAACCGATTCTAAAGGCATAAGAGATAATGTTTTATTTCAACCCTATCGCCGCGATCACCCACAGGTAGGTAGAAAACCTATACATAATAACCAAAACTAAAAATCAATAACAAGTCAATCAAACGATAGTTTAAAGTGGGATCCGAACCACTATGTGCCTCCACCAGGTATCGAACCCGGGACTCCTTGATTGCAAGGCGAAAACGTATTCACGGCGCAATCGAGAAGGCAGTTATAAATATCTGATACATAAAAAATATCAAATAAATTCCCTTATATGTATTAAATACTAATGTATTTTTACATGTTTAGTAATTTACTTTTATATTTAATAACATTATAAATATTAATCATATAGGCTCTTTCTTCTCAGTTGCTTGGTAGAAAATTTGAAAAGTTTCATGCACATACATAATATATATGTATACATAGTTTGTGTATGTCTGTGTAGACCACAATCTTCTTGCCTCCCCCCCCAAAAAAAATCAATCTTCAATGATTTCGCGCCCTGGTAGGGTATGTAGCTGCCTGGCAAAGTCCTCATTCCGTAAATTCACGAACTGCATGAAATCAGAAAAATACATATATTCCCCCCTCGTTTTCAGAAAACCTGTTTCACAACCCACCCCTGTCCTTTCTGTGGTGAAGGACACTCCAGTGGGACAATGAATCTCCCCCCTATTTACTGCGAGCAGCAAAAGAAGACGGCCGCGCCATCTACTGGCCACCGATGGAAATGCAATTTCAAAGCGCAGCGAGGTTTAAATGTAGCTTCCACTTCTATTACCTAACTATTCTATGATTATGATTATTATTATTATTATGTCCCGAACCACTGTCACCTGTTAATTACAAGGCGACAACGTTACCCCTACATCATACAATGGGCCTGGTCAAAGCAAACTATTGTAGGTGGCAGCTTCCCTGTTGTGTCCCCACGCTTTTGATTCGCAATTGTTCTCCCATTTAAATGCATGGGGAATTTAATGCCGAACCTTCTTCTATTACATTAAATTGCAAGTTTAATGTCATCTTAACCTCAGAAATGATGTTTGAACACGATAGTTGAATAATCAGTGCTATAAGAGTAAGACTTTTGAAAAGACGATCGTCAACAACAGAAAAGATATCGGACCTCAAAAAAACCTTAACATGGACATTTCCACTATGACATGCAAAACGTTTTAAATACTATATTCATTTAACTGATATTGACACCAAACTGAAATGTGCAAAATACCTCGGCGATATGTGTTTTGGTTCTCGAGATACATGCCCTCAAACACTGCTGAAATTCACGTCCTACGTCACAGAAAACGTCCTCTGCACAGACTAGACTGGCCTGACGTCATCCTTTAGAAATGAGTGCGGGCAGGGCTTCTGCTCGTCCAGTAAACTAGCATGGGCCGTGCAAGCGACAGTCATTTCTTACTGCGTAAAACAAGTATTTTGTTATAACTTTCAGTGCAAAAATAATGTGTGCTCCATTTTGTTGGATATGAATTATACCCTATACTGCTTTTCCGGATTCTCTGGAGTAGCGACGCGCAGAGGGGACAGCTTGTGGGCGGGGTCAGACTAGGTGGAGAAGGATGCGGGATGAAAGCAACGAAGTGCTGCGCGGTGTAACGGCCGGAAAGGAAAATGCTTTCTGCTGCCAATTTCTTCTTTTATTTTTAACAATGGCCAGTGTATTGTTTTACACAAATAAAAAATAATATTGCACGTTTATTTGTCTTTTGATGCTACGAAGAACAGAAAAAAATTAAAACAAATTTAAACATACATTTTCAAAAAACATGCAAATAACCACAAACTATGAAACATCGTGTATCAAAATGAGTTTTAAACAAGTATGAAAAACATGTTTCAAACACTTTGTTTTAAACATTTGTAAAAAAAACAAAGCCATGTGTTTTAAACTTTTCAAACAAGTTGTTCTCGAACACATTCAACACTATGAGGCGCTATCCTGAATGCAGAGTTCCCCTGGACTTGCGATCTGACATGTGTACTACGGAACTACTGGACCGCGAATGAGCCCCCTCCCGTGGATGCCCCTCCCCTCCGCGCGTTCATTGGACGAGGCGCACACCCTTCCACATGCGCACAGAACGCATTCGCTTCTCTTACTCCAGAGAATCCGGGAAAGGAATATAACAGTATTCGCGATTAAAATTACTGCCTGAGCGCTAGTGTCGCTTCCAATATGGCGGCTCTATGTAGGATAAATCTTTGTACTTGTAGTACGTAGTACGTAATAGCAGCGTGTTGTCATTGCTGGTATGGAAGAGACGTTTAAAATACGTGATATTTTTAAATATTGCGAATGCGATGTGAATTCCAGGAACAATAACGAAGGTGAAGCTGTGCTGAGAGCGAAGCATTTAATTATGATAGACAAAAATAACACGGACTCATTTCTACTCTGTGGACAAAACGCTGACAAAACTAATGTGTACGCACTGGTTCTTCAAAGCAGCGCTGTTTCATCTGCACCTCAGTTGTAAACAGGGTTGGCATGTTTAAAACAAAAGTGTTTAAAACACTTTGTTTTGAACGTTTAAAACACACGACTTTGTTTCTTTTACAAATGTTTTAAACATGTTTTTTTTCAGAAGTGTTTAAAATACATTTTGGTATTTGATATTTTATAGTTTGTGATATTTTTTTTTTGTTTGACAACCCTTTCTTTTAATTGAATCTGTGTCAATTAATCCGTGCTTTACGGGTCTCACTTATCGCCAAACACTTGAGCAACCTTATGTTCTGACGTCACAGGAGAAAGCTTTTTAATTTTAGGCTAAATGCCTGCGTTGTTAGGTTAGGCAGGCTAGCTATGTATGCACAAGGTAGCAAAACTGTTGTGCGACAAGATGGACCCTTGCTTTACTATAGAAATCGAAACTTCTCAGTTCTTTGTTTCGTACCGTCCTGTAAGTAAGCTGGTAACTAATATCTGAATACACAATGCGTGATTTTGATCATGACGTGATTTTTTCTTCAACACAGCGAAGTGTCCTACTTGGAGTGGTTCCTGAAAATCTCACTAGATGGCATATCGGATAATTTTAATCGCAAATAGCAGTATTTACTATAATTCAGCCATTCGGTAGAGGGTTTTCATTAGGCTGACAAAGCAATACTGGTAAGGCAACAGTCAATGGCTGAACACGACACGTGACCAGCCTTGTTCATTGCCAATACATAGGTTCTGACTGGCAAGAAATTATTGTTACAAAAGTGTCTTTTCTGGAATTACAGTTATTTTCGTCATATTTTCTTCGCAATTTTTAAAATAACAATACGTTTAGACAGGGTGCGAAATCAGTGCAGATTGGTGGGGGAAGCAGCAGACAGGCATGCACACACAATATACCTATAGGTGTGTGTGTGTGTATATATATATACACACAAATACACATGTATATATAATGTCATTAAATAAGTATCAATTTTTAAATAATGATAATTAAATTATACAATATACAATATATTATATCGGTAGTCCTTCATTCAAAATGTAATTGCAAATTGAAGATTTTAAAGTAGCTATGAACAGTGATTTGCCTAAGGAGGGTGGGACAAAAATTAAGATACATTAAGAGAAGATAATAGTTTCATGTATAAAATCCACATATAAATATTAATACGTGTTTTATTAATATATTTATATACTTCGCGGTTGGTAACGAAGGCGGATGAGAAATGGAGAAGAAATAAGAAGTCGGTCTTATTTCTGTATTCTGGGGATAGCTGTGTTCAGTGTCCTTAGAGATGAGGCTCTTTGGTGCCCGTTCCTTATGTATGTTTTCGATATTATTCCAGTCAAATATATTCGAATCCCAAATTAATTGTTTATGTATCTTGTTAAAACAAAAACTCTCTTCACCGGAAGAGATTGGTGGGGGTAATTCAGGACAAGATCTTTGGTGGGGGGATTCCGCCCTGGATTTCACACCCTGCGTTTAGAACACTGATTTACACGCCAATTTCTTCAATATAAGAGGTGATATGGTAAGAAAAGTAAAGAAGAAAAAAAGGTAAGCGGAGTTTTTAAATTTCCTACAGTAAACCACAGTTTTCTTCAGTTAATATATATGGCAAATTTATGTATTTATCCTACTCTTACGTCGCTTTTCCGTCATATTGTTTAATGGTTAGTATGTATCTTCTCTAATGTCACATTTCTTCCCCCTTTTAAGTAATCGCGACAATGATTACGAGCAGTGTTCGAAGTCGGGATGAAGGAGAAACTCACCCACCCCCAATGCCACCAACACCAACCAGCACAATCTAAGTATCACCCAACCTGCCCACAAGACGAGACGAAACTTTGGTTTGTCCCGTCTCATTTCGAAACATTCTCTTCTCCCGTCTCCTTTTATGAAATGAGACGGGAAATGTCTCGTGAGCAACGCTAACGTTAACAATAGAAGTATCCCCTTACGCCTACTGTCACCAAAGGCTCGAGCAAACCCTCCCTCCTCCACCAATGAACTTCCACTTCAATGAAAGGACATTCACAAAGGAACAGTCATGCCCAGCTCGAGAGTCAAACCTGGAAAATGTGAGTTCCTCAGCTAAATTATGAATTTTGTGGATAATAATTACAACGCCAGTTCATTCGTGGTAATTCTGAATCGGCAGTTTGGTTTGCATAAACACGTATAAGAAGGATAATATCCAGCTTTAGAAGGCTCGTAGCATTGAAACATGGAATCAAACAAACAAAAAAGATAATTAAGAAAAGTTGTCTTGTCTTTATGAACACTATGCACTGTGAAAGTTTGTACGATAAGCCTTTGCATAAGTTGTCAATTCTATATTTTTCGAGACTTAAGACAAGAACGAGAATTGCCCTCCGAAACCGAGACGAGACTGTCAACGAGGCATTTACAAATAAACATGAAACAGACATTTACAACCTCTCAACGAGAACGAAACCAAAACTGCCATGTCTCGTCTCGATAGCATCCCTAGTGATGAGGTTGTGAACCAATTAATTAATGCGTACGGGGAAAGAAATGAGACAGTAGCCTACAAAATTCAAAATATATTTCAGTATGTGATATAATGATATATACATTATTTCCTTGTAATAATTACACATAAACTTAGCTTTGAAATGTACTGTGCAACTGATGCAATCTTCTCAGTGTATTTTCTCTTATCTGCACAAAAATATTTTATCATAATTTGCCTAACAAATGAAACACAGACTGAAATTGCTTTATGGAAAAGAAAGTAAAAATAGGCGTTATAAGTAAAGTGAAGAATGTGAAGATTCTTATTTTGCGCTATATGGTTTATGGTAAATTTCGGTAAAATAAGTTTAAAATATAATTTTGAAAATTTGGTCACTAACCAATTTTACATGCAGTAGTTTTCTCGTGACTTGATGAAAACACGCATGCAGCTGAATTCTTTCGTTTATCTTTCACGTGAGCAGCAAGGATATTTAATAATACTTAGAAGAATTACCATTATAATGCATAGCTTTCCCTTCCATTATCGTTCCATTATTTAACTCTACACAGATTTGCAAACTTTCTGTACACGTTGGCTCTCCGTGGGCTACCTCCAGCAAACGGGACGCTCGAAGCAGACGACAACCGACTCTCTGAGTAATGACGTATTAACATGGCGGGGCGTGTTTTCCAGAGCAACGCCAGCCTCGCAACTTTGAAGTCTGGTTTTCCCCCCTTAAACCGAACGCAGAGAAACGCATGAAATTGCAAGGGGCATTCTCTCAGGGTGCAGTTTTTAGAATTGCTTTAAAAAATTGAGTGGAAATGTCCATTTGCACAGCACTTTTTTACGTCATTTGCATTTTTGACAACTTAACTAAGTGATCTATTCTTAGGAATCCGGTCAAGAATAATGTATAATAATTCCGCGCGACTGTACTTTTATTTTTATAGTTGTTTTTTAATAACCGAGACTTTCTTTTCACGTGATAGCTATAATACTTTTACACGTAGCTACTTAGTAAATGTTGTCCTTTGTTTTATACACACACATTTATCGTCAAGAATAGTTATTGCAATTTGTTTTTCTTCTGTTTTATGTCTCGCAAGTTGCGAGTCGCAACCTCTAGGGCTATCTTATTTACAGGAATTATAATTTGAAATTTTTGTTACCAAGAAAAAGAAGGACGAAAATTCGAGGGGAGAATATCTGCTTAATGCAATGAGAACATACGTTAATATTAAATTATCGGATAGGGTATAATGTCATAGTGTCAGTCATACAGGGTTGGCATGTTTAAAACAAAAGTATTTAAACACTTTGTTTTAAACGTTTAAAACACAAGGCTTTGTTTTTTTTACAAATGTTTTAAACGTTTAAAACAATGTGATTTAAACATGTTGTTTTTACAAGTGTTTAAAACACATTTTGGAGGTAGATATTTTATAGTCTGTGATATTTTTTTTTTGTTTGGCAACCCTTTTTTTCATTGAATCTGTGTCAATTAATCAGTGCTTTACAGGTCTCACTTATCGCACAACACTTGAGCAACCTTATGTTCTGACGTCACGGGAGAAAGCTTTTAAATTAAGGCTAAATTCCTATGTAGTTAGGTTAGGCAGGCTAGCTATGTATGCACAAGGTAGCAAGACTGTTGTGCGACAAGATAGACCCGTGCTATACAGTGGGCCCGTTCCGAAAGTCGCACGAGTTTAACGCGTTAAACGAGTTATGGTAACTGGCCGTTCCATAAGTGCTTCCGTGCGTTTCGTGAGTTTCATTATGCTGTCCCAAAAGTCGCATCCCGTGCGTTTCGTGGAAGAACGAGATTCACCAAACGCACGGGCCAGGATGCTGGTTTGTTCCGTGAAAATCGTCTGCTCCTTGCAGACAAAGCGCGTGCTGATGGATTGAAACTGCACTAGTTCGGAAAATGTATTATAATTTGAACAGAGGCCGATATGAAGCAACGTGCACAAGATGAGTATGCCTTAACCGTTCTTAGAATGTGATTAAAATGAGTAACAGTGGCCATAATAGAGTTTATTTTTGCCATAAGGACATTCCTTCCGCTGACGCCATGCGGAAACTTTCTCTAAACAAAACGCTGCGCCTGCGCTTTCGCCTAGCGTGTCCCATAAGTCTGTAAAATAACTGGTTTCACCAGATTCACGAGCTCAGTTATTTTCGTTGAATGCGTTCGTTTCGTTAAGACTTTCGGAACGCACCCTGTATAAATCGAAACTTCTCAGTTCTTTGTTTCCTACCGTCCTGTAAGTTTCAGACTGGTGGAAGCTGGAAACTAATATCTGAATACACAATGCGTGATTTTGATCATGACGTGATTTTTATTTCTCTTGCGATACGATTCATTGGTTTATATAACTGAATGAAGCGCAGATGGTTACTTTTGGTAACGTAATTTTGTACTTGGAAAGATAAATAGATCTGGAGAATCTATTATGACACAGCAGGTTGTTTTCTGCTATATAAACTGTTCAGGCAGCAGGAAATATTTCACCCTGATTTTTCCAGGACGAGGATAGTAATTCTATAATACTTAGTTTCTTGAAATTTAGATGAATATAAATCCTAACCTACTTCAGTAGAGGCGGAAAAAGGGGGGCTATTACCCACAACTTTTGTCCATGCAGTAGAGGTGTGCGGGATCCCGAAAAGTCGAGACCGGGATCGGGAAAGAAAATTTCCGTCCCGATCCCGACTTCCGAAAATGACTTCCCGACTTTTCGGGATCCCAAGCAGTCTGGAAATTCAGAATGGTCATATTAAAACGTCGTCAATTCTAGAAGTTGTCTGCATTGTAAATGTCTGGAACTTATCGGAAATTGTTAGGTTTTGTACCAGAAGTGCAAAAAACAAGTACTTAAGATGGAAATTACGTGTAGAATTCGAGATTTCAAGAGCTTTGGGAAATTTCGAACACATCCCGTCCCGAAAATTTCCGGAATGTCGGGATTTAAAGAATTTCCCGTCCCGACCCAAAAAATTCTGTCCCGCACACCCCTACCCTCCAGTATGGTAAACCTTATCTCCAAAGGGAAATAAACTGTCCTTGTCGCCACGGTACTCATAAAAAAGAGTATTTTCTTTATTTAACGACTTTAACTATAATTTACTGGGAAAAGGTTGACTTTGTTTTGTTTAAAACACGTTTTTTTTAACTCATGTTTAAAACTATGTTTAAAAAAAATGTTTTAAACAAAAAAAAAACAGTTTGTTTTGTTCTTTTTTAAAAAAAACACAAATTTTGCCAACCCTGCAGTCATAGTCATATATCATGCATTTACACATTTAATACATTTTCTCTTTATAATTTTGGGAGTTTCTTTCGATTCCTACCCGCCGTTGAATTACACATGCTCGCAACCAGAAAAGCATAGTGTAAAAATCTAAATTTTGTATTATCGACCCATGGCAGCTAAAGACGACCCAAATGACGTCAGGTTTAGTGTTCTCTGTGCATAAACGTAATTACTATATTTAGCTCGTTTTTGCAACCATTCCGTTGCGCTTTAATATAGGTAGGTTTATGAGAATGTAATTTTCGGAAATATATGACTGGCTACATTATCTTAAAGCTTTGCTAAACCCATTTTTATTATCGATTTACACGAGAAATTCTTACCTTCATTCAAAATAACGTTTGAATAGCCATCCCATCGAACTGCAATGTAAAGCTTAGGGCAACCAAATGACGAACGGAATTATTTAGGGACGCGACGGGGGTGGCGCCGCCACCGGAAAAGTTTGGCATTGAACATCCCCCATATGTGTTTCAACTCATGTAGAATTGCTCGTTAGGATATACATTTCCTGCAGATCTGATCTGTTAACACTTGTCGTTTGGAAAATGGCTGCTGTCGTTAGGTAAGATAACGTCACAGATAACGTAACGGACAAGAGAAAAAACGGCTTTAAAAGCTGAGGTCCAATATATAGGAATGAATGTGAGGAAAGATAAACAGGAATGTTTGCAAAGCGAAATCTCATTATGAATTTGGTACTACTTTACTATACCAGAGACACCTATCAATTATTTATTTCGTAATTGTTTACATTGCTAACGTACTATTCTGCGTTGCAGAACAATTCTTTAGGTGAAGTAATGGATTTCTAACGAAAATAATGTCTATGAATGTTGATACTAACTAATGGCTCATTTCAGTCACATGTGACGAACGTACCTTTGCATACGGACACAAATAATGGTAATTTGGGTCACAAATTAAGTATTTAGTTGAAACTTATTCTATTTGCATAAATTTAAAAAATATCTCGTAGGAGGTAGACTAATTATCGTACAATTTTGTTCCTGTGAAACGGTACCAGTTAGATAAGCCGGAGACACATTTAACTCGTTTATTTGGTACTACTTTACTATACTACACCTATCAATGATTTAGTTTGCAATTTTTTACATTGCTAACGTACTATTCTGCATTGCGGAACATTTATTTAGGTGAAATAATGAATTTCTAACGAAAATAATGTATATTTCTTACATTAACGAGTACTTACTGTTGTTCCTTATTTCCCACAAACCATCCACGGGTAGCCCAAAAATTCACTATAGCCCCACGAACCATCACGGTGACGAGGTATGCCTACTAGGTTAGGTTAGGTTCCATTAGCACTCCTTTCGTTCAATTTAGCGTATGCGGACAATATGGAGCGTATTGTGCTCTCGTGCAGAAAGCAAATAGCGGCAGCAGCAATAGTGCGTCAGAAAGAGATTTTCGTACAAAACCACAAGCATTCGCATTAAAATGGATCAAAACTACATTCCCGAACATCAACAATGGTACAAAAAATGATTTGCGTAAGTACTTTCTCCTGTAAATTTGAAGAAATCCGTCTCTGGTATAGTAAAGTGTTACCGTTTATTTTAAAATAAAATTAATTTGTACTTACCTCATATGCATAGCGGAACATTTTTCAACTTTGGATCACTTTTTTTCCCATGAAAAAAGCGTTATTTTTAATTATTTATTGGTCGTTGCTAATTCAGTGGGCAAATCTTGATTCACGTTGTCTATCGTGAGCTGATGTGCAGTGTTTCCAAACTTATGAACCGATAAATGCCACACAAACTAGTCACAAAAGGTTTTTAAGCGAAAATTGATTCACAAACCATTCACGGAAGCTTATGTTAGGCAAACATAGAAAATTGAATTGGAAAAAAAAAAAACCGCTCGCTCACACATCATCTTGTAAAACTACCGCGTGGTTGTTACACTAACACTTATTAACCGAAAAATGATTGTTATTAATCCACAAACCATTCATGGAAGGTTAGGTTAGGCAAACAGAAAATTAAATTAAAAAAAAAAATCCCGCTTACACGTCATCTTGTAAATGTACCGCGTGGTTGCTGCATTGACAGGAGGTTACGTAATCGAACGCACGGAACATTTGATTCACGTAGTTGACGGTAATGGTGGCACGAGCTATTGTGCAACGGAGTTGCATGAATGACAAAAAATACCTTATTTACAGGCCAAATAAGTTGCATGGTTCGAAAAAAACAATTTCCGCGGCTTCAGAAAGTCATGAAGAATTCATTTCCGTAAGTACTTTCTAGTCTTTTCTCCTGTAAATTTCAAGAAATGTGTCTCCGGCTTATCTAATCGTTACCGTGTGAACCTTCCTGCACGTAATGAGCACTGTTTAGATTTAAATATATATATATAGCCTATATATTTGTTGGAAAAAGGAACTTTAAAATTACTTTTCGCAAGCATGCGCTCTCTAAATGGACAGGGCATTTTTCGTTTAGTTTATAGAAACTACAGTAATAGTAGAGTAGTAGAAACTAATGTGTTAGTAATTTGTAACGGTAACAGTTTCAGGAACGAGTTTACAATACCGGACCACTCTCCAATTTCTATGAAATTTCGCCTACTGACTGCACAGTTTCATACATCAGAGACATATTTCTTCAATTTTACGCAAGAAACTACTTATGGAAATGAGTTTCTCCAAGGTTTACAACATTCGTCGAGGTATTTTCTTTCATCGTGGAATATATTTGACCGGGAAATCATGTATTTTTTAAGATAAATATCTCACTGACGCACAATTGCCATTGCTTTCATTTGCTTGCCCTACGACAACCGGATGCTGCGTACATTTGATGACTTAAGCCCCTGTAAGTGTTTCAAACCCCACCTTTTTTTTACTATGCTTGCCTAACGTAACCAAACCTAACCTAATCTTATCGGAAATTGTTTGTGGGGCTATCCGTCAGCTACCCGTGCATAATGTATAATTTCCACCGGTGACGAACACGAGAGTAGGTATTTTTCGGTGAAGAAACTTGAAACACTGCATACCCACAACGTTTCAAGATGTGCCAACCATATTGTGTGTTCCGCAAGCGAAGAAAGGAATAATAAAACAAGAAGCACTCAGAATGT
Source organism: Lepisma saccharinum (assembly GCF_977018435.1). NCBI lineage: Eukaryota > Metazoa > Arthropoda > Insecta > Zygentoma > Lepismatidae > Lepisma > Lepisma saccharinum. The sequence goes on along the minus strand of NW_028142899.1, from coordinate 5,979,551 downwards.
GAGAAATTGCATTTGTTTTCGTGTAAAAAGCATAATGGCACCTTGAACTATGTTCCGCAATACACAATTGATAAGTACGAACCATGAGAAGAACAAAATATCCGATTTTAATGTGTCTCCGATCTATAAAACTGGTACCATTTGGAACCTTTCTGAAAGTAATTGGCTCACTATTCATTTCAAGAAAGTCCAAATTATGGGTAAAGTAAGATGTTAGAAGTACCTTTCACAATACTTCCCATCTCCCAAGCTTCATGCATTACACAGACTACTACTGATATTCCCCTCTCCCTAAATGTTGGAAGGAGTTTTGTGTTTGAGAACAGGAGTAGTGAGATCTGTAGTAATAATTATTAGGTATGTTATTTTGGTACCCTTAACCCTCTGTATGTACCCCCTAGAGAAAGTGAAATATCTTTCATGGTTCATGAAGATTTTGTTGTTTATGAATGTTTTCAGTTGATTTTAGCTTGGAGAAATGTTTTATTGTGAAGTAAGGTACGTCTGTTACTTTAGCACGTTACTTTACTGTGAAGCAGAGCAGCCTGAAGGCTTCATGCATAATTCCTCTTCATGTTCCTGAAGAAAACTGTGGAATCCCTGTCTTATCCCCTCTTTCTGAATAGATGTTTCTCGGAGGGCATTTTTCCTCACGCTTAGGAGCAAGCTAACATCATTCCCATTCACAAAAATGGCAACATAAACCTTGCTTCTTCCTATAGGCCAATCTCGTTACTCACTCCTCTGTACATCATTTGTGAAAAATAATCAAAGACAGGGTATATAAATTTGTTTCTTCGTACCTAAGCACAAATCAACATGGTTTTCTTTCTGGTAGTTCCTGTCTTACGAACCTATCTGTTTTTCTCTCACATGTTATGAAATGTATTTCAAACAATTCACAACTGGGGGGTGTAAGTGGCGACCTTCTGATCAGGTGCCCAAAAGTCAAACTCACTTCCATGTAGTACGCCCTGGACTGCATTTGACGAACAAGGCTCTGGAGATGGCACTATGGCCAGTATAATTCTGCGTGTTGTCTTGTGTTTTGTAGCTGTATGTGCTGAGTGCCTCTTTACAGCATCAGCTTTTAACCAAAGTAAGGATAGTTTAGTTTTCAGACGTGAATTTATTTTTGTTACGATAAGGGACTGGGCCCCACATAGTGTGATGGGTGCAAAATAGCCTTAGTGCTGGTGCACCCAAAATTTTAATTTCAAATTCAAATTAAAAAAAATAATTCACAACTGGACGTTATATATTTTGATCTAGCCAAAGCTTTTGATGCTGTCAGTCATCGTCTTTTGATTCACAACTTTCTTAACATGCTCACAGATTACCTTAGCGATCGCCAACAATATGTAGTCCTTCCAGGAACTTTATTTAACTTTCTTCCCGTGCTTTCTGGAGTACCACAGGACAGTGTTCTAGGACCCCTTTTGTTCATGTTATTCGTCGATAACCTTACCGACCATCTCACAGCCGCCTCTAGAAATTAACTTCTTTTCACAGATGACTGTAAGATTTTCGGAGAAATCTCCACTTCCAGCGATACTCATCTTCTCCAGAGTGAGATGACAATGGTTATTTCATGGTGCCTGACATGGAAACTTACATTAAATCTTGAAAAATGTACTACTCTCACAATCTCTCTCGAACCTGTTAAAGTCATCTTGCTCCATCTTTGGCAATAGCATCAAAGCAGTATCCTCTCATAGGCATTGTTTTCGACCAGAAACTCACATTTGAAGAACATATAACAGGCACAACAAAAAAGGCCATGCATCTCTTAGGTTTACTGTATCATTTCACCGAAAATGGTGACATCTCAGCCCTCACCTTATACTTCAATCATTCATTTCCCCATAACAGAATACTGCTCCCCCATCTGGTCCATGGCATGTGCTGCTAAGCTCTCTAGAACCGATTCTGTTCTTAATTTTTTCCTAGCTTAGTTCGTTACAAGGTTCCGTCTTTACGAAATTTTTCATCATCACATCTCCTGTCCTTTCTAAACTTACAGACTCCTTATCAGCGCCGTTTAGTAAATTGTCAATGGCAAAATCCATTGCAACATGCTCCTCCAGGAATTCCACCTTCGAGTGCCTATGCGCTCAACATGCAATAGAAATCTATTTTACACAAAAAGAGCCTAGACTGGAAATTCAAAAAAGATCGCTCTTCCACAGACTTCCCACCCAATATAACGACGTCCCATCAAGTGCTGATGTATTTTCCACAGAGTAGGCCTATGCCTTTCGGCCAACCATCAGAACATATGTTGCTAAATAATATTTAATTGTGCTATCTTGGCTTATTTATATTACTCTTTTATCTTTTGTTATTTTTATTGTTCTTTTATTTTTACTGATTTCAATGTAAAATGGCTATGTGCTGTATCTGAAATTTATTCAATAAATAATATAGCACCCAAAACGACATTCCACAACAGCAACTATAACTTTATGTGGCTAGGTTCAGAATGCTATGTTTGGTATTGATAGTTACTTTCGACGTGTTTTTTCTCTATTTTAGTGTGCATACAAACAATTTTACTAATAAAAAACGTTGAATGTACTCTGAGATTGCAAGCTTTTACTTACGTGGGCCATAGTTTAGGCTCAAATATCTCCCATATTTGTGTTTTTAATGTGCTGGAGACTGATTTCACGTCATCACCCAGGCCATGCAACCCACAGATTCAGATTTTAATGAAACTTGTGTATTTGTTAATACTAACAAGGTATGAACACATTCAAATTTTTCTTCTCTAGACCTCATAGTTACTGAGAAACAAGAGGCTAAATTTTCAGAATTTTGCTCAGATCGGTATATCGATATATCACTTTTATTTTTTTTTCTAAATTTCATACATACATGTGTTTTCCATTTAAAAAATTTTCACCAAGATTCCTTTGCACTGAGAGTAGGCAATATTGTAGTGCAAATAATGTTGATTTTTTTGTGTCAACGTCTGGCGTTACTAAAATTGCATTATCACTAAACGGCAGTGCAGGTATGCCATTTTTTTTTTTTAAATTGAAGCTTAAATTTTTTTTTTTAAAAATGCTATAAAATAAATTTAGGGCTTTCATTGAATGAGGCATGCTACTGTCAGATAATTTTTTTAATCCAGTTTGCAAAGTCATCTCAAAATTAAACATAACGCCAAACAGAGACTGCATTTAACCTTTACTGGCCTGATGGTATCATCAAAAGTAAGGTCGTACTGGCCCGATGATACCATATGGTATCATGGTGCTGATTACGAAATGGATGTGCTTTTTGGACCTTCATACTCTTTATGTTTGGGTGGAGACTCTGACACAGGTCTGGAGCAAGCGTGGGAAATTCACATTGATGACCAACCCCCCCCCCTCTGCAACATATCCATGCCACATTTCCGAACAGAGTTTCACCTTTTGGCTCATTATTCAAATTGTATGGCTCCCAGGAAGATGAAACATGTTTCATTCTCTTTGGAAACATCCATTCTTTGAAGAGAATACTAAGGTTTGCACCTTCTTCCCAAAAGAGCAGGGGAAGAGGGGGCAAACTCCAGATTTTTGTTTATTTCCATTGAAATTCGGGGGTCACCCCCCCCCCCCCCGGTTCGGCATTCTGAATTGTATACGGTTGTATGCTCTGATGTTTTAGCTACAAACAAGACTTATCCGAAGTAGATTGCTCCCATAATGCCAGAGTTATATCAATTTTCTGAGCAATATGCAAATTACCTATTTTTCGAAAAAAAAAAGTTTCACATTTTAGCTTATTATTCAACTTGTATGGCACCCAGGAACATGAAACATGTTTTATTCTCCTTGGAAACGTCCATTCTTTGAAAAGAATACTAAAGTTCCCACCCTCTCCTCAAAATAGTGGGAGAAGAGGGGGCAAACTCCATATTTTTGTTTTTTTTTCCATTGAAATTCGGGGTTGTGCCCCCCAAAGCCTCCCTTCTGAATTGTACACGGTTGCATGCGCTGATGTTTTAGCTGCAAAACAAAAGTTATCCGAAGTAGATTGCTTCCCTACAGGGTGGCTACTCACTGGGAATTCTGCGTGAATTATTGGCTCCGGAAATTATGCATGAATTCTACTTGAATTTTTCTCCGTAGACGTGAAAAATTGCAACTTTTTTTTAATGCAAATCCTATTTACATTTTATGCAAATAAAAATTATTTTCCTAAAATGTTCTTGCTCGCAATTCCTCGTTTTCTAAGTCTTATGAAGTTTATAACCATAGCTAGGGGGCGGAGGGAGTCGGGCCTGGGTGCCTAACTATCTAAATGGAAAAAAAATGTTGTAAAATTGATTTATTGATTTGTGGTTATAAGTCCACTTTATCAAGAGAGAGGATAATCAGGACTGGACCTACAGTTTAAAGTGGGATCCAAACTACTGTGCCATGTGTTGAAAAGATAATTGAAATTGTTTGTTTGAACACAAATGCTTTAGTACCAACTTCTAACCCCTTTTTGCATAATTTACGAGGATAATATCTTCTTTGATACTACTACTACTACTACTACTAATAATAATAACAACAATAATTTTGGTCTCGGCTTGTTCATGGATGTTAGTGACTGTTCATCAATTTCATCATATCACTCATCCCCATCTTCGCATATTAGCCAAACGTGACACAAGAAGCGAAGTAAAATAAAACAAATCAATAATAATAATGTTATAATGATAACATTATTATTAACACTTATTATTATTAGTAGTTTTAGTACTTTCATCCTGGCATTTTCTCCCTACTCGCTCAGACAAAAATTCATGGTTGCGCCTCTGATTTTAAATAGAAACTCAGCACCTTAAATTAAATATTTTAATTATATTATGTATATCGTTTAATTGAATTATAATTTTTAAATGTTGGAATCACATAGACCCTTTATATTATATAGATATTTGTGTGTGGATGTTGAGAGGCGGTAATACGTGAAGTTGAAATAGAGAAAACATCTGCTTGAATTTTTGGAAAGTTCGCCTTGAAAACCGGGAACTATACTTGAAATTTATCATGGTCCTAGAGTGGCCACCCTGCCATAGTGCCAGAGTTATAACATTTTTCCTCCAAAGAGTGTTTGAATTTAAAATTCCCGCCGAGAAGACTGGGTCAGAACGGGGTTACTTTCGTAAACCTGCTCAGCCGTCTAAAGGTTAACTGTGTAAAATACTTTATTCCCCACAAAATTGAACATATATATGTTTATATATGCAAGGTCAAAGGTCATATCATGTGACCTTGAAGTGAAAATTTCAATATTTTCATATAAAGATATTTTTTATGAAAACTATGCTCCCTTAGCTTCAAGACAAGTACAAGATAAAGTTGTACCATAGTAGGAAGCAAGGTTGTTATTTTATTTATTTGACCTTGTAAGCACTTAAATTCTACATTTGTTATAAGGTTGGTAACCCTGCTGTATGAATACAGTGTATCACTGAGGGGTAAAATTTTTACATATGTAAGTTACTTCATGCATTCTACCATCCTAACAGATTTCATAAAAATCTGAAGGGATCTGGGTGAAAAAATCTTTTTTTTGTGATGATTTGGCATGGAATAACCCATAAGAATGTACATAAAATTGGTTTTAATGAAGATTTATTAATCAGGGTGGCGACAGACCTGGAAAACCAGGAAAAGTCAGGGAATTTGAGGTGTCAAAAAAAAAGTCAGGGAAATGTCAGAGAATTTCGTCCTCATTGACTTTTTTTATTATTTAATTTATTTAAAGATATCGTTATGGAACTCTGCACGGGAACAGGATATCTCGTTCGTAAGTTTCGGCCTCAACTTTTAGGCTGGTTTTATGTGCAACACAACCACGGTGCCAGAAACCAGTGATGGCAAGAGGAGAGAGAGAAATTTCTCTCACCCCGGCTTCTCGGCGGGAATTTTAAATTCGAACACTCGTTGGAGACAAATTGTTATAACTCGGGCACTATGGGAGCAATCTACTTCGGATAACTTTTGTTTTTCAGCTAAAACATCAGCGCATGCAATCGTGTACAATTCAGAACACAGAACCGAGGAAGGGGCCTGGGGGGGGGAGGTATGTCCCCCGAATTTCAATGGAAAAAAGACATAAAAATCTAGACTCTGCCCTCTCTTCTCCTGCTATTTTGGGGAGAAGACTCGAACTTTAGTATTCTTCTCAAAGAGTGAACATTTCTCAAGAGAATGAAACATGTTTCATGTTCTTGGGTGCCATACAAGTTGAATAATAAGCCAAATGTGATTTTTTTTTTAGGAAAAATAGGTAATTTGCATTTTTGGAGGAAAATTGTTATAACTCTGGCACTATGGGAGCAATCTACTTCGGATAAGTTTTGTTTTGTAGCTAAAACATCATAGCATGCAACCGTGTACAATTTAGAACGCTGAAAGGAGGAAAGGGGGGTTTGGGGCACGACCACCGAATTTCAATGAAAAAAAGCATAAAAATCTGAAGTTTGCCCCCTCTTCTCCCGCTATTTTGGGGAGAAGGTGCAAGCCTTAGTATTCTCTTCAAGGAATGGACGTTTCCAAAGAGATTGAAACATGTTTCATGTTCCTGGGTGCTATACAAGTTGAATAATGAGCCAAAATGTGAAACTGTTCGGAAATGTGGCATGGATATGTTGCGGAGAGGGGGGGACGTTGGTCATCTATATGAATTTCCCAGGCTTGCTCCAGACCTGTGTCAGAGTTTCGACCGAAACATAAAAGTATGAAGGTCCAAAAAGCACTTTTATTTCGTAAACAGCACCATGATATCATATGGTATCATCGGTGGAGTAAAGGTTAAGCCACTAAATATTACGTCGAAAATGCATTGAAATATAATTTTTTCTTGTCCGTATGGGAGTAGTAAGGGGACTTGTCAACAGATGGAGGGGATAAGAGCGGGTGGTGCCGTCCGATAGTTGTCGGACGTCGTAGTAAGGCATTTTGTTGGGCAAACTGAAGGAACATGGAAACAAATAGGTTCCATTGTTACATACGATTTTTGTCGAATATCGCCACCCGACAAAGTATCTCACTACAACATGCGACAGAATTTGCATGGACTGCAACATGCAACAAAAATTGTATGCATAAACAAGAAGAGCTTTAGACTGCAAATATGCTGCTGGAATGTTATTACTCTTCTGACTCACTTCACCTTATTTAATGTAGCAGTGCTTACGAAGGTTTTTTTTCATCATCCTTACGTATTACTGGTTTCGCACAAGTTAACATACTTTTACAATGACATTGCACTATTAGATATCAAGAAGAATCCAGCCAAACGGGATATATATTGAATACTATCACGAAAAAGTGAAACAAATCTGCATTGGGGCAAGTGCATGTTCCCAACCTCAAATTTACTGCAACACTTGTATTGCAATGAAATTAACGCCATTCTCTGTCCTGTCTGTTTAAACTCGTGAGAGATGGTCATTAATCTCTCACTGAGTAAGGTTAATGTCCAATATTATGAAACAAAATACTAATATTAAGTACGTAAATATTTTAATATATTTACTCGAATCATTCAATCATAAAAGCAAATCACTTTCTTCAAGAATTGACTTTTCTCTGCCAGCCCTGTTAAATTTTCACTTTCCATCTACTGATTTATATGAGGGGTAGCCAGAAAGTAATTTCCGATTATTAGGGACATTGATTTTTCGCAAATGCCAAAACCGTGAAAAATGTAATTGCTGCGAAGTTATGTTTAGGAATGTGCAGTGATGTCTGGACACATTTTTTGCCCATTCGAAATATCGAAATAATGCGAATTTGGCATAAAATGCGAATTGTTGGCATTTTTAGTGATTTTTTTTAAAGAAATGTCCTAAAACAACGAAAAATTTCATGATATCCAACATTCTTGTCTTTTCTAGGCCATGTTTGTGTACGTAGAACATGCAAGTTTTCCAACATTTTACTCAAGAGTAAACTATAGAGTTATACGTACATGGAATAATTCAGACAGCCACATTAAATCATGTATTTCCCACGATTTTTTCAACTTCTATCAAAACCATTTGCATCACAGAGCAAAGTGGCAGGGTTCTAACGGGAGATCAAGTGCGTATCTACCGTCACACGGGAGCCACATCTTCATATTTGTCGCACGAGATATGTTTTGAATTACCAAGCTAAGTGCGCCCCATTGGCATTTGTCGAGCGAGTAATAATGGAGCTCAGTCGTTAGGGCATCTGACTACTATGCAAGAGACCCGGGGTCGATCCCCTGCGGGGGAGAACTGGGATGTTTTCCACCTATTCAAACTGCTCCGGCACCCACCCAGCATCATATGAAGCTGGTACCTTGAGGAGAATTTGAGGGATAAAGGTAGCCAGGAGCGTGGTGCTGATTACATCACCCCCACCTTCAGCCGTGATCAACAAAGTGTGGGGCCCTAACTCCACACCCGAATACACCTTCATGGAAAAGTGCAGGGGAGCACTTTACTTTTACTTCCTCAAAAATCTGTTCCAACATATCAAACTGTCACGAAAATACGTAGACCGTGTGACCTACAATTTAAAATAATAGTTTAAAACCACAATGGAAGTATTGAGTTTCCGTATATTTGGCAGATAAATGTTCTAAAACAAAAATGCAAATTTTGGGAAACGTAACACTAACAAGTCAAAAAATATATTGTCAATTTTCGGTGCCATAATACATATACGTATCGGTATCTGTCATGTGAGATTGATTGATTTTAATTTTTTGGGTGCGTCGCCACTTATGGTCATTATTCACCCTTCAGTATATATGGGGAAAATTCCATTATCTAAAATCGTTCCCTTAAAATTAAAAAAAGGGGTATGGAAAATAACTTTCCCAAAATAACTTTCAAGATATCAAACTCTCACGAAGAGGCGTAAGCCATGTGACTTACAATTTGAAACAGTACGTAATTTAAAAGCACCATGAAGGTATAATTTCAGATATTTGCCAGAAATGCGCTAAAATGAAAATGTGAATTTTGGGAAAAATAACACCGTATAGTAAAAAACAAAAAAATAAGAAAATAAAGTTTGAAAAAAAATAACAAAATATCAAGGTCCCTACCGATTAGGCTTAAATAAAACGTGAATATCGGTTGTAATTTATTTCATTAGTAATAGTGAGTTCTAACCTCATTTTCGGCATAATCACCACCGTTGTTCTCGCATTTGTCGTAGCATGTCACTAAATTTTGTATGCCCATGGTATAGGCTATGTGTCTGACAGCAAAGACTGGAACTATATCTACCGCAGTGTAGCTGTCACATCCTTGTCCTGCCAGAAACCTCTTACATTGAACAAAGATATGAAAGTCGGTACATGCAAGGCCAGGGCTGTACAGGGAGTGGTCCAAGATCTCTCACCTGAAGTGATGCAAAGGGCCCGTGTGTACTCAGTTGTATGGGGTTGTGCACATTCCATTGGCCTTTCGTGAATTGTCTGCACCATCGTCTGACCATCCTATCGCTCACGATGTCTGGTCTGCACACCTGACACGATTGCTGGTGGCTCTGTGCCAAATTCTGAGCATGTAATGTAGGCTACATCACTGTATGAGAGCTGCAATCTTTAACCTAGAACTGTCCTAAAATGGCTTCATTGCAGCTGTACCAGATTACATCTACATGCCAGTTCTTCCTGCTTGCATATGTGTGCGTTGCTCTCAGACCACTAGTGCTTCGTATAGGCACCATTGAAGCTTTTTTCAGGATGCCCCACGTATATGAACTTTCAGAAGCTTTTATTATTAGTGTTTTCCTGTATTAATGTGTGGTTAGCTAAATCAGGTACCTATACAATGCAATTCTATAAATTCCTTGCGTTAAATTTCTAATACCTACATAGCCTTTCCATGAGCATTAATGGTATAACTGCATGTTCTCAGTTTCACAGTACTTCACTTGGATATACTGTACTGAAGCAGATATCCCATTGATAATGTAGGGAAATATGACACTTTATTTTGTTCGATTCAATTGTTTCACTTATATGCAAGAGTTAAGTTGTTTGCTTCACAGAGAAGAGAGAAGTAGCTTTATGCCTTGAAAAATGAGTCCGCACTGATGGTTCTTGCTAGCAGAGGGTTCCAAATCTCAGTGGAAATATCAACATATAATACCAAGAATGTATAAGGAGACTGATAAATTACAAATTGTATTTCTTAATCACTCTTATCTAATTTAGTCGTAACTTTAAAAATAATCAAGTATTTTATTTTAAACTTACTGCGTATGACAAAATTCCGTAATCCTTACTAGCTTGTGAATTGTATTAATTTTCCAAATTCACTATTTTGCAATTTGAATTCAAATCATAGAGAATAGAGAAATTAAGTCAATTTCATAGAAGATAATATTGCTACTTAACAAAACCATACGTGGATCTGTATGAGTTTATTTCCATTTACAAAAAAACATCGATTTACTTTAGTTTCTAATTGTTAGGGAAAAATGTAAATTTCGTCCTGGAAAACCTGGAAATGTCAGGGAATTTCATTTCTGCTTGTTTGTAGCCACTCTGTTAATAGAAGCGGTGAGAAAACCACTAATATTATTTTATAGCATTTTAGAACATACTTTAAGCTTCAATTTGAAAAAAAATTGACATGATAACTGCAGTGCCTTTTAGTGATATGATTAATGTATTTAGTCCTGATTAGTGTATTTGTGCATAAAGTGGAACTATAACAGCAAATCGACTTTGAATGTACACTAGCCATTGTTACATGCTTGTGGGGTGTAAGGGGTGACCTTCCACGTAGTACACCCAAATGTCAAACTCACGTCTACATTAGTACACCCTGGAATGCAGACTAATGAGGCTCTGGCGACTGGCTCCATGGCCAGTATAATTTTGTTTGTCTTGTCCTGTGTTTTGTTCTTATTTGTGCTGAGTGCTCCTTTACAGCCTCAGCTTTTAATGAAAGTCAGAAGATTTTAATATTTTATGATTTTAGTTCTGCAACGTTAGAGTTGTTCTGTGTAACAATAAGGGGCTGGACCCCGTATAATGTGACGAGTGCAAAATAGCCTTAGTGCTGACGCACCCAAAATTTTAAAATCAAAATCAAATACCTTGCATACATAGCACTGATGCCACAACTGACTACAGGACTTTCTTTGCATAATTATTTTAATATTTTTAATGCATGAAATATTTCACAATTGTAGACACTGAAGGTGAATTTTACTTATATTCCCATGTTCAATCTTCTGTACTTTGTGCAAGGACAGAGTGTTACCACCAACAGGAGACTTGTTGTGCCCCTAAAACCACTCCTGTGTGACAAATAGTTATATTGACATGATACCTTTCCAAGAGGTGTAAGGGAAGACCTCAGATGAGGATACTCGACTGCCAACCTCTCTGCATGTAGTACACCCTGGGCTGCTGACAGAAGCTTTGGCATCTGAACGCAGCCAGGATAATTCACTGTGGGGCTTTTTGTCTTATTCACGTGTTCGTTCCTTCGTCCATATATTTACTGTTCATACCTACTATTTTGATTAGCTACAGTTGGCAGAAGAGTGAAGTATAAAATAAACATCCAATTAATCAAAGATTTTTTCTCAGATGTCTGCAACCTCGAAAACTGGTCATCCAGAGGCTGAGTGTTAAGGCTAAATATTTATTTTTGATAAAATATAATTGCACAGATATAGATGAAAGAAAGAGACAAAGGGAAGGACATCTCTCTCTCTCTCTCTCTCTTAAACACACACACACACACACACACACACACACACACACACACACACACACACACACACACACACACACACACACACACACACACACACACACAGAAATATTTCTCACCTGCACCACATAAAATCAATTTTCCATAAGCATGTAACACATACGATCCATTCTCAGCAGAATACTGTGGAATTTTAGTAAAGGGTTTTCCAATAAGGGTGGGTCGAAGTTGAAATGGAATAAAACAAGCTGTGTGTGAGGTATGAACGAAATTATTTTTTTTATTTGAAAGGCTCATGCATGCCATATGTATGGAATATAACATCGTTCAAATGTCCGTCGTGGCTTCTCATGGTGGCACGTATCCGAGTGGTCCAATTTAGAATGACTCTGCCGCATAGATCCGGCTGAATTTAAGCGATGGCCTCGGTGATGTTGACTTTAAGGGCATCGGTCGATTGCGGCTTATTGGCATAGACCTGCGACTTTAGGAAACCCCACAAGAAAAAGTCTAGCGGGGTCAAATCACACGATCTTGGTGGCCAATTCACGTCACCTCTGCGAGAGATAACCATACCCTCAAATCGTTTATGCAGAATGTCCTTCGTGCCATCCGCTGTGTGGCACGTAGCATGTCAGCAGTTCCGATGCAAAATTCGCCAAGTTGAACTCTGCGAAAAGCCAAGTTCTTGTGCACGGCGAGGAATTGCCTGCCTCGGGTTCTCCTGCACACTTTCACAGACCGCGGCAATGTTCTCAGCCGATCTGATATTCCTTTGATGTATGGGTGTTGGCTGATTGTTTACCGAATCGGTTGTCTCGAATTTGGCCACCAAACGTTGGAGAGTCGTCTTTGAAGGGCCACCGCGTCTGCTGTAAAGTTGAGTTGAGTTGCGTTGAAATTTCTGGGTGCGTCGGCACTTAAGGCCATTTCGCACCCTTCTATGTATACGGGAAAATATCCCTTATCTAAAATTCTGACTGAGAGCTTAAAAAAGGGGTGTAAAGAGCCCCTTGGGAAAAACTAAAAGTGCAAAGTTGTAAAAAGACCTGCACGAGACAAACACAACACATTAAAAAGTCAGAACGAACTAAAAACCTCCTTACAGACGGTGGAAGAGTCCAGCTCTTCGCAAAAAACTAAAAACATGTGATAAAATACTGCTGTCATCATCCAAGAGGGATGACAAACAGCCGGAAAGGTTAAAAGTCTGTCGAAGGTAGGCAAGATCGACACATTCAACGAGAATGTGTCGGATGCTTAAAATGACATTACAAGCACGACACAACGGAGGGTCCAGCCCTTGCAGTAGGTGACCATGCGTGAGACGGCTGTGTCCTATACGCATGCGGGTAAGAATAACTTCTCGCCGAGAGGGACGAGACGAGTAACGCCAAGCACTTATGGTGGGCTTACCAGCGTGAAGCTTGTTCCCCGTTTCCACATCCCACTCGGCCTGCCAAGTGTCAAGAAGGCAACAACGGAACACATTCTGCAGGTCGCTAGCTGGCAAAAGGTGGATGAGAACGTCGCCATTTGCATCAGCAGACTTGGCGGCAGCATCAGCTGCTTCGTTCCCCTGGATGCCCACGTGGCTGGGGACCCAACAGAAGTGTACATCCGTGCTGGCAGATAAGGACACAAGCCGTCTGAATATGCGTTGCGCTACTGGATGCCGGGAATACGGCGAATCCAGAGACTGCAACACGCTGGTCGAATCGCAGCACACAAGGACTTTCTTCAGCCCATTCACGTCTGCAAAGTCCAGTGCCTTTAGAATGGCGTACAGCTCTGCCGTAAAGATGGAACAGGCAGGATGTAGCGAGTAACTGGAACTTTGAGAGTCTAGGACGAAAGCGCAACCAACTGATTCGAATGTCTTGGACCCATCCATGTAAAACACATTATAATTGGGCTGCTTCGCACGAAGTTCTAAAAACCGTAGCTGGTATACAACCATTGGTGTTTCTGCTTTTGGAAGGGCAGTCAGAGAAAAATCGATAGAAGGTGCAGGAAACTCCGAGGTAGGGAGAGGCGGAATGAGTGGACAGACACCAGGAAGATCACTGTCAACACCAAGTGCTGACAGGATCTCAGTCTGCACGAACACCAAATGGTCTAGTGACACTTGGGTGGAACCGATATCTTGCCAGCCTATTCATGTCTGAGATGGTGTGAAATGAAGGATGTGAAGGCATCGAGCGAAGATGGAGGAAGTAGTTAATTACCAGCCGCTGTCTGCGCAGAGACGGATGCCTCTACATACAAACTGGCGACTGGACTGGTCCGAAAGGCAGCAGTGCACACACGTATACCAGCATGGTGGACAGTGTCTAGGATGCGAAGTCTAGATGGGCGGGCAGAAGAATACACAACACATCCATAATCTAGCTTCGACCTGATGAGTGCACGGTATAGGCGAAGCAATACCGTCCTATCAGTACCCCAAGAAGTATGAGATAAAACGCGTAAAAGGTTGAGAACTTGAAGACAAGAGAACTTTAACTGGCGAAGGTGAGGAAGCCATATTAATTTCTTATCAAAAATGAGGCCCAGGATGCTGACCTCATTCACGAAGCACAGGGGAGATTTCCCCATGTACAGGTCAGGATCGAAATGACATGTACGCTGACGACAAAAGTGAACACACACGGATTTCTCGGATGAGAAGGTGAAACCTGTTTGGGAGGACCACTCAACCAAACGGTTTATCGTCAGTTGGAGTTGACGAGAAGCTGACGCGAGATTCCGTAAGCGACAAAAGATCGTGAGGTCGTCTACATACAGAAGACCATGTACAGGGGCAACAATGCTTGCCATAACACTGTTCACTGCTATGGCAAACAGAGTCAAACTAAGTACGCTACCCTGCGGGATACCGTTCTCTTGTTCGTGAAGATCCGAAAAGGAGTTCCCAACACGTACGCGGAAAAAAGGATCTGATAAAAAGTTTTGAATAAAATACGCCATATGGCCACGGACGCCCCAAGAATGGAGCTGTTTTTTGATGCCAAAAGGCCACGTTGTGTCATGCTTTTTGGAGGTCCAAGAAAACTGCAAGTAAATGTTCCTTGTTGAGGAATGCGTCCTGAATATGTGTTTCCTGCTGAACCAGATGGTCCAGTGTGGAACGGTTGGAGCGAAAACCACATTGAAAATTACTTATCAATAAGTTTTCCTCCAAAAACCAGGTGAGACGCTTGTTGATCATGCGTTCCATCAACTTGCACACACAGCTAGTTAAGGCAATAGGCCTATAACTCGAGGCTGCGGTGCGTTGTTTACCTGGTTTCAGGATGGGAACAATAATAGCTTTTTCCAGGAAGTGGGGAAAGAGTCCTCCAACCAAAGCCTGTTGAATACCGCCAAAAGGAAATTTCTTGCTCCAATGGGCAGATGACGAAGCATCTCATAGTGGATCTTGTCCACTCCAGGAGCTGTATTCTTAGAATCTCGAAGCGCCTGATCGAACTCCCATTCAGTGAATCGAGAGTTGTATGGCTCGTTGTTATGACTTCGAAAAACTAGAGGGCGTCGTTCTTGACGGTGCTTCTCACGGCAGAAACGTGGTTCATAATTTTCAGAGCTAGACGCATCAGAAAACTGCGTGGCCAAGATATTAGCTATGTCTCCGGAATCGGTGTACAACGTCCCATCGTGCTCCAGAGCGCTCAGAGGAGTAGATGCACCCCCTTGGATGCGACGTACTTTGGTCCAAACGGCTTTCGACGAAGCTTGCTTCGTGAGAGAAGACACGTATTGGACCCAGCACGCCTTCTTACTGGCTCGAATGAGCTGACGGCACGGGCACGCTTAATGCGGAACTGCTCGAGGTTTGCGGCAGTGTGGTTCCTATTAAATCGATCTAGGGCATGATTGCGGTCCTTGATGGCTGCACTGATCTCCGCAGTCCACCAGGGGACTGGGCGTCCCCTCGCATGTCCACTGGGATGTTGATTGGAGTTGCATGCAGCATCATGCACTCGTGACACAAAGATATTTAAGGCGTCGATTGGTGGCAAAGTCGACGCTAGATCGACTTCAAGGTCCATTGCACGCTTGAAGGCACTCCAGTCGGCCCAACTGAGATGCAAGTGAGGGTGTTGTTCAAGTGGTTGCTGAAGATGTTCAAGAGTAAGAAAGAGTGGAAAGTGATCACTCCCACAGAGATCAGGGTGAACGCTCCAAGATGTTGTAGGAGCAAGGCTGGGACTGCAGAAGGACAAGTCCAACGCAGAGTGTGTGCCTGAGGAAGGACTGAAATATGTGGGAGTCCCATCATTCAGCAACGTTAAACCTGATGCCTCACGGAATTGATCTACAATTTGACCCCGGGGCTCTGTACGAACGGAGCCCCACAAACGATGGTAGGAATTAAAATCGCCCAAAAGAACTACAGGAGACGGAAGTTGTTCGAATATAGAAAGGAGGTCCTCAAGAGAGAATCGCTCCTCCCTTGTGATGTAGATACAGCACACAGATAGTGGCTGTGGTAAGTGGATCCGCACGGCGACAGTTTGGAGGGGGGTGGTGAGATAGATTGGTGTTGAGTGGAAGGTATCTCGAACACCGATTGCAACACCACCGTGTGCACGATGACCCTCAGGAAGCTTGTCGGTGCGGTAAAGCGTGTATACGTTTAGAATCACTGATTCATTTGGACGAAAATGAGTCTCTTGGAGACATACGATGCCAGTGTCAAATTCAGATATTAAGATTTGCAGTTCCTCAAGATGAGTACGGAAACCGTTAAGGTTCCATTGGAGACAATAAGCCATAGCTGGAGGTATTATAGTTACCTTTTGAGGCGTACTCTATTTCTAGGCCCTGTCACCTTGATAAATTCTTCATCCGCGGCTTCGTCCTGTATCATGTCCTCGGGTAAGGACACAGAGGGCGAAGGGGCATTAGGGGTTGGTGCTTTTAACGCCCGCTGGGCAGCTTTCAGCTGCGCCTTAAGTTTCAGGGTGGTGGCTGCCACCCTGACTGGAGAGCTACTGGACTTCAGAAAGTATTCCTTCGTATGTACCTGCTTGAACTTTTTCTCTTTGGAGCGAGGAGTGGTTGCTGGTTTCCTCGAAGCAGGACGAGCTACTACGGGAAGTGTTGTTGTTTGCGTGGACACGTCGCTGGTTTGTACACCTACAATGCGGCGGGTAAGAGCAGCTGCAGCAACTGTAGCGAATGGCACAGGTAAAGTGGCGCGTATGCTTTCACGGAGACGTTGTTTTGCTTCACCAGCAGAAATTTTCTCTGTGACGACCACCTCTCTGATTTTCTTCTCTTGTTGGAAAGAGGGGCAGTCACGATGCCAGACTGGGTGCTCGCCTTGGCAGTTAATGCATTTGGGACCTGAAGAACAAGGTTTGGTCCCATGATCAGGCAGACTACACTTACCACAATTGGCGGTAGTGGCCTTGCAGGAAGGCTGAGT
Organism: Lepisma saccharinum; assembly: GCF_977018435.1. NCBI lineage: Eukaryota > Metazoa > Arthropoda > Insecta > Zygentoma > Lepismatidae > Lepisma > Lepisma saccharinum. Next base: position 5,962,407 of record NW_028142899.1, on the reverse strand, counting down.
GTGCCGAAAGTGCTGGCATTTGAAACATCGCATCGGGTTAGGTATGTACGGATGGACTTTCAGTCTCAAATATCCAGCCCGTACCCTATTTGGGAGAGTGGTCGTTTGGAATGTCAGCAGTTTGCACAAGTTCTCCGGACTTTCGCGTCTTTATTCGCTGCACTGCGGTGACATGTTGGTCTGAGAGTGCTTCAAGAATCTCATCCTCCTCAGCATTTAGCAGATCCCAGTGTCGAATCACACCTTTACTACTGTTAAGTTGACGACGAGGTTCAACATTAATATGTAAGTCGCCCAAAGATCGTAGCTTTAAAAGGTTGTTGGTCTGGCGATCTGTACTGGTCTGGATAAGTAGACTCCCGTTTCTCAGCTTTTTTATTTCTGGTACGTCTGAACCAGCGGCGTAGTCTAGCTGTTTCTTGATCAGAAATGGTGACAGGTCCTTTAATGTAGCAGCTCCATATTTCTTGGTTGTTGCAGATTCATCGTTACTGTCGGTCTTCTGCACAATACTAATCACAAGATAACGTGGCACGTTACTTCTCTTTTCCACTAATTGAAGCGGGCTCGAAGGCCGCGCTCGGTTTGGGGGTTTCCCCCCGTTTGAGTTGTTTTTTGTACCCATATACAAAATTTGTTTGTGTGGAGGGTCCATAAATTGTCTCCTCGACATGCCCTCTATGCCGAGGAAGGCCTACCCCCAAAAATGGAGGCTACTCGAGGACCAAACCGAAATCCCCGAGGCCACGTTCGCGACTGCACCTACCCCTGCAGCCAACACTGTCCCATCAGCACGTGCAACCTACACCTTGGGATAGTTTTTTTTTTTATCGAGGTTGTCTCCTCTAGCAGGACTCTTAGTTATAGGGAGGTCAAAGATATGGAGATGAATGACGTGATGGAATGGTGAAAACGTGAGATATGGAGGTGAAGAATGAGTGAAATGATGAGATGAAAATGACCTCCCTACCTTAGTTTCTTAGAGGGAGGTCAAAGATATGGAGATGAATGACGTGATGGAATGGTGAAAAACGTGAGATATGGATGTGAAGAATGGGTGAAATGGTGAGATGAAAATGGCCTCCCTACTAAGCCCCCTCGCCCCGTCAAGGCAGTCCTACATGGAGGGGGGCGTCTGCTGTAAAATGTGCGCAACGTTTGCACTAACGAACACTCATTTTGATTTTATCATTTGGACGTGCTGCTCAATCGTGTAACTTGCCATGGTGATTTGGCATCAGTGCCTGAAAAAGAAACAACAGATTAGACAGACGCCACCAAAACAACATGGCCGCCACAGGCTGCCAACATCGACCCGTCCTTATTGGAAGACCCTTTACAATTTAAAATAGCAGTTTTAAAAGCACAATGGACGCATAATTTTTGGTATATTTGGCATTTTGTCGAACATTCTGAAGGAATATTGAAACAAATAAGGGCGCTATGCAACCCTGTAATTTGTAGAATGTTTAGGTGCAGAATGAATATTTTAGGCTGCATTGATGCATACGATTTTTGTCGGATATCGTAGTCCGATTAATGTTGAACTTGGACGAAATGTCTCACTGCAACATTCATCAAAAATTACATGGATGGCAGTCTTGTGGAATCGATTTTTGTTGGTCTTGTTTGTGCAAAATTTGCATGCATAAACTGAGCCTCCTTATTAGTCTGCTCCATCACTGCAAATATGCTGCTGGAATTGTATTACTCTTCTGGCTCATTTAACCGTATTGAATGCACCAATGCATACGAAGTTAACGTGCGTATACAATGACATTGCACTTACATATCAAGAAGAAACCAGCAAATCAGGACATATATGTTGAAGAATAATATCACGAAAAAGAAACAGAAACCTGTATTGGTAAATGTTATACAAATTTGGCAAGTGCATACTCCCAACCTCAACACTCCCATTGCAATTCACGACCCCCTCTGTCCTGTCTGTTTAAACTTGAGAGATGGTTATTAATCTGTCACTGAGTGAAGTGAATGTCCAATGTTATGAAATAAAATACAAATAATAAATATTTTAATATAATTAATCGAATCATTTCCCTGCCAGCCCTGCTAAATTTTCACTTTTCATCAACTGATTTATACGAGGGGCATCCAGAAAGTAAGTTCCAATTAGTAGGGACCTTGATTTTTCTCAAACGCGATAACAGTGAAAAATGTCAACTGCTGCGAAGTAGTGTTTATGAATGTGCAGTGATGTCTGGACACATTTGGCACCCGATCAAAAAAGTGAAATATACACCCTGGACTGCGTTTTGCAGACAAACGAGGCCCTGGCGACTGGCACTCTGGCCAGTATAATTTTGTGTGTGTTTTTTTTTTGTCCTTGTGTGTGCTGAGTGCCCCTTTACAGTGTCAGCTTTTAACGAAAGCCAGAACATTTTAAGCTTTTAAGATTTTACTGATGCAACGTTAGAGTTGTTCTTTAGAAAGATAAGGGGCTGGACCCCGTATAATGTGATGGGTGCAAAATAGCCTAAGTGCTGATGCACCCAAAATTTTAAAATCAAATCAAATCAAAATAGCGAAATAACACAAATTTGACACAAAATGTGAATTATTGGCATTTCTCACAAATTTAAAAAATGTGCTTTATCAACGAAAAATACCTCAAAATAAAACATTCTTTGTCTTATTTTAGGCCTAAAAAATAAAATATGCCATATTTGTGCACGTGGAACATGCAATTTTTCCAAGAGAAAAGTATAATGCATGTTATACATGGAATAATTCCAAACAGTCACATTAAATCACATATTTCCCATGATTTTTTCAATTTGCATCACAGAGCAAAGTGGCGGGGTTCCAATAGATCGACTGTGTATCGAGTATCACGGAGCTGCATCATCAGTATTTGTCGCGAGAAGTGGTGCATTTTTAGTGGAGATACATTGCTCACCTACCGCCACAGGGAATTCGTAACATCAACATTTATTGAGCTAGAAATAATGGAAAATACAATCCTCAAAAATTGGTTCCAACATATTAAACTATCACGAAAATACGTAGACAATGTGACCTACAATTTAAAATAATAGTTTTAAAATCACAATGGAAGTATATGTTTTGGTATATTTGGCAGAAAAATGTTCTAAAATAAAACGCGAATTTTGAGAAACTTATGAATGAAAAAGCAAATTTTTGGTGCCAAAATACAGGGTGTCCAAGATGAAACACCCTAATTTGAACTGTCGTATTCGATGCATAAAGATGATTGATACAACAATGGATACACATAGTTATGAAGTTTTGTTTGTGCAATTACACCATTACTACATGAGCCCCATGAATGGCACGGAGGATGTTTTATCAATACTCGATTTCACACCAGGTAGCCTGTAGCATCTGTGGCGTATCTGTCTCAATAGCAGCTCTAATCCTCTCCCGAAGCTGTTCCACAGTTGTCACTTTGATAGAGTACACCTTATCCCTTAACATACCCCCACAGGAAGAAATCCAGGGGAGTAATGTTAGGCGACCGGGGTAGCCAGCTAATTGGACCACTTCTCCCAATCCATCTTTGTGGGAATTCTTCAGTCAATGTGTTCCGAACTTCCAAATGCTAGTGTGGAGATGCTCCATCCTGCTGGAAGAGCAGGTGTGGTTGTCAATGTCTTACCTGAGGGAGCACAAAATAACTAACATATCAAGATATGTGTAACCGGTGATAGTTGCCTCTGCAAAGAAAAAAAGGTCCAGTGACTTCATCCTTGAGTAAGCGACACCAAACGTTGACCTTCGGGCTGTCTTGTTGATACTCTATGGCCTCTCGAGGATGTTCACTACCCCAAATTCACACGTTGTGTCTGTTGACCTTACCACTGAGGTGAAATGTTGACTCATCAGAAAACATAACCTTGGCCAAAAAGTTGTTGTCTTCGGCAAACGTTGCTGTTTGGGTTTATCGTCGGGTTTCACCTCATGTAACAATTGCAATTTATATGCATAAAGCTTTAGGCACTTGAGTAGCACATCGTGGACAGTTGATTTCGGGACATCAAGCTCACGTGACGCCAGGCGAACAGATTTTTGGGGACTTCTTGCAAATGTATCTGAAATGCGCCAAACATTCTCCTCTGATGTTCTTGAAGAGCCACCACTATGCCTTTTAGCAAAAGATCCTGTCTCTAGAAATGCTGCTTTCCACGCCTTGATTCTCTTGTCATCTGGAGGGTATCTGTGATTCTCTGCGCGGAGACGTCGTTGAACTACAATAATGGACCCTAATTCTGCACACCACCACACGGTTTGTGCTTTTTTAGCATTCGTTGTCATTTTCCTTTTTTTTCTTGTTTTTTTTTGTTTTAAGCACCTGCAATTAAAATGATCTTCCTATTACATGATTAAAATTTCCACAGCTAATCTAGGGGTGTAAGGGGTGACCTTCCACATAGTACACCCAAATGTCAACCTCACTTCCACGTTAGTACACCCTGGACTGAAGACTAACGAGGCTCTGGCGACTGGCTCCATGGCCAGTATAATTTTGTTTGTATTGTCCTGTGCTTTTGTGCTGAGTGCCCCTTTACAGCCTCAGCTTTTAACAAAAGTCAGAAGATTTTAATATTTTATGATTTTAGTTCTGCAACGTTAGAACTGTTATTTGTAACGATTAGGGGCTGGACCCCGTATAATGTGACGGGTGCAAAATAGCCTTAGTACTGACGCACCCAAAATTTTAAATTCATTTCAAATTCACAGCTAATCTACCATATACCACCTAACAAAATTGTCTTGGTTGTTTATTATGTTCAGTATAAGTGTTTCAAATTAGGGCGTTTCATCTCGGACACGCTGTATATCGGTATCTACAGGGGTGTCCCACGAACGGCGCAACTGGGAATTGAGTGTGGCGTTACTTTGTAACCGAAACCTGTACATACATAAGTCATATACCAAATGTTAGGCCTGTCCAAGTAGATATTTTTAAACATAGAAACAACAAACGGGGTGCAGTGTTGTTCATGCAGTGTTGCCAAATGTAAGTGAAAGTGTAAATTTATTTTTCCACAAAGCATGGAAAATTGCATGTCAAACATTCGTACGGAAATTTGAACATCAATTTCCACCTTGGGTAGGTGGACTATTTCGCCATCTATAGTTCAGAGAAACCCGATCGTTTTCATCCTGAAATGCCTCGGAAAGGCGTACCGGTCCAAATGGGTGTTTTAAAAAAATTATGAGGTGCAGTGGCAACACTGTTGATGTTTGAAGGCAAAAAGTGATGGTCTATGACATGGAAATTCTGGAAACAGGAAAAAAAGAAAATTAAAATTATGGTGATAAAAGTGTTACTTACCTACTCCTGGCAACTATGCAATGCGCGTAACAGGCAGTGTAGCTTTACAAAAGATGTTGAAAATGACAACCATTTTCCCTGAGGCATTAGTCAACACGTTTTATCATGTTGGAAGTAATGCAACCTTCATGCAAGGTTGTTTGGTTTATATTGTTAATGGAACTTTATGCAAGGTTGATTGGTTTATATTGTTAATGGCTGTGCAAATGTTTATTTTTAGATCATCAAGTGTTCTTGGGTTATTAATGTAAACTGTTTGTTTCAAATAACCCCACAGAAAAAATCTGGAGACGTCAGATCCGAGGAGCCACTGGGCCATAAGGTTTTGCTTATAATGTGATCGCCAAAAAACTCTGCCAACATGTGTAAAGTTTCATTAGACGTGTGACATGTGGCGGAGTCTTGTTGAAACCAACAATCATGTTCATCACGTTCCAAAAGAGAAATAAACTGTGTGATAAGGTCACGATAAACTATTCCGTCAACTGTTGTGTTGAAAAAGAATGGACCGATTATTTTTCTCCGCGAAATCGCGCACCGCACACCGATCTTTTGTGGATGAAGTGATTGTTCATGTAACAAATGGGGATTGATAGTTGACCAGTGTCGAGAATTTTGAGTGTTGACATATCCATTTAAGTGGAACCATGCTTCATCCGTGAAAAAAACCTTATCCAAAATATTCACACCATTGTCTCTAATAAAATTTCTAAACCACTGGCAGTATCTTACACGTGCACTTTGTCTGCTTCCTTCAGTTCTTGCACAGCCTGTACCTTATATGCACGTAGATGCAATTGTTTTAACGCTCGTTGAGTTGTTGTTTTTGATACACCTGACTGTGCAGCAAGTTTACGAACAGATTTCCTGGGAGATTGTAATATTCTCTGCTCGACATCCTGCAGCACACCTTGTGTCAAAACTGGTGGTTGTCTGTGGTAGGGTTTGTCATTAACTGATCCTGTTTCACGAAATCTGGAAACAAGTCGATATATCGTCGAATTTTCTGGAACACTGTTATTCGGATATTTCTCGCGAAACACAGTTTTTACACTAGCGTAGGATTTTGAACAAAAAAATAATGTTCCACAATGTACACCCTCTCTTCCAAAGAGTACTTCATTTCACAGAACAATTCTAATCTTCCCCTACGAACAAAGCAAAATGCACGGCTCAAACATTTCTGAGTACATAACTAACTGATTCTTTTGTTCTCGTTCGGTGGGTCCACGTTAGTACACCCTGGACTGAAGACTAACGAGGCTCTGGCGACTGGTCCCATGGCCAGTATAATTTTGTTTGTATTGTCCTGTTTTTTGTCCTTATGTGTGCTGAGTGCCCCTTTACAGCCTCAGCTTTTAACGAAAGTCAGAACATTTTAATATTTTATGATTTTAGTTGCAACGATAGAGTTGTTATTTGTAACGATAAGGGGCTGGACCCCGTATAATGTGATGGGTGCAAAATAGCCTTAGTGCTGACGCACCCACAATTTTAAATTCACATTCAAAAAATTCAAATTCGTTCGGTGGGCGCTCTTATCGCATTGCATGGTTGCCAGGAGTAGGTAAGTAACACTTTTTTCACCATAATTTTCATTTTCTTTTTTTCCTGTTTCCAGTATTCCATGTCATAGACCATCACTAAACACACCTTTTGTTGCCTTCAAACATCAACAGTGTTGCCACTGTACCTCATAATTTTTTTAAAACACCCGTTTGGACCGGTACGCCTTTACGAGGCATTTTAGGATTGGCTATACGCGAAAACGATCGGTTTTCTTCTCTGAACTATAGATGGCGAAATAGTCCACCTACCCAAAGGTGGAAATTGACGTCTAAATTTCCGTACGAATGTTGGACATGCAATTTTCCATGCTTTGTGGAAAAATAAATTTACACTTTCACTTACATTTGGCAACACTGCATGAACAACACTGCACCCTGTTTGTTGTTTCTATGTTTAAAAATATCTACTTGGACAAAGCTAACATTTGGTGTATGACTTATGTATGTACAGGTTTCGGTTACAAAGTAACGCCACTCTTAATTCCCAGTTGCGCCGTACGTGGGACACCCTGTATTACATGAGATTGATGTAAAATTTTTGGGTGTGTTGCTATATTGCACCCTTCAATATATACGGGGAAAAATCCCCTTACCTTAAAATTAAAAAGGGGATATGGAAAATAACTTCCAAGGTATCAAACTCTCATGAACATACGTAGGCCATGTGACCTACAATTGAAGACAGTAGTTTAAAAATACCATGAAGGTATAATTTTAGGTATTTTCCAAAAAAATGTGCTAAAATGAAAATGTGAATTTTGGGAAAAATAACATCAATAGTGGGGTGTAAGGGGTGATTTTCCACGTACACCCAACTGTCAACCTCACTTCCACGTTAGTACATCCTGGACTGCGTTTTGCAGATGAACGAGGCTCTGACGACTGGCACTCTGGCCAGTATAATTTTGTGTGTGTTGTCGTGTTTTTGTCTTTGTGTGTGCTGAGTGCCCCTTTACAGCCTCAGCTTTTAACGGAACTCAGAACATTTTAAGCTTTTAAGATTTTACTTACGCAACGTTCGAGTTGTTCTTTGTAAAGATAAGGGGCTGGACCCCGTATAATATGACAGGTGCAAAATAGCCTTCGTGCTGACGCACCCAAAATTTTAAAATCAAATCAAAATCAACATCAATAGTGAAAACAATATAAAAGAATAACACCAAAGATAACGAAAAATCAAAGTCCCTACCTGTTAGTCATAACTAAAGAAGAATATGAGGAGTCATTTATTGCATTAGTGACTCCTAACCTAATTTTCTGCTATCGCCACTGTTGTTCTGGGAGTTGTCGTAGCATGGCATTAAATTTTGTATGCCATGGCTTGTGTGTCTCACAGCAAAGACTGGAACTATTTGCACTACAGTGTAACTGTCAAAACCTTGTCCTTCAAGAAACCTCTTCAGCTGAACAAAAAGATGTAAGTTGGTACATGCAAAGCCGGGACTGTGGTCCAAGATCTCTCATGATGTGATGCAAAGGAGCCCACATGTTCTCAGCTGTATGGGGTCGTGCACATTGGATTGGCCTTCCATGAATTGTCTGCACCATCGCCTAACCATACTATCGCTCACGACGTCCGGCCTGTACATCTCACACAATTACTGGTGGCTATATTCCGGATTCTGAGCGTGCAACAATCTGATTACCACATGTACCTGACAGTCGGCGGGAGACTGTATGGGAGTTGTCATCTTTAGCCTAAAATGGTTGCGCTGTGACTCCACCAGATTGCAGCCACTTTTTCCTGCCTACATATGTGCATCGCATACAGACGCCATTTGAACTTTTTCTGGATGCCCCTCATGTATAAACTTTTGGAAGCTGTTTTGAATAGTGTGTTCCTGTTTTAATATTTGATTAGCTAAATCAGGCACCTGTACAATGAAGTAGATTCTCCTTCTATAAATTGCTTGCATTAAATTTTTAATACCTCCCTATATAATCTTTTCGCCAGCAATAATTGTATAACTGCGTGTAGGCAGTTTCACAGTATTTCACTTGGATATACTGTGAATTTTTGTACTGAAGGAGACATCCTATTGATAATGAAAGAAATATGACACTTTGTTTTGTACGAATCAATTGTTTCACTTATGTGCAAGAGTTAAGTTGTTTGCTTCATAGATAAAAGAGAAGTACATACGTTGATGCATCAAAAAATAGAGGGTTCCAAACCTCAGTGGAAATATCAACATATAATAACGAGAAAGGATAAGGCATATGCAGAAATCCAGCCTAACAAATTCACTGTTGGGCCTCCCCAATGGCGCAGTGGTAGCATCGTTGCCTTGTAATCAAGGGGTCCCGGGTTCAATACCCGGTGGAGACACAAGTGGTTTGGATCCCACTTTAAACTGTAGGTCAAGTCCCGATTAGCCTTACTGTGCATAAAGTGGACTTAAAACAACATATCAACGAATCAATCATATTCACTGTTCGCTCCTTCTTGTCAATGGCTGAGATGAATGTCTCAGGATCCTCACTTGCATTAGCCTGTGCTAACTGCTCAGGTGATAAGTATCTGATGTCGTCGGGTAATTCCCCATGTAGTGTCCTGGTCCGGGTTTTTTGCTCTGGAACAGCTCTCCATGATTGCTATCGCTGTTATCCGTGGTGCTATACATTGTTCGTATGCACTGTGCGTCGTAGGTGATACAAGACCGAAGTCACCTGTAGGTGTTGGGTAATCTGGTAGTACTAGTATGGTTCTAGCACCCGTGTGGTCCTTAACATTTCCAATTGATCGGAGGAATCTAGAAATGCGGCTGGCACTCGGTTTTGTTTATTCCTCAGGTCTTTCACTAGTTGTTGCGCGTCATCATTTTTAATGCCGCGGTGCCTATCAATAGTGGCAATTCGGGGTGTAAGGGGTGACCTTCCACGTAGTACACCCAAATGTCAACCTCACTTCCACATTAGTACACCCTGGACTGAAGACTAACGAGGCTCTGGCGACTGGCCCCATGGGCAGTATAATTTTGTTTGTATTGTCCTGTTCTTTTGTCTTGTGTGTGCTGAGTGCCCCTTTGCAGCCTCAGCTTTTAACGACAGAACATTTTAATATTTTATGATTTTAGTTCTGCAACGATAGAGTTACTATTTGTAACGATAAGGGGCTGGACCCCGTATAATGTAACGGGTGCAAATTAGCCTTAGTGCTGACGCACCCACAATTTTAAATTCAAATTCAAATAGTGGCAATTCTGCCCCATAAGTGCACCATGATGTAGTGCAAGAAAAGTTCTGCTGTAACAGACTTCTTGAACTGCGAACTGCAGACCGCAATTCTGTAATACTCCTCATGGGCTATGTCAACTAGGTGCTTTGTAATTAATTCTATGCTCCTTTGTTTCGGGCCACGGGATTAAATCCCAAGTCGGAAAATCCCCAACTGCGGTCATGAAGGCAGGGTCAGTCTTCAACTCTGCTGGCTCTCCATTAAGTCGAGGAATCTCACAGACAACAATTTGATGCACGATGAAACCCCAACGACTGGCGGTCTCTTGCCTGTCCTTCTACTGTTTGTCCTTTGGTGTGGTCTACCTCTACGTAGCCCCCCCTCTCTCTTTTGAAATGCTCGAAATTGAGCTCTCAACGGCTGGTACACCTGCTTCACTCGGTGGGGAATTAGCTGGTGTAGCCATTTCGATCCTAGCGACTCACATTCTCTCATGGGGTGTAAGGGGTGCTCCTTGCACGTAGTGCACCCAATAGTCAACCTCACTTCCACATAGTACACCCTGGACTGCAGACTAACGAGGCTCTGGCGACTGGCCCCATGGCCAGTATAATTTTGTTTGTGTTGTCCTGTGTTTTGTCCTTATTTGTGCTGAGTGCTCCTTTACAGCCTCAGCTTTTAGCGAAAGTCAGAAGATTTTAATATTTTATGATTTTAGTTCTGCAACGTTAGAGTTGTTCTGTGTAACAATAAGGGGCTGGACCCCGTATAATGTGACGGGTGCAAAATAGCCTTAATGCTGACGCACCCAAAATTTTAAATTCAAATTCAAACAAAACTTCTTTTTTCATCAATCACACTTCACTCTAATCTAATTTAATCGTAATTTGAAAAATAATCAATTATTTTATTTAAAACTGGCAGCATTTCAAAAAATCCTGTAATCCCTTCCTAGCTTGTGAATTGTAATAATTTTCAAAATTCACAATTTGCAATTTGAATGCAAATCATAGGGAAATGAAGTACATTTCTTGGAAGCTAATATGGGTTCTTAATATAGTACATACCTGGATCTGTATGACTTTCTTATTTCCATTTGCAAGAACATGGATTTGGTTTATAATTGTCAGGGAGAAATGTAAATTTTGTCCTGGAAAAGTCTGGGAATTTTACTTCTCGTTGTTTGTAGCCACCCTGTATTTAGTTTTTTGACTGAATCGTCCTTTGTTATTCATTCAGAACATTGCTTTCACCTGAAGAACATTTCAAATGTTATGTGACATTAGAAACATAGGCGTAGGGATGTGACGACCCCCATCACCACAGTTAATCAACCAAATCGAATTTTGCAAAGTTGACGCAACATTGTCATCAAGATCCACTGCACACTCAAATGCATCCCAGTCGGCATGACTAAGATGCCAGTGAGGGAGTTGCTCAGGTGAGCACTGAAGATGTTCGAAGTATCGTAAAAGAGGGAAGATCAGAATGAACGCAAATTTGCTGATGCAGATAGATGGTGATGTTCTCGGACACCTTCTGCCAACTAATGATTTGCAGAATATTTTTGTTTGTTGTCTTCTTGACACTTGGCAGGAAGAGTGGGATGAAGTAATGGGGAACAAGCTATTAAGCTCACCATATGTGCATGACATTCCTTGTTCCCTTCCTCTCGTTGAGAAGAGATTCTCTCACCAAACTGTGTTGGATACAACTGTGTAATGTATGGTCACTTGCTTCAAGGACTGGACCCTGAAATCTGTCGTGCTTGTGACGTTATTTCAAGTATTCGGTAAATTCTTGTTGAATGTACCAAATATGCTTTCCTTCAGCAGACTATTAATCTATAGAACTGTTTGTCACCCATGTTGAGGGATGACGGCTGATTTTTATCATATGTTTTTAGCTTTTTGCGAAGATCTGTATTCTTGCACTCTCTGTGAGAAAGCTTTCTGTTGATTCTTACTTTTAATGTGTTGTGTTTGTCTTGTGCAGGTCCATTACAACCTTGCACTTTTAATTTGTCCCAATTAGCTTTTTACACAATTTGTTTCAACATATTCAGTAAGGATTTTAGATAAGGGGATATTTCCCTGTGTATATTGAACGGTGCATAATGGCCTAACTTTCCGACACACCCAGAAATTTTAATTCAGTCAGTCAATTAAAAAGTTGCTTGTCCACCATCACTTCATCCTTACTGGCTTCTAACTTTTCGATCAATTTTCATTCTTCAAAAATAAACTTAGGAGATAGAGAGGGAGAAAGAAGGATAGAAAGATAGAAATAGATATTCTACCCCCCCCCCCCCCCCATGGCTTGCTTACAAATGTAATTAATCCATCTGGTGATACACCAGTCATGGATTTGATTGTGAAATTAGACTTATACTGTGAGTATAATTTTATTCGACACTGGAGACACTTTCATCTCCACTCTACAAGTTCTGTACAGTCAAGCACAAACTTTACTTTTGGAAATTCGTTGAAGCACAATGTCCTTAACATCTGAAGGCCACGGTATTGCTGTTTCGAGGCACTCTGAGAAAGCAATAATGTATCAACAAATATTCTTTTAGGGGTGTAAGGGGTGACCTTCCATGTAGTACACCCAATTGTCAACCTCACTTCCACATGGGAGAGGCAACGCTTTTTCGGAAAATCTCTGAGGTGTTCTTATGCGCAATTTGAAAGCGAGTCGCACCGAAACCAAATCAGCTGGTGAGGGAGTTGCAACACGTGACTGTTGGTGCTAGTTTATAATTCTCGAGCAGCATTGCAAGTGAACAAAAATACAGTGGGTAACAATGACTCAATGCAGAATTGTACAACAATAAAAGCTCACTAGGAAAAGCAATACAGTAAGCTTACCTTATGTGTTGTAAATACTGCAAATAATATCAAATGAAGAAACCAATGATTTATTCCAGGTCTTCGATGCCGTCCAGTTCGGAATCTGTATCGGACATTTCGCAAGAATCTTCTGCACTCGAGAATGAATCGTCCGCACTGCTGCTATTGTCGCCAACACTGAAAGTAAGATGCTCTATTTCTGGTTCCAGTAAACCCTCCGTCCGAATGTATTGTTCCTTAGTTTTCCTAATATTGCTGCAACATGACTTCCATTCTTCCTCACTAATCACCGAAAACACTTCCTTAGACAGTTCCCACACATCATTTAATTTGCAAGTCACATTGCGATTTGCAACCCATTGTTTAGAAATGTCCCACATTTTCTCTATAGCATTTAAATCGGGATGATGTGCAGGTAAGCGAAGGACAGTGTAGCCATGTTCATTCATCAGTTCATCTAAAATGTAGGATTTCATCTTCGGTTTGTGCAGTTTTATAAGGCTGTAAAGTTCAGGCTTGAACATATTGTCCGTAAATGGTATATTGTTTTTTAATAGCCACTCTTGCATTTCCTTTTTCTTGGTGTTAGACGAAGGGCATCTTTCTTTCTTAATATTTTGGTAGGATGCGTTGTCGATTACGAAAGACTGAATTTGAGGGTAAATGAATGGAATGACCATTTCTCTTATCCACCGCATGTAATTGCTGGAATTCATCTCAGAGTGCTAGAATCCAGTTTTCTAATTTGATTTAAATATCAGAAGGGTATTAGGGATGAACCCCTTGTCGCTGCCTGCATGGACATTAATGAGACATTGGATATTGGAGATTTCAGGCCCCACGAGACTATCGTTGCACCATGTTTTAGTGGTTGTGTGGGAACTGTGGATGTATGTTTCATTGGTATATACAATAGGATGGCCTTCCCAACGATATCTACTGATGACCCGTAAATAAGCAATCCTTGCATTCTGAATGTCATTCCTCTCAATAAGCACACATCTATTAGTTTCCACTTTCTTCCATTTACAGTCTGCGCAGAAAGTATTGACGCCACACCAGTGAAAGCAAGAACCACAACAGATGTATACACCAAACAAACAACAAAATCAATGTTGTACTACTCACCTTGTAGTCAGTATTTTGTCGACCCTCCTTTATGCTTCCAGCATTCTGTCAGTCGTTTTGGAACCCTCAAAGCCAGGTTTTGGAGGAGATTAACTGGCAGATTGACCCAAATGTCCCTTATGGCAGCTTCTAGCTTAAGGAGTGTAGATGTGTCCCTGTTCCTTAAACGTCGCTTCATAATAGACCACAGGTTTTCAATCGGGTTGAGGTCGGGACTTTGTCCTGGCCAATCATCAAAATAAGGGACACAAGCATCTTTGAGCCATGACTTTTGACTGTGTGACAAGGAGCCCCATCCTGCATAAAAAAAGATGCTCCACTTTTTTCAAAGGACACTTCCAAAACATCATTTAAGAGCTCAAAATAGGAGTACTGATTCATGGTCTGGTTTTTAGGAAGAATAACTAACTCTCCTACACCACCATAACTAAAGGAACCCCAGACTATAATACTGGGAGGGTGTTTTATAGTTGGATGTGTGTACTGAGGAAGGGTGGGATCATCACCGAGAGAACGGTACACTCGCTTGGAACCACTACCAGTAAAAAAGAAAGTGTCTTCATCACTCCACAACACTTCTTTCCAGTCATGAACAGTCCAGTTACTGTATTTCTTACAGAAATCACGTCTTTTCTGACGATGCTTCTCTGTAAGGCGAGGTTTCGGGCGAGATCTGTAACTGCATAGCCCTATGTCATCATGGATCTTCTCCTGAATTGTCCGGAGGGACACATTATCAAGCAACAGAGGATTTTTTTCTTTGAGTTCCCTAGCTGTTAACAAAGGTTGGTTCCTTAGCTGCCTTTTCACGATGTGCAGTGTTTTTCCAGACACTTTCCTAGGCCGACCAGACTTAGGTTTTGGGCAAGGCATTTTGACCCCACCTTCGTCCTTGAAGCGTTTCACCAAACGTTGCACTGTTCTCAGGTTCACGCTTGTTTGTGTCGCGATTTCTGTGCTTTTTATGCCTGCAAGGCAATCACCTGCTCAGTATCACCAGGCTTCAATATGTTGTAAGGCATCGTTTCACACACAAAATCAATTCAGAACACCAACACAACAGCCCAAAATTCACAGGAAATACCACACGCACGTGCGCACGTACAACAACGTCTCCCACTCGAAACTGAGCGAGTTGAAACTTGCAGCTACGAACAAAGGAAGATCGCAGGTGGTAGTTTACTCTTTTCATGGTGTCGTTTAGGAGATAGGTGGTCCTATGTGAAAACGCGAAAATAATTGACGTCAATGCTGTTGGCGTCAATACTTTCCGCGCAGACTGTAAACCCAAGTTTTTTGAAGATCTTCAATAAACTGGTTGCCTGCCCTTTATATCCGATGGTTTTTCCTTAATTTTGCAAGCACAGATTTTACTGTTGGGACTTGCCTGTCTACAGTGTAAAATTCATTAATTGTTCTCCGAACAACGCACATGTCAAAATCATCTCTATCTGTACACGGCCGCGGCTGATTTTTATTTCTACGGAACGTGCTGTATGATGACGATGATCTAGCACGAACTGCCGAACTTTCCTTCTTAATTGATTTTACCGTACTTAAAGATACACCTGTCGCAGCACAAACACAGTATTGCAAGATGTTTGCCACAACTTTACGCGTTTGTCCCCTGAGCGTTCTACGGTAAACTTTGGAATGAACAGGAGGCATATTTTATGTGAGGAACACACTACGAAATTGCACTTCTATACACCCAGCAGCAAGCTCAAGCCTAGCACCAGATCCTCGCACCTTGGTATCACTTTCACGAATGTTTTCTGAGCATGTCGTTCTGCGCAACGTGCTACGCCGTCACAAGGAAGAAGACCATTTTTGGGTCGCTGACTAGCGAAGCGACAGAACTCAGAGCTGTTCCGAAAATGTGTTGCCTCTATACCCTGCACTGCGTTTTGCAGAAGAACGAGGCTCTGGTGACTGGCCCTATGGCCAGTGTGTGTGTGCATGTTGTCCTGTGTCTTGTCCTTATGTGTGCCGAGTGCCTCTTTAGAGCCTCAGCTTTTAACCGAAGTCAGAATATTTTAATATTATAGTTACAACACGACATTACAGTTGTGTTGATTTTAGTTCTGTTAACCTAAGTCTGAATGTTTTAGTCTTCCAACGTTACAGTTATGTTATTAGTTACATTTTAGTTCAGGTAAGGCGCTGGACCCCGTTTAAAGTGACAGGTGCTGACACACCCAAAATTTTAAATTAAAAAAAAATCTTTTAGCATTTGAACTGATCACAATATCAAACAAAACACTAACTACAGAAAATGTACAGTTTTGTTTCAGTTTAATCACAATCACACTTTCTTTTATACTCAATTTATGCATTCTCCTATCTTTACAAATTGCATCTACCATTGATAATAGCTTATATAACAAGTTGGAGTTCCAGTCACAGTGTTGAGTTTTCTGTCGCTATTGATTACCGTAACGTGTAGTTTCATCACTCTTCATTTGGACACACTTATTTTCTTTCTCAACTGTCACGCTGGTGTTAGGTAGTCCATTGGTTTCTAATGGTTTTAAATGTATAAATTTAGTTATACATTTGCAGAAAAATGTGATAAATAAAAATTCACTGACAATAAATAACAAAGAAATCAAGGTCCCTAATTATAAGCACGGTTTGTGGAAGCTTTTAAACACAGCTCATCTTATCAAGAACTCTTGAGACAGGTAGATTAAAATGCACATCAAAATCATTACAGCCACATCTCAAGGGCATGGAAACAAACAGTAGCCAAAGGATATCAGTATAATGATAGACAGAGTGGAAAAATTCAGATGGATTTGTCTTGATTGTGAAAACTTCTGGAGAAATTGCATTAAGAGTTCATTTTTAGTTTTATTTTTTTTATTTTGTTGCTTTCCTTCTTGAGAGTAGTGTTCTCCTCGGTGTCCTATCTTCACTTGTGAAGTTCCTGCACCCTTGCTGCTGCCAGCTCCTCGTTTCTTTTTCTGTTGATATCCAGTTTCCTTCTTTGTACACATTGCCCTGTGCAGATTAAGAATGTTGGATGGAGGTGGTGATGGTGGAGCAGGAAGAGGAAAGACACTGGCATCACTGACCCCAAGGAAGAAGTTGACATAGAATGTCTGCAGGAAGAAGCCAATGTAAGACTGAAATTACAGTATGACATGCATTGAACAGTTCTGGGAACGTGCTGAAGTATTTCCAGCTTAAATTCCCTCTTCCTGAAGCTACCTCCTTATCTCATTGTGGTAAAGGTCTTCATGTTATGAAATTTGTGGTTCAGCATTTCTTCTGTAACATCATCATCTTTGCTACAGAAGACATCCCGCATTTGCATCCATAACAAATTCTTCTTGACCATTGGGTCTCGGAAGCTATATATCCTCTTCCTGTACTCCTCCAAAAACAGTTCTGTTGATTCCTAGTTCCACGTGAACATGCCTAGGAAAAAAATAATATCGTTCTCTCGTTTTTTAAATATTTTCTGATTAGACATAGTAGGTAGTTATAAATAAAAGCGAGAGTTGTTCACTGTTCATGTGAACCAAGCCATTCAACGTTCCTTAAACTTAAAAAACAATAAGTATTTCATAACATATAAAAAACTGTTTACTTATGTTATGTGAGTATGTTCCGTTAGTAAAAGGGGTGCTCCTTCCACGTAGTGCACCCAATAGTCAATCTCACTTCCACATAGTACACCCTGGATTGCAGACTAACGAGGCTCTGGCGACTGGCTCCATGGCCAGTATAATTTTGTTTGTGTTGTCCTGTGTTTTGTCCTTATTCGTGCTGAGTGCTCCTTTACAGCCTCAGCTTTTAACGAAAGTCAGAATATTTTATGATTTTAGTTCTGCAACGTTCGAGTTGTTATGTGTAACGATAAGGGGCTGGACCCCGTATAATGTGACGGGTGCAAAATAGCCTTAATGCTGACGCACCCAAAATTTTAAAATCAAATCCGTTAGTAAAAGCAAATTTTCGGAAGTCTACTGCTCCCTTCTTCAGGCTTCTTTCTTGTCACGTATTATTGCTACATGCCACGTCAATTTACATTGAACAAGGAATAAGGTAAAAAGGTTCCAATTTGTAAAGGAATTGTTAAAAACTTGCCTCAATAAAACTTTCATACACATTTCATTCTTTGTAAAAGCTTCCGAAAGTGTTTAAAGGTTGAAACTTAAAACTGTAAAAAAGCACTATCCTCAGTCACCAGTGTTGGTACCCAGTTTGCTTTCTTGTAGAATGCAGGAAGTGCCTCCAGGCTATTCCCCTCCTATGTAGCTTTCCACCCCTCCACCGTATTCTTACGTCATTTCCAACTCGAAATCCCGCGTGTCCTAAACTGCACGGATTACCCCCGGCGTGACATGAAATCCTATTTTGTTTTTATTACTTACCTCACACCTTTTAAACATCTTTATCCATATTTCATATAGGTTCCCATCATCTCTATTTAGTTCATTATTATTCCTTTCTTTACATATATTAGCGGCCTCATATACATTTCTATTTATTTGTTTATTTTCTCTTTTAGTGACTTCCCTTTTCTTAATTTTGTTGTTTTTCTATAATGTGTTGAGATAAACCTGTTGTTGGTATTTCCTCCCTAATATCTTTATCGTGTTCCTTCCATCTTACCTCCATGCTCCTTCGCATTTGCCCAATGTATTCTTTATCACAATCACGCCTAATCCTATATACAACCTTTGCTCCCCCCTCATTTTCCTTTACCAGTTCTTCCTTCTTGTATCCTGTGAAATGTTTTTCAATATTGCGTGAAGCCCTCATTCCACATTTTATGCCATATTCCTTTACTGTTTTGTCAATCTTTTCAGAAACTCCTTTAAAATACGGGATCCCCTTAAACCTATATTTCCTTTTCTCTTGCCCTTTGTCTTCCCCCTTCTTGTTCATTCCCCTTTTCTCTTTCTCGCAAATTTTGCGTTCTCCCCTTTGTATGCTCCTCATTTCATTCTCCTTATACTCATTCCTTTTTCGGGGTGTAAAGGGCGGCCTTCTTCTAAGGCGCCCAAAAGTCAACCTCACTTCCACGTAGTGCACCCTGGACTAAAGACTAACGAGGCTCTGGCGACTGGCATTATGACCAGTATAATTTTGTGTGTGTTGTCCTGTTTTTTGTCCTTGTGTGTGCTGAGTGCCCGTTTACAGCCTCAGCTTTTAACAGAAGTCAGAACATTTTAATATTTTTAGTGATACAACGTTAGAGTTGTTATTTGTAATGATAAGGGGCTGGCCCCCATATAATATGACGGAAGCAAAATATCCTAAGTGCTGACGCTCCCAAAATTTTAAATTCAAATTCAAATTCATTCCTTTTTCCTACACCCATGATCCATTTTTCCTCTTTTATCAATTCCTCATTACGATTACATAGCCTTTTCGCCCTAATATAGAAGTTTAAAAATACATTGTTTTTTGTTCTCGCATGCTTAGATTGTTTATTTGTGTATTTGTTAAAAATATTTTTTACATATAAAAGTTTGAACCATTAAAATGCATCATTGTTACTACAATTTTGCAATACAGAATGAAATATAAGTCTCTGAACACTGATTTTGGAGAAGGTATTATTTGAAATATTTAACGCAAAGAAGTCAATGTGAGATAAAGGAATTGCCGACTTTTTGTTCTGTGGCATGGTCACTTGAAACAATATTGCTCATGCAGATTTTGCTTATTGCATTAACCACAGTCTACTTTTTGTGTTTGCCAAGCACATATTTATTTATTTCAAAGAGCATTTATAGTGCAGTATACAGAAAGTTCCGAAGTACAGCACTTTTCCACACAGACTCATAAGCAAATATCACAGACTAAAGAAGAAAATGAACATAAGATTAAAATACAAAATGTTGGACAAAGAAAAGAAATATATAAAAATATAAATAATACCAATATAATCGAATCCCTAAGAGATATATCAAACAACAGAGAATCCAAACGAAACATGTATAACTTCAGCCATTCTTGGTAACATTATACTGACTACATCATGTAAAAATGACTTCCTCCCATTACCCTTATGCATCACTGTCACTGCTCGATAGTTTGAAACACCATAAACCGATGTTTCTAAGCCCAATTTCATAAGAATAATGGGGCATTCTATTTTTCTATTCAAAATATCTATATACATTTTTGGGTTCAATGTTACTTCTCCTATCTACTAATGACCTGAGATTCAATCTGGCAATATATTTTCATAGCTATAATAGAGGCGAAATAATTTAAATTGAAAATAAATAAATCTTACTGGTGTTTTCTATACACTCTATAAGAGTTGAATATTACCCTTAATGCAATTCCAGTTCCAAATAACTGGGGTGTAAGTGGTGATGCTTCCACATAGTGCCCCCATTGTCAACCTCACTTCCACATAGCACAGCCTGGACTGCACTTTGCAGACTAACGAGGCTCTGGCATCTGAACCTACGGTCAGTATAATGTCCTGTGTTTTATTTTTGTATGTGCCGAGTGCCTTTCTACAGCCTCAGCTTTTAACCAAGGTAAGAATATTTTAATCCTCAGAAACGTGTTTTATTTTATTAATGGTAAGAGGCTGGGCCCCATATAGTGTGACGTGCAAAATAACCTAAGTGCTGACGCACCCAAAATTTTAAATTCAAATTCAGTTACAAATAACTGTTGCAAAGTCTTAATATCGGTATAACTTTTAGTTTGAATAACATTCAAGGTATGCACTTTAGATGTGACTATGAAAGTATTATATTCTTCATAATAACTGGTGCTTTTCTAACAGCTTGTAAAACATGCAAGTTGAAATTCAGTCGAGAGTCTAATATTACTCCTAAATCTCTTCTATAGTCCGCTTTTTTGATTTCAAAATTCTTTGAGATATTTGGAAAAAAGCTGGTTACATTTTGGACAAACGTTAAATGTTTGGATTTAACTTTGTTCAAATTTAACCCATTAAGTGATAACCACTTATTGACAGTTAATATCTGCTTGAACATTCCTAAGGTCTTCATTAGCTATAGCTTCATTGTATAACTTTGTCATCTGCAAACATTAAATAGTTACTATACTTAATTGTTTTACCTATGGCAGAAAAAGCTGACTGTTTTGAAATGTGTATATAAATTAAACAATTAATGTAATGCAATGTTTAATAATCAAAATTGCCACAAAAATAATTGCCATTTACAGTGCTCACATTACTTTTTCTTTGTTTTGAAAATTGTCGCCCTCACGAGCATTTCATTTGAAATTGCCGCTATTTCGTTGCGAATAGCTAACTTGATATCACCAATTGTGAGGTTTTTCAATATACTCTTTTGATTTGAGGTAGCCCCAGAGGAAATAATCATACATCGTCAGATCTGGGGATCAAGGAGGTCAGGGAATGTCACAACCATTTCTTGACACTACACGTCCAGGAAACATTTACCAGACCATGCCCATCAAGATTCTTTTTCAGACTTGACGCTGTCTTTCAAAAAGTTCTGACCCAAAGCAGCATCGTATTCTGACTGGGTACACGGCTGTGACGATTGAAACGTCCCGTGTCCTCCCAGCTCTACCTTAGGGGGAACTCCGGATCTCTGCATATCTTGTGTACTCAACACATATCGATACAAACTTAGTTTCTACCCATAATGCTACAACTTTTTAACAGTCGGGGCATGAGATATCATTACACTCAGGGTTCGGGTGGTAGTGCACTAAGTAAGGCTACCGAAGATTTTGCCAGAGCGGTACATAGAAAACTTCAGAAAATAACTTTAACACATCAAGTTTATTTAATAACAGTTTTAGGGGTGTAAATGGTGCTCCTTCCATGTAGTACACCCAATAGTCAACCTATAAATTTCAAAAAGTTACTAATCGCTTCCTCCTGGGAGACCCCACACGCTCCTTGTCGCACACAGCCCTGGATAGCAGAAACAAAGCTTCCAAACGTTGCCTCTCGCTTGCCTGCTCGGGGTTAGCAATCAGCATATTTGTGTTGGTGGCCATTTCGCTGAAAAATAAAATCTGCATAAGTCTCAAAGTAATTATTTTTTTAATTTTATAAATTTACTAGATATAATACAATTTCTATCAATTATTTTTTTATTTTTGTCATATAGCCCACAAAAATATTCATACACTCAATATTAGATCCGTGCCTGATGCTTGACAACTAGTTGAACTATTTACAAGAACATCCTTCTGGTTATTGTTGTTGATATCTATAAGTGATGCCCAAGAAGCCAAAAGGGACAGTTAAAGTTCATGTCCTTATTGGCATCACATGCGGCACCGGGTAAAACAACATATAATTACTAAAAAAATATTTAAAAAAAAACTCTGGGATGGAGGTGAGAGGCTTTGGAATGTAAATATTATTAGAACCACTCTGAAATTACCGAGGTTGCTCAAAAAATTCATAACCCAAGGAATACAGTCATGAATTGAATATCAAGAGTATGTCAAGCCTCACTCTGTGCTGTTTATGCCACTATACAGACAATACTATGGAGGGCTGCCCAAACCACTTTTCATAGGGTCAGTGACCTAGGCGTGGTGTAAGGGGTGACCTTCCACATAGTACACCCAAATGTCAACCTCACTTCCACGTTAGTGCACCCTGGACTGAAGACTAACGAGACTCTGGCGACTGGCCTCATGACCAGTATAATTTTGTTTGTATTGTCCTGTTCTTTTGTCCTTATGTGTGCTGAGGCCCCTTTACAGCCTCAGCTTTTAACAGAAGTCAGAACATTTTTAATTTTTTAGTTATGCAACGTTAGAGTTGTTCTTTGTAATGATAAGGGGCTGGCCCCCGTATCATGTGACTGGAGCAAAATAGCCTAAGTGCTGACGCTCCCAAAATTTTAATTTCAAATCAAATCAAATCAGTGACCTAGGCATGTATTTAGACATAGAATATGTAAGATACATCAAAGGCATGTTTCTAGCTGTGTGGAGGATGACACAAGTTCGTACATCAAAAAGTGTTCGAATCATGCAGCACTCAATGCTGATAACAGGACACTTATGGTGTTTTAAAAAATCCCCAAAAAGGACTTGAGATCATTGCATATCGTATGTGGAGAAACTTGCAATGGCGAGACATGCTGGATCTCATCTAATTTTGGAGTATGAACCGTGGAAGAACGTTCAATAGGGACAGGAGGATTTTGGGAGATAGTATCTGAAGATTTACTATATGGACGAAAACAAGCCAATGTTGATGGCAAATCAAGGCTAAATGTACTTGTTTCCAATACCGTAGTCATGATGAAGGTGTCAACTAAGGTACACGAAAGGCTAGAAACTGGAAAGGCAAACAGCTGAAGAAGCAGCGGCATGAAGAAGGAGAAAAAACTATGTGGCAAGCAATCGGGACTGTAAAACGTCTATCATGCTCGCTACCATCTTTTTGTAACGGCAGCTCGGTCCCAATGGTAAATACCGTTCTTTTTTTTTTATTGCAACATTGTGCATTACAATGTCTATGCTACAATAGCAATTTCTAACGGAGATGGTATTTTTCTCCTTGTATCGGCTCAGTGAATGCTTTCACTACAATAGATTGTTAGGAGCTGGTAAAACAAGGTCCGTAGAAAAGATATTCAAAGATATAAGCCGTTTAACGACTTATGTAGTCGCCAATATTAACACAAGCATTCACTCACTCTTTCCACACGATTTATATACATGTGGTTAGACGACCACAAAAGGCAGGACAAGCTATACGATAAAGTAGAAAAGCAGCGATACTCAAAATACAGGATTGGGTACTAGAAATTATCCACGGTTTTCTGAAGTCAACATCGTGGCCTAAACTCTCGGTAGTTAAAAGGGAGGAAGGAGGTTGTGTGAGATTTATTCGTAGTCTACTTTAAAGATAAGCATTCAACCTGATTCCTCTGACTGGCTAATGTTGATGTGAGGTGGTCGTTCGTTTTCTGATGCTTAAAAGCAAGATTTTTTTTGTTACTTCCAAAAACATTTTTTGTTTTAATGCAACGACCATGTCACAATCCACCACAACTGGTAGTTACAGGCTCATCGCTGCAACTGGGGTGTAAGCGGTGCTCCTTCCATGTAGTACACGCTGGACTGCAGACTAGCGAGGCTCTGGCGACTGGCCCCATGGCCAGTATAATTTTGTTTGTGTTGTCCTATTTTGTGTTGAGTGCTCCTTTACAGCCTCAGCTTTTAACGAAAGTCAGAATGTTTTATGATTTTTAGTTATGCAATGTTAGAGTTGTTATGTGTAACGATAACGGGCTGGACCCCGTATAATATGACAGGTACATAATAGCCTTAGTGCTGACGCACCCAAAATTTTAAATTCAAATAAAAATAATAAAAACTAAGCAGCTCCATTCATGGGATGTTTGTGCCCACATGGCGTATGGGTAACCAGGGCAAGAGTGAACATTTTTTTTCGGATGTCATATTTGAAGTGAAACACGTAAAGTAAAGATATGACAATGGTATTACATGAAAAGTTCAAGTTTCTAGTATCATAGGAATGCCACATTTATGAACTTGGGCAAACTACAAGTGTGCCACAGGGAATATTTCCAAACTCTGCAAAAATTCACTCTTGCTCCGGTGGGTGGGGTAAGAATAAACAGGGCATGGGGCAAGAAGGAACACACAAGTAAACATTAGACATTTAATGGAATACAAAACTATTACACCATAAGATCTCAAATATTGTAGTTGGAAGATATGTGAAAGAAAATGTTATGCAGAAAGTAGCTATGAAACACAAATGGACACAAACAAAATCACTTGTAGTAGTCGCACACATACAGAGACTATGCAGGATCAAAGTTTGAGCACTGCTCGTGAGACCATTGCTGGCAAATGGCACAGCGTACCACATTTCACCTTCGGGAGTTTCAAAAAACAATTCACCACAAAACTGACAAGGTGCATTGTGACTGGTGTTGGAAGCTTGAGGTGTTGTTTCGTCCACTTGCACAGAAGATGTCTCATCAGATCCATGAAACGAAGGGGGTGACCTTCCACGGAGTACACACAAATGTCAGCCTCACTTCCACATTAGTACACCCTGGACTGAAGACTAACGAGGCTCTGGCGACTGGCCCCATGGCCAGTATTATTTTGTTTGTATTGTCCTGTTCTTTTGTCCTTATGTGTGCTGAGTGCCAGTTTACAGCCTCAGCTTTTAACAGAAGTCAGAACATTTAAATTTTTTTTAGTTATGCAACGTTAGAGTTGTTATTTGTAATGATAAGGGGCTGGACCCCGTATAATGTGACGGGTGCAAAATAGCCTTAGTGCTGACGCACCCAAAATTTTAAATTCAAATCAAATCAAATCAAACCATGAAACGAAGGTATGTTCTTGGATTGTTTACCTGGGACTGCTGGCTCCAATGATGACCTTCTTTTGGCACGACCGCACAGTTTTGTTTCCTTGCTCTTTCTATAAGCATATTTTTATGTGGTGACGATGTAAGAACAGTTGATTTTTCCCTTCGCCCTGTGTTAGATGCCTGTAAGAGAGGAAGTGGAGAAATATCTAAAATACTTTGCGCTGAAGTGGATGGAACTGGTTCATTGCCTTCGTGGTGGACTATCTGTTGTGTTACTTGGCCATCTGAGATATCATCTTGTCGACAAGCTGCCTCTGGATCACTATTTCCTGTGACAGAACTGCCTGGAATGTTGTGATGGACTTGCTCTGCCACTTGGTGCTTTGAAAGGCTGGAGATCACGTAGTCGACATCCTGGATTATGTCGGGGTTGAAAGGATATATCCCAGTACATTTGAATCCGGCAGAGGCAATTGCACCCGTCGCTGTTGAGCTACAAGCTTCTGTTACAAGTTTAGCAAGATCAAAGTGAGTAACTTTTCGCCCTGGATGATTTGACATCCATAAGTCCAAACATTTGCTGTACTTTGCTTTAAAAGGAGAAGAGAAAGATCTGTCCAAAGGCAGTAATTTATGAATGCAATGGGGTGGGGGCGTAACCATTTCAATTCCATGTGACCGTGCAAGATGAGTAGCAGGTAGGAATTTGTGGCTAACATGTCCATCGATAATTAGTAATACCCTATGTTCCTTGCTTGCGTGCGAGTATTTAATGAAATGGAGCTAAGAGACAAAACCAGCTGCCAACCCAATAGATCCAACAGGAGCCCCATCCAGTAATCTAGGTGACCATGTCTTTCTCGGAAACAAAAACATAGGAGGAATAAAATAACCGGCGGGATTCATACCACAGACGAGAGTTAGTTGCTTCCCCACTCATCATTTGTAGCTCTCCCAACCTGTCTCATCCCTTTCCTGCAAAATATCATCCTGGGAACCATGAACCGTCGAAATTCCAGTCTCGTCAGCATTGGAACAACGTTCAGGAGGAATATTGTGTTTGTCATTGTGTACCTTTTCCTTAGTGAATCTTAGGATTCTATTTAGACTGGGAGGTGTAAGGAGTGACCTTCCACGTAGTACATTAGGGTGTTTCATTTTTCCAAAGATGTGATTTGCATATGGCTTTGCTTACGCCCCGAGTCTCAGTGATGTAAAGGATATATATGCCAAATTTCAAAAAGATTGGATAATATTTAGGGGTTGCCCACATTGATCACTTTTATCTCAAACTAGTAAAATTTCTAATATTGAAGTGCTTTGTACTAATGGGCTTCTCATGTATTTCTTTCATCTTTTGCAGGTAATTGAACTTTAAAATGGAAACCAAAAGAGGAATTTGGCTTCTAGAAAAGGTGCCTACTGGTGAGTTTTTAGGAGTTCGGCTCCCTTCAAAGGAACAAGTACTTTTAGTTTTATTTACCATCACAAGGAAATGAAAGAAACACTTTCGGATGCTGCTGAATCTACCAGTACTAAACTAGAGGAAGTGTGGAGGAAAGCAAATATCCCTGTTAAGACGGAGGAGAAAATCCGTGTGCTGGTATACAGAAGATGTACAAAGAATACCAAAATCTGGGTAAAGAGAAATCGAGAAACACGGATAAAGCAAATGTGAAACGGCAGATTTGGAAAGGTGATCTCGTCGAGTTATTTGACATTTCCCGGCAAAATGTGATGGACATGACTAGCGTATCACAAGAAGATAAATAATTTCTTAGGTCACAAAGAGAAGATCGTATGAGTTCGTCAATGAGTGGAGTAGACAAGGTTTTCGACTCGAAAATAAGAACTAAGTGTACAAAAGAAGACAAAAATGATTCATATAAGAATAAACATTACAAAGCTATCACTGAAATCAATAAGACAGTTATACTGAAAGACTCATCTCCATCATCATCAGCACCTAGTGATGAAGAGGCCGAGTATTTGCCTCCAGCAACGAAGAAATTACGTTCAAGTCCTAGATTAAAACCTCTTGATCAGACACTCACGTCTACTTGGGATCGAGAACAGCTGTCTATTCGACAAGCAAGTACTTCATTTATAGCAACTGCAAAGAGCCTTGGCCACAATGTTTCAAAAATTGCCGTATCTCCAGCTACCGTTTATCGAGCTCGGGCGATCAATAGAAGTAAAATGGCAAAGAAAATCGAAGAGTCACTCTTTGAAAATCCTTCTCATTTGGTCTTGCATTGGGATAGCAAACTGTTGCCCTCAGTTGCCCATGATAGTGTCAAAACTTTGGAAGATAGAGTTGCAGTTCTAGTGACTGCAAAGATTTTGAGCATTTTCATGGCGTACCTGTTGCCCTGAAAAGCACTGGTGAGCAGATGGCTGAAGTAGTTATTCGGGAAGTGGACCGATTTGGGCTACGTGACAATATCATCGGTATGTGTTTTGATACTACAGCGTCTAATACAGGACTGATCCAAGGGACATGTACCATAATTGAAAGGGAATTCGGACGAACATTGTTGTGGTTGGCTTGCCGTCATCACACCCATGAACTAATATTGAAATGAGTGTTTGAGGAGTGTTGTGGCGTACCATCAAGTGGTCCTGACATCCAGATTTTTCGGAAGTTCCAAAGTCTGTGGGCTTCACTTGATAAGAAGTCATATACGACAATGATGGATGAAGAAAGTCCCGTTCAAGGCTTTCTAGAAGAACAACGAGTGAAAATGGTTAACTACATCCAAAATGTCCTAAAAGACGGAAGTCATCCAAGATAAGACTACAAAGAGTTATTACAACTCTCACTCCTGTACTTTGGAGGTTGATCTCAAAACGACTTCAGTTTCAAAATCCCAGCGGCTCTGCATCAAGCAAGGTGGATGGCAAAGGCAATATATGCACTTAAAATTGTACTATTCACTAAACAGTTGAATATTCCTCAACTAGAATTGAAAGGAATGAAACGGGGTGCATATTTTGTCAACCTCATATATGTTCGTTCGCTTTTGGCACGAGGGAATTGTAAGTCGATGGGCTCCAAAGAATGATTTGGATATGCTACAGATTCTGAGCACTTACCCAGATGCAGACGTCAAAAAAAAGTGCTCTCACAGTTGCTAAGAGACACCTTTGGTATCTGTCAGAAACAAACGTAGGATTGGCTTTTTTGGACGAACGTATTACTCAGACTGATAAGGAAAATATGACTAAAAATTTAGAAACCAAACCTGCAAAGAAAAAGGAAATGAAACGATTAGAAGGTAAAATCCTAGTTTTTGAAGGAAAAGACCTGAGCCATTTCGTTACTAATAAAACAAAGACGTTCTTTGAATTGTTTGGGATCCACGACGTGACAGAATACTGCAGTGATTCTCTAAGAAGCCATGTTAACGCTCTTAAGGTAGTCAATGATACCGCAGAAAGAAAAATTGCTCAAATAAAAAAGTTTAACGAATCGGTAAGGGACGAACAAGAAAAACAATTGTTGTTGAGGGTAGTCGAGCATCACAGAAAAGTCGTCACCAAGCGAACAAAAGAAGGGATTGCATCGTTCAAAGTTGATTAATATAACACATGTTTTGCCTATCATACTACCTATTAATCTTAGTGTCTAGTTTTAATATTATTTTAAGTTTGTGATTTCTAGTTTTCCCAATAAAAGTAATTAACATTGAAGAATCGTATTTTTTGCCTAGTTTTACAAAACTGATCAAAGTGTGCAACCTTTAAATATTATCCAATCTTCTTGAAATTTGGCATATATATCTTTTATATCACTGACACTCGGGGCGTAAGCAAAGTCTGCAAAAATTTTACATTTTATTTTTTGCCTTACAAAATGAAACACACTATAGTACATCCAAATGTCAACCTCACTTCCACGTTAGTACACCCTGGACTGAAGACTAACGAGGCTCTGGCAACTGGCTTCATGGCCAGTATAATTTTGTTTGTATTGTCCTGTTGTCCTTATGTGTGCTGAGTGCCCGTTTACGGCCTCAGCTTTTAACAGAAGTCAGAATATTTTAAGCTTTTTAATTATGCAACGTTAGAGTTGTTCTTTGTAATGATAAGGGGTTGTCCCCCGTATAATGTGACGGGAGCAAAATAGCCAAAGTGCTGACGCTCCCACAATTTTAAATTCAAATTCTATTTAGACTGGTTGTTTCTGCAGCACGTAATGTTAGCTGAGGATGGCGACGCCTGAAACACATCTCCCAATCCTCCTCGCCAGTTTTGTTGTTTCATTAAAGGGGTGGGTGATGTTTTTCATAACTTCATAATCATAAGCCAGTTTGCGAAATTTGTGTGTGGAAAACCCGTAAAAGAGCTTCACCATTGCAATGGCATGCTCAACCAGCTCTACCTCCTGGTCTTGTGTAAACACAGGTCTGAACCGACCTAAACTTTGCACACTATCTTGATTCAGTCGAATTCTTTTCACTATTGTTGATATCGGTACATGATATTTATCTGCTGCTTTCCTCTAAGTCATC
This sequence comes from Lepisma saccharinum, assembly GCF_977018435.1. NCBI lineage: Eukaryota > Metazoa > Arthropoda > Insecta > Zygentoma > Lepismatidae > Lepisma > Lepisma saccharinum. Next base: position 5,932,539 of record NW_028142899.1, on the reverse strand, counting down.
TCCTTCGATTTCACTGCTGTAATCGCTGCCTCCATACTGTCTTCTCCGTAGGCACCTCTGGTTGTCTTTCTCTTGTAGTTTCACACCATATTTGAGAATTCCTGAAATAATGTACAAGAAATGAGAATCGGTATTGTTTTATGGATCGGCGTAACCAGAACATTGTGAAAGTGGTTCAACTGCTGAAAAGTCATTGACATTATAGAATTTCGATTCACGATAGGAAATTAGAATTTGAATACTTTTATTACCATGTTTGCAGGGTAATGCAGTTTCCCGACCCCCCATAGCTCTGCCTCTTGGGTTCGTCCATGGTTCTACGACAATAAAAATATCGCTTTTCTATACGCTGTTTCAAGTGTATACTATGTAAGCATGTCAAGATTACATCTCTCGAGGAGGGGCAAGAGTGAACATTCCTTCTTACCCCGGAATTGTCGTCCTTTAGAATCGTGGATGCCAGCTCTTGACTAGGCACGTATTTTTTTTCTACACCATGTCCAAATAATACTTAGGAATGATGCCTTTCGCACGAACATTTTCAACCATCCACTTAGGGGTGTAAGGGGTGATCTTCCACGTAGTACACCCAAATGTCAACCTCACTTCCACATTAGTGCACCCTGGACTGAAGACTAACGAGGCTCTGGCGACTGGCCCCATGGCCAGTATAATTTTGTTTGTATTGTCCTGTTCTTTTGTCCTTATGTGTGCTGAGTGCCAGTTTACAGCCTCAGCTTTTAACAGAAGTCAGAACATTTAAATTTTTTTTAGTTATGCAACGTTAGAGTTGTTATTTGTAATGGTAAGGGGCTGGCCCCCGTATAATGTGACGGGAGCAAAATATCGTAAGTGCTGACGCTCCCAGAATTTTAAATTCAAATCAAATCAAACAACCATCCACTTGTCGTATATACTACACTATCAAATGTAACACATACCTGTAAAAACTTTGCTCGGGTGGGAGTTTTCAACACTATGCCACTTTCCTCGACATCACAGTTCAGGCCGAACGTTCTGCTGCTGTTAACACTCGGTAGTCATGTTGACTTCCCGGTTTACGCTATTAATTTGTTTTGAGGTCTTGCAAAATCTACGGAAATGCCATTTTTACTCTTGCCCTGGTTACCCATAATATATTCAGAACTTTTTATCCATTCGCTGTTTACGCGTTTCAGATCTTCATCAGCAAGAATATGGTGTCCCGCAAGTCAGCGTACTCAGTATGGCTCTTTGCCATAGCAATGAACAGTGTTGTGGCAAACATTCATTCACCTGTACATGGTCTCCTCTATATGGACGACCTCACAATCTTTTGTCGCTCACGGAATCTCGTGTCAGCTCCAACTGACCATTAACCGTTCTGTTGAATGGGCCTCCCAAAGTGGTTTCGGCTTTTCATCCGAGAAGTACTTATGTGTTTATTTTTGTCGTCAACGTACCTGCCATCTTGACCCTGACATGAATCAGGTTCGATTTCTTGGCCTCATTTTCGACAGGAAATTAAACTGGCAACCTCACCATCGCTAATAAAGTTATCTTGTCTCCGTGTTCTCAAACTTTTACGCCCGTACATCTTGGGGTGCTGATTGGACGTGCCTGTACGGAGGTCAAAGCTGGATTATGGATACGTTGTGTATTTGTCCACCCTCCCATCTCTGCATCTCATCCTAGACACAGTGCATCATGATGGTATTCGTGTGTGTTCCGGTGCTTTCCGTACCAGTCTGGTCGCTAGTTTATGTGCAGAGGCACCTCAGTTGTCGCTGCTTCTATGAAAACTGCGCTAGGGGTTTAAGGGGTACCTTCCACATAGGGGTCCAAAAGTCAACCTCACTTCCACATAGTACACCCTGGACTATAGACTAACCAGGCTCGTCCTGTTTTTTGTCCTTGTGTGTGCTGAGTGGTCGTTTAGAGCCTCAGCTTTTAACAGAAGTCAGAAGATTTTAAGATTTTTAGTTGTGTAACGTTAGAGTTGTCATTTGTAATGATAAGGGGCTGGCCCCTGTATAATGTGATGGGTGCAAAATAGCCTAAGTGCTGATGCACCCAAAATTTTAATTTCAAATTCAAAAGACTGCGCTAATCGTCAATTAGTTCCTTCATCTTCTCTCGATACCCTCGCATCCGTCATATGACACCGTTTTGGTCAAGAGAAGGCTTGCTCTGTACAGCGAACACCCTCGTGCTACTAGAGGATTTAGTGTTCGTGCAGACGAGATCTTGTCAGTACTAGGTGTAGATTGTGATCTGCCTAGCGTCTCCCCACTCTTACCGCCTCTCCCAACTTGGGAGTTTCCTGCACCTTTGATGGACTTGTCTCTAAGTGCCCTCTCAAAGGCAGAAAACCAACTGTAGAATACCTGCGGAGGTTTTTAGAGCTTTGATCTCAGTTCCCAAATTTTAACGTGTTTTACACGGATGGGTCCAAATCAGTGGAATCAGTTGGATGCGCCTTTGTTGTGAACTCCCAAAGCTACAGTTTCGCTCTACACAGCCTAATCCATTTACATGGCAGAACTGAATAGTCCTAACAACATTGGATTTTACTGATATTCACGCCGTGAGGAAGGTCATTTTATGCACAGATTCCACCGATTCCTGCATCGTATATGTCGACGGGTTGTGTTCTTGTGTCTTCCAGTGCTGATGTCCACTTCTGCTGGACATCAAGGGAACGAAGCAGCAGATGCTGCCGCCAAGTCTGCTGATGCAGAGGGTGACGTTCTCGTGAATCTTCTGCCAGCTAGGGATTTACAGAATGTGTTTTGTGGATGTGTTCTTGACACTTTTGGCTGGAAGAGTAGGATGCGGTGACGGGGAACAAGTTTTATGCTATGAAGTCCAACATAGGTACGTGGCTTTCCTTGTCTCGTCTTTCTAGTCGAGAAGTTCTACTTACTCAACTGCATATTGTACACAGCCATCTAACACATAGCCACTTGTTGCAAGGGCTGTCGTATTTGTAACGTTGCCTTAAGTATTCCTCACATTCTTGTTCAAGGTATCGACTATGCTTTCCTCCAGGCGAATTTTAATCTCCCGAAATGTTCGTCATTCCTGTCAGGTGATGACGAAAGAATTTTATCAAATGCTTTTAGAAAAAAATGCATGCAGACCTTGATTTAAAAAATGTGGGTGTGTCAGCACTTTGGCTATTTTGCACCCATCACATTATACAGGGTCCAGCCCCTTGCCGTTACAAATAAATACCCTAATGTTGCATATCTAAAATATTCTGACTTTTGTTAAAAGCTGAGGTTGTAAAGGGACACTCAGCGCACACAATGACAAAACTCAGGACAACACACAGAATTATACTGGCCACAGGTCCAGTCGCCAGAGCCTAATTTGTCTGCAAAATGCAGTCCAGGGTGTACTCCGTCGGCAGGCCATGATGTAATCGCAGTTAAAGATATGGAACTTGGGCCGAAAATTGGCATCCAGAAATGAGAAGTTGAATTGCTCCACGAGAACACTACATAGTAGGAGCCAGATAAGTTCACCCTTCATCACTGTCCAAATTGATAATCTCATTGGACATATTCAACTCCCATATCACAAAAAGACAGCACAAAAAAAAAAAACGGTCGGCATTCGAAAGATTTGTAAAAATTACAACATCCTCAAGGAAAGAGGTGAAAAATGAAAGAAAGAAAATTATGGTGGACGAATTTGGCACGAAACCTGCTTGAAAACCTGCATGCACGATTATCAATCTTTGGCCTTTAGAGATTGGTGCTTTCAAACGTTGTAGATAACCGTCACTCCAAGAGCTTGTTTTTGTGTGCGAGCTGTGCATATATGTTTCGTCAGTGTAAACAATAGGCCTGCCTTCGTTTCGGTATCATTTTACGTTCCTTATGTATTGCATTCGCAAAAACCTTATGTCATTCTCCTCCATTAATATTCTGCGCATGTCTTCTGTTTTTTTCCATCGAACTATCTTGCTTAGTGTAGTTACACCACCTTGAAACTATATCTTCAAATAATTTCCAGCGTTGGTCTCTCGGCATTGGTTGTATGAAAATTGTGAATCTTTCTCCTTATCACACACTTATCAAAATCATCCAATTGACACTTTTTGGTCCCCAGGGTTGTAAATGATTCAACTTCTCCACTTTCAACCGTTCTCGCTTGTTGAAGCACACTCCGCACCGAACTTTCGGACACACCCGTTGCTTTCGCCACTTTCAGTTGAATTTCTTTTACATTGCAAGAAGCACCTGTTTCATTTCTCATGAATTTATAGACGTTATAAATAACTTCCCTTGTTTGACTATGTAATGTTTTGGCACTTCCTAATTTAGACACACGTGGGGCCGTTGTTACGCTCTACAGCACATACACAAGTCACGTAGAGCTGATATTTTAATATTTTAACAGAACGCCACAAGCCGCCACGATTCCACAATAACACTAACTTGCTCTTGCTGTGCGTTCACCGCGGGACGATACATACTGCTCGAGCCGATGTTGAAGACTGTGCCCTGCAACAAGCGTATTATCAAGCAGAGCAGCCTCGCGATGAGGATTGGTTCACACAGGCGAAATTGAGTTCTCTACGCATCGGTGATCGTGGCAAGCTTTTATTGTGAGGTGTAAGGGGTGCTCCTTACACTTAGTGTACCCAATAGTCAACCTCACTTCCACGTAGTACACCCTGGACTGCAGACTAACGAGGCTCTGGCGACTGGCCCCATAATTTTGTTCGTGTTGTCCTTATTTGTGCTGAGTGCTCCTTTACAACCTCAGCTTTTAACGCAAGTCAGAAGATTTTAATATTTTATGATTTTAGTTATGCAACGGTAGAGTTTGTTATTTGTAACCATAAGGGGCTGGACGCCGTATAATGTGACGGGTGCAAAATATCCTTCATGCTGACGCACCCAACATTTTAAATTCAAATTCAAAAGCTTTTCTTGTGACTACTCTACCCATAACTTTGTTACAGTATATAATGTTCAAGCACTGGAAAAAATAAAAATTTCAGAGATATTAGAAACTGAAATCTTTGAAACGAACGCGTAGCGAAACTCCCACACAAACATAATCTAAAATTTTGCCACACGGTGGTGAACTCTGAAGTTATAAACAGTCAGTTGTGTGGAAGACAAAAATCTTGAAAATAGGCAGTGCATGTTGCTGATGTCAGAATCTTTTCCAATGGAAGCTGTACAATTTCAGTAGGATTGGGTTTGTTCTATACAGAAGATTACCAGTGAGTTGGAATGAATGAATTTTTACATTTTGCACCTTTCAATATATTCGGGAAAATATCTCCTTATCTAAAATTCTGGCTTAGTCCTTAACTGGTAACGTGTTTTTTTGTAGCACACCCCACTTTAGCTTCCCCCTCCCGATCACTATGATGTAAAACCTAATTAAACTATTTTTTTTTTATGTTTGTTCGTCTCCATGGAAGAAGTGTAAGAGATCGCAGAGGAAAAATAATTGATACCAACTACATAAATGATGCAATAACGTTATATTATCCTGAAATTCTAGCTGATCACCATAGTATACTCAAATTAAATGTTTCAGTGCATTTTCTGAAATTCAAATGAACACAGCAATTAACAAAACCAAGCACTTTGAAAACCCAGCAAACATAATGATTTCTGCAAGTCTTGAACTTCAACAATTCTTACATACAGTTTTGGAGCACTCTATGCAGATGGGGGGGGGGGGCGTGTAAGGGGTAGGACACCCAACTGTCAACCTCACTTCCATGTAGTACACCCTGGACTGCATTTTGCACACGAACGAGGCTCTGGCGACTGGCACTCTGGCCAGTATAATTTTGTGTGTTCTGTCCTGTTTTGTCCTTGTGTGTGCTGAGTGCCCCTTTACGGCCTCAGCTTTTAACGGAACTCAGAAGATTTTAAGCTTTTATGATTTTACTTATGCAACGTTAGAGTTGTTCTTAGTAATGTTAAGGGGCTGGTCCTCGTATAATGTGATGGGTGCAAAATAGCCTAAGTGCTGACGCACCCAAAATTTTAAAATAAAAAATCTATGCAGATGGGCTTTTCACATACAGTACGCACTGTTTTAGTCTTCTTGTCCTTTGCTCTGGGGCATAAGTAGCATCTCTTTTGTGTGCCTAGTGGCTGCGCGTTTGCTGTTGTTGGAATTTCCTTGTTCACGACTCTTGCTATAGTAAGCGTCAGCTCTCGTGGGAGATTGGCTGAGGCCAGCCTTCTATCGAGGTGAGTTCAACCAACTCTCTGGCTAATGCTTTGATGTAATCCATTGTTGTCAACTTTGGCCCTTAGGCACCATAAAGCAGCTCCATTCTTGGGTCGTCCGTGGCCATATGGCTTACTTTATTCAAAACTTTTTATCAGATCGTTTTTTCCGAGTACGTTTTGGGAACTCATTTTCAGATCTTCACGAACAAGAGAACGGTGTCCCGCAGGGCAGCGTACTTAGTGTGACTCTGTTTGCCATTTACCCCCCTTTTTTAGTTTTTAGTCAGAATTTTAGATAAGGGGCTAAATCCCATATACATAGAAGGGTGCAAAATGGCCATAAGTGCCGACGCACCCATAAAATTTAAATCAATCAATCAATCCATAAAGTCGACTCCTCCCATATGCATATTATATAGCTGTATTGCAAAGTCTTGGTATTTCAATGTTACTATTTGTTGCTTTGCTCCTACGTTTGGCAGAATCTTGTGGCTCTATGCCAGCAAATGAAGAAACAACACCAACAATATTTCTGTCATTCAACTTGATTACTGTTATGTTTTCCCTAGACGTAGCTACCACATTGATCCCCTACTCATCTTTTTCATTTCCTTGTCTCACAAAAGCTTTGCTTCAGCTCCTTGAAGTATCTTTGACCTGTATGTACCAATCGCATATATGCCTTGCTTTTCTAACTCCTAGACTAATAGCACCGACCTAAAGAGATTGTCAACATATTCCTTGTGATTTCGCCCTGTTATGTCATGACACAGACTGGGAACGACGTCCCCTGTAACGCCAAAGTCACTAGAATTTTCTCTTCCTGCTACAGAACCTTGATAGACTTCAAAGCAATATACATATCCGGACACTCCTGCTCTTGCCCACACTTTGAATCCCCACTTTGGAGTTTTTGATTTTATATATTGCTTCAATGATGACCGTCCCTTGAATGGAATCATCTCATCCACAGAACGAGATTCTTCTGGAGTCCCACTCTTCCGGAAAGTTTCATGTAATTTGTCAATTACAGGTCTGATTTTTGTATTGTCTCCGGATGCTTCATTATTATCTGAAAAATGCAGAAATCTTATTTCTTCGAATCTGTTGATTGACATGTGATCAGCTTCCATAGATAAACGAAGTCCTGAGTCTCAAGGCCAGTGCTGTCTAATTCCGGGTATTTCATATAAGTCATAACAAAATTTGTCAATAAATTGTTTCACTCAAAGTTAGATGACATTTTCTTTTCCTTTCTGTGTGGCATATAAATTGCTCTGATACACAATGTCACATAACAATTCATCTGGAACCAAAGCAGTATCAATTAGAGTATCACCCTTAACACTAGTTGTTACTGGTGCGGTAAATGGGGTAGGGTTGCTTGCATGATACGATTTTTTTTTCATACTATACCATACTGTATCACGTTTTGGAGGCTTCTTTTATGCACCGTAACATTTTGCCCATTGCTAGCTTCTCTCTCATGATTTGACGGGGGGGGGAGGGGTGTAAGGGGTGATTTTCCACGTAGTACACCCAACTGTCAACCTCACTTCCACGTTAGTACACCCTGGACTGCGTTTTGCAGACGAACGAGGCTCTGGCGACTGGAACTGCCCAGTATAATTTTGTGTGTGTTGTCCTGTTTTTTGTCCTTGTGTGTGCTGAGTGCCCTTTACAGCCTCAGCTTTTAACGGAAGTCAGAACATTTTAAGCTTTTAAGATTTTACTTATGCAACGTTAGAGTTGTTCTTTGTAAAGATAAGGGGCTGGACCCCGTATAATGTGACGGGTGCAAAATAGCCTAAGTGCTGACGCACCCAAAATTTTAACACCAAATCAAATCAAATCAAATCATTTGACTTGGAATTGTTGATCATTTGTAATAATTCATTGGATTTGCTTTCATCACTACTTGATACTTCAGATTCAGGATGAATGGTCTTGTCAAGGTCACTGTCATGACTTTCGAACCCATCTTCAGATCCTGAAGGTTAGTCGAGTAGCATTTGGATGTCCTTCGAAGACATCAGCTTCTTAGACATTTTGAAAACTGAAATATACAAGGAAAAAGGAAATTAATACTGCAATTATCTAGAAACAAGGAAATACTGAAAACAAATTTATATCATTCTATGGAGTGTAATCAAAAATGCAAAAAGTAACAAGAAAAAAAAAATTGTAACTAAGTTTTGTAACCTGTTCTCAACAAATTTATTTTTTATTCATATTTAGATGCTAAGTTGTGTAAAAACAATATATACAATGATAAGCTCTTTACTATGCAATCATATTCATACCACATCATGGGGTGTAAATTGGTGAACTTCCACGTAGTTCACCCAATTGTCAACCTCACTTCCACGTAGTACTCCCTGGACTGCATTTTGCAGACGAACGAGGCTCTGGCGACTGGCCCCATGGCCAGTATAATTCAATGTGTTGTCCTGTGTCTTGTCCTTATGTGCGCTGAGTGCCTCTTTACAGCCTCAGCTTTTAACCAAAGTCAGAATGTTTTAATATTTTTGTTACAACACGACGTTACATTTATGTTATTTTAGTTCAGGTAAGGGGCTGGACCCCGTATAAATTGAAGGGTGTAATATAGCCCAAGTGTTGACGCACCCAAGATTTTAAATTCAAATTCAAAACATCCCTATTTCGCCTTTCAAGTTGTGCTGTTGCTACCTAGAGAAGGATGCATTTTTGGGGATGTAGGATTTGAAGCAAAATACAAAGATTCACTGTATTACTTCGTATTTTCTCCAATTTTTGGGAGGCGGTTATGACCCCCGTCGCCCCAACATAGAACCCTGAGGCTACCGTAACATAACGGGAAATTTAAAGTAATTCAATTTATAACTGAGCACACATTCCTCTCTAGTCCTTTTCATTTTCAAAGATGTTGCTGTCACGCCAAAATACATTTCACTGGATGTGTAAAACACACTTCGTTACAACATTTATTGCAATAAAAAGTACTGTTTCTTGAATAGGGGAAAAGATTGAATGCTAATCTAGGATTAATTCCACTCATAAAATAATTTTCTTACCCGTTTTGATCATCCTTATATCACCTACAACCAGCTTCAGCAACTGCAGCACATGGCGCCTACGCATAAACAAAGACTCAAGAGCTTGACCTTGGAGAACACAAGAAAGAAGCAGCACCAGCCATATAGCGATGAACCATAAAAAAAATCCGATGTTTATATCCATCGATGGACGCAATAGTTGACATATTTTTAATAAATTATTTAAAATACAACCTCATATGAGGTTGTTATGCATGAAAGGGTTAACTACATGAATTGCCCTAATGGTTTAGTCTGGAAATTTTGGTTTTGGACCTTACACACCCTTTAGGAATCTAGAAGTGAGAAAGAATAAAAATTTTGTAATATTTCCCAAGTTTCAGGTTAGTATTTTTATAATGTGATGTATATAATGTAAATAGTGTAGATTTAGAGCCAAACTCATAAACCAGGCATTTGTAAAAACAAAAAAGAGAGTTGTCTGAATTTCAGATATGTTGCATACAAATTTAAATTATTTAGTGGATTAGTTTAACCTTCTTGAACAGCTTATATTGCGAGAATTAAGAGTAACGTAAATATATATTTTAAGAAGTTAATAAAGTGTTTACTTTACAAGTGGATATACAGTCCTTCCTTGGATGATTTACAGATTCCTTATTAATCATTATTATTAGAAACTGTATTTTTTGCATTATGTCTAAACGTTTTATTTGTTTAAAACATGTTCTTTTTTTTGGTTCTTGATTAGAACACTGTTTAAAACATGTTTGAAACAAAAAAAATGCCAACTTGTTCTTGATACATACTTGAGTACTTTCAATGTCATTTTCTTTGAGGGTGATAAAAACTCTATCACGGCTAAAAATAATTTTCTTTTACCTGGTATTTAATATTTTTGGGGGGATTAAGGTAATCTTTTGCATCCTCCCCTGTTCATTTACACACTGATTCAAATTGGTAGCATATGCATTTTCAACATTTGAATTATTGTATATCAACGTGTAGACAATTTGGGTGTCCATCATGATCATGACCAGGGTTATGTTTTTAAGTAAGGTCTGTTTTGCAATAAAAACGAAGTAAGTAAATGTTTTTAAAAAAAAAATTGTTTTCTGAATTTACACACACACTGTCCTGTGTTTTGTCCTTCTTTGTGCTGAGTGCTCCAAATTATTTTTTTAAATTTTTCATCAGTGTTCAAACGCTTGCCGCCCAGGAAGGTCTTCAGATGGCAGAAGAGGTGGTAGTCGCTATGCGCAAGGTCTGGACTGTATGGCGAATGATCGAATACCTCCCACTCGAAAGATTCGATCAGATCTTGAGTTTGAGCCACAGCATGTGGCCTTGCATTGTCATGAATAAGTACGACATCGGCTGACAGCATTCCGCGCCGTTTGTTCTGGATTGTTAGACGAAGTTTTCTTAGGGTCTCACAGTAGGAAGCTGAGTTAACTTTTTGTTCGTTGCAGCAAAAAGTTCACTAAAAGAACACCCTACCTGTCCCAAAACACAGTTGCCATGATCATGCGCTTTGAAAGTGTCTGTCTCTCCGTAAACTTAACATATCTGGCGATGAATATCCGCAGGTTTCATGTTTCTTGCTGTTAAAAATCGGATGACTGAACGTATTTCAAAGTTGGCGGGGCGCCCGATTTTCTTAAACATTTTAACGAAGTGTACAGACTTACGCCGTGAATGCAAATGGCGTCGGATGCTGCTCAACGAATGCCGGGAGCCTGAGGGCGCAATTTTGAACAGTATCCACAAACAGACCTTGCGCCTAGCGACCACTAACCAGCTATCATCACAGGCGGCAGTGTTCTATGAGGAGGGTATCCAGAAACTTAGTTTGTTACGATAAATGTTTAAACTGGCAAGCAAATTATGTAGAAAAATAGAGAAGTGTATGTAAATTCAGAAATAAATATTTTTTTCTGAAAAACATTTACTTCGTTTTTATTGCAAATCTGATCTTACTTAAAAAATAACCCACGTATTACATATTTATGTATGAAGCTGAAATCAGTTGCATCTTGTTTTACGTTTGTGCATCATGGCATGTATTTTTGATTTTCCATATTTGTACACACATTAGGTTTTGGCTCATATACGTATTTTAGGGGTGTAAGGGGTGCTCCTTCAACGTAGTGCACCCAATAGTCACTTCACTTCCACGTAGTACACCCTAGACTGCAGAATAACGAACCTCTGGCGACTAGCCCCATAGCCAGTATAATTTTGTTTGTGTTGTCCTTGTGTTTTGCCCTTATTCGTGCTGAGTGCTCCTTTACAGCCTCAGCTTTTAACGCAAATCAGAAGATTTTAATGTTTTATGATATTAGTTCTACAACGTTAGAGTTGTTATGTGTAAGGATAAGGGGCTGGACCCCGTATAATGTGACGGGTGCAAAATAGCCTTAGTGCTGACGCACCCAAAATTTTAAAATCAAATTCAAAATATACATATTTTAGTTATTTTTACATATTATTCCATATTCTCAATGAGGTGTAAGGGGCGGCGTTCTTCTAAGGCGCCCAAAAGTCAACCTCACTTCCACTTAGTACACCCTGGACTGCATTTTGTGTGTGTTGTCTTTCATTTTGTCCTTGTTTGTACTGAGTGCCCCATTACAGCCTCAGTTTTTAACCAGTCACAATGGTTTAATGTTGTAGCTAACGACATTAAGTTATATTAATTATGGCACAATTGTGTTCTTGGGGTGTAAGGGGTGACCTCCCACGTAGTACACCCAAATGTCAACCTCACTTCCACGTTAGTGCACCCTGGACTGAAGACTAACGAGGCTCTGGCGACTGGCCCTATGACCAGTATAATTTTGTTTGTATTGTCCTGTTCTTTTGTCCTTATGTGTGCTGAGTGCCCCTTTACAGCCTCAGCTTTTAACAAAATTCAGAATATTTTAATATTTTATGATTTTAGTTCTGCAACACTAGAGTTGTTATGTGTAACGATACGGGGCTGTACCCCGTATTATGTGACGGGTGCAAAATAACCTTAGTGCTGACGCACCCAAAATTTAAAATTGAAATTCAAATACACCCTGGACTGCATTTTGCAGAGAATCGAGGCTCTGGCGACTGGCGTTGTCGCCAGTATAATTCTATGTGTTGTTCTGTTTTTTGTCCTTATGTGTGCTCAGTTCTCGTTTACAGCCGTAGATTTTAACGGAAGTCAGAATATTTTAGGATTTTAGTTATGCAACGTTAGAGTTGTTAATTTGTAAAGGTACGGGGCTGAACTCCATATAATGTGACGGGTGCAAAATATCCTTTAAGTGCTGACGCACTCAAATTCAAATCAATCAATCAATCAATTCATATTCTCAATATTTGGGGTGTAAGGGGTGACCTTCCACGTAGGCGCCCAAATGTCAACCTCACTTTCACGTAGTGCACCCTGGACTAAAGACTAACGAGGCTCTGGCGACTGGCACTATGGCCAGTATAATTTTGTGTGTGTTGTCCTTGTGTGCTGAGTGACCGTTTCCGGCCTCAGCTTTTAACATAAGTCAGAACATTTTAACATTTTTATTTATGCAACGCTAGAGTTGTTATTTCTAATGATAAGGGGCTGGCCCTCGTATAATGTGACGGGAGCAAAATAGCCTAAATGCTGACGCTCCCAAAATTTTAAATTCAAAATCAAATCAATCAAATATTCTCAATATTTGCGTAATTTTATATTTTCCAATTACGAATTTTCTGTCATCCGAACATTTTTATTTTTTATTGTACACATTCCAACTATTTGGTTTTCCTATTGTAAAACACCTGAAATTCTTGTTTAGTTACAATTGTTGTCAACAATAGAGATTGGGGATTCAAGCACCGGCTCCTGGTTGTTGCCAACGTTATTTTTGGCAATGCTGAAAGATTCCCTCGCTAGTTGTGCAGTTTAAAGCGCACCAGGAGCAACGATTTTGTGATACACACACAGAATTCGCTTCTCGGGGTGTAAGGGGTGCTTCTTCCACGTAGTGCACCCAATAGTCAACCTCACTTCCACGTAGTACACCCTGGACTGCAGACTAACGAGGCTCTGGCGACTGGCTCCCATGGCCAGTATAATTTTTTTGTGTTGTCCTGTGTTTTGTCCTTATTTGTGCTGAGTGCTCCTTTACAGCCTCAGCTTTTAACGAATGTCAGAAGATTTTAATATTTTATGATTTTAGTTCTGCAACGTTAGAGTTGTTATTTGTAACGATAAGGGGCTGGACCCTGTATAATGTTTCGGGTGCAAAATAGCCTTAGTGCTGACGCACCCAAAATTTTTAAATTCAAATCAAATCAAAGAATTTGCTTCTGGTTCCTTGTCGATACAGTAACGGTAATAGTTACAATGCCAGGGCTATTTTATGTAGCTCGTGTAGTCTTTTAAGTTATTGAGAATTCATTAAAATAGCCAAAATATTGTTCCTAAAAGAAATAGTTCACATATAACCATAATTTGTCTGTGGTAGTGGGCCTTCAAATATGCTTCGTGAAGTGAAAGACGCAGTGAAATTGAAACTAATGTGAACATAGTCATCATCTCTATGTTAAAATGCAATTTAGTCTATCTTATCAATACATAACAATATATGAAATTGAATAGATAATTATGGGCTGAAACTACCAACATGAATTTCACATATTCGAGCAAATCACACTCGAGCATGGGGGATTCGATAGAGCCTAACCGAACGAAAGGAGTCCAATGCAGTACTCTAGTATTGACACCTTGCACTACATTGGCTCCCTATACATACATCTGGTAACTTATTTTTCATCTTCCCACTGTGAATGTTAGATGGTTTTGGTGAAGCATGAATAAATTGATTCTGATCGCATGAAAAATTATTGATTACTTAAAGTTAGATATTAAAAAATATTTCTATTAAGAATACAATAAAAATATCATGAAAGCTATTTTACTTACGTATTTGTGAGTCTACTGCTTAAGTTAGCTACGTTTCGGGGAAGCGACTGCCGCCTTCTTCAGGCGTTCTTTAAGGATGCAATACTGCCATGCCTAGTCGTTATTTCATACAAGGAAAGGTTGAACGGGTAGGATTAGGGAAAAATTTATCAGAAAAAACTATGTCCCTTTCTCTCTTCATTTCCTTAAAACTTGTCATGTTTGCTATAAAATTCAGTAAAAACCGTAAAAACAAGTTATAAATCAATAAACTGTGCTCACTCCCATCTGCATGTTAATTAGCTTTGAATTTGAATTTAAAATTTTGGGAGCGTCAGCACTTAGGCTATTTTGCTCCCGTCACATTATACGGGGACCAGTCCCTTACCATTACAAATAACAACTCTAACGCTGCATAACTAGAAAATTTAAAATGTTCTGACTTCTGTTAAAAGCTGAGGTTGTAAAGGGACACGCAGCACACATAAGGACAAAATAACAGGACAATACAAACAAAATTATACTGACCATGGGGCCAGTCGCCAGAGCCTCGTTAGTCTTCAGTCCAGGGTGTACTAATGTGGAAGTGAGGTTGACATTTGGGTGTACTACGTGGAAGGTCACCCCTTACACCCCATGTTAATTAGCTGATGTTCCGCTTACCCGAAACGTAGCTAACTCAAGGAGTAGACTCACAAATATGTAAGTAAAATAGTTCTTATATATTTTTATTGTGTTCTTAATATAAATATTCTTTAATATCTAATATTGTAATACGCACGAAATCCAATATGAAGTGTACTTAAAGTTATACTTTTCATGTAGGAAAAGCGTTTTTCAGGTGACCAAGCTGAAAAAACATGCGGGGCAAATTTTATAACATTTTGCTATGTTGGGACCGTCTGTAAGTCGGGGTTCCACTGTAAATAATAATTGTGGTTGCCAACTGGAAGGACCTTCGTATAAAATGCCAAGCATATTGTCCATTGATAATGCAAATGCAATATCTCCAATTCACAGAATTAATGTTGAATGCAGTTGGTCACCTGATAATTCAATTCTCAACGACGTCTACAATTCTCTCCAGCAGGGGTGTAAGGGGTGACCTTCCACGTAGGCGCCCAAAAGTCAACCTCACTTCCACGTAGTGCACTCTGGACTAAAGACTAACGAGGCTCTGGCGACTGGCACTATGGCCAGTATAATTTTGTGTGTGTTGTCCTGTTTGTTGTCCTTGTGTGTGCTGAGTGCCCGGTTACGGCCTCAGCTTTTAACAGAAGTCAGAACATTTTAACATTTTTAGTTATGCAACGCTAGAGTTGTTATTTGTAATGATAAGGGGCTGGCCCCCTAATAATGTGACGGGAGCAAAATAGCTTAAGTGCTGACGCTCCCAAAATTTTAAATTCAAAATCAAATCAAATCAAAATTCTCTCCAGCAGTTTATTTCTTTCCTGCTGGATTTCATTGTTTGTGTTAACAACATCCAACATCATCTCTTTCTCGGGGTGTAAGGGGTACCTTCCACGTAGGCGCCCAAAAGTCAAACTCACTTCAACTTAGTACACCCTAGAGTGAAGGCTAACGAGACTCTGGCGACTGCCCCCATGGCCAGTATAATTTTGTTTGTGTTGTCCTGTGTTTTGTCCTTTGTGCTGAGTGCTCCTTTACAGCCTCAGTTTTATCGAAAGTCAGAACATTTTAATACTTTATGATTTTTAGTTCTGCAACGGGGTGTAAGGCGTGCTACTTCCACGTAGCGCACCCAATAGTCAACCTCACTTTCACGTAGTACACCCTGGACTGCAGAGTAACGAGGCTCTGGCGACTGGCCAGTATAATTTTGTTTGTGTTGTGCTGAGTGCTCCTTTACAGCCTCAGCTTTTAAAGAAATCCAGAATATTTTATGATTTTAGTTCTGCAACGTTAGAGTTGTTATGTGTAACGATAAGGGGCTGGACCCCGTATAATATGACGGGTGCAAAATAGCCTTAGTGCTGACGCACCAAAAATTTAAAATTCAAATCAAATCCTGTGGGTATCAGCAATGGTTGTTCTCCTTTTGAGAGGTGTGTTCATGGTGGTGGGTGTGGCTTCAGGAAGATTGCGAAAAGTGAAGGGGGATGGTACAATGGGATTTTGCTGGACTAAACCAGAGTGCATTGGAAAATTGAATGCCAGGGTGGGCCCCAAGTTTACAGATTTATGCATGTCGAATAACTCCAAGAAGGTTTCGAAGTACTCCCATGACACCCTTTCCCTCCCACTCTTCTTTGAATTGTCCAGAGCAGATACAAATGTCAGTTTCATGTTACGAAACTTGCGCTCCGCTGCCTCCCACGTTATGGTGTAGCCATGATCCACCACAGCCTGGGCCACACCACTCTACAATAACTTCTGTTTGGCATCTCTAAACTGCTCTGATCGCTTCCCATACTCGTCCAGGAGCAGCAGAATGCAATTCCTGGTCCACACAATGTTTTCTGTTGCTGCAGAAGCAAATAATCTAAATCAAAAGAAAAATCAATTACAAATACCTGTGTTTCTGCATTGTACAATTATCATTATCCATTGAATAAGCAATATTTCTTGTTGCTCTCACAGTATTATAAATTCACAGAAGTATGAGGGGCATTCAAATGAAACCCGGTCACTAGTGTAATTAGTGTATTAAGTGAAAGATGTAGTTATACACATTACACGTACTCAAAAATGTAGATACACACAGTACACATACTCAAAAATAATCTCCAAAACTGTTTGTACATTTATCCTATTGCGACACACGCCGATCGATACCATGCTTGAAGAAGCTAGTAGGCTGCTCTCGGATCCAGGCCTGGACCCATTCACACACTTCGTCGTCCGATGCGAATCGATGTCCGCGAATAGCTTGTTTGAGAGGTCCAAAAACATGGAAATCACACGGGGAAAGGTCTGGACTCTACGGTGGATGTTCCAGCGTTTCCCACCGAAACTGCTGCACTGTCGTCTTCACCGCATTGGCCGTGTGTGGGCCGGCATTATGATGCAGGAGGATAACGCTATTGGACAACATGCCTGGGCGTTTCGACTTGATGGCTCGTAGAAAGTTCTGTAACGTGGCTTGATAACGCTGGGCATTGATGGTGGTTCCCCGTTCCAGGAACTCGACAAGCAGTGGGCCCTTGTGGTAAAAAAAAAAGGACATCATGACCTTACCAGAACTGGTGTGCACGGCCTTTGCTTTCTTTGGAGGTGGTGAATTCGAATGTTTCCACTGCTTGCTCTGACGCTTGCTTTCCGGGTCAAAATGGTGACACCATGTTTCGTCACCTGTGACAATACGCGACAGAAAGCCGTATTCCTCCTCATGATAACGTTGCAGATGACTCAAAGACAAGCGCATTCGATTTTTCAGCTGTTCGGCGGTCAGGTGGTGGGGAGCCCACTGCGCATAAATTTTGCGAAAGTTTAGGTGTTGATGCATGATGCTGTGGGCGGTGCCCACCCTAATACCCAGTAACCGATGGATATCGTCTACGGTGATTCTGCGGTTGTCCAAGACTAAAGCATTCACTTCCGCAATTATTTCCGGTGTGATGACACGATGAGCCTGTTCAGGACGAGCATCGTCTTCCAGTGACTTGCGCCCCCCAAGGTATCGTTTTCGCCATTCCACAACACTTGAGCGACTCAGACTGTACTCACCGTACACAGCCTTCATCCGTCGATACATTTCACGGCCTCCAGCTCCTTCCGCCGCCAAAAAAACGAATCACTCCTCGTTGTTCCTGCTTCCTCGCCTGCATGTTCTGTACTGGACGATAGCTTGTGTGACCACCTTCTCTTCGACATGATACCACACTGGCGCTATGCAACGTCAAATGGTGCGCATGCCTCAGTCTCTCGACCAATAGCTGGCGCTACCATACCCGCAGTTACGTGGTGCCACCGTACATGTACGGCACATTTAGACGCACTGACCGGGTTTTATTTGAATGTCCCTGATAAACATATTGCAAGGTGCTGCGTGAGATTAGAATGCAGGGCTCCCATCCATTCTGTAAATTTGAAATCTTAACCCATGAAGTCCCAGAGAACTTTTTTTGCTTGGATTTTAATTTATTTTCGTATATATACTTCTGAAGATGGAATATGAGCTACCTAATCGAAATTTTTTGTTTGCCATGCGTTATTCCCTAGGGAGTAGGTGATCTCATATGAGATCACTGGGACTTCGGGGGTTAAAGTTAAACATGAGAAATAGAAAATGTAACACAATATATATATATTGACATTTTATTTTTATGCATAATATACAGTGTGTGGGATGTGTGTGCGCACGTGTAGGGGTGTATGCGTGCGTTCGTGCGTGTGTGTGAGTATGCGCGCACGCGCATGCGCGCTGTTACAAAAGGACAACTTAGATTAATTTTATTTTATGCATTTTAGAATTTTATTGTTTTTATTTTATTCAAATTAGTAGCACATTTATGGTATTAATAATTGGAATAGTAACAAAATAATATTATAATGTTATTTTTCATACCTCATCTACCCAATATTTGATGTAATTTGAAGTCTTAAAATAATACAAGTCATACAATACAGTATATCTATGACAAAGTAAATTAACACATTAGATTCATTTTAGAAATAATATCAAAGAAATTTTCCAGCTTCACTGAAACGTCTACAACTTGGTATGATATGGCACATTGCATTCCACGCATAGGGTAACATTACACTTCATGCAATAAGTACGAGGTCGTCCAGAACAACCTTGCCTCTGGCATCGTCGTTGTTGATCTCTTCTCGTCAGCAAATGGTCCTTGTCGAAGCGTATTTCTGCTAGAGAAACCAGCCTGGAAGTGACTCTTGATGACAGAGCGATTGGGCGGTGTTGCTTTATAAGAGCCAATGTCACTTACCTGCGAAATTCCAAAAGCGAAATTTCTTGTTTGTTAACAGTTCTATATATAAGCCAGCTGTTTACCACTGCCATATCCAGGGCTCTAATCACGAGAGGCCAGTACCATTTTTTCCCTCGAACACTTACTTCATGTTTTGCACACAACCAGTCATGGAGGTCCACCCCTCCCATTCCCTTGTTGTAACTCCGGATTAGTTTTGGCTGGCGCACAGTAATCCTTTGCTTCTCTTTCCTGGAATATCGAACTTCATTACCAAGTGGTTCTACTGTATCAAAGTTTGTGGCAACAGTAACTGGACTGTTGTCATTCCACCTGACAACCAAAATGTCATTGTTCTTGTCGAAACGATAATCAAAATCCCCACGTTTCATCTTCTTCATATCCTTAACATTTGTAATTGGGCACTTGTGCATCTGTTGCTCCCTAACTGTACCACTTGCTCGGAATCCTATTTCTTTTAACTCGATCAGAAGTGGAAATGTTGTAAAGAAATTATCAAAATAGACTTCATACCCTTCTGGTTCATCAATGGTAGTAAGCAAGAGTGACTCCACAACACTTGGTCCAAGAGGAGTTTTATCATAATTGTCTCTTCGTCCTTGGTAAAGTTCAAAGTTATAGCAGTACCCATTTGAACCACATATTGCCCACAATTTGTATCCAAAACGCACAGGTTTTCCTTTTATAAATTGCTTCAGCGTGTTGTGCCCAAAATATTTTACAATCATTTCGTCTATGGACAATTTAGCCTGAAAGACACCGAACTGCATGAAATTTCGGTTCAGTATGTCTTGCAGGGGACGTATTTTAAAAGATTTGTCAGTGTCATCATTTCCTTTATTTGTCTCTTCACTTAGTTTGCTGTTATCATTGAAGTACACAACAGAATTCAATTTCTGAAAACGATTACGAGTCATGCTTTCCCTAATCAACGGAATGCCTAAGTCTTCTTTCTCACTCCAATAATGTTTCAAGTTTGGGAGCTTATGGTAGCCTGTAAATAACAAATTGCCAAAGAAGACCTTCATTTCTTCTACACTACACTCAAAACCGGTATCATTTTTAAACGTTGTTGCATATTTGACAGTCTCACGTACGATATGATCAAACAAGTCAGGAGAAAAAAAAAGTTCAAACATTTCTACAGGAGACAAATTCTTACACTGAGATTCTAATGCAGCCTCCTTCTGTGATGCAATATCAGATTTACGTGGCAAATCATTATAATTGGGGCTGCACTTCCTCCACTTCGCACAGGTTATTATCAACGCATTTCCTCTTCTTCACTTGCACTGCGTCATTTTCAACAGTTGAGCCACCTAGGTATAATGATTGAACTGGATCCCCTAAAACTGCATTAGAACCATCTTCATTGACTTCCTCTTCTTCATTGCACGTACCAGCATGATCTCTGTTAACAGAATGGGTATAACACACTTCTAGTGGCCCTGGCACCTCACTGACATTAGCTACACCAATCTCATCATCGTCACCTTCATCTGTAAGACAATCTACTTTGTCCGGCGGAAGAACGACAACTTCGGTATCACTAACTGATTCGTTTTCACTAAGATCACTTAGGATAGCCCTTATTTCGTCAATTGTACATGCTTGTATGTGCGAAAAACACGACATTGTTCTTCGAACAATCACCAACAATAAATGCAACAGCTGGCTGTGTACATAAACGCAGCAGTACGTGTTGCTAATCGTTCGACGAAAACAACTGCGGAGTATGATAAACCAAACATCATTGTTGCCAGTTCCGAAATGTCGAAGTCCCAGTGATCTCATATGAGATCACCGTTTTCTTGGCAAGGAAATATCTAGGATGTTTTTAATATAGATTGACCAAAATTGCTTTATATATACTTCAAACTACTGATGATAAAATAAAAGCAGAAATACGTCAGTATACCACATTAACAATGAATAACAAAAATTCTCGGTAACCCTTCTGTGAAACTTAATAGAATGAAATTTTTGAACACTAAAAATCATTGTCTTAGTTGAAACTAGTAAATTATATTTACATTATACACAATTCATGGACCTTTGAAAAAGATATGAAAGAGCATTTATAAAAAATTATTGCAAAATATTTACTAAAATGTCAGTTTTGTTAGGTGATCTCATATGAGATCACTGTGACCTGATGGGTTAATGTGAATCCAAGGATACGTCAGCAAATTACTTTCAAATAATAATAATTATAAATTACTGATAAATTATATTTAATAATACACAACGGAGAAATTTACACTTGGCAAGGTATATTCTTGCAATACACAGCTAGAAGTTTATTTAACCAAAGTAGTGCTAATACTTAAGTTTTAAAGATATTCTTCAAGAACTAGACGTAATTGAAATATCCTTATACCGGGTGAGTTTTTTAGCTTGACACAACGAAATATCTCGAAAAGTACGCACCTGATCAAAAAAAAGTTCTGAATGAAATTTGTTCGTCACGAAGGGGCTCATCCAATGATGCCAAACTGCACCCCACCTCACCTCCTGGGTGTGGGGCGAGGGGCAACTTAAAAATCGGAAATGGAAACCCCCATTTTGTATTGCAGATTTGAATTCTCCAGACAAAAATACATAGGTTTTGTCTTAAACGTGTTTGTGGATTTGTGATAGATGGCGATGTAATCACAAAAATGAAATATTGCGGAAATGGTTAAAAATGCACTTTCAATCGCAAGATGACGCACCTGACGTGAGGCATGTTGAATTTTTATAAGAAACTGCATTTAGCATAACGGGTGCTTTTTTAAGGCGAGTCCCCTCGCCTCTCACCATCGGGGTGCTTGTTTTAATAATCATTTTACAATAAGTGCTCGAAAATATTACCACCCACTTCGAAACACTTATTAATCCGCACTTGGAATGATTGGACGCAACTGAGAAGCGTGCCCGGTGTAATCTTTCGACATGCATTGGTGATTCGCTCAATCATGTTCTCACGCGTTTTTGGCAGTTCATTATAAACTTCACTCTTCACGTAGCCCCACAAACAAAAGTCAGGCGAATCAAGATCTGGCGATCTTTCAGGCCAAGACACTGGACCACCTCTTCCAATCCACCGACGGTTGTACACTCGATCTAATACTTCCTGTGCTGCAACGGAATAATGTGCTGGACAACAGTCATGTTGAAACCACATTGTTTGTCGCACGTCTAAGGTAAGGTCTGCAAGTAATACTGGAAGTTCGTTCTGCAAGAAGTTTCGATATTTCTCACCATTTAAGTTCCCATCTATAAAATATGGACCAATAAGTTTATCGTCAATTATTCCACACCAAACATTTACATTCCAAGGGCGCTGATGTTCAACTTGGCGTAACCAATGCGGGTTTTCAACACTCCAATAATGCATGTTGTGTCGATTAATCTTACCCGGGTTTGTTAAAGTCGACTCGTCAAAAAACTCGAGTAGAGAAATTGGTGTCTCCTTGTATTTGTTGAAGCGCGCATTGACAGAATGTCACTCGGTTCTGAAAATCATCAGCATGAAGTTCTTGATGCAACGAAACATGAAACGGAAGATATTTTCTACGCTTCAGTATTTGGCACACAGTAGTTTTCGAAATTCCCGATTCACGACTTATTTGACGAGTACTAACGTGGGGGTTATGAGCCACTGCAGCTAATACCGCAATTTCGTTATTTTCTCCAGCAATTGTTCTTCGGCGATTCCTTTTTTTTGGGGGGGTGGTTGTACAGTTCCCTCGGTGGAGAACTGTTGAACAACTCTGCGAAAAGAAGCGTGCGATCGCACCCGGTCTGGATAACGTTGAGCATAAAAAAATCACAGCATCATTGATATTCCTGCCACTTTCTCCAGAAATGTACACCATTTCAATTTTGTCTTGCACCGTTATACCCTGCATTATACATATCCTCAAGGAAAGAGGTGAAAAATGTAAGATAGAAAATTACGGTGGACGAATTTAGTGTATGTGATGTGGTGAATGCTCAATATTTCATGTGATCTTATCCCTCAGCCTGAAGAATATAATGGAGTTGTTTCAAATGTTTAAAAGCAGAAGTTCACGAAAGTAAAAATAAACCATTAAAGGCACATTTTCGAAATGTATAAGTATTAATAAGAAATATTACCAACAGCGTTTTATAAATTCTTAGGCGCTCCTCATGTACATTTACATTTTGCAACATGATAATTAAGCTCCCCCTCCATGTAGGACTGCCTTGACGTGGCGAGGGGCTTAGTAGGTAGGCCATTTTCATCTCATCATTCATCTCCATTCCGTTGACTTCCCTATAACTAAGGGTCCTGCTAGAGGAGACAACCTCGATAAAAAAAAAAACTATCCCAAGGTGTTAGTTACACGTGCCGATGGGACAGTGTTGGGGATTTCGGTTTGGTCCTCGAGTAGCCTTCATTTTTGGGGGTAGGCCTTCATCAGCATAGACGGCATGTCGAGGTGACAATTTATGACCCTCCACAATAAATCATTTTTGTATATGGGTACAAAGAAACAACCCAAACGGGGGAAACACCCAAAACGAGCGCGGCCTTCGAGCCCGCTTCATTTGGTGGAAAAGACAAGTAACGTGCCCCCCTCCATGTAGGACTGCGGGGTGTAAGGGGTGATTTTCCACGTAGTACACCCAACTGTCAACCTCACTTCCACGTTAGTACACCCTGGACTGCGTTTTGCAGACGAACGAGGCTCTGGCGACTGGCACTCTGGCCAGTATAATTTTGTGTGTGTTGTTCTGTTTTTTGTCCTTGTGTGTGCTGAGGGCCCTTTACAGCCTCAGCTTTTAACGGAAGTCAGAACATTTTAAGCTTTTAAGATTTTACTTATGCAACGTTAGAGTTGTTCTTTGTAAAGATAAGGGGCTGGACCCCGTATAATGTGACGGGTGCGAAATAGCCTAAGTGCTGACGCACCCAAAATTTTAAAATCAAATCAAATCAAACCATGTAGAACTGCCTTGACGGGGCGAGGGGGCTTAGTAGGGAGGCCATTTTCATCTCATCATTTCACACATTCTTCACATCCATATCTCACGTTTTCACCATTCCATCACGTTATTCATCTCCATATCTTTGACCTCCCTATAACTAAGGTAGGGAGGCCATTTTCATCTCATCATTTCACTCATTCTTCACATCCATATCTCATGTTTTCACCATTCGATCACGTCATTCATCTCCACACCTTTGACCTCCCTATAACTAAGGGTCCTGCTATAGGAGACAAGGGGTGTAAGGGTTGACTTTCCACATAGTACACCCAAATGTCAACCTCACTTCCACGTTATTGCAACCTGGATTGAAGACTAACGAGGCTCTGGCGACTGGCCCCATGGCCAGTATAATTTTGTTTGTATTGTTCTGTTCTTTGGTCCTTATGTGTGCTGAGTGCCCGTTTACAGCCTCAGCTTTTAACAGAAGTCAGAACATTTTAATTGTTTTTTGCACACCAGCTGAAATTTGGATCCGAACAACTGTGAAATAAGTGCGTGAAATGGATATCGAACCCTAGACGCCTTTCAAGGAATATGTTTTTATTTTCATTTGTAATGGTAATGGGCTGGCCCCCGTATAATGTGACGGGAGAAAAATAGACTAAGTACTGACGCTTCCAGAATTTTAAATTCAAATTCAAATAGAGGAGACAACCTCGATAAAAAAAAACCTATCCCAAGATGTGAGTTGCACGTGCCAATGGGACAGTGTTGACTGCAGGGGTAGGTGCAGTCGCGAACGTGGCCTCGGGGATTTCGGTTTGGTCCTCGGGTAGCCTCAATTTTTGGGGGTAGGCCTTCCTCGGCATAGAGAGCATGTCGAGGCGACAATTTATGAACCCTCCACTTAAAAATCTTAGTTTATGGGAACTAAATCACCTTTTAACGGTCGGAAACTTTCAGAGCGTCGGAGGCCGACGAGTTTATTGGAAGAGACAGGGAACGTCACGTCAGTACCGCGGTACCTTGTAATAAGCATTGTGGAAATGAAAGATACTACCGATGAATGTACAAGCACGAAGAGAAATGGAGCAAAAACATTAAAGGACCTGTCACCATTCCTTATAAAGAAGCAAGTGGACTATGCCACCGGAAGTGATGTCCCTGACATCAAAAAACTGCGCAACGGAAGCCTTCTCATCCAGACCAGTATAGATCGCCAGACTTGCCACGTCCCTCGCGTAAACACCTACCAGCTTAGCACAGGGGAGAGACAATGATATACCTCTGGGCACAGATCAGGGTTTCTAACGCTACAAATATATGGAAAGAAACAACAGATTTAACCCACTACTGAGGGTACAATTCGTACTATATTCTTGATTAATTATGTATAAATATTAAATAACTTTTGAAGTCTTTTCATACAGTAATTTTCTTCTTTTTTTATTAATTCTAACCAATCTTCTTTGGGCTTCTTCTTCTTATAATCAATATGGCATCTTCTTCTTATGGCCTCTTCTTCTTATAATTAATATGGCGTCTTCTTCTTATAGCCTCCTCTTATAATCAATATGTCATCTTTTTATAATTAATATGTCCTCTTCTTCTTATAATCGCTAATATTCCTTCTATATATTTACATCTTTATTCCTCATCCTTTCGTTACTCTTTATTTACATCTTTTGTTTCGTTCCTTGGTTTTTCTAAGGAACATTTTATATCCTTGCTATCTGGATTATTCTTTGTCCGTGGATCATTAAATGAGCTTCCCTTTATATCTTTGTATACACTCACTGGAACGGTATGTATATCTATGTGCTGCAACTTATATCCACGTTCTTGTTTAGAAACGTCGTGCAAAATACCCAGTGTATCATAATTGATAATTGGAGGTTGTATTATTTCTCCTCCTTCCCTTACTCGTCTTGCCAGAATAGATTCTCTTGTTTTTCTACCTCCTCTCTTTCCTCGTTTCTGGGGTGTAAGGGGTACCTTCCACGTAGGCGCCCAAAAGTCAACCTCACTTCCACGTAGTGCACCCTGGACAAGAGACTAACGAGGCTCTGGCGACTGGCACTATGGCCAGTATAATTTTGTGTGTGTTGTCCTGTTTTATGTCCTTGTGTGTGCTGAGTGCGCGTTTACAGCCTCAGCTTTTAACAGAAGTCAGAACATTTTAAGATTTAAAATTTTTAGTTATGCAACGCTAGAGTTGTTATTTGTAATGATAAGGGGCTGGACCCCGTATAATGTGACGGGATCAGAATAGCCTAAGTGCTGACGCTCCCAAAATTTTAAATTCATATTCATATTCATTTCCTCGTTTCTTTGGCATCCCTTTATACCAATTGACGTAAATATCGATCTTCCAAATAAACAAAGAGAAAGGGGTTAGTTAAAGATCGCCGCCTGGCCGGCGCTAACCTTAACTTGTAATCGCTTATGTCATTACTGAATGATAATTCCCTTTTTCTCCTTATTTATATCCTGTTATTATTTTAAACTTATTTATTTATTTCCTTATAATTAGTATTAATATATACAATCGTTATTTCATCACATCTGCTCTTTCCGTTGTCTCTATTTACAATCGTATAAGGGGTGTAAGTTGTACCTTCCACGTAGGCGCCCAAAAGTCAACCTCACTTCCACGTAGTGCACCCTGGACTAAAGACTAACGAGGCTCTGGCGACTGGCACTATGGCCAGTATAATTTTGTGTGTGTTGTCCTGTTTTTTGTCTTTGTGTGTGCTGAGTGCCCGTTTACAGCCTCAGCTTTTAACAGAAGTCAGAACATTTTAAGATTTTTATTTATGCAACGTTAGAGTTGTTATATGTCATGGTAAGGGGCAGGGCCCCGTATAATGTGACGGGAGCAAGATAGCCTAAGTGCTGACGCTCCCAAAATTTTAAATTCAAATTCAAAATTCAAACAATCGTATAAGTTCTTCTGGGTGGTACATCTCTTACCCACTTTCCAAACTTATTTATGCAGCATCTTTTGTAACCGTTGTTCCTCTTGCATGCTGCCATCTATGGTCCTTTATTTCAATGAAAAGCAACGCAGTTTGTGTACGTGACACAAAATTCCCCTCCTCTGGGTAAAATTTTTCCTTCTCAGAAGATTCGTATGCAAGTAAAAATTTTCTTCAACATCCATTCTTACTATTCACTTCTCATATGTACTTTTCAACATTTGTTTAACGTCTTCGTACAATTATATCTTTTTACATTATCTAAATTTTCTCTTCTTACTTCCTTTGTCACCATACCTTGTATAACTATAGTGTTCCTAAACGTTTCTAATACCATATACGGACCTTCGTACTTGTTAAACTGTTTTTTCATTGTGCTGTCAATGGCGTTACTTATTGGGTGTGTTTTACAATAAACTATATCACCCCTCTTTAATTCTATCTTCTTTCCTTTCGCTTCCACTTTTGACGTCGTCTTCTTTCTTTTGTTATACAGGTCATTGAAAAATTCTTTCCTTGTTCCTCTTTCCATAACCTTCTTTGGCCATTCTAAATAATCGAAAATCATCGGCTCTGCTTCATATCACAAGAAAATCTCTATCGGGCTCATATTCGCCTCAGCTGATATAGATTTATTTTATAACATAACTATCCTGTTAATTACTGCACACCACCTTGTATGATGATCATGACAGTACATTCTGAGTAACCTCACAATCTCTCCATTGTAACGCTCAATTGGATTGGAACTTGGATGATATCTTGTTACATTAATCAATTTTATCCCTTTGAAATATGTATACTCCTTGAAATACTCTGAAGTAAATTGAGTCCCGTTGTCTGTCAACATTTTCTTTGGACTACCATATTACGGTCCGCTCTAACGGGGTTGCCCAAGCCTGACTATTCTGTGAGGTTACTTATCTCTCCTAAATTGTCACTCCCACTTATCACATCCAAGATTCCAACAGCCTAACTTTCTCGCGATCAGTTCCCTCTCACGTCATAGAATAACCGTACGGTCGCGCCGGCGACTCAATCCCTGCTAGTAAGAAATAGTACAACTATGTCTCTAGTTTACATTGATTTAAGATGAAATAAGAGAAATTCAAAAATTAGTCAATCTGTTGAAAACCGCCCTGTATTAAGCAGATGCACAAAGCAGTTACTGAAAATCCCTTAATTAGTGTCCTCGCTCTTTCCCTGCATCATGCCCGATAAGTCTGAAAGATCAATTCGTGGTAAGACGTGAATACGTCAATTCACTGTCACTCTTTTGATTTACGAATTTGAACAAGTTCAGTATCAAGCTTGAAAAATATCAATAATGTCAAACAAACACTCGGACATCTCTCTCACCTGAAAGAAATTTCATGGTTAGTAAATATTCAAAGATGGAGAACTAGACATCATGCATGAGCACCTTGGTGAATTATAACTCACTCGTACATTTAATTATTTATTCAATTTAGTGACGAATCCAAATTTACATCAAATGTTGCAATTAGTTTGAGTGATAATCCTTTGGTACCAAATAAACAATTTATGTTTATTAATTCTTGATTTACCAACAATGACGTTAACTTTAATGTTTAGAATACTCGAGGTACCTCTTTTTCAAAAACTAGACTGAAGTTAAGATTGAACGTCAAAATAAATTTTCATGTTCTGACAAACCAGCTGGTGCACCTAGTAAATCTAAATAATACATGCACGAACTAAATATTACCAAAATGACCTCATATTATGTCAAAGCAGGTTTCGATATATCCAAAGTCAATTGTACTTTCTAGTAGCTATTCATATCTGATCTTTGTCTCGACCGTCGCTGCACTTGAACGAACGAATGGCCTTACCTCATGGGCGAGCTCTCATCTTTCTCATTTCACAGTCCACGCAGCTGTTACTCACAGCTAATTATAACCACAATCCATCTGCATCCCCATCTAGGTGATCACGAATACACTTTCGTTCTGGTTTTCCGTCCATAACCGTGCAAAACTTGTCAATTCTATTGCGCCGTGTTCTTGTCATCCACCAGCTTTTCCCTCCATGCTTTTGGTGCGTTCATTGTTTTTTCCACGCCAGACGCAGTTTCCGAACACTTCATAACCAAACTCCATCACACTTTCACACGCAAATCACTTCAACGTCCACTTGTTTCTAACTACTACAGGTGCGTGTGTTAAGGTACAATTATCAATTACTTATATTCCCACTTTAGAATTTTATTATTAGAATACTCCCTCGAGACGTAGATATTTTGATGTCTCTTTTCCATCACTTCCGCCTCCGAGTTTCCGAACACTACCGTTTCTTTATGATTAGTGAAAATGTCCCTCATCGAGAGATAATTAAATTAAAAGTATTTACGTAATTCTGAAAATAAATATTTGATGGCTGTTAAGTTCCCAATGAATAAACTGAAAGTTGTACAAAAAATTTAATATTTACTACTAATTCAACTAGTATTTCCTCCCTTTTTTAGATTAATACGAAGAGCGACCTCTAGCGGTTAAATTTGTAACCCTAGTTTCCAGATCAAGTTATCCCCGTAAGCAGCTGCCCTCTCTCGTGAATTTCTCCGAGTTTCGTGTGCGTTCACACCATGGACTAGCAATTTCTATAGGTTAGGTCAGTTCTCCAACCATCAGAATATTACTGTAGCTGGCTTACGTTTTATCAACAAGGGAATTATGACTCCAAACCGTCATAACCATAATGTTTGATAAATCCTTCATCCAAGTTCTTGACTATCTCTTTGGTTGTGGCTTTCTTTAAAGGATAGCACATGATAAACTTGCTACATATGTCCACACACGTCAATATGTACAAAAATCCCTTAGACCTAGGTAATGGTCCTGTTAGATCTATCGAAACCATGTCTAATGGCCATTTAGCGATAATATGTAATTCTTCTTTCTTAAATTTTATTTTTAAAGGTTTAGTTTGTATGCAAATTGTACAATTTCTAACATGGTTAACAACGTCACTCTTCATAGTCTTCCATACGTAAAATCTTCTAGCTAATCTCAGCGTTTTGTCAACTCCAAAGTGGCCAGATCCTTCATGCACGATCTCGAGTACTCTTCTTATGAAAGTTCGTGGTACACTAATCCTTACTTGGTTCGGATTCTCATAACTAACTTGGAAAACGATGCCATTTATAACTTTGTATCTGTTCTTTATCTTAGACATCCTTGTTTTCTTGTTTCCTTCCTCTCCTTCCAACACCTTGATAATCTCCCTTAGTTCCTCATCTTCCTCTTTTCCAACTCGCTATTCCTCTTCTTTAATACCATTTACTTCTTCCTCAGCGATAGCGTTGATTTCTAGCCTAATCACTTCCTCTGGTTCCTGATTTCTCTTTAAAGATGCTCTACTTAGAGTATCTGCAACATGGTTTTCCTTTCCTTTTATATCTATAACATCAAAACTGTACTGTTGCAGTAATATTGCCCATCTCGTAAGCCTTGCATTCCACTGTCTTACAGAATTTTACCAAACTAGACTCTTGTGATCACATACCACCTTGAATCTTCTGCCTTTCAGATATGCAGAAAACTTTTCTATTCCAAATATTATCGCCAAACAGGGGTGTAAGGAGTGACCTTCTACGTAGTACACCCAAATGTCAACCTCACTTCCACGTTAGTACACCCTGGACTGAAGACTAACGAGGCTCTGGCGACTGGTTTCATGGCCAGTATAATTTTGTTTGTATTGTCCTGTTCTTTTGTTGTTATGTGTGCTGAGTGCCCCTTTACAGCCTCAGCTTTTAACGAAAGTCAGAACATTTTAATATTTTATGATTTTAGTTCTGCAACGTTAGAGTTGTTATTTGTAATGATAAGGGGCTGGACCCCGTAGAATGTGACGGGTGCAAAATAGCCTTAGTGCTGACGCACACAAAACTTTAAATTCAAATTAAAAAATTATCGCCAAACACTCTAGCTCACTTATAGTATATGCTCTTTCAAAGTTCTTCAAGCTTCTGCTAGCATATTGTATTACATTATCTTCATTGGATTCGTTTTTCTGAAATAGGTATGCTCCCAATCCAATGTTTGATGCATCTGTGCCTAAAAAGAACATTTTCCCGAAATCAGGTTGCCTTATGGCTGGTGTTTGTATAAGGTCTTGCTTAAGTCTTTGGAAAGCCTCCTCTTCGTTTTCCTCTCATTTCCATTTTATATGTTTTCTTAGAAGTTCGTATAATGGCTTGGCTTTGCTTGCGAAATTGTGTATAAATTTTGATCGCCAATTACATACTCGCAGGAATCTTTGAAGTTGTTTCCTTGTGTTTGGTCTTGGAAACTTGCTTATAGCGTCATTTTTGTCTGAGCACATCTTTATTTCACCTCCAGATACCACATGACGTAGGAAACGTATTTCCTTCCTTGCAAAAGAGCATTTTTCCAATTTGACAGTTAATCCTGCTTCTGCCAATTTACTTAATACCCAATCTATTTTTTGTATGTGTGTCTCCCAATCTTTTGTATGTATACACATATCATCCACATATATAGCAAGCCATTCTCTTGTTTGTATACTAAATATTCTATTTAGAGCCGTCATAAAAGCTGATACTGACGAATTTAAACCATATGGAAGCCTTCTAAATTGAAATAACCTTGATCCGTACCGAAACGCTGTATATTTTCTAGACTCTTCTTCTATTTCTACCTGAAAGTATCCCAAAGTCATATCAAATGGTGTGAAGTATATGCTGCCTGAAAAAGTGTGTAGTAATTCATTTATTCTTTCTACTCGATTTCTGGGAAGTAGCACGTGTTTATTTAGCTCTCTTAAATCCAGTACGAGCCTCACACCTCCGTCCGGTTTGTCTACCACGTGCATTGGGCTTACGTGTACGCTATTGGAGTTCTCTATTATCCCCCAACTTAACCATTTCTTCAATTCCTTTTCTACAGCTTCTCTCTTTGCAAAGGGTATAGGATATTGCTTTGACACTATTGGACTCGCTGTGTCTACCTCAATCCTATAGGTGTATACATCCGTCACTCCTGGGCGTTGCCTAAATATTCCCCTATGTCTCAACAAAATATATCTTAAATCTTCTTTTTCATTTTCTGAGATCCAATGACACTCATCCACTTTAGCTTGTATTTCTTCTTTTGATGCAATGTATTTATGGTCCTCTCTTTCGACCTCCTTTTCATATTCACCTTTTACATTTTCATTTTTAATTTTATCATCGTAGTCTTTCTTCTTACACACTGCATGATGTTTCTGATATACAAGACTTTGCTTCCTAATGCCTATTTCGCTCTTGGAACCTTTTATTTCATCCTCCATAGGGGTATCTACTTTCATGTTCTCCATTGATTCTAGATTTAGCCGTTTTTCTTTTATGTGTATGTGGCCATTGTAATTTTCTAAGAAAGGTACTCCTAGGATTATATCACACCTCAAACCCTTTATCACCAGAAATTTTACTTCAAAATTAGCTCCTCTGATGCTCATCATGATGCGTACCGTGCCCTGAATTTTGTATTCTTCATTTCCCGCAGCCATAACTAATCTGACTTTGTCCTTTTCAGAAGCGTCTAATTTTGCTTGTGGGTATTTCTCTTTAATTCTTTGCCAACATTTATAGCTCATTACCTCGACAACACTCCCACAATCGATCAGCATTTAGCCTTAATTTCTATTATTTCTGCTTCCACATACAATGATCTTCCAGGTTTTAAGTTTTCAAAATTCGGCTCTCAAATTAAAAGTAACTTCAGAACTCCTTGTTCATTTATCTTATGTTCTCCCTTCATATATTCATCATTTTCCTTTGCTCTCATCACCTGGGAGTTGCTGCGAGAGCTCTACAAGTTTAGCCTCTCGACCGATTCCACATTCCTCGAATCCTGATTTATCTGCTGCCACCCAGCATTTCCTACTTCGTTCTGCACCTGGCTTCTGACTAATTCCACTGCTTCTCTTCGCTCTTCATTTAACTCAGTATTTCCCCTCTCGGTCCTCTCGTTGTAATTGTTTCCTCTAGGTTGCCTTTCTTCTATCTCCATCCTTCTTTCTGAGTTCTTCGATTCACATTTTGCCAATAATCATTTCTTCCCCTATATCCGCGGTTTCCTCTCCACGGTCCTGTATTCCTTCTATCATAATTTCTTTGCTCTTCCTGAACTTAATTTCGCCTTCTGCCATTTCCGTTATCTTCTAAGAATCCTCTTCCTCTGCCTCTATATGCATTTCTGACCTCTATATTCCTAATCCCGAATTCTTGTTTCCGAAATTTCTGCTCTGGGCGTTGTTCCTCTTCAGGATGATGCCTCTTAGGATAATATCTACCTTCCTTTTCCGTATCCCATGACCTTTGAGTCTTTTTCAGCATGTCATCTGTTCTGAGGTAGTCTATCAAGTCTTCAACCTTCCTTATCTTTACTACGGCCACCGCTCTTTGTGTCCATATTTTTAACGTTTGTATCACTTGTCTAACCAACTCTTCCTCGTTCCATTTTTCATTCAAATTTCGGAAGCTCCTTAATGTTTCCCATGTGTGTGCTTCCAAACTCTCAACCTTGGACCAATCTATATATTTTATTTTCAATGTCTCCAATTGCCTTTCCCTAATTTCCTCACTACAATAATATTCCAAAAATCTTTTACTAAACTCTTCGAATTTTCCAAACTTGTGCTGATTTAACTGATACCAGCCTACCGCAGACTTTTCTAAACATCCTTCGATTAAGTCCAGTATCATATTTCCTGGTATATTCATTAGCTTCACGTTAGTTGTTAGTTCCTTCAGGAATTTCCGTGGACACTTGTCAGATATGTTTCCATTAAACTTTGGCAAGTGTTGTAATTCATTAGGCTTAGGGATTCTTGTCTTATATCTTCCATCTTCCAAATTACTTCCGTTTACTTTGTCCAACCATCTTCCATTGTCGCTCCCTTCTTCACTACTTTTCCATTTCCTTTTCTTCCTCTGATGATTCCTTTTATGCTTTATTTCCTCCTCTGTAGTCTATTCGTCGCTACTACATTCCTTTTTTATTCTCCTCTTTTCATACTCTTCTTTTCCATCATTTCCTTCTCGATTGAAACCTATCGGCTTATCTTGTATTCTCATATCCTGTATTTTAGGGATTATTCCTCTCCATTGTACTTTATTCTCTTTCTTTCCTTTGTCGATCTTACTTTCGAGGGTTTGCATCTTCTTATTACTCTCCTCTAATTCTTCCCTAACTTCTTGTCGCTCTCTAATTATCATTTCTCTAAATTTTAAAGTTTCTTTTACTATTGTTTCTTCTATCGCAATCTTCATTTCTTCTACTCTGTTTTCTACTTCATCTATTTTGGAAATGTTAATATTTATCTGTTTCTTATTTGCCAAAATTTTGTTTTCTAAACTGGTACTCCTCTGCTGGCATTCTTCATTCACTCTTGAAACTTCCTTTTCGATCTTTCTATTAGTTTCTTCATGTCTTTCATGTGCCATCCTTATCATTTCTTCTATCTTTCTCTCAAATGCTTTCCTGTTTTTGTCACATACTTCTGCCATATCTTCTATTTTTCGATTATTTTCTTCCAACCTTTCTTTAACTTCTTTGCTGTTCTCTTCCAACCTTCTGCTGTTGTGATCTTGACTTTCTTTTATTTCCATCATCATTTTCATCAACATCTCCATCGTATTTTGTTCTTCTTTCTTTCCTTCCTTTTCCTTTAATTTTACTGTCCTGCATTCCTTGCATTCGTATCCTTCTCCCCTTTCACATATCTTCTCATATTTTTTTTCCGGATTCCTTCACATAACCAGTGTTTAATTTCTTCACATATCTTACACTGTTTTATTTCTTCCTTATTTCCTTCTTTGCCACAACATATATATTTTCCTTCTTCCATTTTTGCTTTACTTATCTTTCCAAATTCTTATTCTTCGCGTTATTTCAACCTCTGGTCTGTATCGAGCCCCTCACGTTGGTCGCCATTGATCAGTGCCACGTCCCTCGCGTAAACACCTACCAGCTTAGCACAGGGGAGAGACAATGAGATACCTCTGGGCACAGATCAGGGTTACTAACGCTACAAATATATGGAAAGAAATAACAGATTTAACCCACTACTGAGGGTACAATTCGTACTATATTCTTGATTAATTATGTACAAATATTAAATAACTTTTGAAGTCTTTTCATACAGTAATTTTCTTCTATTTTTATTTTTTTTATTAATTCTAACCAATCTTCTTCGGGCTTCTTCTTCTTATAATCAATATGGCATCTTCTTCTTATGGCCTCTTCTTCTTATAATCAGTATGGCATCTTCTTCTTATAGCCTCTTCTTCTTATAATCAATATGTCATCTTCTTCTTATAATTAATATGGCCTCTTCTTCTTATAATCGCTAATATTCCTTGTTCTATATATTTACATCTTTATTCTTCATCCTTTCGTTACTCCTTATTTACATCTTTTGTTTCGTTCCTTGATTTTTCTAAGGAAGATTTTATATCCTTGCTATCTGGATTATTTTTTGTCCGTGGATCATTAAATGAGCTTCCCTTTATATCTTTGTATACACTCACTGGAACGGTATGTATATCTATGTGCTGCAACTTATATCCACGTTCTTGTTTAGAAACGTCGTGCAAAAGACCCAGTGGATCATAGTTGATAATTGGAGGTTGTATTATTTCTCCTCCTTCCCTTACTCGTCTTGGGGTGTAAGGGGTGACCTTCCACGTAGTACACCCAAATGTCAACCTCACTTCCACGTTAGTGCACCCTGGACTGAAGACTAACGAGGCTCTGGCGACTGGCCCCATGGCCAGTATAATTTTGTTCGTATTGTCCTGTTCTTTTGTCCTTATGTGTGCTGAGTGCCCTTTTACAGCCTCAGCTTTTAACAGAAGTCAGAACATTTTAAGATTTTTAATTATGCAACGATAGAGTTGTTCTTTGTAATGATAAGGGGCTGGCCCCCGTATAATGTGACGGGAGCAAAATAGCCTAAGTGCTGACGCTCCCACAATTTCAAAATCAAAATCTAATCCCGGGTGGTGTCATCTCTTACCCTCTTTCCAAACTTATTTATGCAGCATCTTTTATAACCGTTGTTCCTCTTGCATGCTGCCATCTATGGTACTTTATTTCAAAGAAAAGCAACGCAGTTTGTGTACGCGACAGACTAACCTCCTCCTTAAGCTTACGACCTTGGGCGACTTTCCTGTTCAGGTAGAACCTCACCGTCAACTGAACAATTGTAAAGGTGTTATACGCCACTGGGATCTTTTGAACTGCACAGAAGAAGAAATCCTTGAAGATCTCTCCGATCAACATGTAACAGCAGTGCAGCGAATCAACACGAAAAAATCCGGAGAACTTTTAGCGACAGCTTCACTGCTTCTCACCTTTAAAACGACCACTCTCACGGATGAGGTACGGGCTGGTTATTACAACCTCCATGTCCGGCCGTGCATCCCGAACCCGATGCGGTGTTTCAAATGCCAGCACTTTGGGCACACTCTGCCTTCTTGCAAGGCCACTACTGACATTTGTGGCAAATGTAGCGAGCCCGACCATGGGACAGAGCCATGCTCATCTGGTCCCTCATGCGTCAACTGCAAAGGCAAGCACCCAGTCTGGCATCGTGACTGCCCCTCTTTCCAAGAGGAAGAGAAGATCCGAAAGTTGGTCGTGACAGAAAATCTCTGCCGGCGAAGCGAAAAGACGTCTTTGTGAAAGTGTACGCACTCCTTTCTTTACCTGTGTCATTCGCTACAGTTGCTTCAAATTCTCTTGACCGTCGCAGTATTGGCGTCCAAACCAGCGACGTGTCCACCCAGACAACAACGATTCCCGGAGCAGCTCACCCCGCTCCGAAGAAACCAGCAACCACTACTCGCTCCGCAGAGAAGAAATTCAAGCAAGTCTATAATAAAGAATTTTTTCTGAAGTTATCGGATGGTTTTTTCCGCGTATGTGTTGGGAACTCCTTTTCGGATCTTCACGAACAAGAGAACGGTGTCCCGCAGAGCAGCGTACTTAGTGTGACTCTGTTTTCCATAGCAGTGAACAGTGTTATGGCAAGCATTGTTGCCCCTGTACATGGTCTTCTGTATGTAGACGACCTCACGATCTTTTGTCGCTCACGGAATCTCGCGTCAGCTTCTCGTCAACTCCAACTGACGATAAACCGTTTGGTTGAGTGGTCCTCCCAAACAGGTTTCACCTTCTCATCCGAGAAATCCGTGTATGTTCACTTTTGTCGTCAGCGTACATGTCATTTCGATCCTGACCTGTACATGGGGAAATCTCCCCTGTGCTTCGTGAATGAGGTCCGCTTCCTGGGCCTCATTTTCGATAAGAAATTAAGATGGCTACCTCACCTTCGCCAGTTAAAGTTCTCTTGTCTTCGAGTTCTTAACCCTCTACGTGTTTTATCTTATACTTCCTGGGGTGCTGACAGGATGGTACTGCCTCGCCTGTACCGTGCACTTCAGGTCGAAGCTTGATTATGAATGTGTTGTGTATACTTCTGCCCTCCCATCTAGACTTCGCATCCTAGACACCGTCCACCATGCTGGTATACGTGTGTGCTCTGGTACCTTTCGCACCAGTCCAGTCGCCGGTTTGTACGTAGAGGCATCTGAGCCGTCGCTGTCTCTGCGAAGTCAAGGGCTGGTATTGAACTACTTCCTCCATCTTCGGTCGATGGCTTCACATCCTTCATTTCACACCATCTCAGACAAGGGTAGGCTGGCAAGGTATCGACTCCACCCTAGTGTGACTAGACCATTTGGTGTTCGTGCACACGAGATCCTGTCAGCACTTGGTGTTGACAGTGATCTTCCTGGCGTCTCTCCACTTACGCCTCTCCCTACCTGGGAGTTTCCTGCACCTTCTTTTACCCCCCTTTTTTGGTTTTCAGTCTGAATTTTAGATAAAGGGATATTTCCCTCTATACATAGAAAGGTGCAAAATGGCCTTAAGTGCCGACGCACCCATAAATTTTAAATCAATCCATCAAACCAATTGACAACCTCAGTTCCACGTAGTACACCATAGCATTTTGCAGACTAACGAGCCTTATGGCCAGTATAATTCTATATTGTCCTATTTTTTGTCATGTATGCTGAGTGCCCCTTTACAGCCTCAGCTTTTATTCGAAGTCAGAACATTTTAATATTTTAGTTATGAGACATTGCAATTATGCTATTTTAGATATTTTAAGGGGCAGGACCCCGTATAATGTGACGGGTGCATAATAGCCTATGTGATGGCCTACCCAAAATTTTAAATTCAATTTCTAATATTATTTAGGTCATTTATTTATTTAAGAGCCATAATTTTAAAAATGATTTGGAGCTTGTGTAAGGAAATAGTTAAACGTACTTACTTTGAACACAATATTCTCACGTAATACTAGTTGCTAATTTTCAGATCATCCGTTCTAATAATTAGTATTTTCCAACAAATTTGCATGTAAAAAAATATTTCCTCCTCCGTCGTCGATTTTTCAACTTCAATATAAGTACTGAGGGTTCATTCCTTTTCCTCGACATCGGAGTTCAATAGGAGGCCATGTCCTTACCAAACATCCTAGGCAAATAAATGTTAAAAATAACTTCCAATCTAGATATGCAGGAAAATATTGCAGAATTTGAGTTTCCAGTTTTAAAAAAATCCACTGATTACAGAATGTATACACTTGCACAGGAACGCACACGAAGTAAAACATTTTAGCAAGCACCGCAAGAACTTCAAAACACACAGATGAATTATTTTCGTGTACTCATAAGTTTGTTACAGTATATAATGTTCAAGCACTGGAAAAAATCGAAATTTGAGAAATACTAGAAACTGAAATCTTTGAAACGAACGCGTAGCGAAACTCCCAAACAAACATAATCTAAAAATGTTGCCACACGGTAAACTCTGAAGTTATAAACAGTCAGTTGTCCGAAAGACAAAAACCTCTAGAATAGAGCACTACATAATGCTGATGTCAGAATATTTTCCAATGGAAGCTGTACAATTTCAGTAGGAATAAGTTTTGTTCTATACAGAACATTACCAGTGAGTTGCAATGAATAAATTAAAAATTTTGGGTGCAACGGCACTTAAGGCCATTTTGCACCCTTCAATTTTTCGGGGAAAGATACCCTTATCTAAAATTCTGGCTTAGTCCTTAACTGGTAACGTGTTTTTTTTTGTTGTAGCACATTTGGTAAGCACCCCACTTTAGCTTCCCCCTCCCAATCACTATGATGTAAAACCTAATTAAACTATTTTTTTATGTTTGTTGGTCTCCATGGATGATATGTAAGTAGAAGAGATCGCAGAGTAAAAATAATTGATACAATATATTGTTGTAATCCCGTTTACCTGGGATCTGAGAGGGGTGTAAGGGGTGCTGCTTCCACGTAGTGCACCCAAAAGTCAACCTCACTTCCACGTAGTACACCCTGGACTAAATACTAACGAGCCTCTGGCGACTTGCACTATGGCCAGTATAATTTTGTGTGTGTTTTTTTTTTGTCCTTGTGTGTGCTGAGTGCCCATTTACAGCCTCAGCTTTTAACAGAAGTCAGAACATTTTTAGATTTTTAGTTCCGCAACGTCAGAATTGTTATTTGTAATGATAAGGGGCTGGCCCCCGTATAATGTGACGGGAGCAAAATAGCCTAAGCGCTGACGCTCCCAAAATTTTAACTTCAAATTAACTTCAAAATTAACCTGGGATCTGAGGTCACAGGGAAGTTTCAATTATACATTTAGGTAGAGCTTAATTGTATCTGTTGGCTGAACCTGCTCCGATTAGGAGGGTAGAGATATGGAAAGTTGATGTAAAGGTTATTCACGCTTGTTCATACCTGGTAGGTGTGTGATGTTCTTGTCCTGATGCTTCTTGCAGACCGAGGTGCCAAGGTTCTATCCTTCGACCCTTGGCTCACCAAACCGAGCTATTCCTTGCGAGCCGTAGCATGCTAGGCAGCCGTAACTCCGTGTTCCATCGTCGTAGTTCAGTAGTGTTAATGTGTTGTAGAGTATTCAGAGACTACTTATCCATGTGAGCGTCGATAATAGGTGTAGTTCAAATGAGCGTCAAAATCCAAAAGAGAGCGAGCTCCGGGAGTGAGCTTGCTTTTATAATCTTAGGCTTCGAAAGGTTGTTAAACCTTTCGAACGCGGTAGATCTTGTTTTAATCCACGCGTTTGCCTTTCAGTTCCTTGTTTAACGGAAGTTACAAGTTGGCGCATTCTTGGGATCACCCGCTGGTCGGACAATTCCAGGAAATAAACAAGCGTGAATATTACCATGACGAGGTTTTCTCGGTTTAATAATCTCCATATCTCTACATTCCCCTTGTTGAGTTAATCGAACCAATCTGTGATGGTCGGCTACCTTCTCCGGAGGAGGTTATATTTAAAATTAGCATTTATTAACATATCAAAAAGCCGTAGAAAACCAATACATCAATCCATTCACCATAAGATTCACATCACCATAAAAAAATTGATATCACCAAAATAGTCATATTATAAAAAAAAATCGTAGCACCAAACACCGTTGAGAAAAAAATTAAAAACACGCAGAAAAAAAACTGTAGGTCCAAGCCTCTTGTGTACTCACAGAGTACAAGCATCAATAACGAAGTCTTGAGGCATGGATAAAAAAATAATCATATAGGTTTGACACTGAACTAGTTTTGAATTAAAGATGACAACACGATAACAGAAAAACACATGTCAACACACTGCGAAGGAACGCCGCATAACGCACGTGGTTTTATTGACTGTTTGCGGAGTTCAAAGTACACACTGAATAACACACACGAGGTTGGGCGGGGCATTGAGGTAAAGTTACCATGGCAACGCTGTAGACTGCACGGCGCTATTGGCCGAGTGTAATCTGTAGTAGACGAAAAAAACACAAAACAAAGAGACTTATCTCTAATCCACTAAAAGTATGGGCAGCACCCATGGTCACAACCCTGGCACTGTAAATGACATATTTGTGTACTAAATATGTGTGCCTGACGGTATTTGATGGAGGCTGAACACTGGAACACACTTTCAGCCGATGAAAAACGACAATGCGTATCATGTGATGGCAGTAAACAAGGGCAACACAACACGCTCTCAGTGGGAGGGGCTTTGCCGATGTAGGTCGCCGTGACGTCATGGAAGGGCAGTCTGGAATTCAAGTTGACGGTGTCGCTTGGGGTCGGTAGACGTCCTGAGTAAAGCGCTCCACAGCTGGGTCGCGGCAGGGAAGATGGGAAAATCAGCCATGCGGTCCAAACGGGATTGGGTCCTTTGGTGCTGGAAGTCCACAAGATCGTCGTCGTTCTCTGCGATGAGCCTAGATCTCGCGCGGAAGCACAGGCAGGAGGTCGTCATGATGAATCCATCCAGTAGCATTCGTGGCGATGAGAATGAAACAAGCGCAAAAAGGGAAAAATTAGGAAAAATGTAAAGGGTAGTGGAGCAGAGTTATAATAAATGATGGCGGGTGATAAAGTCGACAGAAAAAGGACTTTCATATAAAACTGGTGAATTATTGCGGGGGGGAGGGGAGAGAATATCTGATCGTAGTGACGGCGAAGGGGCATTGTTGCTTATATGACGTAGAGTTTTTAAGGGGACCTGTTTATGAGTGACAGGTTTACATGAGGGAAGTTCGCCGGGGGAATGGGGGTGGGATAGGTGGAATAACCGGACTAGCCGGAATAGGGGCCGGGGGCGGCGGTGGCTTCATTTGAAGTGCCGGAAGTCGGAGTCCTTTCGGAAGAACGGTGGTACATTGAGTTGGAGTATTTATTTGTTTCGTACCAGAGGTGAAAGTGGTCGGGGGAAGACGGGGTGGTGTGGGAATGACTGTTGTCTCCGGGGCATGCGAAATTGATTGTAAAGCAATCGGGGCACTGATGGAAGGTTTCTTTAATCGTTGTTGGGGTTTTGTGACACGTGATTTGGTGGAACAACAGCAAGATATAATTAATAATACCAATAAAATAAGTATGCCGAGAAGAGCTATCACGATGAATGCGATAATAGCATAATGAGCGGGAGACATCTTGTTCTAGGAGTCTGAAATGAGAAAAGAAAGGGGAGTTCAGCGATAATAGAACGAACTAAGTGATTACGAGACATTTTCTTCTGTAATATGTGTAAATGTCGTATATAGAAACAATTGCAAGAATTTTACGTGTCTTGTGGGCAAAGGATTAAGCGCCTTCGATTCGCTGCTAATAAAAAAAAATTGAAAAAAGTGAAAAAGAGTAAGTAATATGTTTACAGAAAGTTCATGGAAAAAGAGAGTAGGTTTTAATTTCATGTGATATAAGCTATACCATGTTGTATGCTATCAATAATTGAACTATAAAATTAAAGGAGAGAGTGGGAACATTTGCCTATATTTATTATATGCTTTGTTAACATATTTAGTGCATTGCAGCTTTCAAAGAAGCAGTTCGCGTTACATCTAAGCGTAAAATAAAAAAAATTGCTATGGCCAAAAGCCAATAAGTTCAGCAAGTTCTACGCAGTTCATTTGTTCTTTAAATCATTCATCTTGTTCTATCTTAGTTCTTACTTTCTTTATTTCTTTGTACTTTTTTTTCATTTGAGCGTATATGTACCAGCAAATGGAAAAAAAATGTTTGCTAGTTAGAATCATAAACGCGCTAAGTACTTATTAGTCAAATCAGCTAAGTGATATGTTCTGACTATTACTATGCGTTTAATCGCAAAATATAAAATAACATTAAAATATCAGTAGAAATTAATTATTAGGCAAGAGATGTATTATAAATGTTCCGACGATTGAGATAGCATTCTGTAATCCTGGTCTTGTTAAAAATAAAAATGAGTTCGTACTAACGAAGAAGTGCAGTGCGAGCACGGGAAGTGGAGAAAAAAGGGGGGGTCGATGAGCGTGAGAAAATGCTGGATCATGGGATGTTAGCATGTGCAATGTACGTAGCGAGGAGGCTAAAGAGAGTGATAACGGAGTGGAGTGTTAATGAATGTTAGCGTATATGTTAGTGGGGTTTTTATGGCACTAGTCGTAGCGGGCTTTGAGTCTAGAAACAGTAATCGTGTCAGTCTTTTGGTTACTTCTGCCGTCGATGAAAGTGACTTCATAGGAGTTCTCGTTAACTTTGCGAAGAATAGTTCCTTTATACTTATAAGAGGACGCAAAGGCTTTTGACACGCCTGGAGTCGGAGTGGCATCTAGAATCCACACATGTTGACCTGGTGAGTACTGTATTTGCCTAGAAGTGCGGTCTATGTACTTTTTCTGCTGTTCGTAACGCTTATGTAAGTTGTCATGAGCCGTCTTATGTATGGATGTCAGGAGTTCAAGTCTCTGTGCGTTCGTCTGGGAGATATTGTCAGGTTTCGAAGGAAGGGCTAAAATCCAAACAAAGTAAAATACGGGCTCTGGAGGGATCCAGAATGGATTGTAATGTTGTGGCTGAACGTCGCACTAGCTAAATAGTCACACCACGAAGCCTTTTTCTCTAACACAAAAACTCTCATAACTTTCTTTAAGTAACTAAATGAACTCTCAACTAACCCATTCGTGAAATGTGCACAAGTATCTACATATTTTAGTTGTACGCCTGTAATATCAGCTAACTCTCGTAAGAGTAAACTTGAATTGGGTGTTGAGCGATCTAAATAGACCGTTTCCGGGAGGCTATGGATTAAAAAGACTTTCTCAACTAAAGCTGTTGCTATGTTTTGTGCATCATGATTAGCCAAACGAGCTGTAATGACGTATCTTGTACAACTACTGATAGAAAATATTTGTATTTGTGCGTTTTAGAAGAGACTAGTGGTCCACAAACGTCAATATGAATTCGTTGGAAAGGAATTTGGGCTGGTTGAAATGTTTGCAGCGTATGTGGTTTAGAATCTTGTGGTTTCTTTGAGATCTGGCAAGGGATGCAATGTCGAACCTTATCGTACACAAATTTCTTCATATTAGGGAAAAAGTAGCGCATAAGCATTAAATTATATGACTTTTGTGCACCTTGGTGACTTCCATTCATTTTGTGTGCATGAATAAGATCGAAAACTTGATTTCTTAATGCATGATAATACAGAGTTTATCCCATAACCGGGGTGTAAGGGGTGACCTTCCACGTAGGCGCCCAAAAGTCAACCTCACTTCCACGTAGTGCACCCTGGACTAATGACTAACGAGGCTCTGGCGACTGGCACTATGGCCAGTATAATTTTGTGTGTGTTGTCCTGTTTGTTGTCCTTGTGTGTGCTGAGTGCCCGTTTACGGCCTCAGCTTTTAACAGAAGTCAGAACATTTTAACATTTTTAGTTATGCAACGCTAGAGTTGTTATTTGTAATGATAAGAGGCTGGCCCCCGTATAATGTGACGGGAGCAAAATAGCCTAAGTGCTGACGCTCCCAAAATTTTAAATTCAATATAAAAAATCAAAAAAATCGATCCCATAACCAGTTTTGATTTTATTAGTCCTGTATAAGACTCCATTTTTGAGTACATAAGAATACGAAAGTTTCTCTAGCTTAGGATGACTAGCTTGATCTTTGTTTTCTAAAACGTCAATAATATATCTTAATTAGGGGTCTTTACGTTGTTCTGAACTAATATCAAAATCTGCTGCTTGTGCATGAAATACTTGATGAAAGAATAGTGCATCATCATCATCATCATCTTTCTTGTCAGGATT
Organism: Lepisma saccharinum; assembly: GCF_977018435.1. Lineage (NCBI taxonomy): Eukaryota > Metazoa > Arthropoda > Insecta > Zygentoma > Lepismatidae > Lepisma > Lepisma saccharinum. The sequence continues at coordinate 5,887,846 of NW_028142899.1, read as the reverse complement.
AGTCTTTTCTATCGGTAAGCTTGCACGGGAAAGTGCATCCGCAAGTTCATTTTTACTGGCGCTGACATGCCTTATTTCGAAATCAAAATTCTGAAAATAAAGAGCTCTTCTTCCTAAAATAGAACTATGGTGTTTAATTGAACGAAGATAGGATAAGGCTTTATTGTCTGTGAGAACCACAAAATGTTCATTCATAAGAAAAAATTTGAAAGTTTTCGAAACATAATATGCACCTGCAATTTCAAGGGAAAATGTGTCAGCTTTTTTCTCTGTGTCTGTTAAGGCTCGTGAACAATAAGCACATGGATGTAAATTTCCTTCTTCATCAGGCTGTAAAAACGCTCCACCGATCCCAATTCCGCTTGCATCAATGTATACATATGAGGGGCGCTTAAGGTCATAAGGTCGGAAGATAGGGCGGAAGTGATCATTTCTTTCAGTGTTTCGAAACTTTTCTGGTGTTCATCAGTCCATTGAAACTTAACATTCTTTTTGAGAAGCTTGAATAAACATTATGTGGGTCCTGCAAATCCTTGCAGAAATCGTCGAATGAAATTTACAAGTCCTAGAAAACTTCGAAGCTTGCGTTTGGTGGTAGGGGTGGGATATTCCAAAATAGCTTTAAGAATATGTTCTGAAATCTTAATTCCCTTTTGAGATACCAGGTTACCGAGGACTTTTACTTCGGTAAAAGCTAGCCTACACTTAGAGGGTGATAATTTAAGGGATGCTTTTCTTAACTTTTGAAACACTTTATCCAGTATGTTAATCATGTGTGGGAGATTTGAACTGTAAATAATAATGCCATGAGTGTAAACAGAAAGTTCTGAACTGTCTACTCCACTAAGGGCAAGTTCGCTTACGCGGTTCATTACACCGGGGAATGTTTTCAATCCCTGGCATAACCTAGCATATCTAAAACTACCAAGATTGTTAATGGATAAGGCGGTAATGTCCTTAGAACGCTCTGTTAATGGAACCTGAAAGAATGCACTAGACATGTCCAAAATTGAGTAGTATTTCTTACCAGCCATCTCTGTCATGATGGTTTTTATGTCTGGGGATTGTAATGAAATCGGAGCTATTACTCTGTTTAAATCGGGGTGTAAGGGGTGCTGCTTCCACGTAGTGCACCCAAAAGTCAACCTCACTTCCACGTAGTGCACCCTGGACAAGAGACTAACGAGGCTCTGGCGACTGGCGCTATGGCCAGTATAATTTTGTGTGTGTTGTCCTGTTTTATGTCCTTGTGTGTGCTGAGTGCGCGTTTACAGCCTCAGCTTTTAACAGAAGTCAGAACATTTTAAGGTTTTAAAGTTTTTAGTTATGCAACGTTTGAGTTGTAATTTGTAATGGTAAGGGGCTGGACCCCGTATAATGTGATGGGAGCAAATTAGCCTAAGTGCTGACGCCCCAAAATTTTAAATTAAATAAAAAAAAAATAAAACTCTGTTTAAATCGCGAAGGTCAGAAATAAAACGATAAGTCCCATTTGGTTTCTTGACTAATAGGACTGGGTGTCGATAGGGACTCCCTTCACAGCGCTTTATAACACCTTGATCTAATAATTTCTGAATTTCCTGTTTCATAGGGGCTCTGTAATGAAAGGGTGTAGGGTAGGTCTTGGCATACACTGGGGTGTCATATGTCAGCTTGATGTCATATTCCAAAACATTGGTTTTAGTCAATTTATCCCCTGGCCAGAGAAAAATATGTGCATACGTGTATGCGAGCTTTAGGATTTTTTCTCTTTCTTCTCGGGGTTAACTGTGAGGAGGGAGGGGTCAAATGTATGTTGACTTTGACTTATTTGATGTTTTACTGTGCTATTTTCATTACAAGATTATGAAAATGCGACATCTTCGCTTTTATTTTCCCAAACGGAAGTAACGTCACTTAAAATTTCACAGGTCGATATTTCACCTAATATTGTGTCACTTTCCGTAGGGTTGTGTATGTGAATGACAGGGGACTGAGGGTTTACTGTAGCATTGGGAAGGGCTACTGCATGTTGGGTCATAAGGGAAGCAGATGGGTTAAAAAGTACAGGCTTAGGGGTGTCAGGTGTCGTAGTGGTAAGTTTCAAATTGATATAAGTTTTTGATCGTGGACTTAACTGAATTGTGTTTGAAAGGTTAGCTTTTCCCTCATACACATTTACATTTTCAATTTGGGTGAATATGTCATGTGACAGCTGGTGAATCTTGTACTTTGACCTCAAAATACTATAATTTGGAGTACGTCCTAAATGATGAAGAGTTATTGTGTTGTCTTGTAACGACATTTCGCACCTCTGCGTTCGCAAAAAGTCATTTCCTAAAAGGGGAGGGACATTTGTTGAATCTACTATTCTAAACGGGTGCGAATATTTACGCTTTCCAATTATGATAGGAAGAACTACAATTTCAGACACACTCAGTTTCGATCCGACGAAACCACGTCAATAAGTAAATCTACTTCTTTCCCTTGTATGCTACTATTGATAAAATATATGCCATTTCTTTCAATGATAGGAACTTTGTCTAATCTACTATTATCCTCGATTTCGTTCCTGCAAGTCGAAGATGATTTTAGTTTAAACTACTGTCTCTTTGTGGCTTGTAAAAGCATTTATCGCTCACGTGATTGTAGCGACCCCAGAACGTACATGCCGATGTATTTGCTTCGTCGCGATTGCCCATATTTCGAGTCTGATCTCGACGTTGAAACCTCTTATTATTATTACCTCTGAATTGGCCTCGAGAGTTCGATCTAAAATTTCCTCTATGATTAGCTCTATTATTATTATTACCCCTGTAGGAAGAGGAGTTATTATTCCCTTTGTTGTAAGCTCTGTTCGCTCTGTCATGTGCGTTTTGATTAGCCATTTTCGCAAATTCCAAAATATTTGAGCAAAGATTAAAAAGAGAGGCTGTATTCATTTGTCCGGTTGAATGTAAAGCTAAGTTCGACATTTGTGACGAAAGTTTACTTATTTCATCACTAGAGGTAGCACTTTGAGCGTGTTCCACTGTGGCTACGGCTGGTGGCGCCGCGCAATGGGGAATTTCAGAACTTGGTACATGATACATTCCTTGATACGTTGCGTGAGAGTTATTGACGTGAGCGGGATTTGATTTCAGACTTTGAACTTGGTGAGTCGATGGTTGGGGGAAAGGAGATGGACTCTGGTTATATGGTACAAACTGCTGATTCGAGTTGTGAGGATTAACTGGGAGCGGGGAGTAAACCTGTGCATGAGAACAGCTGTGAAGTGGCGTCTGGGTCAATGTCTGTTGCTGCAAGCTTGCTTGTGCTATTGCCTGGTCAATTTCAAACTTTTCCTCCATCATACGGGAATTAATCAATAATTGCTGGCGTTCGAAATTTTGTAGGTGGGCAATTAATTCTTCTGTTTTGGCAAAGTGCTTATTAGTTAGACAGCCAATGTATTTGGCTCGCAATCCCGTGATTATATAAGATAGAGTTTGTTCTTCAGTGGCGTTCGGGAAGTATTGCTGGACCAATGCCTTCTTAGCAATAACATAGGTATGGATTGGTTCGCTAATCATTTGTTTCCTTGCGAGTATTATCTGTACGGGATCCGCTGATAGGTATGAGCCTTTAAATAAAGTACTTAGCTCGTTTTTGATATGGGTGTATGTCAGGTCTACAAAATTGGGTCGTTTCTGTATGTCATGAAAATAAGTTAATGCAGTGTCAGTCAAAAATAAAGGCAACATCTCTTTACGCTTAGCTTCCGACCATCCCGCGGCGTGTGCTACATTTTGAAACTTGAGGAAAAATGGGTCAATGTCTCTTGGGTCATTCCCGCTAAATGGCGCCGGGTACAACGCAGTTGGGATTGGGGTGGCCATGTTAGTGGTGGGAATTTCTACAGTTACGTTATCAGAGCTTATAGTATTGTTAGAGGGAGTAGAAACGGGAGCTGGGGTACTTGCTAAGGGCTGGGGTCGGTTTCTGGTGGGTGTTTCCAGTCCAAGGACAAATTGAGGGTAGTTTCTATTAATAGACTTTAACCGTGTTAGTGGAGGAGAGGGGAGTGGGGGATAAAGGTCGTGAATTTATTGGATTTGCCGTGATTGCAGTAGCTAACTCTATGATTTGGTCGAGGGAGGAATCTAGGTGTTCGTACAATGCTATCTGTGACGTATTCATAAACGAAAGTACGTCGTGCTGACCAAAGAACAAGTGAAAGTATGGGTATGCAGTTATTTATGTCATTAATATATCGCTTGTCAAATAAATATAAGCAAGTGTTCTCATTCCTGTGTGAATGATGCTCAAATACGTCCAGAGTGAATGTTATGCAGAAGAACTAGATTTTGTTGTTGGGGGGGGACTCGGCATAAAAAGAGAAAAGAGGGGTGGTATTCCATAGGGTAATAATCAAAATTGTCACTGGGTCTGACGCATCTTAAGCGTACTGTGGGAGTATGAGTTGGAATTATTAAAAATTTACTTTAAAAAATGCTCCCAAAGTGGGAGGGGGGTAAAGACTAATTTAATTTAAAGCAATTCGTACAGAAGGGTACTCAATTGCAAAAAGGGCCTGAAGCACCTCCACCATATTGTAATCCCGTTTACCTGGGATCTGAGGTCACAGGGAAGTTTCAATTATACATTTAGGTAGAGCTTAATTGTATCTGTTGGCTGAACCTGCTCCGATTAGGAGGGTAGAGATATGGAAAGTTGATGTAAAGGTTATTCACGCTTGTTCATACCTGGTAGGTGTGTGATGTTCTTGTCCTGATGCTTCTTGCAGACCGAGGTGCCAAGGTTCTATCCTTCGACCCTTGGCTCACCAAACCGAGCTATCCCTTGCGAGCCGTAGCATGCTAGGCAGCCGTAACTCCGTGTTCCATCGTCGTAGTTCAGTAGTGTTAATGTGTTGTAGAGTATTCAGAGACTACTTATCCATGTGAGCGTCGATAATAGGTGTAGTTCAAATGAGCGTCAAAATCCAAAAGAGAGCGAGCTCCGGGAGTGAGCTTGCTTTTATAATCTTAGGCTTCGAAAGGTTGTTAAACCTTTCGAACGCGGTAGATCTTGTTTTAATCCACGCGTTTGCCTTTCAGTTCCTTGTTTAACGGAAGTTACAAGTTGGCGCATTCTTGGGATCACCCGCTGGTCGGACAATTCCAGGAAATAAACAAGCGTGAATATTACCATGACGAGGTTTTCTCGGTTTAATAATCTCCATATCTCTACAATACATATATAACCAAGTACATAAATGATGCAATAACGCCATATTCTGATATTCTAGCTATTCACCATAGTATACTCAAATTAAATGTTTCATTGCATTTTGGGGTGTAAGGACTGCAGACTAACGAGGCTCTGGCGACTGGCCCCATGGCCAATATAATTGTGTTTGTGTTCTGTGTTTTGTCCTTATTTGTGCTGAGTGCTCCTTTACAGACTCAGCTTTTAACGAAAGTCGGAAGATTTTAATATTTTATGTTTTTAGTTATGCAACGTTAGAGTTGTTATTTGTAACGATAAGGGGCTGGACCCCGTATAATGTGACGGGTGCAAAATAGCCTTCGTGAATTTTCTGATTTTCATATGAACACAGCAATTAACAAGACCAAGCACGTTGAAAACTCAGCAAAGATAATGATTTCTGCAAGTCTGGAAATTCAACAATTCTTACATAAGTTTTGGGGTGTAAGGGGTGACCTCCCACGTAGTACAACGAAATGTCAACCACACTTCCACGTTAGTGCACCCTGAACTGAAGACTAACGAGGCTCTGGCGACTGGCCTCATGGCCAGTATAATTTTGTTTATATTGTCCTGTTGTCCTTATGTGTGCTGAGTGCCCGTTTACAGCCTCAGCTTTTAACAGAAGTTATAACATTTTAAGATTTTTAATTATGCAACGTTAGAGTTGTTTGTTCTTTGTAATGATAAGGGGCTGGCCCCCCTATAATGTGACCGGAGCAAAATAGCCTAAGTGCTGACGCTCCCACAATTTTAAAATCAAATCAAATCTTACATACAGTTGTGAAGCATACAACAGATTTGGTGTGTTAGTAGCGGTCCGTTCCAGGATTCGGCCAGGGAAGCTAGGGGAATTTATGAGCCAAGAGCTCGACCTAACGCTACCTGGTCTTGTTTACCCATTGCAGTTACCAGTGATCAGATACTTAATTTCTTAATCTTGCAGATGAGGGAAACAAATAGAGATTTTTAACGTATTTAATGAATGAACAATTAACAAGTAACTTTTTGGCCGCGGCAATAATGTCCTGCGTAACAGGTGCTTCGATCCTGGCGTCCATTCCTGTCTCTTGGGAGAGGTGAGTTACTACCTCATCCCGCGAGTCTCTCAGTCTAAAGAATTGAATTGAATTGAATTGAGTTAAAATTTCTGGGTGCGTCGGCACTTAAGGCCATTTCGCACCCTTCTATGTATACGGGAAAATATCCCTTATCTAAAATTCTGACTGAAAACTTAAAAAAGGGGGTGTAAAGAGCCCCTTGGGAAAAATTAAAAGTGCAAAGTTGTAAAAAGACCTGCACGAGACAAACACAACACATTAAAAAGTCAGAATAAACTAAAAACCTCCTTACAGACGGTGGAAGAGTCCAGCTCTTCGCAAAAAACTAAAGACATGGGATAAAATACTGCTGTCATCACCCAAGAGGGATGACAAACAGCCGGAAAGGTTAAAAGTCTGCCGGAGGTAAGCAAGATCGACACATTCAACGAGAATGTGTCGGATTCTTAAAATAACATTACAAGTACGACACAACGGAGGGTCCAGCCCTTGCAGTAGGTGACCATGCGTGAGACGGCTGTGTCCTATACGCAGGCGGGTAAGAATAACGTCTTCTCGCCGAGAGGGACGAGACGAGGAACGCCAAACACCTATGGTGGGCTTAACAGCGTGAAGCTTGTTCCCCGTTTCCACATCCTACTCGGTCTGCCAAGTGTCAAGAAGGCGAGAACGGAACACATTCTGCAGGTCGCTAGCTGGCAAAAGGTGGACGAGAACGTCGCCATCTGCATCAGCAGACTTGGCGGCAGCATCAGCTGCTTCGTTCCCCTGGATGCCCACGTGGCTAGGGACCCAACAGAAGTGTTGATCTATGCAGGCAGAGAAGGACACAAGCCGTCTGAATATGCGTTGCGCTACTGGATGCCGGGAATACGGCGAATCCAGAGACTGCAACACGCTGGTCGAATCACAGCACACAAGGACTTTCTTCAGACCATTGACGTCTGCAAAGTCCAGTGCCTTTAGAATGGCGTACAACTCTGCCGTATAGATGGAACAGGCAGGATGTAGCAAGTAACTGGAACTTTGAGAGTGTAGGACGAAGGCGCAACCAACTGATTCGAATGTCTTGGACCCATCCGTGTAAAACACATTAAAATTGGGGTGCTTCGCACGAAGTTCTCAGAACCGTTGCTGGTATACAACCATTGGTGTCTCTGACTTTGGAAGAGCAGTCAGAGAAAAATCGATAGAAGGTGCAGGAAACTCCCAGGTAGGGAGAGGCGAAATGAGTGGAGAGACGCCATGAAGATCACTGTCAACACCAAGTGCTGACAGGATCTCGTCTGCACGAACACCAAATGGTCTAGTGACACTAGGGTGGAGCCGATACCTTGCCAGCCTACCCTCGTCTGAGATGGTGTGGTATGAAGGATGTGAAGGCATCGAGCGAAGATGGAGGAAGTAGTTAACTACCAGCCGCTGTCTGTCTTCGCAGAGACAGCGACGGCTCAGATGCCTCTACATACAAACTGGCGACTGGACTGGTCCGAAAGGCACCAGTGCACACACGTATACCAGCATGGTGGACAGTGTCTAGGATGCGAAGTCTAGATGGGCGAGCAGAAGCATACACAACACATCCATAATCTAGAAGTGCACCTGATGAGTGCACGGTATAGGCGAAGCAATACCGTCCTATCAGCACCCCAAGAAGTATGAGATAAAACGCGTAAAAGGTTGATAACTCGAAGACAAGAGAACTTTAACTGGCGAAGGTGAGGTAGCCATCTTAATTTATTATCGAAAATGAGGCCCAGGAAGCGGACCTCATTCACGAAGCACAGGGGAGACTTCCCCATGTACAGGTCAGGATCTAAATGACATGTACGCTGACGACAAAAGTGAACACACACGGATTTCTCGGATGAGGTGAAATCTGTTTGGGAGGACCACTCAACCAAACGGTTTATCATCAGTTGGAGTTGACGAGAAGCTGACGCGAGATTCCGTGAGCGACAAAAGATCGTGAGGTCGTCGTCATAATGGAGGCCATGTACAGGGGAAAGAATGTTTGCCATAACACTGTTTACTGCTATGGCAAACAGAGTCACACTAAGTACGCTGCCCTGCGGGACACCGTTCTCTTGTTCGTGAAGATCCGAAAAGGAGTTGCCAACACGTACGCGGAAAAAGCGATCTGATAAAAAATTTTCAATAAAGTACGCCCCAAGAATGGAGCTGCTTTACGATTCCAAAGCGCCACGTTGTGTCATATGCCTTTTGGAGGTCAAAGAAAACTGCAACTAAATGTTCCTTGTTGAGGAATGCATCCTGAATATGTTTCCAGCTGAACCAGATGGTCCAGTGTGGAAGGGTTGGAGCGAAAACCACATTGAAAATTACTTATCAAGCAGTTTTCCTCCAAAAACCAGGCGAGACGCTTGTTGATTATGCGTTCCATCAACTTGCACACACAGCTAGTTAAGGCAATAGGCCTATAACTCGAGGCTGCAGTGCGTTGTTTACCTGGTTTCAAGATGGGAACAATAATAGCTTCTTCCAGGAAGTGGGGAAAGAGTCCTCCAACCAAAGCCTGTTGAATACCGCCAAAAGGAAATGTTTGGCTCCAATGGGCAGATGACGAAGCATCTCATAGTGGATCTTGTCCACTCCAGGAGCTGTATTCTTTAGAATCTCGATGCGCCTGATCGAACTCCCGTTCAGTGAATGGAGAGTTGTATTGCTCGGTGTTATGACTTCGAAAAATTAGAGGGCGTCGTTCCTGACGGTCCTTCTCACGGCGGAAACGTGGTTCATAGTTTTCAGAGCTAGACGCATCAGAAAACTGCGTGGCCAAGATATTAGCTATGTCTCAGGAATCAGTGTGCAACGTCCCATCGAGCTCCAGAGCGCTCAGAGGAGTAGATGCACCCCCCTGGATGCGACGTACTTTGGTCCAAACGGCTTTCGACGAAGCCTGCTTCGTGAGAGAAGACACGTATTGGACCCAGCACGCCTTCTTACTGGCTCGAATAAGCCGACGGGCACGGGCACGCTTAATGCGGAACTGCTCGAGGTTTGCGGCAGTGTGGTTCCTATTGAATCGATCTAGGGCATGATTGCGGTCCTTGATGGCTGCACTGATCTCCGCAGTCCACCAGGGGACTGGGCGTCGCCTCGCAGGTCCACTGGGATGTGGAATGGAGATGCGTGTAGCATCAAATATATCTAAGGCGTCGATGGCTGGCAAAGTCGACGCTAGATCGCCTTTAATGTCCACTGCACGCTCGAAGGCACCCCAGTCGGCCCGACTGAGATGCCAGTGAGGGTGTTGTTCACGTGAGTGCTGAAGATGTTCGAAAGTTAGAAGCAGTGGGAAGTGATCACTCCCACAGAGATCAAGTGAACGCTCCAAGATGTGGTAGGAGCAAGGCTGGGACTGCAGAAGGACAAGTCCAACGCAGAGTGTGTGCCTGAGGAAGGACTGAATTTTGTGGGAGTCCCATCATTCAGCAACGTTAAACCTGATGCCTCACGGAATTGATCTATAATTTGACCCCGGGGCTCTGTACGAACGGAGCCCCACAAACGATGGTAGGAATTAAAATCGCCCAAAAGAACTACAGGAGACGGAAGTTTCTCGAATATAGAAAGGAGGTCCACAAGAGAGAACCGCTCCTCCCTTGTGATGTAGACACTGCAAACGGATATTGGCTGTGGTAGATGGACCCGCACGGCGACAGCTTGGAGGGTGGTGGTGAGAAAGATTGGTGTTGAGTTAATGTTATCTCGAACACCTATTGCAACACCACCGTGTGCACGACGACCCTCAGGAAGCTTGTCGGTGCGGTAAAGCGTGTATCCGTTTAGAATCACTGATTCATTTGGACGAAAATATGTCTCATGGATACATATGATGGCAGGGTCAAATTCAGATATTAGAATTTGCAGTTCAGATATTAGAATTTGCAGTTCCTCGAGATGTGTACGGAAACCGTTAAGGTTCCATTAGATACAATAAGCCATAGCTGGAGGTATGGTTGTTACCTTTTAAGGCGTACTTTATTTCTAGGCCCTGTCTCCTTGATAAATTCGGGGTGTCAGGGGTGACCTTCCACGTAGGCGCCCAAACGTCAACCTCACTTCCACGTAGTGCACCCTGGACTAAAGACTAACGAGGCTCAGGCGACTGACACTATGGCCAGTATAATTTTGTGTGTGTTGTCCTTGTGTGTGCTGAGTGCCCGTTTACGGCCTCAGCTTTTAACAGAAGTCAGAACATTTTAACATTTTTAGTTATGCAACGCTAGAGTTGTTATTTGAAATGATAAGGTGCTGGCGCCCGTATAATGTGACGGGAGCAAAATAGCCTAAGTGCTGACGCTCCCAAAATTTTAAATTCAAAATCAAAATCAAAACCTTGATAAATTCTTCATCCGCGGCTTCGTCCTGTATCTTGTCCTCGGATAAGGACACAGAGGGCGAAGGGGATGAAGAAGGGGGAGTGGTGGCGGGTGCTTTGAGCGCACGCCGGGCAGCCTTCAGCTGCGCCTTAAGTTTCAGGGTGGTGGCTGCCACCCTGAGTGGAGAGCTAGTAGACTTCAGAAAATATTCCCTTGTATGCACCTGCTTGAACTTCCTCTCTGTGGAGCGAGGAGTGGTTGCTGGTTTCCTCGAAGGAGGGCGGGCTACTACGGGAATCGTTGGTGTTTGAGTTGACACGTCGCTGGTTTGTACACCGACACTGCGGCGGGTAAGAGCAGCTGCAGCAACTGTAGCGAATGGCACAGGTAAAGTGGTGCGTATACTTTCCCGGAGACGTTGTTTTGCTTCGCCAGCAGAGATTTTCTCTGTGACGACCAACTCTCTGATTTTCTTCTATTGTTGGAAAGAGGGCAGTCACGATGCCAGACTGGGTGCTCGCCTTGGCAATTAATGCATTTGGGACCAGAAGAACAAGGTTCGGTCCCATGATCAGGCAGACTACACTTACCACAAAGGGCGGTAGTGGCCTTGCAGGTGGGCTGAGTGTGCCCAAAGTGCTGGCATTTGAAACATCGCTTCGGGTTAGGGATGTATGGTCGGACTTTTAGTCTCAAATATCCAGCCCGTACAATATCTGGGAGAGTGGTCGTTTGGAAAGTTAATATAATAGAAGCAGTTGGCACAAGTTCTCCGGATTTTCGCGTCTTGATTCGCTGCACTGCGGTGACATGTTGGTCTGAGAGTGCTTCAAGGATCTCTTCCTCCTCAGCATTTAGCAGATCCCAGTGGCGAATCACATTTTTACTACTGTTAAGTTGACGATGGGGTTCAACATTAACAGTGAAATGGCCCAAAGATCGTAACTTTAAAAGGTTGTTGGTCTGGCGATCTTTGCTGGTCTGGATAAGTAGACTCCCGTTTCTCAGCTTCTTTATTTCTGGAACATCGGAACCAGCGGCGTAGTCTAGCTGTTTTTAGATAAGGAATGGTGACAAGTCCTTCAATGTAGCAGCTCCGTGTTTCTTTGTTGCAGAAACATCGTTACTATCGGTCTTCTCAACAATACTGATAAGGTAACGTGGCACGTTACTTGTCTTTTCCACTAATTGGAGCGGGCTCGAAGGGCGCGCTCGTTTTGGGGGTTTCCCCCCGTTTGAGATGTTTTTTGTACCCATATACAAAATGTGTTTATTTTGGAGTGTCCATAAATTGTCGCCTCGACATGCCCTCGATGCCGAGGAAGGCCTACCCCCAAAAATGGAGGCTACATGAGGACCAAACCGAAATCCCCGAGGCCACGTTCGCGACTGCACCTACCCCTGCAGCCAACACTGTCCCATCGGCACGTGCAACTCACACCTTGGGATAGGGGTTTTTTTATCGAGGTTGTCTCCTCTAGCAGGACCCTTAGTTATAGGGAGGTCAAAGATATGGAGATGAATGACGTGATGGAATGGTGAAAAAAGTGAAGTCTGGATGTGGAGAATGGGTGAAGTGATGAGATGAAAATGGCCTCCCTACTAAGCCCCCTCGCCCCGTCAAGGCAGTCCTACATGGAGGGGGTCAGTTTAAATAGATTTGCTAGTTTCCCCAGCTGAATGGTGGTAGTCAGGCGCGGAACGCCCAACCCACCATCGCGCTTTTTACAATATAATAACTGATCGGTGGTGGATTCGGGTAATTTGAAGGCCCTCTTGTGGACCTTTCTGACCTCCATATCGATGGATTCCAAAAAGTTAATTGAAACTCCGACATTCACCCATACATATTGATATTTAGGCAGGATGTTGGTGTCTATGAGTTTCGCCTTCCGATGTGGTTTAAGTTTGAGCTTAGAGGCACGAATCAGGATTTCCTTGACCTCCCTCAAGTGGTATCTGTTTGGAGGCCTTGTGCCAGAGTGTAGTTGCACCCAAGATATTGGAAGTCCTCCCCGGTTTTGAGCACTGATGTTCTTACCGCCCAGCGCTGGGAGGAATCAGTTACCCATGTCTTGTGTCGGCCCTCGACTTGGAAGGCCACACATTTCTCTGTTGTGATGCCCATGTCGAGTTTGTCAAGGAATTGACTTACTGGTGCAAGCTGGTTGTTATTGCCTGCTGCGTTGCTCGTGAATATCACGAGATCATCGGCACCCGGGCTTTGACCAAGGACGTGTCCCATGGTTTCAGGTGAAGCCTGACATCTTCTGCAATGATCGCTGGACACGCATTTTGCAATTTTCAAGATTGAATTTAGACCAACGATTGAATTTAGACCAACAGTGTTGGTCCGTATCTTCGGAAAATCATTGTACATGTTCGGCTTCAAGGGGTGTAAGGGGTGACCTTCCACGTAGTACACCCAAATGTCAACCTCACTTCCACGTTAGTACACCCTGGACTGAAGACTAACGAGGCTCTGGCGACCGGCCCTATGGCCAGTATAATTTTGTTTGTATTGTCCTGTTCTTTTGTCCTTATGTGTGCTGAGTGCCCCTTTACAGCCTCAGCTTTTAACGAAAGTCAGAAGATTTTAATATTTTATGATTTTATTTCTGCAACGTTAGAGTTGTTATTTGTAACGATAAGGGACTGGACCCCGTTTAATGTGACGGGTGCAAAATAACCTTAGTGCCTACGCACCCAAAATTTTAAATTCAAATTTAAATGTTTGGCTTCAACAAATCTGGGTCGAATAGAACAATATTTGATTTTGGGTCATCCGTAAAGGATTCTACACCCATACCTTGTACCGGTTGGGATTTCCAATCCGAGAATGATTTAGCCTTTAAATGGTTCTTAGCTAGGTTTAATTCCTTAACGTTTAATTCGCCCGATATTCCCAGTGTTTTAGCAATGGCTTTAGCTCTATTTTCTAAAATTTGTAAATTGATACAAAAATGTCACATTGATGACCTTTGAAAGTTTAAACTTATTCCAGCTGTTTAAGACTGCTAATTGGACAATGTTTGACATCTTAGGGATCCCTAAGGCTCCATCCCTCCTTCTAGAATAGAAGAGGGAGTCTGTCGTATTACTTGGGTTCTTATAAATGATGTGAAATTTTCTAGTTTCAAAATCTATTTTCTCTAGGATATTCTTAGTAATCTGTATACGGATTGCCTAAGTACTCGAATGGTTCATCGCTCTTAACAGTTTTGATCGGTATTCCTGTTATGTACAATGTCGGTTCAATAGAAATCCAGTTACGTCTCGAGTTTTCTATGGCAAAAGCAATACACTTGTTATGAACTAGGGTCATATCGAGTTTACCTATTTCTACAACCACTAAATCTAATTGCTATTGCATGTCTTCTTCTTTGGTTGTGAAAAGTATTATATCATCCGCGTAAGCTAGTGCGGATAGATTTTGAGTGTCAAGGGGGATTCCCAGATTTGTGGAATTAAGATCTTTAATGATCTGTTCGAACACCAGATTAAACAGAAACAGAGCAACTTGTACCTTTTATAAAGCCTTTCTGTTCATCACAAAAGTCTATTGATGTTCTTAGTGTTTCATCAACTAGACTTGTGAAGAATCTGCATAAGATTGTACTGATTGTAATTGGATTCCAGTTGCTGACGATCCTTCTATCCTTTCCTGCTTCAGGAATGAAGATCGTACGATTCTTATTCCAAGACTTAGGGAAATATCCCGTGAACTAAATTAAATTGATCTGTAGTGTTAATGTTATGTTTATGCCTTTAGTTCTAAGGTGACGTCTTTTCAAACCATCAGTACCAGTGGCACTGTCCTTAAGTTTTTGAAGCCGATTATTAATTCTTGCGTGAGAAGTTGGTTTTAACATTCTACTGTTATTGTCTTCTTTAATTGGATCATAATCAAAGTCAAGTCTGTTTGACCCTGCAGATCCCCATAAGTCCTCATAGAATGTAACGAAGTCTTTAGCCGTTGGTTTTGCCTCTGTCTCATTCAGGAATTCGTTGGAGTTTTGCATGATGGGGTCGGCTATTTTCTGCGGGCATTTACGAAATACGGCTTGAGTTTTCCCATACATTTTGGATTTTTCATTTTTGTTACATGATTTCTTGGGATTTTTTTTTATAACTTGGTCTACTTCTTGGTTTGTAGTTTTAAGATTGGTAGTTAGTTCATCTATAATTATGTTAATCTCTGTTTCTACCTTTACCATTAAAATACTTTTAATCTTTGCATCAATTTGTCTCAACGCAGAGTTCGGATTAATGGGTAGAGATCGAATCATTTCCATGTATGATTCGTGATCTATATACACAGCGTGTTTATAAATAAGTGGTGCGGTTATAAAAATTAATAATAAATCTATTTATTACCTTACACGGGTAAAACCTACACCGTAAGCAGTGGCAACTGTCCAAGTTTCTGATCCATTATTCACAATCCTTCAATATGCGCACCATTGGTCACACGACACACATCGACGCGGTAATCAAATTCATTCCATACTCGCTGTAGATCGTCCACCGTGATGGTTGGCAGTGCATTAGTTATCCGTTCACAAACTTCCTCCAGGGACATGGCCCCCTCCATGTAGGACTGCCTTGACGGGGCGAGGGGGCTTAGTAGGGAGGCCAGATTCATCTAATCATTTCACCCATTCGTCACATCCATATCTCACGTTTTCACCATTCCATCACGTCATTCATCTCCATATCTTTGACCTCCCTCTAAGAGACTAAGGTAGGGAGGTCATTTTCATCTCATCATTTCACTCATTCTTCACATCCATATCTCACGTTTTCACCATTCCATCACGTCATTCATCTCCATATCTTTGACCTCCTTATAACTAAGGGTCCTGCTAGAGGAGACAAACTCGATAAAAAACCCCTATCCCAAGGTGTGAGTTGCACGTGCCGATGGGACAGTGTTGGCTGCAGGGGTAGGTGCAGTCGCGAACGTGGCCTCGGGGATTTCGGTTTGGTTCTCGAGTAGCCTCCATTTTTGGGGGTAGGCCTTCCTCGGCATAGAGGGCATGTCGAGGCGACAATTTATGGACCCTCCACACTAACAAATTTTGTATATGGGTACAAAAAACAACTCAAACGGGGGGAAACCCCCAAAACGAGCGCGGCCTTCGAGCCCGCTCCAATTAGTGGAAAAGACAAGTAACGTGCCACGTTACCTTGTTATCAGTATTGTTGAGAAGACCGATAGTAACGATGTTTCTGCAACAACAAAGAAACACGGAGCTGCTACATTGAAGGACTTGTCACCATTCCTTATCAAGAAACAGCTAGACTACGCCGCTGGTTCCGATGTTCCAGAAATAAAGAAGCTGAAAAACGGGAGTCTACTTATCCAGACCAGCACAGATCGCCAGACAAACAACCTTTTAAAGCTAAGATCTTTGGGCGACTTCCCTGTTAATGTTGAACCTCACCGTCAACTTAACAGTAGTAGAGGTGTGATTCGCCACTGGGATCTGCTAAATGCTGAGGAGGAAGAGATTCTTGAAGCACTCTCAGACCAACTTGTGACCGCAGTACAGCGAATAAAGACTCGTAAGTCCGGAGAACTAGTACCAACTGCTTCACTCATAGTGACCTTCCAAACGACCACTCTCCCAGATATGGTACGGGCTGGATATTTGAGACTCAAAGTCCGGCCGTACATACCTAACCCGATGCGGTGTTTCAAATGCCAGCACTTTGGGCACACTCAGCCTTCCTGCAAGGCCACTACCGCCATTTGTGGTAAGTGTAGTAAGCCTGATCATGGGACCGAACCTTGTTCTTCAGGTCCCAAATGCATTAACTGCCAAGGCGAGCACCCAGTCTGGCATCGTGACTGCCCCTCTTTCCAACAAGAGAAGAAAATCAGAGAGTTGGTCGTCACAGAGAAAATCTCTGCTGGTGAAGCAAAACAACGTCTCCGTGACAGTATACGCACCACTTTACCTGTGCCATTCGCTACACTTGCTGCAGCTGCTCTTACCCGTCGCAGTATAGGGGTACAAACCAGCGACGTGTCCACGCAAACAACAACGCTTCCTGTAGTAGCTCGTCCTGCTTCGAGGAAACCAGCAACCACTCCTCGCTCCACAGAGAAGAAGTTGAAGCAGGTTCACACAAAAGAATACTTCCTGAAGACCAGTAGCTCTCCAGTCAGGGTGGCAGCCACCACCCTGAAACTTAAGGCGCAGCTGAAAGCTGCCCGGCGGGCGCTCAAAGCACCCGCCCCCACTCCTCCTCCTTCATCCCCTTCGCCCTCTGTGTCCTTACCCGAGGACATGATACAGGACGAAGCCGCGGATGAAGAATTTATCAAGGTGACAGGGCCTAGAAATAGAGTACGCCTTAAAAGGTAACAATCACACCTACAGCTATGGCTTATTGTCTCCAATGGAACCTTAACGGTTTCCGTACACATCTCGAGGAACTGCAAATTCTAATATCTGAATTTGACCCTGCCATTATATGTCTCCAAGAGACTCATTTTCGTCCAAATGAATCAGTGATTCTGAACGGATACACGCTTTACCGCACCGACAATCTTCCTGAGGGTCGTCGTGCACACGGTGGTGTTGCAATCGGTGTTCGAGATAACATCCACTCAACGCCAATCTTTCTCACCACCCCCCTCCAAGCTGTCGCCGTGTGGGTCCATCTACCACAGCCAATATCTGTGTGCTGTGTCTACATCACAAGGGAGGAGCGATTCTCTCTTGAGGACCTCCTTTCTATATTCGAACAACTTCCGTCTCCTGTAGTTCTTTTGGGTATTTTAATTCCTACCATCGTTTGTGGGGTTCCGTTCGTACAGAGCCCCGGGGTCAAATTGTAGATGAATTCCGTGAGGCATCAGGTTTAACGTTGCTGAATGATGGGACTCCCACATATTTCAGTCCTCCCTCAGGCACACACTCTGCGTTGGACTTGTCCTTCTGCAGTCCCAGCCTTGCTCCTACCACATCTTGGAGTCTTCACCCTGATTTCTGTGAGGTGTACTAAGCATTCTGGACTCGGCATCCTCCATGACAAAATGAGAGAGCGGCAGTTGTCTATCCCCTTTGTTGTTCAAGGGGATTGGGTTTTCTGTCGGGGTTTTCTCTCTTAGCCTTTGGGTCAAAACCCGTCCGCAAGGCAGCGGGGTTTGTTGTCAGTATATCCTCCTCTAGCCTCTGAATTTAAATTTTAAAGTTTAGGTGCGTCAGCATTTAGGCTATTTTGCTACCTTCACATTATACTGGAGCCAGCCCCTTATCATTACAAATAACAACTCTAACGTTGGATAACTTAACATAACGGGCACTCAGCGCACACAAGGACAAAAGACAGGACAACACAAAAAATTATACTGCCCATAGTGCCAGTCGCCAGAGCCTCGTTTTCTTCAGTCCAGGGTGTACTAAGTGGAAGTGAGGTTGACTTTTGGGTGCCTACGTAGGAGGTACCCCTTACCCCCCTGCGTTTGGTCCGGGATGATGATGTACATCACTAACTCGCATATCTGCGAGCCGTTCCAGTACCCGCCACCGGTGGACCCGCGCTGTTCCCTGTGGCAGATTTGTCAAGGGAACCTTCATGCGGGGGTCAACGAGTGTCATCCCTCTCCCCGTAGTACCTGGGTGCAAGGATGAACGAGTTTCATCTCTACCCTCGTAGTGCGAGGCACTTGGCTCTTCCACAGGGTCTAGTAACCTCCTCTTTCCTAAACAATAAATTTGGTATGTTAGTTACAGGATATCTATACAGATAAATATGAGGTCCATTGTGCACGGGACTGTTCAGGGTTGCACCTCTACGGATGTTTCACCTTTGTTCCTTTGTCTAACGAAGCAGAGGGAAAATTTTGATCCATAATAAATTTTGTTCAAACAAACCAAGGTGAGTTTGAGACAGGTTATTTGCATTATAAAATATTATTATATCCATAAAATACAATTAAAGTTATTTTAATGCCAGTAACTTCATTTGACATACGTCTGAAAGATCCATTAAAATATTAAAATAATACAATGTTGAAGTTACCTCAAACTGCTGATGATATATAAACTTCAGCATTTGTCAAATTCATTTTGAATCCAAATGACCATTAAGAATTCTAATACTCGTTCTAATAGCAATTAAGCTAATGGTCTTCATTAATTTATAAGAGTAAATTCCTAACTTCTTTAGAGAAGTTACCGTTCCAGAAGGTAGAGCTCCTCTTTACCGTTCCAGAAGGTAGAACTCCTCTTGAACGCACAATGATGGGTGTACGCACTATTGTTTTAACATTAAATTGATCTAGAAGTACAGGATTTAACCTAGAGTATTTTCTAACTTTTTCATGGTGGGCTTCTTTAAGTGACTGCCCACTTTCTAGTCTTACTGTGATGTCTGTTACATAAGGCGGTATCTCCTTTAATAGATACTAGATCTGGTTTCAGAATTTCATTGTTATTAAATGTTTGCTCTTTAGCTATTGTCATATCATGTAGATTGTTTGAAATTAGATCAGTAATTTCATCGTGTCTTTTCACTCTCAACCCTTTATTAGCTGGGCTTTGACCAAGGACGTGTCCCATGGTTTCAGGTGAAGCCTGACATCTTCTGCAATGATCGCTGGACACGCATTTTGCAATTTTCAAGATGGAATTTAGACCAACGATTGAATTTAGACCAACAGTGTTGGTCCGTATCTTCAGAAAATCATTGTACATGTTCGGCTTCAAGGGGTGTAAGGGGTGACCTTCCACGTAGTACACCCAAATGTCAACCTCACTTCCACGTTAGTACACCCTGGACTGAAGACTAACGAGGCTCTGGCGACCGGCCCTATGGCCAGTATAATTTTGTTTGTATTGTCCTGTTCTTTTGTCCTTATGTGTGCTGAGTGCCCCTTTACAGCCTCAGCTTTTAACGAAAGTCAGAAGATTTTAATATTTTATGATTTTATTTCTGCAACGTTAGAGTTGTTATTTGTAACGATAAGGGACTGGACCCCGTTTAATGTGACGGGTGCAAAATAACCTTAGTGCCTACGCACCCAAAATTTTAAATTCAAATTTAAATGTTTGGCTTCAACAAATCTGGGTCGAATAGAACAATATTTGATTTTGGGTCATCCGTAAAGGATTCTACACCCATACCTTGTACCGGTTGGGATTTCCAATCCGAGAATGATTTAGCCTTTAAATGGTTCTTAGCTAGGTTTAATTCCTTAACGTTTAATTCGCCCGATATTCCCAGTGTTTTAGCAATGGCTTTAGCTCTATTTTCTAAAATTTGTAAATTGATACAAAAATGTCACATTGATGACCTTTGAAAGTTTAAACTTATTCCAGCTGTTTAAGACTGCTAATTGGACAATGTTTGACATCTTAGGGATCCCTAAGGCTCCATCCCTCCTTCTAGAATAGAAGAGGGAGTCTGTCGTATTACTTGGGTTCTTATAAATGATGTGAAATTTTCTAGTTTCAAAATCTATTTTCTCTAGGAAATTCTTAGAGAGCCCTGCGTTTGTCCAATTGTATTGGAGTTTGGGTAAAATATACTTACAGACTAAGGTTGATTTTTGATGTGGTTTGAGTGAGAGTTTACAAAGATTGGTTGTTGAAATCTTTGTATAGTAAATTTATTTGATATGCCCTGTGCAACTGTATACGGATTGCCTAAGTACTCGAATGGTTCATCGCTCTTAACAGTTTTGATCGGTATTCCTGTTATGTACAATGTCGGTTCAATAGAAATCCAGTTACGTCTCGAGTTTTCTATGGCAAAAGCAATACACTTGTTATGAACTAGGGTCATATCGAGTTTACCTATTTCTACAACCACTAAATCTAATTGCTATTGCATGTCTTCTTCTTTGGTTGTGAAAAGTATTATATCATCCGCGTAAGCTAGTGCGGATAGATTTTGAGTGTCAAGGGGGATTCCCAGATTTGTGGAATTAAGATCTTTAATGATCTGTTCGAACACCAGATTAAACAGAAACAGAGCAACTTGTACCTTTTATAAAGCCTTTCTGTTCATCACAAAAGTCTATTGATGTTCTTAGTGTTTCATCAACTAGACTTGTGAAGAATCTGCATAAGATTGTACTGATTGTAATTGGATTCCAGTTGCTGACGATCCTTCTATCCTTTCCTGCTTCAGGAATGAAGATCGTACGATTCTTATTCCAAGACTTAGGGAAATATCCCGTGAACTAAATTAAATTGATCTGTAGTGTTAATGTTATGTTTATGCCTTTAGTTCTAAGGTGACGTCTTTTCAAACCATCAGTACCAGTGGCACTGTCCTTAAGTTTTTGAAGCCGATTATTAATTCTTGCGTGAGAAGTTGGTTTTAACATTCTACTGTTATTGTCTTCTTTAATTGGATCATAATCAAAGTCAAGTCTGTTTGACCCTGCAGATCCCCATAAGTCCTCATAGAATGTAACGAAGTCTTTAGCCGTTGGTTTTGCCTCTGTCTCATTCAGGAATTCGTTGGAGTTTTGCATGATGGGGTCGGCTATTTTCTGCGGACATTTACGAAATACGGCTTGAGTTTTCCCATACATTTTGGATTTTTCATTTTTGTTACATGATTTCTTGGGATTTTTTTTTATAACTTGGTCTACTTCTTGGTTTGTAGTTTTAAGATTGGTAGTTAGTTCATCTATAATTATGTTAATCTCTGTTTCTACCTTTACCATTAAAATACTTTTAATCTTTGCATCAATTTGTCTCAACGCAGAGTTCGGATTAATGGGTAGAGATCGAATCATTTCCATGTATGATTCGTGATCTATATACACAGCGTGTTTATAAATAAGTGGTGCGGTTATAAAAATTAATAATAAATCTATTTATTACCTTACACGGGTAAAACCTACACCGTAAGCAGTGGCAACTGTCCAAGTTTCTGATCCATTATTCACAATCCTTCAATATGCGCACCATTGGTCACACGACACACATCGACGCGGTAATCAAATTCATTCCATACTCGCTGTAGATCGTCCACCGTGATGGTTGGCAGTGCATTAGTTATCCGTTCACAAACTTCCTCCAGGGACACGGCCCCCTCCATGTAGGACTGCCTTGACGGGGCGAGGGGGCTTAGTAGGGAGGCCAGATTCATCTAATCATTTCACCCATTCGTCACATCCATATCTCACGTTTTCACCATTCCATCACGTCATTCATCTCCATATCTTTGACCTCCCTCTAAGAGACTAAGGTAGGGAGGTCATTTTCATCTCATCATTTCACTCATTCTTCACATCCATATCTCACGTTTTCACCATTCCATCACGTCATTCATCTCCATATCTTTGACCTCCCTATAACTAAGGGTCCTGCTAGAGGAGACAAACTCGATAAAAACCCCTATCCCAAGGTGTGAGTTGCACGTGCCGATGGGACAGTGTTGGCTGCAGGGGTAGGTGCAGTCGCGAACGTGGCCTCGGGGATTTCGGTTTGGTTCTCGAGTAGCCTCCATTTTTGGGGGTAGGCCTTCCTCGGCATAGAGGGCATGTCGAGGCGACAATTTATGGACCCTCCACACTAACAAATTTTGTATATGGGTACAAAAAACAACTCAAACGGGGGGAAACCCCCAAAACGAGCGCGGCCTTCGAGCCCGCTCCAATTAGTGGAAAAGACAAGTAACGTGCCACGTTACCTTGTTATCAGTATTGTTGAGAAGACCGATAGTAACGATGTTTCTGCAACAACAAAGAAACACGGAGCTGCTACATTGAAAGACTTGTCACCATTCCTTATCAAGAAACAGCTAGACTACGCCGCTGGTTCCGATGTTCCAGAAATAAAGAAGCTGAGAAACGGGAGTCTACTTATCCAGACCAGCACAGATCGCCAGACAAACAACCTTTTAAAGCTAAGATCTTTGGGCGACTTCCCTGTTAATGTTGAACCTCACCGTCAACTTAACAGTAGTAGAGGTGTGATTCGCCACTGGGATCTGCTAAATGCTGAGGAGGAAGAGATTCTTGAAGCACTCTCAGACCAACATGTGACCGCAGTACAGCGAATAAAGACTCGTAAGTCCGGAGAACTAGTACCAACTGCTTCACTCATAGTGACCTTCCGAACGACCACTCTCCCAGATATGGTACGGGCTGGATGTTTGAGACTCAAAGTCCGGCCGTACATACCTAACCCGATGCGGTGTTTCAAATGCCAGCACTTTGGGCACACTCAGCCTTCCTGCAAGGCCACTACCGCCATTTGTGGTAAGTGTAGTAAGCCTGATCATGGGACCGAACCTTGTTCTTCAGGTCCCAAATGCATTAACTGCCAAGGCGAGCACCCAGTCTGGCATCGTGACTGCCCCTCTTTCCAACAAGAGAAGAAAATCAGAGAGTTGGTCGTCACAGAGAAAATCTCTGCTGGTGAAGCAAAACAACGTCTCCGTGACAGTATACGCACCACTTTACCTGTGCCATTCGCTACACTTGCTGCAGCTGCTCTTACCCGTCGCAGTATAGGGGTACAAACCAGCGACGTGTCCACGCAAACAACAACGCTTCCTGTAGTAGCTCGTCCTGCTTCGAGGAAACCAGCAACCACTCCTCGCTCCACAGAGAAGAAGTTGAAGCAGGTTCACACAAAAGAATACTTCCTGAAGACCAGTAGCTCTCCAGTCAGGGTGGCAGCCACCACCCTGAAACTTAAGGCGCAGCTGAAAGCTGCCCGGCGGGCGCTCAAAGCACCCGCCCCCACTCCTCCTCCTTCATCCCCTTCGCCCTCTGTGTCCTTACCCGAGGACATGATACAGGACGAAGCCGCGGATGAAGAATTTATCAAGGTGACAGGGCCTAGAAATAGAGTACGCCTTAAAAGGTAACAATCACACCTACAGCTATGGCTTATTGTCTCCAATGGAACCTTAACGGTTTCCGTACACATCTCGAGGAACTGCAAATTCTAATATCTGAATTTGACCCTGCCATTATATGTCTCCAAGAGACTCATTTTCGTCCAAATGAATCAGTGATTCTGAACGGATACACGCTTTACCGCACCGACAATCTTCCTGAGGGTCGTCGTGCACACGGTGGTGTTGCAATCGGTGTTCGAGATAACATCCACTCAACGCCAATCTTTCTCACCACCCCCCTCCAAGCTGTCGCCGTGTGGGTCCATCTACCACAGCCAATATCTGTGTGCTGTGTCTACATCACAAGGGAGGAGCGATTCTCTCTTGAGGACCTCCTTTCTATATTCGAACAACTTCCGTCTCCTGTAGTTCTTTTGGGTATTTTAATTCCTACCATCGTTTGTGGGGTTCCGTTCGTACAGAGCCCCGGGGTCAAATTGTAGATGAATTCCGTGAGGCATCAGGTTTAACGTTGCTGAATGATGGGACTCCCACATATTTCAGTCCTCCCTCAGGCACACACTCTGCGTTGGACTTGTCCTTCTGCAGTCCCAGCCTTGCTCCTACCACATCTTGGAGTCTTCACCCTGATTTCTGTGAGGTGTACTAAGCATTCTGGACTCGGCATCCTCCATGACAAAATGAGAGAGCGGCAGTTGTCTATCCCCTTTGTTGTTCAAGGGGATTGGGTTTTCTGTCGGGGTTTTCTCTCTTAGCCTTTGGGTCAAAACCCGTCCGCAAGGCAGCGGGGTTTGTTGTCAGTATATCCTCCTCTAGCCTCTGAATTTAAATTTTAAAGTTTAGGTGCGTCAGCATTTAGGCTATTTTGCTACCTTCACATTATACTGGAGCCAGCCCCTTATCATTACAAATAACAACTCTAACGTTGGATAACTTAACATAACGGGCACTCAGCGCACACAAGGACAAAAGACAGGACAACACAAAAAATTATACTGCCCATAGTGCCAGTCGCCAGAGCCTCGTTTTCTTCAGTCCAGGGTGTACTAAGTGGAAGTGAGGTTGACTTTTGGGTGCCTACGTAGGAGGTACCCCTTACCCCCCTGCGTTTGGTCCGGGATGATGATGTACATCACTAACTCGCATATCTGCGAGCCGTTCCAGTACCCGCCACCGGTGGACCCGCGCTGTTCCCTGTGGCAGATTTGTCAAGGGAACCTTCATGCGGGGGTCAACGAGTGTCATCCCTCTCCCCGTAGTACCTGGGTGCAAGGATGAACGAGTTTCATCTCTACCCTCGTAGTGCGAGGCACTTGGCTCTTCCACAGGGTCTAGTAACCTCCTCTTTCCTAAACAATAAATTTGGTATGTTAGTTACAGGATATCTATACAGATAAATATGAGGTCCATTGTGCACGGGACTGTTCAGGGTTGCACCTCTACGGATGTTTCACCTTTGTTCCTTTGTCTAACGAAGCAGAGGGAAAATTTTGATCCATAATAAATTTTGTTCAAACAAACCAAGGTGAGTTTGAGACAGGTTATTTGCATTATAAAATATTATTATATCCATAAAATACAATTAAAGTTATTTTAATGCCAGTAACTTCATTTGACATACGTCTGAAAGATCCATTAAAATATTAAAATAATACAATGTTGAAGTTACCTCAAACTGCTGATGATATATAAACTTCAGCATTTGTCAAATTCATTTTGAATCCAAATGACCATTAAGAATTCTAATACTCGTTCTAATAGCAATTAAGCTAATGGTCTTCATTAATTTATAAGAGTAAATTCCTAACTTCTTTAGAGAAGTTACCGTTCCAGAAGGTAGAGCTCCTCTTTACCGTTCCAGAAGGTAGAACTCCTCTTGAACGCACAATGATGGGTGTACGCACTATTGTTTTAACATTAAATTGATCTAGAAGTACAGGATTTAACCTAGAGTATTTTCTAACTTTTTCATGGTGGGCTTCTTTAAGTGACTGCCCACTTTCTAGTCTTACTGTGATGTCTGTTACATAAGGCGGTATCTCCTTTAATAGATACTAGATCTGGTTTCAGAATTTCATTGTTATTAAATGTTTGCTCTTTAGCTATTGTCATATCATGTAGATTGTTTGAAATTAGATCAGTAATTTCATCGTGTCTTTTCACTCTCAACCCTTTATTAGCTGGGCTTTGACCAAGGACGTGTCCCATGGTTTCAGGTGAAGCCTGACATCTTCTGCAATGATCGCTGGACACGCATTTTGCAATTTTCAAGATGGAATTTAGACCAACGATTGAATTTAGACCAACAGTGTTGGTCCGTATCTTCAGAAAATCATTGTACATGTTCGGCTTCAAGGGGTGTAAGGGGTGACCTTCCACGTAGTACACCCAAATGTCAACCTCACTTCCACGTTAGTACACCCTGGACTGAAGACTAACGAGGCTCTGGCGACCGGCCCTATGGCCAGTATAATTTTGTTTGTATTGTCCTGTTCTTTTGTCCTTATGTGTGCTGAGTGCCCCTTTACAGCCTCAGCTTTTAACGAAAGTCAGAAGATTTTAATATTTTATGATTTTATTTCTGCAACGTTAGAGTTGTTATTTGTAACGATAAGGGACTGGACCCCGTTTAATGTGACGGGTGCAAAATAACCTTAGTGCCTACGCACCCAAAATTTTAAATTCAAATTTAAATGTTTGGCTTCAACAAATCTGGGTCGAATAGAACAATATTTGATTTTGGGTCATCCGTAAAGGATTCTACACCCATACCTTGTACCGGTTGGGATTTCCAATCCGAGAATGATTTAGCCTTTAAATGGTTCTTAGCTAGGTTTAATTCCTTAACGTTTAATTCGCCCGATATTCCCAGTGTTTTAGCAATGGCTTTAGCTCTATTTTCTAAAATTTGTAAATTGATACAAAAATGTCACATTGATGACCTTTGAAAGTTTAAACTTATTCCAGCTGTTTAAGACTGCTAATTGGACAATGTTTGACATCTTAGGGATCCCTAAGGCTCCATCCCTCCTTCTAGAATAGAAGAGGGAGTCTGTCGTATTACTTGGGTTCTTATAAATGATGTGAAATTTTCTAGTTTCAAAATCTATTTTCTCTAGGAAATTCTTAGAGAGCCCTGCGTTTGTCCAATTGTATTGGAGTTTGGGTAAAATATACTTACAGACTAAGGTTGATTTTTGATGTGGTTTGAGTGAGAGTTTACAAAGATTGGTTGTTGAAATCTTTGTATAGTAAATTTATTTGATATGCCCTGTGCAACTGTATACGGATTGCCTAAGTACTCGAATGGTTCATCGCTCTTAACAGTTTTGATCGGTATTCCTGTTATGTACAATGTCGGTTCAATAGAAATCCAGTTACGTCTCGAGTTTTCTATGGCAAAAGCAATACACTTGTTATGAACTAGGGTCATATCGAGTTTACCTATTTCTACAACCACTAAATCTAATTGCTATTGCATGTCTTCTTCTTTGGTTGTAAAAAGTATTATATCATCCGCGTAAGCTAGTGCGGATAGATTTTGAGTGTCAAGGGGGATTCCCAGATTTGTGGAATTAAGATCTTTAATGATCTGTTCGAACACCAGATTAAACAGAAACAGAGCAACTTGTACCTTTTATAAAGCCTTTCTGTTCATCACAAAAGTCTATTGATGTTCTTAGTGTTTCATCAACTAGACTTGTGAAGAATCTGCATAAGATTGTACTGATTGTAATTGGATTCCAGTTGCTGACGATCCTTCTATCCTTTCCTGCTTCAGGAATGAAGATCGTACGATTCTTATTCCAAGACTTAGGGAAATATCCCGTGAACTAAATTAAATTGATCTGTAGTGTTAATGTTATGTTTATGCCTTTAGTTCTAAGGTGACGTCTTTTCAAACCATCAGTACCAGTGGCACTGTCCTTAAGTTTTTGAAGCCGAATATTAATTGTTGCGTGAGAAGTTGGTTTTAACATTCTACTGTTATTGTCTTCTTTAATTGGATCATAATCAAAGTCAAGTCTGTTTGACCCTGCAGATCCCCATAAGTCCTCATAGAATGTAACGAAGTCTTTAGCCGTTGGTTTTGCCTCTGTCTCATTCAGGAATTCGTTGGAGTTTTGCATGATGGGGTCGGCTATTTTCTGCGGGCATTTACGAAATACGGCTTGAGTTTTCCCATACATTTTGGATTTTTCATTTTTGTTACATGATTTCTTGGGATTTTTTTTTATAACTTGGTCTACTTCTTGGTTTGTAGTTTTAAGATTGGTAGTTAGTTCATCTATAATTATGTTAATCTCTGTTTCTACCTTTACCATTAAAATACTTTTAATCTTTGCATCAATTTGTCTCAACGCAGAGTTCGGATTAATGGGTAGAGATCGAATCATTTCCATGTATGATTCGTGATCTATATACACAGCGTGTTTATAAATAAGTGGTGCGGTTATAAAAATTAATAATAAATCTATTTATTACCTTACACGGGTAAAACCTACACCGTAAGCAGTGGCAACTGTCCAAGTTTCTGATCCATTATTCACAATCCTTCAATATGCGCACCATTGGTCACACGACACACATCGACGCGGTAATCAAATTCATTCCATACTCGCTGTAGATCGTCCACCGTGATGGTTGGCAGTGCATTAGTTATCCGTTCACAAACTTCCTCCAGGGACACGGCCCCCTCCATGTAGGACTGCCTTGACGGGGCGAGGGGGCTTAGTAGGGAGGCCAGATTCATCTAATCATTTCACCCATTCGTCACATCCATATCTCACGTTTTCACCATTCCATCACGTCATTCATCTCCATATCTTTGACCTCCCTCTAAGAGACTAAGGTAGGGAGGTCATTTTCATCTCATCATTTCACTCATTCTTCACATCCATATCTCACGTTTTCACCATTCCATCACGTCATTCATCTCCATATCTTTGACCTCCCTATAACTAAGGGTCCTGCTAGAGGAGACAAACTCGATAAAAACCCCTATCCCAAGGTGTGAGTTGCACGTGCCGATGGGACAGTGTTGGCTGCAGGGGTAGGTGCAGTCGCGAACGTGGCCTCGGGGATTTCGGTTTGGTTCTCGAGTAGCCTCCATTTTTGGGGGTAGGCCTTCCTCGGCATAGAGGGCATGTCGAGGCGACAATTTATGGACCCTCCACACTAACAAATTTTGTATATGGGTACAAAAAACAACTCAAACGGGGGGAAACCCCCAAAACGAGCGCGGCCTTCGAGCCCGCTCCAATTAGTGGAAAAGACAAGTAACGTGCCACGTTACCTTGTTATCAGTATTGTTGAGAAGACCGATAGTAACGATGTTTCTGCAACAACAAAGAAACACGGAGCTGCTACATTGAAAGACTTGTCACCATTCCTTATCAAGAAACAGCTAGACTACGCCGCTGGTTCCGATGTTCCAGAAATAAAGAAGCTGAGAAACGGGAGTCTACTTATCCAGACCAGCACAGATCGCCAGACAAACAACCTTTTAAAGCTAAGATCTTTGGGCGACTTCCCTGTTAATGTTGAACCTCACCGTCAACTTAACAGTAGTAGAGGTGTGATTCGCCACTGGGATCTGCTAAATGCTGAGGAGGAAGAGATTCTTGAAGCACTCTCAGACCAACATGTGACCGCAGTACAGCGAATAAAGACTCGTAAGTCCGGAGAACTAGTACCAACTGCTTCACTCATAGTGACCTTCCGAACGACCACTCTCCCAGATATGGTACGGGCTGGATGTTTGAGACTCAAAGTCCGGCCGTACATACCTAACCCGATGCGGTGTTTCAAATGCCAGCACTTTGGGCACACTCAGCCTTCCTGCAAGGCCACTACCGCCATTTGTGGTAAGTGTAGTAAGCCTGATCATGGGACCGAACCTTGTTCTTCAGGTCCCAAATGCATTAACTGCCAAGGCGAGCACCCAGTCTGGCATCGTGACTGCCCCTCTTTCCAACAAGAGAAGAAAATCAGAGAGTTGGTCGTCACAGAGAAAATCTCTGCTGGTGAAGCAAAACAACGTCTCCGTGACAGTATACGCACCACTTTACCTGTGCCATTCGCTACACTTGCTGCAGCTGCTCTTACCCGTCGCAGTATAGGGGTACAAACCAGCGACGTGTCCACGCAAACAACAACGCTTCCTGTAGTAGCTCGTCCTGCTTCGAGGAAACCAGCAACCACTCCTCGCTCCACAGAGAAGAAGTTGAAGCAGGTTCACACAAAAGAATACTTCCTGAAGACCAGTAGCTCTCCAGTCAGGGTGGCAGCCACCACCCTGAAACTTAAGGCGCAGCTGAAAGCTGCCCGGCGGGCGCTCAAAGCACCCGCCCCCACTCCTCCTCCTTCATCCCCTTCGCCCTCTGTGTCCTTACCCGAGGACATGATACAGGACGAAGCCGCGGATGAAGAATTTATCAAGGTGACAGGGCCTAGAAATAGAGTACGCCTTAAAAGGTAACAATCACACCTACAGCTATGGCTTATTGTCTCCAATGGAACCTTAACGGTTTCCGTACACATCTCGAGGAACTGCAAATTCTAATATCTGAATTTGACCCTGCCATTATATGTCTCCAAGAGACTCATTTTCGTCCAAATGAATCAGTGATTCTGAACGGATACACGCTTTACCGCACCGACAATCTTCCTGAGGGTCGTCGTGCACACGGTGGTGTTGCAATCGGTGTTCGAGATAACATCCACTCAACGCCAATCTTTCTCACCACCCCCCACCAAGCTGTCGCCGTGTGGGTCCATCTACCACAGCCAATATCTGTGTGCTGTGTCTACATCACAAGGGAGGAGCGATTCTCTCTTGAGGACCTCCTTTCTATATTCGAACAACTTCCGTCTCCTGTAGTTCTTTTGGGTATTTTAATTCCTACCATCGTTTGTGGGGTTCCGTTCGTACAGAGCCCCGGGGTCAAATTGTAGATGAATTCCGTGAGGCATCAGGTTTAACGTTGCTGAATGAT
Organism: Lepisma saccharinum; assembly: GCF_977018435.1. NCBI lineage: Eukaryota > Metazoa > Arthropoda > Insecta > Zygentoma > Lepismatidae > Lepisma > Lepisma saccharinum. Next base: position 5,857,369 of record NW_028142899.1, on the reverse strand, counting down.
GGGACTCCCACATATTTCAGTCCTCCCTCAGGCACACACTCTGCGTTGGACTTGTCCTTCTGCAGTCCCAGCCTTGCTCCTACCACATCTTGGAGTCTTCACCCTGATTTCTGTGAGGTGTACTAAGCATTCTGGACTCGGCATCCTCCATGACAAAATGAGAGAGCGGCAGTTGTCTATCCCCTTTGTTGTTCAAGGGGATTGGGTTTTCTGTCGGGGTTTTCTCTCTTAGCCTTTGGGTCAAAACCCGTCCGCAAGGCAGCGGTGTTTGTTGTCAGTATTTCCTCCTCTAGCCTCTGAATTTAAATTTTAAAGTTTAGGTGCGTCAGCATTTAGGCTATTTTGCTACCTTCACATTATACTGGAGCCAGCCCCTTATCATTACAAATAACAACTCTAACGTTGGATAACTTAACATAACGGGCACTCAGCGCACACAAGGACAAAAGACAGGACAACACAAAAAATTATACTGCCCATAGTGCCAGTCGCCAGAGCCTCGTTTTCTTCAGTCCAGGGTGTACTAAGTGGAAGTGAGGTTGACTTTTGGGTGCCTACGTAGGAGGTACCCCTTACCCCCCTGCGTTTGGTCCGGGATGATGATGTACATCACTAACTCGCATATCTGCGAGCCGTTCCAGTACCCGCCACCGGTGGACCCGCGCTGTTCCCTGTGGCAGATTTGTCAAGGGAACCTTCATGCGGGGGTCAACGAGTGTCATCCCTCTCCCCGTAGTACCTGGGTGCAAGGATGAACGAGTTTCATCTCTACCCTCGTAGTGCGAGGCACTTGGCTCTTCCACAGGGTCTAGTAACCTCCTCTTTCCTAAACAATAAATTTGGTATGTTAGTTACAGGATATCTATACAGATAAATATGAGGTCCATTGTGCACGGGACTGTTCAGGGTTGCACCTCTACGGATGTTTCACCTTTGTTCCTTTGTCTAACGAAGCACAGGGAAAATTTTGATCCATAATAAATTTTGTTCAAACAAACCAAGGTGAGTTTGAGACAGGTTATTTGCATTATAAAATATTATTATATCCATAAAATACAATTAAAGTTATTTTAATGCCAGTAACTTCATTTGACATACGTCTGAAAGATCCATTAAAATATTAAAATAATACAATGTTGAAGTTACCTCAAACTGCTGATGATATATAAACTTCAGCATTTGTCAAATTCATTTTGAATCCAAATGACCATTAAGAATTCTAATACTCGTTCTAATAGCAATTAAGCTAATGGTCTTCATTAATTTATAAGAGTAAATTCCTAACTTCTTTAGAGAAGTTACCGTTCCAGAAGGTAGAGCTCCTCTTTACCGTTCCAGAAGGTAGAACTCCTCTTGAACGCACAATGATGGGTGTACGCACTATTGTTTTAACATTAAATTGATCTAGAAGTACAGGATTTAACCTAGAGTATTTTCTAACTTTTTCATGGTGGGCTTCTTTAAGTGACTGCCCACTTTCTAGTCTTACTGTGATGTCTGTTACATAAGGCGGTATCTCCTTTAATAGATACTAGATCTGGTTTCAGAATTTCATTGTTATTAAATGTTTGCTCTTTAGCTATTGTCATATCATGTAGATTGTTTGAAATTAGATCAGTAATTTCATCGTGTCTTTTCACTCTCAACCCTTTATTAGCTGGGCTTTGACCAAGGACGTGTCCCATGGTTTCAGGTGAAGCCTGACATCTTCTGCAATGATCGCTGGACACGCATTTTGCAATTTTCAAGATTGAATTTAGACCAACGATTGAATTTAGACCAACAGTGTTGGTCCGTATCTTCAGAAAATCATTGTACATGTTCGGCTTCAAGGGGTGTAAGGGGTGACCTTCCACGTAGTACACCCAAATGTCAACCTCACTTCCACGTTAGTACACCCTGGACTGAAGACTAACGAGGCTCTGGCGACCGGCCCTATGGCCAGTATAATTTTGTTTGTATTGTCCTGTTCTTTTGTCCTTATGTGTGCTGAGTGCCCCTTTACAGCCTCAGCTTTTAACGAAAGTCAGAAGATTTTATTATTTTATGATTTTATTTCTGCAACGTTAGAGTTGTTATTTGTAACGATAAGGGACTGGACCCCGTTTAATGTGACGGGTGCAAAATAACCTTAGTGCCTACGCACCCAAAATTTTAAATTCAAATTTAAATGTTTGGCTTCAACAAATCTGGGTCGAATAGAACAATATTTGATTTTGGGTCATCCGTAAAGGATTCTACACCCATACCTTGTACCGGTTGGGATTTCCAATCCGAGAATGATTTAGCCTTTAAATGGTTCTTAGCTAGGTTTAATTCCTTAACGTTTAATTCGCCCGATATTCCCAGTGTTTTAGCAATGGCTTTAGCTCTATTTTCTAAAATTTGTAAATTGATACAAAAATGTCACATTGATGACCTTTGAAAGTTTAAACTTATTCCAGCTGTTTAAGACTGCTAATTGGACAATGTTTGACATCTTAGGGATCCCTAAGGCTCCATCCCTCCTTCTAGAATAGAAGAGGGAGTCTGTCGTATTACTTGGGTTCTTATAAATGATGTGAAATTTTCTAGTTTCAAAATCTATTTTCTCTAGGAAATTCTTAGAGAGCCCTGCGTTTGTCCAATTGTATTGGAGTTTGGGTAAAATATACTTACAGACTAAGGTTGATTTTTGATGTGGTTTGAGTGAGAGTTTACAAAGATTGGTTGTTGAAATCTTTGTATAGTAAATTTATTTGATATGCCCTGTGCAACTGTATACGGATTGCCTAAGTACTCGAATGGTTCATCGCTCTTAACAGTTTTGATCGGTATTCCTGTTATGTACAATGTCGGTTCAATAGAAATCCAGTTACGTCTCGAGTTTTCTATGGCAAAAGCAATACACTTGTTATGAACTAGGGTCATATCGAGTTTACCTATTTCTACAACCACTAAATCTAATTGCTATTGCATGTCTTCTTCTTTGGTTGTGAAAAGTATTATATCATCCGCGTAAGCTAGTGCGGATAGATTTTGACTGTCAAGGGGGATTCCCAGATTTGTGGAATTAAGATCTTTAATGATCTGTTCGAACACCAGATTAAACAGAAACAGAGCAACTTGTACCTTTTATAAAGCCTTTCTGTTCATCACAAAAGTCTATTGATGTTCTTAGTGTTTCATCAACTAGACTTGTGAAGAATCTGCATAAGATTGTACTGATTGTAATTGGTCTCCAGTTGCTGACGATCCTTCTATCCTTTCCTGCTTCAGGAATGAAGATCGTACGATTCTTATTCCAAGACTTAGGGAAATATCCCGTGAACTAAATTAAATTGATCTGTAGTGTTAATGTTATGTTTATGCCTTTAGTTCTAAGGTGACGTCTTTTCAAACCATCAGTACCAGTGCACTGTCCTTAAGTTTTTGAAGCCGAATATTAATTGTTGCGTGAGAAGTTGGTTTTAACATTCTACTGTTATTGTCTTCTTTAATTGGATCATAATCAAAGTCAAGTCTGTTTGACCCTGCAGATCCCCATAAGTCCTCATAGAATGTAACGAAGTCTTTAGCCGTTGGTTTTGCCTCTGTCTCATTCAGGAATTCGTTGGAGTTTTGCATGATGGGGTCGGCTATTTTCTGCGGGCATTTACGAAATACGGCTTGAGTTTTCCCATACATTTTGGATTTTTCATTTTTGTTACATGATTTCTTGGGATTTTTTTTTATAACTTGGTCTACTTCTTGGTTTGTAGTTTTAAGATTGGTAGTTAGTTCATCTATAATTATGTTAATCTCTGTTTCTACCTTTACCATTAAAATACTTTTAATCTTTGCATCAATTTGTCTCAACGCAGAGTTCGGATTAATGGGTAGAGATCGAATCATTTCCATGTATGATTCGTAATCTATATACACAGCGTGTTTATAAATAAGTGGTGCGGTTATAAAAATTAATAATAAATCTATTTATTACCTTACACGGGTAAAACCTACACCGTAAGCAGTGGCAACTGTCCAAGTTTCTGATCCATTATTCACAATCCTTCAATATGCGCACCATTGGTCACACGACACACATCGACGCGGTAATCAAATTCATTCCATACTCGCTGTAGATCGTCCACCGTGATGGTTGGCAGTGCATTAGTTATCCGTTCACAAACTTCCTCCAGGGACACGGCCCCCTCCATGTAGGACTGCCTTGACGGGGCGAGGGGGCTTAGTAGGGAGGCCAGATTCATCTAATCATTTCACCCATTCGTCACATCCATATCTCACGTTTTCACCATTCCATCACGTCATTCATCTCCATATCTTTGACCTCCCTCTAAGAGACTAAGGTAGGGAGGTCATTTTCATCTCATCATTTCACTCATTCTTCACATCCATATCTCACGTTTTCACCATTCCATCACGTCATTCATCTCCATATCTTTGACCTCCCTATAACTAAGGGTCCTGCTAGAGGAGACAAACTCGATAAAAACCCCTATCCCAAGGTGTGAGTTGCACGTGCCGATGGGACAGTGTTGGCTGCAGGGGTAGGTGCAGTCGCGAACGTGGCCTCGGGGATTTCGGTTTGGTTCTCGAGTAGCCTCCATTTTTGGGGGTAGGCCTTCCTCGGCATAGAGGGCATGTCGAGGCGACAATTTATGGACCCTCCACACTAACAAATTTTGTATATGGGTACAAAAAACAACTCAAACGGGGGGAAACCCCCAAAACGAGCGCGGCCTTCGAGCCCGCTCCAATTAGTGGAAAAGACAAGTAACGTGCCACGTTACCTTGTTATCAGTATTGTTGAGAAGACCGATAGTAACGATGTTTCTGCAACAACAAAGAAACACGGAGCTGCTACATTGAAGGACTTGTCACCATTCCTTATCAAGAAACAGCTAGACTACGCCGCTGGTTCCGATGTTCCAGAAATAAAGAAGCTGAGAAACGGGAGTCTACTTATCCAGACCAGCACAGATCGCCAGACAAACAACCTTTTAAAGCTAAGATCTTTGGGCGACTTCCCTGTTAATGTTGAACCTCACCGTCAACTTAACAGTAGTAGAGGTGTGATTCGCCACTGGGATCTGCTAAATGCTGAGGAGGAAGAGATTCTTGAAGCACTCTCAGACCAACATGTGACTGCAGTACAGCGAATAAAGACTCGTAAGTCCGGAGAACTAGTACCAACTGCTTCACTCATAGTGACCTTCCGAACGACCACTCTCCCAGATATGGTACGGGCTGGATGTTTGAGACTCAAAGTCCGGCCGTACATACCTAACCCGATGCGGTGTTTCAAATGCCAGCACTTTGGGCACACTCAGCCTTCCTGCAAGGCCACTACCGCCATTTGTGGTAAGTGTAGTAAGCCTGATCATGGGACCGAACCTTGTTCTTCAGGTCCCAAATGCATTAACTGCCAAGGCGAGCACCCAGTCTGGCATCGTGACTGCCCCTCTTTCCAACAAGAGAAGAAAATCAGAGAGTTGGTCGTCACAGAGAAAATCTCTGCTGGTGAAGCAAAACAACGTCTCCGTGACAGTATACGCACCACTTTACCTGTGCCATTCGCTACACTTGCTGCAGCTGCTCTTACCCGTCGCAGTATAGGGGTACAAACCAGCGACGTGTCCACGCAAACAACAACGCTTCCTGTAGTAGCTCGTCCTGCTTCGAGGAAACCAGCAACCACTCCTCGCTCCACAGAGAAGAAGTTGAAGCAGGTTCACACAAAAGAATACTTCCTGAAGACCAGTAGCTCTCCAGTCAGGGTGGCAGCCACCACCCTGAAACTTAAGGCGCAGCTGAAAGCTGCCCGGCGGGCGCTCAAAGCACCCGCCCCCACTCCTCCTCCTTCATCCCCTTCGCCCTCTGTGTCCTTACCCGAGGACATGATACAGGACGAAGCCGCGGATGAAGAATTTATCAAGGTGACAGGGCCTAGAAATAGAGTACGCCTTAAAAGGTAACAATCACACCTACAGCTATGGCTTATTGTCTCCAATGGAACCTTAACGGTTTCCGTACACATCTCGAGGAACTGCAAATTCTAATATCTGAATTTGACCCTGCCATTATATGTCTCCAAGAGACTCATTTTCGTCCAAATGAATCAGTGATTCTGAACGGATACACGCTTTACCGCACCGACAATCTTCCTGAGGGTCGTCGTGCACACGGTGGTGTTGCAATCGGTGTTCGAGATAACATCCACTCAACGCCAATCTTTCTCACCACCCCCCTCCAAGCTGTCGCCGTGTGGGTCCATCTACCACAGCCAATATCTGTGTGCTGTGTCTACATCACAAGGGAGGAGCGATTCTCTCTTGAGGACCTCCTTTCTATATTCGAACAACTTCCGTCTCCTGTAGTTCTTTTGGGTATTTTAATTCCTACCATCGTTTGTGGGGTTCCGTTCGTACAGAGCCCCGGGGTCAAATTGTAGATGAATTCCGTGAGGCATCAGGTTTAACGTTGCTGAATGATGGGACTCCCACATATTTCAGTCCTCCCTCAGGCACACACTCTGCGTTGGACTTGTCCTTCTGCAGTCCCAGCCTTGCTCCTACCACATCTTGGAGTCTTCACCCTGATTTCTGTGAGGTGTACTAAGCATTCTGGACTCGGCATCCTCCATGACAAAATGAGAGAGCGGCAGTTGTCTATCCCCTTTGTTGTTCAAGGGGATTGGGTTTTCTGTCGGGGTTTTCTCTCTTAGCCTTTGGGTCAAAACCCGTCCGCAAGGCAGCGGTGTTTGTTGTCAGTATTTCCTCCTCTAGCCTCTGAATTTAAATTTTAAAGTTTAGGTGCGTCAGCATTTAGGCTATTTTGCTACCTTCACATTATACTGGAGCCAGCCCCTTATCATTACAAATAACAACTCTAACGTTGGATAACTTAACATAACGGGCACTCAGCGCACACAAGGACAAAAGACAGGACAACACAAAAAATTATACTGCCCATAGTGCCAGTCGCCAGAGCCTCGTTTTCTTCAGTCCAGGGTGTACTAAGTGGAAGTGAGGTTGACTTTTGGGTGCCTACGTAGGAGGTACCCCTTACCCCCCTGCGTTTGGTCCGGGATGATGATGTACATCACTAACTCGCATATCTGCGAGCCGTTCCAGTACCCGCCACCGGTGGACCCGCGCTGTTCCCTGTGGCAGATTTGTCAAGGGAACCTTCATGCGGGGGTCAACGAGTGTCATCCCTCTCCCCGTAGTACCTGGGTGCAAGGATGAACGAGTTTCATCTCTACCCTCGTAGTGCGAGGCACTTGGCTCTTCCACAGGGTCTAGTAACCTCCTCTTTCCTAAACAATAAATTTGGTATGTTAGTTACAGGATATCTATACAGATAAATATGAGGTCCATTGTGCACGGGACTGTTCAGGGTTGCACCTCTACGGATGTTTCACCTTTGTTCCTTTGTCTAACGAAGCACAGGGAAAATTTTGATCCATAATAAATTTTGTTCAAACAAACCAAGGTGAGTTTGAGACAGGTTATTTGCATTATAAAATATTATTATATCCATAAAATACAATTAAAGTTATTTTAATGCCAGTAACTTCATTTGACATACGTCTGAAAGATCCATTAAAATATTAAAATAATACAATGTTGAAGTTACCTCAAACTGCTGATGATATATAAACTTCAGCATTTGTCAAATTCATTTTGAATCCAAATGACCATTAAGAATTCTAATACTCGTTCTAATAGCAATTAAGCTAATGGTCTTCATTAATTTATAAGAGTAAATTCCTAACTTCTTTAGAGAAGTTACCGTTCCAGAAGGTAGAGCTCCTCTTTACCGTTCCAGAAGGTAGAACTCCTCTTGAACGCACAATGATGGGTGTACGCACTATTGTTTTAACATTAAATTGATCTAGAAGTACAGGATTTAACCTAGAGTATTTTCTAACTTTTTCATGGTGGGCTTCTTTAAGTGACTGCCCACTTTCTAGTCTTACTGTGATGTCTGTTACATAAGGCGGTATCTCCTTTAATAGATACTAGATCTGGTTTCAGAATTTCATTGTTATTAAATGTTTGCTCTTTAGCTATTGTCATATCATGTAGATTGTTTGAAATTAGATCAGTAATTTCATCGTGTCTTTTCACTCTCAACCCTTTATTAGCTGGGCTTTGACCAAGGACGTGTCCCATGGTTTCAGGTGAAGCCTGACATCTTCTGCAATGATCGCTGGACACGCATTTTGCAATTTTCAAGATGGAATTTAGACCAACGATTGAATTTAGACCAACAGTGTTGGTCCGTATCTTCAGAAAATCATTGTACATGTTCGGCTTCAAGGGGTGTAAGGGGTGACCTTCCACGTAGTACACCCAAATGTCAACCTCACTTCCACGTTAGTACACCCTGGACTGAAGACTAACGAGGCTCTGGCGACCGGCCCTATGGCCAGTATAATTTTGTTTGTATTGTCCTGTTCTTTTGTCCTTATGTGTGCTGAGTGCCCCTTTACAGCCTCAGCTTTTAACGAAAGTCAGAAGATTTTAATATTTTATGATTTTATTTCTGCAACGTTAGAGTTGTTATTTGTAACGATAAGGGACTGGACCCCGTTTAATGTGACGGGTGCAAAATAACCTTAGTGCCTACGCACCCAAAATTTTAAATTCAAATTTAAATGTTTGGCTTCAACAAATCTGGGTCGAATAGAACAATATTTGATTTTGGGTCATCCGTAAAGGATTCTACATCCATACCTTGTACCGGTTGGGATTTCCAATCCGAGAATGATTTAGCCTTTAAATGGTTCTTAGCTAGGTTTAATTCCTTAACGTTTAATTCGCCCGATATTCCCAGTGTTTTAGCAATGGCTTTAGCTCTATTTTCTAAAATTTGTAAATTGATACAAAAATGTCACATTGATGACCTTTGAAAGTTTAAACTTATTCCAGCTGTTTAAGACTGCTAATTGGACAATGTTTGACATCTTAGGGATCCCTAAGGCTCCATCCCTCCTTCTAGAATAGAAGAGGGAGTCTGTCGTATTACTTGGGTTCTTATAAATGATGTGAAATTTTCTAGTTTCAAAATCTATTTTCTCTAGGAAATTCTTAGAGAGCCCTGCGTTTGTCCAATTGTATTGGAGTTTGGGTAAAATATACTTACAGACTAAGGTTGATTTTTGATGTGGTTTGAGTGAGAGTTTACAAAGATTGGTTGTTGAAATCTTTGTATAGTAAATTTATTTGATATGCCCTGTGCAACTGTATACGGATTGCCTAAGTACTCGAATGGTTCATCGCTCTTAACAGTTTTGATCGGTATTCCTGTTATGTACAATGTCGGTTCAATAGAAATCCAGTTACGTCTCGAGTTTTCTATGGCAAAAGCAATACACTTGTTATGAACTAGGGTCATATCGAGTTTACCTATTTCTACAACCACTAAATCTAATTGCTATTGCATGTCTTCTTTGGTTGTGAAAAGTATTATATCATCCGCGTAAGCTAGTGCGGATAGATTTTGAGTGTCAAGGGGGATTCCCAGATTTGTGGAATTAAGATCTTTAATGATCTGTTCGAACACCAGATTAAACAGAAACAGAGCAACTTGTACCTTTTATAAAGCCTTTCTGTTCATCACAAAAGTCTATTGATGTTCTTAGTGTTTCATCAACTAGACTTGTGAAGAATCTGCATAAGATTGTACTGATTGTAATTGGTCTCCAGTTGCTGACGATCCTTCTATCCTTTCCTGCTTCAGGAATGAAGATCGTACGATTCTTATTCCAAGACTTAGGGAAATATCCCGTGAACTAAATTAAATTGATCTGTAGTGTTAATGTTATGTTTATGCCTTTAGTTCTAAGGTGACGTCTTTTCAAACCATCAGTACCAGTGGCACTGTCCTTAAGTTTTTGAAGCCGAATATTAATTGTTGCGTGAGAAGTTGGTTTTAACATTCTACTGTTATTGTCTTCTTTAATTGGATCATAATCAAAGTCAAGTCTGTTTGACCCTGCAGATCCCCATAAGTCCTCATAGAATGTAACGAAGTCTTTAGCCGTTGGTTTTGCCTCTGTCTCATTCAGGAATTCGTTGGAGTTTTGCATGATGGGGTCGGCTATTTTCTGCGGGCATTTACGAAATACGGCTTGAGTTTTCCCATACATTTTGGATTTTTCATTTTTGTTACATGATTTCTTGGGTTTTTTTTTTATAACTTGGTCTACTTCTTGGTTTGTAGTTTTAAGATTGGTAGTTAGTTCATCTATAATTATGTTAATCTCTGTTTCTACCTTTACCATTAAAATACTTTTAATCTTTGCATCAATTTGTCTCAACGCAGAGTTCGGATTAATGGGTAGAGATCGAATCATTTCCATGTATGATTCGTGATCTATATACACAGCGTGTTTATAAATAAGTGGTGCGGTTATAAAAATTAATAATAAATCTATTTATTACCTTACACGGGTAAAACCTACACCGTAAGCAGTGGCAACTGTCCCAAGTTTCTGATCCATTATTCACAATCCTTCAATATGCGCACCATTGGTCACACGACACACATCGACGCGGTAATCAAATTCATTCCATACTCGCTGTAGATCGTCCACCGTGATGGTTGGCAGTGCATTAGTTATCCGTTCACAAACCTCCTCCAGGGACACGGCCCCCTCCATGTAGGACTGCCTTGACGGGGCGAGGGGGCTTAGTAGGGAGGCCAGATTCATCTAATCATTTCACCCATTCGTCACATCCATATCTCACGTTTTCACCATTCCATCACGTCATTCATCTCCATATCTTTGACCTCCCTCTAAGAGACTAAGGTAGGGAGGTCATTTTCATCTCATCATTTCACTCATTCTTCACATCCATATCTCACGTTTTCACCATTCCATCACGTCATTCATCTCCATATCTTTGACCTCCCTATAACTAAGGGTCCTGCTAGAGGAGACAAACTCGATAAAAACCCCTATCCCAAGGTGTGAGTTGCACGTGCCGATGGGACAGTGTTGGCTGCAGGGGTAGGTGCAGTCGCGAACGTGGCCTCGGGGATTTCGGTTTGGTTCTCGAGTAGCCTCCATTTTTGGGGGTAGGCCTTCCTCGGCATAGAGGGCATGTCGAGGCGACAATTTATGGACCCTCCACACTAACAAATTTTGTATATGGGTACAAAAAACAACTCAAACGGGGGGAAACCCCCAAAACGAGCGCGGCCTTCGAGCCCGCTCCAATTAGTGGAAAAGACAAGTAACGTGCCACGTTACCTTGTTATCAGTATTGTTGAGAAGACCGATAGTAACGATGTTTCTGCAACAACAAAGAAACACGGAGCTGCTACATTGAAGGACTTGTCACCATTCCTTATCAAGAAACAGCTAGACTACGCCGCTGGTTCCGATGTTCCAGAAATAAAGAAGCTGAGAAACGGGAGTCTACTTATCCAGACCAGCACAGATCGCCAGACAAACAACCTTTTAAAGCTAAGATCTTTGGGCGACTTCCCTGTTAATGTTGAACCTCACCGTCAACTTAACAGTAGTAGAGGTGTGATTCGCCACTGGGATCTGCTAAATGCTGAGGAGGAAGAGATTCTTGAAGCACTCTCAGACCAACATGTGACCGCAGTACAGCGAATAAAGACTCGTAAGTCCGGAGAACTAGTACCAACTGCTTCACTCATAGTGACCTTCCGAACGACCACTCTCCCAGATATGGTACGGGCTGGATGTTTGAGACTCAAAGTCCGGCCGTACATACCTAACCCGATGCGGTGTTTCAAATGCCAGCACTTTGGGCACACTCAGCCTTCCTGCAAGGCCACTACCGCCATTTGTGGTAAGTGTAGTAAGCCTGATCATGGGACCGAACCTTGTTCTTCAGGTCCCAAATGCATTAACTGCCAAGGCGAGCACCCAGTCTGGCATCGTGACTGCCCCTCTTTCCAACAAGAGAAGAAAATCAGAGAGTTGGTCGTCACAGAGAAAATCTCTGCTGGTGAAGCAAAACAACGTCTCCGTGACAGTATACGCACCACTTTACCTGTGCCATTCGCTACACTTGCTGCAGCTGCTCTTACCCGTCGCAGTATAGGGGTACAAACCAGCGACGTGTCCACGCAAACAACAACGCTTCCTGTAGTAGCTCGTCCTGCTTCGAGGAAACCAGCAACCACTCCTCGCTCCACAGAGAAGAAGTTGAAGCAGGTTCACACAAAAGAATACTTCCTGAAGACCAGTAGCTCTCCAGTCAGGGTGGCAGCCACCACCCTGAAACTTAAGGCGCAGCTGAAAGCTGCCCGGCGGGCGCTCAAAGCACCCGCCCCCACTCCTCCTCCTTCATCCCCTTCGCCCTCTGTGTCCTTACCCGAGGACATGATACAGGACGAAGCCGCGGATGAAGAATTTATCAAGGTGACAGGGCCTAGAAATAGAGTACGCCTTAAAAGGTAACAATCACACCTACAGCTATGGCTTATTGTCTCCAATGGAACCTTAACGGTTTCCGTACACATCTCGAGGAACTGCAAATTCTAATATCTGAATTTGACCCTGCCATTATATGTCTCCAAGAGACTCATTTTCGTCCAAATGAATCAGTGATTCTGAACGGATACACGCTTTACCGCACCGACAATCTTCCTGAGGGTCGTCGTGCACACGGTGGTGTTGCAATCGGTGTTCGAGATAACATCCACTCAACGCCAATCTTTCTCACCACCCCCCTCCAAGCTGTCGCCGTGTGGGTCCATCTACCACAGCCAATATCTGTGTGCTGTGTCTACATCACAAGGGAGGAGCGATTCTCTCTTGAGGACCTCCTTTCTATATTCGAACAACTTCCGTCTCCTGTAGTTCTTTTGGGTATTTTAATTCCTACCATCGTTTGTGGGGTTCCGTTCGTACAGAGCCCCGGGGTCAAATTGTAGATGAATTCCGTGAGGCATCAGGTTTAACGTTGCTGAATGATGGGACTCCCACATATTTCAGTCCTCCCTCAGGCACACACTCTGCGTTGGACTTGTCCTTCTGCAGTCCCAGCCTTGCTCCTACCACATCTTGGAGTCTTCACCCTGATTTCTGTGAGGTGTACTAAGCATTCTGGACTCGGCATCCTCCATGACAAAATGAGAGAGCGGCAGTTGTCTATCCCCTTTGTTGTTCAAGGGGATTGGGTTTTCTGTCGGGGTTTTCTCTCTTAGCCTTTGGGTCAAAACCCGTCCGCAAGGCAGCGGTGTTTGTTGTCAGTATTTCCTCCTCTAGCCTCTGAATTTAAATTTTAAAGTTTAGGTGCGTCAGCATTTAGGCTATTTTGCTACCTTCACATTATACTGGAGCCAGCCCCTTATCATTACAAATAACAACTCTAACGTTGGATAACTTAACATAACGGGCACTCAGCGCACACAAGGACAAAAGACAGGACAACACAAAAAATTATACTGCCCATAGTGCCAGTCGCCAGAGCCTCGTTTTCTTCAGTCCAGGGTGTACTAAGTGGAAGTGAGGTTGACTTTTGGGTGCCTACGTAGGAGGTACCCCTTACCCCCCTGCGTTTGGTCCGGGATGATGATGTACATCACTAACTCGCATATCTGCGAGCCGTTCCAGTACCCGCCACCGGTGGACCCGCGCTGTTCCCTGTGGCAGATTTGTCAAGGGAACCTTCATGCGGGGGTCAACGAGTGTCATCCCTCTCCCCGTAGTACCTGGGTGCAAGGATGAACGAGTTTCATCTCTACCCTCGTAGTGCGAGGCACTTGGCTCTTCCACAGGGTCTAGTAACCTCCTCTTTCCTAAACAATAAATTTGGTATGTTAGTTACAGGATATCTATACAGATAAATATGAGGTCCATTGTGCACGGGACTGTTCAGGGTTGCACCTCTACGGATGTTTCACCTTTGTTCCTTTGTCTAACGAAGCACAGGGAAAATTTTGATCCATAATAAATTTTGTTCAAACAAACCAAGGTGAGTTTGAGACAGGTTATTTGCATTATAAAATATTATTATATCCATAAAATACAATTAAAGTTATTTTAATGCCAGTAACTTCATTTGACATACGTCTGAAAGATCCATTAAAATATTAAAATAATACAATGTTGAAGTTACCTCAAACTGCTGATGATATATAAACTTCAGCATTTGTCAAATTCATTTTGAATCCAAATGACCATTAAGAATTCTAATACTCGTTCTAATAGCAATTAAGCTAATGGTCTTCATTAATTTATAAGAGTAAATTCCTAACTTCTTTAGAGAAGTTACCGTTCCAGAAGGTAGAGCTCCTCTTTACCGTTCCAGAAGGTAGAACTCCTCTTGAACGCACAATGATGGGTGTACGCACTATTGTTTTAACATTAAATTGATCTAGAAGTACAGGATTTAACCTAGAGTATTTTCTAACTTTTTCATGGTGGGCTTCTTTAAGTGACTGCCCACTTTCTAGTCTTACTGTGATGTCTGTTACATAAGGCGGTATCTCCTTTAATAGATACTAGATCTGGTTTCAGAATTTCATTGTTATTAAATGTTTGCTCTTTAGCTATTGTCATATCATGTAGATTGTTTGAAATTAGATCAGTAATTTCATCGTGTCTTTTCACTCTCAACCCTTTATTAGCTGGGCTTTGACCAAGGACGTGTCCCATGGTTTCAGGTGAAGCCTGACATCTTCTGCAATGATCGCTGGACACGCATTTTGCAATTTTCAAGATTGAATTTAGACCAACGATTGAATTTAGACCAACAGTGTTGGTCCGTATCTTCAGAAAATCATTGTACATGTTCGGCTTCAAGGGGTGTAAGGGGTGACCTTCCACGTAGTACACCCAAATGTCAACCTCACTTCCACGTTAGTACACCCTGGACTGAAGACTAACGAGGCTCTGGCGACCGGCCCTATGGCCAGTATAATTTTGTTTGTATTGTCCTGTTCTTTTGTCCTTATGTGTGCTGAGTGCCCCTTTACAGCCTCAGCTTTTAACGAAAGTCAGAAGATTTTAATATTTTATGATTTTATTTCTGCAACGTTAGAGTTGTTATTTGTAACGATAAGGGACTGGACCCCGTTTAATGTGACGGGTGCAAAATAACCTTAGTGCCTACGCACCCAAAATTTTAAATTCAAATTTAAATGTTTGGCTTCAACAAATCTGGGTCGAATAGAACAATATTTGATTTTGGGTCATCCGTAAAGGATTCTACATCCATACCTTGTACCGGTTGGGATTTCCAATCCGAGAATGATTTAGCCTTGAAATCTTTGTATAGTAAATTTATTTGATATGCCCTGTGCAACTGTATACGGATTGCCTAAGTACTCGAATGGTTCATCGCTCTTAACAGTTTTGATCGGTATTCCTGTTATGTACAATGTCGGTTCAATAGAAATCCAGTTACGTCTCGAGTTTTCTATGGCAAAAGCAATACACTTGTTATGAACTAGGGTCATATCGAGTTTACCTATTTCTACAACCACTAAATCTAATTGCTATTGCATGTCTTCTTCTTTGGTTGTGAAAAGTATTATATCATCCGCGTAAGCTAGTGCGGATAGATTTTGACTGTCAAGGGGGATTCCCAGATTTGTGGAATTAAGATCTTTAATGATCTGTTCGAACACCAGATTAAACAGAAACAGAGCAACTTGTACCTTTTATAAAGCCTTTCTGTTCATCACAAAAGTCTATTGATGTTCTTAGTGTTTCATCAACTAGACTTGTGAAGAATCTGCATAAGATTGTACTGATTGTAATTGGTCTCCAGTTGCTGACGATCCTTCTATCCTTTCCTGCTTCAGGAATGAAGATCGTACGATTCTTATTCCAAGACTTAGGGAAATATCCCGTGAACTAAATTAAATTGATCTGTAGTGTTAATGTTATGTTTATGCCTTTAGTTCTAAGGTGACGTCTTTTCAAACCATCAGTACCAGTGGCACTGTCCTTAAGTTTTTGAAGCCGAATATTAATTGTTGCGTGAGAAGTTGGTTTTAACATTCTACTGTTATTGTCTTCTTTAATTGGATCATAATCAAAGTCAAGTCTGTTTGACCCTGCAGATCCCCATAAGTCCTCATAGAATGTAACGAAGTCTTTAGCCGTTGGTTTTGCCTCTGTCTCATTCAGGAATTCGTTGGAGTTTTGCATGATGGGGTCGGCTATTTTCTGCGGGCATTTACGAAATACGGCTTGAGTTTTCCCATACATTTTGGATTTTTCATTTTTGTTACATGATTTCTTGGGATTTTTTTTTATAACTTGGTCTACTTCTTGGTTTGTAGTTTTAAGATTGGTAGTTAGTTCATCTATAATTATGTTAATCTCTGTTTCTACCTTTACCATTAAAATACTTTTAATCTTTGCATCAATTTGTCTCAACGCAGAGTTCGGATTAATGGGTAGAGATCGAATCATTTCCATGTATGATTCGTGATCTATATACACAGCGTGTTTATAAATAAGTGGTGCGGTTATAAAAATTAATAATAAATCTATTTATTACCTTACACGGGTAAAACCTACACCGTAAGCAGTGGCAACTGTCCCAAGTTTCTGATCCATTATTCACAATCCTTCAATATGCGCACCATTGGTCACACGACACACATCGACGCGGTAATCAAATTCATTCCATACTCGCTGTAGATCGTCCACCGTGATGGTTGGCAGTGCATTAGTTATCCGTTCACAAACCTCCTCCAGGGACACGGCCCCCTCCATGTAGGACTGCCTTGACGGGGCGAGGGGGCTTAGTAGGGAGGCCAGATTCATCTAATCATTTCACCCATTCGTCACATCCATATCTCACGTTTTCACCATTCCATCACGTCATTCATCTCCATATCTTTGACCTCCCTCTAAGAGACTAAGGTAGGGAGGTCATTTTCATCTCATCATTTCACTCATTCTTCACATCCATATCTCACGTTTTCACCATTCCATCACGTCATTCATCTCCATATCTTTGACCTCCCTATAACTAAGGGTCCTGCTAGAGGAGACAAACTCGATAAAAAACCCCTATCCCAAGGTGTGAGTTGCACGTGCCGATGGGACAGTGTTGGCTGCAGGGGTAGGTGCAGTCGCGAACGTGGCCTCGGGGATTTCGGTTTGGTTCTCGAGTAGCCTCCATTTTTGGGGGTAGGCCTTCCTCGGCATAGAGGGCATGTCGAGGCGACAATTTATGGACCCTCCACACTAACAAATTTTGTATATGGGTACAAAAAACAACTCAAACGGGGGGAAACCCCCAAAACGAGCGCGGCCTTCGAGCCCGCTCCAATTAGTGGAAAAGACAAGTAACGTGCCACGTTACCTTGTTATCAGTATTGTTGAGAAGACCGATAGTAACGATGTTTCTGCAACAACAAAGAAACACGGAGCTGCTACATTGAAGGACTTGTCACCATTCCTTATCAAGAAACAGCTAGACTACGCCGCTGGTTCCGATGTTCCAGAAATAAAGAAGCTGAGAAACGGGAGTCTACTTATCCAGACCAGCACAGATCGCCAGACAAACAACCTTTTAAAGCTAAGATCTTTGGGCGACTTCCCTGTTAATGTTGAACCTCACCGTCAACTTAACAGTAGTAGAGGTGTGATTCGCCACTGGGATCTGCTAAATGCTGAGGAGGAAGAGATTCTTGAAGCACTCTCAGACCAACATGTGACCGCAGTACAGCGAATAAAGACTCGTAAGTCCGGAGAACTAGTACCAACTGCTTCACTCATAGTGACCTTCCGAACGACCACTCTCCCAGATATGGTACGGGCTGGATGTTTGAGACTCAAAGTCCGGCCGTACATACCTAACCCGATGCGGTGTTTCAAATGCCAGCACTTTGGGCACACTCAGCCTTCCTGCAAGGCCACTACCGCCATTTGTGGTAAGTGTAGTAAGCCTGATCATGGGACCGAACCTTGTTCTTCAGGTCCCAAATGCATTAACTGCCAAGGCGAGCACCCAGTCTGGCATCGTGACTGCCCCTCTTTCCAACAAGAGAAGAAAATCAGAGAGTTGGTCGTCACAGAGAAAATCTCTGCTGGTGAAGCAAAACAACGTCTCCGTGACAGTATACGCACCACTTTACCTGTGCCATTCGCTACACTTGCTGCAGCTGCTCTTACCCGTCGCAGTATAGGGGTACAAACCAGCGACGTGTCCACGCAAACAACAACGCTTCCTGTAGTAGCTCGTCCTGCTTCGAGGAAACCAGCAACCACTCCTCGCTCCACAGAGAAGAAGTTGAAGCAGGTTCACACAAAAGAATACTTCCTGAAGACCAGTAGCTCTCCAGTCAGGGTGGCAGCCACCACCCTGAAACTTAAGGCGCAGCTGAAAGCTGCCCGGCGGGCGCTCAAAGCACCCGCCCCCACTCCTCCTCCTTCATCCCCTTCGCCCTCTGTGTCCTTACCCGAGGACATGATACAGGACGAAGCCGCGGATGAAGAATTTATCAAGGTGACAGGGCCTAGAAATAGAGTACGCCTTAAAAGGTAACAATCACACCTACAGCTATGGCTTATTGTCTCCAATGGAACCTTAACGGTTTCCGTACACATCTCGAGGAACTGCAAATTCTAATATCTGAATTTGACCCTGCCATTATATGTCTCCAAGAGACTCATTTTCGTCCAAATGAATCAGTGATTCTGAACGGATACACGCTTTACCGCACCGACAATCTTCCTGAGGGTCGTCGTGCACACGGTGGTGTTGCAATCGGTGTTCGAGATAACATCCACTCAACGCCAATCTTTCTCACCACCCCCCTCCAAGCTGTCGCCGTGTGGGTCCATCTACCACAGCCAATATCTGTGTGCTGTGTCTACATCACAAGGGAGGAGCGATTCTCTCTTGAGGACCTCCTTTCTATATTCGAACAACTTCCGTCTCCTGTAGTTCTTTTGGGTATTTTAATTCCTACCATCGTTTGTGGGGTTCCGTTCGTACAGAGCCCCGGGGTCAAATTGTAGATGAATTCCGTGAGGCATCAGGTTTAACGTTGCTGAATGATGGGACTCCCACATATTTCAGTCCTCCCTCAGGCACACACTCTGCGTTGGACTTGTCCTTCTGCAGTCCCAGCCTTGCTCCTACCACATCTTGGAGTCTTCACCCTGATTTCTGTGAGGTGTACTAAGCATTCTGGACTCGGCATCCTCCATGACAAAATGAGAGAGCGGCAGTTGTCTATCCCCTTTGTTGTTCAAGGGGATTGGGTTTTCTGTCGGGGTTTTCTCTCTTAGCCTTTGGGTCAAAACCCGTCCGCAAGGCAGCGGTGTTTGTTGTCAGTATTTCCTCCTCTAGCCTCTGAATTTAAATTTTAAAGTTTAGGTGCGTCAGCATTTAGGCTATTTTGCTACCTTCACATTATACTGGAGCCAGCCCCTTATCATTACAAATAACAACTCTAACGTTGGATAACTTAACATAACGGGCACTCAGCGCACACAAGGACAAAAGACAGGACAACACAAAAAATTATACTGCCCATAGTGCCAGTCGCCAGAGCCTCGTTTTCTTCAGTCCAGGGTGTACTAAGTGGAAGTGAGGTTGACTTTTGGGTGCCTACGTAGGAGGTACCCCTTACCCCCCTGCGTTTGGTCCGGGATGATGATGTACATCACTAACTCGCATATCTGCGAGCCGTTCCAGTACCCGCCACCGGTGGACCCGCGCTGTTCCCTGTGGCAGATTTGTCAAGGGAACCTTCATGCGGGGGTCAACGAGTGTCATCCCTCTCCCCGTAGTACCTGGGTGCAAGGATGAACGAGTTTCATCTCTACCCTCGTAGTGCGAGGCACTTGGCTCTTCCACAGGGTCTAGTAACCTCCTCTTTCCTAAACAATAAATTTGGTATGTTAGTTACAGGATATCTATACAGATAAATATGAGGTCCATTGTGCACGGGACTGTTCAGGGTTGCACCTCTACGGATGTTTCACCTTTGTTCCTTTGTCTAACGAAGCACAGGGAAAATTTTGATCCATAATAAATTTTGTTCAAACAAACCAAGGTGAGTTTGAGACAGGTTATTTGCATTATAAAATATTATTATATCCATAAAATACAATTAAAGTTATTTTAATGCCAGTAACTTCATTTGACATACGTCTGAAAGATCCATTAAAATATTAAAATAATACAATGTTGAAGTTACCTCAAACTGCTGATGATATATAAACTTCAGCATTTGTCAAATTCATTTTGAATCCAAATGACCATTAAGAATTCTAATACTCGTTCTAATAGCAATTAAGCTAATGGTCTTCATTAATTTATAAGAGTAAATTCCTAACTTCTTTAGAGAAGTTACCGTTCCAGAAGGTAGAGCTCCTCTTTACCGTTCCAGAAGGTAGAACTCCTCTTGAACGCACAATGATGGGTGTACGCACTATTGTTTTAACATTAAATTGATCTAGAAGTACAGGATTTAACCTAGAGTATTTTCTAACTTTTTCATGGTGGGCTTCTTTAAGTGACTGCCCACTTTCTAGTCTTACTGTGATGTCTGTTACATAAGGCGGTATCTCCTTTAATAGATACTAGATCTGGTTTCAGAATTTCATTGTTATTAAATGTTTGCTCTTTAGCTATTGTCATATCATGTAGATTGTTTGAAATTAGGTCAGTAATTTCATCGTGTCTTTTCACTCTCAACCCTTTATTAGCTGGGCTTTGACCAAGGACGTGTCCCATGGTTTCAGGTGAAGCCTGACATCTTCTGCAATGATCGCTGGACACGCATTTTGCAATTTTCAAGATTGAATTTAGACCAACGATTGAATTTAGACCAACAGTGTTGGTTCGTATCTTCAGAAAATCATTGTACATGTTCGGCTTCAAGGGGTGTAAGGGGTGACCTTCCACGTAGTACACCCAAATGTCAACCTCACTTCCACGTTAGTACACCCTGGACTGAAGACTAACGAGGCTCTGGCGACCGGCCCTATGGCCAGTATAATTTTGTTTGTATTGTCCTGTTCTTTTGTCCTTATGTGTGCTGAGTGCCCCTTTACAGCCTCAGCTTTTAACGAAAGTCAGAAGATTTTAATATTTTATGATTTTATTTCTGCAACGTTAGAGTTGTTATTTGTAACGATAAGGGACTGGACCCCGTTTAATGTGACGGGTGCAAAATAACCTTAGTGCCTACGCACCCAAAATTTTAAATTCAAATTTAAATGTTTGGCTTCAACAAATCTGGGTCGAATAGAACAATATTTGATTTTGGGTCATCCGTAAAGGATTCTACATCCATACCTTGTACCGGTTGGGATTTCCAATCCGAGAATGATTTAGCCTTTAAATGGTTCTTAGCTAGGTTTAATTCCTTAACGTTTAATTCGCCCGATATTCCCAGTGTTTTAGCAATGGCTTTAGCTCTATTTTCTAAAATTTGTAAATTGATACAAAAATGTCACATTGATGACCTTTGAAAGTTTAAACTTATTCCAGCTGTTTAAGACTGCTAATTGGACAATGTTTGACATCTTAGGGATCCCTAAGGCTCCATCCCTCCTTCTAGAATAGAAGAGGGAGTCTGTCGTATTACTTGGGTTCTTATAAATGATGTGAAATTTTCTAGTTTCAAAATCTATTTTCTCTAGGAAATTCTTAGAGAGCCCTGCGTTTGTCCAATTGTATTGGAGTTTGGGTAAAATATACTTACAGACTAAGGTTGATTTTTGATGTGGTTTGAGTGAGAGTTTACAAAGATTGGTTGTTGAAATCTTTGTATAGTAAATTTATTTGATATGCCCTGTGCAACTGTATACGGATTGCCTAAGTACTCGAATGGTTCATCGCTCTTAACAGTTTTGATCGGTATTCCTGTTATGTACAATGTCGGTTCAATAGAAATCCAGTTACGTCTCGAGTTTTCTATGGCAAAAGCAATACACTTGTTATGAACTAGGGTCATATCGAGTTTACCTATTTCTACAACCACTAAATCTAATTGCTATTGCATGTCTTCTTCTTTGGTTGTGAAAAGTATTATATCATCCGCGTAAGCTAGTGCGGATAGATTTTGACTGTCAAGGGGGATTCCCAGATTTGTGGAATTAAGATCTTTAATGATCTGTTCGAACACCAGATTAAACAGAAACAGAGCAACTTGTACCTTTTATAAAGCCTTTCTGTTCATCACAAAAGTCTATTGATGTTCTTAGTGTTTCATCAACTAGACTTGTGAAGAATCTGCATAAGATTGTACTGATTGTAATTGGTCTCCAGTTGCTGACGATCCTTCTATCCTTTCCTGCTTCAGGAATGAAGATCGTACGATTCTTATTCCAAGACTTAGGGAAATATCCCGTGAACTAAATTAAATTGATCTGTAGTGTTAATGTTATGTTTATGCCTTTAGTTCTAAGGTGACGTCTTTTCAAACCATCAGTACCAGTGGCACTGTCCTTAAGTTTTTGAAGCCGAATATTAATTGTTGCGTGAGAAGTTGGTTTTAACATTCTACTGTTATTGTCTTCTTTAATTGGATCATAATCAAAGTCAAGTCTGTTTGACCCTGCAGATCCCCATAAGTCCTCATAGAATGTAACGAAGTCTTTAGCCGTTGGTTTTGCCTCTGTCTCATTCAGGAATTCGTTGGAGTTTTGCATGATGGGGTCGGCTATTTTCTGCGGGCATTTACGAAATACGGCTTGAGTTTTCCCATACATTTTGGATTTTTCATTTTTGTTACATGATTTCTTGGGATTTTTTTTTATAACTTGGTCTACTTCTTGGTTTGTAGTTTTAAGATTGGTAGTTAGTTCATCTATAATTATGTTAATCTCTGTTTCTACCTTTACCATTAAAATACTTTTAATCTTTGCATCAATTTGTCTCAACGCAGAGTTCGGATTAATGGGTAGAGATCGAATCATTTCCATGTATGATTCGTGATCTATATACACAGCGTGTTTATAAATAAGTGGTGCGGTTATAAAAATTAATAATAAATCTATTTATTACCTTACACGGGTAAAACCTACACCGTAAGCAGTGGCAACTGTCCCAAGTTTCTGATCCATTATTCACAATCCTTCAATATGCGCACCATTGGTCACACGACACACATCGACGCGGTAATCAAATTCATTCCATACTCGCTGTAGATCGTCCACCGTGATGGTTGGCAGTGCATTAGTTATCCGTTCACAAACCTCCTCCAGGGACACGGCCCCCTCCATGTAGGACTGCCTTGACGGGGCGAGGGGGCTTAGTAGGGAGGCCAGATTCATCTAATCATTTCACCCATTCGTCACATCCATATCTCACGTTTTCACCATTCCATCACGTCATTCATCTCCATATCTTTGACCTCCCTCTAAGAGACTAAGGTAGGGAGGTCATTTTCATCTCATCATTTCACTCATTCTTCACATCCATATCTCACGTTTTCACCATTCCATCACGTCATTCATCTCCATATCTTTGACCTCCCTATAACTAAGGGTCCTGCTAGAGGAGACAAACTCGATAAAAAACCCCTATCCCAAGGTGTGAGTTGCACGTGCCGATGGGACAGTGTTGGCTGCAGGGGTAGGTGCAGTCGCGAACGTGGCCTCGGGGATTTCGGTTTGGTTCTCGAGTAGCCTCCATTTTTGGGGGTAGGCCTTCCTCGGCATAGAGGGCATGTCGAGGCGACAATTTATGGACCCTCCACACTAACACATTTTGTATATGGGTACAAAAAACAACTCAAACGGGGGGAAACCCCCAAAACGAGCGCGGCCTTCGAGCCCGCTCCAATTAGTGGAAAAGACAAGTAACGTGCCACGTTACCTTGTTATCAGTATTGTTGAGAAGACCGATAGTAACGATGTTTCTGCAACAACAAAGAAACACGGAGCTGCTACATTGAAGGACTTGTCACCATTCCTTATCAAGAAACAGCTAGACTACGCCGCTGGTTCCGATGTTCCAGAAATAAAGAAGCTGAGAAACGGGAGTCTACTTATCCAGACCAGCACAGATCGCCAGACAAACAACCTTTTAAAGCTAAGATCTTTGGGCGACTTCCCTGTTAATGTTGAACCTCACCGTCAACTTAACAGTAGTAGAGGTGTGATTCGCCACTGGGATCTGCTAAATGCTGAGGAGGAAGAGATTCTTGAAGCACTCTCAGACCAACATGTGACCGCAGTACAGCGAATAAAGACTCGTAAGTCCGGAGAACTAGTACCAACTGCTTCACTCATAGTGACCTTCCGAACGACCACTCTCCCAGATATGGTACGGGCTGGATGTTTGAGACTCAAAGTCCGGCCGTACATACCTAACCCGATGCGGTGTTTCAAATGCCAGCACTTTGGGCACACTCAGCCTTCCTGCAAGGCCACTACCGCCATTTGTGGTAAGTGTAGTAAGCCTGATCATGGGACCGAACCTTGTTCTTCAGGTCCCAAATGCATTAACTGCCAAGGCGAGCACCCAGTCTGGCATCGTGACTGCCCCTCTTTCCAACAAGAGAAGAAAATCAGAGAGTTGGTCGTCACAGAGAAAATCTCTGCTGGTGAAGCAAAACAACGTCTCCGTGACAGTATACGCACCACTTTACCTGTGCCATTCGCTACACTTGCTGCAGCTGCTCTTACCCGTCGCAGTATAGGGGTACAAACCAGCGACGTGTCCACGCAAACAACAACGCTTCCTGTAGTAGCTCGTCCTGCTTCGAGGAAACCAGCAACCACTCCTCGCTCCACAGAGAAGAAGTTGAAGCAGGTTCACACAAAAGAATACTTCCTGAAGACCAGTAGCTCTCCAGTCAGGGTGGCAGCCACCACCCTGAAACTTAAGGCGCAGCTGAAAGCTGCCCGGCGGGCGCTCAAAGCACCCGCCCCCACTCCTCCTCCTTCATCCCCTTCGCCCTCTGTGTCCTTACCCGAGGACATGATACAGGACGAAGCCGCGGATGAAGAATTTATCAAGGTGACAGGGCCTAGAAATAGAGTACGCCTTAAAAGGTAACAATCACACCTACAGCTATGGCTTATTGTCTCCAATGGAACCTTAACGGTTTCCGTACACATCTCGAGGAACTGCAAATTCTAATATCTGAATTTGACCCTGCCATTATATGTCTCCAAGAGACTCATTTTCGTCCAAATGAATCAGTGATTCTGAACGGATACACGCTTTACCGCACCGACAATCTTCCTGAGGGTCGTCGTGCACACGGTGGTGTTGCAATCGGTGTTCGAGATAACATCCACTCAACGCCAATCTTTCTCACCACCCCCCTCCAAGCTGTCGCCGTGTGGGTCCATCTACCACAGCCAATATCTGTGTGCTGTGTCTACATCACAAGGGAGGAGCGATTCTCTCTTGAGGACCTCCTTTCTATATTCGAACAACTTCCGTCTCCTGTAGTTCTTTTGGGTATTTTAATTCCTACCATCGTTTGTGGGGTTCCGTTCGTACAGAGCCCCGGGGTCAAATTGTAGATGAATTCCGTGAGGCATCAGGTTTAACGTTGCTGAATGATGGGACTCCCACATATTTCAGTCCTCCCTCAGGCACACACTCTGCGTTCGACTTGTCCTTCTGCAGTCCCAGCCTTGCTCCTACCACATCTTGGAGTCTTCACCCTGATTTCTGTCCACGCTAGAGGGATCGAGAAATAAGTGATAATTTTTAGTGAACAGAATGTATTGGTAACTTAAACTTTTACTTTTACTTGATACAAAACTCACAGAGTTTCAGATGATGTTCAATGCAACTCGATATGTGCAACTTTGGTGGCTCTGCACACATCTAAACGGTATTCAACTTCCCGCCAAGTGTTCTCTAGCATTTGGGAAGTCACAAGCGCTACGGCATTTGTGATGCGGCCCCTCAGTTCCTGCAAATTTCTTGGTCTGTCTCCTTGATAAAAAACGTCCTTAACATATCCCCAGAAAAAAAATCGTAAGGGTCAAATCGGGTGACCTGGGCCAGGCAAGGGGTTCTTCTCTTCCGATCCACATATCGGGGAAACGTTCATCCAAGAAGTCACGCACCTGTCGATGATAATGGGCCGGTTCTCCATCTTGCTGGAAAATCGATCCTGGGGGAAATTGGTCTATGGCGAAGTTCTGCAACATGTCCAGATACACATGTGCTGTGACTGTAGCCTCTAAGAAGAAGAATGGTTCAATGACAGAGTTCCTCGTCAATCCACACCAGACGTTCACTTTAGGCGTGTCTCTCTCATGTTCTTGAATAACATGTGGAATCTCTGAACCCCATATCCGGCAGTTGTGCCTATTGATTTTGCCGCATAAATGAAAGGTTGCTTCATCCGAGAAAACAATCTTGTCCAGATACGAGTTGTCATTTTCAATTCGCAGAAGCATTTCAGCTGCAAAATGTGCTCTAAGCGGACGATCATTTGGCTTTATGTGGTGATGAAGCTCGATCTTGTAAGCAGTCAAATGGAGTCGCTTGTGTAAGACCTTGTGAATAGTCGATCTAGGAATTTGAAGTTCGGAACTAGCTCTTCGGGTAGACTTCCTTGGACTCCTTGCAAATTCCGTTCTCACATGTTCGATTGTTGCCTCATTCACAGACACTTTTGCATGTTTGCCGGTTTGCGGTAGTAAAGAACCTGTTTCTCGGAGTGTTCTGTCCATTGGAGAATCGCTTTATGACCAGGTGGATCCACATCCCACGTACGACGAACACGGCGTTGAACCCGAGTAACAGATTTCTCTTATGCTAGCCATAACACGCACTGGACTTTCTGTTGCGGTGTCCACATGTTTTCCACTGCGCGATCGACTACTGAATGGCGCCTGGCTACCTTTCGAGACCAAAGCTATTGACGCGCATACGCGACCGTGAAGCTGTCTGAAAACAGTATTGCACAATCTTGGAGAGTTTCCCTTTCCTGTCATATGAAAAATACAGCAATATCCTTAGCTGGTTTTAAATGGCGAGCATTTATTTCTCGATCCCTCTAGCGTGGACACGCTGTATTATCAGGTGATAATGAGCTAGAGATCCCCTTATTCCCCCGTAAATTAGTTGTTTCAGAAGTAGACGTCTCCACCCTAGAATGATCGCGCTCTTGTTTCTTATTTACTGTTTGGAGAGTTTGAACGTTACCCAAGGGGGTCCTTATATGTTTGTTAGACTTATATACATGCTTTATTCTTTGGGTTTATTCTTTCGTAATGGGTTCCTGTGAGGTGCGTCCAGGGCTGAGACATCACTATTTGAGTAGTCATCCTGTGTAGAGGTTGACTCACTTGATAAATCCAAGTCAGAGGAGCTAGAAAACCCAGTAATGAGGCTACTCCCATCTAACACATCAAATGTGTTAGATAGCCTCTTCCCCTCCCCCCCAATCAAACTAGATTGAGTAAAAAGGGATGTCTCAACCCAGGAACACCCTGTCTTATGTATAAACTCATTATCAGGATGAATATCTTGCGTGTTTGAAATAGCATTAGTACGCTTACGCAGATTATAACTGCCTGAAGGGCCCTCTCCTAGAATAGGAGATTCCTGTCTTGTATCCTCCTTGAGTTCTACCAGAAAGATATGTTGTTTGTTTTCATAGGAGATAGGGATAGATCAAATCCCATATCTATTTGTCTAGCGTCATTTAATTTCTTAGGGAGATTACCCTGTAAGGTTAGTTGTCTTCTCTTATCTCTAAATTGTCGCAATGATTTATTGGGAAATGTAGCAATTAGTTTATTCCTTTTGGTCTCTAGATCTAACAATTCCATTTCTATTTCAATGAACCTTTCGGTTTCTTCGATAGTCCATGCTTTGAGTTTGTTAGGATTCATCTTAGGTTTTTGGGGTGACCTTCCACGTAGTACACCCAAATGTCAACCTCATTTCCGGGGTGTAAGGGGTGAGCTTCCACGTAATACACCCAAATGTCAACCTCACTTCCACGTTAGTGCACCCTGGACTGAAGACTAACGAGGCTCTGGCGACTGGCCCCATGGCCAGAATAATTTTGTTTGTGTTGTCTTGTGTTTTGTCCTTATTCGTGCTGAGTGCTCCTTTACAGCCTCAGCTTTTATCGAAAGTCAGAAGATTTTAATATTTTATTATTTTTTTTATGCAACGTTAGAGTTATGTGTAACGATAAGGGGCTGGACCCCATATAATGCGACGGGTGCAAAATAGCCTTACTGCTGACGCACCAAAAATTTTCGCGATGGGTGGCTCTTTGATGTTGTCCCAAACCGTTAGCTGTTTTAAATCTTCTATTACAGCTCTGTGCATCAGTAGTAACACTACAGAAAAAACTCAGTTAGGATGTATGTTTGGGTTTACATTTGGGGTTGTGTGTTTCCATAGCATGAGCGCCACTCCACAGTTCTTCGCATTTATTACACTCAAACATTACATTCTTCTGATGATCAGATTTGTAGTGTTTCATAATATTCCTACCTGAAGTGAATATTAAGTTTTTATGTTTCTCGCATTGAAACAGCCCGTCATTTGTATTAGAGAATATCGGGGTGTAAGGGATACCTTCCACGTAGACGACCAAAAGTCAACCTCCCTTCCACGTAGTGCACCCTGGACTAAAGACTAACGAGGCTCTGGCGACTGGCACTATGGCCAGTATAATTTTGTGTGTGTTGTCCTGTTTTTGTCTTTGTGTGTGCTGAGTGCCCAATTACAGCCTCAACTTTTAACAGAAGTCCCAAGATTTTAAGATTTTTAATTATCCAACGTTAGAGTTGTTATTTGTAATGGTAAGGGGCTGGCCTCCGTATAATATGACGGGAGCAAAATGGCCTAAGTGCTGACGCTCCCAAAATTTTAAATTCAGATTCAAATTAGAGAATATCGGGAATCCAACTACAAAGTAATTTTGTCTATTTCAATATGTAAAGAGTCTTCTAGTAACGAAATCGTCAGATTATTATCGTTGCTGATGATACTAGCGTCCATACTACCATTCTTATTACTACCCTTACAACTAACCGCTAAACGGCCGGGTTCTGCCGTCTCGTCCTCGAGGAGCGAGGCTCATAACTCAGCCGGTGGCAATTACATTGCCGATCTCGTCAGACATAATTATAAAATACAATGCGGATACAATGCAGACTGACAAATACTATAAAATAGTAAATAAATCGGTAAATGAAACGTATAAATAGATATATATATTATAAATATATAAAAAAAAATATAAAATAGGTTGGTATCACCGGTACACATTGGTGGTCAAGAATAAAATTGCGAGATCATCTTAAAAAGAAGTGTTCTTCGTGATTTTTGTCGAATTGTTTCTATTTAAAGATTTTGTCACGTTCTTTTCTCCTACTGATTAAAGTATACTAATACAATTCCCATGCACCACCATTGCCATGCACCACCAGTGTGTCATAGTTACTCCCGCCGTTTACTCGCGCTTCCCTGAATTTGTTCAGCGCGACATTTAGAGCACTGGGCAGAAATCACATCCCGTCAACACCCTTCCCAGCTGTCGGGATGCTTTGTTTTAATTAAACAGTCGGATCCCTTGGTCCATGCCGGTTCTGAGTCGACCGTTCGTCGGTGGCCGACTCGAGAGTAGGCACGTTCCCCCGACGTGCAAACTCGTTTTGCGGGACGTGCAAGTTCATCGCTCGGAATCAGATTCAGATGCACCCTCCATGTAGGACTGCCTAGACGGGGCGAGGGGGCTTAGTAGGGAGGCCATTTTTATCTCATCATTTCACCCATTCTTCACATCCATATCACGTTTTTCACCATTCCACCACGTCATTCATCTCCATATCTTTGACCTCCCTCTAAGAAACTAAGGTAGGGAGGTCATTTTCATCTCATCATTTCACTCATTCTTCACCTCCATATCTCATGTTCTCGCCATTCCATCACGTCATTCATCTCCATATCTTTGGGGTGTAAGGGGTGATTTTCCACGTAGTACACCCAACTGTCAACCTCACTTCCACGTTAGTACACCCTGGACTAAAGACTAACGAGGCTCTGGCGACTGGCCCCATGGCCAGTATAATTTTGTTTGTGTTGTCCTGTGTTTTGTCCTTATTTGTGCTGAGTGTTCTTTGCAGCCTCAGTTTTTAACGAAAGTCACAACATTTTAATATTTTATGATTTTAATTAAGCAACGTTAGAGTTGTTATGTGTAAAGATAAGGGACTGGACCCCGTATAGTGTGACGGGTACAAAATAGCCTTAGTGCTGACGCACCCAAAATTTTAAATTCAATTTCAAATCTCCATATCTTTGACCTCCCTATAACTAAGGGTCCTGCTAGGGGAGACAAACTCGATAAAAAAACCTTACCCAAGGTGTGAGTTGCACGTGCCGATGTGACAGTGTTGGCTGCAGGGGTAGGTGCAGTCACGAACGTGGCCTCGGTAATTTCGGTTTGGTCCTCAAGTAGCCTCCATTTTTGGGTAAGGCCTTCCTCGGCATAGAGGGCATGTCGAAGCGACAATTTATGGACCCTGCACACTAACAAATTTTGTATATGGGTACAAAAAACAACTCAGACGGGGGGAAACCCCCAAAACGAGCGTGGCCTTCGAGCCCGCTTCAATTAGTGGAAAAGAAAAGTAACGTGCCACGTTATCTTGTGATTAGTATTGTGCAGAAGACCGACAGTAACGATGAATCTGCAACAACCAAGAAATATGGAGCTGCTACATTAAAGGACCTGTCACCGTTTCTGATCAAGAAATAGCTAGACTACGCCGCTGGTTCAGACGTACCAGAAATAAAAAAAGCTGAGAAACGGGAGTCTACTTATCCAGACCAGTACAGATCGCCAGACCAACAACTTTTAAAGCTAAGATCTTTGGGCGACTTCACTGTTAATGTTGAACCCCAACGTCAACTTAACAGTAGTAAAGGTGTGATACGCCACTGGGATCTGCTAAATGCTGAGGAGGAAGAGATTCTTGAAGCACTCTCAGACCAACATGTGACCGCAGTGCAGCGAATAAAGACCCGAAAGTCCGGAGAACTTGTGCCAACTGCTTGACTTATACTGACATTCCAAACAACCACTATCCCAGATATGGTACAGGCTGTATATTTGAGACTCAAAGTCCGTCCGCACATCCCTAACCCGATGGTGTGTTTCAAATTCCAGCACTTCGGGCACACTCAGCCTTCCTGCAAGGCCACTACCGCCCTTTGTGGTAAGTGTAGTAAACCTGCTCATGGGACCGAACCTTGTTCTTCTGGTCCCAAATGCATTAATTGCAAAGGCGAGCACCCAGTCTGGCATCGTGACTGCCCCTGTTTCCAACACGAGAAGAAAATCAGAGTGTTGGTCGTCACATAGAAAATCTCCGCAGGTGAAGCAAAACAACGTCTCCGTGAAAGCATACGCACCACTCTACCTGTGCCATTCGCTACAGTTGCTGCAGCTGCTTCTACCCGTCGAAGTATAGGTGTACAAACCAGCGACGTGTCCACTCAAATTGCAACGCTTCCCCTAGTAGGCCGCCCTGCTTCGAGGAAACCAGCAACCACTCCTCGCTCCACAGAGAAGTTCAAGCAGGTGCATAGCAAAGATTATTTTATCAGGTCCAGTAGCTCTCCAGTCAGGGTGGCAGCCACCACCCTGAAACTTAAAACGCAGCTGAGAGCTGCCCGACGGGCGCTAAAAGCACCCGCCCCCACTGCCCCTTCTTCATCCCCTTCGCTCTCTTTGTCGTTACCCGAGGACATGATACGGATACGGATGAAGAATTTATCAAGGTTACAGGGTCTAGAAATAGAGTACGCCTCAAAAGGTAACTATAATAACTCCAGCTATGGCTTATTGTCTCCAATGGAACCTTAACAATTTCCGTGCTCATCTCGAGGAACTGCAAATCTTAATATCTGAATTTGACCCTGCCATCATGTGTCTCCAAGAGACACATTTTCGTCCAAGTGAATCCATTATTCTGAACGGATACACGCTTTACCGCGCCGACAAGTTTCCTGAGGGTCGTCGTGCACACGGTGGTGTTGCAATCGGTGTTCGAGATACCATCCACTCCAAGCTGTCGCCGTGCGGGTCCATCTACCACAGCCAATATCTGTGTGCTGTGTCCACATCACAAGGGAGGAGCGATTTTCTCTTGAGGACCTCCTTCGTATATTCGAACAACTTCCGTCTCCTGTAGTTCTTTTGGGCGATTTTGATTCCTACCAACGTTTATGGGGCTCCGTTCGTACAGAGCCCCGGGGTCAAATTGTAGATCAATTCCTTGAGGCATCAGCTTTAACGTTGCTGAATGATGGGACTCCTACATATTTCACTCTTTTTTCAGGCACATACTCTGTGTTGGACTTGTCCTTCTGCAGTCCCAGCCTTGCTCCTACAACATCTTGGAGCGTTCACCCTGATCTCTGTGGGAGTGATCACTTCCCACTCCTTCTAACTTGCGATCATCTTCAGCACTCACGTGAAAAACATCCTCACTGCCATCTCAGTTGGGCCGACTGGGTTTGCCTTCGAGCGTGCAGTGGGCCTTAAAGTCGATCTAGCATCGACTTTGCCAGCCATCGACGCCTTTGATATATTTGTGTCACGAGTGCATGATGCTGCACGCACCTCCATTCCACATCCCAGTGGTCCTGCGAGGCGACGCCCAGTCCCCTGGTGGACTGGGGAAATCGGTGCAGCCATCAAGGACCGCAATCATGCCCTACATCGATTTAATAGGAACCACACTGCCGCAAACCACGAGCAGGTCCGCATTAAACGTGCCCGTGCCGGCCGGCTCATCCGAGCCAGAAAGAAGGCGTGCTGGGTCCAATACGTGGCTTCGCAGGCTTCGTCGAAAGCCGTTAGGACCAAAGTACGTGGCATCCAGGGGGTGCATCTACTCCTCAGAGTTCTCTAGAGGATGATGGGACGTTGCACACTGATTCCGGAGACATAGCTAATATCTAGTTTTTCGAAGTCATAACACCGAACCATACAACTCTCCATTCACTGAACGGGAGTTTGATCAGGCGCTTCGAAATTCCAAGATTACAGCTCCTGGAGTGGACAAGATCCACTATGAGATGCTTCGTCATCTGCCCATTGGAGCAAGAAATTTCCTTCTGGCGGTATTCAACAGGCTTTGGTTGGAGGCAATTTTCCCCACTTCCTGGAGAGAAGCTATTATTGTTCCCATCCTGAAACCAGGTAAACAACGCACCGCAGCATCGAGTTACAGGCCTATTGCCTTAACTAGCTATGTGTGCAAGTTGATGGAACGCATGATCAACAAGCGTCACACCTGGTTTTTGGAGGAAAACTGCTTGATAAGTAATTTTAAATGTGGTTTTCGCTCCAACCGTTCCACACTGGACCATCTGGTTCAGCTGGAAACACATATTCAGGATGCATTCCTCAACAAGGAACATTTAGTTGCAGTTTTCTTTGACCTCCAAAAGGCATATGACACAACGTGGCGCTTTGGCATCGTAAAGCAGCTCCATTCTTGGGGCGTGCGTGGCCATATGGCGTACTTTATTGATTTTTTTTTTATCAGTTCGCTTTTTCCTCGTACGTGTTGGGAACTCCTTTTCGGATCTTCACGAACAAGAGAACGGTGTCCCGCAGGGCAGCGTATTAAGTGTGACTCTGTTTGCCATAGCAGTAAACAATGTTATGGCAAACATTCTTTCCGCATTACATGGCCTCCTCTATGTAGACGACCTCAAGATCTTTTGTCGCTCACGGAATCTCACGTCAGCTTTTCGTCGACTCCAACTGACGATAAACCGTTTGGTTGAGTGATCATCCGAGAAATCCGTGTGTGTCCACTTTTGTCGTCAGCGTACATTTCATTTCGATCCTGACCTGTACATGGGGAAATCTCCCCTGTGCTTCGTGAATGAGGTCCGCTTCCTGGGCCTCATTTTCGATAGGAAATTAACATGGCTACCTCACCTTCACCATTAAAGTTCTCTTGTCTTCGAGTTCTCCACTTTTACGTGTTTTATTTCATACTTCCTGGGGTGCTGATCGGACGGTACTGCTTCGCCTATACCGTACACTCATCAGGTCGAAGCTTGATTATGGATGTGTTGTGTATTCTTCTGCCCGCCCGCTCTTTCGGACCAGTCCAGTCGCCAGTTTATACGTACAGGCATCTGAGCCGTCGCTGTCTCTGCGAAGACAGCGGCTGGTAGTGAACTACTTCCTCCATCTTCGCTCGATGCCTTCACATCCTTCATTTCACACCATCTCAGACGAGGGTAGGCTGCCAAGGTATCGGCTCCACCCAAGTGTCCCTAGACCATTTGGTGTTCGTGCAGACGAGATCCTGTCAGCACTTGGTGTTGGCAGTGATCTTCCTGGCGTCTCTCCACTCATTCCGCCTCTCCCTAGCTGGGAGTTTCCTGCACTTTCTATCGACTTTTCACTGACTGCCCTTCCAAAAGCAGAAACACCAATGGTTGTATACCATCAACGGTTTTTAGAACTTCGTGCGAAGCACCCCAATCTTAATGTGTTTTACACGGATGGGTCCAAGACATTCGAATCAGTTGGTTGCGCCTTCGTCCTAGACTCTCAAAGTTCCAGTTACTTGCTACATCCTGCCTGTTTCATCTATACGGCAGAGTTGTACGCCATTCTAAAGGCACTGGACTTTGCGGACGTCAATGGTCTGAAGAAAGTCCTTGTGTGCAGTGATTCGACCAGCGTGTTGCAGACCCTGGATTCGCCGTATTCCCGGCATCCAGTAGCGCAACGCATATTCAGACGGCTTGTGTCCTTATCTAGCAGTGCCGATGTACACTTCTGTTGGGTCCCTAGCCACGTGGGCATCCAGGGGAACGAAGCAGCTGATGCTGCCGCCAAGTCCTCTAATGCAGACGGCAATGTTCTCGTTCACCTTTTGCCAGCTAGCGACCTGCAGAACGTGTTCCGTTGTCACCTTCTTGACACTTGGCAGGCCGAGTGGGATACGGAAACGGGGAACAAGCTTCATGCTATTAAGCCCACCACAGGTGCTTGGCGTTCCTCGTCCCGTCCCTCTCGGCGAGAAGAAGTCATTCTTACCCGCCTGCGTCTAGGACACAGCCGTCTAACGCATAGTCAGTTGCTGCAAGGGCTGGACCCTCCGTTGTGTCGTGTTTGCAATATTTTATTAAGCATTCGACACATTCTCGTTGAATGTGTCGATCTTGCTTACCTCCGGCAGACTTTTAACTTTTCCGGCTATTTGTCATCGCTCTTGGGTGATGACAGCAGCATTTTATCAAATGTTTTTAGTTTTTTACGAAGAGCTGGACTCTTCCACCGTCTGTAAGGAGGTTTTTAGTTGGTTTGTTCTGACTTTTTAATGTGTCGTGTTTGTCTCGTGCAGGTCTTTTTACAACCTTGCACTTTTAATTTTTTCCCAAGGGGCTATTTACACCCCTTTTTAAGATTTGAGTCAGAATTTTAGATAAGGGGCTATTTCCCCGTATACATAGAAGGGTGCAAAATGGCCTTTAGTGCCGACGCACCCAAACAATTTTTAAACCAATCAATCAATCAATGAGCCCGCTTAGCTATACTAAATCTGCTGTAACTCCGCCACTATTTTGCGTAGGAAGCTCAAATAAATCTTATTGTACAGGGAATTGAACAAGCTTTCCAGTTATATATAACAAGCCTACCTTTGGTTAAAAATATAATTTTGTCACGTGACCTTGACTTTGACCTTGAATATCTCAAAACATGTCATCACCAAAAATCGTGAAAAAAATATATTTGGTGCCTCATACCATACTCTAAAACATACCAAAAAATCATTCTGGGACTGCAATGGGATCAGAAGATACAAAATATTATGTGTAACTATGTGACTGATAAAAGACCCATTACATGAATTATGAAGAGTCAAATGTCCCTTAATACTCCCTACAAAATGTGAAGGAGTTTTTCTGGGTATAATTGGTCAAGAAAGAAATAGGTTAGGCACAGGGAGATCCCTAGCCGTGTGTGTGAAGCGCAGGTCTAGCATATTGTTGACCTGCATATTGAATTCAACGCAAAAATTTCAAAGGAAAGAGGGTGATGTGATATATCAAATGAGGCTAGAATTTCACGAGAAATGAAGTGACGAAGAATTTTCCAACGTATCTTACGCCAGCAAAAAGTTATACACATATCTTTCAGTTACGATATATGCACATTATAATGTTGTCAATGTTCCTGTGAGCACACTCGTTGACGTCTCTCACACTCGCATAGAACATTTGGTAATGTAGCATGTCCAACAACATCGCAAGCAACTATGCCTTCTCTCAGATGGTCAATATCAGGGACTTTTAGTACATGCACCATTCTCTTCAAATGTTTCTGAAGGTAAAAGTCCTCCTAAGATGTTAGATCTGGGGAATGTGCAGGCCTTTTAATAGATCCTCGTGTGCCCATCAATCTACCTAGAAAATTACCATGAAGAAATAACGAAAATCTCCACATAGTGTGGTCACACTCTGTCCTGTTTCAAAACTCTCGAAAAGTGCCATATCCCGTAAGCAACGGTGAAAAAACCTGTTCACTTAAATATCCAAGAAGACCTCACCATTTAAGGTTCCGTTGTTGAATGTGGACCAACCATTTCCGTTCGCCATACATTATACCACATAATTAGCTTAGCAGCAACAACCATTCGACTGAGCAAATCACAGGTATTGCATATTATTTTTATTAATTAACTTCACCGTGAAAATAAAAATTTGCCTTTTCACTGAAGAATTTTTCATTCCAAAGGAAGTGTCACGTAATTTTTTAGATACTTTTCCTAATATTCTTCACTATTCAAATATTTGGTGAATGTAGCTGATTAAAATCATATGCAATGGCGCATATACTTTATTCTCTCCCAGGATGTCAGCGTGATCTCGATGAGTTCCTAACACATTAGTAGCATTCCAATGGATTGTTTTTAACACCTCGAAAAGGAGAAAATGGTTACAAGCATGCAGTAATAAATTTTTGCTGGTTAAATATATGTTGGATAAACCTTCGTCACTTCATTTCTCGTGAAATTCTAGCCTCATTTGATATATCACATCACCCTCTTTCCTTTGAAAATTTTGCGTTGAATTCAATATGGCGGTCAACAATATGCCGGATCTGCGCTTGACACACACGGCTAGGGATCTCCCTGTGCCTAACCTATTTCTTTTATGACCTATTATACCCAGGATAACTCCTTCACATTTTGTAGGGAGTGTTAAGGGACATTTGACTCTTCATAGTTCATGTAATGGGGCTCTTATCAGTCACATAGTTACACATATTATTTTGTATCGTCTGATCCTATTGCAGTCCCAGAATGATTTTTTGGTATGTTTTAGAGTATGGTATGAGGGACCAAATATATTTTTCCACGATTTTTGGTGATGATATGTTTTGAGATATTCAAGGTCAAAGTCAAGGTCACGTGACAAAATTATATTTTTATCCAAAGGTAGGCTTGTTATATATCACTGGAAAGCTTATTCAATTCCCTGTACAATAAGCTTTATTTGAGCTTCCTAGGCAAAATAGTGGCGGAGTTACAGCACATGTAGTATAGCTAAGCTGGCTCAAAAAAGGCAATTTCTGCGAACTTTGACCTTGAATAATTTAACAATTACAAGACGCACGAGACTAAAAATTTTCATAGTTACTAAGTTCTATAAATAGTTTCAACTCCCCAAATTTCATGAAAATCGGAGATGGTCAGGTTAAAAATTGCACATATCTGTGTTGATCTGGAATGGAATGACTCCTATCCTGAAACCAGGTAAACAACGCACCGCAGCCTCGAGTTATAGGCCTATTGCCTTAACTAGCTGTGTGTGCAAGTTGATGGAAGGCATGATCAACAAGCGTCTCACCCGGTTTTTGGAGGAAAACTCATTGTAAGTAATTTTCAATGTGATTTTCGCTCCAACCGTTCCACACTGGACCATCTGGTTCAGCTGGAAACACATATTCAGGACGCATTCCTCAACAAGGAACATTTAGTTACAGTTTTCTTTGACCTCCAAAAAGCATATGACACAACGTGGCGCTTTGGAAACATTAAACAGCTCCATTCTTGGGGTGTCCGTTGCCATATGGCGTACTTTATTCAAAACTCTTTATCAGATCGTTTTTTTCCGCG
This sequence comes from Lepisma saccharinum, assembly GCF_977018435.1. Lineage (NCBI taxonomy): Eukaryota > Metazoa > Arthropoda > Insecta > Zygentoma > Lepismatidae > Lepisma > Lepisma saccharinum. The sequence continues at coordinate 5,819,307 of NW_028142899.1, read as the reverse complement.
TACGTGTTGGGAACTCCTTTTCGGATCTTCACGAACAAGAGAACGGTATCCCGCAGGGCAGCGTATTTAGTGTGACTCTGTTTGCCATAGCAGTGAAGAGTGTTATGGCAAGCATTGTTGCCCCTGTACATGGTCTCCTCTATGTAGACGACCTCACGATCTTTTGTCGCTCACGGAATCTCGCGTCAGCTTCTCGTCAACTCCAACTGACGATAAACCGTTTGGTTGAGTGGTCCTCCGAAACAGGTTTCACCTTCTCATCCGAGAAATCCGTGTGTGTTCACTTTTGTCGTCAGCGTACATGTCACTTCGATCCTGACCTGTACATGGGGAAATCTCCCTTGTGCTTCGTGAATAAGGTCCGCTTCCTGGGCCTCATTTTCGATAAGAAATTAACATGTCTACCTCACCTTCGCCATTAAAGTTATCTTGTCTTCGAGTTCTCAACTTGTACCCGTTTTATCTCATACTTCCTGGGGTGCTGATAGAACGATATTGCTTCGCCTATACCGTGCACTCATCAGGTCGAAGCTAGATTATGTATGTGTTGTGTATTCTTCTGCCCGCCCATCTAGACTTCGCATCCTAGACACTGTCCATGCTGTTATACGTGTGTGCACTGGTGTCTTTCGGACCAGTCCAGTCGCCAGTTTGTATGTAGAGGCATCTGAGCCGTCGCTGTCTCTGCGAAGACAGCGGGTGGTAGTTAACCACTTCCTCCATCTTCGCTCGATGCCTTCACATCCTTCATTCCACACCATCTCAGACAAATGTAGGCTGGCAAGTTACGGGCTCCACCCTAGTGTCACTAGACCATTTGGTGTTCGTGCAGACGAGATCCTGTCAGCACTTGGTGTTGACAGTGATCTTCCTGGCGTCTCTCCATTCATTCCGCCTCTCCCTACCTGGGAGTTTCCTGCACCTTCCATCGATTTTTCTCTAACTGCTCTTCCAAAGGCAGAAACACCAATGGTTGTATACCAGCAACGGTTTTTAGAACTTCGTGCGAAGCACCCCAATTTTAATGTGTTTTACACGGATGGGTCCAAGACAGTGGAATCAGTTGTTTGCGCCTTCGTCGTACACTCTCAAAGTTCCAGTTACTCGCGTCATCCTGCGTGTTCCATCTTTACGGCTCCCCGATGGTGCATTGGTAGCGTCGTCGCCTTGTAATCAAGGGGTTCGGGGTTCGATACCCGGTGGAGGCACATAGTGGTTCGGATTCCACTTTAAACTGTAGGTCCAGTCCCGATTAGCCTTACTGTGCATAAAGTGGACTTAAAACACCAAAGCAACCAACCATCTTTACGGCAGAGTTATACGCCATTCTAAAGGCACTGGACTTTGCAGACGTCAATGGTCTGAAGAAAGTCCTTGTGTGCAGTGATTCGACCAGCGTTTTGCAGACCCTGGATTCGCCGTATTCCCGGCATCCGGTAGCGCAACGCATATTCAGACGGCCTGTGTCCTTATCAGCCAGTGCGGATGTACACTTCTGTTGGGTCCCTAACCACGTGGGCATCCAGGGGACCGAAGCAGCTGATGCTGCCGCCAAGTCTGCTGATGGAGATGGCGATGTTCTCGTCCACCTTTTGCCAGCTAGCGACCTGCAGAACGTGTTCCGTTGTCGCCTTCTTGACACTTGGCAGGCCGAATGGGATACGGATCCCTCTCGGCGAGAAGAAGTTATTCTTACCCGCCTGCGTATAGGACACAGCCGTCTAACGCATGGTCACCTGCTCCAAGGGCTGGACCCTCCGTTGTGTCGTACTTGTAATGTTATTTTAAGCATCCGACACATTCTCGTTGAATGTGTCGATCTTGCTTACCTCCGGCAGACTTTTAACCTTTCCGGCTGTTTGTCATCCCTCTTGGGTGATGACAGCAGTATTTTATCCCATGTTTTTAGGTTTTTGCGAAGAGCTGGACTCTTCCACCGTCTGTAAGGAGGTTTTTAGTTTGTTTTTTCTGACTTTTTAATGTGTCGTGTTTGTCTCGTGCAGGTCTCTTTACAACCTTGCACTTTTAGTTTTTTCCAAGGGGCTATCTACACCCCTTTTTTAAATTTTAAGTCAGAATTTTAGATAAGGGGACATTTCCCCGTATACATAGAAGGGTGCGAAATGGCCTTAAGTGCCGACGCACCCACAAATTTTAATTCAATCAATCAATCATTCTCTCTAAAATAAATAAGCCGCAGGTGGAAGATTTCCAGAAAGCATTGTGGAACCTGAAACAGCATCACGATTAGCGTGTTCCATCTCACGAGCGAATCTTCGATCTTGAAACTCACGCTTCACGACGACATCGTCTATGCTAAATCCGTAGCTCTGCGTTCATTCTACAGCATGTACCTTATACCTAACGTCACGCAGCACAGCAACAAAATTATACCGGGTATTTCAGACCGGGAGGAACAAGAATCAGGAAAAAGATTCCAGCAAGTTCGACGACTGCAAGATCAAGAACGTTTATCTCAAGAATGGGAGGAAGGAAGTGTTCCCGCGCGAAAATTACAACCTCGACATGACCAAAGATGATTACCTCAAACTTTACGTAGCGTACTCTGCTTACAAGCGCGTGACCGAGGTAAACGTGGACATGTACTACACGCCCAGCGAATTCAACACACAGGCCGATGTTCGTCAGTAGTTATGGTACCGCCTTGAGGTCGATAAATCAATTGATTGGAAAAGATCGATCAAAGATCAATTGATGACGCAGCAGTGTTTTTTGTTTTTTTTTCCTCCTGATTGGTGTGACGTTATAAATGGGTGGGGCTTAATTGGTGAAGAGGAGTCTGATTGGTTGTAGGAGGAAAAATATTCGGGTTTCTCCCGGTGACGGTTGGTCGGGAGTTTCCGACGTCTGAAAACAGATGGCGTCGATGAGTTCGGTTGAGAACAGATGGTGCGACCGTTATCGAATTCTTGGAACGGGGAGCGTGTTGGGTCTGTTGGAATGGAGTCAAGGGTTGCAGACTGTTAATGGATAAGAACAGATGGTGTTTGTTACGAGAGGCTTTGGTGTGACGTGTTTGTCGGTCTGGTAATGGATGAGAGCAGATGGTGTGTGAGCGTTATACAATTCTTGGAATTAGTGAGTGATATGTGTGGTGTGTTTGTTGGGATGGGGTGGGCGGAATGGTAATGTGTCTGGTGATTGAGAAGATGTTATGACATCATCAGACTGTTAAAGAAAAGGAGAATAAAAGTCTCCTAGCATATCATGGAGGAAGAACAGCAAAAAAAGAAAAAGGAGTCGGAGAGTCTAGAGGTAAAGAAAATAAAGAGAGCAAAAAGAGTAGGTTTCGCGGAAGAAGTGACTGTGTATAGTGTACCAGGACACGAAGAAGATAGGAGAGGAACGTGGGCGTTGGACGCTTTGCGTGAACGGATGCGAGCAATGTTTATCGATGACGTAGATCGGAAGGGTGGTATTTAAAGGATTAGTGGAGTGTGAAGTTACCAGAATCATCATCGCAGTTGTCGAAGCAGCAGCCTTTCTGTCACCTGGAAGAAAACACTCTGTTGTCTGCAGACTTACCTTGCATCGACGCAAAATACTATCGCCTTTGTCCGAGCAGGTATCGAGTGAAGCAACTGAAAGGTGAGTATGGGTGTGGTATCGTGGCTGGCGAAACTGGTGAGTGTTGTGATCTGTAGAAAGTCCTTCGATCAACCACCGCAGATGGAGTCAGCAGTTAGTTACCGACGCCCGTTACCGACACCTCCACAATCACCGATATTGGCAGAATCGCCTAACAAAACAACAAAAGGGAGAGCGAATGTTGAAGTTCCGGAATATCTGACGGAACAGCAAGTTCGGGCAAGGTGGGGGGCGAGAAACTATGAAAAGCATCAGTATGAGGAAATTAAAGATGGCGAAATAGACAATATCGGTGGCGGTGTGAGGAAACGGCAACGGAGAGTTAACATCAATCCAATGTACAAGTATACAGAGCGCTTTCCCTGCCCGAAAACGTGTCTTGCATATCCGGTATCAGTTTCCACATTGAAAAACCCGATAAATCACAAAAAAAGAATTTCGGCGAGTATAAATTCCAAATTGTTGATACTGGATATCCCTGTTAGATACAGGGAATCGCTTTTGGTCACATTTTATAATAGAAATTTGCCTGATCAGTGTATGATGCAGTACAATGATCAAGGGTTTCCTATTGACATGTACTTCTTCAACGATCGGAAAAGCGGATTATGTGAGACACGTTTTCGGTATGAGAGGGCACCTGTTTACGGCCATGTACCTTTTCGTGCCTGGAGTAACCGGGTAGCAGGTAATATAGCTGCAGACGGGTATAGTGCAGGACCTTTTATTGTAGCGTCGGGAATCGCCCCATTAGAATGCCTGTGTATGGAGACGGAAACGGAATTAAATTCCGAACATGTAGATGTGACACACCTGCATGCGTCTCCATACTGTCTGGCTAGAAAATATATTATGATGGCAGACGAGAGGCATCGCATGGACACAACGAATTTAGAATTGGTGTTATATGAGAATTTGGAAGAGCTGATGGATGTGGAAATTCCCGAGCTGTACCGGGTAGGCTGTCACAAGAAATATATGGTTGTTGGGAGCGATGACGTGGCGGCATTGATGCACGAATTTCGTAAAACATACGGAATCTGTGCTGAAGATGACCGAAGTGATGCAGTGGTTCAGGTGCGATATGAGGTTGTATGCTAAATTGGGCGAGACGCTAGACATAAAAGGTTCTACATTAGATGTGAAACAGATGGCGGAATTTTCCGACCATCCCTCATGCCACCCGGATCTCAGACGGAAATATCTGTTTGTTTCAGGTATTGGTAAGCTAGAGGACCAATTCGAGAGTCGGAGGCCCCACAGAGAGTTTCCTCAAATACTTGCCGAAACAGATACATCAGAAGTGGAAGAAGCAGAATAAAAGGTGAGAAAAGAAAAATATTACCTGTATTTAGATGTTTATTGTTCCTCTACATCAACCTCCTCGTCAGCGATATCGATGACGGGTGGCGAAAGAGCTGCAACCAAAGCAGCGGCTTCCGCATCGATATCGATGACGGGAGGTGAAAATGGAGAGGCCGGCGGAGGTGAAGCAATGGGGGCAGGGGCCGGCGGAGGTGTAGCGACAGGGGCAGGGGGTGGTGGAGCAGCGGCAGCAGGGACCGGCGGAGCGGCTGGGCCTGGCTGAGGTTCAGCAGCGGGAGGCGGCGGAGGTGAAGCGACAGGGACCGGGGGGATCAGGGTGACACGACCTTCCCTGATTGCTGTGAGAAGGGGCTCCGGCAGAACCCTCACGAAATTCGCCGTGTGAACATCAGAGGCATGCCGGAACCTGCAAAAACAATAAAGAAAAAATAATATAAATAAATAATATAGTATAGTAATATAGTATAATTAAAAAAATTAGTACAAATGGTTTTCATAGATGGTCATTATCTGAAAAACTACAAAATTAGTACAGAATAAATATAATTGAGAAAATAATCACCTTCCCAGGATTGCGGTAACCTCCGCATCCAGATCCCGTTCCGCCTGACTTCGCCGGGTCAGGAATGCATTATGCTCCCTGTACAGCCCGGCGAAGACCTCCGTCATACGGGCCGCAACCTCAGTCATTATGCGATGGTTTGCGGTGCGATGCTCCTCGCTAATCCCTTCCGTTGTCTGGCGGAAACGACGGAGTGCCGCCTGCAGATTTTCGCTTTCCACCTGCATCCCCGCACTCGCCATGTAGTTGACATATCCCTCGTATAGATCGAGGCTTCCGTTCTAAAACAAAAATGTATAATTGTAATCGCGGTTTGCGTGCAATAGAAATCTAACATAATCTGTATATATTTTCAGATGTCGACACTTCCCCTAGGATTCAGTTTGGTGTATGGAGATATCAAGGAGACGACAACAGGTCCAACAGAACGAAGGAATTTATGGAGTAAAACGCATGCAAGACAGGTTGAAAAACACATCTGCAATTATGTGAATTTTTGCGAAGAAAACGGACTGGCGGAAGAGTTATTGACAAAATTAGAAGAGACATGTAAAGATATTGAGGTATCGCTGGACTGCTTGGTCAAAATATTTACTTACATTGTTGATAAAAAACGAGATGCGCCAGTGTTTGGCGATTTTATAGAAAATGTACAGAAAGCGCAATATGTACCTTCACATCTTTCTTTAAGAATATGTTTTGAATTAATGGAGGTGTTTAAAGGTGTGAGAAATGAGAAGGGTGAAAATAAAAAGACAGTAGAAACAGGGGAAGATATGCATGAACGGATGATGGAAATGCTGAAGAAAAGGAAACTTAACGAGTAACTAACACATACTAATACACTAATATCTAACACTGACTAATATGTTATAGCTATAGAAATTTATATAGGACATATTGCGGACATTTATGAAAAAGCATCTCGTGACATTGATTGATTAGGTGTGTTAAGACCACTTTATGCACAGTAAGGTTAATCGGGACTGAACCTACAGTTTAAAGTAGGATCCGGACAACTTGTGCCTCCATCAGGTATCAAACCCGGAACCCTTACATCGTGTAATAATTCTACAGATGTTCACTGTGTTGATAAACGGGCATCTGTATGTAACCATTGTTGTAAAATGAAACCTGTGATGTTTCTGTAGAAGATATAAATCATGAAATGTAACAAAAAATGTGTAAAATATAACCTGTGAGCTGAAATAAAACAGCTATTTGTATATGTAGAAAACGTGTAATGTTTCTATAAAATTCCGGTGTGTTAATAAAAAAATTTGTACAGAACGATGTTGTTTTTGTACATAAATAGTATTGTATTAGAATGCCTAAGACACACGATACAAACCCTAAAATTTAATGAAAAATACCACGAATATTGAAAATAGGGACACCAGTACCCCCCCGAGACCCCCATGCTCTACAAATACCATCCTGATTTTATGCACAGTAAGGCTAATCGGGACAGAACGTACACTTTAAAATAGGATCGGGACCGCTTATATCTCCATAGGGTATCGAACCCGAGGTCAGTAGTGTAGGTGCCCGGGTTCTGCGCCATCAAGTGGGGATCTCCTTACTGGATTTCTCTCGTAAGGCAAGATCTCCACTTGAGGAGCAGTGTTGCCAGCTCCTTACTCGAAAAAATCACCAAGGTTTTTGGTCTAACCTAACCTAAAGCAAGGAGCTGGCAACCTTTTTCTCGCAGTGTTGCCAACACTACGCCCGAAAGTGGGCTCGGTGGGGCTTGCCTTAATGGTTTGCTCTTGTAAGGCATAAGCCCCCCTATTTTTTTTGCAGTATTACCAACACCTTACTCGAAAAAAATCACCAAGGTTTTTGGTCTAACCTAACCTAAAGCAAGGAGCTGGCAACGTTGCTTGAGGCTTGCCTTACAGTGCATAAAGCAAGGTTGCCAACCTACTGGTACTTTTACCATGGCCTTTTACAAAAAAAAGAGAGAGGAGAGTGGGGGAAGAGTTAAACAACCGACAGCCTACCTACAGCTTTTTTTTGGTCTAACCTAACCTAAAGCAAGGAGCTGGCAACCTTGCTTGAGGCTTGCCTTACAGTGCATAAAGCAAGGTTGCCAACCTACTGGTACTTTTACCATGGCCTTTTACAAAAAAGAGAGAGGAGAGTGCGGGAAGAGTTAAACAACCGACAGCCTACCTACAGCTTTTTTTGGTCTAACCTAACCTAAAGCAAGGAGCTGGCAACCTTGCTTGAGGCTTGCCTTACAGTGCATAAAGCAAGGTTGCCAACCTACTGGTACTTTTACCATGGCCTTTTACAAAAAAGAGAGAGGAGAGTGGGGGAAGAGTTAAACAACCGACAGCCTACCTACAACTTTTTTTGGTCTAACCTAGCCTCAAGCAAGGAACTGACAACTTTGCTTGAGGCTTGCCTTACAGTGCATAAAGCAATTTTTGCCAACCTACACACACACGGCAAGGATAGCCGGCACTGCCGTAAAAAAGAGAGAGATGGGTGGATGGCAACACTGCACGGGTTCAACGTCAGAAAGTGGAGCTCGGTGGAGCTCGCCTTAATGGTTTTCTCTTGTAAGGCATGAGCTCCATTTTCTCGCAGTGTTCCCAACTCCTACCTATATTTTTTTTTACTTGGCAAGGGCTAGAGAGAGAAAAACCTATAGCTGGCAACAGTGGTGAGCGAATGCGCCATATCGTAATTTTCCAACTCCGGCAATGTTTGTATATCGTGACCTTTGTAAACCTCTCTCTCTGTCGGGGGAACGATGTGCCACACACACACACACACACACGCGCGCGCGCGCGCGGGGCCAAAATTTTTGAATTTACGGCTGGAAAAATGTTTTTCTATGACATGTTTTCGTTCGAGGCAAATTCGTAGGTAGATATTGTTAAATAAAAATTAATATTGTAAATATATATATACTTATTGTATTTAGTTTTTCGGTATCGAAAAGCGACTGTCATATTGTATTTGAAAAAAATATTACGCTTTTGCCTGTGGATATCTAGAAAAACGACAATTTCGTTCCCACTCTCTGCATATGCTATCAACATTGACACAATGACACAAATTCAACAATACGTAGTCAATATGCTTGGTGGCAGAGAAAAAATACAATGAACTTTCCGGTTATTTATTTCATAGCCCTGATAGTCATCGCTTGCGTCACAGATTGCCATTTGCCGTAGGCCTTGGGATGACAAAAGTTATACTTCCTGTTTTTTTAGTGACGCCAGTTAACAGCATAGGTAACAATGATGCGATGGAACTCGCAAAATGATGTGGCTGAAATGTCGGGGGGGGGAGAATGTTCTATAGAATTTGGTTCTTGGATTTCTATTGGTCCACGTTGCGTTGGCTAACATATCATTTTTGACGTCATTAGAAAACCGTATAAAACTTAAAGCGCTGGTGTAGAAAATTCTGTTTCATTTTTAACGTCAGTGAAGAGCATTTCCACAGAATTTCTAAAAGTAAGTAACTTTGTTTCTTAGCTTGCATGAGGTATTGCTTTTGTGGAAGGAAATATACTCACAAAACATGCAAAAAGAGAGAGAATATAGAAGGTGTTTCATGTCTCTCTCTGCTTTTATATATTTGAAGCATGCATCTTGGTAGCTGGAATATTTTTTTTCTTCCGTGTGCCGTTGTTGCTAGGTAGGAAATATGTGTGCGGGGGCATATTTCAAAAAAATAAATATGTTAAATTGTTAGAGAAAGACAGGAAAAATGGAGGAGAGTTGCGTGTTTTTGATATCTAGTGGAAGTACTGATTGATTGATTGAGTTAGCGTTTTTTTTAAGTCCACTTTATGCACAGTAAGGCTAATCTGGACTGGACCTACAGTTTCAAGAACCACTTATGCCCCCACCGGGTATCGAACTCTTGATTACAAGACAACGGCGTTATCGCTACGTCATCACAAAAGCTAGTGGAAGTACTAATTGATTTGATGTTTTAAGTCCACTTTATGCACAGTAAGGCTAATCGGGACTGGACCTACAGTTTCAAGAACCACTTATGCGAGTATCGAACTCTTGATTACAAGATTATCGCTGTGCTAACGCAGAGGCTAGTGTAAGTACTGATTGATTTGATGTTTTAAGTCTATTTTATGCACAGTAAAGCTAATCGAGACTGGACCTACAGTTTCAAGAACCACTTGTGCGAGTATCGAACCCTTGAATATAAGCCTACCGCTGCGCTATCACAAAGGCTAGTGGAAGTACATAGTTATTCGAATCTTATTTATTTAAAATATTTAGTTTTTTTTTATGCACGCTTATTGATTTTAAACCTAAAATTAAATAAAATCCGGCAATTATATCCAATTATACTTATGGCTACAACGAGCATTTGCAAAAAAAATAGCTTGAGATTTTTTTTGCTACGTAAACAAAATGGCTGACATGCCAAATATGAACAGGCTATATAGATTAGAGAGAGAGATGGATGAAAAAAAAAAGTTAATTAAAATTTAATTTCATGATTGCAACACGGAACTTAATGATTGATTCATTGATTTAGTTTATTTTACTTTGCGTTTTGTACCTCTTGGCTAATTTGCGAAGATTGGGGATGAGTGATGAAATGGATGAAAATAGACATTCACAAACAACCAAACCCGACCAGGATTCGAACCCGGGACTCTTGGCGTCGCAGCGCGATATACGAACCACTCGGCCACAGGGTCGGGCAAGTGCTGGTATATACATAGACCAAAGTTACATGGTTCTAGGCCCCATAGGAACCGAGAAAATTAATGTCTTGGAAAACGTCTTAAGACAAATATCTCAATTTTTAAGAAAGTCGACTTCCGGTATCTCAAGATGTTACTTCCGGTCTGTCAAGAAAATTTTCTTAAGACAAAAATCTTAAGACGTTTTCCAAGATATTGATTTTCTCGACTCCTAATTGAGCTAGGATGATGATTTTAGGTTTGTTGGATAGGATTCGACGAGAACTATTCGACTAGCAAATAAAATCGATTCCACCCCCTCGAAGTTTCGGAAATACAGACAATTTTTTTATTTTTTTGAGAAACTTGATTTGCAGGCTTAGTTTTTGCCCTAATTCGAAAATTTTAATAGCATTCGATACAAAATTAGAAGTACTCTACAACTTATTGGAGGGGTGATGACTACTGCCTGCTGTTTTCGAGTTATTTTGGATTGAAATTTCAAGATGTAATTTCTAAGATGTTTTGTAATTCATCAACTATGGGTTGTAGGAAAACGATTCTTGCTCTATCTGCTATCGCTCGACGAATACTATAAACATAAATAATGCTTATGGTTTGATTTTTAAAATGGCGACCGGAAAATAACTATGTTTTTTTTTTTCTGAAATTATGATTTATACTTCATATGCCGAGAGGGCTGAGGGTTAGAAAAAAAAGATTGTTTGGTTGAATTATGCACACATAATATTTTTGTGTTTTCTATACACAAGCTTAATTATTTTTTTTCCAATTATTTACAGGATTTATTAAGAAGCAAGAAGTAGCATATACATAAATAGCACACTCCCACCAAACCCAGCACCATTGTGAATTATTGCGCAGTATTTATTTTGTGGCACTCCACTATATATATATATATATATATATATAACACACCCCCACAAATATTTTCATTATAGCGAATTAGCCATCGAAGATTTTTTTATTGCACAGCATTTATTTTGTGGCACTCTACTATATATATAAAATAACATACCCCACAAATATTATTTTTTTCAACAAGATGCAATCAGTAAAAATTTGTCCCACTTGTGAAACTGGTGTTTCAACTAAACATTTCCAAAGGCACTGTCGTACCTGCGCACGTGGTAAGCGTGTGACCGCTACAAAACCATGTCCCAGGTGCGACAAACATATTACTATTAATAATTTAAAAAGGCATATAACATCATGCAAAGTTGACGTCGGAGCACCTGTTCCACAACCGTCGACCAGCTCGACCAAGAAGAAAGCGAAAGCCGACTCGCCACCATCCGCCAAACGTGTCAAGCTTGTGGCGAAAGCGAACCAATCTGCTTTCGAGCGTTTGTTAGAGGACTTTGTCCTCACTTTGGAGGGCTCATGCGACGTGCGTAGTTTTTTGGAGAAGCGAGCAGAGATAGTTTCCATCCTCGGCGATGCGCTTGCAACGCACTCCACCAAATTCTACGCATCGCTACGTTGCCAGTACAAGAAGCCGTCTGATGAAATTTACAGCTTCTGCCACAACACCAAGGCGAAGACGCTGCATCTGGCGGATGTCGACAACCTCGAGGTCATCTACAACCAGTTTGCCGAGGAGCTGGTGACCAAACAAGAAGAACATCAAGCTAAGGGCTCGGGGGGTTCGCTGTGTGGCGAGCCTCACGAACTGTACGTCAAACTTTGCAAGTTCGTGCCCCTCTCCGCCTCCAGCTACGTCTCCTTACCACCTACCATCGAGGCAAAGAAGGCCGTCCTGAATATTCAGAACAGTGACGCCAAGTGCTTCGTATGGTGTGTTCTGGCAGCGTTGCACCCAGTTGAGCGAAAAACCATCCACACCGGGTTAACCACTACCTACCCTACGAGGCAGAGCTGGAAGATGCGATGGCTGGGATCGACTACCCGGTGGAGATCCCGGACATTCGAAAGTTCGAGGCCCGTACACACAACCCTCGGTTGGCCATCAACGTTTACGGTCTCACCGACAAAAATGTGGTGTACCCCATCCGGGTGAGCGACGTAGACGACGATGATGCGCAGGAAATTCACCTTCTGCTCATCAAGGACGAGACCTATCACCACTACACCCTCATCCGTTCCCTCTCTAGACTTGTTTCGAGCCAACGGAGCAAAGACAAAACCCACATAGAAGTTTGTCGCAGGTGCTTGTCTATTTTTGATAATCGAGAACAGCAGGATTATCAGCGCATCAGAGGTCCCAACATCGCTGCAGAGAAGCTCGCTCGCCACAAACATTATTGCAATACCAACGAGCCTGGGGTGGCAGTCTTACCCGAATCTGGCGCCGTGGAGCGTTTCCGCATGCACGGTGCCATGGTGGAGCATCCCGCTATCATCATCGCGGATTTCGAGGCCTTCCTCAAACCCCTGTCCACTTGCGATCCAGATCCCGAAGTTTCCTCCACCACCCCTTACCAACTCCACGAGGCATCCAGTTTCGCATACGTTGTGGTGTGGCGAGACCAGCACATCGCCCCCGAGCCCTACGTGCACCGTGGTCCCGACGCAGCCAAACACTTCCTCGAGAGGATGGTTGTCGAGGCCAACGAGATAGGGGAGGTACTGTTGGCCCCCAAGTCTATGCTCCCACCATCGCTTGCCCTGTCTGCGACATGGAGTACACCGCCAACAACCGTAAAGTCCAACACCACGATCACTTTAACGGTAGGTACGTTGGTCCTTGGTGCAACGGATGAAACCTCATGGCCCGGGACCCGCGATTTATTCCGATCTTCTTCCACAACGGCTCGGGGTACGACTTTCACCACCTGATCAAGCATCTTGGGTACGACAACGAGGGAATCAACGTTCTCGCCCAGAACGAGGAGCGTTACATCAGTGTGAGCAAACGAGTGTCGATCCCGGGATCACGCTCTACCGTCGAGCTTCGCTTCCTCGACTCCCTGAGGTTCCTCCCAGCAAGCCTCGATGCTCTCGCAGGGAAGCTTAGCGACGAGCAAATGCTCATTACCTCCAGAAACTTTCCGAACTTGGACGCCGGCCTCTTCAAGCGTAAGGGGGTCTACCCCTACGAATACATCACAGACCCTTCCAAGTTCGCGGAGACGTCGCTACCTCCCCAGGCGAAGTTCTACAGTCAGCTACGAGGCTCGAACATCACCGACGAAGAATATCACCATGCCCAGTCCATGTGGCGCGAGCTGGGCTGTCGAACTCTCGGGGACTACCACAACGCCTACCTCAGACTTGATGTGACGCTTCTCGCCGACGTGTTCCAGACGTTCCGTGCGACCGCAATGAAAATCTACCAGCTGGACCCTGCCTACTTCTATAGTCTCCCCGGACTGGCGTGGTCAGCCATGTTTCTGGTGACGAAGATCGAGCTTGAGCTTCTTTCGGACGTGGACATGATGCTGTTTGTAGAACGTGCCGTGCGGGGTGGAATGGTCCAGGTGTCGCAGCGACACTCGCGCGTCAACAATCACCACATGACCACCGGCTACAACCCCTCACAACCGTCCAGCTACATCATGTACACGGACGTCAATAACCTCTACGGGCACTCCATGATGCAGCCACTCCTCTTTAGAGGCTTCGAGTGGGCTGACCCCTCCAACTTTGACGTCGAAGGTTTCGACGATTCAAAACATGGGTTCTTCGCCGAGGTTGATCTGCAATTCTCCGAGAAGCTGCATGATTTGTTCTGCGATCTTCCCCCTGCACCCGAGTTCAAGTGTCCACCCGATTCCAACCAGACGAAGCTCGTCATGGACTTCGAGCCCAAAGAGCGTTACGTCCTGCACTACCAGAATCTCTGGTGGTTGATGCAGCGAGGGGTCACGGTCCACGCAGTTCACCGCATCCTCAAGTTCGAGCATTCTCCGTGGTTGCGTCCATATATTGAAGTCAACACCGAACACCGCACCGCAGCCACGTCCGAGCTTGATAAGGATTTCTTCAAGCTCATGAACAATGCGGTGTTCGGGAAAACCATGGAGAATGTGCGGAATCGCGTGGACATAAAATTGGTGACGAGGAAAAAGCGATGTCGTCAGCTTGTCGCGAGTCCATTGTTCAAGTCTCGAACAATCTACAACGAGCAGCTGTCTCTGATTCACATGAAGCAAGGTGAGGTGAGGCTCACCAAGCCCATCTACGTTGGAGCCACGGTTCTGGATCTGAGCAAGCTTCACATGTTCGAGACGTACTACGACATATTACGTCCACACTACGGCCACAACATCTCGCTTCTCTACACGGACACGGACAGCTTGGTGTACCACGTTCGTACAGCCGACGCATACGGGGATATAGCCTCAGTTCCATCTTTGGATAACCTCTTCGACACCTCGGGCTATCCCCAGCCGAACAAGTACGGTACCCCGGCCCGCAACAAGAAGGTGCCTGGCAAACTCAAAGACGAGAAGGACGGTGATGTAATTCTCGAGTTTGCAGGTCTTCGCGCCAAGGCCTATGCCATCAAAGCCGAGGGCAGCGTTACCAAGAAGGCCAAGGGTGTCGGCAGACAGGTGGTTCGGGAGCATCTCACATTCGAGGACTTTGTCGATTGCCTCAAGACCAGGTCGTCGGTTCTAAGAGCAGAACAGCGCATCCAGAGCGTCGACCATATCATCACCACAAACAAAGTTAGAAAAATTGCGCTGTTGTGGCTATCATACGATGCTTTCAATTTGGATTTGCTAGAGTCTTGGCTATATACGTCTTTTTGTCTTTTCTCCACTACTTGCGACCATGTGAAAACGGAGCAGGTAGATTCTTCACTTCTTTCGATATTTTCCAGTCTCTGTTTCAACTTTTTCTCGTTTTTTAGTTCCACAATGTCACTTTGAAGGATATTTACTATTTTCACAAAGCTTGCGTTATCCTCCTCGTTTACCTGTCAGCAGCCACCATATTTAGTACACTGAGGGCAAGACAAAGCGGTATTTTCATCAAATCCTTCTTCCTTTTGGCACCTTCCACAGCTAAAATGTATCCACTTATCACAGCTGTCACATAAAATACGGTTTCTTAACTATTCTTTTACACTTGCTACACTGTCATAAACTTTTACACGTATTTTGCAGGGAGCTAATAGAGGCACGTCCTGTGAAGCCGGCGTCATTATATCTTATTTCTAGATACGTGAATATGTCAAATGCTTAAAACATTACAAACACGACACAGCGGAGGGTCCAGCCCTTGCAGCAAGTGACCATGCGTTAGACGGCTGTGTCCTATACGCAGGCGGGTAAGAATAACTTCTTCTCGCCAAGAGGGATGGGACGAGGAACGCCAAGCACCTATGGTGGGCTTAATACCGTGAAGCTTGATCCCCTTTTCTGTATTCCACTCGGCCTGCCAAGAACGGAACACATTCAGCAGGTCGCCAGCTGGCAAAAGGTGGACGAGAACATCGCCATCTGCATCAGCAGACTTGGCGGCAGCATCAGCTGCTTCGTTCCCTTGAATGCCCACGTGACTAAGGACCCAACGGAAGTGTACATCGGCATTAGCAGCTAAGGACACAAGCCGTCTGAATATGCGTTGCGCTATCGGATGCCGGGAATACGGCGAATCCAGAGTCTGCAACATGCTGGTCGAATCACTGCACACAAGGATTTTCTTCAGAACATTCACGTCTGCAAAGTCCAGTGTCTTTAGAATGGCATACAACTCTGCCGTGTAGATGGAACAGGCAGGATGTAGCGAGTAACTTGAATTTTTGAGAGTGTAGGACGAAAACGCAACTATTTAAAAATCAAAGCACTCACCAATTATTTTTTTCTTGGGGTAAAGTATGCACCAAGAAAATATTTCAATATCAGAAGATTTTGGAGCGTTGAAACATATACTTTTGACTTTATGGGTGAGCTGTTAGTCCACAGTGAGGCAGTAAAAATACATTTTTGTCACATTTCACACTTGTCATTAAATCTTAGCTTAAATCACTTTCGTGTTATGTATGGACACTGCACAATATTTCTTCACATTTTGCGTTTCCAGGACTGGTCTTCCAACTGCGTCCAACCACTGGCAACGTCTGTAATATAAAAACGTAAGTTAAGATAGCCTTGATTCGATTCATAATTGACAGTTCCAAGTACACATACAATACATGAAAAATCACATGTATCGTAACAAACAGATCTAAGGGGTGTAAGGGGTGACCTTCCTCAATTTTAACTTGTTCTACTTATGTGTACTATGTCCACATTCCTATACCTTTTACACAAGTTCTTAATATTTTTGTTGGTGGTTTCAGTTGCCATATTGACACATGATTTGGGGGGTGGGGTGTAAGGGGTGTATTACACCCAAATGTCAACCTCAATTCCACGTTAGTACACCCTGGACTTAAGACTAACGAGGCTCTGGCAACTGGCCCCATGGCCAGTATAATTTTGTTTGTATTGTCCTGTTATTTTGTCCTTATGTGTGCTGAGTGCCCCTTTACAGTCAGCTTTTAACAGAAGTCAGAACATTTTAAGATTTTTAATTACGCAACGTTAGAGTTGTTCTTGGTAATGATAAGGGGCTGGCCCCCGTATAATGTGACGGGAGCAAAATAGCCTAAGTGCTGACGCTCCCAAAATTTTAAAATCAAAATCAAATCAAACAGATCTAAATAAATACACGTGTGTATAGGCAGCCAATATCTGAAGAACATGGAATTTGTAAAATTTTAAGGTTTTTCACACAATGTTTATTTTTATATTGTAGTAATAGATAATTTAATTTAAAGTTTTAAATACTATGTGCTATACAGAGCTGTATTTCATTTCCCTCTTTTCTGAAAGTTATACACTCTGTCTCCTTGTTTATATTTTTTCTTCAATTTTACATTGAAAAATTTCTCCTTAGCAGTGTTATAAAAAAAATGTATTGTAGAAGCATTTATTTTGTTACAAATCATGGTACACTTCTGTTCAGAGAAAGTGGCACACTCGTTTGAGTTGAAGTCCAGCTTCGTAGGCGATCGTGTCCGGCAGTACAGGCGAAGTACGTTTTCGGAAAGCAGCAGTGTTGCTTACTATCAAATGTTTTATCCACATGCAGAGGATTTTGTGTATCTCAGACTCAAAGAAAAGGGCTAACGGAAGAATTGCAGCGTAAAAATTAACTACAATGTCCACGTCTATACTCAAAGTAATGTAAATGTGAAAAATTCGTGAAAAATATATTTAAAGAAATGAATTTTGACGTTCGTGACGAAGTTACAATGCGTTAGATTGACCTCCCTATAACTTAGGGTCCTGCTAGAGGAGACAACCTCGATAAAAAAACCCTATCCCAAGGTGTGAGTTGCACGTGCCGATGGGACAGTGTTGGCTGCAGGGGTAGGTGCAGTCGCGAACGTGGCCTCGGGGATTTCGGTTCGGTCCTCGAGTAGCCTCCATTTTTGGGGGTAGGCCTTCCTCGGCATAGAGGGCATGTCGAGGCGTCAATTTATGGACCCTCCACAATAAACACTTTTTGTATATGGGTAAAAAAACAACTCAAACGGAGGAAAACCCCCAAAACGAGCGCGGCCTTCGAGCCCGCTCCAATTAGTGGAAAAGACAAGTAACGTGCCACGTTACCTTGTTATCAGTATTGTTGAGAAGACCGATAGTAACGATGTTTCTGCAACAACAAAGAAACACGGAGCTGCTACATTGAAGGACTTGTCACCATTCCTTATTAAGAAACAGCTAGACTACGCCGCTGGTTCCGATGTTCCAGAAATAAAGAAGCTGAGAATCGGGAGTCTACTTATTCAGACCAGCACAGATCACCAGACCAACAACCTTTTAAAGTTACGATCTTTGGGCGACTTCCCTGTTAATGTTGAACCCCATCGTCAACTTAACAGTAGTAAAGGTGTGATTCGCCACTGGGATCTGTTAAATGCTGAGGAGGAAGAGATTCTTGAAGCACTCTCAGACCAACATGTGACTGCAATGCAGCGAATAAAGACGCGGAAGTCCGGAGAACTAGTACCAACTGCTTCACTTATACTGAATTTTCAAACGACCACTCTCCCAGACAGGGTACGGGCTGGATATTTGAGACTCAAAGTCGGTCCGTACATCCCTAACCCGATGCTTTGTTTCAAATGCCAGCTCTTTGGGCACACTCAGCCTTCCTGCAAGGCCACTACCGCCCTTTCTGGTAAGTGTAGTCTGCCTGAGCATGGGACCGAACCTTGTTCTTCTGGTCCCAAATGCATTAACTGCCAAGGCGAGCACCCAGTCTGCCATCGTGACTGCCCTTCTTTCCAACAAGAGAAGAAAATCAGAGAGTTGGTCGTCACAGAGAAAATCTCCGCTGGTGAAGCAAAACAACGTCTCCGTGAAAGTATACGCACCACTTTACCTGTGCCATTTGCTACAGTTGCTGCAGCTGCTCTGACCCGTCGCAGTGTGGGTGTACAAACCAGCGACGTGTCAACTCAAACAACAACGATTCCCGTTGTAGCTCGTCCTGCTTCGAGGAAACCAGCAACCACTCCTCGCTCCACAGAGAAGAAGTTGAAGCAGGTGCACACTAAAGAATATTTTCTAAAGTCCAGTAGCTCTCCAGTCAGGGCGGCATCGACCACCCTGAAACTTAAAGCGCAGCTGAAAGCTGCTCGGCGGGCGCTCAAAGCACCCGCCCCCACTCCCCCTTCATCCCCTTCGCCCTCTGTGTCCTTACCCGAGGACATGATACAGGACGAAGCCGCGGATGAAGAATTTATCAAGGTGACAGGGCCTAGAAACAGAGTACGCCTTAAAAGGTAACTATAATACCTCTAGCTATGGCTTATTGTCTCCAATGGAACCTTAACGGTTTCCGTACAAATCTCGAGGAACTGCAAATCTTAATATCTGAATTTGACCCTGCGGTTATATGTCTCCAAGAGACACATTTTCGTCCAAATCAATCAGTGATTCTAAACGGATACACGCTATACAGTACCGACAAGCTTCCTGAGGGTCGTCGTGCACACGGTGGTGTTGCAATTGGTGTTCGAGATACCATCCACTCCACACCAATCTTTCTCACCACCCCCCTCCAAGCTGTCGCCGTGCGGGTCCATCTACCACAGCCAATATCTGTGTGCTGTGTCTACATCACAAGGGAGGAGCGATTCTCTCTTGAGGACCTCCATTGTATATTCGAACAACTTCCGTCTCCTGTAGTTCTTTTAGGCGATTTTAATTCCTACCATCGTTTGTGGGGCTCCGTTCGTACAGAGCCCCGTGGTCAAATTGTAGATCAATTCCGTGAGGCATCAGCTTTAACGTTGCTGAATGATGGAATTCCCACATATTTCAGTCCTTCCTCAGGCACATACTCTGCGTTGGACTTGTCCTACTGCAGTCCCAGCCTTGCTCCTACCACATCTTGGAGCGTTCACCCTGATCTCTGTGGGAGTGATCACTTCCCACTCTTTCTTACTCTGGAACATCTTCAGCACTCACGTGAACAACACCCTCACTGGAATCTCAGTCGGGCCGACTGGGATGCCTTCGAGCGTTCAGTGGACCTTGAAGTCGATCTTGCGGCGACTTTACCACCAATCGACGCCTTAGATGTTTTTGTGTCAGGAGTGCATGATGCTGCACGCACCTCCATTCCACATCCCAGTGGACCTGCGAGGCGACGCCCAGTCCCCTGGTGGACTGCGGAGATCAGTGCAGCCATCAAGGACCGCAATCATGCCCTAGATCGATTTAATAAGAACCACACTGCCGCAAACCTCGAGCAGTTCCGCATTAAACGTGCCCGTGCCCGTCTGCTCATTCGAGCCAGTAAGAAAGCGTGCTGGGTCCAATACGTGTCTTCTCTGACGAAGCAGGCTTCGTCGAAAGCCGTTTGGACCAAAGTACGTCGCATCCAGGGTGGTGCATCTACTCCTCTGAGCGCTGTGGAGCACGATGGGACGTTGTACACAGATTCCGGAAACATAGCTAATATCTTGGCCACGCAGTTTTCTGATGCGTCTAGCTCTGAAAATTATGAACCACGTTTCCGCCGTGAGAAGAACCGTCAGGAACGACGCCCTCTAGTTTTTCGAAGTCATAACACCGAGCCATACAACTCTCCATTCACTGAACGGGAGTACGATCAGGCACTTCGAGATTCTAAGAATACATCTCTTGGAGTGGACAAGATCCACTATGAGATGCTTCGTCATCTGCCCATTGGAGCAAGAAATTTCCTTCTGGCAGTATTCAACAGGCTTTGGTTGGAGGAATCTTTCTCCACTTCCTGGAAAGAAGCTATTATTGTTCTCATCCTGAAACCAGGTAAACAACGCACCGCAGCCTCGAGTTAGAGGCCTATTGCCTTAACTAGCTGTGTGTGCAAATTTATGGAACACATGATCAATAAACGTCTCAAATGGTTTTTGGAGGAAAACTCATTGATAACTAATTTTCAATGTGGTTTTCGCTCCAACCGTTCCACACTGGACCATCTGGTTCAGCTGGAAACACATATTCAGGATGCATTCCTCAACAAGGAACATTTAGTTGCAGTTTTCTTGGACCTCCAGAAGGCATATGACAAAACGAGGCGTGCGTGGCCATATGGCGTACTTTATTAAAAACTTTATATCAGATCGTTTTTTCCGGGTACGTGTTGGGAACTCCTTCTCGGATCATCACGAACAAGAGAACGGTGTCCCGCAGGGCAGCGTATTACGTGTGACTCTGTTTGCCATAGCAGTGAACAGTGTTATGGCAAACATTCTTTCCCCTGTGCATTGCCTCCTCTATGTAGACGACCTCACGATCTTTTGTCGCTCACGGAATCTTGCGTCAGCTTCTCGTCAACTCCAACTGACGATAAACCGTTTGGTTGAGTGGTCCTCCCAAACAGGTTTCACCTTCTCATCCGAGAAATCCGTGTGTGTCCACTTTTGTCGTCAGCGTACATGTCATTTCGATCCTGACCTGTACATGGGGAAATCTCTCCTGTGCTTCGTGAATGAGGTACGTTTCCTGGGCCTCATTTTCGATAAGAAATTAACATGGCTACCTCACCTTCGCCAGTTAAAGTTCTCTTGTATTCGAGTTCTCAACCTTTTACGTATTTTATCTCACACTTCCTGGGGTGCTGATAGGACGATACTGCTTCGCTTGTATCGTGCACTCATCAGGTCGAAGCTTGATTATGCATGTGTTGTATATTCTTCTGCCCGCCCATCTAGACTTCGCATCCTAGACACTGTCCAACATGCTGGTATACGTGTGTGCTCTGGTGCTTTTCGGACCAGTCCAGTCGCCAGTTTGTATGTAGAGGCATCTGAGCCGTCGCTGTCTCTGCGTAGACAGCGGCTGGTAGTGAACTACTTCCTCCATCTTCGCTCGATGCCTTCACATCCCTCATTTCACACCATCTTGACGAGAATAGGCTGGCAAGGTATCGGCTCCGCCCTAGTGCCACTAGACCATTTGGTGTTCGTGCAGACGAGATCCTGTCAGCACTTGGTGTTGACAGTGATCTTCCTGGCGTCTCTCCACTCATTCCGCCCCTCCCTACCTGGGAGTTTCCTGCACCGTCAATCGATTACACTCTGACTGCCCTTCCAAAAGCAGAAACACCAATGGTTGTATACCAGCAACGGTTTTTAGAACTTCGTGCGAAGCACCCCAATTTTAATGTGTTTTACACGGATGGGTCCAAGACAGTGGAATCTGTTGGTTGCGCCTTCGTCCTAGACTCTCAAAGTTCCAGTTACTCGCTACATCCTGCCTATTCCATTTATACGGCAGAGTTGTACGCCATTCTAAAGGCACTGGACTTTGCAGACGTGAATGGGCTGAAGAAAGTCCTTGTGTGCTGTGATTCGACCAGCGTGTTGCAGTCTCTGGATTCGCCGTATTCCCGGCATCCAGTAGTGCAACGCATATTTAGACGGCTTGTGTCCTTATCTGCCAGCGCGGATGTACGCTTCTGTTGGGTCCCTAGCCACGTGGGCATCCTGGGGAACGAAGCAGCAGATGCTGCCGCCAAGTCTGCTGATGCAGGGGGTGTAAGGGGTGACCTTCCACGTAGTACACCCAAATGTCAACCTCACTTCCACGTTAGTGCACCCTGGACTGAAGACTAACGAGGCTCTGGCGACTGGCACCATGGCCACTATAATTTTGTTTGTATTGTCCTGTTTTTTGTCCTTATGTGTGCTGAGTGCCCCTTTACAGCCTCAGCTTTTAATGAAAGTCCGAACATTTTAATATTTTATGATTTTAGTACTGCAAAGGTAGAGTTGCTATTTGTAACGCTAAGGGGCTGGACCCCGTATAATGTGACTGGTGCAAGATAGCCTTAGTGCTGACGCACCCACAATTTTAAATTCAAATTCAAATTCAAATTCTGCTGATGCAGATGGCGACGTTGTCGTCCTCCTTTTGCCTGCTAGCGACCTGCGGAATGTGTTCCGTTGTTGCCTTCTTGACACTTGGCAGGCCGAGTGGGATGCGGAAACGTGGAACAAGCTTCACGCTGTTAAGCCCACCATAGGTGCTTGGCGTTCCTCGTCCCGTCCCTCTCGGCGAGAAGAAGTAATTCTTACTCGCATGCGTCTAGGACACAGCCGTCTAACGCATAGTCACCTGCTCCAAGGGCTGGACCCTCCGTTATGTCGTGTTTCAATGTTTTATTAAGCATTCGACACATTCTCGTTGAATGTGTCGCTCTTGCTTACCTCCGGCAGACTTTTAACCTTTCTGGCTGTTTGTCATCCCTCTTGGGTGATGACAGCAGTATTTTAACAAATGTTTTTACTTTTTTGCGAAGAGCTGGACTCTTCCACCATCTGTAAGGAGGTTTTTTAGTTTGTTTGTTCTGACTCTTTAATGTGTCGTGTTTGTCTCGTGCAGGTCTCTTTACAACCTTGCACTTTTACTTTTTCCTAATAGGCTATCTACACCCCTTTTTTAAAATTTCAGTCAGAATTTTAGATAAGGGGACATTTCCCCGTATACATAGAAGGGTGCGAAATGGCCTTAAGTGCCGACGCACCCAGATATTTTATTTCAATCAATCAATCAATCAAACAATGCGTTAGAATGTGAACTTGGGCTGAGCATGGGTGTTTTTTGTCTCTCTTCACCGTCGCGAGTAGCCGAAAATGGAAGAGAAACAATACCAAATGACAAAAACAACAAAAAAGCTATTAGAATAAGCGAGACGGAAATAGTGCTGTTGTAATTCCCGAAAATGATTCAAGAATTTTTTCTTTCTTTCGAAAATAGTGTTATCCTAGCCCAGGAGAGGGGTGGAAGAATAAATAAACTCCTTTCCCATACACTTTGGCAAACAGAATCGCAAAGTTGCCACTGGACGTGCGATGGGAAAAATAATAGAAATCCGAAAACAAGAAGAGTTTGTCACAGCCAGGGAGGCACATGAGAGGAGGTACCTACCACTGGTTGGATCCACTCACTCTAGAGAGGAAATCTCCTGCTCTTGCATGTCGGTGTCTTACAGGAAGCCATACGTATGATATCTTAGCAAGTGACATGCAGCACTTTTACAAAGTAGTGGGTGTGGTATCTGATAATGAAGCAGACTTTGTGAAGGCATTCAAGGAGTTTTCTGTGAGTGAATCGGATGTGGTGGAAGAATAAATCACAGACATTCTTGCCGAAGGAGATTGTACTTTGCCGCTTCATATCCTCTGTGCAGTTCACCCTTTGCACCTTGTTTCAGATGCCAACTACAAAAGGCTCTTTCGAATTGCATTTACTAAAGCACAGGTATTATGTAACAAATCCAGGCAGTCTTCCCAAGTTGCTGACATCGTGCAAAAACAACTTGGTGCATGTACTCAGTGCATTCCGCTCTATCGGCACTATGTCAGTACTTTGCAAAGCACGAGCAGAAAGTCCATGCAATTTGTAATGTACTTGGCCTGTACAGACTTTTACAAAATTAGATTAAATTTTTCAAGGTAGGTGCGATATTATACGGATGGAAAACTTGGTCCCTTACATTGAAAGAGGAACAAATTAAGAGTATTTGAAAATAATACTCTTAGAAAAATATTTGGACCTAAAAGGGATGAGGAGATGGTTACATAATTCAGAACTAAGGTAAGTCTCCCTAAGTTCGCCACCTTAAGTGTTGTTTCGAGACATGAAAAATTTGCAGTTGATATTTAAAAAAATATATACTTTTCATTTCTCAAGATCCTTGATTTATCATTTGGCCGGCAAATCAGTTTTCATTACATCAAAATACGTAGATGTATGCACATATATCTATACATGAATATACATACACACTTATCATCATCTCCAATATTTTTTTAACGTACTACAGTAGTTAAGTCAATATACGTAAAATTCTACTATTCAAACAAACCAATCGGGGTGTAAGGGGTACCTTCCACGTAGTACACCCTGGACTGTAGACTAACGAGGCTCTGGCGACTGGCACTATGGTCAGTATAATTTAGTGTGTGTTGTCCTGTTTTTTGTCCTTGTGTGTGTGCTGAGTGCCCGTTTAGAGCCTCAGCTTTTAACAAAAGTCAGAAGATTTTAAGATTTTTAGTTATGCAACGTTAGAGCTATCATTTGTAATGAACCCCCTCCATGTAGGACTGCCTTGACGGGGCGAGGGGGCTTAGTAGGGAGGTCAATTTCATCTCATCATTTCACCCATTCTTCATATCCATATCTCACGTTTTTCACCATTCCATCACGTCATTCATCTCCATATCTTTGACCTCCCTCTAAGAAACTTTTGTAGGGAGGTCATTTTCATCTCATCATTTCACTCATTCTTCACATCCATATCTCACGTTTTCACCATCCCATCACTTCATTCATCTCCATATCTTTGACCTCCCTATAACTAAGGGTCCTGCTAGAGGAGACAACCTCGATAAAAAAACCCTATCCCAAGGTGTGAGTTGCACGTGCCGATGGGACAGTGTTGGCTGCAGGGGTAGGTGCAGTCGCGAACGTGGCCTCGGGGATTTCGGTTTGGTCCTCGAGTAGCCTCCATTTTTGGGGGTAGGCCTTCCTCGGCATAGAGGGCATGTCGAGGCGACAATTTATGGACCCTCCACAATAAATCTTTTTGTATATGGGTACAAAAAACAACTCAAACGGGGGGAAACCCCCAAAACGAGCGCGGCCTTCGAGCCCGCTTCAAATATTGGAAAAGACAAGTAACGTGCCACGTTATCTTGTGATTAGTATTGTGCAGAAGACCGAGAGTAACGATGAATCTGCAACAACAAAGAAACATGGAGCTGCTACATTAAAGGACTTGTCACCGTTTCTAATCAAGAAACAGCTAGACTACGCCGCTGGTTCAGACGTACCAGAAATAAAGAAGCTGCGAAACGGGAGTCTACTTATCCAGACCAGCACAGATCACCAGACCAACAACCTTTTAAAGTTAAGATCTTTGGGCGACTTCCCTGTTAATGTTGAACCTCACCGTCAACTTAACAGTAGTAGAGGTGTGATTCGCCACTGGGATCTGCTAAATGCTGAGGAGGAAGAGATTCTTGAAGCACTCTCAGACCAACATGTGACTGCAGTGCAGCGAATAAAGACGCGTAAGTCCGGAGAACTAGTACCAACTGCTTCACTTATACTGACGTTTCAATCGACCACTCTCCCAGACAGGGTACGGGCTGGATATTTGAGACTCAAAGTCCGTCCATACATCCCTAACCCGATGCGTTGTTTCAAATGCCAGCACTTTGGGCACACTCAGCCTTCCTGCAAGGCCACTACCGCCCTTTGTGGTAAGTGTAGTCTGCCTGAGCATGGGACCGAACCTTGTTCTTCTGGTCCCAAATGCATTAACTGCCAAGGCGAGCACCCAGTCTGGCATCGTGACTGCCCCTCTTTCCAACAAGAGAAGAAAATCAGAGAGTTGGTCGTCACAGAGAAAATCTCTGCTGGTGAAGCGAAACAACGTCTCCGTGAAAGCATACGCACCACTCTACCTGTGCCATTCGCTACAGTTGCTGCAGCTGCTCTTACCCGTCGCAGCATAGGGGTACAAACCAGCGACGTGTCCACCCAAACGACAACGCTTTCCGTAGTAGCTCGCCCTACTTCAAGGAAACCAGCAATCACTCCTCGCTCCACAGAGAAAAAGTTCAAGCAGGTACATACGAAAGAATACTTTCTGAAGTCCAGTAGCTCTCCAGTCAGGGTGGCAGCCACCACCCTGAAACTTAAGGCGCAGCTGAAAGCTGCCCGGCGTTCGCTCAAAGCACCCGCCCCCACTCCTCCTCCTTCATCCCCTTCGCCCTCTGTGTCCTTACCCGAGGACATGATACAGGACGAAGCCGCGGATGAAGAATTTATCAAGGTGACAGGGCCTAGAAATAGAGTACGCCTTAAAAGGTAACAATAACACCTACAGCTATGGCTTATTGTCTCCAATGGAACCTTAACGGTTTCCGTACACATCTCGAGGAACTGCAAATTCTAATATCTGAATTTGACCCTGCCATTATATGTCTCCAAGAGACACATTTTCGTCCAAATGAATCAGTGATTCTGAACGGATACACGCTTTACCGCACCGACAAGCTTCCTGAGGGTCGTCGTGCACACGGTGGTGTAGCAATCGGTGTTCGAGATAACATCCACTCAACGCCAATCTTTCTCACCACCCCCCTCCAAGCTGTCGCCGTGCGGGTCCATCTACCACAGCCAATATCTGTGTGCTGTGTCTACATCACAAGGGAGGAGCGATTCTCTCTTGAGGACCTCCTTTCTATATTCGAACAACTTCCGTCTCCTGTAGTTCTTTTGGGCGATTTTAATTCCTACCATCGTTTGTGGGGCTCCGTTCGTACAGAGCCCCGGGGTCAAATTGTAGATCAATTCCGTGAGGCATCAGATTTAACGTTGCTGAATAATGGGACTCCCACATATTTCAGCCCTTCCTCTGGCACATATTCTGCGTTGGACTTGTCCTTTTGCAGTCCCAGCCTTGCTCCTACCACATCTTGGAGCGTTCATCCTGATCTCTGTGGGAGTGATCACTTCCCTCTCATTCTTACCTTCGAACATCTTCAGCAATCACGTGAACAACACCCTCACTGGAATCTCAGTCGGGCCGACTGGGAAGCCTTCGAGCGCGCAGTGGACCTTGAACTCGATCTTGCGTCGACTTTACCACCAATTGACGCCTTAGATGTCTTTGTGTCAGGAGTGCATGATGCTGCACGCACCTCCATTCCACATCCCAGTGGACCTGCGAGGCGACGCCCAGTCCCCTGGTGGACTGCGGAGATCGGTGCAGCCATCAAGGACCGCAATCATGCTCTCGATCGATTTAATAGGAACCACACTGCCGCAAACCTCGAGCAGTTCCGCATTAAACGTGCCCGTGCCCGTCAGCTCATTCGAGCCAGCAAGAAGGCGTGCTGGGTCCAATACGTGTCTTCTCTGACGAAGCAGACTTCGTTGAAAGCCGTTTGGACCAAAGTACGTCGCATCCAGGGGGGTGCATCTACTCCTCTGAGCGCTCTGGAGCACGACGGGACGTTGTACACAGATTCCGGAGACATAGCTAATATCTTGGCCACGCAGTTTTCTGGTGCGTCCAGCTCTGTAAATTATGAACCACGTTTCCGCCGTGAGAAGGACCGTCAGGAACGACGCCCTCTCGTTTTTCGAAGTCATAACACCGAGCCATACAACTCCCCATTCACTGAATGGGAGTTCGATCAGGCACTTCGAGATTCTAAGAACACAGCTCCTGGAGTGGACAAGATCCACTATGAGATGCTTCGTCATCTGCCCATTGGAGCAAGAAATTTCCTTTTGGCGGTATTCAACAGGCTTTGGTCGGAGGACTCTTTCCCCACTTCCTGGAAAGAAGCTATTATTGTTCCCATCCTGAAACCAGGTAAACAACGCACCGCAGCCTCGAGTTACAGGCCTATTGCCTTAACTAGCTATGTGTGCAAGTTGATGGAACGCATGATCAACAAGCGTCTCACCTGGTTTTTGGAGGAAAACTCTATGATAAGTAATTTTCAATGTGGTTTTCGCTCCAACCGTTCCACACTGGACCATCTGGTTCAGCTGGAAACACATATTCAGGATGCATTCCTCAACAAGGAACATTTAGTTGCACTTTTCTTTGACCTCCAAAAAGCATATGACACAACGTGGCGTTTTGGCATCCTAAAGCAGCTCCATTCTTGGGGCGTCCGTGGCCATATGGCGTACTTTATTAAAAACTTTTTATCAGATCGTTTTTTCCGCGTACGTGTTGGGAACTCCTTCTCGGATCTTCACGAACAAGAGAACGGTGTCCCGCAGGGCAGCGTATTAAGTGTGACTCTGTTTGCCATAGCAGTGAACAGTGTTATGGCAAGCATTGTTGCCCCTGTACATGGTCTTCTGTATGTAGACGACCTCACGATCTTTTGTCGCTCACGGAATCTCGCGTCAGCTTCTCGTCAACTCCAACTGACGATAAAACGTTTGGTTGAGTGGTCCTCCCAAACAGGTTTCACCTTCTCATCCGAGAAATCCGTGTGTGTTCACTTTTTTCGTCAGCGTACATGTCATTTAGATCCTGACCTGTACATGGGGAAGTCTCCCCTGTGCTTCGTGAATGAGGTCCGCTTCCTGGGCCTCATTTTCGATAAGAAATTAACATGGCTACCTCACCTTCGCCAGTTAAAGTTCTCTTGTCTTCGAGTTCTCAACCTTTTACGCGTTTTATCTCATACTTCTTGGGGTGCTGATAAGACGGTATTGCTTCGCCTATACCGTGCACTCATCAGGTCGAAGCTAGATTATGGATGTGTTGTGTATTCTTCTGCTCGCCCATCTAGACTTCGCATCCTAGACACTGTGCACCATGCTGGTATACGTGTGTGCACTGGTGCCTTTCGGACCAGTCCAGTCGCCAGTTTGTATGTAGAGGCATCTGAGCCGTCGCTGTCTCTGCGAAGACAGCGGCTGGTAGTTAACTACTTCCTCCATCTTCGCTCGATGCCTTCACATCCTTCATTCCACACCATCTCAGACGAGGGTAGGCTGGCAAGGTATCGGCTCCACCCTAGTGTCACTAGACCATTTGGTGTTCGTGCAGACGAGATCCTGTTAGCACTTGGTGTTGACAGTGATCTTCCTGGCGTCTCTCCACTCATTCCGCCTCTCCCTACCTGGGAGTTTCCTGCACCTTCTATCGATTTTTCTCTGACTGCTCTTCCAAAGTCAGACACACCAATGGTTGTATACCAGCAACGGTTTTTAGAACTTCGTGCGAAGCACCCCAATTTTAATGTGTTTTACACGGATGGGTCCAAGACATTCGAATCAGTTGGTTGCGCCTTCGTCCTAGACTCTCAAAGTTCCAGTTACTTGCTACATCCTGCCTGTTCCATCTATACGGCAGAGTTGTACGCCATTCTAAAGGCACTGGACTTTGCAGACGTCAATGGTCTGAAGAAAGTCCTTGTGTGCTGTGATTCGACCAGCGTGTTGCAGTCTCTGGATTCGCCGTATTCCCGGCATCCAGTAGCGCAACGCATATTCAGACGGCTTGTGTCCTTATCTGCCAGCACAGAAGTACACTTCTGTTGGGTCCCTAGCCACGTGGGCATTCAGGGGAACGAAGCAGCTGATGCTGCCGCCAAGTCTGCTGATGCAGATGGCGACGTTCTCGTCCACCTTTTGCCAGCTAGCGACCTGCAGAATGTGTTCCGTTCTCGCCTTCTTGACACTTGGCAGACCGAGTGGGATGTGGAAACGGGGAACAAGCTTAACGCTGTTAAGCCCACCATAGGTGTTTGGCGTTCCTCGTCTCGTCCCTCTCGGCGAGAAGACGTTATTTTTACCCGCCTGCGTATAGGACACAGCCGTCTCACGCATGGTCACCTACTGCAAGGGCTGGACCCTCCGTTGTGTCGTACTTGTAATGTTATTTTAAGCATCCGACACATTCTCGTTGAATGTGTCGATCTTGCTTACCTCCGGCAGACTTTTAACCTTTCCGGCTGTTTGTCATCCCTCTTGGGTGATGACAGCAGTATTTTATCACATGTTTTTAGTTTTTTGCGAAGAGCTGGACTCTTCCACCGTCTGTAAGGAGGTTTTTAGTTTATTCTGACTTTTTAATGTGTTGTGTTTGTCTCGTGCAGGTCTTTTTACAACCTTGCACTTTTAGTTTTTCTTAAGGGGCAATCTACACCCCTTTTTTAAATCTCAGTCAGAATTTTAGATAAGGGGACATTTCCCCGTATACACAGAAGGGTGCGAAATGGCCTCAAGTGCCGACGCACCCATATATTTTTTTTTTTTTAAATTTTTTTTTTCATTTGTAATGATAAGGGG
Organism: Lepisma saccharinum; assembly: GCF_977018435.1. NCBI lineage: Eukaryota > Metazoa > Arthropoda > Insecta > Zygentoma > Lepismatidae > Lepisma > Lepisma saccharinum. Next base: position 5,788,814 of record NW_028142899.1, on the reverse strand, counting down.
CTGGCCCCTGTATAATATGACAGATGCAAAATAGCCTAAGTGCTGACGCACCCAACATTTTAAATTCAAATTCAAACAAACCAATCACTACACTATGCTAGTACTAGGAAATTTGTGTACTGTTCTGGTTTCATCAATTTAATATGCTGAACTATACAGACTAAATAATATTACGGCGCACTTTACTTAACATTACGTTCTCTTTAACATATTTCCTTGCACTTAAATTTTTAAAAATATATTTATGTAACACTTCTGAAAGAACAAAAAAACATGATTCGCTATAAATCAACTTTGTAAGAATTACAATATCTGCATCTGGTTAAATTCACAAAGCACACTATAGACATTAAAGCAATACTAAGAATTTTGTGTGCGTGTGTGTTTTCGGATCCAAGATTGTCAGCATTGTTGGATACATCTTCATTTATAGTTTTAAGCTTTGAGAGATATTTATGTTAATCTAGTTTCGAACATCTCCACAAGTTTGTTATCGAGGGACTGATTGTGTATGGTTTCCCGAGTGTGACAATTGACCACACTTGTGGTGTATTGTTTATTTTTGTCTATACACAAGTAAGGGCCTAGATATAAGTTGCATGCAGTACTTTTTAATGCTTGTATGCCAAGGACTGTTTTGCTGATGGTTTTTCATGAACACAAGTTCACCTACCACTTCCCTACTTGATTGAAGTGCATCAAAGTTGGCCAATTTCTTGCTGCTCTTCTGCTTATTTTTTGAACTAGCCATCATCCACTTGGGTGGTGCTGTTCAGACGTAGTTCTGAAGGCGTGAAATCAAACTGGTCTGAGATAGTTGTTTAACAACACCAAAGGATCATTTACATAGCCTGGTCACTTTGCATGATTTTCTTCACATAAAACTTGCATCAATCGATTTAATGCGGCATGGTACCTTTCCACCAGATTTGAGTTTGGATGGTAATGTGGAGTAAAATATCTAAACTGCTGTCAATTGTCACATATGATGACATCAGGTATTGAAACGGTGTGCTGACAGTGTGTTCGCCTTGCCAATCACCCGCAACACAAATACCACGAACCCTAACGCCAACTGTTTGATAACCGGTGGTGGCATATAGTGGTTCATATCAACTTTAAACTGTAGGCCCAGTCTCGATTAGCCTTACTATGCATAAAGTGGACTTAAAACACCAAATCCACCTATCTTCCATCGAGATCTACTGTTTTACGTCAGATTTCATATTTTCCCACGAGAAATACCTAAATATTTGGTTAATTTTTTAGTGGTTGCAAAGTGTCCTGATTTGTCATGGAAGTGAATTAACATGTTTCCAATCAGATGTGAGGGTATGCCCACTCTCAGCCTTGAAGGATCATGGAAATCCCTTAAACATAAGATGTTTTCGGGGTGTAAGGGGTGCTCCTTCCACGTAGTGCAGCCAATAGTCAACCTCTCTTCCACGTAGTACACCCTGGACTGCAGACTAACGAGGCTCTGGCGACTGGCCCCAAGGCCAGTATAATTTTCTTTGTGTTGTCCTGTGTTTTGTCCATATTTGTGCTGAGTGCTCCTTTACAGCCTTAGCAGTAGTGTCAATATGTGACTCCCACTGCAACTCTGATTTCTTGACCAAACGACCACAAAAAGTTGAAAAACTCACTTTCTCTCCACGTTCCGCGCCTCATTTATTGCGCTGACGATGTTTCACGGGCGCAGAAAAGCAGTGATGAGTGAAAGATGAGCTCTCATCCTCTCATCCTCTCATCTTCTCATCCTCTCATCTTCTCATCTTCTCATCCTCCAAAATGTTTGTAGATCGTGACCTTTGTAAACCTCTCTCTCGAGAACGATGTGCCACACACACACACACACACACACACACACACACACACACACACACATACACTCATTTTCTCTCCACGTTCCGTGCCTTATTTATTACGCTGGCGATGTTTCAGGGCGCAGAAAAGCAGTGATGAGTGAAAGATGAGCTCTCATCTTCTCATCTTCTTATTCTCTTATTTTTGAAGGACCAAATGTTTGTAGATCGTGACCTTTGTAAACCTCTCTCTCGGGAACGATGTGGCACACACATACACACGCGCGCGCGTGTATCATTTTCTCTCCCTGTTCCGCGCCTTATTTATTGCGCTGACGATGTTTCACGGGAGCAGAAAAGCAGTGATGAGTGAAAGATGAGCTCTCATCCTCTCATCCTCTTATTCTTGAAGGATGAATGCACCTTATTGTAATTTTCCAAATCCCGGCCAAAATGTTTGTAGATCGTGACCTTTGTAAACCTCTTTTTTTCGGGAACAATGTGGTGCACACACATAAACACGCATGAGGTGGAACTGTCAACGGGGTTCATTGCCATCCGCTTCCGCAGTGGACGACTCCACCCTCGGCAACCACAAACGGCAACAAACTTCCCGAACCTAATTATCTCGCATCCACTTCTACCCAAAACGAATCTGTAAGAGGATGCGAGGAAAAAATGATCAAATACCATGATAAACACGCATGAGGTGGAACTGTCAACGGGGTTTATTGCCATCTGCTTCCGCAGTGGACGACTCCACCCTCGGCAACCACAAACGGCAACAAACTCCCCGATCGAATACCATGATAAACACGCATGAGGTGGAAGTGTCAACGGGGTTCATTGCTAGGATATTGACTATAGCCCTCATTGTGTTTTCACCAAGGGGGTCGCGGTTCCTATATAACGCACCAGTTTCTCTTTTTGTACATCATTATCATAGTGAACCTCAATCGTGGCAGTTTAGTATTCTTAATTGTTTGTCTGATAGTATACATATATATCATCGTGGAAGTTTTAGTGAGCTACAAGTTTTATTTTGAAGTCTCTCTATTTTTCTTGAAAGGTGAACGTCAATTGTGGCAGTTCAGTATTTTTTAATTTGTTTGTCTGGCAGTATACATATATATCATCGTGGAAGTTTTAGTGAGCTACAAGTTTTTGAAGTCTCTCTATCTCTCTTGAAAGGTAAGTTCTTTTTCATGATATATATATATATTTATTTTGTTTTGCGTCTGACACACACACACACATATTCAGAGGAATCATAAAAATTGACACACACACCTCCTACAACAGTGTGTGCACTGTTCGCGTCTAATATATATATGTACTTGTGGAAGGAAAAAAAATGTTTAACATTTTTCAACTTTTTTTTTCTTCTGTTTCAGTGCGCTTTCCCCTACCACCACCACCATCACCACAACCCCCCCCCCAAAAAAATTTCTCTGTATATATATATATAAATAACAGAGGGAAAAAATGGAATCACAACCAGGTCCCTCCGGTCTTTGCGGGAAAGTGGCATGTCGCAACTGTGGAATATTAATTTCTAAACCTAACATTGCTAGGCATTTGAAAAAATGTCGTCTACCGGATCATGATGTCGTAGTCCCGCCGGCAAAGAAATCTCGCATTGATGGGCATGAAGGCGGTGCTTTGAATAAAAGTGCACGCATCATGACCTATAAATCTGGAAGTGAAAAGTGTGACTCGAGCATCTTCCTCGACAAAGTGAAATCGCGGGTAGTCGATCAATTACGTGATTGCCTCGTCAATGTTGCAATTAAAATTCATCTCGTCTTGACCCTGCTGTATGAGAAAGTTGTCTCGTCCGAGTCAAGCACTTTCAGCTTTTACGTAGGGTGTGAAGGCTTACACGATGACAATAACGAGGATCTTGACGAGATAGTGACACGGCTATTTGAGCACTTGACACAAAAACAAGAAGAGTTTGAAGGTAGAGGAAGTGGGTGGACTCTTTGCGGTGAGAATCACGCGTTAGAACTTCGAGTCTGCAATTTCAAACCATTACGCAGCGCTCAAAAAAAAACAAAAAAACAAAAAAAGCAAAATGCAGTGTTGAACATACAAAGTAATGATCAGAAGAGTTTCCTATGGTCTGTCATCACCGCATTACACCCAGCTAATAATGTTAACCCCGAACGTCTGTCCAATTACAGAGGATATGAGGGGAGATACGAGAATATGATGAGAGGAATTTCCTATCCTGTGCCCCTGAATAAGATCAATCAATTTTTAAAAAACTATAGAGAGGAAAAAGGAGAAGATATCGATATTTCTGTGTTTGGGGTTGACGATTCCGGCAATATTCGTGTGTTAAGACCTGCTAGAAGCCAGAATAATGTAATTCGACTCTTGCTTGTAGATGGCCGTTACAGTTTGATACGGAATTTTTCTCGCCTACTCGGAAGACAGATGAGCAAGAATCGCGATAAGATCGAAATTTGCGATCGGTGTTTGAGAATTTTTCGCGGGGGTAAGAAGATGAGAGAACAGCACAAGTGTTTTGGCTCCGTGAATGCAGAACCCGAAGATGTCATGCCGGAACCCGGAACCAAGATGAAATTTCAGAAACACCAGGCTCTTCTCCACCATCCCGTCGTCCTTTATGCCGATTTTGAAAGCTTCCAAGTTCCCATGACGTCTTGCGACCCTGATCCCTCTACCTCAAGCACGATCCAAATTTTTCACCACGAGCCTTGCAGTTTCTCCATCTACGGAGAAAAATTGAATGATGTCATCTTGTATTGCGGACCCGATGCGGCAAAACATTTTGTTAAGAAGATAGCGGAATGCGCGAGAGAACTTGCACCCAGCCTGAAAGGCTCTTACGTTTCTCCACCTGCTCTCACGACGGAACAACAACGGGGACATGACGCGGCGACAAGATGCGCGGAGTGTAACCAGGCTTTCACCGCCGAAAATTACAAGGTCGTCCACCATGACCACCAGAATGGATTATTTCTGAGCACCATCTGTAATTCGTGCAATCTCAAGATTAAGGAGTCGCATTTTGTTGCCGTGTTTCTGCACTACACGGAGAAGTACGATACGCATCTCTTCGTTAAAGAGCTCTACAACATAACTTCTCGAATCAGCATCATTCCGAGAACGAGCGAGAAGTACATCGCGGTGAGAGTGTGGATCCCTCTCCAAGAAGGAGGAAGTGTGGAAGTGCGAATCCTGGACTCTTACAATTTCCTGTCCTCCAGCCTCGCAAGCCTTGCATCTCAACTTGGCGACGAAGATCTTGTGGCCACCAAGCAAAAATGTTTTTCGGGGAGAGATGAGAATTTGAATCTGTTGCGTCGCAAGGGCGTCTACCCCTACGAGTACGTCAACGATTTCGAGAAATTTGACGAGACGGAACTCCCACCCCGGAAGGCATTTTATTCTCATCTTACGGAGGACGTCTGTTCCGAAGAGGACTACGAACACGCTCGTAGTGTATGGAGGGCATTCAATTGCCAAACTTTTCGCGATTATTACGATCTCTATCTGAAATTGGACGTGACTCTCCTCATGGATATTTTCGAATCGTTTCGTAAGAGATGCATCGCAATATACAAGTTGGATCCTGCGTATTTCTTCACGACGCCGGGGTTGACTTGGGAATCGATGATGAAATATACCAACGTGGAACTGGGACTCATCGCAGAGAAGAAACAGTATGCTTTCATGGAGAGTGCGATACGCGGTGGCATCGTCCAATGCCCCCGACGCCATGCTCAGGCAAACAATCCTCATACGCCTGGTTACGATGCATCGAAGCCCAACACCTATATTGTCTACTGGGATGTCAACAACCTGTACGGCCACTCCATGTCCCAGTGTCTTCCCATCAGCGACTACGCGTGGATGACCGAAGAGGAACTCTCCTGCGAAGATTTTCTCAACTGGAGCGAAGATAATGAATGGGGCTGTTTCTTGGAAGTCGATCTCGATTATCCCGAAAGGCTTCACGAGAAACATCACGGATTGGCCCTGGCCCCCACCAAAGAGAAGCCACCTGGAGGATCGGAGCCAAAACTAATACTAAGTATGGGGAACAAGCGGAATTACATTCTGCACTACCGACTCCTCCAATTTTACATAAGTCACGGCTTGCAGTTGAAGAAAGTTCATAGAGGATTAAAGTTCCGACAGAGCAAATGGCTGGAACCCTACATAACCGAGAACACGCGCCGCAGAGCGCAATCGACATCGCCTGCAGACAAGGATCTGTACAAACTGTTCAATAACGCCATCTACGGCAAGACGATGGAGAACGTGCGTAATTACATCGACGCAACGTTGGTCACGGAGGAAAAGAAATTTGAGAAGATCGTCGCGTCCCCCTACTTCAAAAACTTCACCATTTTCGACGAGAATCTGGTATTCGTCGAGAAGAACAAGAAGCAAGTGATGCTCAACAAGCCGATTGCCATAGGTGCCACTGTCCTTGAACTATCAAAATTGCACATGTACCAATCGTACTACGATCAGTTTCAACCTTTTTATGGAGATAACATCCAAATATGTTATATTGACACGGATAGCTTCATTTTTCTAATCCAAAACACACCAAACCTCGAACGTGATCTGACTAAGATGAAGCATCTGTTTGATTTTAGCAACTTACCATCAGGCCATCACTTACATTCGGCAGAAAACAAAATGACCATAGGAAAGTTCAAAGATGAAGTTGGCGGGAAGTACATCAACGAATTTGCGGGGCTTCGTGCCAAAATGTACTGTGTAAAGATTGCAGAAGAAAAAGAGATCAAGAAAGCGAAGGGTGTGGGAAAAATAAGTACCAGCAAATTTAGCATGCAAGACTACAAGGAATGCCTTTTTCATAGTAAAAGGCAACTCAGCGCCGATCATCGCATTACAAGTAAATTGCATGATTTGTACACGACGCGCGTAACCAAAGTAGCATTGGATGCAACAGACAACAAGTTACGTGTTCTCGATTGTAAAATCCACACGAGAGAGTGGGGCCACTGCAATGGAAGCGATAAATGTGACGTGTGTTAACTGTAACCCCATAGCCATGAAGTCCGCTGTGTCTTTTGCCATTCTTCAAAAAAACAGACGGGGGAAAAGAGGGGCCTCGGGCGATGAAAAGTTGCAAGCTGTTATTATGTCGTTAAGCCCGCTCTAAACGAGGCTCATTAAATTCAACTCTTATTTTTCATCGCCCGAGGGCCCCTCTTTTCCTCCATCTGTTTTTTGAAGAATAGCAAAAGACACAGCGTGTTAAATAACTAACAAGGACAATGAATCTCTTTGGTTTTCGCAAACAAAGCAACATGGACACTGCATCACCAAATTTCAATAACCTCTTACCTTCCGTGTTATCTAAACTCAATGGTCTACTAATTGTACATCTTAATAGTATATGGACGAAAATGAATGACGATGTGGGCAAGATGTTTTATGTTTTTAATAACAATTTATATTTCTATGAAATTCCGATCGACGGGAAACTTCAAATCACCGTGAATCCGGAAAACGCAGGCGAAATCAAAATTTCTACCGGCAAGAACATTTTTCGAATCAAGCACGACAAGGTACTTTCTAACATGTCGTACGATGTGTCTGCAGGAGATTATTTTTACGTGGAACTCCTAGGAGATTACGACAAACTTATTCCTCTCTTCGTAGAATTACGAATCGTCTATCCTATTATAAATAACCGTTAACCAAAAATGCCTAACGACATTTTCCGCAACACCAAGCGTGTAGACCATGCAGAAGAGATTCTCATGCTGGATGTTCGAGTTAAGAAGTTGAGGACCGATTTGATCGCTTTGCAGGAGACCTTAAACAAAAGTTTAGAGTCTGAGATCGCTACGCTCCAAACGCAATGTCTCGATCCCATTCTGAAAATCGATTCCGAACTGAAAACACTGATAAAAAATTATGTTGACGTACCTTCTTACGACAACATTCAAAATATACAGTTGAGCATGGATTCGCTTCAAAATGATTTGGCCAAATTACAGCAATTTCAATCGAAAAATGAAGATTTGGAAAAATTGAAACTCGAAATCGAAAAGCGAACTTCCGCAATAGAAAAGAATTTCTCTGAACTTCAAACCGTCGTGAATGATATTGATGTAGAACGCTTGCAGGTCGTTGTTTCTAAATTACAAGAAGAATTCACCGGCACGTTGGAAGAAATCAAATCCAAGTTGCAGACTTTGGAAGATACAATGACGAACCTACCATCGTCGAACGAACTGCAGGTCATCGGTAAAAGCGTCGCGAACATAAAAATTCAACTGGAGGCTTATCAAGATTTCGAACACATTCAAACCACCATCGCTACGCTTCAGGCGTCTCTGGAGTTGATCAACGAAGAAATTAAAAATATTCACGCTGAAGCAAGTGTGTTGACGAGTATTCAGGACACGTTAAGCACGGTTCAGCAGAAGATCCAATATTTGGAAAATTTGAACGTCGAATCCAATCTTACTCATTTTCATCACGTACTGGACAACATACAGGGTGACTTGGAATCGTTACGAACGAGCGTGCCTTCAAGCGAAGATTTGGAAAAATTGAAAACGGCGGTGACGGCACTATCCGATTCGAGTGACATCAAAAGTTCGTTGAGCGATCTCGAGAGTAAAGTGGCCAATCTCCCCACCTCCAAAGAATTACACGCTTTGAAAAGGAACATATCACGTATGCTGAAACGACTGGAAACGGAAACGGCGAACGTGGTACAGATTCGAGACGAACTTGCTTCGCTGGTGTCGACGCTGCCCACTTCGCAGAGCGTCGCCGACCTTCACACGCAGTTTACAGACATGCGAATCATCGTGAACGATCTTACCGAGAAGAGCTCGAAATTGAATCAAATCGAGAACCTTCAGAACATTGTCGTCAACATCAGAGATCAAGTTGGAGTGCTGGAATCAACGCAGGAATCGACGCTGGCCTCTTTCCGTGCCAAGTTGCAAGAACTCAACGAAAGCTACAAGCAGTTGAACGTGGAAGTGAAAATCAAACCGTCATTTTCTACCGTAACGGATACCATAGTCGAACATTTGTTGCCCGTACAAAACACACTGGGTCAGCTTCACAGCAACCTCGTTAGCGTCGATACTAAATTCGCTAACCTGCATTCTCTGCAAGCCATCGAAATCAACAGTGTACCCAATCAACAGAGAATCTCCACATTCGTCGAAGGTAACAAACTGTACATGCTACATCCTTATCATCCGTACTACAAGTTTCTCCTCGATGGCACAATTCAGATAAACGAATTTTCGTACTGGTCTCACGGTAGAAAAGCTAGCGTTCCCACCATGACTTTGATATCGAATCGTGGCGTCCAGAAAGCAGGAAACATTCCTCTGGCACGTTGGAACGAAACGCGCAACATATATGAAATACACGAAGACGAAGATCTTACCGTTTTCGACGTGAGTGCCGGCGATAAGCTGATCATTCAAAACACGAGCGAAGTGCCACCCTCTTTGAATCCCATCACGCTGGTGCTTCTCTTCAAACGTAATCTCTAAAAATAATAAAAATGTCTAGGCAAGCTATCGTCCAAGAATTGCATAAACCTGCACGCCGCAACTACAAACGTTTGGCTGTGGTAACCAAGGGAATCGACGACCTCTGGGAAAGTGACCTCGTGGAGATGAGTAGCGGCAAGTTAAAAAACGTGCATAAATTGAACAAGGGCAACAAGTACCTCCTCACCGTCATAGACACATTTTCGAAATTCGCATGGGCTCTACCTTTGAAGGCGAAAACAGGAACGTGCGTCACGGAAGCATTCAAGACAATTTTTCGCGAAAGCGGCGGTAGACGACCTCGGTTTCTGCACACGGACAAAGGGAAGGAATTTTACAATGCCGTATTCCAAAAGTTTATTCGGAAACACAACGTTCAACATTACTCGACCTTCAGTGACGTCAAGGCCAGCATCGTGGAAAGATTCAATCGCACTCTGAAATCGCGCATGTGGTCACGCTTCACGCTTCAGGGAAGCTACAAGTGGGTCACTATTCTTCCGGAACTTGTTAACGACTATAATCACACACGGCACGCAACGATAGGCATGAAGCCAGCTGACGTTACCAGGTCTGACGAGCAACGTTTAATTTCTAGCGTTTACTGTCCAAAGTACACGCCCACGACAAAAAAAGCTAAATACAAAATTGGAGAACAGGTGAGGGTTAGTAAATTGAAGCGAACGTTCGACAGGGGTTTTACACGAAACTGGAGTACTGAACTTTTTACCGTGGTTCGAGTTCTACCCGGGAACCGTCACACGTATATAATAAAAGACAGTGGCGGTGAAATTTTATTGGGGCGCTTCTACGAGGAGGAACTCTCTAAAACTAAATACCCCGACACGTACCTTATCGAAAAAGTTTTGCGCAAGAGAGGCAACAAACTTTTGGTGAAATGGCTGGGACTTCCGGAAACAAGTTGGATCGATTCAAACGAAGTGATTCTATGAGTACGTGGAATGTTGTGAAACGTTTACCTAATTCGGAAAGTCAAACGAGAAAAAAAAAGAACGGCGAATTGCTTCCCGACAGCATCCGCTGTCTGATCGTAGGTCCTTCGGGGTGTGGGAAAACGACACTGCTCGTGGACAATTTTCTCCTCGCACCGAATTGGTTAGATTGGAAGAACAGGCACCTGTACGTGTTCTCGAAAAGTTTGGAGCAATCCAAATACCAGCAACTGATGAAACTGTACGATGGTCTGGATATTGCAACGTTCGCCTCGGAAATAAAACCACTCGACGATTGTTGTGAAAATTCAGTCGTTGTGTTCGACGACGCCATCCTGGAAAATCAAAATGAAATTCGCAACTTTTTCACGCAAGGTCGTCACAAAGGAATGGATTGCTTCTACCTAGCTCAAACGTTTTCCAAAATTCCAAAACAGTTAGTACGCGACAACGCTAATTTCATATGTTTGTTTCGTCAAGATCACACCAACCTCAAGCACGCGTACGATGACTACGTAGGCGGAGACATGAACTACAATCAATTTTCGGAAGGCTGCTCTTCTTGCTGGAACGGTGACGATTTCGGATTCGTGACGATCGACATGACGAGGAAACCCAACGACGGAAAATACAGAAACAAAATCAACGACTTTCTAAACGTTGCAACGTTGTGAGAAACGACGTATATAAATAACATCATGACGAAACGAAAAATTGAAGACGAAAATCTCAAGCTTCGCGATTACCTCGCGAAACGCTTCAAAGGTTGGAAATCCGAGAATCGCGGATTCTACGAAGAGAAGAAACGTCAGGATCAACCTGTGATTGATGCCATCAGCGGTCTAGGTAAAGAAATTAAAAGTGTCACGGAACAAAATAAAAATTTGATCAACGAACTCGTACCACTCGCAGCTAAAAGTTACGCCGTACCCACGCCCATTTCGAGCATTCCTTCGACGCCATTCGAACTGAAGGATGCACCGGCACGACGTCGAGCTATTGGTAGCACGTCGTCTTCGGATAAAATCGAGTTGGGGCCTTTGGCACGAGACTACCTGAGCACGGGGAAGTTCGACAAGGATGAAGTGTTCGGATTGTATCCCAGCATGGAAACCAACGAAGGCGGCGGTGTGGTGTGGAAGATTGGGAAATCGAAGGTGACCTTCGAAGGCAACGACATTAAAGTCAATTTAGGCGACAAGGATAGTTGGAACAGGTATCCGGGTACGGTGGGACTGTGGGAACTCGTCGCCAAAAAGCAGCCGAAAGATTACACCGACGAAGATTACCAAAGTTACAAGGAAATTCTGATCATGACGGATGCCTTGTACCAGAACAACGACGCCTCGCAGAATAGGGTGAAATCGAGCAGCGGCGAGAAGTACAGGAATCTCATCAAACCGATTTGGAACCAGGTCAAAACAGGCAGCGGGGTCAAACGCTACAACACGTTACCCAAAGAATTCGTTTGGGTGGACGACGTGAGGAAGCTCGTGGACCGATTGTTGGTGATAGCCGGCGAAGAGAATGCAGGCAACCGTAATTTCTACAACGAGAAGGTTGGCATCGTGGACATGATCAGCACGAAACTTTCCAACTTCATCGTGAACGACGACAAGGGCATAGGTTACCTAATCAAAATCATCAACACGCTGCCTCCGAAATTTTGGAACGTGGCCGAAGGAAAGGGACTCGTAAACGACATCATCAACAAGTTACCTTTCGAGATGCATCTACCTGGCTATCAGTACTGCGGACCGGGTACCAAACTCGAGAAAAGATTGGAGAGAGGAGACAAGGGTGTGAATCCGTTGGACGCCGCATGCAAAGATCACGACATCGCCTACAACACCACGCAGACGGATCTGGATGCACGTCACGAAGCAGACAGAAAGTTAGAGCACGCAGCTTTCGAAAGGTTCGTGAGCAGAGACGCATCGTTGGGTGAACGGGTCGCCGCACTGGGTACCACCATCGCCATGAACACAAAACAAAAATTGGGGTGGGGTATATAAATAACATACAGTAAAAAAAACAACATGGCTTGCATAACTGATTTGCCACCCGAGCTACTATCTAAAATATTCAAAAAAGTAGTAAACAGAAATGTAGGGAAACTTGTAATCATGGCAAGAACAACGCCGGAATTTCACATCCCTTGTGAAATGGTTCTCAAGGACCATCTTCGGGAGATCAGTGGCCTGAGTTGCGGTGATCTCAACATTCTGCTTTCGGCTGCAGGGGAAAAATTAAACGATAGGTTGGACGAACTGCACGAGGCAATGCAGGGAAGAAGACGGTATACTGATGATTGGTACAAGTCTATGCAGGAGAGGGAAGATATCATTACGCACATCATCGCGTTCTCCGAAGCACGAACTTTTTCCTCTGTTAAAAAAATAATAATATATATACGTGTCAAAAAAAACTTGATATATAAATAACACACATCGTGAAAAAAATAATCTTCGGTATATATAAATAACACACATCGTGAAAAAAACAATTAAATTTCTCTAACACACACACTGAAAATTTTCTCTTCTTCGATATGACAACTGAAAAAATGAGTGATCTCCAAGCATTAAAACAAATGCTAAATTTGTCGGTCGAGTATGTAAAAATTCGGGAATTGGAAGTCGACAAATCTTACACGATAACTTCCGGTTCAATTGTTTCTACCCAGTATGGTCCCAAGGTACGCCTGTTGCTCAACGCACAATACAGTCTATTTTTACCAGATCGATACGCTAACATGTTATCCGACGAGAAGCTATCTATTTTAATCGAGAACAAAACTCGAATCGTGTACAAGGGGACAAAGGAACTTCTTGGCAAGAAAACGAAGCACGTAATAGAATTTGTGTAGCGACTGCGAGGCCTTGAAAATATATAAATAACATACCGTAAAAAAAACTACACAAGAAAAAATCTCAGAATATATATAAATAACATACCGTGAAAATAACACATAGAGCATCAACATGAAGCCCAAGGGTGTCGTGTACCAGATACCATACTCCAATCTTAAAAATCTAGGTGCCCTCGATGGGTTACTCACCAAGAAACAACGCGAGAAGAAACGTTCTTGCTTGTCGAAAGGACACGGAATGAAATTGCTGCTCAGCACACCTCAATTGAAAAGATTGCAGCGTTCGCGGAAACAGCAAAAGATCGGAGGTTTCATATTCAGCATCCCGGCCATCCTAGCAGCATTGGGGGCCGTTGGAAGTTTGGCTGGCGGAAGTGCCGCCATCGCGAAAACCGTCATCGACTCGAAGAAGAACAAAGCGGAATTGGAAGAACAGAAACGTCACAACCTGGCCATGGAGAAGAAAGGAGGAAAGGGCGTGATGAAGAAGTTTAAAAAAAAGAAACAGAAGCACTCACCAACCGAGACATTGAATCTCTGATCGAACCGTTACAAATCAAACACTTCAGAGGAGTTTTTATGTCCGACTCGTTACCTTCAAGCGTGAAAAGAAGAGAATGTGGAGTAGTCAACTTGGACGGTCAAGAAAATCCAGGCACGCATTGGATATGTTACCACAAAAATGATGATAAAGCATTCGTTTTCGATTCTTTCGGAGGTGTTCCACCTACAAATTTAATTCATTATCTGAAAACGAGCAAAACCTCTATATACTACAACGACGAACGCATTCAAGATTTCGGAGACGTGAACTGCGGTCATCTCTGCCTCTCCGTGCTCGCGTTTCTCTCTAAAATAAATAACCCTACGGTCGAAGATTTCCAGAAAGTACTGTGGAACCTGAAACAGCATCACTAGGATGGGCGTGTTCCATCTCACGAGCGAATCTTCAATCTTGAAACTCACGCTGCACGACGACATTGTCTATCCTAAATCCGTGGCTCTGCGTGCATTCTACAGCATGTACCTCATACCTAATGTTACGCAGCACAACAACAAAATTAGCGTCGGAAGCGAACACATCGTCGTCACGCCAGGACAATACAATCTTTCCACTTTGCAAGCTCAGTTACCCAAAGGCACGTACCTTTCTCAAAATTCGGTCACGCACAGAGTGGAAATCCTGTCGGCGACGGAGACCGTGGACCTGGGCACCATAGGAGAACTTTTAGGTTTCGAGAACAACACAAAACTCGAAGCTGGCATCAAGCACACGGCAACAAACATTCCTAAATTTTTGGCCATAGAGACTCTGAACGTACATTGCAACGTGGCGGAAGGGATGATCACGAAATCCTCGGACGGATTAGGAAGTCACAAGCAGACGGGAATCATAGCCACTTTCAAACCAAGTTCCGAATTCATGGAACCGATCATCTACACGCCCTCTTCGCCGATCTATTTTCCAGTATGTCGCAACCGCATAGACGACATAGAGTTGGTGGTGACGAACGAGAAAGGAGACGTGGTGGATTTCGCAGGTGCAACAACTACTGCCATCGTGGAGATCAACGTATAATAAATAACATACATAGTGAGAATGGAGCAAATCGAAAGTTACGAATTGCAATCTTTCCCTCCCAACCGTCGCACGTTCGCCAATCTGAACGAGGCGAACAGGGAGATCGAATACGATGTGGACGTAGGCGATGGGTTTATTCATCCTCACAGAGCGGACCTCTACCTTCAATTCGACGTGGTGAAGAAAGAAAGCGGAGACGCGTTTCCTGCAGCAGCAAACTTGATACTCGTGGACAACTTCGTGCCTCACCTGTTCTCGCAGGTGGAGGTGAGGAAACACAACACCGTCATCGACAGAATAGATTATCCAGGCATCACGTCGACGGCAGTGGGAACGTTGAAATTATCCAAAACGGACGCAGCGTACTACCAGGCCGGGGGATTCGAAGCCGGGACCAAAATATCGACGAAAAGTCACACGGTGCTCTTTCCCATGCGTCTGCTGCCTGGTTTCTTCTCGGACTACAAGGAGATCATGTGGAAGGGAGGACTGCGCGTTACGTTTCGAAGAGCGGCCAACGACAACGACGCACTGATGCGATACGCTACTTTAGGTCCGGACGGCACCACGCCGATAGCCAACACTCTACCCGAAGCAGCCAAGTGCGTCATCCAAAGCATGGAATTGAGAATGCCGGTGGTCGAATACGAAACGAACTACGCCCTCAAGTACAAAGCGGAGATCTTGAAAAGTCCCCAGGTGCCGATTCACTTTCACGGTTACCAGTGCGTGCAAAAGATGGCGTCCGGAAGTCACATGGAATTCGACGTGACGACGCAGTTCAACAACATACAGTTCGACATGCCAGATTTCGTCGTAGTGCTCTTTCAGACCGGGAGGGACAAAAATCAGGAAAAAGATTCCAGCAAATTCGACGACTGCAAGATCAAGAACGTTTATCTCAAGAACGGCAGGAACGAAGTGTTCCCGCGCGAGAATTACAACCTCGACATGACCAAAAACAATTACCTCAAACTTTACGAAGCGTTTTCGGCTTACAAACGCGTGACCGAGGGAAGTGTGGACATGTACTACACGCCCTGCGAGTTCAAAGCACGGAGACTCATGACCGTCATCAACACATCTAAGAGAAAAAAGGTTGTGGTCAACGATCGAACCAACATCAAGGTCGTCTGCGAGTTCCACGATGCCTTGCCCGAGGATACCCTATGCAGTGTCATCCTGATTGCAGAGAAGTCCTTCGCCTACGACGTGAAGAATGAGAGGGTCACAGAGCAGTTTTAACAAGTTTTTAACATCTATTTTCTTGCACAATAAGAAATTTTTAGTACTAGCACAATCAGTTATAATGGCACAATACGAATTTCACTAGTTCAGATCAGTTACAATGTTAATTTCATTAGTTATCAGTTACAATATCTTTTTCATCACTATAGCACGAGACAATCAGAAAATTTGCACAAAAAAATTTGTTGTTGTTTTTACACAAGAAAATTAACAATAAAATTCTTTCTTTTTTATCGTTTCAGATGCTGTCGAAACATCAAAAACACATACACACACACTAGAAAAAAAAGCATGCAACTTTATTTGTAACACACACACATACATTCTCCATCTTCATCAAGAAAATATTAATAATAAACATAATTATTTTTATCTATATCTCACAATAAAACTCTATATCCAAAAATATCACAACATCAAAATAACACTAGAGTCGTTAGTACATGTTGCATGCATTACGGAGGTCCTCTGTAGAGTTTCATGGAAGTTTGAGAGAAAAAAAAAAAACACGTGAAACTCTATAGAGGTGCGGTAATCTATAACCGCAGCCGTTAGAAAACATTTTACTTTTTTGGTTGGGCACCACGCACCCTGGCGAGGTTATAGGGGCCAGGTATCCTAAAAAACAACAATTATTATTTTGTTTGTTTGTTTGTGTTACAATACGGAAATAATAAGAGGCATACGCGTGTGTGTGTGTGTGTGTGTGTGTGTGTGTGTGTGTGTGTGTGTGTGTGTGTGTGTGGCACATCGTTCTCGAGAGAGAGGTTTACAAAGGTCACGATCTACAAACATTTTGGAGGATGAGAAGATGAGAAGATGAGAGGATGAGAAGATGAGAAGATGAGAGGATGAGAGGATGAGAGCTCATCTTTCACTCATCACTGCTTTTCTGCGCCCGTGAAACATCGTCAGCGCAATAAATGAGGCGCGGAACGTGGAGAGAAAGTGAGTTTTTCAACTTTTTGTGGTCGTTTGGTCAAGAAATCAGAGTTGCAGTGGGAGTCACATATTGACACTACTCTTAGCTTTTATCGAAAGTCAGAAGATTTTAATATTTTATGATTTTAGTTCTGCAACGTTAGAGTTGTTATGTGTAATGATAAGGGGCTGGACCCCTTATAATGTGACGGGTGCAAAATAGCCTTAGTGCTGACGCACCCAAAATTGTAAATTCAAATTCAAACATAAGATGTTTTCATGTACAGTATGTTCTTGACCAGTTCCTAGACTGTATTCTGACTAAGTTTCTTGCCTAACACATGTAGTTTCACTTGAGACAATTCCACATCTCCATCTTGAGCTTCTATAAGCTGTGATGATGTAACCACAGGTTGCAATGATACAACTAATGACAACTGGTTCACTTTGTAAATATCTGTTGTGAACTCTTGGAAAGTTCGGCTGAGCATATCTTCAAGTTGATTTTCACTTCCCTTGCAATACCGCACTTGAA
Organism: Lepisma saccharinum; assembly: GCF_977018435.1. Lineage (NCBI taxonomy): Eukaryota > Metazoa > Arthropoda > Insecta > Zygentoma > Lepismatidae > Lepisma > Lepisma saccharinum. The sequence goes on along the minus strand of NW_028142899.1, from coordinate 5,771,354 downwards.
AGCAATATTGTTGGATTTGAATAAACCACCGTGTAAAACGTGCATTCCAACCATGTTGGGGTGTAAGGGGTGACCTTCCACGTAGTACACCCAAATGTCAACCTCACTTCCACGTTAGTACACCCTGGACTGCAGACTAACGAGGCTCTGGCGACTGGCCCCATGGCCAGTATAATTTTGTCTGTATTGTCCTGTTCTTTTGTCCTTATGTGTGCTGAGTGTTCTTTGCAGCCTCGGCTTTTATCGAAAGTCAGAACATTTTAATATTTTACGATTTTAATTAAGCAACGTTAGAGTTGTTATGTGAAACGGTAAGGGGCTGGACCCCGTATAGTGTGACGGGTGCAAAATAGCCTTAGTGCTGACGCACCCAAAATTTTAAAATCAAAATCAAATCCAACCATGTTAAGCTTTTCTGATCTGATGAAAATTTGTCACCTTTAAAAAAGGACTGGAATCTGTATATGGTGAATAGTATTGCTAAGACTTCCAATTCGGTAGAGGTATATAACCTCTCAAAACCTTTCAAGATTCTGCTTACAAAACCCAAAGGTGTAAAGTTTCCTTCAATATGCTGAAAACAATATCCTACTACACGTACAGCTGAGGCATGTCTGTATGTAAAAGATCTCCTAAAAGTCTGGGTAAGTTAACACTATATCTTCGGCTATTAGTCGTTTGATTTTCTGGAAGCCTTGTCCTACGTTATCATCCCACTTCATTTGGAACCTTTCCGCAACAGTTCATAGAAGGTTGAGCTACCAATGCATAATTTCTAATTTACTTCTTGACCCAATTGAAGGACCCTAGAACCTTTTGGACTTGTTTCAGGTTTTGGGGTGTAAGGGGTACCTTCCACGTAGGCGCCCAAAAGTCAACCTCACTTCCACGTAGTGCACCCTGGACTAATGACTAACGAGGCTCTGGCGACTGGCATTAGCCAGTATAATTTTGTGTGTTGTCCTGTTTTTTGTCCTTGTGTGTGCTGAGTGCCTGTTTACAGCCTCAGCTTTTAACAGAAGTCAGAACATTTTAAGATTTTTAGTTATGCAACGTTAGAGTTGTTATTTGTAATGGTAAGGGGCTGGTCCCCGTATAATGTGACGGGAGCAAAATAGCCTAAGTGCTGACGCTCCCAAAATTTTAAATTCAAATTCAAAAATTCAAATTCACTTGTTTCAGGTTTTGTGGTGTGGGTAACTTAAGTATATACTCAACATATCGTGGATTTTTCTTATACCCCAAAGGAGAAATGATTGGACCGAGGAAGGAAATTCCTGGTTGACAGAATTCACATTTTTCGTCTGAGAGTCATCCCAGAGTTCAATATATTTTTAAATACGGTGCCTAGATATTCCAGGTGATTTGATTTGATATGATTTTAAAATTTTGGGTGCGTCAGCACTTAGGCTATTTTGCGCCCGTCACATTATACGGGGTCCAGCCCCTTATCTTTACAAAGAACAACTCTAACGTTGCATAAGTAAAATCTTAAAAGCTTAAAATGTTCTGACTTCCTTTAAAAGCTGAGACTGGAAATGGGCACTCAGCACACACAAGGACAAAAAACAGGACAATACAAACAAAATTATACTGGCTATGGGGCCAGTCGCCAGAGCCTCGTTAGTCTTCAGTCCAGGGTATACTAACGTGGAAGTGAGGTTGACAGTTGGGTGTACTACGTGGAAAATCACCCCTTACACCCCGATATTCCAGGTGAGATTCAAAACTCGGTGACTTTATGATCACATCGTCCACATATACAATGGTGAAATTTTGGGTACCATTCAGCACCTTATTCATAACATGTACAAAGAATGCTGTCCCGTTGACGTAACCAAAAACCACACGTTTAAACTGGTACAAGTCTGTCTGCCAAAAGGCATTGGATATGTCTACGCAACCGATGTGCCTTGACCCATGAAACGTTGGCAATAATTCCAATATTTTTAAAGGGTGTATTTGTTTGAATTTTACATGTTCGTTGATATTTCGTTGATCAACACATATTCGTAAAGTACCATTTGGCTTAGGTACAACCAAAAGAGGTGATAAGTATTCCGAAGTCGGAAGATTCTATAATATCCCAGTCAAATAATTCTGAATGTGTTCCCTAACTTCTTTTCTGTACGCATGTGGAATAGGATATATCTTACGCACAATGGGTTCGCTGGTAGTTTCACTGAACATACGAGGGTGAATCAAATATAAACGAACCTTGTGCGGGAAAACAAAATTTTCTGAAGGAAACAGAGACATTGCCACATTTTTGTACATCGTCTCCGTCCTTAGTGATACATTTTTCCCAACGTTGTTTCTTAAGGAGAGTAGTAAAATCAAGGCAAGCTTGCTTCAATTTATGGAAGTAAACTTACATCATCACAACAGTTTGCATAAGAACAATTCTACGAACTTTTCTGAAAATCAAACAGATGAAGTAATGCGACTTAAGATTGCCAGCTCCGACATATCCAGTAGCAGTAACGACTCCTCGGATAGTCAAAAACAAGAGAAAATGGTGAAGAAAGTAAAAAATAAAGAGAGAGACTTGCGATGAACAAGAAATGAAGACAAATTAAGGGAAGTACAAATTATGCATTCAGGTGGTAGAAATATAAAACAGGAATCCATGCAGGTTCCATTGAATGTTCAAAGTCCCAATAGCAGTTTGAATGAATGCTATTCCACAGAAGCCTGCTGTGTTGAGAATGAATGCTATTCCACAGAAGCCTGCTGTGTTGCACATGAAACCCGAGCACTTACAAAAGTTACCAAGATTTAGTGGCATAGCAACTGATCAAATGCCATAGGACTTCATTGAAAAAATAGAAGAAACGCTGGATTTGTATCAAACAGACATGTCTCAATATCTACGTTATGTGCCAAAATTGATCACGGAGCGCAAAGATATGGTATCAAATTATAAAAGACAAGCTGAATTCGTATGACCAATTTAGAGAGAGTTTTCTAGACCATTACCAAAATTCACGTTGGAAAAGTATCATGTTGGCCAATATTCTAGATACCTCCATTTCAACGAACACAATATGGTACAGCCCCCTCCATGTAGGACTGCCTTGACGGGGCGAGGGGTCTTAGTAGGGAGGCCATTTTCATCTCATCATTTCACTCATTCTTCACATCCATATCTCACGTTTTCACCATTCCATCACATCATTGATCTCCATATCTTTGACCTCCCCATAACTAAGGGTCCTGCTAGAGTCAGTCGTTTTCACGTTCAGAAGACACAACGGCGCTTATGGAGAAACCGTACAGTGTTGCCAATACTGCGCTAGCTCATGTCGCCGGGAAATGAGGAGCTTCCTTAACAATGTAGGTGTTACATATTTTATATAAAATTATAATTATATGTAATTATTAATATTAATATTATACTGTAAACATTCCAGTTCATTAGCATGTCATTTTCCCATTAGATTTAATTTAATACACAGGCACATTTAATATTCATTCGCCTTTCTCTGTAATTATTTCATAGAATAACATTGAGATATGGTAATGTGTTAGATATATATATCTATAAATTCATTATTGTCTATGAATTTATGTGTACGTTGGAAACTGAAAGGTGATCTTCATTTCAGCATTAATGTCGACAGTAACGTAAACAAAAACAACGTGTATTTGCGAGAGCACTAATGTTGCTCACAACAGCAGCATTGGAAATAATTGTCAATTACTAAATTAAAGTAATTGCAATTCTATTATAACAAACTGAATGAATTTAATATTTTTACTGAATGGAAATAAAATAACAACTCGAAAACTTGTTGGTGATTAGCCGGAATGCTGCGGTGAGTCGGCTCAAGGTGGCCACACAACGTCCTCATACTTCCCTCGCGGTTCGCCTTAAAAAGAAACTCCAAATGCATGGAAGTAATATTTCTGGGACCTTTGAGTGGTTATAAAAAATAATTTTATTATTTTCTTCACAACTTTGTCGCTGGAAGTTTTTACTTGAAATTACAGAACAAAAAATTTCCAGCGACGAAATTTTCTACTGCACGAATATAAAAAATCTCCACATACTTTATTTGAATATTTTTAATGCGAATATGCTTTAAAGTATTGATAAATTCTGAGCACCACCATCACCTATGACAATTAGAAAACCGTGTCAATTTTTTTCATAATGAATGCTTCAATTTTACGGCATGTTTCAACGTTAGGAATGATAACAATGTAAAAATTTTTAATTTATCTAAAAATATGTAAACAAATTACCACTTTTTCGTGCTCACCACCGTATTCTCTACAAAATTTCCTGCAAAACTGCAGGTACCGATTTTACGTAAGCTAAATTTGTAAATCGAGAAATTTCACAACAGCGCGCTCGTATTGCCCATAAGAAAAGCATTGTCCATAAGAGGCCATTGTGTCTTCTCTTCTTTAGAGGAGACAACCTCGATAAAGAAAACCTATCCCAAGGTGTGAATTGCACGTGCAAATGGGACAGTGTTGGCTGCAGGGGTAGGTGCAGGCGCGAGCGTGGCCTCGATGATTTCGGTTTGGTTTTCGAGTAGCCTCCATTTTTGGGGGTAGGCCTTCCTCGGCATAGAGGGCATGTCGAGGTGACAATTTATGTACCCTCCTATAAAATTGTATATGGGTACAAAAAACAACTCAAACGGGGGAAATCCCCAAAACGAGAGCAACCTTCGAGCTCGCTTCAATTGGTGGAAAAGACAAATAACGTCCCACGTTATCTTGTAATTAGTATTTTTCAGAAGACCGACAACCAAGAAACATGGAGCTTCTACAATGACGGACTTGTCACCGTTTGTTATCAAGAAACAGTTAGACTACGCCGCTGGTTCAGATATACCAGAAATAAAAGAGCTGAGAAACGGGAGTCTTCTTAACCAGACCAGAACGGATCGCCAGATCAACAACCTTTTAAAGCTAAGATCTTTGGGCGACTTCCCTGTTAATGTTGAATCCCATCGTCAACTTAACAGTAGTAAAGGTGTGATTCGCCCCAGGGATCTGCTAAATGCTGTGGAGGAAGAGATTCCTGAAGCACTTTCAGACCAACATGTCACCGCAGTGAAGCGAATAAAGCAGTGCAGCGAATAAAGACGCGAAAGTCCGGAGAACTTGTGCCTACTGCTTCACTTACACTGACGTTTCAAAGGACCACTCTCCCAGATAGGGTACGGGTTGTATATCTGAGACTGAAAGTCCGGCCGTACATCCCTAACCCGATGTGGTGTTTCAAATGCCAGCACTTTGGGCACACTCAGCCTTCCTGCAAGGCCACTACCGCCCTTTCTGGTAAGTGTAGTAAGCCTGATCATGGGACCAAACCTTGTTTTTCTGGTCCCAAGTGCATTAATTACCAAGGCGAGCACCCAGTCTGGCAAGCTGACGCAAGATTCCGTGAGCGACAAAAGATCGTGATGTCGTCTACATAGAGGAGGCCATGTACAGGGCAGAGATTGTTTGCCACAACACTGTTCACTGCTATGGCAAACAGAGTCACACTTAATACGCTGCCCTCCGGGACTCCGTTCTCTTGTTCGTGGACATCCGAAAAGGAGTTCCCAACACGTACGCGGAAAAAGCGATCTGATAAAAAGTTTTGAATAAAGTACGCCATATGGCCAAGCACGCCGCTGCTTTAGGATGCCAAAGGGCCAAGTTGTGTCATATGCCTTTTGGAGGTCAAAGAAAACTGCACCTAAATGTTCCTTGTTAAGGACAGCATCCTGAATATGTGTTTCCAGCTGAACCAGATGGTCCAGTGTTGAACGGGTGGAGCGAAAACCACATTGAAAATTACTTATCAATGAGTTTTCCTCCAAAATCCAGGTGAGACGCTTGTTGATCATGCGTTCCATCAACTTGCACACACAGCTAGTTAAGGCAATAGGCCTATAACTTGAGGCTGAGGTGCGTTGTTTACCTGGTTTCAGGATGGGAACAATAATAGCTTCTTTCCAGGACGTGGGGAAAGAGTCCTCCAACCAAAGCCTGTTGAATACCACCAAAAGGAAATTTCTTGCTCCAATGGGCAGATGACGAAGCATCTCATAGTGGATCTTGTCCACTCCAGAAGCTCTATTCTAAGAATCTCGAAGCGCCCGATCGAACTAGTGTTCATTGAATGGAGAGTTGTATGGCTCGGTGTTATGACTTCGAAAAACGAGAGGGCGTCGTTCCTCACGGTTCTTCTCACTGCGGAAACGTGGTTCATAATTTTCAGGGCTAGACGCATGAGAAAACTGCGTGGCCAAGATATTAGCTGTGTGTCCGGAATCTGTGTACAACGTCCCATTGTGCTCCAGAGCGCTCAGAGGAATAGATACACCCCCCCCCCGCCCTGGATGCGACGTACTTCGGTCCAAACGGCTTTCGACGAAGCCTGCTTCGTCAGAGAAGACACGTATTAAACCCAGCAAGCCTTCTTACTGGCTCGAATGAGCCGACAGGCACGGGCAGGTTTCATGCGGAACTGGAGACTTCAAGGTCCACTGCACGCTCGAAAGCACCCCAGTCGGCCCGACTGAGATGCCAGTGAGGGTGTTGTTCACGTGAGTGCTGAAGGTGTTCGAAAGTTAGAAAGAGTTGGAAGTCATCACTCCCGCATAGATCAGGGTGAAGAATCCCAAGATGTGGTAGGAGCCAGGCTGGGACTGCAGAAGGAAAAGTGCAACGCAGAGTATGTGCCTGAGGAAAGACTGAAATATGTGGGAGTCCCATCATTCAGCAACGGTAAAGCTGATGCCTCACGGAATAGATCTACAATTTTGATCCCCGGGGCTCTGTACGAACGGAGCCCAATAAATGGTGGTAGGAATTAAAATCGCCCAAAAGAACTACAGGAGACGGAATGTTTTCGAATATAGAAAGGAAGTCCTGAAGGGAGACTCGCTCCTCCCTTGTAATGTAGACACAGCACACATATATTGGCTGTGGTAGATGGACCCGCACGACGATAGCTTGGAGGGGAGTGGTGAGAAAGATTGGCGTTGAGTGGATGGTATCTCGAACACCGATTGCAACACCACCGTGTGCACGACGACCCTCAGGAAGCTTGTCGGTGCGGAAGCGTTTATGCGTTCATAATCACTGATTCGTTTGGACGAAAATGTGTCTCTTGGAGACATATGATGGCAGGGTCAAATTCCGTATATTAAGATTTGCAGTTCCTCGAGATGTGTACGGAAACCGTTAAGGTTCCATTGGAGACAATAAGCCATAGCTGTAGGTATGATAGTTACCTTTTAAGGCGTACTCTATTTCTAGGCCCTGTCAGCTTGATAAATTCTAAATCCGCGGCTTCGTCCTGTATCAAGACCTCGAGGAAGGACACAGAGGGCGAAGGGGATGAAGCAGCAGTGGGAGCGGGTGCTTTGAACGCCCACCTTGCATCTTTCAGCTGCGCTTTTAGTCTCAAGGTGGTGGTTGCCACACTGACTGGAGAGCTACTAGACTTGAGAAAATATTCCTTGCTATGCACCTGCTTGAACTTCTTCTCTGTGGAGCGAGAGTGGTTGCTGTTTCCTCGAAGCAGGGCGTGCTACTTCAGGAAGCGTTGTTGTTTGAGTGGACACGTCGCTGGTTTGTACTCCTATACCGCGACGGGTAAGAGCAGCTGCAGCAACTGTATCGAATGGCAGAGGTAAAGTGGTGCGTATACTTTCACGGAGACGTTGTTTTGCTTCACCAGCGGAGATTTTCTCTTTGACGACCAACTCTCTGATTTTCTTCTCTTGTTGGAAAGAGGGGCAGTCACGATGGCAGACGGGTGCTCCCCTTGGCAATTAATGCAATTAGGACCACAAGAACAAGGTTCGCACCCTCCATGTAGGACTGCCTTGACGGGGCGAGGGAGCTTAGTAGGGAGGCCATTTTCATCACATCATTTCACCCATTCTTCGCATCCATACTTTACGTTTTTCACCATTCCATCACGTCATTCATCTCCATATCTTTGACCTCCCTATTAAGTAAGGTAGGGAGGTCATTTTCATCTCATCATTTCACTCATTCTTCACATCCATATCTCACGCTTTCAACATTCCATCACGTCATTCATCTCCATATCTTTGACCTCCCTATAACTAAGGGTCCTGCTAGAGGAGACAACCTCGATAAAAAAAACCTATCCCAAGGTGTGAGTTGCACGTGCCGATGGGACAGTGTTGGCTGCAGGGGTATGTGCAGTCGCGAACGTGGCCTCGGGAATTTCGGTTTGGTCCTCGAGTAGCCTCTTCCTCTGCTAGTTTATATGCAGTGCGTATTGACTTTGCATCGGATATTTACTCAGAGTGTATTTGATTCAATTTAGCTAAATAGTCAAAAAGTATGGCCCTTTTTTCCGTTGATATCCCTTTTTCTTTGGCAATTAAGGTTGTCATGTCCCTAGACACCATGTTAAACATGTCAAGTTGGTATCCACTGGAGTCGGGAAGAATTTTATCAATAGGGGTTGAAGGGGGTTAAAAACCTCTGCAGGGGTAGAAGTAATTGTAGGGGTAGTTACCCTTGAGCTGGATGCGTTTTCTTCTGATCCACTGCGGTGCCTCCGTTTAGCATCAGGGGTGGTGGGGTTGGGGGGTGAATGTTGAAGACCACCCCTTTGAAAGGGGTTGGGGTGAGTGTAAGGGTTCTCCCCTCCTTTGCCCTTAGGGGTCGCCCCCGTAGGAGCCATCCCCTCTGCAGCGAGTAGCCGGCCGGCTCACGTGTCGCACTGTCACTTTAACGCGCCACAGAAAAGCACGTGGAGTTTGTTATTGTTTACAAGTCCGAGTGACGTCGGGCCACACCAAGGTGACGTCAGTCAACTCCCCGCACAATCACCCAGGCAATGACACGCGACACAAGTATTGTAGACGTCTCAATTAAGTTCCACGCGGCAGATGACACGTTATCGAAGCCGAGTGCCACGAGCCACGTACTACTTCACAAAAAATTCAACAGAAAAACCACCCCTAAAAGCTAAGGGTTGGGGGTGGGTTCTTCAAGCTGGAGAGGGATGGGGCTAAGACACTGTCTATGTCCAGATTCTTATTGGGGCTTAGCTTTTGTTTAACAGTCAGGTTAACACAGATTTTCTTTTTCGTATATAAAAAAGCTATTTCCCCATAAGGATAACATGGGGGTAGTTTTTCCACAGGAACTTTCTTATTATGGGGCGGAGCGTGATGGCGTAAATTTGGGTGTGTTCCTTGGACCTTCCTGCGTCGATTAAAATGGTTTCAGGGGATAAGGGTTCATAAACACTATTACTTCGGTACTTGTTTTCACCTTAGTTTGTTAACATTCATTTACGCCATAAGGATAGCATGGGGGTGGTTTTTCTGCTATTGTCTAAAAAGTACTTACCACCTCGAGTCGGTCGGGGATTCAAAATGTAGCTTGGAGCTTCCCGCAGCGATTCCAGTCGGTCCCCAAGGTATAACGGATTAGGGGGGCTCCAGGGGGGGTAAACTTCCCCGGGACGTGCACTTTTTCCGTGATTCTTGAGAAATCTCACGCTTCACTTCACATCCGACATTTGAAATTCTGATATCTCAGGAACCACTTTGTCAAAATTCGTCACTTTTTCACAGAGTGTGGTTGACCCGTTCACAAATCCGTATTTTGCACAGTGGCGGACCATTCTCGATCAAAATTCGCACTTTTTGGAAGCGTCTCGGACTACCGTAACGCGTGCGTGCAATTTAATCAATAGAACACTACAAGAATAAATTTACGCTGTGGGTGTGTTAGCTTCTTTGGAAAAATAATTGCAATTAAGAAATTATTAGCCCCGTCTAGTTCGCTGCACTTTTAGAAATATAGTGGAGTGCAGGTAGAGCAAAACTGTATTCAACCAAATAGGCGAATAGCTGTATTCAAGTTAAAAAAAATCAACAATTTGCCTCTGCTTTAAACATTCATTTTGTTTAGTTAGCTTGCACCATACACCACACCTCCAAGACATAATACTACACATACTAACACCCAAATACACTACTTAACACCAAATCAATAAAATAGACGAATTAATGTTGCACTGTGTAACCGTTTATCTGTGGTGTAAGAAACTAGACGCACATAAGTAGTAAGAATATATTATATTTATAACCTCAATTTACTAATCAGGGAATTCCGATCAACACAATTCACGTAACTTTGTTACAGGGGTCATGACATTCCCGAGCCAGTATTATTGATGTGACATTCTTAACAAGTTAATGCCCACACATAATTGTAAGTACAAACATTCTTAACAGGTCAATGCCTTAATATTTACACATACATAAGTGCATCAATCTTTACACACACACACGCTCACACACACATAGGAATATTTTAGAATAGAAAAAATTTCCCTTAGCCAAGTCCGCCTATGGACAACACCTTTGGGTTTCATAGTAATAGTATTTTATTTATATATCATGTCAGGTTAGAAAGAAAGTTCGCGCCTCAGTCAATGCGATAAGTTGTGTAATGATGTTGCCTGTTTCCGCATTTGACTCATGCCAATCATCTGTATATCGTCGCCTTCCTTCTCTCGCCTCATAAAGCTCGTCCATCCTATCGGCTAACTTTTTTGCCTGCAGCCCGAAAAAGGGACTCGGGATTCTGCAAACTTTTAATACCGCTTATTTTTGCGAAGATTGTCCATAAAAATCATCTCGCACGGTGGACGAAATTCAGGCACTATTTTTGCTTAACTCAACAAGCCTCGCAACATCCTCACCTCCGTCGACTGTGTACTCAAAAATCTTGTACAGCAGTTCAAGTGGTAAGTCAGTTATACAAGTTGTCATTTTTACAAGATGTTATTTAAATAGAAGTTTCTCGGTATTTATATATAAATTTTAGCATGCATCCAATTTTCCCAACCTCCTCGATCATCTTTTCGAAGAAGCGATGGCGACCGGAAGTGGGATTATCTAGGAAACGGTAAGACTTGGGAAAAATCTGTTTGCGGATTCATCACGTACACCTATACGTGAGAAAAAGTATGAATAGAATCTATGCTCGGAAATCCAAAATGGCGACCGGAAGTGGGGTTATCTTGGAAACGGTAAGACTTAGCAAAAATCTGTTTACGGATTCATCATGTACACCTACACGTAAGTAAAATATGAATAAAACCTTTGTGCGGAAATCCAAAATGGCGACCGGAAGTGGGGTTATCTTGGAAACGGTAAGACTTAGGAAAAATCTGTTTGCGGATTCATCATGTACACCTACACGTGAGAAAAAGTATGAATAGAACCTATGCTCGGAAATCCAAAATGGCGACCGGAAGTGGGATTATCTTGGAAACGGTAAGACTTAGGAAAAATCTGTTTGCGGATTCATCATGTACACCTACACGTAAGTAAAATATAAATAAAACCTTTGTGCGGAAATCCAAAATGGCGACCGGAAGTGGGGTTATCTTGAAAACTGTAAGACTTAGGAAAAATATGTTTGGGGATTCATCATGTACACCTATACGTGAGTAAAAGTATGAATAGAACCTATGTTCGGAAATCGAAAATGGCGACCGGAAGTAGGGTTATCTTGGAAACGGTAAGACTTAGAAAAAATCTGTTTGCGGATTCATCACGTACGCCTATACGTGAGAAAAAATATGAATAGAACCTATGTTCGGAAATTTGAACGAAGCGAACAGGGAGATCGAATACGACGTGGACGTAGTCGACGAGTTCGTTCATCCTCACAGAGCGGACCTCTACCTTCAATTCGACGTGGTGAAGAAGGCAAGCGGAGACGCGTTTCCCCCAGCAGCAGCAAATTTGATACTCGTGGACAACTTCGTGCCTCACCTGTTCTCGCAGGTGGAGGTGAGGAAACACAACACCGTCATCGACAGAATCGATTATCCAGGCATCACGTCGACGGCAGTGGGAACGTTAAAATTATCCAAAACGGACGCAGCATACTATCAGGCCGGGGGATTCGAAGCCGGGACCAAAATATCGACGAGAAGTCACACGGTGCTCTTTCCCATGCGTCTTCTGCCTGGTTTCTTCTCGGACTACAAGGAGATCATGTGGAAGGGAGGACTGAGGATCACGTTTCGAAGAGCGGCCAACGACAACGACGCACTGATGCGATACGCTACTTTGGGTCCGGACGGCACCACGCCGATAGCCAACACTTTACCCGAAGCAGCCAAGTGCGTCATCCGGAGCATGGAATTGAGAATGCCGGTGGTGGAATACGAAACGAATTACGCCCTCAAGTACAAAGCGGAGATCTTGAAGAGTCCGCAGGTACCGATTCACTTTCACGGTTACCAGTGCGTGCAGAAGATGGCGTCGGGAAGTCACATGGAATTCGACGTGACGACGCAGTTCAACAACATACAGTTCGACATGCCAGATTTCGTCGTAGTGCTTTTTCAGACCGGGAGGGACAAGAATCAGGAAAAAGATTCCAGCAAGTTCGACGACTGCAAGATCAAGAACGTTTATCTCAAGAATGGTAGGAACGAAGTGTTCCCGCGCGAGAATTACAACCTCGACATGACCAAAGACGATTATCTCAAACTTTACGAAGCTTACACGTCTTACAAACGCGTGACCGAGGAAAGCGTGGACATGTACTACACGCCCAGCGAATTCAAAACCCACAGACCCATGTTCGTCATCAATACCACGAAAAGAAAGCAGGTGGTGGTCAACGATCGAACCAACATCAAGATCGTCTGCGAGTTCAACAGTCCGTTGCCTGCCGATACCCTATGTAGCGTCATCCTGGTCGCAGAGAAGTCCTTCATCCACGACGTAAAGAACGAGAGGGTCACGGAGCAGTTTTAACAGGTTTTTAACATCTTTTCTTGCACAATAAGAATTTTTTGTAATAGCACAATCAGTTACAATGGCACAATACGAATTTCACTAGTTCAGATCAGTTACAATGTCAATTTCATCAGTTATCAGTTACAATATCTTTTTTTTCATCACTATAGCACGAGACAATCAGAATTTGCACAAAAATTTTGTTGTTTTTACACGAGAAAATTAACAATAAAATTATTTTTATTATCGTTTCAGATGCTGTCGAACATCAAAAAAACATATACACATACACACACTAGAAAAAAAAAGCATGCAACTTTATTTGTAACACACACATATTCTCCATCTTCATCAAGAAAATATTATAATAAACATAATTTTTTATCTATCCCACAATAAAACTCTATATCCAAAAAAATTACAACATCAAAATAACACTAGAGTCGTTAGTACACGTTGCATGCATTACGGAGGTCCTCTGTAGAGTTTCATGGAAGTTTGAGAGAAAAAAAAAAACAAACACGTGAAACTCTATAGAGGTGTGGTAATCTATAACCGCAGCCGTTAGAGAACCTTTTACTTTTTTTGGTTGGGCAACACGCACCCCTGGCAAGGTTATATAGGGGCCAGGGATCCTAAAAAAAAAACAATAATTATTATTTGTTTGTTTTGCGTCACAATACGGAAAATAATGAGAGGCATACGCGCGCGCGTGTGTGGCACATCGTTTCCCCGGAGAGAGGTTTACAAAGGTCACGATATATAAACATTTGGTCCCTGACTTGGAAAATTACGATAAGGTGCACTCATCCTTCAAAGGATGAGAGGATGAGAGAGTGAATTTCACTCATCACTGCTTTTCTACGCTGTGAAACATCGTCAGCGCAATAAATGAGGCGCGGAACGGGGAGAGAAAGTGAGTTTTTCAGGTTTTTGTGGTCGTTTGGTCAAGAAATCAGAGTTGCAGTGGGAGTCACATTTGTGATACTACTATAGTCCTTGGACTATTTGTTCCTAGAAAATGCAGGAATCTTTCGAGACCAGTGCAGACAGGTTTAGGGGGGCACAGGGGACGAGGTCCTCCAGCCACCTCTCACCTCGCACTCAACTACACCCTCTCTCCCAGCATAGTTACCGTTGCTTGCATTTCTTGTTTGCAAAATTTACCCGGGAGCAGTTGTGCCCCTTAAAAGGAAAGGGTATAGTTGGGATAGAGGAGAGGTACGTCTACCTTGGTACCTGATAAATTAACCCAAGGTGTGTTTCTGAAGAAATTAAATAGAATCTTAAATGATTGAGTTAAGATATTTGATATATATATATAAGATGTAATTAGAATATATTAAAAACTAATAAAAAAGAATAAAATAGAATAAAATAAGAAGAGAATAATCTAGAGACGATATAATAGGATAGAGTTAGTATAAGTTACAGTCCTTGGACCAATGAGTAGAATAGCAAAATGTTATTAAGAAATAGCAATGAATTAAAAATTTCACAAGGTGAAAGACAGAAAGCCAAAGATAGTCCTTAGACTATTGTTCCTGGAAGTCACAGGAATCTATAGGGAATAGGACATCCGATGGATGGATGTTCCTTGGCATCTTCTTCTTTGTCCAAAAGTGGAGAAAGGAGCTAGTAGAAACTGGCATCTTCTTCTTTCAAGCTCGCCCGGAAAGGGTTTTCATCCAATTCGATAGTCCTTTAACCCTGGAATACTTCCAACCATCACATCATTTGACACTAACATCTTCTTCTTAGGCCCGACCGAGGAGGGGTTTCTTCTTTTAGATAGTCCTTATACCCTGGAACAAAGGGTGAAAGGAATTGAGGTCCCACCCAGAGAGGAGTTTCTTTATAGGATAGTCCTTTCACCCTGAACACATTTCCTTTGTCACGTGGGACGCACCTCGACATCAACTTCTTTAAGTGAAAGGGAGACAGACCATAACAGAAGAGCACCTCATCTTCTTCTTACTTCCGGTTAATTGCACTTTAATGTAATCACAATCCTTTTGTTTCCACACAAGAAGATTTTAAAGAAGTCGAAAGACCAATCAACTTCCTCTTTTGGATGTAATGTAGAATTTTCATCTATTTATAGCTGTTGGGCCCACTTCATAGTATTTTTCTTCTTTTGGCAGTACTATCGTAGGACAGACATTACTTTTCCCTCAAAGGGTGAAGGAATTGAGGTCCCACCCAGAGAGGAGTTTCTTTATAAGATAGTCCTTTCACCCTAAACACTTTTCCTTTGTCACGTGGGACGCACCTCGACATCAACTTCCTTAAGTGAAAGGGAGACAGACCATAACAGAACAGCACCTCATCTTCTTCTTACTTCCGGTTAATTGCACTTTAATGTAATCACAATCCTTGTTTCCACACATGAAGATTTTAAAGAAGTCGAAAGATCAATCAACTTCCTCTTTTGGATGTAATGTAGAATTTTCTTCTATTTATAGCTGTTGGGCCCACTTCATAGTATTTTTCTTCCTTTGGCAGTACTATCGTAGGACAGACATTACTTTCCCTCTTACACTGGACCGGGTATTGTATGACCTTGGATTGGTTATTAGAGTCTGGATATTAGGCTGTAGATTTTTTCCTGGAGTAAAGTTCATCTCTTCAATATTGGAGATTTCTTCCGTCAGTTTGTTTAGAGTAAAGAATTTAGTCCTTTCACCCAGGACTAAAGTCGGGATAAAATTTCCTAGGTATCTCCTTAGATCCGAGATATATTTGGAGTTGTATTCTTGGCAAACCAAGATTTTGTGTTCAGGTGTGTCTAAGGTCTTACACACCTTACAGTTTTCATCCGATCTAAGTTTAAATCGTTTTAGGTAAGATCCATAAGGATGACGATAACCAGTGCAGACAGGTTTAGGGGGGCACAGGGGACGAGGTCCTCCAGCCACCTCTCACCTCACACTCAACTACACCCTCTCTCCCAGCATAGTTACCGTTGCTTGCATTACTTGTTTGCAAAATTTAGCCGGGAGCAGTTGTGCCCCTTAAAAGGAAAGGGTATAGTTGGGATAGAGGAGAGGTACTTCTACCTTGGTACCTGATAAATTAACCCAAGGTGTGTTTCTGAATAAATTAAATAAAATCTTATATGATTGAGTTAAGATATTTGATATATATATATATAAAATGTAATTTGAATATATTAAAAACTAATAAAAAAAGAATAAAATAAAGAAGAGAATAATCTAGAGACGATATAATAGGATAGACTTAGTATAAGTTACAGTCCTTGGACCAATGAGAATAGCAAAATGTTATTAAGAAATTGCAATGAATTAGAAATTTCACAAGGTGAAAGACAGAAAGCCAAAGATAGTCCTTAGACTATTGTTCCTGGAAGTCACAGGAATCTATAGGGAATAGGACATCCGATGGATGGATGTTCCTTGGCATCTTCTTCTTTGTCCAAAAGTGGAGAAAGGAGCTAGTAGAAACTGGCATCTTCTTCTTTAAGCTCGCCCGGAAAAGGTTTTCATCCAATTCGATAGTCCTTTTACCCTGGAATACTTCCACCATCACATCATTTGACACTAAACATCTTCTTCTTAGGCCCGACCGAAGAGGGGTTTCTTCTTTTAGATAGTCCTTATACCCTGGAACAAAGGGAGGAATCTATAGGGAATAGAAAATCCGATGGATGGATGTTCCTTGGCATCTTCTTCTTTGTCCAAAAGTGGAGAAAGGAGCTAGTAGAAACTGGCATCTTCTTCTTTAAGCTCGCCCGTAAAAGATTTTCATCCAATTCGATAGTCCTTTAACCCTGGAATACTTCCACCATCACATCATTTGACACTAAACATCTTCTTCTTAGGCCCGACCGAAGAGGGGTTTCTTCTTTTAGATAGTCCTTATACCCTGGAACAAAGGGTGAAAGGAATTGTGGTCCCACCCAGAGAGGAGTTTCTTTATAGGATAGTCTTTTCACCCTAAACACCTTTCCTTTATCACGTGGGACGCACCTCGACATCAACTTCCTTAATTGAAAGGGAGACAGACCATAACAGAACAGCACCTCATCTTCTTCTTACTTCCGGTTAATTGCACTTTAATGTAATCACAATCCTTTTGTTTCCACACATGAAGATTTTAAAGAAGTCGAAAGACCAATCAACTTCCTCTTTTGGATGTAATGTAGAATTTTCTTCTATTTATAGCTGTTGGACCCACTTCATAGTATTTTTCTTCTTTTGGCAGTACTATCGTAGGACAGATATTACTTTTCCCTCTTACACTGGACCGGGTATTGTATGACCTTGGATTGGTTATAAGAGTCTGGATATTAGGCTGTAGATTTTTTCCTGGAGTAAAGTTCATCTCTTCAATATTGGAGATTTCTTCCGTCAGTTTGTTTAGAGTAAAGAATTTAGTCCTTTTACCCAGGACTAAAGTCGGGATAAAATTTCCTAGGTATCTCCTTAGATCCGAGATATATTTGGAGTTGTATTCTCGGCAAACCAAGATTTTGTGTTCAGGTGTGTCTAAGGTCTTACACACCTTACAATTTTCATCCGATCTAAGTTTAAATCGTTTTAGGTAAGATCCATAAGGACCATGACCTGTGATGAAATGTACCATACCTTTAGAGGGTGTAAAATGCTTCCAAAGATTCCGAGTTTTCACACTAGGAATATATAGCATAGAACGAGTTGATGCCTCTTCATTCCACTCGTTCTCCCATTTGTCATAGAAGTAAAGTCTTGCCTCTTCTTTGCAACTTACATTAATATTATGATTTCTAAGATCATTATAACACTTGTTCTTCAGCCAGTAGATTACTGCTGCCAGCTGCAAGTCCATGTCCAATGGAAGAACTCCTGCTATAGCAATGAGGGAACGTACTGGAGATGTTTTAAAAGCCCCCAGAATCCTTAGGAGCACGTTACGTTGAGCTGATCTAAGCTTCGATACGATCCTGTCGTCGAAAGCTAAGTGGGCCAACACACTTGCTGCATACCTTACAGTTGATAAGAAAATTGCATTGTAATATAACATGGCTGTTTTGAAAGGTATTTTAAAGGATTTATTTCCAATACTTAGAACCCCATGAGTTGTAGCCTTTGCCTTACTGGTGATGTAGTCCACGTGTGATCTGAATTTTAATTGAGAGTCTATATACACACCTAAATACTTCAAGGACTTCTCCTCACTAATTGTTTTATTATTGAGTTTTACACATGCAGATCTCAGCAGGCGACTCTTGAGTTGTGCGAAGACGGTTTTATTTGTCGCAATCGAGAGTTTAGAGATTCGACACCATGTGGCAATTTGATTTAATATCTCATTTGCCTTTAGTTCCAAATCTCTTCTATTGTTTGCACCAGTGAGAATCATAATATCGTCAGCATAAGCCACGACATCGATGGTGGCAGGGTTTTCAGCTATATCCGAGAGTAGCGGATCAATCGTTATATTCCACAATTGCGGTCCAAGGACGGAGCCTTGTGGACAACCTTTATTTACTTTCCTGTGAATGACTTGGCCGGTATTTCTGTATGTAACTTTCCTGTTGTTTAAGTAATCCCTTAATACATAATATAGGGCATGAGGAAGGTTCATTTCTCTGAGTATGTTCAAGACGTAAGGCCACCATACATTATCAAACGCTCCTTGAATGTCAATAGCAATACCCAATACGTATTTATTTCATAGAGTTATGGACCGATTTCTTAACCTTGTTGATTGCATCCTCGGTAGCCCTTCCTTTCCTGAAACCGTATTGGTTAATATATTGATTCCTTAAGATTGCTCTCTCCTCAATCCTTTTTACTAGGAGTTTCTCGAAGATCTTTCCAAAGCCATCCAACAAACAGATCGGTCTATAAGACTTAGCTAAGGTTGGGTCTCTGTTTTTGTCTTTAAGTATAAATATCAGATCGGCAGATTTCCAACAGGCGGGAAATATTCCTTGAACCAGACAGAGATTACAGATTTGTTGAAGGTGGTGGGTTAGGTGATTTTTTCCCACTTTAATCAATTCATTAGAAATTCCATCCGGTCCTGGAGTTTTCTTTGTTTTAACTTGGTCTATAACTGTAGCAATTTCCTCAAACGAGAAGGGTATAATCAGATCTTCTGTAACATAAGGAGTTTCCATAGCATTCCTTATATGGGTTTGTTGCACGTTGTCCTCCTCAGGGATATCTAAGGGCAATAATTGTTCTAGAAGATAGAAGGCCGAATCTGCCTGATTCGTTGTAAAGTCATTATCAGATTTTTTAATTGAGGTTAGAGCTGTAGATGCCTTGATTTTTCCGGCCTTTATCTTGTATGCTAAACTCCATGGATTACGAGCTAACTCCCGACGGGCAAAGTCTGCCCATGATTTCTGCTTATATTGCTGAAGTAGGTTTGAGTACCGCCACTTTGAGTCTCTGTATTTTTCCAGGTAGAACTGCTTATCTGCTTGAGTAATCGACTTCTGATAGAGCTTACGAAGTTTACGTGTTGTATTTCTTCTTTTGATCAAATAGTCTGGCCATTTTGTAATCCTATTATTAGATCCTTGATTGGATTGCCTTAGACCTTCAGACTTTGCCCGATTAGCTATAGAATACAAGTACTCGATTTTCTTCCCTATATCCTGATCTAAAACCTCTTCATTTCTTTGGATGACATTGTTGAAAAGAATACCCTTGTTTATTCTTCTCCAATTTATTCTTTGTTGTGAAGTTCCCTGTACACTATGACCTTGATTCTGTACCCTTATCCTTATAATGTTATGGTCACTGGATGTTTCGTTGTCTGTAATCGACCAGTTTATATTCTGAGATCTTCCCATACCTTTAATTAGACTTAGGTCGATGTTGGATGAGGCTCCTTGCTTATTCCTGAAGGTTGGAGTATCAGATTTAGTGTTTAAAACTTTGAGGTCTTTTAATGCAATTAAGTCCTCCAACAGAAGACCCCTTTCATCCGTTGTTTTACTGAACCATAGCTTCGATTTCGCATTGCTATCCATACAGATAACAATGCGAAATACAGGGTAAGCATCTATAATATTTTCCAGTAAGTCGAGGTAAGGCTCAATTGGATCCCTAAACTGACAATAGAGATTTACGAAGGTCCATATTGAAGAACCAAAATCCACTTCTGCCACTTGGCAGTGAGTTGTCGACAGATGTTTGTTCCAATATATCTTATAGTTTTTATTAGTATAACAATCGCCGAAGAAGGTTCTTGTTCATCACAAATTATAGTAGAAGTTCTTGGGAAACCAATGATTCGACCCTTAAGGTGGTAGGGTTCTTGGAGTACAGCAATATCTATCTAGTTTTCCTTACAATATTGTATAATTTCATCCGTGGCCAATTTGGACCTTCCCACATTTAACTGTACTATTTCGATAGAGGAATTTTGGTCTCTTTTATTTAGGCTTGTAAAATTATCCATAATTTGTTTTGGTAATCGCTCTGTCCCAGAAATCTCTGTAAGTGGGGCAGGCATCTGGCGTACAAGTCCTTTTTCTGTAGAAACACGGGATGCAACGCTTGAAACGGTCGTGTTCCTTGCAGTTCTCCAGTTTATGATGTTCCCCACATCTACTACACACTGAGTCTCTATTACAGTATTTACTAATATGGCCGTAGTCATAACAATTGTAGCACAAAGGGATAGAAAGGAAATCCCTTGTGTTGTGTACGGTGAAGGGAAGAAAGATCTTTCCTTTACTATTGAAGAATTTCCTGACAATCGGTGATGTCTCCAAAACCACATGACTTGTTCGTCCTTCTCTCCTCCCTGTTCTAAATCTGAACTTAACATTGTTTAGAAATTCCTCTTTTGACAAAAGATCCGCAAAATTGAGCACGTGCAAACTTGTTAATAATTCATCTTCCTGGATTGTATTTGAGACGTCATAAATGATGATTAATGGGTTTTTCTTTTTTAATGGTTCCACTATTAACCCCTTAGTAATCAGGAGGTCATTGTTTTGTAGCCTCACAGATTCTTCTTCAGTTGCCACGTCGACTATCAGGGTGTTTTTAGATGATCTTATATTACCTATCCGAATTTTGTCTCTCACAGGATCTACAGTTTTGGTTATTATTTCTTGAACTTTCTTCGAGGATTTTCCATTTGATTTTATGAAAAGTGTTGGGTTCTGGATTTTCTTATATGTCTTAGGTGGGTCCCCCTGGGTACCTGATCTTAAAACCTCAGTATAGGATGGCTGAAAATTTGTTACTACATTACCCTGACCCACAAGGGCTTCTCTAGTGCGTTTAATTTCTTCCTGTAGAAACCTCTTATCTTATTTACTTATTAATGCCTTGTTTTAAATGGCGGAGTTAAGGCCGTACAATGCCTTTTCTTCCACTCAACCATACATTTAAAATTATACATTATTATATTATACACAAAGTACACTAAGTCATTTCACATAGGTCCACACACACACATTATACTCATACACACAAGTCTTAAAGCCCTGAATATAACACACAAAATACAAAATATATAATACACAAAAAACTAAATATGGAATGAAAGAATGCAAAATTTAAAATTGTATTTAAGTAACTGCAAGGTATTTTAAGAATTCGTTCACTTGCACATGCTTTTTAGTCTGCTTGACAGGGGAAGATCTAACGACTACTCTGAAGAGAGTGGCGAACACGTCTGCTAAAGGAACCGACGGAGCTTACTGCTCTAGTGCTTTCTGGCAGCTGATTCCATAGTCTTACAGCCGATACGGAGAAAGAGTTGGAGAAGAAGTTTGATCTGTGGACAGGGATAGAGAGAACTGAGGAGCTGCGTGATCTGGTGTCGCGATCGTGAAATTCGTGAAGAAATTGGAAGCGAGAGAGGAGATAGGAAGGTGACTTGAGGTTGAGAACTTTGTAAAGTAAAATCAGAGTGTGCAGCGTTCGTCTTTCTTGCATACGTAGCCACCCCAATTCATTGTTTATCACTTGCAAGGTTTCATTATTGGTCCTTAAATTCTCGTGAATTGCATTAATCTTTGAAAGTATAGTAGTCAGCAATGTTTTGGTATGAACTGTTACCTTTTCTCGTGCAACACATGCAAAGAGTTCATTTACCATCAATCTGAAATCATCTAGCTGATAAACCGTTTCATGTGGTTCTGGTTCTCCATCTAGTTCAGATTTGTTTTCTAGATCTCTTAAAGTTTGATCAAGGATCGATTTTTCAAGGACCGATCTTTCATGACTCTTCCCAGCTTCTCCTTGATTTCTTTTCTTAGGATTAGGAGTAGATTCTTCGCTTGTCCGCCTTTTTAGCGTCTCTTGACTAGACATTTTCCTTAAAAGTACAAAACACAATACACTCTACTTTTCTTAAGACGCACAGTTAAGAGTTCTAATATCGATTGAAGGCTCATCGTAGCACTAACACTTTAAAAACACCTCGAGAGAGACATAAACTCGAGGACTCACACATTAAAACTCCCGAGGGTCTGGATATTAGGCTGTAGATTTTTTCCTGGAGTAAAGTTCATCTCTTCAACATTGGAGATTTCTTCCGTCAGTTTGTTTAGAGTAAAGAATTTAGTCCTTTCACCCAGGACTAAAGTCGGGATAAAATTTCCTAGGTATCTCCTTAGATCCGAGATATATTTGGAGTTGTATTCTTGGCAAACCAAGATTTTGTGTTCAGGTGTGTCTAAGGTCTTACACACCTTACAGTTTTCATCCGATCTAAGTTTAAATCGTTTTAGGTAAGATCCATAAGGATGACGATAACCAGTGCAGACAATAATGGGGGAACCCCCGAATGTATCCAAACCTCCACCCGCATACATTCGAGGGTATGCGCAATGTCCCAGTGCCTCTGAGATAAACTGGGACGGCAGTTGCTCGTATTACGGTTCGCCCATTATTGTTGCACATTACCTTTATTTAATTCCTCTTGAGTACAATACATATATAGACGTAACATAATATATAAAATATAACACTTACCATAAAGCCAACAAACACATATATATGACTCCATTTAATTGCTACACATAATCTAATTTCCCGTACAGACATCAGAGCATTTTCTGAGATCCGGATTCCGGATTCCCGGGATCTATGAGATCTGTGAAATAATTGGTCCTTGTTACAGGACGAAACCGCCAGGGACAAGATCGAAATTGGTTGAGGACCTTTGGTATTTTAACGTTTGGGAGATTGCTCACCCCAGAGGCTGGGTCTTCCCCATCCCTGTCGGTTTGTCCCGCACCTCCAAGGTTACTCCAGTTTCTTCAGTCTCAGACTTCACGATAATTACATAATATGTTGGATAATTTGATCAAAATGACTACACTCTGATCTCTAAGTTAATATGCTATAGTAATGATATAAAATAACAATACGAAGAAATATATTTACTATTAATAATTATTTAATAACAGGTTTTATTAGTAAGACAAGGACAAATTATATTATTATGATACCAAGCTACTTTGTAGTATTTGCTACTAACAGATATGGTTATTATTTCCACTACATGATGAATAAATTTGATTTTTTAATATTTTGAATATATGAATATTAAATAATTTTAGCATCTCAATTATTTATACTTTACGGTTTGAATTTCGGTAATTTGGAATATGATATCGGAATGCCGCTATCACTTGTGCTGGAGTTCCAGCACGTCATAAATCTATTTATTTATTCATTCACCCTGGCGGCCGCCACTCTTACTAAATAATCTTTATGCCTCTCCCCCGGCATTCGAACTGGACGAATTCTTCTTCTCGCTGCGGCCTCCTGTCTTCCAGTTGATACCACAAAAAATCTTCTTCTTGCAGCTGTTGGCGGTGCCTCTATCTCTTCGGTCCCTTCTTCCTGCTCGGGGGTAGGACTTACTCTTCGAGTTTTCGTTCTTTCCCTTTCGCTTCTCCTTGGCGCCTCTGGTTGTGTTTGGTTATTTTGAGGGGGTCTGTTGAGGTATTGGTGTTGGTTGAATTTCTTCTTCTCTTCTTCGGAGACCTCATCGGCCAGGGTTTTTAGGTTTGTTATTTGCTGTTCGCTTAGCAAGATTTTGAGGTTGAAGGTAGGTAATCCTCTACGTAAGGTTTTTATTCTGGCAGTTGCTTCCGGGCAGTAGAAGACCCTATGCTCCGGTGAATCCACCTCAGCTCCACATGAAGCACAGCTCGGTTCCAGGGCAACGCCAATGCGGTGGAGATACTCCCCATATGGCCCATGTCCGGTAAGAAAGTGCAGAAGTCCCCTGGTGTAGTGTTTTTCATCAGTGTGTTGTCTCGGATTTTAGGTATAATACTAAATGTCCTTCTTCCATTCTGTGCATTTTTCCATTCCTCCTGCCAATTATCTAGTAAGGTCTCTCTCATTTCAAACAGGCTTGGGGTGAACTTTCCAATGCAAGTTGTCATTTTATTTTCTTCTCCTTTTTTGAAGAAATACCTTCCCGCTCTCCATTTGACTTCCAGGTCCATTGGCAGGTGTCCCGTTAGGGCTAATAATGCTTCGGTGGATGTTGTACCAAAAGCGCCCGTTGTTCTTATCAGAATTCTTCTCTGTGAAGCCCTCAGAAGTCTGGTGTTCTTTTTCAATGCGAGTCCCTCAACCCAGGTAGAGGCCGCATATGTTATGATTGAATAGTATATGGTTCTGATGTATGTATCCACCACCCCAGGTTCTAAGCCAAACTGCGTTGACGCTACCCTAATAATTTTGCTTATTGCCATTTCTGCTTTAGTTGTTGTTTTTTGTATGTGTGTTCCATATTTCATGCCTTCCTCCAAGGTTACTTCGAGGTATTCAAAATTATTTGAGCGTTGTATGTTCGTTCTCATTAATCTAATTGTCGGATTTCTTTTGGTACTAATATTACCCTAGGCAATGAGGTATTTCGTTTTTTCTGCCGAAAGTTTCAGTTTGGCGTTATTGCACCAGTGCAGACAATAATGGGGGAACCCCCGAATGTGTCCTAACCTCCACCCGCACACAATCGAGGGTATGCGCATGTCCCAGTGCCTCCGTAATAAACTGGGACGGCAGTTGCTCGTATTACGGTTCGCCCATTATTGTTCCACGTTACCTTTATTAATTTGCCCAAATACAAAATTACAAATAGAAACATATACAAAATAAAAATAATAATAGAACATAGGTTTACAATAATAAACAGAAATCAAATACTTTGATAACAATATATATAAACACTTATGAATATATATTTTCAGTGACCAATGATTGATACATAATTTTACATTATTAACTTGTTTGTGTTATTTTTATGGTTAGTTGTGTTGATTAAACCAGTACTTGAAGTCCGGATCCCGGAATTCCGGAATCTGTGATTGTATGTGCCATGACGTAGGACAAGCAGCCAGGGACAGATCGCAATAGGTTGAAGACCTTTTCTTTTCTTTTTAGGAATTTCGTCTGTTTTGGGAGGTTGCTCACCCCAGAGGCTAGATGTTCTTGTCCCTGTCTACTTATCCCACTCACTGAGTTAACATTATCAATACATTCACCACAGTAGTTTACCTTATATTTGTGATAAAAAGAAAATTAAGAATATAAAATAAAATAGGATAAAGTGCTAATTTAGGATTTTATCAAATGATTAGATTATATAAAAGTAAGGGAGATTGATTAGAATTAATTTATGTGTAGATCAAAATGAATTCACTCTAATCATTACATATGTATTAATACAATTATAATTTGAAAAGGTTGTGTAAATAGAATATTTAGGTTCCTTTAATTTTATTTAAAGTTTAGGGTTATTTAAAGTTATTTATAAATATAAATTGAAAAAGTTTATTTTTATGCAAAGTTTAGGTTAATTTAAAGTTAGTTGAGCAGTGATTTATAAAAATTAGTTGACATCGGAGTGCCGATGTCATTAGTGCTGGACTACCAGCTCATATTTTATTGTTTACTGTTTTCTGCCCTGGCGGCCACCACTCTTGCCAAGTAATCCTTATGCCTTTCCCCCGGCATCCTTATAGGACGAATTCTTCTTCTTTCTGCGGCCTCCCGTCTCCCAGTCGAGACCACGAAGTATCTCCTTCTTGAAGCTGTTGGTGGTGCCTCTTGTTCTTCGTTTTCTTCTCTTTGCTCGGAGCTTGGGCTCCTCCTGTCCACTCTTCCTCTCAGAATCCCTGTTGGTGCCTCCTGATGCTGTTGGTTTTCAAGAGGGGGTCTGTTATGATGCTGTTGGTGATGGAATTTTCTTTTCTCTTCTTCAGAGACCTCGTCCGCCAGGGTTTTCATATTCTTTATTTGTTGTTCGCACAGTAGAGTTTTGATATTGAATGTGGGTAGTTTCCTGCGTAAGGTTTTGATTTTATCTGTTGCTCCTGGGCAGTAGAAGACCTTGTGTTCAGGAGATTTTTCCCCAGCTCCACAGGAAGAGCATCCCGGTTCCAGTACACTGCCCATGCGGTGAAGGTACTCTCCATAGGGCCCGTGGCCCGTGAGAAAATGGATGAGCCCCCGGGTGTAATACTTCCTCAACTGTTTGTTTTGTCTAATGTTTGGGATGATGTTATACGTCCTTCTTCCGTTTTCTGCGTTTGCCCTTTCATTTTGCCAATTATCTAATAGTGTTTCTTTCATCTCATGTGTTGTTGGTGTGAATTTTCCAATGCATTTAACTATTTGATTTTCTTCGCCCTTTTTGAAGAAGTATCTTCCCGCTCTCCATTTGGTTTCCAAATCCATCGGCAGGTGTCCCGTCAAAGCCAAGAGTGCCTCCGTTGATGTCGTACCGAAAGCACCTGTCACTCTTAGCAGGATTCTTCTCTGTGATGCTCTCAGAAGTCTTACATTCTTTGTATATGTTAAGCCCTCGACCCAGGTAGAGGCCGCATATGTTACTATTGAGTAATATATTGCCCTGATGTACGTTTCTATGATTCTTGGCTCCAGGCCAAACTGCTTCGACGCCACCCTAGCAAGTTTGCCCATTGCCAGTTCCGCTTTAGTTGTTATTTTTCGTACGTGCCTCCCATATCTCATGCCCTCCTCTAGCGTTATGCCAAGATATTCGAAGTTTGTTGCTCGTTGTATTGTTTTGCCCATTAGTTTAATTGTTGGATTTCTACTGCCACTGATGTTTCCTTTAGCAATTAAATATTTTGTTTTTTCTGCTGATAATTTTAGTTTGGCTTCATTACACCAGTTACCTAGGGCCACTATTGCATTGTTAGCTTTTTGTTCCACTTTTGCCCGCGAATCATCTGCACATACAAGAACAAGGTCGTCGGCGTATGCTACAACTTTTGTTATATCCTGTATTCCATCCAGGTGTCTGAGGCATGGTTCCAGGTTGATGTTCCACAAGTGTGGACCCAGCACCGAGCCCTGTGGGCAACCTTTAGTTGTTATTTTAGATAATACTTCATCACCAATTTTCAGAGATACTTTGCGGTTTCTGAAATAATCTTGCAGGATCCGGAACAGAGTTGCTGGGCAATTTAAGATTTTTAGTGTTTGGAAAAGATTTGGCCACCATAGATTGTCAAATGCACCGCTTATGTCAGCAAATATTGCTATTACTATTTTCTTATCTGAGGTGGCAATTTCTGTTTTTAAAGCATTAATTGCGTCCTCCGTTGATTTGCCCTTTGTAAAGCCATATTGAGTCCCGGTGTTACCGCACATGGTGAGAAATTCCTGTAATCTTTTATTTAACAGTTTTTCAAAAAGCTTCCCCATTGTGTTTATCAGGCAGATTGGTCTATAGGATTTGATACTTGTCTCATCCTTTTTATGTTCTTTTTTTATCGCTATAATCTTTCCCTCTTTCCATGATGTGGGAAATTCCCTTCGGACCAGGCATAGGTTAAATAAGGCCGTTATATAGTTGATTGTTTTAGGTATTGATAATTTAATGATTTCTACTGGGATCCCATCTGGGCCCGGTGCCTTACCATTCTTCATTGTTGTTAACTCTCTCAATATTTCCCCAGGCTCGAAAGGCATGATGGGAGTGTTATTCACTTATTGTTTGCTATTTTCTCTGGTCTCCTTATGCTTCTCCGTATCTGTATTCATCTCGTCATCCGGGAGCAACCCATCAAGTAGTATTTTCCCCGTCTCTCTCATGTTTTTAGTGTAGGTACCATCAGGTTTTCGTATCGTGGTAATACTTTATTTATGTTTTATTATTTGTCATGATCTTGTAGGGTAGTCCCCACTTATCACGTTCTAAGTTTTTATTCACAAATGTACACCAGTTTTTATATTTGAAGTCTTTTAATTCCGCAGCATATTTTTCTTTTGCTATACGGTAGGCTTGTAGGTATTCCTCTCTGTTATATATATTTATCTTCTGGTATTGTTTCCTAAGATGTCTCATGTTGGCTTTTAGATTGTATAATTTTGTAGTCCAGGGTTTACTTCGATTGTTAATTATTCTTCTGGGTGTAGAGGCCGCTATTGCTAGCTGAAAGTAATTTTTTAGGATTTCTGCCCATTCATTAGTCGTTTTCCCCGGTCCGGGATCTTCTGTTATGTTGATGTTTCCTAGGAAGATGTCCTTGTCTATTTTTTTCCAATTATATTGAGGGGTTTGTTGGATAGCTTCCGTCTGTGTAGTTTGTAATCTAATGCTGAAGGTGATCACGTTATTGTCACTGGTGGTGGTCATATCGTGGACCATCCAATTTTGAATTAAACTTGTCATTTTGTTATTTGTTAAGGTTAAATCTATATTACTACTAGCGTTGGCCCGTCCCCTATATGTAGGAGGGTTACCTTCCATGTTTTCAACTATTAGGTTATATTCCGCTATTAGATTCATAATCTTCTCCCCATTTTTATTTAATTCTTTTCCAAACCACATGGGAGAGGAAGCGTTACTATCCATTACTGTAAGTATTCTTTCGTGCGGGTATGTGCGGTAAATATTTCTAAGTTTTGTTATGAACGTTTCAATGTCATGGCTATATTGACAATAGCAGTTAATTATTATGAATTTAAGTTTCTGGTAATTAATTTCCGTGCATATTATATGAGTGTCTGACAAGTTTGTAATTTTCATTGCGGTTATTTCTTTATTTAGTAAAACTATTGCCGACTTAGTGTTGGGGTCCTGATGATATATTATATTTGCTCCAATTGGGGCATGGATCATTATTCCATTTAGTAGATAGGGCTCCTGGAACAAGAGAATATCTATTTTCTCTTCTCTTGCGTATGCAAATATTTCCTCCGTCGCCAGTTCTGCACCATTTAGGTTTATTTGTAAAACCGTTAGATCGTTTTCCTCCATGCTCAATGGCGTACTACCTGGGTCCATGAGGGCCATGGGTTCGCCGTGTTTTGCACTATTCTTCCATGGCTCCTGGCAAAATCCCTATATATTTCTTCTAAGTTCAGCTCCAGGTCCCTCCTCTCAAATGCCTTTTTAAGAAGATCATACAGCTGGCCCTCATCTACTGGAATGTTGTTGCATCGCAACATCATCTTATCGACAATCTCCGGGTGCGGAAAAGCAATGCTCCTTCCACCATCCGTTTTCAGTCTGACAAGCAAGCGGAGTGCCGTTGTTAGATTCTCCTTTTCCTCCAGCCTACTAAGCCTTAGGGTTAATTCGAAATTTTGATATATGCCCTTGGGATCCACGGGGGGGAAGGGGGAGTTTGTAATTCTGGGTATCTGTGGTGTCTGAGGTATTTGTGGTTTCATTAGTATGGGTTTTGTAAAATTTGGGTATTTGGTTTTCTCTTCAGGATTGTCTCTTTCAGTTAAGTGAGGGTGAGGGTTAGGAGTTTCCTCTATCTGGGAGTACGAAGGTTTTGGTTTAATTGCAGTGTTATTTTCTGTTTTAGGTATGAATGATGTTGCCTCTGGATTCAAGGGGTAATTTTCGTTTCGGTCCTCTATTTTATAGGTAACAGGGTTGGAAACATGGGAGGAACTAGCGTGGTCATGTTTAGGCAAAAGTATAGGACTTTCCAAAGGCATATCTGATGATGAAATTGTTGGGGAGGGAGGGGGTGTAAGGAGTGACAGCTCCAGGGGTATGTGGAGAGGGTTCAGGCAGACAGTAGGTGGTATAATGTATGCACATGGTTTTAATCCAGGAATTGTTTTGCTGATTATAGGTTGAAAATATTGTTGATGGGGTTTGAGTTGTGTAAGTTTAGTGTGATACGTAAAATTACTATGTAGGGGGTGAGGGTAGAGGTGATCATCATTTATTATTTTCACAGTGGTTAATTGTAAGGGGATAGAGGTTTCATTGGAAAATTCAAGAATGATCCCAAGTTCTTTCTTTATACGTTCTTCGTATATCGCCGCTCTTGCCGCATTTCGGCGACGTCGGCTGGGAGTGTTGTTCTTTCTTCTTTTTTTTCATCTCACGCTCCATAATCGGTTTTTTCGATTAAACGTTGTAAGAAGAACTTGAGAGTGGGACATTCCTTGGGGTCCTCGTTACAGTTTCTTTTTCTACGAGTGCAAGGAATACACACCCGTGTTGTGTCCTCTCTTTTGCATTCTACTCTAACATGTCCGGTATCGCCGCATCCCGCACAGCAGGGCACGCCCTTGCAGTACTTTCCTATATGTCCAAAATCTCTGCACTTAACACAGGTCGGGACAACCAGGAAGTCCCTCATGGTTAGTGATAAGTATGCCTAATGAATTTTTTCTTGTGCTAAGATAAATTTCCGAATTTTGGGGTCAACCTCGTATACCCTGTGTGAGATACTTTTGTCTTTAGGACCGGTTTTGAACCTAAATTTAAATTTATTTTGGAATTGCTCATAAGTCATGTTTAGTTTTTTTTCTATTTCGTTTAGAACAAAGAATTCCTGTATAATATCCGCTTCTTCTCTTTTTGTGGGTACCTCGTATATTATCATAAGCGGGTTTCTTTTTTTTGGTAATTCCACTGTAAGGTGTCTCGACTTTAGGGATTGATTCTTAAGGATCTTATCAGCATCTTCCTTAGTTGCCGTTTCCACAATGAGGGTTTTGGGAGTTGTCCTCATAGCTTGAATTTTGACACCCTCCCTCACCGGACCTACACATCTCGTGAAGTTATCCCACACGTCTCTTACGTTTTGATCATCTTCGGCCGTCACGAGCAGAGTGTGTTTGGCCTTCTCTGTTACCCTTTGAATGTGTGTTGCTTTTACACTCTGCTGTACTGGGACCGCCAGTGATTGTGCATATGTCATTTTGGGGGTTGTTGCTTCCGGTTGTTTTTCTAAGATTCTGCATGCTGTTCTCAATGACCTGACATCTGCTACACTTTCATTATATAAATGATTTTGCTTGGCTAACAGTTCCAAGAACTGCGCCCTTTTTTCCCTAGTCATGCTCTTCTCCTTCGAAATCATAGTTGTTAGTTCCAATTGGACTCGCTGGAAGGCATCCAATTGGATCTCCGACGAATCCGGGATGATATCATCAATTCCACTATTTTGGGGTGTGGGGTTAGTTAAGGGGTGGGTATTGGGGTTGGTTCCACTCTGCTGAGAGCTTGTGTTCGCTTCCTCTCCTCCTGAGTTGTACCTCCTTTTAGAGTGGGGGGAGTTGATTCTGGGGGTGAGTGGACTAGTCCACCCCTTTTGAAGGGATTGGGGGGTTGCTCAAGGGGTGGGTCCTGTCCGAGTCCCCCTTATTCTTAGGGGTGGCCCCAACGGGAGCCATCCTTTTCTCCTCGCTAGACAGCCCTAAACAGCCTTATCCCGGACTCCAGGACAGTTCCCGCGCAAAGCGAAACGCACGTGTAGTTTGTTGTCCCACAGAAAAAAAACAATAACAAAGACACGTGCTGTGGAGTCCACGGGTGGATGTCCTCGACACGCGACGCGACGTCACAAAGAACCCGGATGTTCCACGCACTTTACATTGCCAGCTCAACGGCTCGAGTCCTTAATTATTGTCCCGTAAATGGAGCACACACAGGACCACTCGAGGGGGTGTAGGAGAAACCACCCTTGTCGGGGAGGGGTGGTTTATGTCTCAAAATTAGGGGGAAAGAAAGGGCTTTCTCCCTGTGAAGGTCCCACTTCTTAGCAGGGTCTATTTTTGGAGTAAGAGGGTTGTGAACACAAAAAATTTTTTCGTCCCGGTTAAGCCTAACGTTGCCATAAGGTTAACATGGGGGGTGTTTTTGCACAACAACTTTGTTATTAGGGGTGGTTTTCACTTGGGGTTTTTTTGGTTGTGTTCCCTGATCCTTTCTACGTGGGTTTAGACCCTTTTAATGGATAAGGGTTCATAAACTCTGACTTTTTTGAACTGTTTTTCCCTATTAGTTGCAAACGTTATATTTCTCCATAAAGATAACACGGGGGTGGTTTCTCCCTTATAAAAAGAAAAGTACTTACCCCCTCGCGTCGCTAGGCGTACCTGATAGTTTCTTGGTATCTCTTCCTTGGGGCTGGAGGGGTCCCAGAGATATAACGGGTCAGGGGGGGCTCCAGGGGGGTAAACTTCCCAAGGATGTGCACTTTTTTTTTTATATTTAACAGAAAAACACACGCATCACAGCACTCTCCAAGAATTAGTTTAAAAAATCTCCGGAACCAATGGATTGAATTTCACCAATTTTTCATAGATTCCAGTTTACACACTCACGGATTCGTAGTTGCACAGTGGCGGGCCACTTTCGTCCGTTTTCCACCCTTACCGAGGGTCGCGTCGCGGAATACCGGTCGACTCAAACCACTCGATGGAAGATGTTACACGTCAGTCCTGCACCAGTGCAGACAGGTTTGGAGGGGCACGGGGGACGAGGTCCTCCAGCCTCCTCTCACCTCGCACACAATTACACCTTCTCTCCCAGCGTAGTTACCGTAGATTGCAGTTCTTTTTTGCACTTTTAGCTGGGAGCGGTCGTGCCCCTCGGAAGGATAAGGATGTAAAAGGATTAAGGAGAGGATTATTTACCTTGGTACCTAAGATTTACACCAAGGTGTGTTTCCAACATTAGACAGAGAATACTAGAAGTATAGAATAATAGAATAATACAACACAACAATAAAATAAAAATATAAATGTAAGACAGCCAAGATGATAGTTGTTAGATGGTCCTTAGACCTATTCTAGAAATACACGTTAGATTCCTGTATTATGAAAGGACAACCAGAAGAATGGCTGTTCCACATATCTATCTCCCAGCACACATCTTCCCATTTCCAATATTAACAGGAGTTCAGAATTCACTATTTAAGAAAACAGAAGGAAGTTGGTTGATATATCGTATAACGTGTAAGATATACACTTAGGTAAAAAATACAAGAAATATATAAAATAAAATAAAGATAAGATAAAATAAAATATATAAAACACATAAATGATAATATAAGATAATAAGATCGATATATATAATGTAATTGAGATTTAAGGAAGCAAACCAAAAATTGACATAAGAATTTATATTATATAAGATGGTCCTTAGACCAATTTCTTAGAAATGTTTAGAAGGGACAACCAGAAGAATGGCTGTTCCCATGCCTCTTCTTCTTGCAGCACACAGGTCCAATGGAAAGTCCAGCAGATCCAGATTCTTGAAGCACTCACCTCCGTCGCACTCACTTCCACACTGAAAGGGGATAGTATAGATCACAACAGTTCTCAGCATTAGACACCCTCTTCTTGTTCCATCCCAGCCAGTCCTAAGTCTAGTAGTTTATTTCTGGTTAACACTTCTCTTTGAAAGTCCATCAGGTCCAAGAACTTGAAGCACTCACATTTGACGCACTCATCTCCACACTTCCAAGAGATAGTAGAGATAAAACAGTTCTCAACATTGGGCGCCCTCTTCTTATCTCATCCCAGCCAGTCCTAAGTCAATGGTTTATCTCTGGCTGACACTTCCCCTTAAAGCCTTGATGTAATAAGTTCTTCTATTAATACAGGTTGGACCGTCTTCATAAAATCTTAAGTCCTTGGGATGTTCCTGACTGTCGGGTTTTAGCACTCCACGTTGGGCAGCTGCTAATCTTTCACTGCGTCTGACATCTGTGCTGCTATTCCGGCCATTATTATCGTCATTCATTGGAGTTAGAGTCTTGGGTTGATGCCTATATAAGTCCTCTTCTCTTAAAGAGATTTCACCAGCCAATCTGTTTACAATTTCCAAGACTCTCGGATCCTGGAGATGTTGCCTCCATTGTAGGGTTGTAAGTCTTACGCAATCCACTCACCATCAATCCATCATGTTGCTTACAACTCATTAGGGAGTGGTCAGGTGTGTCACTAACTCTACACACCTCACATAGGTCATCCTGTCTCATCTTAAATCTTCTTAGATACTCTCCATATGGTCCGTGACCCGTAACGTAGTGGATGAATCCTCTTGTTGGTGAGAAGTCGCCCCTCTTCAGTTTCCAGTTCACGTCCGGGAAAACCTCCCTTACATGCACAGAACTTTGGGATGTCGCCCATTCCAATTGCCATTTATTCCATATAACTGCATCTATTTCACTTCTAGTATTAACATTTAAGCCGAGTAGGGCTTTCAATCGGTCATTACATCCTTTCTTAAACCAGTACCTAGCAGCCAATCGGGCTATCTCCAAGTCCAGGGGTAGGTCTCCAAATAGAACTATAAGTGCGTTGGTTGGAGTTGTTCTAAAAGCTCCAAGAATTCTTAGGAGGACATTTCTTTGTGCAGCCTTGAGCTTAGCCCTAGTCTGCACCTGTTGCGTAGTATCCGCCCACACAGACGCTGCGTAGCCAATTATGGGGAGGAAAATTCTCTGTTAGTATAAGAGTGAAAGATTGTATGGGATCTTCCAAGCCTCGTTCCCCATACTTAATATATTATGTAGTGTTGTTTTTGCCTTTGCTAAGGCTCCAGTTGCGTGTGAGCTGAATCTCATACCCTGGTCTATATCTACTCCTAGATATCTGATTTTCTCAACGCACTTAATGGTGAGATCGTGATATTTAATAATTGGATTCCTTGCCATTCTTCCTTTAAGCAAGATAGCATTACTTTTATGCTTAGCAACTAACATCTTGGATTCCACCGCCCATCGACTCACAACACTTAGGGCCACAGATGCTTTTCGTTCCAGGTCTCTTCGATTTTCAGCATCTACCAGTATAAACACGTCATCTGCATATGCTGTGACTTGTAATACGGTTCTTTCATTGTCAAGTTCCTTAACCCTCGGCCAGTCTGGTGAAAAGAAAATACATCATTAGTCTGGTGGGGTGTGAGGCACCCCAATACTTATTTTTATTTTGGGTAGTTTATTTTTTATTACAAATACCTCACATTTGCCGAAAAAGCTTTTCTAATGTTACAAATAATTTCTGAAAGCAAAAATTATAAAAAACAAACCACAAAGTTCAGTGACATTCACTCAGGTTCACCGTTGTTTGCTTGTCCGTAACATTCTTTACAAAGAGAGAGTGCGTGTTCCAAACATAGAAATTTTGCACACTTTGCACAAGTGAACCTAGTCTTTCGATCTTTTGAACGTGGACAGATTACACATCGTCCTTGAGAACACTTTGGACCTGGAGCTGGAACGTCCTCTTCTGTATCATGTCTTCTTTTCAGCTTCAGTTGTAGTTCCCTCGGAAGATTGCTGCTGGAAGCAGCCCGAAGGTTGCGGTGTTCTTCGATCAATTCAAACGCCAACTTTTTTAGAAACTTACGTCTTTGTATTTGCTGGTTGGTGTTTCTCACAAATATAACCTGAGAATTGATGCCACTGATATTCAGTACAGCATAAAATACCGTCAAAGGCCAACGTCTAGAGTTTCTAGAAACGTCGTACGTGGCACACATTTGATCCACTGTGTCAACACCACCCTTACAGAAATTGTACGTGGTAATCATTTCTGGTTTTTGAAGATCGCCTGTTGTTTCATCAATCCTGTCGTCATGATGCATAGTAGAAACGACAAGCACAATCTTATTTTTTGGGGATAGTAGGAAACTAACGTTATATCTTTGGTGAAAGCAAAGATACTACTGTTCACTGTTCTTTTTGTGCCTTCAGTTAACTCAGGTGGTATCTCTCTCTTGTTTTTCCTGATTGTACCAAGTAAGGTTAGGTTATGATCTGTCAATAGTTTATTGGCCAGTGGTATGCTGGTGAACCAATTATCTACTGTGACGTTTCTTCCAGAACCTGTTATTGGCGACACCATTCGCTCTACGACAGATTCCTGAGAATTGCTGATCTTGAACGGTCCATCAGGTTGTTTACCAGCATATATTTCCAGGTTTTGCGAATAGAAGACTCTTGAATCTACAAGAGCAAAAAGTTTAATGCCATACTTGCCTGGCTTGTTGGATAAGTATTGCCGAAAGGGACACCTACCTCTGAACTTTTCGAGTTGCTCGTCTATTGTTACATTTGCTCCAACAGAGTAATGTACTTTACACTGCTCAACGAAAGTTTCAAAAAAATCTCTTATCGGTGCAAGTTTATCAAATTGAGATCGCTCAGCTCTCGTAGATTTGTCGTCGAAACGGAGACAAATGTCAATGCAACGTCATTGTACTCCAAAATATATCCATACCAGTACCATCTCTCGCCCACAAATCATCTAAATTTACTCTGTTTGCTTTGTAAACACCTGCCATGTACAAAAGTCCAATTACAGCTTTTATTTCTACTAATGACGTATTTTTTACTTTATATTTCTCATGTTCACCATACTTTTGGGACGCATTGTCTATGAATTTGTTTGCGTTACTTACGATTTTCTGCAGTGTGTCGTCACTAAGAAATAACTGAAAGTATTCTGAAGGACTTTTGCAGTTCTTAGCCACACCTAGTACACATGGGACACGTGTTCTGATAATATTACTCGCTCTTGTTCTTGTATTCGTACGTGGTGCTGACTTGCTCCACTTTGTGGTACCGTCCTTACCTACGTAAAAATTCTCATTTACACTATCGGTATTGTCTAAATCCGCATCTTCTTCAGAATCTGTGTTATGTTCATTTTCACTAGCATGGTCCGACCAACAATCACTACCCTCACCTCCCTCCACATCCGATTCCACTTCTTCGCATTCTTGTAACAATCACCTAATACGTTCCACTTCAGAACTCATTGTTTGCAGAATACACAGACACTAAACAAACAATAACAAATAAACTATTGGCTTTTTTTTGTATTTAGTCCGTACATAAAAACAGAACAGTGACTAGTCTGGTGGGGTATGCCAAACCCCAAAGCCAACAAATACGTGACAACAACTTAACAGCTCCAGCACCTACAATTGCAAATACACTACAAACATCCACGATAAATACTTGCCAGGTACACGGATGGACAAAGTTCAGTGTTGCCAAATCGTTGAGAAATAAACTAATATAGTACGACTGGGGTTTGTCACACCCCAACAGACTAACGCAGGGTTAAGTAACGGCTCCAGAGTAAGATTCCATAGTATAGGGCCCAATACTGACCCCTGTGGACATCCCTTATTTGTGTTTCGCGAGACCTCCTCACTTCCATGCTGGAACCTTATAATTCTCTCACTTAGATAACTAGCAATAATTCCATAGATGGCACCCGGGATCCGTATGTCTCTTAAAACCTTTAAGACATACGGCCACCACATGTTGTCGAATGCGCCACTGATGTCCAGGGCAATACCAATAATGTATTTGGATGTACTTGAGGTAACCTTCTGAATAACGTTGTTTATTGCATCCTCAGCTGAGGTCCCTCGTCTAAATCCATATTGCCTATCCGATTGCTCCAACATTATGAGTCTTTCATTTAATCTGACAGTTATGAGCCTCTCTAATATTTTACTGACATTATCCAATAAACAGATAGGTCTGTATGTTTTGACCTCGGCGGGATCTTTCTTCGCATCCTTAGGAACAATGATAAGGTTTGCAATTTTCCATTTAGCCGGATACTGGCCTTGGGCAAGACACTGGTTGAAGATCGTCTGAAGCGGTTGTAGTAATTCATTCTTAAGAATTTTCAGTACCTCATTCACTATGCCGTCAGGTCCAGGAGCCTTTCCACACTTTAGAGTGTCTATGATGTTTGCAATCTCTTCTTTAGCAAAGGGCATTATGGGAGTGTCATTATTATATGGTATGTTCATATTTTCTCTGATTTCAGTTTGGGTTGTAGAGTCTTCCGATTCCTTATCAAGTGGTAGTAAAGCTTCCAGGAGATACGCCACGGTATCATTCCATGTTTCTGTGTAAGAGTTATCTTGCTTCTTTAAGGTTACTAGATTCAACTTACTTCTTATCTTTTTGGCGATGAACTTGTAGGGCCAGCTCCAAGGATTCTTTAAGAGTTCCTGCTTAATTAGTCTGGCCCATGTACTAACTCGATACTGTTTGATGAGATTAGTATATAGCCATTTGGATTGTCTATACTTTTGGAGATAAAACTGTCGCTCCTGGTCAGATCGGGATTTTTGATATAGTTTCCTCATTTTCCTTGTTGTGGTTCTACGTCTGAGTATGTATACTGGGAAGATATTCTTATTTTTTGGTTTTTGTGGATATGTAGTTGTCACATTAACTGCGTAATCAAGTGCAGTGATTAAAGTTCGGGTGTTTTCTTCCAGTTGAATCCCCTCACATACTGGATTTAACTGCAATTTGTTATCGAAATGCATTCTGATCAATTTGCGTTCCACTTCACTCCAATTACGTTTTATTTTCCTCTTTGGTTCTTCTGTATGAGTATCGTTACCAGTTCTGTGTAGTCTGTAATTAATGTTATAGCCGATTGTGTTGTGATCACTTTCAGTGAGATCCTTAACCCACCAGTTCTCGACATGGGGCTTTCCCATCTGATTGGATAGAGTGATATCTATGTTAGATTTACATCCATATTTATTAGAAAAAGTTGTTGTTGAAGATTCCACATTCAACACAAAGAGATTCCATGTGTCAATGAACTCCTCAAGCATCAGCCCTCTATCGTCTGTCTCTCCACTGTACCACAGATCTGATTTTGCATTCGAGTCCATAGCAATGAGAATTTTGTTATTAGAGGCTGTCGATATAGCTTCTGCGATTATATCCAGATAGGGAGATAGGTGGTCTTTAAATTAACAGTAACAATTTATAAGAGTCCAAATGTCGTCTCCCAGCCTTACGTCCATCACCACGCAATGTGAGGTTGATAAGTTCTGGTGCCACAGTATATCTAGCTCCTGGTTATTAATTACTATTGTTGCCTTAGGGTTCTCCGTGAGAGCAAATGATCTCATCTTTTTCGGGATACCCGGAAACCCACCTTTATAGCTGTAGGGTTCCTGTATCAGAGCTATATCAATATTATTGTTCTCGATATATTTGATTACCTCCTCTGTAACCAGTTTTGCACCTTGTGTATTTAATTGGATAATTCTTAACTTATCAGTTCTTTGCCTATAAGCAGTTACGTTCGTGTTACTCATAATTGATTTTAGATACCAGACGATCGTATAGTTCCCTGTACGTGGGGCACTGCTCCCGGTTACAGTCTCTTTTCCTATTTTTACATGGTACACAAATAAAAACCGCTGAGTTGCACAGTGCAGACAACATCAATATTGGGGGGACCCCCGAATGTATCCTAACCTCCACCCGCATACATTCAGGGGTATGCGCTTGTCCCAGTGCCTCTGATATAAACTGGGACGGCAGTTGATCGTTTTACGGTTCCCCCGATATTGTTGTACTACCTCTTTATTTGCTGAAAATTTACATTAATACATACATAAAACATAAAACATATATAAGAGAATACAAAAAACAAAGAGTATTTCACCATTTGAATATATTGAAGACTATAAATTAACAAATGAAAATACAATACAAAGCCAGTGTTTTTTTTGGTTTTTTTTTTTTAACAAATGTATATTTTGGATTTGTTTCAGGTTTTGTATTTGTTACTCATTAATTACATTGTTTGAGTCGGCTTAATATCGGATTCCGAAATACCGGAATCTAAGTAAAATGGAATTGGATCTAGGACAAACCGCCAGGGACTGACCGCAATGGTTGAAGACCTTTTATTAGTTGAAGAAGGGAATTGCTCACCCCAGAGGCTAGGTGTTCCTGTCCCCGGCGACTGTTCCCAGCTCCCTACCAGGTAGAGATGAAAGCTACACAGATTATACGTAATTTACTAGTTCGTTGCATTTAGAAATATGTTTAACATTGAAGATTTAACTAGTAGATAAAACCAAAGAAAAGTAAATAAAACCAAAGAAAAAAATAAACTAGACCAAAATGAATACACTTTAGCCTTAAAATTCATTGGGTTAAATAATTAAATTAAATTTAGGATTTATTTAAAAAGAAAGAGAGAGAGAAAAAATAAATATATAAAGCAATTAACAATAAAATTATTTAGGAGATAACAATAATAAAGTGATTAAAATGGAAATACAAATTGATGATGCTTTGAGATATAATAATTTATATTTAGTAGTTCTAATTTTTTTGTTTTTTTTGTTTTAGGGTTTAAGGTTTAAGTGATAATTACAAATTTAGAAGTTACAAACACCGGAGTGCCGGCGGTCTTTTAGCTGGTGTACCAGAAGAAAAAAAATAATTGAAAAATAATTTAATTCTATTTAGTTTAATTTTGAATTTAAGGAATGGTTTAAATGTAGTTTATACTTTTTAATTGGTTCTGGAGTCCACCACTCTATTCATATATTCTTTATGGGACTCCCCTTGCATCCGAATCGGCCGAATTCGTCTTCTTTCTGCAGCCTCCTTACGTCCTGTTGATACCACGTAGAATCTTCTTCTGGAAGCACCTGCTGGTGCTTCCTCATCCTGCGATGAGCTGGAATCACCCAGTTGGGTTGAGGTGTTCGAGGAGGCAACTGCATATCTTAATCTCTGTGGCTGGAATCTTTCCTTTCCTCTCCTAGGACTTGTGTTCGTTTGTGTGTCAGGGGCGTGGGATGGGTTGACTTGATGGTTAAATCGGTTCATTTCCACAAGTGATACCAGATTGGCTAATTTTGTTAGATTTTCTATTTGCTGTGGGCAAAGTAAAAATGCTGTATTGAAAGTTGGTAGTTCCATGCGTAGTTTTTTGACATCCTCCTCAGCCGCTGGACAGAAGAAGGTTTTGTGCTCAGGCGTGTCCTCCTGTGTTCCGCATGAGATGCAACCAGGCACTTCTCTACTACCAATCCGATGCAGATGCACTCCATATGGACCATGCCCCGAAAGGAAGTGCATGAGGCCCCTGATCGGTTGCTTCAAAGTTGGCAGCTTGACTCTGATATTTGGAATGAAATCGTAAGTTCTTCCATTTTTGGCAGACGCCCACTCCCTCTGCCAGTCCATTGTAAGCCTATTATTTATTTCCAAAAGCGTCGGGTAGAAAGTAACAGTAATTTTTTCCAGATTTTGTACGTCCCTTTTTTTGAAGAAGTACCTGGCCGCTCTTCACTTGACCTCCAGGTCTATTGGTCATTTTCCAGCTATTGCCAATACTGCCTCGGTAGATGTTGTGCCAAACGCCCCAGACACCCGAACCAGGATCCTGCGCTGCGAAGCTCTTAGGATTCTTGTGCTCGTTTTGTTTGACAGACTCTCCACCCAGGCCGAGGATGCGTAGGTAATTATCTGTTCGAAAATAGATTTAACATAAGTATTCATTATTTCCGGGTGGAGATTGAATTCCTGCGATGCAATTCTGGTAAGCTTCATCATGGCGTGTTCAGCTTTGGTTGTTATGTATTTGACATGCTCACCAAACCTCAATCCCTCCCCCAGTCTAACTCCCAGGTAGTCTACCGATTTTTCCCTTTTAACATTGCTCCCCTGAATTTTAATAGAAGGATTTCTGGTGTAACTGAGTTTACCTCTTGCAATTAAGTACTTGGTTTTCGTAGCAGAGAGTTCCAATTTGGCTGTTTGGCACCACTCGGCGAGTACTTCAAGAGCTTTGTTGGCTTTGTATTCCACCTGGGCTCGTGATTCCCCCGCACAGATGAATGCGACATCGTCCGCATAGGCTATGACTTTGTCAACATGTCTACTACTCTGCATTTCTTTAAGACAAGGTTCTAAATTTATATTCCAGAGATGTGGTCCCAGTACAGACCCCTGAGGGCATCCCTTAGTTAGTAATTTTGACGCAGAGACCCCATTCAGATGTAAATAGACCTTCCTGTTTTCGCAGTAACTCTCCAGCATCCGAATTATTGTGGCAGGACCGTTTAAATCTTTTAATGTAGTGAAGAGGTGAGGCCACCAAAGGTTATCGAAGGCCCCCTTTATATCTGCAAAAATAATCATTATAATTTTT
This sequence comes from Lepisma saccharinum, assembly GCF_977018435.1. NCBI lineage: Eukaryota > Metazoa > Arthropoda > Insecta > Zygentoma > Lepismatidae > Lepisma > Lepisma saccharinum. The sequence goes on along the minus strand of NW_028142899.1, from coordinate 5,729,377 downwards.
TGGTTCATTTCTGAAATAGAATTCTTTAAGTAGTTTAACGCATCTTCTGTTGATTTCCCTTTTGTAAAACCGAATTGGCTTCCACTGTTTCCTGCCATCAGCAGAAACTCCTGTAGCCTTTTGTTAATCATCTTTTCGAAGAGCTTACCAATGTTGTTTAACAGGCAAATAGGTCGGTATTTTTTTAGGTCCGAGTCGTCAGTTTTACCCTCCTTTTTTAGCACCACCAGTCTACCTTCCTTCCAGGGGGTGGGAAAATGTTTGTTTGCCAGGCACATGTTGAATAGTTCTGTGATGAAATTTAGGGTCTTGGGCAGAGACATTTTGATGATACCCACTGGGATTCCATCAGGTCCAGGGGCCTTAAAATTTTTCATTCCGGTCAGTTCCCGAGTGACTTCCTCAGGTGAAAAGGGGAGGATAGGGAAGTTGTTTGGATATTGTCCTAAACCTCTTCTTATGTTAGCATTAGCCATATTGTCTTTACCCACGTCATCGTCCGGTAGAAGGCCATTTAGAAGTGTCCAAGTTGTCTCCTCAGTATTCCTAGTGATGGAGCCGTCCGGTCTCTTTATTGTGGTAATTCCTTTGTCCCTGCTAGCTTTGTTAGTTAATATTTTATATGGTAGACCCCATTTGTCCATGTTCAGATTTTTGGCCACGAAGTTATGCCAATTGTTTTTTTTAAAACTTCTGAGCTCCTCTGTGTATTTCTGTTTGTGTTTGCGGTAATCCTCCAATAAAATGGCTCTTATGTCAGGAATGTTGGTTTTCTGATATGCTTTCCTGACTTTTCTCATTACCTCTCTCAGCTTCGCAAGCCTTCCACACCATGGTTTATTCGGGCTCCTTTTGGTTCTTATTGGAGTAAAGGCTTTGGCTGCAAACTCGAATTGTTTGGCTAGTTCCTCTGCCCATTCATCCAGTGTGCGCTCAGGCCCAGGATACTCTGGTAAATTGATGTTATTCAGGAAATTGGACTGGTCGGTTTTCCTCCAGTTGTAAACTGGCGTATTCTCAGATATCTCGGCACTGGTATGCTCCATACACAGGTCGAACAGAATTGCATTATGGTCACTAGTAGTAACCATATCTAAGACTCTCCAATTAGAAATATGCTTATTCATATGACGATTAGTGAGCGTGAGGTCTATATTGCTCGATGCTCCTGCTCTACCTCTGTAGGTGGGAGGGTTCCCAGGCTGGTTTTCTATGGATAAATCAGCCTCAGCCAGAAGATCCATTATTTTCTCTCCATTGTTATCCGTGTCCCTGCCGTACCAGAGGGGAGAGGAAGAGTTACTGTCTAAAGTCAAAAGGATTCTCTTGTTGGTGTAGGCTGCACAGATTTTTCTGATGTTATTTATGTATCTGTCAATATTGTGGCTATACTGACAGTAGCAATTAACCACAATGAATGTCTGCTTTTTTATACTTATTTCCACGCAGTTTATATGTGAGTCCGAGAATTGTGTTATTTTCAAAATTTTTATGTCATTATTTAACGAAATAATTGCTACTTTAGCGTTGTAAGATTTGTTATAAACAAGTGTGGCATCCAGGGGTGCGTGAATTATCTTACCATTCCGTGTGTATGGTTCTTGGAGAAATAAGAGATCTATATGGTTTCTTTTAGCATAAATAAAAAATTCTTCTGTTGCCAATTCCGCACCGTTTAAATTGATCTGTAAACAGCCAAAAATATTGTTTATTAATGTCTTATCACCGAACTCCACTGGGGCCAAGGTTTGGTTGTTTCCTGTATAACTCTTCCCAACCCCCTGACGAAATCCGCATACACCTCCTCCAGCTCCAGCTCAAGCTCCCTCCTTTGAAACGCTTGCCTCAGAAGGTCATGCAGCTGGTCGGGATCCACAGGAATGTTGCTCCACCTCAGCAACATCTTGTCCACAGCCTCTGGATAGGGGAAATTTATTGATTTACCATTTGGGTGTTTGGTCCTTACTAAGAGGCGTAGCGCTGTTACTAAATTTTCCTTTTCTTCTAGTCTGCTTACCCTGAGATTAAGTTCAAAGGTAGGATATATGTCCTCTCTTTTAATTTTGGCTTTTGGTGGGTCCGGGGTGTCTGGTCTGGGTGGAGTCTCAACTATAAGATTCGTGAAGTTGGGATATTTGTTTGTATTTTGTATGAAAGGTGTGGCATTAGGGTTTAGTTTTCTTGTTGTTTCTTTGTCTTTCTGGGTATCAGAGCTCTCCAGAGGAGAGGAATCGGTAATTTGGATCTGATGGAGGAACCGTCCCGCAGGGTAGTTGCCGTTAGAGACGGGATGAGTGGAGGGAGGGGAGATTTGCAGTTGAAAAGGTTCTAGAGGTGGCGGAGTTAACGTGATCGGGGAGTCAGTCAACTGGAGTGCACTGGGGAGTTCAAGCGGAGTCAAAGGGGGTGAGTAGGGTTCAAAAGTGGGAGATGGGGTAGCAGTGGGGGATGAAATTGGTGAGATGATTGGGGATTCAAACACCGAAGAATTCAGAATAGGGGTGGGGGGGAGAGATTCTGGGTAAAAGGTGGAGCATGGGCGTAGTCCTGGCAGGCGAGTGCTAAATAAAGGTTGGAAAAAAGGGTTTATCGTAGAGACTTTCGATAAAGAGGGGTTAAAAATAAAGTTATCCGGATGGAATTTTAGTGGGGATTGGTTAAGTAATGTTTCATTTAGGTTGATTAAATGATATGCACAGTTCGTGTTAAAAGAGTTATCAAGTGTGTCCTGTAGTTCCTGTTTTATCCTTAAGGCATAGGCCGCCGCTCTGACTGCATTGCGTCTGCAACGGCTAGGTGTGTTTTTGTTTTTTCTTTTCTTGTGTGGATTATTATTCATAATTGGTCCTTTCAATTAACCTTTGTTGAAAAAACTTTAAAGTCGGACACTCCTTAGGATTTTCGTTGCAGTTTCTCTTTCTTTTTTTGCATGGGATACATATTTTTTCTGACCTTTCAGCAGAACACCCCTGCCTTTCATGCTCCTCCGATCCACATTTGTCACAGCATCTAACACCCTTGCAGTGCTTTGAGACGTGACCATAATCCTGGCACGTGCCACAGAAAGGGACAACCAGGAAATCCTTAATTGGTAGAGAAAGGTAGGCCATATGGACCTTGTTCATGTTTAATAGCTTCTTTCTTAAGGTGGGGTTTACCTCATACACCCTGTGACACGTTGTTTTATTCTTTGGACCAGTTTTGAATCTGAATTGAAATTGTACTTTGAACTCCTCAGGGGACATATATTCATTGAAGCCATTAAGAACATATAATTCGTCCGTAATATCTTCTTCCTGTTTCCTTGTAGGTATATCGTAAACTATCATTAAGGGATTTCTTTTCTTGGGGCGTTCAGCATTTAGCCTTTTGTTTTTGAGGTTGGGGTTGTTGATAATTTTTTGAACGTCTTCTTCAGATGGCGTTTCCACAATCAAGGTTTTGGGAGTGTATCTCATTCCCTGGTTCCTGACTTTCTCCCGAACTGGGTTCACCAAAGTGGTGAAATTATCCCATATTTCACGACCGGACTGATTGTCCTGTGCCGTGATGAAAACGGTATGTTTAGCATTTTGCGTTATTTTCTGGATTTGCTGCACCTTATTTGTTAGTGGTTGTGGGAGAGCGGCCATATGCGCATATGAAGGAGCCGCATCCGGCATCTGCGTTGGTTGTGGCTTGGCCTCCAGAATTTTGCATGCAGTCCTTAAAGATCTGGAATCTGCTACATTTTCCATATAAATCTGATTTTGTTTTGCAAGAAGTTCTAAAAATATTGCCCTTTTCTCGGTTGACTTACTTTTTTCCTTTGAAACCATCGTGGTCAGTTCCAAGTGTATTTTCTGAAATATACCCAATTGTATAGCAGACGAATCCGGCAGAATTTCATCTATTTGGCTTCCCGAAACTCCGGGGGTGGGTTGTGGGTAGTTTTCCCTGACAGTTGGAGTTGTATTTGATTCGCCATTACCAGAATGGTGTCATTTCTTGGAATGAGGAGAGTTCAAATCAGGGGGTGAATGTACCAAACCACCCCTTTTGAAGGGGTCGAGGGGTTGTTCGAGGGGTGGGTCCGGTCTGGGTCCCCCTTTATTCTTGGGAGTGGCCCCAACAGGAGCCATCTTTATTGGGTCACTCTTTAGCACTTGTAATTGTCAAATACCCGCACTGAGAGAGTTCCCGCGCGTGACAAAACGCACGTGGCCCAGCTGTCACCACAGAACAACAATAACAAAGCGCACGTGCTGATCCGTCCCGGTGAAGGAACTGCTACACAATCTGTGACGTCACGAAGAACCCGGATGTCACACGTCTCCTTCAGGTCCCACACGGTCGTCTGCCACGCTATCGAACACGACACAAAACTCGCCACGCACCACCACACCAAAAAGTCAATAGAAAAACCACCCCTTGCGGCAAGGGGTTGGGGGTGGGTTCGTAAGACAGGGAAAGGATGGCGCTATGGCACAGTCTAGGTCCCGTTCCTTATTGAGACCTGGTTTAGTTTTTCTAACAAGTTGAACAGAAAAATGTTATTTCGTATGAAAAAGGCCGGTTTCCCCATAAGATTAGCATGGGGTGTGTTTTTGCACAACAACTTTTTTAATAGGGGTGGTTTTCACTTGGGTTTTTTTTTGGTTGTGTTCCCTGATCCTTTTTACGTGGGTTTAGGCAGACAATATTGGGGGGACCCCCGAATGTATCCTAACCTCCACCCGCATACATTCAGGGGTATGCGCTTGTCCCAGTGCCTCTGATATAAACTGGGACGGCAGTTGATCGTTTTACGGTTCCCCCGATATTGTTGTACTACCTCTTTATTTGTTGAAAAATTTACATTAAATACATACATAAAACATATATAAGACAATACAAAAAACAAAGAGTATTTCACCATTTGAATATATTGAAGACTATAAATTAACAAATGGGGTGTAAGGGGTGATTTTCCACGTAGTACACCCAACTGTCAACCTCACTTCCACGTTAGTACACCCTGGACTGCGTTTTGCAGACGAACGAGGCTCTGGCGACTGGCACTCTGGCCAGTATAATTTTGTGTGTGTTGTCCTGTTTTTTGTCCTTGTGTATGCTGAGTGCCCCTTTACAGCCTCAGCTTTTAACGAAAGTCAGAACATTTTAAGCTTTTAAGATTTTACTTATGCAACGTTAGAGTTGTTCTTTGTAAAGATAAGGGGCTGGACCCCGTATAATGTGACGGGTGCAAAATAGCCTAAGTGCTGACGCACCCAAAATTTTAAAATCAAATCAAATCAAATCAATAAATTAACAAATGAAAATACAATACAAAGCCAGTGTATTTTGTTTTTTAAACTAATGTACAATTCTAGGATTGGTTTCATGTGTTTTTTTTTTGGTTTTTTTTTAATTGTTTCTCATTAATTACATTGTTTGCGTCGGCTTAGTATCGGATTCCGAAGTACCGGAATCTAAGTAAAATGGAACTGGATCTAGGACAAGCCGCCAGGGACTGACCGCAATGGTTGAAGACCTTTTACTAGTTGAGGACTATGTAGGGAATTGCTCACCCCAGAGGCTAGGTGTTCCTGTCCCCGGCGACTGTTCCCAGCTCCCTACCAGGTAGAGATGAAAGCTACACAGATTATATGTAATTTACTAGCTCGTTGCATTTAGAATTAAGTTTGACATTGAAAATTTAACTAATAATAAGACCAAAGAAAATAAACTAGACCAAAATGAATACACTTTAGCCTTAAATACATTGGGTTAAATAATTAAATTAAAATTAGGATTTTTTTTAAAAAAAAAAGAGAGAGAGAAAAAATATATATATATATATATGTATAATTCAATTAACAATAAGATTATTTAGGGGTTAACAATAATAAAGTGATTAAAAATCTCCACATACAAATTGAAGCTGCTATGAGGTATAATAATTTATATTTAGGAGTTTTGATTATATGTTTTAGGGTTTAAAGTTTAAATGATAGTTAAAAAGTTAGAAGTTAGAAACACCGGAGTGCCGGTGCTCTTTTAACTGGTATACCAGTTAAAAATTATAATTGAAAAATAATTTAATTCTATTTAGTTTAATTTGAATTTAGGGAATAGGTTTAAATGTAGTTTACTCTTTTTAATTGGTTCTGGAGTCCACCACTCTCTTCATATATTCTTTATGTGATTCCCCTTGCATCCGAATCGGCCGAATTCGTCTTTTTTCTGCAGCCTCCTTACGTCCTGTTGATACCATGTAGAATCTTCTTCTGGAAGCACCTGCTGGTGCTTCCTCATCCTGCGATGGGCTGGAATCATGTAGTTGGGTTGACGTGTTTGAGGAGGCTACTCCATCTCTTGATCTCTGTGGCTGGAATCTTTCCTTTCCTCTCCTAGGACTTGTGTTCGTTTGTGTGTCAGGGGCGTGGGATGGGTTGACTTGATTGTTAAATCGGTTCATTTCCACTAATGATACCAGATTGGTTAATTTTGTTAGATTTTCCATTTGCTGTGGGCAAAGTAACAATTTTGTATTGAAAATTGGTAGTTCCATACGTAGTTTTTTGACATCCTCCTCAGCCGCTGGGCAGAAGAACGTTTTGTGCTCAGGTGTGTCCTCCTGTGCTCCGCATGAGATACAACCAGGCATTTGTCTACTGCCAATCCGATGCAGATGCACTCCATAGGGACCATGCCCCGAAAGGAAGTGCATCAGGCCTCTGACCGGTTGCCTCAAGGTTGGCAGCCTGACTCTGATATTTGGAATGAAATCGTAAGTTCTTCTTCCATTTTTGGCAGACACCCACTCTCTCTGCCAGTCCATGGTAAGCTTATTATTTATCTCCAAAAGGGTCGGGTAGAAAGTACCAGTAATTTTTTCCAGATTTTGTACGTCCCTTTTTTTGAAGAAGTACCTGGCCGCTCTCCACTTGACCTCCAGGTCTATTGGTCGTTTTCCAGCTATTGCCAATACTGCCTCGGTAGATGTTGTGCCAAACGCACCAGACACCCGGACCAGAATCCTGCGCTGCGACGCTCTTAGGATTTTTATGCTTGTTTTGTTTGACAGACCCTCCACCCAGGCCGAGGATGCGTAAGTAATTATCTGTTCGAAAATAGATTTTATATACGTATTCATTATTTCCGGGTGGAGATTGAATTCCTGTGATGCAACTCTGGTAAGCTTCATCATGGCGTGTTCAGCTTTGGTTGTTATGTATTTGACATGTTCACCAAACTTCAAACCCTCCTCCAGTCTAATTCCCAGGTAGTCGACCGTTTTTGCCCTATTGACATTGCTCCCCTGAATTTTAATAGAAGGATTTCTGGTGTAACTGAGTTTACCTCTTGCAATTAAGTACTTGGTTTTCATAGCCGAGAGTTCCAATTTAGCTGTTTGGCACCACGCGGCGAGTACCTCAAGAGCTTTATTGGCTTTGGCTTCGACCTGGGCTCGTGAATCCCCAGCACAAATGATTGCGACATCGTCCGCATAGGCTATGACTTTGTCAACGTGTCTGCTACTCTGCATTTCTTTAAGACATGGTTCTAAATTTATATTCCAGAGATGCGGCCCCAGTACAGACCCCTGAGGGCATCCCTTAGTTAGTAATTTTGACGCGGAGACCCCATTCAGATGCAAATAGACCTTCCTGTTTTCACAGTAACTCTCCAGCATCCGAATTATTGTAGCAGGACAGTTTAAATCTTTTAATGTAGTGAAGAGGTGAGGCCACCAAAGGTTATCGAAGGCCCCCTTTATATCTGCAAAAATAATCATTATAATTTTTTGGTTCATTTCTGAAATAGAGTTCTTTAAGTGGTTTAACGCATCCTCTGTTGATTTCCCTTTTGTGAAACCGAATTGGCTTCCACTGTTTCCTGCCATCAGTAGAAACTCCTGTAGCCTTTTGTTAATCATCTTTTCGAAGAGCTTACCAATGTTGTTTAACAGGCAAATTGGTCGGTATGTTTTTAGGTCCGAGTCGTCAGTTTTACCCTCCTTTTTTAACACCACCAGTCTACCCTCCTTCCAGGGGGTGGGAAAATGTTTGTTTGCCAGGCACATGTTGAATAGTTCTGTGATGAAATTTAGGGTTTTGGGCAAAGACATTTTGATGATACCCACTGGGATTCCATCAGGTCCAGGGGCCTTGAAATTTTTCATTCCTGTCAGTTCCCGAGTGACTTCCTCAGGTGAAAAGGGGAGGATAGGGAAGTTGTTTGGATATTGTCCTAAACCTCTTCTTATGTTAGCGTTAGCCATATTGTCTTTACTCATGTCATCGTCTGGTAGAAGGCCATTTAGAAGTGTCCAAGTTGTCTCCTCAGTATTCCTAGTGATGGAGCCGTCCGGTCTTTTTATTGTGGTAATTCCTCTGTCCCTGCTAGCTTTGTTAGTTAATATTTTATATGGTAGACCCCATTTGTCCATGTTCAGATTTTTGGCCACGAAGTTATGCCAATTGTTTTTTTTTAAACTTCTGAGCTCCTCTGTGTATTTCTGTTTGTGTTTGCGGTAATCCTGCAATAAGATGGCTCTTATGTCAGGAATGTTGGTTTTCTGATATGTTTTCCTGGCTTTTCTCATTACTTCTCTCAGCTTCGCAAGCCTTCCAGACCATGGTTTGTTCGGGCTCCTTTTGGTTCTTATTGGAGTAGAGGCTTTGGCTGCAAATTCGAATTGTTTGGCTAATTCCTCGGCCCATTCATCCAGCGTGAGCTCAGGCCCAGGATATTCTGGCAAATTGATGTTATTCAGGAAACTGAACTGGTCTGTTTTCCTCCAGTTGTAAACTGGCGTATTCTCAGACATCTCGGCACTGGTATGCTCCATACACAGGTCGAACAGAATTGCATTATGGTCACTAGTAGTGACCATATCTAAGACTCTCCAATTAGAAATATGCTTGTTCATATGACGATTTGTGAGCGTCAGGTCTATATTGCTAGTAGTGCAGGTGCACCGGTTCAGAGCCCGAAAGTGGGGCTCGGTGGGGCTCGCCTTAATGGTTTGCTCTTGTAAGGCATAAGCCCCATTTTCTCGCAGTGTTGCCAACATCTTACTCGAAAAAATTACCAAGGTTTTTTTTTGGTCTAAACTAACCTAAAGCAAGGAGCTGGCAACCTTGCTTGAGGCTTGCCTTACAGTGCATAAAGCAATTTTTGCCAACCTACTGGTACTTTTGCCATAGCCTTTTACAAAAAGAGAGAGGAGAGAGAGAGGGGGAATTAAACAACTGATAGTGCTGCCAACACCTACCTACAGCTTTTTTTTTCTTCCTACCTAGCAAAAGCTACTATCTTTTTTTGAGGCTTAGCCAATTTATATACTGGCGTAACATACACACACTGGGCAAGGTGAGCCGGCAACAAACACGCACTGCCGTAAAAGAGAGAGAGATGGGTGGATGGCAACACAGTATGTGTGTGCGTGTGTGTGTATAATATGTAGCATTATTAACTGGAGTCTGTTGGCAACCCACTTACAACTAAAAAAAATAGAGATGCCAACGTTGCTGTAAGATGAAGAGAGAGAGAGACCTATGGCTGGCAACAGTGGTGTACGATGTCCTCCCTCTTCTGTGCAATATGATATGATGTTACTGTAGTTTTTGACGAGGATTACGAGTTAACTAAAAAACCTGCAACTAGAGAGAGTTGCCAGCACACACACGCTGTTGTAAGAGAGATGGATGACTGGGGGGCAGCATTTCCGGCTATTCACAGTGGCGGATGTACTTCCTGTTTTTTCAAAAGCTAACAATAATGATGGAATTTCATGCTGACGCATTTATTTCGTTCAAAAATTCGTGTTCAGCACAGATGATGCTATGTAATTTTCACATCAGCTCAGCCAACTGTTGAGAAATAATGACGTCAGGTAACAGCATTGGTGGGGGTGACGTGATGAATTTACGAAAGTAGGAAAATGATATTGCTAAAAATTGAAGTATAGAACTATTTTCTAGAGCGGATTTCTACTAGTCCACGTTGTTAACCTACATATTACTCCTCGACTAATAAAACTAGAAGCTCGAGCGCATCAGGTCCTATTTTTATTGTGAGCTGCAAGGAGAACATTGTGATTGTGATTGAAATTAACTAGCGTGAGTAAATTTGTTTGTTAGCTTGCATGAGTTGGCTTTGTGTTATATAAATAGGTAGTGTTGCTTCTGTGAGTTGATTCTGTAATAGCCAAACAGATGTAAAGGAATTGTAGATAAAAGGTAAAACTCTCTACAAAAGCCAAACAATCCTTAAGCATATTGTGGAAGGAATATATACTCGCAAAGCACGCAAAAAGAGAGAGAGAAAGTATACAAGTTTTGAGTGTGTTGCATGTATCTCTCTTTTTTTTCTTGCTTTTTTTATATATACAGGGTGTTTCTAAAGGTCGTTTACAACGCTTGGGAGGTGATTCCTCACACGAAAACAAGCAAAAAGTCTAAGTTCCATTTTTACGACTTAGGCTTCGTTTCCGAGATAGGAGCCTCGCAAAAGGTGACAAATTGAACGTCACACCTGACTGGGACGAATACTATAACAGATAGAGAGGCGGTTCCAAGGGAATCATAAAGGAATCGTATGTGCTCAGTCCGGAAGTCACTATGAAAAGTTCACTGCACGCATGCGCAATGGAGTCCTCAAAGGAATTGGGGATTTCCAGCAAGAACAATGCATGTAACGCAGCAAGAAGGACCGTGACAATGAGAAATGCGTTAAAGACAACACATCCCGACCTCAAACATCAAAACATGAGCACCGAACACAAAATCCGAAATGTTGAGCACGGTTGCATACCCCAGTTACACGCGAGGAATGAACGAATCATGTCATGTGGCATACGAGAGACACATTACTCCACCAGGAGGAGGGAAAGAAAAACACAATATCAGATGATTGCGACAACGTGTATTTTTACACGCGACAACTACGTAATATTCCCCCCACACACACAACAAACAACAAATGCTACAATATCTTACGCACAGACAGTCCGTGTCACTGTACACCAACTGAAGATGTCACTTTCACCACACAAAGGAGGTGGGGAGCAATACCAAGAGTGTTCTCACTGGTATTTGCCGAGGGCAATAATCACAGACGGTTTTCAAAATGTCTGCCGTTTGCTTCTACGCAGAGATGACAGCGACGAATCAAGGATTGTCGAGTACGAGCAAACAAGCCAGGTGTATCTGCTACCGTCGCGGCGGCGACGTTGATGCGAGCAACGAGGTCCTCAGCTGATGTGACAGGTGTGTCGTATACGAGGGTTTTCATTTCTACCCAGAAGAAAAAATCGAGAGGGTTGAGATCTGGCGACCTCGGTGGCCAAGGTACAGGCTCATCCCTACCAATGAACCTATTGCGAAACACGTCATGCAGGAAATGTCGTACATTACAATCGAAATGAGCTGGTGCACCATCGTGTTGGTACCACATTCCTTGCCGCAGTGCCAAAGGTACGGTCTCCAACAGTTCAGGCAGAACCTCACTAAGACATGCATGATACGTGCGACCATTCAGGCAAACAGGGAGAATGTATGGTCCAATTAAATGATCATGTACTATTCCGCACCACACATTCACTGAAAACCTGTGCTGGTGATGGGCCACAAAAAGTGCTTTTGGGTTGTCAAAGTCCCATACATGACTGTTTCTACTATTGAAGACATCCATCCTGGTGAAAATGGCTTCATCTGTCCACAATACGTTTGCCCCGAAGTGAGGGTTTGTGTCCAGCTGATGCAACAACCATTGGCAAAACTCCATACGAGGGCGAAAGTCACGAGGTAACAGTTCTTGTACTTTCTGCAGTTTAAAAAGGTGCATTCCTTTCTCTGACAACACTCGCCAAACATTCACATGAGACGTGTTTCGTGCCCGAGCGAGCACTCGCGTACTGGTGCCGGGATGTTCTGCTACCGCTGTCAACACATCTTCTGCAAACTGATATGTGCGCACACTTCGGGGTCTTCCAACTTCTTGCCGCGGTGGTAACACTCACCCTGTTTCACGCAGTCGACTGTCCACTACCTGAAAGAAGGTGTGAGACGGTAAACGTCTATGTGGAAAGCGTTCTCCATAAAGACGCCTTGCCTCACGGCTATTACCACGTGCCTCCCCATACATGAGATGCATGTCTGCTAGCTGCTGGGTCGTATACGCAGTCATCTGTGTAATAGGGAGCTGGAACTGCAAAGTATTGTTTTTGTTTAACACTGGCACACTGCACAAATTGGCCGTATCATCGTACGAACACCACAGACCAATTGTTGCGATACTTGACTTGCCCACTCCACCACGTCAACTTCTTTCAATACAACATACTAGTACTCTTCAATGCGTATGACAACCTCGAGCGAACTGCTGATCATATCCCAGCACATGCAACACGACTGGAACGACTGCCGGAGAGAACCAACCCTTCGAGCTCCTCTCGCGGGAACAGCAGTCATGAAGGTCAAACGTAGACTACGAGAGCCAGACTTGCCTGTGCAGCGCTTCCAAAACTGGTCTCTTTTACGTCATAATGATCGCGTGCGAACACTTTTGGTATTGCTCCCCACCCCCTTTGTGTGGTGAAAGTGACATCTTCAGTTGGTGTACAGTGACACGGACTGTCTGTGCGTAAGATATTGTAGCATTTGTTGTTTGTTGTGTGTGTGTGTGTGTGGGGGTGGGGATATTACGTAGTTGTCGCGTGTAAAAATACACGTTGTCGCAATCATCTGATATTGTGTTTTTCTTTCCCTCCTCCTGGTGGAGTAATGTGTCTCTCGTATGCCACATGACATGATTCGTTCATTCCTCGCGTGTAACTGGGGTATGCAACCGTGCTCAACATTTCGGATTTTGTGTTCGGTGCTCATGTTTTGATGTTTGAGGTCGGGATGTGTTGTCTTTAACGCATTTCTCATTGTCACGGTCCTTCTTGCTGCGTTACATGCATTGTTCTTGCTGGAAATCCCCAATTCCTTTGAGGACTCCATTGCGCATGCGTGCAGTGAACTTTTCATAGTGACTTCCGGACTGAGCACATACGATTCCTTTATGATTCCCTTGGAACCGCCTCTCTATCTGTTATAGTATTCGTCCCAGTCAGGTGTGACGTTCAATTTGTCACCTTTTGCGAGGCTCCTATCTCGGAAACGAAGCCTCAGTCGTAAAAATGGAACTTAGACTTTTTGCTTGTTTTCGTGTGAGGAATCACCTCCCAAGTGTTGTAAACGACCTTTAGAAACACCCTGTATATATTTATTACATATTACTATATACATCAAGCATATGCAAAATAGCAATATGCGGGGTGTAAGAGGGCGACCTTCTGGTAAGGCGCCCAACAGTTAACCTCACTTCCACGTAGTACACCCTGGACTGTAGAGTAACGAGGCTCTGGCGTCTGGCAGACTAGTATAATTATGCGTGTGTTAGCCTGTTTTTTTTGTGCGTTTGATATTTAGTGGAGGTATATAGTGTTTCGAATTTTATTATTATTTAGTTTTATACACAGAAAAGATATTAAACATAAAATTAAATAAAATATATCTAATTATGTTTTTTTTTATCACAACAAGCATTCATAAAAAATAGCAATAATGTGGTTTAAAGTTTTTTTAACGTAATTGCTACGTAAACAAAATGGCCGACTTGCAATGAGTGTGTCAAAGTTTTTTTAAGCCTAATTGCTACGTAAACAAAATGGCCGACTTGCAATGACTGTGTCAAATATGAATAGATTGAGAGATGGAAAGAGAAGTTAAATATGCTTAAATAAAGTGCTCCTCTGTGCATAGCACCATACCATAAAAGCATATAGGAAGACTGCCATGTTTATGCATGAAACTTAAATATACATATAAAATTAAAATATTTGGTGCTGACCACATCACATATTGCTGACTTTGCATTGTACTTTCCTATATTCACATATGCACAGTAAGGCTAATCGGGACTAGGCCTACAGTTTTTTTTAAAGTAGGATCCGAACCACTATGTACTTTTATCGGGTTTGAACCTAGGACCTCTTGATTACAAGGCAACAACACAACCACCGCACTTTCGAGCCCTAGTGAATATGTAGGAAAAAACAATGGTATATACATAATCCAAAGTTGCGTGGTTCTAGGCCCCATAGGAACCAAGAAAATCAATGTCTTGGAAAAACATCTTAAGATATTTGTCTTAATCTTTAAGAAAGTCGACTTCCGGTCTGTCAAGATGTTACTTCCGGTCTGTCAAGAAAATTTTCTTAAGATATTTGTCTTAAGATGTTTTCCAAGATATTGATTTTCTTGTCTCCTAATTGACCTAGGATGATGATTTTAGGTTTGTTGGATAGGATTTGACGAAAACTATACGACTAGCAAATAAAATTGATTCCACCCCCTCAAGTTTCGAAAATATAGACAATTTTTTTATTTTTTGAGAAACTTGATTTGCTGGCTTAGTTTTTACCCTATTTCGAAAATTTTAATGACATTTGATAAAAAATTGAATGTACTCTACAACCTATTGGAAACATAATGATTAGTGCTTACTGTTTTCGAGTTATTTTAAATTTAAATTTCAAGATGTAATTTCTAAGTTGTTTTGTAACTCGTAAACTATGGGTCGTAGAAAACCTATTCTTGTTTTATCTGCTATTGCCCGACAAATACTATAAACACAAATAATGTTTATTGTTTGATTTAAAAAAAAAAAAAGATCGAAAATAATTTTGTTTTCTGAAAATAAAAAAATGTGTGTATGGAAAAAAAATACGATTGTGTAATTTTTTATGATGTATGTTTGCATGTAAAAATAAGTATACCTGAAAGTTTTAGAATTTCAAAATAGCTATATATATATATATATTTGCTATTATATCAGCCAAAACAATAGAATATATATAAACAAGTACATTTTCATAGTTTCATACCTCTACTAGATTGGTAGAAAAATATACTAATGGGCAATAAAATCTGAAGAAGATTCGTGTCTAGCAAAAATAAGCTAAATAGAATTACACATGCATACAATATTTATTGTGCTTTTTTCTATCTACAATCATATTTTTCTTATATATTTTTTAAAATTTTTTTACAGGGTTTATTAAAGCACATATTTGAGGAAAACAACACCACCCATATATAAATAAACCCCTCAAACTAACACTAATTAGAATTAGCCTACAAAATTTTTCTCATAAGGCATTTTTTTGTAAACACTCTACCACCAACAGATCACATATAAATAAACATACCCCCCAAAAAAATGCGCTCCATGAAAAGTTGCCCTGTGTGCAAGAGAACCATATCAAGCAAACATTTTGCAAGACATTGTCGTACCTGCGTGCCAGGCAAGCATTTGGCTGCCACTGAACTATGTTCCGGATGTAATAAACACATCACAATTGCGTATGCCAAGAAGCATAAGCTTACTTGTCTAAGCAAAAGTACATCTGGGGCCCAGCCTTCTACCTCCACCAAGAGGAAGGCAGAAGCAGCCTCCATCAATGCACCACCCACGAAACGCGTCAAGCCTGTGATGAAAGCAGACCGGTCTGTTTTCGAGCGTTTGTTAGAGGACTTTGTCCTCACTTCGGAGGGCTCATGCGACGTGCGTAGCTTTTTGGAGAACGTGCAAGCCAAAATTATTTCCATCCTCGGTGATGCGCTTGCAACGCACTCCACCAAATTCTACGCATCGCTACGTTGCCAGTACAAGAAGCCGTCTGATGAAATTTACAGCTTCTGCCACAACACCAAGGCGAAGACGTTGCATCTGGCGGATGTCGATAACCTCGAGGTCATCTACAACCAGTTTGCCGAGGAGCTGGTGGCAAAACAAGAAGAACATCAAGCTAAGGGCTCGGGGGGTTCGCTGTGCGGCGAGCCTCACGAACTGTGCGTCAAACTTTGCAAGTTCGTGCCTCTCTCCGCCTCCAGCTACGTCCCCTTACCACCTACCATTGTGGCAAAGAAGGCCGTCCTGAACATTCAGAACAGTGACGCCAAGTGCTTTCTCTGGTCGGTGCTTGCAGCGTTGCACCCTGTCCACCGGAAAAACCATCCACGCCGAGTTAACCACTACCTACCCTACGAGCCAGAGCTGGAAGATGCGATGGTCGGGATCGACTACCCGGTGGAGGTCCCGGATATTCGCAAGTTCGAGGCCCGTACACACAACCCTCGGTTGGCCATCAACGTTTACGGTCTCGCCGAGAACAAAAATGTGGTGTACCCTATCCGGGTGAGCGACGTAGACGACGATGATGCGCAGGAAATTCACCTTCTGCTCATCAAGGACGAGACCCATCACCACTACACCCTTATCCGTTCCCTCTCTCGGCTTGTTTCGAGCCAACGGAGCAGTGATAGTCACCACGTCGAGGTGTGTCGCAGGTGCTTGTCTACATTTCATAATCAAGAACAGCAGGATTATCAGCGCATCAGAGGTCCCAACATCGCTGCAGAGAAGCTCGCTCGCCACAAACTTTATTGTAATGCCAACGAGCCGGGTGTGGCAGTCTTGCCCAAACCTGGCGCCGTGGAGCGTTTCCACATGCACGGTGCCATGGTGGAGCATCCCGCTATCATCATCGCGGATTTCGAGGCCTTCCTCAAACCCCTGTCCACTTGCGATCCAGATCCCGAAGTTTCCTCCACCACCCCTTACCAACTCCACGAGGCATCCAGTTTCGCATACGTTGTGGTGCGACGTGACCAACACGTGGCCCCGACGCAGCCAAACACTTCCTCGAGAGGATGGTTGTCGAGGCCATCGAGATAGGGAAGGTACTGTTGGCCCCCAAGTCTATGCTCCCACTGTCCCCCGACGATCAACGTAGACACGACGAGGCCATCGCTTGCCCTGTCTGCGTCAAGGAGTACATCGCCAACAACCGTAAAGTCCAACACCACGATCACTTTAACGGTAGGTACGTTGGTCCTTGGTGCAACGGATGCAACCTCATGGCCCGGGACCCGCGCTTCACCCCTGTGTTTTTTCACAATGGCTCGGGATACGACTTCCACCATCTGGTGCCTCACTTTGGGTACGACGACATGCGAATCAACGTCCTGGCGCAGAACGAGGAGCGTTACATTAGCTTGAGCAAGTGGGTTCGAATCCCAGGATCACGCTCTACCGTCGAGCTTCGCTTCCTCGACTCCCTGAGGTTCCTCCCAGCAAGCCTCGATGCTCTCGCAGGGAAGCTTAGCGACGAGCAAATGCTCATTACCTCCGGAAACTTTCCGAACTTGGACGCCGGCCTCTTCAAGCGTAAGGGGGTCTCCCTACGAATACATCACAGACCCTTCCAAGTTCGCGGAGACGTCGCTACCTCCCCAGGCGAAGTTCTACAGTCAGCTACGAGGCTCGAACATCACCGACGAAGAATATCACCATGCCCAGTCCATGTGGCGCGAGCTGGGCTGTCGAACTCTCGGGGACTACCACGACGCCTACCTCAGACTTGATGTGACGCTTCTCGCCGACGTGTTCCAGACGTTCCGTGCGACCGCAATGAAGATCTACCAGCTGGACCCTGCCTACTTCTATAGTCTCCCCGGACTGGCGTGGTCAGCCATGTTTCTGGTGACGAAGATCGAGCTGGAGCTTCTTTCCGATTATGACATGGTGCTGTTTGTGGAACGCGCTATCCGGGGTGGCATGGTCCAGGTGTCGCAGCGACACTCGCGCGCCAACAATCACCACATGGCCACCGGCTACGACCCCTCACAACCGTCCAGCTACATCATGTACACGGACGTCAATAACCTCTACGGACACTCCATGATGCAGCCACTCCCCTTTAGAGGCTTCGAGTGGGCTGACCCCTCCAACTTTGACGTTGAAGGTTTCGACGATTCAGAACATGGGTTCTTCGCCGAGGTTGATCTGCAATTCTCCGAGAAGCTGCAGGATTTGTTCTGCGATCTTCCCCCTGCACCCGAGTTCAAGTGTCCACCCGATTCCAACCAGACGAAGCTCGTCATGGATTTCGAGCCCAAGAAGAATTACGTTCTGCACTACCAGAATCTCCGGTGGTTGATGCAGCGAGGGGTCACGGTCCACGCAGTTCACCGCATCCTCAAGTTCGAGCATTCTCCGTGGCTGCGTCCATATATTGAAGTCAACACCAAACACCGCACCGCAGCCACGTCCGAGCTTGATAAGGATTTCTTCAAGCTCATGAACAATGCGGTGTTCGGGAAAACCATGGAGAATGTACGGAATCGTTTAGATGTGAGGCTAATATCAAACAAAGCACAATGTCGCAGGCTCGTAGCAAACCCGTTATTCAAATCGAGGACCATTTATAATGAACAGCTTGCTCTGGTGCATATGAGGAAGAGCGAGGTGATGCTCAACAAGCCAATTTATGTTGGCGCCTCAGTATTAGACCTGAGCAAGCTGCACATGTTTCAAATATATTATGGGAAACTACGCCAGCACTATAACGATAATATCAGCCTACTCTACACGGACACGGACAGCTTGGTGTACCATGTTCGCACGGACGACGCGTACGGGGATATAGCCACAGTTCCATCTTTGGTTAACCTCTTCGACACCTCGGGCTATCCCCAGCAAAACAAGTACGGTATCCTGGCCCGCAACAAGAAGGTGCCTGGCCAACTCAAAGACGAGAAGGACGGTGATGTAATTCTCGAGTTTGCAGGTCTTCGCGCCAAGGCCTATGCCATCAAAGCCGAGGGCAGCGTTACCAAGAAGGCCAAGGGTGTCGGCAGACAGGTGGTTCGGGAGCATCTTACATTCGAGGACTTTGTCGATTGCCTCAAGACCAGGTCGTCGGTTCTAAGAGCAGAACAGCGCATTCAGAGCGTCGACCATATCATCACCACAAACAAAGTTAGAAAAATTGCGCTGGATCCCGATGACGATAAGAGGTGCGTCCTCGAGTGTGGTATTCACACATTGCCTTGGGGGCATCGTCGTTTAGAAATAAATAAGAATTGCGCACAGTGCAAATAATTAGCACTCGCCACCACACACAACAATTTTCACTAACTCAAAAAAAAACATTTTGTTACTCAGTAAAAAAAAACACTTTGACTGTTATTACAAAAAAAAACTTTGGCCGTATTCTTAAATAACCAGCATGCCTATGAATTTGTTCGGTTTCAAAAAAACAGATTATTATGGAAACCATACCAGATCATGAAGTCTTACCTTCCGTGTTACCTAAACTCAACGGTCTGTTGATCATTCACCTCAACACCATTTGGACGAAATTGAATGAAGACGTCGGCAAAATTTTTTACATCTTCAACAACAATTTACATTTTTACGAAATTCCGATCGACGGGAAACTTCGGATCA
The DNA here is from genome assembly GCF_977018435.1 of Lepisma saccharinum. Taxonomy (NCBI): domain Eukaryota; kingdom Metazoa; phylum Arthropoda; class Insecta; order Zygentoma; family Lepismatidae; genus Lepisma; species Lepisma saccharinum. Next base: position 5,710,066 of record NW_028142899.1, on the reverse strand, counting down.
CCGTGAATCCGGAAAACGTAGGCGAAATCAAAATTTCTACCGGCAAGAACATTTTTCGAATCAAGCACGACAAGATGCTTTCTAACATTACGTACGATGTGTCTGCAGGAGATTATCTTTACATGGAACTCCTCGGAGATTACGACAAACTCATTCCTCTCTTCGTAGAATTACGAATCGTCTATCCTATTATAAATAACCGTTAACCAAAAATGCCTAACGACATTTTCGGCAACACCAAGCGTGTGGACCACGCAGAAGAGATTCTCATGCTGGACGTTCGAGTTAAGAAGTTGAGGACCGATTTGATCGCTTTGCAGGAGACCTTAAACAAAAGTTTAGAGTCGGAAATCGCTACGCTCCAAACGCAATGTCTCGATCCCATTCTGAAAATCGATTCCGAACTGAAAATGCTGATAAAAAATTATGTCAACGTACCTTCTTACGACAACGTTCAAAATATACAGTTGAGCGTTGATCGAAATCGAAGAACGAACTTCCGCAATAGAAAAGAATTTCTCTGAACTTCAAACCGTCGTGAACGATATAGACGCAGAACGCTTGCATGTCGTCGTTTCCAAATTACAAGAAGAATTCACCGGCACGTTGGAAGAAATCAAATCCAAGTTACAGACTTTGGAAGATACCATGACGAACCTACCATCGTCGGACGAACTGCAGGTCATCGGTAAAAGCGTCGCAAACATAAAAATTCAATTGGAAGCGTATCAAGATTTCGAACACATTCAAACCACCATCGCTACGCTTCAGGCGTCACTGGAGTTGATCAACGAAGAAATTAAAAATATTCACGCTGAAGCGAGCGCGCTGACGATCATACAAGACACGTTGAGCATGGTTCAGCATAAAATCGAATATTTAGAAAATTTAAACGTCGAATCCAATCTTGCTCATTTTCATCACGTACTGGACAACATACAGGGTGACTTGGAATCGTTACGGACGAGCGTGCCTTCGAGCGAAGATTTGGAAAAATTGAAAACGGCGGTGACGGCACTATCCGAATCGAGCGACATCAAAAGTTCATTGAGCGATCTCGAGAGTAGGGTGGCCAATCTCCCCACCTCCAAAGAATTGCACGCTTTGAAAAGAAACATATCTCGAATGCTGAAACGACTAGAAACGGAAACGGCGAACGTGGAACAGATTCGAGACGAAATTAGTTCGCTGGTGTCGACGCTGCCCACTTCGCAGAGCGTCGCCGACCTTCACACGCAGTTTACAGAGATGCGAAGCATCGTGAACGATCTTACCGAGAAGAGCTCGAAATTGAATCAAGTCGAGAACCTTCAGAACATCGTCGTCAACATCAGAGATCAAGTCGGAGTGCTGGAATCCACGCAGGAATCGACGCTGGCTTCTTTCGGTGCCAAGTTACAAGAACTCAACGAAAACTACAAGCAGTTGAACGTGGAAGTGAAAATCAAACCGTCGTTGTCTGCCGTAACGGATACCATAGTCGAGCATTTGCTGCCCATCGAAAATAAACTCGGACACGTTCACAGTAATCTGCTCGGCGTCGACACTAAATTCGCTAAACTGCATTCTCTGCAAGCCATCGAAATCAACAGCGTACCCAATCAACAGAGAATCTCCACGTTCGTCGAAGGTAACAAACTGTACATGTTACATCCTTATCATCCGTACTACAAGTTTCTCCTCGATGGCACGATTCAGATAAACGAATTTTCGTACTGGTCTCACGGTAGAAAAGCTAGCGTTCCCACCATGACTTTGATATCGAATCGTGGTGTCCAGAAAGCAGGAAACATTCCTCTGGCACGTTTGAACGAAACGCGCAACATATATGAAATACACGAAGACGAAGATCTTACTGTTTTCGACGTGAGTGCCGGCGATAAGCTGATCATTCAAAACACGAGCGAGGTACCACCCTCTTTGAATCCCATCACGCTTGTGCTTCTCTTGAAACGTAATCTCTAAAAAAAATGTCTAGGCAAGCCATCGTCGAAGAATTGCATAAACCTGCACGCCGCAACTACGAACGTTTGGCTGTGGTAACCAAGGGCATCGACGACCTCTGGCAAAGTGACCTCGTGGAGATGAGTAGCGGCAATTCGAAAAACGTACATAAATTGAACAAGGGCAACAAGTACCTCCTCACCGTCATAGACACATTTTCGAAATTCGCATGGGCTCTACCTTTGAAGGCGAAAACGGGAACATGCGTCACGGAAGCATTCAAATTAATTTTTCGCGAAAGCGGCGGCAGACAACCACGGTTTCTGCAAACGGACAAGGGGAAGGAATTTTACAACGCCGTATTCCAAAAGTTTATTCAAAAACACAAGATTCAACATTATTCGACCTTCAGTCACATCAAAGCCGGCATCGTGGAAAGATTTAATCGAACCTTGAAAACACACTTGTGGAAACGATTCACGCTTCGGGGAAATTACAAATGGGTCGACATCCTGCCGGAACTCGTCGACACCTATAATGATACGGTACACAGAACGATAGGCATGAAGCCAGTTGACGTTACCAAGTCTGACGAGCAGCGTTTAATTTCTACCGTTTACTGTCCAAACGTTTACACCAACCTCAAGCACGCGTACGATGACTACGTAGGCGGAGACATGAACTACAATCAATTTTCGGAACGCTGCTGCTCTACTTGCTGGAACGGTGACGATTTCGGATTCGCGACGATCGACATGACGAGGAAACCCATCGACGGAAAATACAGAAACAAAATCAACGACTTTCTAAACGTTGCAACGTTGTGAGAAACGACGTGTATAAATAACGTCATGCCGAAACGAAAAATCGAAGACGAAAATCTCAAGCTTCGCGATTACCTCGCGAAACGCTTCAAAGGTTGGAAATCCGAGAATCGCGGATTCTACGAAGAGAAGAAACGTCAGGATCAACCTGTGATCGATGCCATCAGCGGTCTAGGTAAAGAAATTAAAAGTGTCACGGAACAAAATAAAAATTTGATCAACGAACTCGTACCGCTCGCAGCTAAAAGTTACGCCGTACCCACGCCCATTTCGAGCATTCCTTCGACGCCGTTCGAACTGAAGGATGCACCGGCACGACGTCGAGCCATAGGCAGCACGTCGTCTTCGGATAAAATCGAGTTGGGACCTTTGGCACGAGACTACCTGAGCACGGGGAAATTCGACAAGGATGAAGTGTTCGGATTGTATCCCAGCATGGAAACCAGCGAAGGCGGCGGTGTGGTGTGGAAGATTGGGAAATCGAAGGTGACTTTCGAAGGCAACGACATTAAAGTTAATTTAGGCGAGAAGGATAGTTGGACCAGGTATCCGGGTACGGTGGGACTGTGGGAACTCGTTGCCAAAAAGCAGCCGAAAGATTACACCGACGAAGATTACCAAAGTTACAAGGAAATTCTGATCATGACGGATGCCTTGTACCAGAACAACGACGCCTCGCAGAATAGGGTGAAATCGAGCATCGGTGAGAAGTACAGGAATCTCATCAAACCGATGAGGCAGCGGCGTCAAACGCTACAACACGTTACCCAAAGAATTCGTTTGGGTGGACGACGTTAGGAAACTCGTGGACCGATTGTTGGTGATAGCCGGCGAAGAGAATGCAGGCAATCGTAATTTCTACAACGAGAAGGTTGGCATCGTGGACATGATCAGCACGAAACTTTCCAACTTCATCGTGAACGACGACAAGGGCATAGGTTACCTGATCAAAATCATCAACACGCTGCCTCCGAAATTTTGGAACGTGGCCGAAGGAAAGGGACTCGTGAACGACATCATCAACAAGTTACCTTTCGAGATGCATCTACCTGGCTACCAGTACTGCGGACCGGGTACCAAACTCGAGAAAAGATTGGAGAGAGGAGACAAGGGTGTGAATCCGTTGGACGCGGCATGCAAAGATCACGACATCGCCTACAACACCACGCAGACGGATCTGGACGCACGTCACGAAGCAGACAAAAAATTGGAACATGCAGCTTTCGAAAGGTTCGTGAGCAGAGACGCATTGTTGGGTGAACGGGTCGCCGCACTGGGTACCACCATCGCCATGAACACAAAACAAAAATTGGGGTGGGGTATATAAATAACATCCAGTAAAAAAAACAACATGGCTTGCATAACTGATTTGCCGCACGAACTACTATCTAAAATATTCAAAAAGGTAGTTAACGGAGATGTTAATAAACTTGTGATCATAGATAAAACGACGCCGGCATTTCACATGGGATGCGAAATAGTTCTCAAGGACCGTCTTCGGGAGATCAGTGGAATGAGTTGCGGTGATCTCAACACTCTTCTGTCGGCCCCGGGGAAGAAATTGAACGAGAGGTTGGACGAACTGCACGAGGCGATGCAGGGGAGAAGACGGGACACCGATGATTGGAGAAAATCTAAGCAGGAGACGGAAGAAATCATCACGCACATCATCGCGTTTTCGGAAGCACGAACTTTCTTCCTCTGTTAAAAAAATATTCGATACAAAAAAAAATCTCGTGAAAAAATATATATATAAATAACACACATCGTGAATAAAAATTAAATTTCTCTCTAACACCCTGAAAATTTTTCTTTGATATGACGAGTGAAAAAATGAGTGACCTTCAAGCATTAAAACAAATGCTAAATTTATCAGTTGAGTATGTAAAAATTCTGGAATTGGAAGTCGACAAACCTTACACGATAACTTCCGGTTCAATCGTTTCTACCCAGTATGGTCCCAAGGTGCGTCTGTTGCTCAACGGACAATACAGTCTATTTTTACCAGATCGATACGCTATCATGTTATCCGACGAGAAGCTAGCTATCTTAATCGAGAACAAAACTCGAATCGTGTACAAGGGGACAAAGGAACTTCTTGGTAAGAAAACAAAGCATGTAATAGAATTTGTGTAACGGGGCTACGCGGAGTATATATAAAATAACATCAATTGAAAAAAAAACTCAGAACATTTATATATAAATAACATACCGTGAAAAAATAACACATAGAGCATCAACATGAAGCCCAAGGGTGTCGTGTACCAGATACCATATTCGAATCTAAAAAATCTAGGTGCCCTCGATGGGTTACTCACCAAGAAACAACGCGAGAAAAAACGTTCTTGCTTGTCGAAAGGACACGGAATGAAATTGCTGCTCAGCACACCTCAATTGAGACGCTTGCAGCGTTCGCTGAAACAGCAAAAGATCGGAGGTTTCATATTCAGCATCCCGGCCATCCTAGCAGCATTGGGGGCCGTTGGAAGTTTGGCTGGCAGAAGTGCCGCCATCGCGAAAACCGTCATCGACTCGAAGAAGAACAAGGCGGAATTGGAAGAACAGAAACGTCACAACCTGGCCATGGAGAAGAAAGGGGGGAAGGGCGTGATGAAGAAGTTTAAAAAAAAGAAACAACAGCACTCACCAACCGAGACATTGAATCTCTGATAGAACCGTTACAAATCAAACACTTCAGAGGAGTTTTCATGTCCGACTCGTTACCTTCAAGCGTTAAAAGAAGAGAATGCGGAGTAGTCAACTTGGACGGTCAAGAAAATCCAGGCACGCATTGGATATGTTACCACAAAAATGATGATAAAGCATTCGTTTTCGATTCTTTCGGAGGTGTTCCACCTACAAATTTAATTCATTATCTGAAAACGAACAAAACCTCTATATACTACAACGACGAACGCATTCAAAATTTCGGAGACGTGAACTGCGGTCATCTCTGCCTCTCCGTGCTCGCGTTTCTCTCTAAAATAAATAACCCTACGATCGAGGATTTCCAGAAAGCATTGTGGAACCTCAAACAGCATCACTAGGATGGGCGTGTTCCATCTCACGAGCGAATCTTCAATCTTGAAACTCACGCTGCACGACGACATCGTCTATCCTAAATCCGTGGCTCTGCGTGCATTCTACAGCATGTACCTCATACCTAACGTCACGCAGCACAACAACAAAATTAGCGTCGGAAGCGAACACATCGTCGTCACGCCAGGACAATACAATCTTTCCACTTTGCAAGCTCAATTACCCAAAGGCACATACCTTTCTCAAAATTCGGTCACGCACAGAGTGGAAATCCTATCCGCGACGGAGACCGTGGACCTGGGCACCATGGGAGAACTTTTAGGTTTCGAGAACGACACCAAACTCGAAGCTGGCATCAAGCACGTAGCAACCAACATTCCTAAATTCTTGGCCATAGAGACTCTGAACATACACTGCAACGTGGCGGAAGGCATGATCACGAAGTCTTCGGACAAATTATTAGGAAGTCACAAGCAGACGGGAATCATAGCCACTTTCAAACCAAGTTCCGAGTTCATGGAACCGATCATCTACACGCCCTCTTCGCCGATCTATTTTCCAGTATGTCGCAACCGCATAGACGACATAGAGTTGGTGCTGACGAACGAGAAAGGAGACGTGGTGGATTTCGCAGGTGCCACTACGACGGCCATCGTGGAGATCAACATATAATAAATAACCATACATGTAAAATGGAGCAAATCGAAAGTTACGAATTGCAATCTTTCCCTCCCAACCGTCGCACGTTCGCCAATCTGAACGAAGCGAACAGGGAGATCGAATACGACGTGGACGTAGGCGACGGGTTCATTCATCCTCACAGAGCGGACCTCTACCTTCAATTCGACGTGGTGAAGAAGGAAAGCGGAGACGCGTTTCCCGCAGCAGCAAACTTGATACTCGTGGACAACTTCGTACCTCACCTGTTCTCGCAGGTGGAGGTGAGGAAACACAACACCGTCATCGACAGAATAGATTATCCAGGCATCACGTCGACGGCAGTGGGAACGTTGAAATTATCCAAAACAGACGCAGCGTACTACCAGGCCGGGGGATTCGAAGCCGGGACCAAAATATCGACGAGAAGTCACACGGTGCTCTTTCCCATGCGTCTGCTGCCTGGTTTCTTCTCGGACTACAAGGAGATCATGTGGAAGGGAGGACTGAGGATCACGTTTCGAAGAGCGGCCAACGACAACGACGCACTGATTCGATACGCTACTTTGGGTCCGGACGGCACCACGCCGATAGCCAACACTTTACCCGAAGCAGCGAAATGCGTCATCCGGAGCATGGAATTGAGAATGCCGGTGGTGGAATACGAAACGAACTACGCCCTCAAGTACAAAGCGGAGATCTTGAAAAGTCCGCAGGTGCCGATTCACTTTCACGGTTACCAGTGCGTGCAGAAGATGGCGTCGGGAAGTCACATGGAATTCGACGTGACGACGCAGTTCAACAACATACAGTTCGACATGCCAGATTTCGTCGTAGTGCTTTTTCAGACCGGGAGGGACAAGAATCAGGAAAAAAATTCCAGCAAGTTCGACGACTGCAAGATCAAGAACGTTTATCTGAAGAACGATAGGAACGAAGTGTTCCCGCGCGAGAATTACAACCTCGACATGACCAAAAACGATTACCTCAAACTTTACGAAGCGTTCTCGGCTTACAAACGCGTGACCGAGGGAAGCGTGGACATGTACTACACGCCCAGCGAATTCAAAGCACGGAGACCCATGACCGTCATCAACACATCTAAGAAAAATCAGGTGGTGGTCAACGATCGAACCAACATCAAGATCGTCTGCGAGTTCCACGATGCCTTGCCCGAGGATACCCTATGCAGTGTCATCCTGATTGCAGAGAAGTCCTTCGCCTACGACGTGAAGAACGAGAGAATCACAGAGCAGTTTTAACAAGTTTTTAACATCTTTTCTTGCACAAATAAGAAATTTTTTGTACTAGCACAAGAATTTCACTAGTTCAGATCAGTTACAAATGTCAATTTCATTAGTTATCAGTTACAATATCTTTTTTTGCACTATAGCACGAGAGACAAATCAGAAAATTTGCACAAAAAAATTTGTTGTTGTTTTTACACAAGAAAATTAACAATAAAATTCTTTCTTTTTTTTATCGTTTCAGATGCTGTCGAAACATCAAAAACACATACACACACACTAGAAAAAAAAAGCATGCAACCTTATTTGTAACACACACACATACATTCTCCATCTTCATCAAGAAAATATTATAATAAACATAATTATTTTTATCTATATCTCACAATAAAACTCTATATCCAAAAATATTACAACATCAAAATAACACTAGAGTCGTTAGTACACGTTGCATGCATTACGGAGGTCCTCTGTAGAGTTTCATGGAAGTTTGAGAAAAAAAAAACACGTGAAACTCTACAGAGGTGTGGTTATCTAGAACCGCAGCCGTTAGAAAACCTTTTACTTTTTTTGGTTGGGCACCACGCACCCTGGCGAGGTTATAGGGGCCAGGAATCCTAAAAAACAACAATTATTAATTGTTTGTTTGCGTCACAATACGGAAATAATAAAAGGCACGCGCGTGCGCGTGTGTGGGACTTCGTTCCCCCGAGAGAGGTTTACAAAGGTTACGATATATATAAACATTGGCCTCTCTCTCTCTTTTTTTTTTTTTTTTTTGGGACTTGGAAAAAATTTACAATAAGGTGCATTCGCTCACCACTGTTGCCAGCTATAAATCTCTCTCTCTCTTCATCTTACAGCAACGTTGGCATCTCTATTTTTTTTAGTTGTAAGTGGGTTGCCAACACACTCTAGTTAATAATGCTACATATTATACACACACACGCACACACATACTGTGTTGCCATCCACCCTTCTCTCTCTCTTTTACGGCAGTGCGTGTTTGTTGCCGGCTCTCCTTGCCCAGTGTGTGTATGTTACGCCAGTATATAAATTGGCTAAGCCTCAAAAAAAGATAGTAGCTTTTGCTAAGTAGGAAGAAAAAAAAAGCTGTAGGTAGGTGTTGGCAGCACTATCAGTTGTTTAATTCCCCCTCTCTCTCTCCTCTCTCTTTTTTGTAAAAGGCTATGGCAAAAGTACCAGTAGGTTGGCAAAAATTGCTTTATGCACTGTAAGGCAAGCCTCAAGCAAGGTTGCCAGCTCCTTGCTTTAGGTTAGGTTAGACCAAGAAAAAAAAAGCTGTAGGTAGGTGTTGGCAGCGCTGTCGGTTGTTTAACTCTTCCCCCTCTCTCTCTCTCCTCTCTCTTTTTTGTAAAAGGCTATGGCAAAAGTACCAGTAGGTTGGCAAAAATTGCTTTATGCACTGTAAGGCAAGCCTCAAGCAAGGTTGCCAGCTCCTTGCTTTAGGTTAGGTTAGACCAAAAAAAACCTTGGTGATTTTTTCGAGTAAGATGTTGGCAACACTGCGAGAAAATGGGGCTTATGCCTTACAAGAGCAAACCATTAAAGCGAGCCCCACCGAGCCCCACTTTCGGGCTCTGAACCGGTGCACCTGCACTACTATTGCTCGATGCTCCTGCTCTACCTCTGTAGGAGGGATGGTTCCCAGGCTGGTTTTCTATGGATAAATCAGCCTCAGCCAGAAGATCCATTATTTTCTCTCCGTTGTTATCCGTGTCCCTGCCGTACCAGAAGGGAGAGGAAGAGTTACTGTCTAAAGTCAAAAGGATTCTCTTGTTGGTGTAGGCTGCACAGATTTTTCTGATGTTATTTATGTATCTGTCAATATTGTGGCTATACTGACAGTAGCAATTAACCACAATGAATGTCTGCTTTTTTATACTTATTTCCACACAGTTTATATGCGAGTCCGAGAATTGTGTTATTTTCAAAATTTTTATGTCATTATTTAACGAAATAATTGCTACTTTAGCGTTGTAAGATTTGTTATAAACAAGTGTGGCATCCAGGGGTGCGTGAATTATCTTACCATTCCGTGTGTATGGTTCTTGGAGAAATAAGAGATCTATGTGGTTTCTTTTGGCATAAATAAAAATTTCCTCTGTTGCCAATTCCGCACCGTTTAAATTTATCTGTAAACAGCCAAAATTATTGTTAATTAATGTCTTATCACCGAACTCCACTGGGGCCAAGGCTTGGTTGTTTTCTGTATAACTCTTCCCAACCCCCTGACGAAATCCCTGTACACCTCCTCCAGATCCAGATCCAGCTCAAGCTCCCTCCTTCGAAACGCTTGCGTCAGAAGGTCATGCAGATTTTCGGGATCCACAGGAATGTTGCTGCACCTCAGCAACATCTTGTCCACAGCCTCTGGATAGGGGAAATTTATTGATTTACCATTTGGGTGTTTGGTCCTTACTAAGGGGCGTAGCGCTGTTACTAAATTTTCCTTTTCTTCTAGTCTGCTTAGCCTGAGATTAAGTTCAAAGGTAGGATATATGTCCTCTCTTTTAATTTTGGCTTTTGGTGGGTCCGGGGTGTCTGGTCTGGGTGGAGTCTCAACTATGGGATTCATGAAGTTGGGATATTTGTTTGTATTTTGTATGAAAGGTGTGGCATTAGGGTTTAGTTTTCTTGTGGTTTCTTTGTCTTTCTGGGTATCAGAGCTCTCCAGAGGAGAGGAATCGGTAATTTGGATCTGATGGAGGAACCGTCCCGCAGGGTAGTTGCCGTTAGAGACGGGGTGAGTGGAGGGAGGGGAGATTTGCAGTTGAAAAGGTTCTAGAGGTGGCGGAGTTAACGTGATCGGGGAGTCAGTCAACTGGAGAGCACTGGGGAGTTCAAGCGGAGTCAAAGGGGGTGAGTAGGGTTCAAAAGTGGGAGATGGGGTAGCAGTGGGGGATGAAATTGGTGAGATGATTGGGGATTCAAACACCGAAGAATTCAGAATAGGGGAGGGGGGGAGATTCTGGGTAAAAGGTGGAGCATGGGCGTAGTCCTGGCAGGCGAGTGCTAAATAAAGGTTGGAAAAAAGGGTTTATCGTAGAGACTTTCGATAAAGGGGGGTTAAAAATAAAGTTGTCCGGATGGAATTTTAGTGGGGATTGGTTAAGTAATGTTTCATTTAGGTTGATTAAATGATATGCACAGTTCGTGTTAAAAGAGTTATCAAGTGTGTCCTGTAGTTCCTGTTTTATCCTTAAGGCATAGGCCGCCGCTCTGACTGCATTGCGTCTGCGACGGCTAGGTGTGTTTTTGTTTTTTCTTTTCTTGTGTGGATTATTATTCATAATTGGTCCTTTCAATTAACCTTTGTTGAAAAAACTTTAAAGTCGGACACTCCTTAGGATTTTCGTTGCAGTTTCTCTTCCTTTTTTTTTGCATGGGATACATATTTTTTCTGACCTTTCAGCAGAACACCCCTGCCTTTCATGCTCCTCCGATCCACATTTGTCACAGCATCTAACACCCTTGCAGTGCTTTGAGACGTGACCATAATCCTGGCACGTGCCACAGAAAGGGACAACCAGGAAATCCTTAATTGGTAGAGAAAGGTAGGCCATATGGACCTTGTTCATGTTTAATAGCTTCTTTCTTAGGGTGGGGTTTACCTCATACACCCTGTGACACGTTGTTTTATTCTTTGGACCAGTTTTGAATCTGAATTGAAATTGTACTTTGAACTCCTCAGGGGACATATATTCATTGAAGCCATTAAGAACATATAATTCGTCCGTAATATCGTCTTCCTGTTTCCTTGTAGGTATATCGTAAACTATCATTAAGGGATTTCTTTTCTTGGGGCGTTCAGCATTTAGCTTTATGTTTTTGAGGTTGGGGTTGTTGATAATTTTTTGAACGTCTTCTTCAGATGGCGTTTCCACAATCAAGGTTTTGGGAGTGTATCTCATTCCCTGGATCCTGACTTTCTCCCGAACTGGGTTCACCAAAGTGGTGAAATTATCCCATATTTCACGACCGGACTGATTGTCCTGTGCCGTGATGAAAACGGTATGTTTAGCATTTTGCGTTATTTTCTGGATTTGCTGCACCTTATTTGTTAGTGGTTGTGGGAGAGCGGCCATATGCGCATATGAAGGAGCCGCATCCGGCATCTGCGTTGGTTGTGGCTTGGCCTCCAGAATTTTGCATGCAGTCCTTAAAGATCTGGAATCTGCTACATTTTCCATATAAATCTGATTTTGTTTTGCAAGAAGTTCTGAAAATATTGCCCTTTTCTCGGTTGACATACTTTTTTCCTTTGAAACCATCGTGGTCAGTTCCAAGTGTATTTTCTGAAATATACCCAATTGTATAGCAGACGAATCCGGCAGAATTTCATCTATTTGGCTTCCCGAAACTCCGGGGGTGGGTTGTGGGTAGTTTTCCCTGACAGTTGGAGTTGTATTTGATTCGCCATTACCAGAATGGTGTCTTTTCTTGGAATGAGGAGAGTTCAAATCAGGGGGTGAATGTACCAAACCACCCCTTTTGAAGGGGTCGAGGGGTTGTTCGAGGGGTGGGTCCGGTCTGGGTCCCCCTTTATTCTTGGGAGTGGCCCCAACAGGAGCCATCTTTATTGGGTCACTCTTTAGCACTTGTAATTGTCAAATACCCGCACTGAGAGAGTTCCCGCGCGTGACAAAACGCACGTGGCCCAGCTGTCACCACAGAACAACAATAACAAAGCGCACGTGCTGATCCGTCCCGGTGAAGGAACTGCTACACAATCTGTGACGTCACGAAGAACCCGGATGTCACACGTCTCCTTCAGGTCCCACACGGCCGTCTGCCACGCTATCGAACACGACACAAAACTCGCCACGCACCACCACACCAAAAAGTCAATAGAAAAACCACCCCTTTCGGCAAGGGGTTGGGGGTGGGTTCGTAAGACAGGGAAAGGATGGCGCTATGGCACAGTCTAGGTCCCGTTCCTTATTGAGACCTGGTTTAGTTTTTCTAACAAGTTGAACAGAAAAATGTTATTTCGTATGAAAAAGGCCGGTTTCCCCATAAGATTAGCATGGGGTGTGTTTTTGCACAACAACTTTTTTAATAGGGGTGGTTTTCACTTGGGGTTTTTTGGTTGTGTTCCCTGATCCTTTTTACGTGGGTTTAGGCCCTTTCAAAGGATAAGGGTTCATAAACTCTCACTTTTTTGAACTGTTTTTCCCTATTAGTTGTAAATGTTCGTTTTCTCCATAAGGATAACACGGGGGTGGTTTCTCCCTTATAAAAAGAAAAGTACTTACCCCCTCGTGTCGCTAGGCGTACCTGATTGTTCCTTGGAGTCTTTTCCTTGGGGCTGGATGGGTCCCAGAGGTATAACGGGTCAGGGGGGGCTCCAGGGGGTAAAATTCCCAAGGATGTGCACTTTTTTTTTTAGATTTAACAGAAAAACACACGCATGACAGCACTCTCGCAGAATTAATTTCGAATATCTCCAGAACCAATGGATTGAATTTCACCAATTTTTCTCAGTTTATAGTTTATGAACTTACGGGTTTGTTGTTGCACAGTGGCGGACCACTCTCGTCTGTTTTCCACCCTAACCGAGGGTCGCGTCGCGGAATACCGGTCGACTCAACCACACGATAGCAAAAGTTACACGTCAAGTGTCGGTTTAGGCAGACAGTTTAAGGGGGGTTGTTGAAGTGATCCTCCATCCTCCTCTCACCTCTCACACATCACTTCACCCTCTCACCCGGCATTATAGTTCTTCTCTTTAAATTGTTTTTCCTTGCCTGGGTGCGGTACCCCTTACTGTCTGTGAAATTCCGGCTCAATCTTGTCTTAATATTATCCTTTTACGATGGAGAGTGGACGGTGATCCTTGCAACTTGTTCCTACCCTGGTTCCTGTGGTTATACCAGGGTGTACTTGCTTGCTGTTGTATTGGCTCCACTTGAGTTGTATTCGGAAAGATGTAAAAGAAAGAAAATAAGAAAAAGATAAATACGATAGACAATGTATAAATAGAAATAATAAGATTGATAAAATTGAATATAGACATAAATATATATATAATAAAAATTTGATACTAAATCGATAAATAAGGTTAGTGATTTAGGATCATATTGAACATGCTCATTAGAGCCCCTAATTAAGAAGATGTGTCTCTTTGATTAGTGTGTTTGGGAATATTGTGGTTTAACTTAGAGTTTTACTGGGGAAAGGTAATCTCCTTTCCCCCGAATTGTGTTATATGTTTGTGTATGTGACGTTCAGAGCTGCTTCTTCTTTCTTGATGTTTTCTTCAGTCTTCCTGCTGCTTCTTACTTACTTGAGGTCTCTTCTGGTTTTCCTACAGTTTTATATATCACTGATTCCGAGATATTCTAGAAGTTATTCCTAAGCCTGATTAGTTGCACTTGATCCTTCTCTATATGATGTTATATAGAACCGACGTCTGTTTAGGGCCGGAGGGCCTTTTTCGAAGAACCTTAGTTCGGACTGGTTTGTTTCCTTGGAACTTGCACCTTTTGGAGTCTTTGAGCGCGTTTGAATTGTACCTATTGGTTGTTCTCTTCTAGCTGTTACTTTTTGACTTTGGGGAGGTTTGTTCTTGAAATTAAGTTCTTCCTGTTGTGATATTTCACCTGCTAGTCTATTGAGTATGTGATATTGCGTCTTGCAGCTAAGAACTGTATCTGGATTTACTAGAAACAAGTTCTGCCGGAGATGTTTGATGTAACGAGTATTCCATTTCTTGCATTCCAGCACTTTGTGATTTGGAGTGTCCTCTACTTGGCAGAATTTGCAGATAGAATCTTCTGAGAGTCCGAATTTATGAAGGTATACCTGATACGGTCCATGCCCCGAAATGAAGTGAACTAAGCCTTTTGTCGGATTGAAGTGAGTCCAGGATCTTCTTTGATTTATGTTTGAAATGGATCTTTTACTTTGCGGCGGATCTTCTGTCTGCCATTCCTTTTCCCATTTTTGTTGGAACTTCTTGGGAATATCCTTTATGTCTGTGGTTTGCATTTTATATCTGCTCCACACTTCCTGGCTGCCATTTTTCTTGTAGCAGTACTTGGCAGCTGCCATTTGTATTTCCATTTCAAGTGGGAGAACTCCTGCTATTGCTAATAGTGTTTTCGTTGGGGTGGTCTTGAAGGCTCCCAAAATTCTTAGTAAAACATTCCTTTGAGCCGATCTTAATTTAGTTCTGTATTGCTCTTGTTGAGTGATGTGAGCCCACGCACTGGCTGCATATATGATTATTGAAACGAAGATTGCTTTGTAATATAGAATTGCAATCTGGAATGGGATTTTATAGGCTAAGTTTCCCATTCCCAGTACTCTATGAAGTTGAGTTTTTGCTTTTGATGTTACATTTTCTATGTGTGTTCTAAAGCCTAAGTTTTGATCCAGGTATACTCCTAAATATTTGATAGTTTTAGTGACTCTTATTGATTTTCCCTTATATTTAATGCATGGTGTTCTATGCAGTTTCCCTTTTAGTTGTATTAAGTTGGTCTTGTTTACGACGATTGCCAATTTTGAGGTGTAACACCATCGAGCAAGGTCTTCCAGTATATCATTTGCTTTCTGTTCAAGGGTTTTCCTGTTATTGGCTACTATAGTAATCAGGACGTCGTCCTCGTATGCAATTGCTTCTATTGCACATGGGTTTTGATTTAATTGTTGTATGAGTGGTTCTATTGTTAAGTTCCACAGTTGTGGTCCCAGGACAGAGCCCTGGGGACATCCTTTCGTGACTTCTCTTTTTATAGTTTTATTTTGCCAGTCAAACTCAACTGTTCTGTCATTCAAATAATCCTTGATAACGTTGTAAAGAGCAACTGGAAGGTTTAGGGCTCGGAGAGCCTTCAATACGTGAGGCCACCAGACATTGTCGAATGCGCCCTGAATGTCTATAGCTATTGCGAAGACATGTTTGAATTCTGTTTTAGCAACTGTTCGTTGTAATTGGTTTATTGCATCCTCTGTTGCTAAACCTTTTGTGAAACCATACTGTTTTACTTTAGTTGGTCTGAGAATTAGTCTCTCATTCAATCTCTTCGCAATTAGTCTCTCAAATATCTTGCCCATATTATTGAGAAGACAAATAGGTCTGTAAGACTTAACCATCGTAGGGTCCTTAGATTTATCTTTTAGTATTAAGATTAGTTTTGAGGTTTTCCATTTTTTTGGAAAAATCCCTCTTACTAGGCATTCGTTGTATATGTTTTGTAGATGAATACTAATTTCATTTTTAACTTTCTTTAGTATTTCATTCGTTAAACCGTCAGGTCCCGGTGCTTTCTTTAGTTTCAGATTATCAATTGTAACTGCAATTTCTTCAAATGAAAATGGAATGACTATGTTTTCCGAATGATAGGGTGCCGATGTCTCTCTTCTAATTTCATCATGGCATTCTTCTTCTTCATTTGTCTGATCGAGTGGTAGAAGTTTTTCCATAATATAGTTGACTGATTGTTCCCATGTAGCTGTGAATGATCCATCTTCTTTTTTAAGGGTTGTAAGGATGACTGGGGTTCTTATTTTTTCAGAGACGATTTTATATGGGAACCCCCATGGATCCTTGTTCAATTCCTGTTTTACTATGTTTGCCCAAGAGTGAATCTTATATTGATTTCGGAGATTATTGTATTTCCATTTGGAAGCCCTATATGCTTCCAAATAATATTGCCTTTCCCTAAAAATCTTTGACCTTTGGTATTGTTTCCTTAATTGTATTGTTCTTTGTCTTCTCTTATCGAGATATTTAGGCCATCTTTTAGTTGAGCTCTTCGGCTCTAAGTTGTCTTCTTTTTGTTTTTCTTTCACTTCACGTTGAATCAATGTTGTAAGTTGCTCAACCTGGATGTTTATGTCAGGAGCTTCCCGATGTAATTCTTCAGATTGAATTTTGCTCCTGACAGTTTGCCAGTCAACCTTGTTATAGTTAATTCTTTTTCCTGTATTACTTTTCATCCTTTTTCCACTTTCATCAATCCTAATTTTAATCAGATTGTGATCACTTGAAGTGATGTTATCAAAAATTTCCCATGTTATATTACTGGTCGAACCATTCCTATTTGTTAGGCTAATATCTATGTTGGAGCCCTCACCCTGTTTATTCCTAAAAGTTGGAATGTTAGAGAACTTATTTAGCACTACTAGATCGTTAGCTGCAATTAAATCTTCCATTAAACGGCCTCTTTGATCTGTTTTCTTGCTGTTCCATATTCTGGATTTAGCGTTACTATCTAGCATAATAATTATTTTATTTGTTGGGTAACTTTTCAAAACTTCTTCTATTTGTCCAATGTACGGTTCTATTGGATCTTTAAATTGACAGTATACATTAACTAAAATCCAGGCAGATGCTCCTGTGTGTATCTCAGCAACCGAGCAATGTGATGTGGAAAGATTTCTTAACCAGAAGATCTTAAACTTATTGTTTAATACAATTATGGCTTTTGAAGGTTCCTTTTCACAGTGGATCATTCTCACTGTTTTTGGGAACCCCGAAATCCTACCTTTGATTTGGTAAGGCTCCTGTATATTAATAATGTCAGGCTTCATTGTTTCACATAGCTGTCCAATTTCGTCCATTGCCGCTTTTGAGCGCCCAGCATTTATCTGTAGTATTTTGATTCCATTTGGCGTATTCCCTTGGACCGAGTTTGTTGTACTATCCATAATCTATTTTGGCAATCAAACGGTCCTTCTGTTCTTTGTACGTTGGGCAATCATTTTGTTTACAATTTCGTTTTCTATATTTGCATGGAACGCAAATTCTATGATTGTTATGTTCCCTGCATTCATCTAATTTATGTTTTTCACCACACCTTGGACATGTTTGGTCTTTTTGGCAATATTTGCTGATGTGTCCATAGTCATTACAGTTATAACACAAGGGAACTGAGATAAAGTCCTTAATATTATGCACTGAAAACGGTAGGTAAATTTTTTCCTTATTCTTGAAGATATTCCTGAATGCAGGGGAGGTTTCCACAACAATGTGATTGGTTGTAGCGTCCCGTTTTCCAGTCCTAAATTTAAGCTTAACGTTGTTGTAAAATTCCTCTTTTGATACAAGATTCTCAAAATTAAGTTGAAAAATGTTATCTAACAAGTCTTCTTCTTCATAAGACTTGGGAATGTCATAGATTATGATTTGTGGATTTTTCTTTTTAAGTGGCTCTATTATTACTCCCCGAGATTTCAGTTGTTGATGAGATTGGAGCCTTTCGGCTTCTTCTTCCGTTGCCACTTCTAATGTCAATGTGTCTTTTGTTGATCTTATATTTCCTATTCTTAACCTATCATTTTTTTGGGTTTACGTGTTGTGTAACTATATCTTGTACTTCTCTTGAGGTCTTTCCTCTAGCTTTTAAAAATAGGGTTTGGTTGGATGTTTTTTTCCTACCTAGTGGAATTGCTACTGGGGCTGTCTCATTTCTAAGGGCTTCCGAATATAGCGGTTGAATTATGGACCTTGGTTCTTGCCCTGCTAACAAGGCTCTTGTGTTCTTGATTTCATCTTGCAAAAAGTTCTTTATGTCATTTAATTCTTTGTTTGAGGCTATTAGTGCATGATTTTCCAACTTAATGTCCTCATGCAGTGCGTTTATCTTTGTAATTGTAGTCGTTAACATGGTTTTTGTGGTGACTGACATCTTTTCTTTAGCTATGGCCATTTGCATGTCATTTATTAGGATCCTAAATATTTCAGGAGTGGCCACCTCCTGAGTTGAAAGTATCTCACCTCTTGTTTCATTATTTACATCTTCCTCTCCTATAAAAGTCTTATTTAGAGTGTTTTCTTCCATGTTTCCACAATCCTCACTTATATTTGGTTTCTTAGAGTTGGGAGTCTCTAGGCTAGCCCTCCTCTTCATTGTGGTCGGACGGATATTTCATCTTCAATTACACGTATAAACTAATTCACAATCACTATTCACACTATTTACTGGACACTTAAAAAGTCAAAAATCTCAGGATGCTCTAGGTACTAGACACTCTAAAATACCTCGGGAGTTTACACTTTCACTGTAACAACACTTTAAAACCTCCCGAGGGTGGCTCCCCCCCACCAGGGCGCCAGTCTGGTTCCGCCCGGCTCACCAAGGCCTTCCAACTTCTGGCAAGGTGGATCCCCCAACTGCTGATGAGGATGCTTCGTACTGTTCGTTGGATTTCAGCAGTCGAAGGGGGCCGGTCGCGGGGGTCGGGTTCAAGTGAACCAATGGATTGAATTTCACCAATTTTTCTCAGTTTATAGTTTATGAACTTACGGGTTTGTTGTTGCACAGTGGCGGACCACTCTCGTCTGTTTTCCACCCTAACCGAGGGTCGCGTCGCGGAATACCGGTCGACTCAACCACACGATAGCAAAAGTTACACGTCAAGTGTCGGTTTAGGCAGACATGTTAGGGAAAGGGAGAGGTCATAAGAACCTTGGTACCTAAAACTAACCCAAGGTGTGTTTTCTTATTATTAAGGAGGATAAAATTTGGAGTATCCTATTAAAATATGAATAATAATAATAATAGAAATATAATAAAATATGAATTGAGAGATAATAATGAAATGATTATAAAACAATTAAATAGAAGTAAAAATAAGACAATACGAAACAGCATACACAATACAACGATTACTATAGAGCAATTAAAAGAAAAAATTGATACATTATGATAAGAATATGTGTATATCAGGTCCTTAGACCATGGCCAGATACGGCCTTCGTGAGAAAACTGGATTTATTGAGATTGCCATTAGAAGAGGCTCAGTCTTGTATAAAGTCCTTGGACTAGTTGTTCCTTAAAAGTGGTAAGGAATCTTCCAATTGAGAACCACCAATAATGGATGTTCCTGGACTTCTTCTTCTTTCTTCAGACAGGTTCAGAGCTGAGTGATGGACTGGAAGGACGTGGCATCTTCTTCTTATCTTCTTCTTGCAGAACTTAATCTGCAGCACACTCGCATCTGCTGGTGATTTATATAAATGGATGTTCCTGGACTTCTTCTTCTTTCTTCAGACGGTTCAAGACTGAGTGATGGACTGGAAGGACGTGGTATCTTCTTCTTATCTTCTTCTTGCAGACTTAATCTGCAACACACTCACATCTGCTGGTGGTTTATATGAATGAACCACTTCCCCTCAGCGATTTAATATAGAAGTGTCTTCTGTTGATGGACGTTGGTCCTATCTCGTAAAACTTGAACTCTAACACCTTTTCTGTTTCCTTATTCACTACACTATCCACTCCACTTCGTCTAATTGTTGCTTGTCTCGAGCTGCGTCTAATGCTTATGTTCCTTTGTTTTGGTGGTTGAATTTCTATAGTAGCACTTGACCTTGAATTTTGACTGTAGAGTTGTTCTTCATTTTTTGAGATGAGATCCGCGAGTTGGTTCAGAGCTTGGAAAGCTCCCATATCCTTAATCCCCTCTCGCCAATCCACTCCTCGTAATATTTTCCGACACTTGGTGATAATATTACACACGTGCTGCTTGCATTCCATAACTGCATGTTCGGGAGTATCTCTCACGCTACACACCTCACATATGTCCTCTGAACGAAGGTTAAATCGTTTGAGGTACACTCCATATGGACCATGTCCAGTAATATAGTGTACTAAGCCACTCGTTGGATGTAGATTCTCCCATCGGTATTTCCAATCCACCTTAGGCAAGTATTCCTTGACACGAGCTGCAGTTGGTGATTGTGTCCATTCTTTTTGCCAGAGCATCCAAATGTACTTTTCAATTTCGTCGTTTGTATTTGCTGTTTGTCCCAATACTTCTTGCACTTTATCAAATCTTCTTTTCTTTAACCAATATCTTGCCGATGACCGAATAACTTCCAGGTCTAGCGGAAGCACTCCTGCAAGCACTATTAAAGCATTGGTTGACGTTGTTTTGAAGGCACCTAGGATACGTAACAGCACATTTCTTTGTGCAGTTCTTAATTGATTCTTAATGCCGACCTGTCCAACCAACCGAGTCCATACAGATTCGGCATAACAAATTCTCGAAATAAATATCGCCTTATAGTACAAGATGGAAAGTTTAAATCCTATCTTCGTAGCATCATTCCCCATGCTAAGCACATTATGCAGGGCAGTCTTGGCTTTGGCTATCACTTCAGTAATGTGCGTTCTGAAGTTTAACCCTACATCTATTACAACACCCAGGTATTTTATTATAGTAGAGCTGCCAATATTAGAGTTATTATATTTCACCGTAGGATTTCTTTGTAACTTGCCCTTTAGCAATATGTGATGGCTTTTATTTTTAGCTATTTCCATTTTGGATTCTTGAGCCCAGTGTCTCACTATACCTAGCGTCTGCAAGGCTTTCCTTTCCAATTCCAGTCTATTAGATGCATCTACTAAAATTAGAACGTCATCCGCATACGCAGTGACCTGAAGGACTGATTCCTTCCTTTGAAGGTTTTCGAGAAGTGGCTCAATTGCAATATTCCATAATAAAGGTCCAAGGACGGAACCTTGTGGGCATCCTTTGTTTAAGTTTTTAGAAATTTCTTCTTCACCATATTCGTAGTAAGCAGTCCTGTTGTTGAGGTAGTCCTTAATGATGTTGTAGAGAGATCCAGGTATTTGGAGGTCCCTTAATACTTTTAGGACATAGGGCCACCAAAGGTTGTCGAATGCTCCACCAATATCAAGCGCTATTCCCAAGACATATTTCATTGGATTCGAATGGACTGTTTTAATTACATCGTTTAAAGCATCCTCTGCCGATAGTCCACGTTTGAAACCAAATTGTCTTCCAGAATTTTCCACTAATGATAGCCTTTCATCTAGTCTTTTTGCTATGAGTCTCTCTAGTACCTTGCTTATGTTATCTAATAAGCATATGGGCCGATATGTCTTTACTTCAGTCGGGTCTCTTCTAGCATCTTTAGGTATAATTATCAGCTTAGCTAGCTTCCATTGATCGGGGAACCGGCCACCAGCCAGACATTGATTATATATAACTTGCAGAGCCCGAAGAAGTTCATTTTTAAGTATTTTGAGAACCTCAATGGTTATTCTGTCTGGTCCAGGGGCTTTTCCACACTTTAGAGAATCTATGATATGAGCTATTTCTTCAATCGCGAAGGGAGTTACCAGGATACTATTCTCATATCCAATCTCCATCTTCTCCCTGATTTCAGTCTGAATTGGAGAATCTTCTGCTATCTTGTCCACCGGGAGTATTACTTCCATGAGGTATTCTATTGTGTCCCTCCAAGATTCTGTATAAGTATTATCTTGCTTTCTAAACGTTGTTAGAGTCGTTTTTGTTCTAAGTTTATTTGTAATAATCTTATAGGGTATTCCCCAAGGACTCCTGGCTAGCTCCTTCTCAAGGAATCTTGCCCATGAGCTGACACGATACTGTTTAATAAGATTGGAATACATCCATTTAGATTTCCTGTATTTCTCAAGATAATACATGCGTTCACGTTCATTTCGTGATTTTTGATATAACTTCCTCAGTTTTCGCGTAACCGTTCTACGCCTTAATATATATATAGGCCATTGTTTGGACTTAGTGTTTTGTGAATTTCCTGTTGTTATTTTTATTGCATATTTCAATGCAGATGTAACACTTTGGAGATTCTCCTCTAAACTTTTCTCAGTGCTAATCTGATTATAAAGGAGCTTGTTTTCAAAGTGTTTCCTCATCAGATTTTGCTCATTGGGACTCCAGTTTCTCTTAATGGTTTTCCGCAAAGTACTAGTGTGGATACCGTTACTGTTGTAGTTGTATCTGGTAATATTAAATCCAATAGTATTATGATCACTTTCTGTCAGATTTTTCACCCACCAGTTGTCTATATACAACCGCCCATTTTGATCTACAAGTGTCACGTCTATATTAGAAGAGCAACCATATTTATTACAGTAGGTTGGGGTTCTTGTTTGACAATTTACAACAAACAAGTTCCTCGAAGCAATGAACTCCTCCATTGCTAATCCTCTATCATCCGTTTTGTTACTAAACCACAGTTCAGAATTTGCATTGGAGTCCATCGCGATTAGTATCTTACTATTAGTCACACTTATGAGAGCTTTATCCATGATATCGATGTATGGATCAATTGGATCCTTAAACTGACAATAACAGCTTATCAGAGTCCAGATATCACCTCCGATGCTAATTTCCAAAACAGCACAATGCGAAGTTGATAGATTCTGACGCCATAGTGTGTCTATTTCTATATTGTTAACTATTATTGCCACTTTCGGATTCTCCGAAGTGGCAAAACATCTCATCTTTTTTGGCATACCCGGGAGTCTACCCCTATGACTATAAGGCTCCTGGATCAGAGCTATGTCGATATTGTTACTTTCAATGTATTTGATAACCTCTTCTAAGACCAGTTTAGCTCCTTGTGTGTTTAACTGCATGATTCTTAATTTATCAGTTTTTTGCCTATAAAAGTTTGTGTTTGTATTATTCATAATTGATTCTGGATAGCAGTCTATCATATAGTTCCCTATAGGTTGGACATTGATCACGGTTGCAGTCCCTTTTTCTGATTTTACATGGTACACATATAGATATTGTTGAAAGACACTGTTGCTCCTCATGCTCTTCCCCGCATTTCTTGCATCTCTTCGCTCTTTTGCAATGTTTAATTACGTGCCCTAAATCATGGCAGTTGAAGCATCTTGGTAGAGAAATAAAGTCCTTAACCTTTACTGTCATATAATTTAAGTACAGTTTTTCTCTGCTAATAATGATGTTTCTCATGGCGGGTGAGACTTCAAATACAACGTGAGAGGATTTATCATTTCTTTTCCCTGTTTTAAACCCTATTTTTAGGCGCGCTTTCATTTCATCCTTTGTCATAGAATCCTCAAAGTTAAGTTCGTATAATTCTTCCATTAAGTCTTCTTCTTGGTAGTAACTAGGCACATCATAAAAGATGATTTTGGGGTTCCTCTTCTTAATAGTTCCATTCGTAAGCCTTTATTAATCAAATTTTCATTTGTAGCCAGTTTATGCAGCTCCTGATCTGACGCTAGTTCAACTATTAGGGTTTCTGATGTGGCTCTTATGTCTGTCACCCTTATCTTATCCCTGCTAGGTTTAATATTGCTTGTAATAATTTGTTGAATTTCCCTTGGAGATTTACTATTTGCCTTAATGAACAGAGTGGGTTTGGAGGTTCTACTAGGTCTGGGAGGTTCTTTAATATTCATTACTCTCTTAACTCTTCCTGCATACGTGCTGTAGTCATTGTATCCATTGTCCTGTGCCTCTTCCACTCCTCTTTGTGTTAATTCATTTTGTAGGAAGATTTTATCATTTTTGAGTTCTTCATTTAATGTTTTTAGAACCTCGTTTTCCCGCGCCAAATCCTCGTAGTCAGCTGCTATTCTTGTAATAAGTTCCGTGAATAAAGTTTTGGTAGGAACGGTCAGCTTTTCCCTAGCAACTCCCATTTGCAATTCATTGATTAGAAACCTAAAAGGGTTAAGGGGAAGTTGTTCCATGGTTAACCGAGGGTTCTCATCATTTACTTCATTTGTGCTATTCGTCCTGTCTTCTCTAGTTCTTTTGGGTGAAGAATTTTCCAAGCTGGAAGCCACCCGTTTTTTCCCTGAGTCCATCAAAAAATATCAATATCTGGTGTGCCTCCTGGCAACAACACACTAAAACTACCCCGGGCTGTTCATTACATAAACATTCACAACACTACACTTTAAAAAGCCCGAGGAGCGGCTCCCCCCCCACCAGGGCGCCAGTCTGGCTCCGCCCGGCCTCTTCTGCTCACCAAAGCCTTCCAATTGGCAGGGTGGATCCCTCAACTGCTGATGAGGATGCTATCTTCGTGTTATTTGTTGGATTTCAGCAGTTGAAGGGGGCCGGTCGCGGGGGTCGGGTCCTTATTCGGTTTAGGCAGACAATAATGGGGTAACCCCCGAATGTATCCTAACCTCCACCCGCATACATTCGAGGGTATGCGCATGTCCCAGTGCCTCTGCAATAAACTGGGACGGCAGTTGCTCGTATTACGGTTAGCCCATTATTGTTCCACATTACCTTTATTAATTTCCATTTTACATAGAATACAAAAAGAAAACAATGACAAAAAAAGAAAGAAACAAATAAAAATATATATATATATAATAAAAAAAAAGAAAGAGATTATATACTAGATACCCTGACTAAGTACAAGATAAGGCTGGATTAGCTATGAATATGAACACATAAACTAAGTTAAATTTAAATTGAATTGCAATACAGACATCCACACATTGTTAGTATTGATATTATGAGTTGAGTTATATAAATATTATTATTTATTTGCTTTATATCTTGTAATTATATTATTAAAATTATGTGATTTAGATGTCCGGATCCCGGTATGCCGGGATCTATAAGGTAAATTCTAGTTGCGGACCGAACAGGCGGAGAAGGATCGCAACAGGTTGAGGACCTTGTCTTTTGATTACATTATCACTGGTTTGGGGAGTTGCTCACCCCAGAGGCCGGGTGTTCCTATCTCCGCCTATTCCCCCGCTATTCCAGATATGTTATTGTATACACAGTTTTACCATAACGAGGTGTTAATTGTTAGACGAACGCATGAGTGTTTAGGTATTAATGAATTTAATGAATTGATATAAGAATATAGGAAAAAAAAATTGACCAACTTTAAATGACCAAAATGGCTGCACTCTGGTCTTGATCAAATTAGTTTAAGTTTAAGGTTAGAGAAAATATAGTAGTTAGAGAAAAAGAAGGTGACTATATTATAATTTAAAAGATCAAGATAATGTAATAGTTGCCTAAAATTATTATAAATTAATAGAATTATTTATAGAGATAGTGAAAATTATTAATGATAAGATGAAGGTTAACATCGGAGTACCAGATGTCACCAGTACTGGAGTACCAGTACTTAAAAAGGGTTTAAATTGGCGCTTGTCGATCCGCCGCTACCCTCATCATGTAATCTTTATGGTTTTCTCCCGGCATTCGAACAGGACGAATTCTTCTTCTTTGTGCCGCTTCTCTTCTTCCGGTCGACACTATGTAGTATCTTCTTCTGGAAGCAGTTGTTAATGCATCCTCTTCATTCCTTTCCTCTACATTTTCTGGCTCGCGGGTAAGATCTTGACCTTGAGTTGTTGTTGCTCTTCTGGTAGTTCTTCGAGGATTTCCTGAGGGTCGATGAATGGGATTGGGGTAATTTCGGGTTGGTGGGTTGGGAGGGTTGCGTTTGAAGATTTTCTTTTCTTCTTGAGATACCTCTTCTGCCAGCTCTTCCAAAGTTCTTATTTGTTGTTCACATAAAAGAGTTGGGGTATTAAATGTTGGTAGTTTCTTTCGGATGTTCTTAATTATATCTGTTGATTTGGGACAGAAGTATAGTTTATGTTCTGGAGAGTCCTCCGCTGCTGCGCACTTGCTGCAACCCATGCCCACGCTCGACCCAATGCGATTTAGATACTGACCATATGGTCCATGCCCAGTCAGGAAGTGTATTAGACCTCCTTTGCAGTGTGATCTTAGAATTGCTATGTTTCTTGTATTGGGAAAAAAGTTGTAGGTTCTTCTTCCTTTGTCAGTGTTTACCCATTCTCTTTGCCAATTATTAGCTATTGTCTCTTTCATGTCGAATAAAGTGGGTGTAAACCTTCCCACGCATCGCGTAATGTTGCTTTCATTTCCTTTCTTGAAAAAATACCCACCCGCTCGCAACCGGACCTGAAGATCCATAGGCAGATTGCCAGTGAGTACCAATAGAGCCTCTGTAGAGGTAGTTCCAAATGCACCCGTAATTCTCAGAAGTATCCTGCGTTGAGACGCTCTAAGAAGTCTGACATTCTTCTTGAGTTCTAATGCTTCGTACCATGAAGAAGCCGCATATGTTATGATCGAGTAGTAAATAGATCTTATGTATGTCTCGATTGTGCCGGGGCCGAGGGCGAAGTCACTGGAGGCCACTCTAAGGAGCTTTCCCATGGCTTGTTCGGCTTTCACTGTTACCTTTTGTATATGTGTCCCAAATTTCAAACCTTCGCCAATAGTAACTCCTAGGTATTCGAAGTCTGAGACACGTTGTATGTTTTTAGCTTCCATTTTTACTGTGGGGTTTCTCCTCGTGCTTAGACTGCCTTTAGCTAGTAGATACTTAGTCTTTGCTGCCGAAAGTTCTAATTTTGCTTCTCCACACCAGTCCACTAAGGCTTTTATTGCATTGTTTACGTTTGTTTCAATTTTGGCACGAGAGTCTTCCGCACATATTAAAACAATGTCGTCTGCGTATGCAATTACCTTGGTTATGCTTGAATTTCTTTTTAATATATTAAGACATGGTTCTAAGTTGATGTTCCATAAGTGAGGGCCCAGTACTGAACCCTGTGGGCATCCTTTTGTTACAATTTTAGATCTTTTTTCATTTCATTTAGGCAGACATAAATGTAGGACAATAATGGGGTAACCCCCGAATGTATCCTAACCTCCACCCGCATACATTCGAGGGTATGCGCATGTCCCAGTGCCTCTGCAATAAACTGGGACGGCAGTTGCTCGTATTACGGTTAGCCCATTATTGTTCCACATTACCTTTATTAATTTCCATTTTACATAGAATACAAAAAGAAAACAATGACAAAAAAAAGAAAGAAACAAATAAATATATATATATATATAAAAAAGAAAGAGATTATATACTAGATACCCTGACTAAGTACAAGATAAGGCTGGATTAGCTATGAATATGAACACATAAACTAAGTTAAATTTAAATTGAATTGCAATACAGACATCCACACATTGTTAGTATTGATATTATGAGTTGAGTTATATAAATATTATTATTTATTTGCTTTATATCTTGTAATTATATTATTAAAATTATGTGATTTAGATGTCCGGATCCCGGTATGCCGGGATCTATAAGGTAAATTCTAGTTGCGGACCGAACAGGCGGAGAAGGATCGCAACAGGTTGAGGACCTTGTCTTTTGATTACATTATCACTGGTTTGGGGAGTTGCTCACCCCAGAGGCCGGGTGTTCCTATCTCCGCCTATTCCCCCGCTATTCCAGATATGTTATTGTATACACAGTTTTACCATAACGAGGTGTTAATTGTTAGACGAACGCATGAGTGTTTAGGTATTGATGAATTTAATGAATTGATATAAGAATATAGGAAAAAAAAAATTGACCAATTTTAATTGACCAAAATGACTGCACTCTGGTCTTGATCAAATTAGTTTAAGTTTAAGGTTAGAGAAAATATAGTAGTTAGAGAAAAAGAAGGTGACTATATTATAATTTAAAAGATCAAGATAATGTAATAGTTGCCTAAAATTATTATAAATTAATAGAATTATTTATAGAGATAGTGAAAATTATTAATGATAAGATGAAGGTTAACATCGGAGTACCAGATGTCACCAGTACTGGAGTACCAGTACTTAAAAAGGGTTTAAATTGGCGCTTGTCGATCCGCCGCTACCCTCATCATGTAATCTTTATGGTTTTCTCCCGGCATTCGAACAGGACGAATTCTTCTTCTTTGTGCCGCTTCTCTTCTTCCGGTCGACACTATGTAGTATCTTCTTCTGGAAGCAGTTGTTAATGCATCCTCTTCATTCCTTTCCTCTACATTTTCTGGCTCGCGGGTAAGATCTTGACCTTGAGTTGTTGTTGCTCTTCTGGTAGTTCTTCGAGGATTTCCTGAGGGTCGATGAATGGGATTGGGGTAATTTCGGGTTGGTGGGTTGGGAGGGTTGCGTTTGAAGATTTTCTTTTCTTCTTGAGATACCTCTTCTGCCAGCTCTTCCAAAGTTCTTATTTGTTGTTCACATAAAAGAGTTGGGGTATTAAATGTTGGTAGTTTCTTTCGGATGTTCTTAATTATATCTGTTGATTTGGGACAGAAGTATAGTTTATGTTCTGGAGAGTCCTCCGCTGCTGCGCACTTGCTGCAACCCATGCCCACGCTCGACCCAATGCGATTTAGATACTGACCATATGGTCCATGCCCAGTCAGGAAGTGTATTAGACCTCCTTTGCAGTGTGATCTTAGAATTGCTATGTTTCTTGTATTGGGAAAAAAGTTATAGGTTCTTCTTCCTTTGTCAGTGTTTACCCATTCTCTTTGCCAATTATTAGCTATTGTCTCTTTCATGTCGAATAAAGTGGGTGTAAACCTTCCCACGCATCGCGTAATGTTGCTTTCATTTCCTTTCTTGAAAAAATACCCACCCGCTCGCAACCGGACCTGAAGATCCATAGGCAGATTGCCAGTGAGTACCAATAGAGCCTCTGTAGAGGTAGTTCCAAATGCACCCGTAATTCTCAGAAGTATCCTGCGTTGAGACGCTCTAAGAAGTCTGACATTCTTCTTGAGTTCTAATGCTTCGTACCATGAAGAAGCCGCATATGTTATGATCGAGTAGTAAATAGATCTTATGTATGTCTCGATTGTGCCGGGGCCGAGGGCGAAGTCACTGGAGGCCACTCTAAGGAGCTTTCCCATGGCTTGTTCGGCTTTCACTGTTACCTTTTGTATATGTGTCCCAAATTTCAAACCTTCGCCAATAGTAACTCCTAGGTATTCGAAGTCTGAGACACGTTGTATGTTTTTAGCTTCCATTTTTACTGTGGGGTTTCTCCTCGTGCTTAGACTGCCTTTAGCTAGTAGATACTTAGTCTTTGCTGCCGAAAGTTCTAATTTTGCTTCTCCACACCAGTCCACTAAGGCTTTTATTGCATTGTTTACGTTTGTTTCAATTTTGGCACGAGAGTCTTCCGCACATATTAAAACAATGTCGTCTGCGTATGCAATTACCTTGGTTATGCTTGAATTTCTTTTTAATATATTAAGACATGGTTCTAAGTTGATGTTCCATAAGTGAGGGCCCAGTACTGAACCCTGTGGGCATCCTTTTGTTACAATTTTAGATCTTTTTTCATTTCATTTAGGCAGACATAAATGTAGGACAATAATGGGGTAACCCCCGAATGTATCCTAACCTCCACCCGCATACATTCGAGGGTATGCGCATGTCCCAGTGCCTCTGCAATAAACTGGGACGGCAGTTGCTCGTATTACGGTTAGCCCATTATTGTTCCACATTACCTTTATTAATTTCCATTTTACATAGAATACAAAAAGAAAACAATGACAAAAAAAAGAAAGAAACAAATAAAAATATATATATATATATAAAAAAGAAAGAGATTATATACTAGATACCCTGACTAAGTACAAGATAAGGCTGGATTAGCTATGAATATGAACACATAAACTAAGTTAAATTTAAATTGAATTGCAATACAGACATCCACACATTGTTAGTATTGATATTATGAGTTGAGTTATATAAATATTATTATTTATTTGCTTTATATCTTGTAATTATATTATTAAAATTATGTGATTTAGATGTCCGGATCCCGGTATGCCGGGATCTATAAGGTAAATTCTAGTTGCGGACCGAACAGGCGGAGAAGGATCGCAACAGGTTGAGGACCTTGTCTTTTGATTACATTATCACTGGTTTGGGGAGTTGCTCACCCCAGAGGCCGGGTGTTCCTATCTCCGCCTATTCCCCCGCTATTCCAGATATGTTATTGTATACACAGTTTTACCATAACGAGGTGTTAATTGTTAGACGAACGCATGAGTGTTTAGGTATTAATGAATTTAATGAATTGATATAAGAATATAGGAAAAAAAAATTGACCAATTTTAATTGACCAAAATGACTGCACTCTGGTCTTGATCAAATTAGTTTAAGTTTAAGGTTAGAGAAAATATAGTAGTTAGAGAAAAAGAAGGTGACTATATTATAATTTAAAAGATCAAGATAATGTAATAGTTGCCTAAAATTATTATAAATTAATAGAATTATTTATAGAGATAGTGAAAATTATTAATGATAAGATGAAGGTTAACATCGGAGTACCAGATGTCACCAGTACTGGAGTACCAGTACTTAAAAAGGGTTTAAATTGGCGCTTGTCGATCCGCCGCTACCCTCATCATGTAATCTTTATGGTTTTCTCCCGGCATTCGAACAGGACGAATTCTTCTTCTTTGTGCCGCTTCTCTTCTTCCGGTCGACACTATGTAGTATCTTCTTCTGGAAGCAGTTGTTAATGCATCCTCTTCATTCCTTTCCTCTACATTTTCTGGCTCGCGGGTAAGATCTTGACCTTGAGTTGTTGTTGCTCTTCTGGTAGTTCTTCGAGGATTTCCTGAGGGTCGATGAATGGGATTGGGGTAATTTCGGGTTGGTGGGTTGGGAGGGTTGCGTTTGAAGATTTTCTTTTCTTCTTGAGATACCTCTTCTGCCAGCTCTTCCAAAGTTCTTATTTGTTGTTCACATAAAAGAGTTGGGGTATTAAATGTTGGTAGTTTCTTTCGGATGTTCTTAATTATATCTGTTGATTTGGGACAGAAGTATAGTTTATGTTCTGGAGAGTCCTCCGCTGCTGCGCACTTGCTGCAACCCATGCCCACGCTCGACCCAATGCGATTTAGATACTGACCATATGGTCCATGCCCAGTCAGGAAGTGTATTAGACCTCCTTTGCAGTGTGATCTTAGAATTGCTATGATTCTTTTATTGGGAAAAAAGTTATAGGTTCTTCTTCCTTTGTCAGTGTTTACCCATTCTCTTTGCCAATTATTAGCTATTGTCTCTTTCATGTCGAATAAAGTGGGTGTAAACCTTCCCACGCATCGCGTAATGTTGCTTTCATTTCCTTTCTTGAAAAAATACCCACCCGCTCGCAACCGGACCTGAAGATCCATAGGCAGATTGCCAGTGAGTACCAATAGAGCCTCTGTAGAGGTAGTTCCAAATGCACCCGTAATTCTCAGAAGTATCCTGCGTTGAGACGCTCTAAGAAGTCTGACATTCTTCTTGAGTTCTAATGCTTCGTACCATGAAGAAGCCGCATATGTTATGATCGAGTAGTAAATAGATCTTATGTATGTCTCGATTGTGCCGGGGCCGAGGGCGAAGTCACTGGAGGCCACTCTAAGGAGCTTTCCCATGGCTTGTTCGGCTTTCACTGTTACCTTTTGTATATGTGTCCCAAATTTCAAACCTTCGCCAATAGTAACTCCTAGGTATTCGAAGTCTGAGACACGTTGTATGTTTTTAGCTTCCATTTTTACTGTGGGGTTTCTCCTCGTGCTTAGACTGCCTTTAGCTAGTAGATACTTAGTCTTTGCTGCCGAAAGTTCTAATTTTGCTTCTCCACACCAGTCCACTAAGGCTTTTATTGCATTGTTTACGTTTGTTTCAATTTTGGCACGAGAGTCTTCCGCACATATTAAAACAATGTCGTCTGCGTATGCAATTACCTTGGTTATGCTTGAATTTCTTTTTAATATATTAAGACATGGTTCTAAGTTGATGTTCCATAAGTGAGGGCCCAGTACTGAACCCTGTGGGCATCCTTTTGTTACAATTTTAGATCTTTTTTCATTTCCCATAGTTATTGTAACTTTTCTATTTTTGAAGTAATCTCTAAGCACATCCAATAATGTAGCTGGACAGTTATGATTTATGAGTGTCTGAAAAAGAAAGGGCCACCAAAGGTTATCAAAAGCACCGCTTATATCCGCGAACATTGCTATAACTATTTTGTTATCGGTTTTATTAACTTCTTCTTTAAAGGCATTAATTGCGTCTTCCGTGGATCTCCCTTTGGTAAATCCAAATTGGTTGCCAGAGTTCTGTTTCATAATTAAGAATTCCTGAAGCCTTTTATTTATCATTTTTTCAAATAGTTTACCGTATGTGTTGAGCAAGCAAATTGGTCTGTAGGATTTAAGACTTTGTTCGTCCTTTTTATTATCTTTTCTAATAACTATTAGTTTGCTTTCTTTCCAGGTAGTCGGAATTTTTTTGGATGCCAGACATAGGTTGAAAAGTTCAGTTATGTAGTATATAGTTTTGGGAATTGTCATTTTAACAATTTGGACAGGGATCCCGTCTGGTCCGGGTGACTTTCCATTTTTCATTTTTGCCAATTCCTGTAGGATCTCTTCAGGTTCGAAAGGTATAATGGGCGTGTTGTTTGGGTTACGGGAGCAGTTTGATCTAATTTCTTTGTTTCTGCCATTGTCCGTATTCAGTAAGTCATCTGGTAAGAGGCCATCCAACAGTGTCTCCATAGTCTCTTCTATGTCTTTAGTGAATGTGCCGTCTGGTTTTTTAATTGTGGTGATATTTGTAGATGATTTAATTTTCTTTGTCATTATCTTGTAAGGTAGTCCCCATTTGTCTTTCTTAAGTCTTGTATTTACGAAGTTACACCAATTTTTGAATTTAAATACTTTTAGTTCTTGTGCATATTTAGCTTTAGCTTTCCTATATTCTTCCAAGTATTCTGCCCTGTTATAAATATTAATTTTTTGATATTTCCTTCTAGCAATCCTCATGGTGGATCTAAGTTTAGTGAGGTTAGCTGACCAGGGTTTCCTCTCTTTATTGCTTATTAATCTTCTTGGAGTTGATGCAGCTATACCGGAATATATGCTGTCGTTTAAAATTTGTGCCCATTCATCCGAACTTTTGGACAGGTTGGGATTTTCAGTGAGATTTATATTTTCTAGTAAAATTTCTTTGTTTGTTTTGTTCCAGTTGTACTCAGGGGTGTACCGAGGAGGGTCTTGTTGTTGGGTGGGGTTTATATTAACATCGTAGGTTATGATGTTATGATCACTTGTAGTAGCCATGTCATGTACCTTCCAATTTTGTATTACATTTGTTAGGCTAATGGTAGCCAAAGTTAGATCTATATTACTACTTGCTCCAGCCCTTCCTCTGTAAGTTGGAGGATTGCCTTCTGTGTTTTCCACTGAGAGATTAAATTCTGCAATTAAATCCATTATTTTTTCTCCATTCTTATCTAAATCCCTTCCGAACCATAAAGGAGAGGAGGCGTTGCTATCCATGGTCAATAGGATTCTTCTGTCTGTATATGCCCGAAAGATTTTCCTTATTTGTGCTATGTAAACTTCAATGTTATTGCTAAATTGGCAGTAGCAGTTAACTATGATGAACTTTAGCTTTCCATATTGCACTTCTATGCAGTTGGTATGTGTGTCTGATAGTTGGGAAATCTTAATTGATGTAACAGCTTTATTCAGAATCACTATTGCTGCCCTTGCGTTGTTGCTCTGTTCACATATTACTCTTGCTCCTATTGGAGCATGTATTAATTTTCCTTGCTTAGTGTATGGCTCCTGAAATAGGAGTATATCTATTCCGTTTTCTCTGGCGAAGATGAAGATTTCTTCTGATGCCAACTCCGCTCCATTCAGGTTTACCTGCAGGATTTTTAAGGTGTTCCTCTTATCCATATTCAGTGTCGAACAACTGAAGTCCATGAAGGCCAGTTGTTCGATGTGTTGAGTATGATTCTGCCATGGCATTTAGCAAAGTCGGCGTGCACTTCATCAAGTCTTAATTCTAGATCTCTTCTTCTGAAGACTATCGTAAGTAATTTTTCTAGCTCCTCAGGGTCAACTGGGATGTTAATACACCTTAGCATCATTTTGTCTACAATTTCCGGGTGCGGGAAAGCTATGTTTTTTCCTCCTTCTGTTTTGTGTCGCACTAGCAATCTGAGGGCCGTGATTAAATTTTCTTTTTCTTCTAATCGGCTGAGTCTTAAATTCACTTCAAGATCTTTATATATGATTTTGGGATCTATGTCATGTTTTTCCGAAGGCTTGTTATTTTCGGGATTATGTATCATAATTACAGGTTTGGTGAAATTTGGGTATTTATTTCTTTGTTCGAGATTATTGGCTAATTGGTGATGTGGTTGTGTGGATAATTGGGTGGTAATGGGTTCCGTTGGCGGGGAATTGTTTGTGTGGCGAGATACTAGCTTTGAATGGGGGTTGAATGGGATTGCCTCAGGATTCAGTGGTTTATTTTCTTGTGAGAGGGATATATTAGTGTGTTTACAGCAATTTGGGGTTACGTCATGTACCGTTGGAGAGTTGAAAAGGATAGGAGATTGGGTCGGATCGGAACAACTGACAATAATGGGGTAACCCCCGAATGTATCCT
Source organism: Lepisma saccharinum (assembly GCF_977018435.1). Classification (NCBI taxonomy): domain Eukaryota; kingdom Metazoa; phylum Arthropoda; class Insecta; order Zygentoma; family Lepismatidae; genus Lepisma; species Lepisma saccharinum. The sequence goes on along the minus strand of NW_028142899.1, from coordinate 5,675,280 downwards.
AACCTCCACCCGCATACATTCGAGGGTATGCGCATGTCCCAGTGCCTCTGCAATAAACTGGGACGGCAGTTGCTCGTATTACGGTTAGCCCATTATTGTTCCACATTACCTTTATTAATTTCCATTTTACATAGAATACAAAAATAAAACAATGACAAAAAAAGAAAGAAACAGATAAAAATATATATATATAAAAAAAGAAAGAGATTATATACTAGATACCCTGACTAAGTACAAGATAAGGCTGGATTAGCTATGAATATGAACACATAAACTAAGTTAAATTTAAATTGAACTGCAATACAGACATCCACACATTGTTAGTATTGATATTATGAGTTGAGTTATATAAATATTATTATTTATTTGCTTTATATCTTGTAATTATATTATTAAAATTATGTGATTTAGATGTCCGGATCCCGGTATGCCGGGATCTATAAGGTAAATTCTAGTTGCGGACCGAACAGGCGGAGAAGGATCGCAACAGGTTGAGGACCTTGTCTTTTGATTACATTATCATTGGTTTGGGGAGTTGCTCACCCCAGAGGCCGGGTGTTCCTATCTCCGCCTATTCCCCCGCTATTCCAGATATGTTATTGTATACACAGTTTTACCATAACGAGGTGTTAATTGTTAGACGAACGCATGAGTGTTTAGGTATTAATGAATTTAATGAATTGATATAAGAATATAGGGAAAAAAAAATTTGACCAATTTTAATTGACCAAAATGGCTGCACTCTGGTCTTGATCAAATTAGTTTAAGTTTAAGTTTAGAGAAAATATAGTAGTTAGAGAAAAAGAAGGTGACTATATTATAATTTAAAAGATCAAGATAATGTAATAGTTGCCTAAAATTATTATAAATTAATAGAATTATTTATAGAGATAGTGAAAATTATTAATGATAAGATGAAGGTTAACATCGGAGTACCAGATGTCACCAGTACTGGAGTACCAGTACTTAAAAAGGGTTTAAATTGGCGCTTGTCGATCCGCCGCTACCCTCATCATGTAATCTTTATGGTTTTCTCCCGGCATTCGAACAGGACGAATTCTTCTTCTTTGTGCCGCTTCTCTTCTTCCGGTCGACACTATGTAGTATCTTCTTCTGGAAGCAGTTGTTAATGCATCCTCTTCATTCCTTTCCTCTACATTTTCTGGCTCGCGGGTAAGATCCTGACCTTGAGTTGTTGTTGCTCTTCTGGTAGTTCTTCGAGGATTTCCTGAGGGTCGATGAATGGGATTGGGGTAATTTCGGGTTGGTGGGTTGGGAGGGTTGCGTTTGAAGATTTTCTTTTCTTCTTGAGATACCTCTTCTGCCAGCTCTTCCAAAGTTCTTATTTGTTGTTCACATAAAAGAGTTGGGGTATTAAATGTTGGTAGTTTCTTTCGGATGTTCTTAATTATATCTGTTGATTTGGGACAGAAGTATAGTTTATGTTCTGGAGAGTCCTCCGCTGCTGCGCACTTGCTGCAACCCATGCCCACGCTCGACCCAATGCGATTTAGATACTGACCATATGGTCCATGCCCAGTCAGGAAGTGTATTAGACCTCCTTTGCAGTGTGATCTTAGAATTGCTATGTTTCTTGTATTGGGAAAAAAGTTGTAGGTTCTTCTTCCTTTGTCAGTGTTTACCCATTCTCTTTGCCAATTATTAGCTATTGTCTCTTTCATGTCGAATAAAGTGGGTGTAAACCTTCCCACGCATCGCGTAATGTTGCTTTCATTTCCTTTCTTGAAAAAATACCCACCCGCTCGCAACCGGACCTGAAGATCCATAGGCAGATTGCCAGTGAGTACCAATAACTGAACAACTGACAGAGGGAATCTCGTTAATCCATTCATGCGCGTCACTAATTGGATGACGAGGCATTTGGGTACCTTAAGAGAGTCATAGTTACTCCCGCCGTTTACCCGCGCTTCCCTGAATTTCTTCAGCGCGACATTCAGAGCACTGGGCAGAAATCACATCCCGTCAACACCCTCTCGGGCTGTCGGGATGTTTTGTTTTAATTAAACAGTCGGATTCCCCTGGTCCGTGCCAGTTCTGAGTCGACCGTTCGTCGGCGGCCGACTCGAGAGGAGGCACGTTCCCCCCGGCACCCCCGAGGGGGGCAAGGGGTTCGGTGCGTTCCCCTCCGAGAGCCCAGGGACGCTCGCGGAAGTCCGACGCGCGGTCCACGCTCGGGACGAGCAGGAGCCCGCCCCTCGCGAAGACCCACGCCGGACCGAACCCGCGGTGGCCCCCCGGGCCCCGACCGGCCCCGGTCCCCGAAGCCAATCCTTGTTCCGAAGGTACGGATCCAGATTGCCGACTTCCCTTACCCACACTAGTCTATCGTCAAGAGGCTCTTTACCTCGGAGGCCAGATGCGGATTCGGGTACGGCCAGGCCTCGGGACTCTGCTGCGCTGTTCCCACCAACATTTTCAAGGTCCGACGGGCACCCAGGGAAACCGCACCCCACTACGGTTCTCTTAGCTTTCCCCAGTGTCCCCTTCTGGGAAGATTCCTGGGAGCGTAGGGGATCGGTCTGACAGAACAGACAACTCTGCTTCCGGGACCCGACGGATTCTCCTGGTGCCACCAGTTACCTGGACTTACGGACTTCGAGGGAACCCGCGACGCACTCCCGGTCCCGAGACGCGGCGGAGGGCTGGATACCCCACTTCCCATTCGACCGCGGCCGAGACGGCGGCGCTTCGCGCTAACCACTACACCCGGAGGTGTGGTGGCAACGCGAAACTGACCCGACGCATCGGTGGGAGTTCTCCGCCGTCTAAGGACCGGCTCACCCGCCTGCAACTGCTGTTGGGGCGGAACCCTTCTCCACGTCTGACCTCAGCGAGGTCTCATCAGATTATTTGCTACTACCACCAAGATCTGCAACGACGGCGGCTCCAGGCAGGCTCGCGCCCAGACCCTTCCACGCTCACCGCCGCGCCCTCCTACTCACCGCCGCGTCATTCTTACATAGTTGCCTATGCATGGAGCATTGCGGCGGCGGCCGGGTATAGGCACGACGCTCGATTGCCGTCCATTTTCAGGGCCGGTTGCTTCGGCAAGTGAGTCGTTACACACTCCTTAGCGGATGCCGACTTCCATGGCCACCGCCCTGCTGTCTTGAGCAACCGACGCCTTTCATGGTTTGAGCAGCGTCGATTCAGGCGCCTTAACCCGGCGTTTGGTTCATCCCACAGCGCCAGTCCTGCTTACCAGGAGCGGCCCACTGAGCATTCGGGTCCTGAAAAGAAGGCCCCGCTTCGCCCTAGGGGCAAGCGGGACGTCCATCCCGTTCAGAGTTTGAGAGTGGGTCGAGGCCGTTTCGGCCCCAAGGCCCCCGGTCATTCGCTTTACCGGGATGGACCCCCCTTGCGAGCGCCAGCTGTCCTGAGGGACACTTCGGAGGGAACCAGCTACTAGACTGTTCGATTGGCCTTTCGCCACTATGCTTAGCTCAGACGGTCGATTTGCACGTCAGAGGCGGTTCGGACTTCCACCAGGGTTTCCCCTGGATTCGTCCTGGCCGAGCATAGTTCACCATCTTTCGGGTCCCAGCGAGTGGGCTCTTAGGTACGATCCCCGCACCCGGAGGTGGGGGATCGCCCCGGGACTGCGCGAGGGCCCTTCGTTGAGTGACTCCGGGTCACCTCGATCGTCCCAGTTGCTTTGACTGCGCCTTCGGGTTTAGTGATTCCCTTAGACTCGCCCACGCGCTAGACTCCTTGGTCCGTGTTTCAAGACGGGTCGGATGGGCCACTCGTTGAACACCGCACGGGCCCGGGGCTCACAGTACGCCCCCCGCGAATCCCCGGACGAGCATCCTCCCGCGCAAACGGGCGGACGGTCGGGGAACGGGGGGACACTGCCAGGCACGCCGGAGCGAGCTGCGACCTCTACGCCTTCCGCCTAAAAACCGCGGCGGATCCCCAGGCCTGTCCGTGAGCCGTCGTGTTCCGTCCGGGTCACCGGGGGTTCTTCGGACGAGCCGGAGAGCTCCACCCCAGGCCCTTCGGACGGATCCCAACGAGCCACGGTGCCCTACCGGGCGCGGAATGAAGGGGGTCCGTCGCGGACGCACCCTCGCAGACGGGAAGTCCCTAAGGAAGGGGACGACTCCGCTCGGGGGCCGGAGACTTAGTCCTTAACCCTTGAATCACCTTCCTCCATCGAACTCTCGAGCTCCATCCGTTTGACCTCCAGGCGGTTTCACGTACTCTTGAACTCTCTCTTCAAAGTTCTTTTCAACTTTCCCTCGCGGTACTTGTTCGCTATCGGTCTCGTGGTGATATTTAGCCTTAGGAGGAATCTACCTCCCACTTAGGGATGCATTCCAGAGCATCCCGAATCCTTGGGAAGGCGCCCAGCCCGACTCGGCAAGGCGGAGGTTCACACGGGCCTAGCACCCTCTGTGGGATGTTGGTCCTTTCAAGTTACACTTAGAACCTCCCGCCGAGTGGGATTTACGGACGCTCCCTTCCACCAAATCGCCCGCCGGCTCGGATAACCGTGCCGGAGGCTTGGGTGGCGGGCTTCTTCCTTTTCGCTCGCGGTTACCGAGGGAATCATTGTTATTTTCTTTTCCTCCGCATATTGATATGCTTAAATCGTGCGGGTGGTCAACCCTGAGTCGAGGTCGGGTGCTAACTTTACATTGCGGTTTCCTAGGAGGTCCGAGGGAACTTCCTCGTCGCCCAACGCAGGTCCTCCCATCCGGACGGTAAGGCGGCTCTTGAGCTTTGGCGGAAACCTCTAACCTTGACCAAGCTCTCCTTCCGCGCGAACCGAACGGACGGGTTCTTCCACGAGTCCGGAAACGACTTTTGGAAACTTACCCTGCGTTTAACGCGAGGCAACCGCCCGGACGATACGGAGTCGTTCGGCCGGCTCTCCCACCCCACGTCTTTCCAAACTTTGGAAATTTAACCTTCCGAGCATCCGGGTGGTCCAGCCACAATGTCCGAAGAAGCCTACATCCCGATCACCGGGGAGCAACTCGTTGCTCGCCCCGCCCATGCTCGGAAAGCTGCTTCTGGGATACGGATCCGGACTGCTCCGGGATCACCCCGCTCCTTCGAGGCCCCTTCCACGCACGCGCGGATCCGTAGACCGGTCTTTCCACTTCTTGTACTAGAATGGAGTCCTCCGAGGAGACGACCTCGCGGCCGACTCCGAATGATCCTGTTTCGGATTCGACCTCGCGACCGCTCTTACTTCGCTGAGAGAGGCGGCCGCGAGACTCTCGTGGCGTGCTGTTACACGCGCTGTGTTCGCGAGAGCACGTCTATTTTAAACTTCCGACACTCAACCAGGACCGACCCAGGTAAAGACCCGGGCCGCAATGTGCATTCGAAACCGTCGATGCTCTCTGTTTTGCAGATCACAAATTGACTCGCAGCTAGCTGCGTTCTTCATCGACCCACGAGCCAAGTGATCCCCCGCCTGGGGTTTTTTGTGGTTTGCTGAAGTGCGACAGGTCGCACTCCGGCGGAATAATGTGTCTGTTCATCGGGAAGCGACCTGGCGAGCCTCCCCGGATGATACCTACCCCCCGTCTCCAAAGGCCTCGAGACGGGGTTCGGGTGCATGATTTTGAGGGGCGATACCTTTAAAGGTCGAGTCTCACCTACCCCTGTTAACGTGCAACTTTGCAAGTGACGGTCAATTATAGTCTGGCCTGCACAAGTGCCGGGCCGGCCGGTGATGCTTAGCATGCCTGCCGCCAACTTTTTCATTATACACGTGCTTTCTTCAAGTTGCTCTACAGTTAGCTTCAATAACTGCAAAAGACAACCGTCTCTGCCGGTACTCTTGCAAGTGCCGTTCAACTATAGTGTGGCCTGCACAAGTGCCGGACCGGCCGGTGATGCTTAGCATGCCTGCCGCCAACTCTTTCATTATATACGTGCTTTCTTCAAGTTGCTCTACAGTTAGCTTCAATAACTGCAAAAGACAACCGTCTCTGCCGGTACTTTTGCAAGTGCCGTTCAACTATAGTGTGGCCTGCACAAGTGCCGGGCCGGACGGTGATGCTTAGCATGCTTGCCGCCAACTTTTTCATTATATACGTGCTTTCTTCAAGTTGCTCTACAGTTAGCTTCAACATAACTTTAAAAGACAACCGTCTCTGCCGGTACTTTTGCAAGTGTCGTTCAACTATAGTGTGGCCTGCACAAGTGCCGGGCCGGCCGGTGATGCTTAGCATGCCTGCCGCCAACTTGTTCATTATCAACGTGCTTTCTTCAAGTTGCTCTACAGTGAGCTTTAACCTAACTGCAAAAGACAACCGTCTCATTGTCGGGCCGGCACGAATGCCGGTCACGTACATTGCTCCAAAGCAAAGCTCCACGTGGTCGGCTGGGTGATGGGGTACCGACATAGGGTACCCACAAAACCCCAAGTTCAGCGATCCGCCACCTGCCGGAAGCCCCGGCTGGCCACGCATGCCGGTTAGGGAGTTCTCCCCCGGTCGAAACCGGGGTCTGAACTTCCGGCGAAGGGCTCCGGAAGAGCCCTCCTTACAGCTAAACAACGCGAGGCAGGAGTCTCGTTCGTTATCGCAATCAAGCAGACAAATCGCTCCACCAACTAAAATCGGCCATGCACCACCATCCACCGAATCACGAGATAGCTCTCAATCTGTCAATCCTTGCGGTGTCCGGGCCTGGTAAGTTTGCCGTGTTGAGTCAAGTTGAGCCGCTCGTCCCACGCCTTGTGGTGCCCTTCCGTCAATTCCTTTAAGTTTCAGCTTTGCAACCATACTCCCCCCGGAACCCGAAATCTCAGGTTTCCCGGGGGCTGCGCACACGGTGTTCTTGAACCTTGCGCATCGCTGGATGGGATCGTTTATGGTTAGAACTAGGGCGGTATCTAATCGCCTTCGAACCTCTAACTTTAGTTCTTGATTAATGAAGACATTCTTGGCAAATGCTTTCGCTGTAGGTAGTCTTGCGAGGATCCTAGAATTTCACCTCTCCCCTCGCAATGCTCAAGCCCCCGTCAATCCCTTTTAATCATTACCTCTGGTTCGAAAACCAACAGAGAGAACCGAGGCCCTGTTCCATTATTCCATGCAAGGAGCATCCAGGCGAATAGCCTGATTTGAGCACTTTAATTTGTTCAAAGTAAACGTCCCGGAATCCCCCGGTCCACTCGGTGAAGAGCAGACCGGGGAAACCGAGAAGACGTCCGGTACGGCCAGTTGAACGCCTGACGGCGAACCGACCGCCCGAGACCCAGATCCAACTACGAGCTTTTTAACCGCATCAACTTTAGTATACGCTATCCGAGCTGGACTTACCGCGTCTGCTGGCACCAGACTTGAACTCCGATAGGTTCACCCAACTGTTTAGGGTGGATCCATTCCGATTACGGGGCCTCGGATGAGTCCCGCATCGTTATTTTTCGTCACTACCTCCCCGTGCCGGGAGTGGGTAATTTGCGTGCCTGCTGCCTTCCATAGATGTGGTAGCCGTTTCTCAGGCTCCCTCTCCGGAATCGAACCCTGATTCCCCGTTACCCGTAATCACCATGGTGGTCCAATAACCCACCATCCACAGTGTGATGAGGCAGACATTTGATAGATGCGTCGCCGGTGCTTGACCGTGCGATCTGCCTAGAGGTTACTTAGAGTCACCAAATGAGTCGGCCCGCAGAAGCGGACCGTTTGGTCTTTTGAATGGTAACGGCACCCCGTCCGGTTGCCCGGCCGGAGACACCGTGAGCATGTATTAGCTCTGGAATTGCGACAGGTATCCAAGTAGGATGCGTACGATCTAAGGAACCATAACTGATGTACTGAGCCATTCGCGGTTTCACTTTGGTAAAGTCTGTACTGAGACATGCATGGCTTAGGCTTTGAGACGAGCATATGACTACTGGCAGGATCAACCAGGGTACGGTGCATACGGTGCGTATGCAGCACTCGCGCGAGGCAGAGTGCCATGTTTTAAGCGAGGAAAGTGGCTCGCCACTAACTTAGGCAACGCAGCACTGCCGCTTGAAGAACGACAGGTCACACCGCTTTCCAGAAAACACATACTACTACTCCCACTACTTCGGTTAGAGGTCTACGTAGTTTCAGTTTCATTCAAGCTGGAAACTTCGAGACGTTCGTTTGCGCGCGGGAACGGCGAACAGACTTCTTTGATTGGAACCGTGCCCGCGTTTTGGTTCTGTTCCTTGCCTGGGAGGCTGGGAGCTCCCAGCGAACAGCCGTGCCTGTACGGCAACAGGCAGCCACTCAAGACGGCGCTCCGGAGAACGCACGCTTCGACGGACACCCGTACCAAGTTCTCGGGAACCTTCGGGTTTAGGTTGTCTCGCCACGGAGGCTGGCACATCCGCTGCTTTTCCTCGGTGCAGGCTTCGACCTAGAGTCGTTCGGTCGAGCCGGAGTTCCCGAAGTAGGCAGAGCGGACGGGTCAAATTCAGAAACGATGCAACGCAAACCGGAGAAGGCATCGCCGTCACCGAGAGAGAAAAGAGAGAGCTAGCTTGCTTTCCCTTGGTAAAGGTTTCATCCTAGAGTCGTTCGGATGAACCGGAGTTCCCAAGGTAGGCAAGCGAACACCGATCGGGTACCTTATGCCACTTCCCGCTAACCGAAATGTCACGAAGTAACTCAATATCCCACCCTCTCCTACCTAGAGTCGTTCGGAAGAGAGGAGGTGGGCGAGTTACCGTCAAAACGTCGGCGTTCCTTGATTTCCCCTGTGCAGGCTTCAACCTACATTCGTTCGGATGAGCCGGAGTTCCCGAGGTTGGCAAGGATCCTGTTTGCGCAGGATCGCCGGCGATTGGCGTCTCGTCACTTCTCGGCAGCGAGGGCTGACAAGCTGAATTGCTTTAACTCGGTGCATGCTTCATCCTACATTCATTCGGATGAGCCGGAGTTCCCGAGGTGGGCAAGTGCTCCCGCAGGACCGGTTCTCTTAACTCGCTTGGCTTCCGACGGTTGACGTTTTAGCTTGCTTTCCCTCAGAGTGCTCAGCCTAAAGTCGTTCGGAAGAACAGGTAGGCTAGTTATCCGCTTGAGAGGCACCTTACTTTGTCGTGCTATGCTTAACCTCGGTGCAGGCTTCAACCTACAGTCGTTCGGATGAGCCGGACTTCCCGAGGTGAGCTAAGCTTCCCCACTTAGGTGGGTAAGTCACTTCAAGGTGTCTGATGCTCAACCTACATGCGTTCGCAAGAGCACGAACGGTTACGTCACGTGTCGGAGGCGAACCACCGTGTACGAAGGCTGACAAGTTAGTAGCAACAAACTTGGTTCAGGTTCAACTTACAGTCGTTAGGAAGAACCAGTCTTCCAAGGCAGACTACCATCCCGCTTGCGCGGCTCTATCACTTACTCGTACACGGTGCAGAAACAAAGATGGGCGCCGTGAATTTTCCGAAAACTATGAATACAGACAGCAATGCTTTTCGGAAAAGAATTCGAACCCCAACTTCCCACGTGAGTGGGGTTGCCTTTGAACGCATAGCTAACGTTTGCTTCGGGTCTCATCCGAAAGGATGATCCCTACTCCATCCACGAAATTGCAACCGGCGGTTGACCGACAGTGAAGGCATTGATACCGATTGGTATACCTACCTCCCCGGTTGCTTGCGTGGCGGGTGAACAGTTGGGTTCGAATTAGACTAAAGTCTTAAGCTCGATGGATGAACCGAGGTCCATGCACCTCTGAAGTGGTTGCTCCACCTCAACGTGACTCTCAAGTGGGACAAGCTTGCTCTATCGCCCTGTGCTCGCCACGTGATGCACAGGGCACGCTCCATAGCATGCTAAGCATGCGCAAGAGCCACCATTCCCACCAAATATCAAAATGAATTGATTCCATCTTTTTTAACGCTGCAACTTTGCACCTCTTTCGTTACATTTACCAACAGATCCAAGCTCAACTAAAGTCAAAGAGTAGCAGCTTGGGAAGAATTTCTCTTTGTGACTAGAGTCTTCAGCTCATTGGTTGAAGGTCTATGTACCGATATACGGTAAGAGACTGGGAAACTTACAACTCCTTAACTTTGCCCAGACAGACAAATCTATCTGAAACTCGGAGCGTGGTTCAAGCCAAGCTTCATCGCCCTCGGAGGTGGTAGTTCCAGCTCTTCGTTACTCGCAACCTGTGCAAAGGTGCTGCATCGCCCTGTGCTCGCCACATAATGCACAGGGCACGCTCAAGAGCATGTTAAGCATGCGCAAGAACCACCATTCCCACCAAATATCAAAATGAATTGATTCCATCTTTTTTAACGCTGCAACTTTGCACCTCTTTCGTTACATTTACCAACAGATCCAAGCTCAACTAAAGTCAAAGAGTAGCAGCTTGGGAAGAATTTCTCTTTGCGACTAGAGTCTTCAGCTCATTTGTTGAAGGTATATGTACCGATATACGGTAAGAGACTGGGAAACTTACAACTCCTTAACTTTGCCCAGACAGACAAATCTATCTGAAACTCGAAGCGTGGTTCAAGCCAAGCTTCATCGCCCTCGGAGGTGGTAGTTCCAGCTCTTCGTGACTCGCAACCTGTGCAAAGGTGCTGTATCGCCCTGTGCTCGCCACATAATGCACAGGACACACTCAAGAGCATGTTAAGCATGCGCAAGAACCACCATTCCCACCAAATATCAAAATGAATTGATTCCATCTTTTTTAACGCTGCAACTATGCACCTCTTTCGTTACATTTACCAACAGATCCAAGCTCAACTAAAGTCAAAGAGTAGCAGCTTGGGAAGAATTTCTCTTTGTGACTAGAGTCTTCAGCTCATTGGTTGAAGTTCTATGTATCGATATACGGTAAGAGACTGGGAAACTTACAACTCCTTAACTTTGCCCAGACAGACAAATCTATCTGAAACTCGAAGCGTGGTTCAAGCCAAGCTTCATCGCCCTCGGAGGTGGTAGTTCCAGCTCTTCGTGACTCGCAACCTGTGCAAAGGTGCTGTATCGCCCTGTGCTCGCCACATAATGCACAGGGCACGCTCAAGAGCATGTTAAGCATGCGCAAGAGCCACCATTCCCACCAAATATCAAAGTGAATTGATTCCATATTTTTTAACGCTGCAACTTTGCACCTCTTTCGTTACATTTAGCAACAGATCCAAGCTCAACTAAAGTCAAAGAGTAGCAGCTTGGGAAATATTTCTCTTTGCGAATAGAGTCTTTTGCTCCATGGTTGACGGTCTATATACCGATATACGGTAAAAGCATGGGAAACTTCTCTCTTGAACACACTTTTCTTCCCACATTCAATGCACATGCGGTTACTTCTCAATTGATTGCTCATGTGTGGAATGAGCATCGGCAAACTTACTACTCCATAACTTTTCCCACACATAGCAATATATCGCCATCTCAAAGCGTTGTTCAAGCCAAGCTACATCGCCCTCGGAGGTGGTAGCTCCAGCTCTTCGTGACTTGCAACCTATGCAAAGGTGCTGTATCGACCTGTGCTCGCCACCTAATACACAGGGCACGCTCAAAAGCATGTTAAGCATGCGCAAGAGCCACCATTCACACCAAATATAAATGAATTGATTCCATCTTTTTTAAAGCTGCAACTTTGCACCATTTGCAGCCATTAAGGACCGCAATCATGCCCTAGATCGATTTAATAGGAACCACACTGCCGCAAACCTCGAGCAGTTCCGCATTAAACGTGCCCGTGACCGTCGGCTCATTCGAGCCAGTAAGGAGGCGTGCTGGCTCCAATACGTGTCTTCTCTGACGAAGCAGACTTCGTCGAAAGCCGTTTGGACCAAAGTACGTCGCATCCAGGAGGGTGCATCTACTCTTCTGAGCGCTCTGGAGCACAATGGAACGTTGTACACTGATTCCGGAGACATAGATAATATTATGGCCACACAGTTTTCTGATGCGTCTAGCTCGGAAAATTATTCACCACGTTTCCTTCATGAGAAGGAACGTCAGGAACGGCGCCCTCTAGTTTTTCGAAGTCATAACACCGAGCCGTACCACTCTCCATTCACTGAACGGGAGTTCGATCAGGCGCTTCGAGATTCTAAGAATACAGCTCCTTGAGTGGACAAGATCCACTATGAGATGCTTCGTCATCTGCCCATTGGAGCAAGAAATTTCCTTCTGGCGGTATTCAACAGGATTTGGTTGGAGGACTCTTTCCCCACTTCCTGGAAAGAAGCTATTATTGTTCCCATCCTGAAACCAGGTAAACAACGCACCGCAGCCTCGAGTTACAGGCCTATTACCATAACTAGCTATGTGTGCAAGTTGATGGAACGTATGGTCAACAAGCGTCTCACCTGGATTTTGGAGGAAAGCTCATTGATAAGTAATTTTCAATCTGGTTTTCGCTCCAACCGTTCCACACTGGACCATCTGGTTCAGCTGGAAACACACATTCAGGATGCATTCCTCAACAAGGAACATTTAGTTGCAGTTTTCTTTGACCTCCAAAAAGCATATGACACAACGTGGCGTTTTGGCATCCTAAAGCAGCTCCATTCTTGGTGCGTCCGTGGCCATATGGCGTACTTTATTGAAAACTTTTTATCTGATCGTTTTTTCTGCGTACGTGTTGGGAACTCCTTTTCGGATCTTCAAGAACAAGAGAACGGTGTCCCGCAGGGCAGCGTAATTAGTGTGACTCTGTTTGCCATAGCAGTGAACAGTGTTATGGCGAGCATTGTTGCCCCTGTACATGGTCTTCTGTATGTAGACGACCTCACGATCTTTTGTCGCTCACGGAATCTCGCGTCAGCTTCTCGTCAACTCCAACTGACGATAAACCGTTTGGTTGAGTGGTCCACCCAAACAGGTTTCACCTTCTCATCCGAGAAATCCGTGTGTGTTCACTTTTGTCGTCAGCGTACATGTCATTTAGACCCTGAACTGTACATGGGGAAATCTCCCCTGTGCTTCGTGAATGAGGTCCGCTTCCTGGGCCTCATTTTCGATAAGAAATTAACATGTCTACCTCACCTTCGCCAGTTAAAGTTCCCTTGTCTTCGAGTTCTCAACCTTTTACGTGTTTTATCTCATACTTCCTGGGGTGCTGATCCGACGGTACTGCATCAGCACTTTATGAAAATAATAACTAATAAGATTTGATTTGATTTGAATTTAAAATTTTGGGAGCGTCAGCACTTAAGACTATTTTGCTCCCGTCACATTATACGGGATCCAGCCCCTTACCATTACAAATAACAACTCTAACGTTGCATAACTAAAAAAATTAAAACGTTCTGACTTCTGTTAAAAGCTGAGGCTGTAAAGGGGCACTCAGCACACATAACGACAAAAGAACAGGACAATACAAACAAAATTATACTGGCCATGAAGCCAGTCGCCAGAGCCTCGTTAGTCTTCGATCCAGGGTGCACTAACGTGGAAGTGAGGTTGACATTTGGGTGTACTAAGTGGAAGGTCACTCCTTACACCCCCTCCATGTAGGATTGCCTTGACGGGGCGGGGGGGCTTAGTAGGGAGGTCAATTTTCATCTCGTCATTCCACCCATTCTTCACATCCATATCTCTCGTTTTCACCATTCCATGACGTCATTCATCTCCATATCTTTGACCTCCCTCTAAGAAACTAAGGTAGGGAGGTCATTTTCATCACACCATTTCACTCATTCTTCACATCCATATCTCAAGTTTTCACCAATCCATCACGTCATTCATCTCCATATCTTTGACCTCCCTATAACTAAGGGTCCTGCTAGAGGAGACAACCGCGATAAAACACCCCTATCCCAAGGTGTGAATTGCACGTGCCGATGGGACAGTGTTGGCTGCAGGGGTAGGTGCAGTCGCGAACGTGGCCTCGGGGATTTCGGTTTGGTCCTCGAGTAGCCTCCATTTTTGGGGGTAGGCCTTCCTCGGCATAGAGGGCATGTCGAGGCGACAATTTATGGACCCTCCACAATAAACACATTTTGTATATGGGTACAAAAAACAACACAAACGGGGGGAAACCCCCAAAACGAGCGCGGCCTTCGAGCCCGCTCCAATTAGTGGAAAAGACAAGTAACGTGCCACGTTACCTTGTTATCAGTATTGTTGAGAAGACCGACAGTAACGATGTTTCTGCAACAACCAAGAAATATGGAGCTGCTACGTTGAAGGACTTGTCACCATTCCTTATCAAGAAACAGCTAGACTACGCCGCTGGTTCCGATGTTCCAGAAATAAAAAAGCTGAGAAACGGGAGTCTACTTATCCAGACCAGCACAGATCGCCAGACAAACAACCTTTTAAAGCTAAGATTTTTGTGCTACTTCCCTGTTAATGTTGAACCTCACCGTCAACTTAACAGTAGTAGAGGTGTGATTCGCCACTGGGATCTGCTACATGCTGAGGAGGAAGAGATTCTTGAAGCACTCTCAGACCAACATGTGACCGCAGTGCAGCGAATAAAGACTCGTAAGTCCGGAGAACTAGTACCAACTGCTTCACTCATAGTGACCTTCCAAACGACCACTCTCCCAGATATTGTACGGGCTGGATATTTGAGACTCAAAGTGCATCCGTACATACCTAAGCCGATGCGGTGTTTCAAATGCCAGCACTTTGGGCACACTCAGCCTTCCTGCAAGGCCACTACCGCCCTTTGTGGTAAGTGTAGTAAGCCTGATCATGGGACCGAACCTTGTTCTTCAGGTCCCAAATGCATTAACTGCCAAGGCGAGCACCCAGTCTGGCATCGTGACTGCCCCTCTTTCCAACAAGAGAAGAAAATCAGAGAGTTGGTCGTCACAGAGAAAATCTCTGCTGGTGAAGCAAAACAACGTCTCCGTGACAGTATACGCACCACTTTACCTGTGCCATTCGCTACAGTTGCTGCAGCTGCTCTTACCCGTCGCAGTATAGGGGTAGAAACCAGCGACGTGTCCACGCAAACAACAACGCTTCCTGTAGTAGCTCGTCCTGCTTCGAGGAAACCAGCAACCACTCCTCGCTCCGCAGAGAAGAAGTTGAAGCAGGTTCACACAAAAGAATACTTCCTGAAGACCAGTAGCTCTCCGGTCAGGGTGGCAGCCACCACCCTGAAACTTAAGGCGCAGCTGAAAGCTGCCAGGCGGGCGCTCAGCACCCGCCCCCTCTCCTCCTCCCTTATCCCCTTCGCCCTCTGTGTCTTTACCCGAGGACATGATACAGGACGAAGCCGCGGATGAAGAATTTATGAAGGTGACAGGGCCTAGAAATAGAGTACGCCTTAAAAGGTAACAATCACACCTACAGCTATGGCTTATTGTCTCTAATGGAACCTTAACGGTTTACGTACACATCTCGAGGAACTGCAAATTCTAATATCTGAATTTGACCCTGCCATTATATGTCTCCAAAAGACACATTTTCGTCCAAATGAATCAGTGATTCTGAACGGATACCGCACCGAGATGCTTCCTGAGGGTTGTCGTGCACACGGTGGTGTTGCAATCGGTGTTCGAGATAACATCCACTCAACGCCAATCTTTCTCACCACCCCCCTCCAAGCTGTCGCCGTGCGGGTCCATCTACCACAGCCAATATCTGTGTGCTGTGTCTACATCACAAGGGAGGAGCTATTCTCTCTTGAGGACCTCCTTGCTATATTCGAACAACTTCCGTCTCCAGTAGTTCTTTTGGGCGATTTTAATTCCTACCATTGTTTGTGGGGCTCCGTTCGTACAGAACCCCGGGGTCAAATTGTAGATCAATTCCGTGAGGCATCAGATTTAACGTTGCTGAATGATGGGACTCCCACATATTTCAGCCCTTCCTCTGGCACATATTCCGCGTTGGACTTGTCCTTTTGCAGTCCCAGCCTTGCTCCTACCACATCTTGGAGCGTTCATCCTGATCTCTGTGGGAGTGATCACTTCCCTCTCATTCTTACCTTCGAACATCTTCAGCAATCACGTGAACAACACCCTCACTGGAATCTCAGTCGGGCCGACTGGGAAGCCTTCGAGCGTGCAGTGGACCTTGAAGTCGATCTTGCGTCGACTTTACCACCAATCGACGCCTTAGATGTATTTGTGTCAGGAGTGCATGATGCTGCACGCACCTCCATTCCACATCCCAGTGGACCTGCGAGGCGACGCCCAGTCCCCTGGTGGACTGCGGAGATCGGTGCAGCCATCAAGGACCGCAATCATGCTCTCGATCGATTTAATAGGAACCACACTGCCGCAAACCTCGAGCAGTTCCGCATTAAACGTGCCCGTGACCGTCAGCTCATTCGAGCCAGTAAGAAGGCGTGCTGGGTCCAATACGTGTCTTCTCTGACGAAGCAGGCTTCGTCGAAAGCCGTTTGGACCAAAGTACGTCGCATCCAGGGGGGGTGCATCTACTCCTCTGAGCGCTCTGGAGCACGATGGGACGTTGTACACAGATTCCGGAGACATAGCTAATATCTTGGCCACGCAGTTTTCTGGTGCGTCTAGCTCTGAAAATTATGAACCACGTTTCCACCGCGAAAAGGACCGTCAGGAACGACGGCCTCTCGTTTTTCGAAGTCATAACACCGAGCCATACAATTCTCCATTCACTGAACGGGAGTTCGATCAGGCACTTCGAGATTCTAAGAACACAGCTCCTGGAGTGGACAAGATCCACTATGAGATGCTCCGTCATCTGCCCATTGGAGCAAGAAATTTCCTTTTGGTGGTATTCAACAGGCTTTGGTTGGAGGACTCTTTCCCCACTTCCTGGAAAGAAGCTATTATTGTTCCCATCCTGAAACCAGGTAAACAACGCACCGCAGCCTCGAGTTACAGGCCTATTGCCTTAACTAGCTGTGTGTGCAAGTTGATGGAACGCATTATCAACAAGCGTCTCACCTGGTTTTTGGAGGAAAACTTATTGATAAGTAATTTTCAATGTGGTTTTCGCTCCAACCGTTCCACACTGGACCATCTGGTTCAGCTGGAAACACACATTCAGGATGCATTCCTCAACAAGGAACATTTAGTTGCAGTTTTCTTTGACCTCCAAAAAGCATATGACACAACGTGGCGTTTTGGCATCCTAAAGCAGCTCCATTCTTGGGGCGTCCGTGGCCATATGGCGTACTTTATTGAAAACTTTTTATCTGATCGTTTTTTCTGCGTACGTGTTGGGAACTCCTTTTCGGATCTTCAAGAACAAGAGAACGGTGTCCCGCAGGGCAGCGTAATTAGTGTGACTCTGTTTGCCATAGCAGTGAACAGTGTTATGGCGAGCATTGTTGCCCCTGTACATGGTCTTCTGTATGTAGACGACCTCACGATCTTTTGTCGCTCACGGAATCTCGCGTCAGCTTCTCGTCAACTCCAACTGACGATAAACCGTTTGGTTGAGTGGTCCACCCAAACAGGTTTCACCTTCTCATCCGAGAAATCCGTGTGTGTTCACTTTTGTCGTCAACGTACATGTCATTTCGATCCTGACCTGTACATGGGGAAATCTCCCCTGTGCTTCGTGAATGAGGTCCGCTTCCTGGGCCTCATTTTCGATAAGAAATTAACATGGCTACCTCACCTTCGCCAGTTAAAGTTCTCTTGTCTTCGAATTCTCAACCTTTTACGTGTTTTATCCCATACTTCCTGGGGTGCTGATAGGACGGTACTGCTTCGATTGTATCGTGCACTCATCAGGTCGAAGCTTGATTATGGATGTGTTGTGTATTCTTCTGCCCGCCCATCTAGACTTCGCATCCTAGACACCGTCCACCATGCTGGTATACGTGTGTGCTCTGGTGCTTTTCGGACCAGCCCTATCGTCAGTTTGAACGTAGAGGCACCTGAGCCGTCGCTGTCTCTGCGAAGACAGCGGCTGGTAGTGAACTACTTCCTCCATCTTCGCTCGATGCCTTCACATCCCTCATTTCACACCATCTCAGACATGAATCGGCTGAAAAGGTATCGGCTCCATCCTAGTGTCACTAGACCATTTGGTGTTCGTGCAGACGAGATCCTGTCAGCACTTGGTGTTGACAGTGATCTTCCTGGCGTCTCTCCACTCATTCCGCCTCTCCCTACCTGAGAGTTTCCTGCACCTTCCATCGATTTTTCTCTAACTGCTCTTCCAAAAGCAGAAACACCAATGGTTGTATACCAGCAACGGTTTTTAGAACTTCGTGCGAAGCACCCCAATTTTAATGTGTTTTACACGAATGGGTCCAAGACAGTCGAATCAGTTGGTTGCGCCTTCGTCCTAGACTCTCAAAGTTCCAGTTACTCGCTTCATCCTGCGTGTTCCATCTTTACGGCAGAGTTATACGCCATTCTAAAGGCACTGGACTTTGCAGACGTCAATGGTCTGAAGAAAGTCCTTGTGTGCAGTGATTCGACCAGCGTGTTGCAGACCCTGGATTCGCCGTATTCCCGGCATCCAGTAGCGCAACGCATATTCAGACGGCTTGTGTCCTTATCAGCCAGTGCGGATATACACTTCTGTTGGGTCCCTAGCCACGTGGGCATCCAGGGGAACGAAGCAGCTGATGCTGCTGCCAAGTCTGCTGATGCAGATGGCGATGTTCTCGTCCACCTTTTGCCTGCTAGCGACCTGCAGAACGTGTTCCGTTGTCGCCTTTTTGACACTTAGCAGGCCGAGTGGGATACGGAAACGGGGAACAAGCTTCACGCTATTAAGCCCACCATAGGTGCTTGGCGTTCCTCATCCCGTCCCTCTCGGCGAGAAGAAGTTATTCTTACCCGCATGCGTATAGGACACAGCCGTCTAACGCATGGTCACCTGCTCCAAGAGCTGGACCCTCCATTGTGTCGTGCTTGTAATGTTATTTTAAGCATCCGACACATTCTCGTTGAATGTGTCGATCTTGCTTACCTCCCGCAGACTTTTAACCTTTCCGGCTGTTTGTCATCCCTCTTGGGTGATGACAGCAGTATTTTATCCCATGTTTTTAGGTTTTTGCGAAGAGCTGGACTCTTCCACCGTCTGTAAGGAGGTTTTTAGTTTGTTTTTTCTGACTTTTTAATGTGTCGTGTTTGTCTCGTGCAGGTCTCTTTACAACCTTGCACTTTTAGTTTTTTCCAAGGGGCTGTCTACACCCCTTTTTTAAATTTTAAGTCAGAATTTTAGATAAGGGGACATTTCCCCGTATACATAGAAGGGTGCGAAATGGCCTTAAGTGCCGACGCACCCAGAAATTTTAATTCAATCAATCAATCACCTTCGCCAGTTAAAGTTCTCTTGTCTTCGAGTTCTCAACCTTTTACGTGTTTTATCTCACACTTCCTGTGGTGCTGATAGGACGGTACTGCTTCGCCTGTACCGTGAACTTATCAGGTCGAAGCTTGATTATGGATGTGTTGTGTATTCTTCTGCCCGCCCATCTAGACTTCGCATCCTAGACTCCGTCCACCATGCTGGTATACGTGTGTGCTCTGGTGCCTTTCGGACCAGTCCAGTCGCCTGTTTGTACGTAGAGACATCTGAGCCGTAGCTGTCTCTGCGAAGACAGCGGCTTTTAGTGAACTACTTCCTCCATCTTCGCTCGATGCCTTCACATCCTTCATTTGACACCATCTCCGACGAGAGTAGGCTTGCAAGGTACCGGCTCCACCCTAGTGTCACTAGACCATTTGGTGTTCGTGCAGACGAGATCCTGTCAGCACTTGGTGTTGACAGTGATCTTCCTGGCTTCTCTCCACTCATTCCGCCTCTTCCGACCTGGGAGTTTCCTGCACCCTCAATCGATTTCGCTCTGACTGCCCTTCCAAAGTCAGAAACACCAATGGTTGTATACCAGCAACGGTTTTTAGAACTTCGTGCGAAGCACCCCAATTTTAATGTGTTTTACACGGATGGGTCCAAGACAGTGGAATCTGTTGGTTGCGCCTTCGTCCTAGACTCTCGAAGTTCCAGTTACTCGCTACATCCTGCCTGTTCCATCTACACGACAGAGTTGTACGCCATTCTAAAGGCACTGGACTTTGCAGACGTGAATGGGCTGAAGAAATTCCTCGTGTGCTGCGATTCGACCAGCGTGTTGCAGTCTCTGGATTCTCCGTATTCCCGGCATCCGGTAGTGCAACGCATACTTAGACGGCTTGTGTCCTTATCTGCCAGCGCGGATGTACACTTCTGTTGGGTCTCTAGCCACGTTGGCATCCTGGGGAACGAAGCAGCAGATGCTGCCGCCAAGTCTACTGATGCAGATGGCGACGTTCTCGTCCACCTATTGCCAGCTAGCGACCTGCGGAATGTGTTTCGTTGTTGCCTTCTTGACACTTGGCAGGCCGAGTGGGATGCAGAAACGGGGAACAAGCTTCACGTTGTTAAGCCCACCATAGGTGCTTGGCGTTCCTCGTCCCGTCCCTCTCGGCGAGAAGAAGTTATTCTGACCCGCATGCGTATAGGACACAGCCGTCTTACGCATGGTCACCTGCTCCAAGGGCTGGACCCTCCGTTGTGTCGTGTTTGCAATGTTTTATTAATCATTCGACACATTCTCGTTGAATGTGTCGATCTTGCTTACGTCCGGCAGACTTTTAACCTTTCTGGCTGTTTGTCATCGCTCTTGGGTGATGACAGTAGTATTTTAACAAATGTTTTTAGTTTTTTGCGAAGAGCTGGACTCTTCCACCGTCTGTAAGGAGTTTTTTAGTTTGTTTCTTCTGACTTTTTAATGTGTCGTGTTTGTCTCGTGCAGGTCTCTTTACAACCTTGCACTTTTAGTTTTTCTTAAGGGGCAATCTACACCCCTTTTTTAAATTTTAAGTCAGAATTTTAGATAAGGGGACATTTCCCCGTATACATAGAAGGGTGCGAAATGGCCTTACGTGCCGACGCACCCAGAAATTTTAATTCATTCATTCACTCCTTACACCCCAATAATTAATTAGACTCAAAATGGAACTGCACACAGTCTGCTATCTTAGGTGTATTAAGTTTCTGACCACTCAGCAGGCAAAATAATGAATTAGAATAAAGTAATCTTGGTTCAGCTCTCGCATGGTTTGTGAGGATTGCCACTATAAGCCCATGATAAATTTCATGTACAATTCCTGGTTTTCCATAAATTCAAGGGTACAAATAGATGTATTCTCTAGTTCGTTATGTATTACCACCTTTCGCCACAGACACACACGTCCATTGAAAAAAAAAATATTATCACTAGGGATCAGCGAGATTTCAATTCATAAATGTAAATCAATTAAACAGTATATATATAATACAGAGCATTCTCCGACATTCACTACGAGACTAGGCGGCATCAGCGTTTGTCTTTCCCGGTGAACGGGTCAGCAACAGTCGCTCGAATTTAAATTTGAATTTAAAATTTTGGGTGCATCAGCACTAAGGCTATTTTAAACCCGTCACATTATACGGGGTCCAGCCCCTTATCGTTACACATAACAACTCTAACGTTGCATAATTAAAATCATAAAATAGTAAAAATCTTCTGACTTGCGTCAAAAGCTGAGGCTGTAAAGGAGCACTCAGCACAAATAAGGACAAAACACAGTACAACACAAACAAAATTATACTGGCTATGAGGCCAGTCGCCAGAGCCTCGTTAGTCTGCAGTTCAGGGTATACTACGTGGAAGTGAGGTTAACTATTGGGTTCACTACGTGGATGGAGCACACCTTACACCCCAACAGTCGCTCGAGTCGGCTATTAAAATTACAGTTTTCATATTGTGTACTAACCTTGACTACAGAAGGTGTTGAAAATTCGTCTACTGTAATTTTCCCGATTTGTCTTACTCTTTTTAACTCACGGATGGTGTGCGGATTGTCTTTGTATACTTTATTTCCCCATTTTTCTTTCCGCTTTTATTCAGAAGTGACCCTGTTACTCGAAATTTTTTTACGAGTTTTAATATAGTGGTCCTATGTGGAACGGGAACACCAGGAAATTCCGTTGCAAACGTCGTCGCACTTCTCCACAATTCCTCTTTTCGAAGTAACAAAATAAATCCCTTGTTGTAATTTAAACTTTTGTGGTGCCATATTAAGCCACAATCTTCAACACACGGACACGACACGACACAACTTCTGTAGGATTATACTGGCGTCAGTCTGCAAGGTCAACAGAAGGGGAAAGAGAGCGAAGGCAGTCGGAGCGAAAAAACAGACTAGCGACCGACTGTCGAGGACCCGTTCACCAGGAAAGACAAGGGCTGATGCCGGGCCGCTTGCCGCCGAGTCTCGTAGCGAATGTCAGGGTATGCTCTGTATTTAACTGAAAGCACGAAGTTTACATTTGCTTTTTCACATACTCAAGACTTGAAATACACACACACACACGTCACAAATATAGGGGATATACTAATCTACGAAAAAAAATTAATTGTATAAAAATTTCAAACTGAAATTTAACTAATCAACTTCAAGATATCTTATCTTGCAATAATCTTCCATATGTCAGATAAATTGTTCTGCAAACAAAACTTACCAAGTTAACAAATTGAGAAAATTCTGTTATACTTTCCACGCAGTTTCCTTTTCCTTCCTTGATTAAAGCTAAACTGGAAAAAGAAACTTGCCTCACGGCATTTACAAATAAATATAAATTCCATGAGATTTGCATTAATAAAAATTGCAATGTTTCACATCTAAAAAAAAATTCACACAGAACCTCGGATCCAATAATTAATGCATAATTCCTGGAATTCCTGTAAATTTCTGAAACATTCACCCACATGCCGGACAGACATCTAAAATTTACAGATAGTATTCCAGACATGCTACTTTCTGTGTAATGCCTCTCCTCCCCATGTAACTATATATAACATGCAGCTTCACGTATTTCTTCCATACTTTACACATTTATAAATTGGGCACAACTAGCATATCAATTGCAGTGTGTCACTTCTTGTATTTGAACTTAAAATAAAAATATCCTAAATACACCAATGAAAAAAGAGTGATAGTGATTACTAAGTAAGTGCAAGGAACCACACATCTTCCACTCTGCATGCAAAAAAGTAGTAGTAACAGCAATTTTTACCTTCAGTCTTAGCATCTCAAGGATAATATATGAAGCACATGGAAAATGGTTCATAAAATAAAAGAAAAACAAGCTCTAACATTAAAAAGGTTTTCTTGGGCAATCAGTCAGTCTGGAATGAAGATGAGAGTGACGCTAGCTCTCGAAAGCTCGGAAGACTTTCCTAATCCAGTCCCTGCAATAGAGTCCCTTAAAAAATTTTAGTTATGTTTTGTCTAACCAATGGAACCTAGTAGAATACATTTAGGAGAGTCACAAAAACTTGGGTAGACATCACCATATTCTAGACCGGCTGTTTTAGACGCCATTTTCCAAAATGGCCGACAGCGACAATATTTTGCTTTTATTTCCGCTCCTGAAACCGTTAGTCATAATTTTGGTGTCTAAATATATGTTTTTGAAGGTTGAGAAATCGAATAAAATAGTTCCTGAAGTTGTCTGATTGTTATTTATTTCAGAAAATCTTTTTTTTTTTTCGATTTGTTTGTCCAGATCCAACAAAAGTGCTAGTCAAATCTAGTATTTCTCAGAGTAATCTTATTCAACGAAGTCACTACATACCAAAGGAATTACCATGTCAAAGGGTTCTACATAACAAGAGACCAGACAACAAACCATGTTTTCATGAACGTTTCAAAGTTAGGGAAGACCTGCTCTGTAATGAGAGCACTGAAAAGATACATGCTGAAACTGAATTTGCAATCACTTTAATTAAACATGGGATTCCTGAAGATACAACTAACTAACTAACTCTCTAGCCTTCTTAAACCCGAAGGTTCATGGCTGCAGCAACACAGGCCTTCCATCTTTCCCTATCTTGAGCAAGTTCTATATACTCTTTTCCATCCCTACCGATTTCCCTTAGGTCCATCTCAACGTTGTCCTTCCATCTTCGTCTTGGCCTTCCTACAGGTCTCTTACCATCAGGTTTCCCAACAAGCATCCTGTAAACTCCTCTTTCCTCTCCCATTCGTGCCACATGGCCTGCCCACCTAAGTCTTCTTGATTTAATTATTCTAACAATATCTGGACATGAATACAAATTATGTAGTTCTAAATTATGTAACCTTCTCCACTCACCTGTCTCCTGATCCCTTTTAGGTCCAAAGATTTTCCTAAGGATCTTATTTTCAAATACTCTCAATTTATGTTCCTCTTTCAATGTAAGGGACCAAGTTTCACATCCATATAATACTACAGGCAAAATTACTGTTTTGTATATTTTAACTTAGTTTCTTAGATATTAAACGAGAAGACAAAAGTTTATGAAGAGAGAAGTAACATGCATTTCCTGAATTAAGCCTACTTTTTATTTCCTCTTTAATATAATTTTCATTTGTTAATATTACTCCTAAGTATTTCAATTTGGAAACTGGTTCAAACGAGTTATCAATAATTAGATTTTGATTATTACCAAACACTTGGTTTCGACCTGTAAGCATATATTTAGTTTTCTCTTTGTTAACTTCCAAACCTATCTCTTTAGCAGTTTTGAAAAATATTTTAGCATTATTCTTAATTGTATTCACATCATCCCCCAGTAAGTCTACATCATCTGCATATGCTAGTAATTGAGTCACACCATTCAATTTTAGTCCTTCTTTAGTTTCTTTTACCTTCCATACAGCATATTCTAAGGCAAAATTAAAGAGCAATGGAGATAATGCATCTCCTTGTTTTAACCCATCATGAATTGTAAATTTGTCAGATATATTAATACCCACACGAATTTTACTTTCTGTTTCGCTGGTGCATATTTTTATCATACTAACAAGCTTCTTAGGTATTCCAAACTCTACTAATATATTATATAATTTATCTCTTTTGACAGAATCATATGCTTTCTTGAAATCAATAAATAGCTGATGGACATTTTAATTATATTCCCACTTTTTTTCAAGTGTCTGTCTGATGTGAAAAATTTGATCTGTAGTTGATCTGTTACGTTTAAATCCACATTGATAATCACCTATAATTTCATTAGCATATGGGGTTAGTCTTGTTAAAAGAATGTTAGATAATATTTTATATGTTGTTGAGAGTAGAGAAATTCCATGGTAATTATTGCAGTTCATTTTATCACCATTTTTAAACACAGGAACAATTATGGATTCTTTCCACTGTTGAGGGATATCTTCTTTATTCCATATTAAACAAATTAATTTATGGATTTGACATATTAATGAATTTCCACCATATTTAATTAACTCAGCTGGTATTAAATCAATGCCAGGTGCTTTGTTATTCTTTAGCCTTTTAATAGCACCTTTAACTTCAGTCAAGTTGGGTTCGGGAACTAAAGGTTCTGCTGTGTGCACTTCCTTTGCTTCTGATTTATCTCCTACATGGACATTTAAAAGGTCATTAAAGTAGTTCTTCCATCTATTTAGAATATCGCTTGGGTCAGCTAGAAAATCACCTTCTATATCTTTTATCAAGTTTACTTTAGGTTGCCACCCATTTCTAAATTCATTTACACCTTTATATAAATCTCTGATATTTTTATTTTTGCTGTTTGTTTCAATGTCGTTAATTTTGCTTTTCAAGTAATCTCTTTTTTACTTCTAAACGTGCGGTTAACTTCTCGTTTTATTATATTATAATTGTTTAGATTTGTATCATCAGAGTTATTTAACCACCTAAGTCTAGCCTGATTTCTTATTTCTATTAGATTATGACATTCATTATCAAACCATGGCTTACTTTTTCTCGGTTTATGGTATCCTATACTTTCTTTAGCTGCTGATTCTATTGCATTACGTATGTTCTCCCAATTCTTATTTGCGTCTGTTTCATTTATATTTTCATCATCATTTAAATCCTGCAAAACTTCAAATCTATTTGACAGTTTAATTTTGTAATCTTTCTTAATTCTTTCATCAGTAAACTTTCCTGTATCAAATTTTAGAACTTTTAGATTTTGTTGCTTATGATTTATCACTGAGCGTCTTTCTCTTAATTTAGCAATTACTAAATAATGGTCACTGGCACAGTCAGCATCGCTATGTGTACGAACGTCAATTATACTAGTATGTCTTCTCTTATCAATGAGAATATGATCTATCTGATTATGAGTTTTACCATCTAAAGAAGACCAGGTATATTTATGGATATCTTTATGTTTAAAAGTGGTACTTTTCACAATTAAATTCTTTGAGGTTGCAAAAGTAATCAATCTTATACCATTATCATTACTTAATTCATGAAGACTTTCTTTACCAATCGTGGGTTTAAATGTCTCTTCTTTGCCAATCTGTGCATTACAGTCACCTAACAGAATTTTCATATCATACTGAGAAAACTTATCAAAGACCTGTTCTAACTCTGTATAAAAATCATTTTTAGTATTATCATCTTTATCTTCCGTTGGTACATGTATGTTTATTAAAATAATTTTACACTACCTACACTGTAAAACTGCATATGATATCCTATCATTAATAAATTCTACTGTTTTAAGAGCCGAGATAATTCTATTATTTATGAAAAAGCCTGTTCCAAAATTATGATTTTCAGTACCACCATAGAAAAAAGTATAATTTTTAGTTTTACAATTCCCTTCTCCTGGCCACCTAACTTCCTGGACAGCTACTACATCTAATTTATACTTAACTATCTCATTAACTGTACACTGAAATGTCCCAGGCCGGTAAAGGCTCAGAACCTTCCAGGTGCCTAATTTAATATCCTTATTCCTAAGGTAGATCTTATCCTTAGTCCAGGGACCTCCCAAAGTAGTCCCCACCCGGAGATCCGAACGGGGGACTATTTTACCTCCGGAATATTTTACCTTGGGAACATCCATGGCCTTATATTGCTGTTCCTTGACATTTTTTTTACAGTGCAGATTTGTCAGCTCTACGCCTAACCCCCAATATAAATGGAGGAACTACTACACAAGACAAACACAAACACATTAGACAGCACAATTACTACACAAGACGAACACAAACACATTAGACAGCACAACTACAACAAATATTATTTAATTACATTACACAACCAAACCATATCCCTATATCAACATTTGACTGCATCAGCTAAAATCAACAATTGCCTCTGCTTTAAACATTAATTTGTTTAGTTAGCTCGCACTATGTAACCATACACCACACACTAGACAACTCCAGAACATAGTACTACACATGCAGACACCAAATACACTACTTAACACCAAATCAACAAAATAGACGAGTTAATGGTGCACTGTGTAACCGTTTATCTGTGGTGTAAAAAACTAGACGCACATAAGTAGTAAGAATATATTATATTTATAACCTCAATTTACTAATCGAGAAATTCCCCTTAGCAAACCAATCAACACAATTAACGTGACTTCGTCACAGGGGGAGGGGTCATAACATTCCCGAGCCAGTATTATTGATGTGACATTCTTAACAGGTTAATGCCCACACATAGCTGTAAGTACATCAATCTCTACACTTCGGAATGTTTGGAATGGAAAAAATTCTCAGGAAATTCCCCTTAGCCAAGCCAGTTACATGCCCCTCTCTCTTCTTTTATAGAGAAAAAAGAAGGTTATGACATTCCCAAGCTAGTATTATTGACGTGACATTCTTTACAAGTCAACGTCATATCTACACACACCCACGCACACTCGGAGAATGTTTGGAATGCAAAACTATTGATTTGTCTGAGTAAAAACAACTAGGTTACATGAGAATTCTTGCAACATTTGTTTTACTATTTGCTACAATTTGCTTGAAGTTAATGGTTAAGAATTTTTTTTAAAATTAGAAAATTGGAAGATACAACTGATGATCTAATTGTTCCAACATTGGCTGGATGTCGTGCTTTGGTATCAACAGCTACACCACCTCTCCATTCATCCCGAGGCCAGTTACAGAACATGCTAGTTTTCTTATCATTGAAAAGTTTGCAGAATGTTTGCTCATAGTTAAAAAATCAGCCTTACCAGTATTTTCAGATGAGGGTGTATTCCATATCATTGCTGAATTTATGATGACTAGCCCTTCTGAATTTCCTGACATCATTCCAGTGATCGGAAACTTCCATTGCGCAAAGGTCGTCCGGCACATTATTGGAAAATATCTGTGTGGCAGTGGTGCAAAGGATGCACTTATTGAGTGCAAAGTATTTGGTGTTAAAACTGCAGAATCAGTAATGAATGGAAGTCATTATGTCAGATCGCTCAAGGGCTTACTGATTCTTGATGAAGCTATATTGAAGATGAAATGGTCAGCATTTTGGAAATGTGACCCCAAAGGAAAATATTACCATTCAACAAGCCCAGAAATTGAAAATAAGTATTTCAACTAAGAACGTGAAAAGAAGCCCAACAGAGTTTATTGAACTTTTAGCAACCTTAGCAGTTTTGTACCATGACTTTCAGAAATTTTTCAATGATTGAGCCACTAAGTTCGAAATGTGCCGATACTAGGATACATTCCTTTACCTTGTAAACTTGTTGAGATTTCTCATAGCGTCTGACAGAGATGGCGATTGGAATAGCGACCTTCAAGTTATTCAGAACCTTCAACCTATATTCTGTGAATTTGACAATATTAACTATTTAAGGAATGCATCATGGTATCTGGAAAAAAATGCGATGGTTAGAGGAACAGCATCCTGAAGTGTATCAGAAATATCAAACAGACCATTTTGTAGTGAGGCAAACCAATCGATCATTTAGTGCTGTGTCACCGGTCATGAAATTGGAGCAAACTATCCAACGATCTCGAAAGAGCTCTAAAGGAATAATTGGACAAACAAAGCAACAAATGTGTGTCACTGAATGGGAGTTGGTATATCACGAGGTACTAGGAATAAGCAACTATTTCAGAGAAATACTTGGTGCTGAAGATACCAGTTACAGTGAGGTAACTCTTCATCATGAATTATCAGGAAACTTGAGTTCAAAGATGTTAATGTTTGTTAATGCAGTATTTGAATTTATAAACAGTAGAGGCAATCCATATGAAACATCCAGCCAGAGCCGACTTCATAATTTTATCAGTAAACAATGTGTACCTAGAGAGGATGCTATCCGCCTGACGAAAGTGAGAGAGCATGGAGAAGAGAGTTATAAACTATTCAGAAGTGAACGTTTCGTTAAGAAAACTACAAAACTTTCTGGTGTCATCACGAAGGTAAGACTCCCACCAATGATGGGTGAAACAGTAGTGCCTAATCTGAAATCGAAGACAACACTTGCTTCCCAAAAGAATAATATTACTGCAGCTGATAGAAGTATACACATAGCTAAAGCACGTGGAGAAACATTGAAAGATATTTTGAAATATGATCTGTTGCCAAGTAATATGTTGTTAGATGATAATGGCTACACAACAAAACCTGTAAAGTATCTACTGTTTCACATTGGAGAAAAAACTAGATCCAACTGATTACTGTTTTCAAGAACGTGAAGTCATGAATACTGCTGTCGTAGTTGATTTTATGTCACAAGTTTGCCAACTCAGAACTAAGTGTATGGGAACTTTTAAAAGTATATTTGATAAAGTCTGGACTAATGCAACTCAATACCGAGGAACTAAAAGAGTGGATTTTGTATTTGACAGCTACATTGAGCAGTCACTAAAAGAAGGTTAAAGAGAAAGACGGAGACCTGCTGATCCAATTGAAATGATGACAATCGAATGGGACACACTAATTCCTATACAGATGGACAGATTCTAGTCTTCAAGTAAAAACAAACAGCTGCTTCAATTGTCCGCTTCTACCGGTCTTATTGAACATGCAAAAACGACTAACTTTACTACAGTGATAAGTGGAACCATCACAGGAGACAATGATAACAGAGATGCCTTCATAGTTATGAACAAGGAACTTCGAACTTGCTCTGAGCTTCAGACCTTTGTAGAAGAAGCATATTACAGAATGATACTCCATATATTCCATGCTGTTCAGTCAGGCATAACATACCTCATAATATTATCTAATGACACTGATGTAGTTGTTCTCGTCCTTCGATATCTATTTGAACTATTCACGAAAGGATTGGAAGAAATGTGGATTAAAGTTAAAGTGGGAGTGGGTGACAAAGTGCGTTATGTACCTCTACACACTCTGGGGAGAAAACTAGGAGCCACGCTTTGCAGCACTTTAATTAAGGCACACCATCACCAGAAACATTACTAATTGGATTTGCAGAAGAAATAAAGCAGAGGAATATCTTGTTCAAGTTTAACATCCATCCTCAAAGTATAAGACATTTGATGAGCTTCGTTATTCATTACACAAACAAAAGCACATATCTGAGCTACCACCCTCATCTTTCTCAATAAAAAATGGACATTTGAGAATAAGTTTTTCTGTTCTGCAGGAATGCTTAAAACTTTCACGAAGCTACTTTCCTGATGGAACCCTGGAATCAACTGATTATGGATGGCGCAAAGATGCAAATGGTGTACTAAAGCCTGATATCTGCGTTCATGAAATGCCTTCTGAGTTACTAATACTTGTAAAGCATGTGCTACTAATTGATTTGATTTTAAAATTTTGTGTGCGTCAGCACTAAAGGCTATTTTGCACCCGTCACAATATACGGGGGGTGTAAGGGGTGATTTTCCACGTAGTACACCCAAATGTCAACCTCTCTTCCACGTTAGTACACCCTGGACTAAAGACTAACGAGGCTCTGGCGACTGGCCCCATGGCCAGTATAATTTTGTTTGTGTTGTTCTGTGTTTTGTCCTTATTTGTGCTGAGTGTTCTTTGCAGCCTCAGCTTTTAACGAAAGTTAGAACATTTTAATATTTTGTGATTTTAGTTAAGCAACGTTAGAGTTGTTATGTGTAAAGATAAGGGGCTGGACCCCGTATAGTGTGACGGGTGCAAAATAGCCTTAGTGCTGACGCACCCACAATTTTAAATTCAAATTGAAATTCAAACAATATACGGGGTCCAGCCCCTTATCGTTAAACAGAACAACTCTAACGTTGCATATCTAAAAGCGTAAAATATTAAAATGTTCTGACTTTCGTTAAAAGCTGAGGCTGTAAAGAAGCACTCAGCACAAAGAAGGACAAAACACAGGACAACAAAAACAAAATTATACTGGCGATAGTGCCAGTCGCCAGAGCCTCGTTAGTCTTTAGTCCAGGGTGCACTACGTGGAAGTGAGGACATGTGCTACTAGTAGATGTACATGTCGTATGAAATATTTACCATGCACTGAGTATTGCAAATGCGGCGAAGAATGTAAAGATAGTGTAGGAGAAAAATAAGAAATTATCATATTATTATCCAGATTGTTGCAATAACTTGTAAAAAACATTTAAGTTCAGAGTTTTCATAATTATCATGTGTGCTTTATTGGAATATAATTTTTTTGATGTGTGCTTTATTTTATTATATATATTTTTTCAAATCTTTTATGTTGTGTAAATGTAACTTTCCAAATAATTGTAGTCAGTTTTTGTTCATATTATCCTTTATAGATGCAAAAAAAAAAGATTTTCTTAAATAAATAACAACCAGACAACTTCAGGAATCATTTTATTCGATTCCTCACCCTTCAAAACATATATTTAGACGCCAAAATGATGACTTTAACGGTTTCAGGAGCGGAAATAAAAGCAAAATATTGTCGCTGTCGACCATTTTGGAAAATGGCGTCTAAACACCCGGTCCAGAATATGGTGATGTCTACCCTAGTTTTTCTGACTCTCCTACATGTATACTACTAGCTTTCATTGGTTAGACAAATCATAACTAAATTTTTTACGGGACTCTATTACAGGGACAGGAGTATCCGGAAATCACCTAGCTGATTGCCCGAGAAAACCTTTTCAATATTCGCCGCCAGGAAAGCTTCAAGAATTATTTAAGCTCTAACATACATTACTGATTTATTGAATATATATATATATATATATATATATATATATATATATGTCTGTATTGATAGTAGAGTGTTGCTACTTTCATTATTACACAGCCATATAAAGAAATATGATGCTTTGAAAAGATTTCATACACATAATGAAACTGAATATTACATTTGAAAAATTCCTTGGCATTTGGCATGTATTACAACAAACCAAAATAATATTTTTTCGATGAACATACAAAAATTAGATATCAGAGGAAGACAGGAATTTTTTGTCAACATTTAAAGAACATGAAATATTGTTGGCACTGCTGGAAAATTGCAATGCTTAAAAAAGTAACTGTCAGACAATAGAAAAGGAACATGCTTAGGCTTAGCCAATTAAAAAAAATACCAGTCCGAAGCAAAGTTCTACTTCTTAACAAAATTTTACTTTTCAAACCTGTGCAAGGTCATCCAATCACTTCTTGGTGGCAAAGATAATGTGTACATGTGCATACATAAGAACACTATGTACACATCATGTTAAAAATTAAGCATGCATGTATTTAGAAAAAACAAAACATTTAGTCAACATACAAGAAAAAAATTGAAATAAAATATTAAGCATTCACACTTCAAATTGAACTCTTAGCAATGTACACGAGCAATTTGACCACAGTTCTTGCATTGAGAAGATAGAGTACACTAACTATGCTTGCATTAAATAAAATATACTTATGTCATTTAGAAATTACATGTGTATTGAAGAAACAAAGGAAAATCTCTAGCATTACATAAAATTCAACAAGATACTTAATAAAATTCAAAATACATATTACATATTTATATCATACCCAAGTAATTTAGAAATATAATTTGCTTAATGTTAGTAAGCACGATATGTAAGATATATTAAGAAAGCACCAAAATCATTTATAGAAACAGCAAAGAAAAATTGAAATTGTCTATTAGGAGACCAGCTTATTGCTGGAATGAATTTGCAGAACTCAAGATGTATTTCCACTATTTAGTGCCTTAAAAATTGTAACCAACTTTGAAGATTTTTGAATACCAAGCCTATTTCTGGTTTTCGAGGAAATGAGGCCAAATGATGAGAACAAACGTTCTATTCCCGCTGATGATGCAACTGCGGAGTGTAGTTGTTTAACTAAAACCAGCATTTCAGGACTTATGTTGCTTGATAATGCAAACCACCTTGTTACTGGTTTTAGAGCTTGCACCGCATTTTTGTTAAACAGGTACTCCCTAAGGGCTGTAAGGGGTGCTCCTTCCACGTAGTGCACCCAATAGTCAACCTCACTTCCACGTAGTACACCCTGGACTGCAGACTAACGAGGTCTGGCGACTGGCCCCATGGCCAGTATAATTTTGTTTGTGTTGTCCTGTGTTTTGTCCTTAGTTGTGCTGAGTGCTCCTTTACAGCCTCAGCTTTTAACGAAAGTCAGAAGATTTTAATATTTTATGATTTTTAGTTCTGCAACATTAGAGTTGTTCTGTGTAACGATAAGGGGCTGGACCCCGTATAATGTGACGGGTGCAAAATAGCCTTAGTGCTGAGGCACCCAAAATTTTAATTTCAAATTCAAAAGGTACTCCCTAAAAGGAGCAACTCTTTCTTCGTAACTCAAAACCTCGGACAATACACTATCATGATAGTGCAATGGGCTTCATACTTTCCTTACAATTTGCTCTTGATTAAGTTGTTTGCCACAAAATCTAGGATCCAGAAGGTTGGCTAAGTAATGTGCTGGTGTCATTGCCATTTCAAAATGTTTGATGCAATGACTTAATTCTTGATTTTCATTTAGTTTCTGACTCTTCTTTGAAATATCTCCGCAAATCTATCCATATTTCTGTTGCCTCACCTATTGTACAAGTATCTTGTTGAATTTTGTCTAAAGCTATTGATATTTCCTTCATCTCTTTAAATGATTTTCAATACACACTTTCATTTCTATATCATAAGCTTTACTTGATATGCCTCTGTCTATTGCAAACTTATTTGCAGTACACACTTTCGAAAGTACATGCCAATTTTCAAGGTAAAATTCCAAACACTCAGCAAGAGAATTCCACCGCACATCCTGAGGCAAAACCAAACACTTTCCTCCTGCCTGTTTATATTTTGCTGATGCAAAATGTGAATGTCTGAAATACTTCATAATTTGCTTGACATGATCCTTTACACCAGGAACTGCAATATCAAGCGCAAGTAAATTAAGAAGATGTGCAGAACATCCATATGTGATGACATCTACTGTTTCTAGTGCTTCCGATCTTGCAAGTTGTTCCCTCATTTTTGCAATGTTTGCAGCATTGTCAGTTACAAAGCTACGTACGGTGCACTGAAATTCTTCACACGATTTTATGGCATTCACTGCTATATCCAAAAGATAATCTGACGTATGACAGTTGTCAGCTGTATCTATTGAATGTAGCAAGTGTACAGACTCCTCTACCACATCAGACACTGACATACACACTACAGGTTCATTATGAATATTTTTCCAGCAATCGATCGCCATACACACGATTTTTCCACGCAGGTTTGCCTTGATATTTTTTTCAACTCTTGAGTGCACCTCATCCAATAATTCATTTCCAACTTGTCTTCGGTTAGGTGGTCTATATCCAGGGCGTAATATCTCCACCATCTTAATGAATTCGGGATGCTCAACATGACGAAAAGAGGAATTAGTTCCATAGATGAACCTTGCAACTTGCATGTCCAGCATATTTTTTGTAGCTACTGATGTCCTCACAAGAAAACTTTCTAAGCGTGAGGTAAGCTGTTTCTTTTTTGAGGCTTCATCTGCGTCATCTGATAGAGCAGATTCTAAAATATACAAACACATGCAAAGTTTAAAAAACCAAAATATCGAAATTACCTAGAATTAAGATTATAAAAATGTTGGGGCAATTGATCTACTGTACCACCGCAACAATTACATTGATTTTTTTTTTTAAAATCAATAATTTCAATGCTTTACGAAATATAGAAGTGGTTCTAGAATTAGGAAAGTACAAATAATGGAGATATTTGATCCCAAAATATGGCCCAAGCAACTTAAAACCTGTAATAGTACCAAACCTAGCTACGTAGAATTATAGCCGCTGTTGTGGAAAGTTGTCTCATATATATATTTCACTTGTGAGAAGCCTTTGGGCTATTTTCACCAGATGTTGAGAACATCTCAAGGGGCTATTTTCACCAGCAAAAGTAATTACTTGACCATAACATTGTATTTGGTGCAAGTTCCTTTGTTTTATGGCAATTTTTATATGGATAGATTTTGATTTATGGGGTGTAAGGGGTACCTTCCACTTAGGCGCCCAAACGTCAACCTCACTTCCACGTAGTGCACCCTGGACAAGAGACTAACGAGGCTCTGGCGACTGGCACTATGGCCAGTATCATTTTGTGTGTGTTGTCCTGTTTTATGTCCTTGTGTGTGCTGAGTGCCTGTTTACAGCCTCAGCTTTTATCAGAAGTCAGAAGATTTTAAATTTTTTAGTTATGCGACGTTAGAGTTGTTATTTGTAATGATAAGGGGCTGTCCCCCGTATAATGTGAAGGGTGTAAAATAGTGCTGACGCACCCAAAATTTTAAATTCAAAATTCAAAAAGTTCCTTTTGTTTTATGGCAATTTTTATATGGATAGATTTTGATTTAGGTTTCTGAACACATACTGCTGAGTCTTAACGATTACTTATGCTTTCGTAGTTATGTTACGCAGGTCACGTTTGGTTCTCTTAGCATTAAAATAAAGACACTAAATGCATTCTACGAAGCTTCCGATTTACTTCTGCACTGATTTCCACTACTCTACAATACTTACAGTCGCTTGACAATATAAAATATATTGTCCATGGGAAGCACACATGCTTGCATAAGTTAATTTTTAAGTTGTTTTTTTTTCCAGAAATTCAAACAGCTCATTAAGTTAAGGCCAAAAAAACTTAAAAAATTACCTGATGCAAACATGCATGATTACCATGAAAAAGGTATTCGCCATTTACAAGTGGAAGTAAATATCCTACACTAGTGGGAATGAATGTAGAAGTAAACCGGAACCTTAGTAGAATGCATTTAGAGACTTACAAGGTGCGTCTGAAAAGTTCGGTGAATGATCCCATATTTGAAAAACCGGGCTGCTCAGGATGACGTGCCCGCAAGCGCCCCCTATCGTGCAAATCACCGAAGTGAAGCAGTGAGTAAAAGTGTGTGTTTGAGTGGTATAAATGCTTTAGAGACGGAAAGGAAGGTGTCGAGGATGACCAACGGAATGTCGGATGATCGGCGAATGTCGTTGAGAATGATTGCAGAAGAGTTGTAGATAAGCAAAGACAGTGTACGCACTATTGTTCATGAACATTTGAAAACGCGAAAGATTTGTGCCCGGTTTGTACCACACATGCTGACAGACGAGCAGAAGCAAAGTCGGATGGAAACGTCTGGAGGCCTGACCGGAATCCGCAGTTTTTGGAAACCATCATTACTGGAGATGAGACCTGGTGCTACCAATACGATCTGGAGACCAAGCGACAGTCAATGGCATGGTGTTCATCGTCTTCCCCGCCTCCCAAAAAAAGTCGGCTGGCAAAATCCAAGATTAAGACGATTTTTTTCGCCTTTTTCGACAGCAAGGGCTTGATCCATCATGAATTTCTACCCACGGGTCAAACTTTCAACGCGGAAGTTTACGAGGGAGTATTGAAATGGCTGCTGCAACGCATCCGGCGGGTTCGGCCAGAACTGTACAGGAGTGGACGGCGGACTTTCCTCCACGACAACGCCCGTCCGCACACTGCGATCCACGTGGTCAACTTTCTCGCTCAACGCCAGGTGACTGTTCTTCCACACCCTTCGTATTCTCCAGATTTATTACCGGCCGACTTATTTTTGTTTTTCCGCCTTAAATAAACCCTGAAAGGCTTCCGCTTCGCAGACGTTGCGGATATCCAACAAAGCGTGACCACGGTGCTTCGAGCGATTCCACAAGAAGCGTTTGCTGCCAGTTTCCAACAGCTTTAGAACCGATGTCAGACGTGTGTTGTAGCTAATGGTGTTTACTTTGAAGGCCAGTAAAGGTATTTTGTTTGTAACTCTTGTTTCCTTTATTTTCTGAGACAATTCACCGAACTTTTCAGACGCACCTTGTATTTTAATGCTAAGATAACCAAATTTAACCGCCTAACCATGAAAGCATATATTGAACAAAATTTTAAGTAATCGCTAAAACTTCGCAGTATGTATTAACAGATGTAAATCGAAATCGGACCATGTAAAACTTGCATTTCGCATGATGAAAACCCAATAGAACAAAAGAAACTTGGGCCTGATCGATTTTGGCCATGTTATGGAGAATTGTCTCGCATGGAATCAGACATCATCTGAGTGAAAATGAAAACTTCCTCCTATTCACAGTATGCAAAGAAGTTCTTCGCACTAATTAATTGGGCAGAAACACAAAATACAAAGACTCTCAATCAATTTGGTCAAGCAGGTCCTAACAACATTCAAGCCAGTGGTATTAATTTTGAACAATGGAAAGAAAGAAACAAAACAAAAGTTTGTTTACCTGAATCCGATGTTGATGCTGATGAAATAGAACGGCTTCTGATGTTCATATCCTTGTCTTCAGAAGCTGAAGTATCGGAAGGCTGTTTATCAATTTCGATTTTTTAGTAAGCACTTATCTAGATGCGTCTTCATTCGTGCAACCAGTCCCACCATTTCAACTGTACATATTTTGCATTTAGCCCTCACCGAGCCTTTTGATGGTTCTGTTCTTACAAAGAAATCCCATATCAGATCCTTCCTTCGCCCAGTCATTCCGAAGTTTCTTGTAAATGATGCTTCTTAAGTTACCTTGAACTGATGACACAGAGAATTACAAAGTTCCACGATGGTATGGTACGAAACAAAGAACTGAGAAGTTTCGATTTCTACAGTAAAGCACAGATTAATTGACACAGATTCAATGAAAAGACAGGGTTGCCAAACAAAAAAATTATCACAGACTATAAAACATCAAGTACCAAAATGTGTTTTAAACACGTCTAATAAAACATGTTTAATAGACTTTGTTTTAAACGTTTAAAACAATTGTAAAAAAACAAAGATGTGTGTTTTAAACATGTTTTTTTAGACGTTTTTAAAACACATTTTACGTGTTTTAAACACGCCAACCCTGATTACAGATATTTGTTGGTGGAAACGCTCACCGTGTTCATTCCTTATCTCCCCACAACTTTTCGGGAAGAAATTGAGATGAGAGTGTAGAATATGCAATTTAAGGGACATATTGCTATAACGATAAAACGTGATTTTATCATTATTATTAGTATTAGACTTAGCTTTGCTTTTTAACCACAGTTCGGTTGAGATAAACTGATTTAAAATATTATTATAGATTTTAATGTTTGCAGGAAAGAATAACCAATTACCTTTACTTTCTTTTATTACAGAAGAAAACTAAGAAATAACTTCACAAAAAAAATAAAGGTTCACACTGATTCGCTGGTGGTTCTTGGTTTACATGAGTAAACCCAATACAAGAGTTGACACCAGTACTTTAGATTATCTTGGTAAAAGAAATATAAGAAAAAATCACTTTCACATATATTTATAAAAATAACAAATTTAACCTTGTTACGATTACATGGCCGGCCTTTAGAAAGAATTAGCACTTTTCAAACTTTAGTGGGATTTTTTCATCAGAAGATCGAGCTTGTGGGGGTTAAAACACGAGAGCTCTCGACACTGGGGATCACTTCACTAAAATTTTCGTTGTTCCATCTTCTTTTTCCGATGATACTTGGTGTCTTGTCGCTGGGGAAAATCCTTCTCTGCAATCTCGGCTTCACTGAATGAAAATCTGCTAAACTGCTACAGACAGAGTTCATTTCTGCACTATCTCTTTCCAGAGAGCCTTAATGCCGATTTAACGTTTCTTGTGCCTCTGCAA
Source organism: Lepisma saccharinum (assembly GCF_977018435.1). Lineage (NCBI taxonomy): Eukaryota > Metazoa > Arthropoda > Insecta > Zygentoma > Lepismatidae > Lepisma > Lepisma saccharinum. The sequence continues at coordinate 5,636,535 of NW_028142899.1, read as the reverse complement.
ACAACGGCGGACTAGCATGGTCTTCCGACTGAAGACTCCACTTTACCACTTCGCCAGAAGAAAATGTCCCCGGAGGTATGCAAAACTCAACAGGCAGAGCGCGACCACCTTCCAGTCAAAATCTCCGCGCCAACTGCTGCAACCTCTCCGTGCAAAAACCCACATGCACTTACTTCCCTTTGTGTACCGGACTCAGTCTATTATCTCAAAAAGGGATGTTTCGATTCCTTTTGCTTCTTTCTTCCCAGAACGTTCTGTAAACAATCTGTTAGAGATGAAACCAAATAATTTAAAAGTTTTTCATAGCCTTCAGCACGTTTGTTTCCCAAGAAAGTTGAAAGTGAAGTTCACGAATTTGAGGGCCCACAAAAATTTCTTCCTTGATCTTCTGTTCACTGATTTTTGGAAATTTGTTAAGTACATATTTGAATGCCAAGGAGTTTTGATCCAACTTTTTGACAAAGTTTTTGATCAGTCCAAGCTTTATATGAAGTGCAGGAAGTATAATATTTTCAGATTCAATGAGAGGTTTATTTTGTACATTCATATTTCCAATTTCCATACTCTGTCTCTGCTATCCATTCGCAAAGGAAACAGCAATATTTGGTTGAGCCTTGTTGGGGTCCAGTTAAAATAGCAATGCCTTTCCATTTGCAGTTGTATTTAAGTAGTGGAAATGTATTGTTTCTATGCACTTCTAGGTATGCCTAGTATTTAACCTCAGTTTTGACATATTTTGATGATTTTTTTATGGATTTTATTGCGTTCCACGATGTTCTAGGCCTATTTTTTGCTCAATCTCATTTTGGAGACTCTTCTTTGTAGGTATGCCATGATCTTACGTGATAAACTTAACCTATTCACTTTTTTACAGCCTTTTACGGGTTAAAATAACCTACAAAGTGTAAAATGTTTGTTTCTACGCAACCCTTGTAGGTGGACCTAGTATTTAACCTCAGTTGTGACATATTTTGATGATTTTTTTATGGATTTTATAGCATTTGACGATGTTTTAGCCCTATTTTTTGCTCAGTCTTATTTTTGTAGGTGGTGGGCCCTCAACGTAAACGCCTACGATGTACTTGGTTTTTTTTTTGTAGGTGGGGGTCCTCAGCGTAAACGGCTACGATGTATTTTTTTTATGTGTGAGCCCCTTTTTTCACGATGTATGTCGTGGAATTGGTTCAATGCCCTCCACTGCTTTTGGAGGGGCCACAGTGGGGGCTCGCAGTGTTGCCAACTTACTCCACAAAAATTTCACCATATGATATTTTACAGGCGAAGCTAACCTACAAATAGAAGTTGACACCGCTGACTACGATCTATGCTGTAATATTTTGTAGCCTTCTAAGATGATAAGTATGCAGTAAGATGGAGAGTTGGTAACAAATGACAACGATCTACTAACACATGCTAACTGGCAATAGTGGTGGTGGTGCAGTGTTGATGCTCTTGTTACCCCCTCTGTTTTTTCTAGCATACTAATCTATTGCATGCTAACCACAACTCTTAAGCAAAGCAATGTTGGGAGGGAGGCTCTTCACTTGTAATGCCACGGACGGAAACATGCATATTTCTGTCCTCCACATGTATGTAATGTGATTTGGGGGAAGAGGGGGGTCAATTAATCTTACAGCTTAATTAATCTGCATGCATGCTTAATGTTTGCCTTCTTTATTTCTAGTTCGACATGAGATACACACAATTTTAATTTTCGAAGTACAGTTAATATTTCTGTTTAATTTTACTGTCCAAAAGTGAGCAAATTCAAAGTGTGATCTATCGTGAACTAAACTAACCTTATCCGCTCACCCACACACACACACACAATATGCCTTACAGAGTACAGCAGACGTGACTCAAAGGCAGAAAGTGGTGCATAGCTTTGATTGGTCGTGACAGGTCGATCTATCGTGAACTAAACTCACCTTACCCGCTCACCCCCCACACACACACTATGCCTTACGGAGTAAGGCTGCTATATCACTTGTGTGTTGGCAACCGTCAGCCCTTACAAGATCTATTGCAAACTAAATTTAAATACGACATAAGCCATGGACACACACACACACACACCAAGCCTTCCAGCAATTGTTTTTATATTTTATGACGGGGAAAATTAACCTACAGCTAGCAACACTGTTTGAGCTGCTTTCGAATAGCAGTGCTACCAAACTTACCTTTTTGCAAATAGGATAAAGCTAATGCTCTACAGCTAGAAGCTTGAAACATATACACACAAAACACCCTAGCAGAGTATGCTAACTTACCTCATGTAAAAACATTACCTCGTACGGTTTTCACGAGTTAAGCTGTGACATACAACTAGCGATTGATGCGACCACCTGACGAAAATAAGATCCACAGACAGAGAGAGTGAGACAGCTTATACGCAGTTTTTCCTACACACGTACTGGGTTTAAAAGGTAACTTGCAACAACTATTTCACTCACCTCCTATCAATATCGCCTAACATATAATAAAATAACCACAGGTTTTTGATACTTGGTGCCAGTACATAGTGATTTTAGACTGTAAATTCAGCCCGATTATTCTATTTGTGAAGAAGAAAAGAAAAATGAGGGCTGCATTTGGAATATATAATTCTTCTTTCTTGGCTTACGGTATTTTGAGTGCCCCAGTAACCTTGCTTTCAATTCACGGAAGCTATGATGTGTATTTCCTGTTTCGCGAACATACGAGAACCTTTCACAATGTTGCACCAGATAATATATTGCAAGAGTGAGTTGGTTGTGTATATAAATCTAGTCTTGGAAATGGAGATGAATATAATGTCAAAATTATTGCATAACTTAAACATTGATAAAAAGGACATTTTTTGCACTGCGCTTTCTAGCAAAGGTATTATTGTTTGTAAATGTGGAATGCAAAAAAATTCAGTCCCCGGCCCCTCAGAGATTCGAATACTGTTAGGTTAAACAGCATAAAAATGTCATCACTAACAGCAAGCATTGTCATATGGACTGACGATTAGTTTTTTAAAAAAGAAAAAAAATAGACCAAGTAATGAGTTTTAACCTGTGCTGTCTTGCAAGTCACTCAAGTTTGATATCTGGTGAAGAAATATGATGCCACTATAAACTGTACACAAAATATGCAGTTTTGGCATGAGATGGACGAGGATTATGAACCTCGACCTATACAGTTGTACAATCTGGCAATGAATGGATGTTTCTCTTTTTTTTAAGCATAGCGGTGTGTTTTCGCTTTTTCAATGTCAACGAGCGTGCATGCAAAGAAGGGAGGGATACCATACATAATTCTTATTTCGATTTCAATACTTTTGCTAGTCACGATTCACCTGCTATTTAGAAGGACACTGGACGATGGCTAAAAGCGAGAGAAGGAGAGAAATGTTACATTTTACCTCTTTGCCAGTGTGTGATGCAATAGATTAATATGCATATGGCTGTATCGTGATGCGAAGCTGAAAGCAATTTCGAAAGCAGTCTCGAGCATCTTCGCGTTCAGCCAACAAGGAGGGGGAAAAAACACTACACATGGGTGTGGGGGGCACAACAGCCACAGTACGGTAATGTCCATGGATGTTAACATTTTTGGGTTATTCTGAATAGACGGACATATCAGTGTTGCAGTCTCCAGATGGGACCGGAGCTTACTCTTCTATTGGACAAGGGGGTTCAGATCAATGCATGGATTAAAACTTTTCTTCACATCAAAATAAAACAAAAGGATTTTACTCCACTGCTTGCTTGTTCATTTTTTTTGTATTGTAAAGAATGGGGCGGTGTGTCTCATTGTATATAGTCTTCCAACATCACACCTCGGGGCGTAAATTTCTGCTTCTGCATGTATGCAAAATATAGTTAACTTCAGTTGTGAAGCGAATGGAGAGTTTGTTTTGCTGCTGTGATTAAAAACTAAACCAAATCTCATTACATAACTTTGAATTATATTTGTTAATTCGATCTATATTATATCATCGCTATAGGTGGTCCATGTTATGCGCAGGAGAATTTTAAAAAATGTCTTGTTTCTCGAACCTGTGGCCTATAGATTTGCTTTGTTGGCAAACAGAAACAGAAAATGGCGCCATGTTAATCTATACTGATATACTGATAGTCAACAACTATATCGAAAAGCAATGATGGGGGGACTTGTCTGTGTTGGGTCTTATTAACAACTTCACATGTAACCGCACAACTCATCGACAACAAATCAACAATGTTAGGAAGTGTGTGCATGGCCCTAAGAATACAATTTAAAATCACTGATGTGATATGAACCCCCTTCACTTGTGTGTATTTGAATATGCGAACATGAGGCACTTTGAATAATCGAGGCGAACAATCACAAAAAAACAGCTTGCAACGGTATGGAGAGGGGTCACAAGTTCAAACTTCAGACGATTTTTGTTAATCTACAAAAGCCAAGGGCGAACGGAGATCACTACGAAAATTGTGAAAATAAAGAAAAGGACGCGAGGCTATTTTAGCTAATAGCAAAAATGAGGATGAATAATGGTTATTTTGATGAAATTGACGAAGTGGGGGCACTTAAAAAAACACACGTCTGCTTCGAAGTGCATTACACCAACAACTACAATTGTCCCCCTCTCCCCACACGAGGCGGTTAACAGAGGTGTACTTTTGTCGGTCTACGACTCTGCGGGCTTAAATTACTATGTTTACCTATAGCTGTACATATTAAAAAAATGACCTGAGCAATAAAATGTAACAATACCGATCCTGACCTTCGTCGGATGACGTAGTGGTAACGTTGTTGCAATCCCACCCCCCATGGCGTATAGACTTAAATGTTTGCATAACATGAAATACTGTTAATGGAAATGTGTCGTTTCTAATGTTCAATATAGAAATCAGATGACAAAAAAAGAAGAAAAGAAATGTTGCGGGCAGATACGGAGCCTCAACCCAAACACATAAATGATCAGACAAGATGTCAACTGTGCGTTCATAACTAATATGTATTATTCAAAAATTGAAATAGTGCAGTGGGAAACAACCAACTAACTAACTCTCTAGGCTTTTTTAAACCCGAAGAGAGCAAATAGAAGCTCATCCTGATCTGAGAAAGATCTCTATCCACTCTTTTTTTCCATCCCAACCGATTTTCTTTTAGGTCCATTCAACCCCTCATGGTATACTGACTTTTTTACCAGCTCCCACTGCCATCACCCTGATGGTGGAGGAAGCGAATCTATTTATCCTTGCCAAGTTGGACATGAAAGAGCATGATGTGTGTGAGACTATAACACTGGTCGACATTTTTTCAAAAGTTGAACGATGTTTTGAAATGAATAGGTGACTGAAAGGATTTTTCATGCTGAATTCAAATTTGAAAACAGTTTTGCTCCATCGCGTCACAATTTTTCACACATCGTGAAAACTGAGTAGTGAAAACTGAGTAGCATATAGGGGTCTATTATGGTATTGTTGGGATCATTTGGGGTTTATATAATCATATTACAGACACACAGAATAAATATTTTTTGCAAATATAGCGTATCAATCCCTAAGATTGTATGTTTATTTTATTAAGTCTCTCTGAACGCTTCATGTTGACCAGGGCATTCACTTGTTTTTCTCAGCTGTCTCAAGCCTCTTAGGCATGTTTACAATGCATTGTGTTGTGCCATGCAAACCTCCTGAGCATTCAGGAAACAGGTAATACTTCTGGTTATGGTGTCAGCGGTTTGCATGGTAGCAATTATATTAAACACACGATTCGGCGATTCGGCATTGAGGAAGAGCTCGATGGCCAGGGAATATAGAGGTGAGACAAGCTGGGAGGTGACGGACTTTGGGGATTGAGTGGAGAGAGAGAGAAGGTGGTCAGCAAGGCAGTAGGTGAGTAGAACAACGCTCTGGTCGACAAATAGGAGAGAAGCTTACAGAGGACTTCGCTATTTTCATTCAGCTAAAGACTTCAGATAGACAGGTAATTATCCTACACCCAGCCATGATACAGGTTCAACGGTTCGCAAAACCCAACGAGTGACCATTGTCTTTTCAGTAGTTTAATTCCTTTGTGTAATTTGTACCTTTCGCATGCCAAGCGATAACTCGTCATGTCAATGACGAGTGGTCTCATCAAGAGGATGAATGATGAGTAGTTTACATCACCCCAGCAATTAATTGCAGAAACAACTGGTTCAGATCCCTTCATTCTATAGAATGACACGTGGTGGATTTGCTAGGGCTTCTAGTAGTGGTGGTGGGGGAGTTGAACGTCATCAAGTGGGGATCGCCTTAATGGATTTCTCTCGTAAGGCATGATCTCCACTTGATGGCGCAGTGTTGCCAACTCCTTACCCGAAAAAATCACCAAGGTTTTTGGTCTAACCTAGCCTAAAGCAAGGAGCTGGCAATTTTTTTCTCGCAGTGTTGCCAACACTGCGCCCGAAAGTAAAGCTCGGTGGGGCTCGTCTTGATGGTTTGCTCTTGTAAGACATAAGCCCTATTTTCTCGCAGTGTTGCCAACATCTTACTCGAAAAAATCACCAAGGTTTTTTTTTGTCTAACCTAACCTAAAGCAAGGAGCTGGCAACCTTGCTTGAGGCTTGCCTTACAGTGCATAAAGTAAGGTTGCCAACCTACTGGTACTTTTGCCATAGCTTTTTACAAAAAAAAGAGAGAGGGGAGAGAGAGAGGGAAGAGTTAAACAACCGACAGCCTACCTACAGCTTTTTTTTCTTGGTCTAACCTAACCTAAAGCAAGGAGCTGGCAACTTTGCTTGAGGTTTGTTTTACAGTGCATAAAGCAATTTTTGCCAACCTACACATACTGGGCAAGGAGAGCCGGCACTGCCGTAAAAGAGAGAGAGATGGATGGATGGCAACACTGCACGGGTTCAACGTCATCAAATAAAAATCGCCTTAATGGTTTTTTCTTGTAAGGCATGAGCTCTATTTTCTCGCAGTGTTGCCAACTCCTACCTACATTTTTTTTTACTTGGCAAGGGCTAGAGAGAGAGAAAAACTTATAGCTGGCAACAGTAATGAGCGAATGCGCCATATCGTAATTTTCCAACTCCGGCAATGTTTGTATATCGTGACTTTTGTAAACCTCTCTCTCTCGGGGGAACGATGTGCCACACACACACACACACACACACACACACATACACACGCGCGCGCGGGGCCAAAATTTTTGAATTTACGGCTGGAAAAATGTTTTTCTATGACATGTTTTCGTTCGAGGCAAATTCGTAGGTAGATATTGTTAAATAAATATTAATATTGTAAATATATATATACTTATTGTATTTAGTTTTTCGGTATCGAAAAGCGACTGTCATATTGTATTTGAAAAAAATATTACGCTTTTGCCTGTGGATATCTAGAAAAACGACAATTTCGTTCCCTCTCTCTGCATATGCTATCAACGTTGACACAATGACACAAATTCAACAAATACGTAGTCAATATGCTTGGTGGCAGAGAAAAAATACAATGAATTTTCCGGTTATTTATTTCATAGCCCTGATAGTCATCGCGTGCGTCACAGATTGCCATCTGCCGTAGGTTTTGGGACGACGGAAGTTATACTTCCTGTTTTTTTTAGTGACGCCAGTTATCAGCATAGGTAACAATGATGCGATGCGATGCATTAACTTGTGAATTTTCGAACACGCAAAATGATGTGGCTGAAATGTAGGGGGGGAATGTTCTAGAGAATTTGGTTCTTGGATTTCTATTGGTCTACGTTAAATTGTTAGAGGAAGACAGGAAAAATAGAGGAGAGTTGCGTGTTTTTGATATCTAGTGGAAGTAGACCCAAATGGAGAGTTCTGCGACCGAAAGTGAGGCTCGGTGAGGCTCGCCTTAATGGTTTGCTCTTGTAAGGCATAAGCCTCATTTTCTCGCAGTGTTGCCAACACCTTACTCGAAAAAATCACCAAGGTTTCTCTCCACGTTCCACTGCATAGGATATCCTCGGGCAAGGCATCGTGGAACTCGCAGACGATCTTGATGTTGGTTCGATCGTTGACCACCACCTGCTTTCTCTTAGATGTGTTGATGACGGTCATGGGTCTCCGTGCTTTGAATTCGCTGGGCGTGTAGTACATGTCCACGCTTCCCTCGGTCACGCGTTTGTAAGCCGAGAACGCTTCGTAAAGTTTGAGGTAATTGTTTTTGGTCATGTCGAGGTTGTAATTCTCGCGCGGGAACACTTCGCTCCACTACGACGAAATCTGGCATGTCGAACTGTATGTTGTTGAACTGCGTCGTCACGTCGAATTCCATGTGACTTCCCGACGCCATCTTCTGCACGCACTGGTAACCGTGAAAGTGAATCGGCACCTGCGGACTTTTCAAGATCTCCGCTTTGTACTTGAGGGCGTAGTTCGTCTCGTATTCCACGATCGGCATTCTCAATTCCATGCTCCGGATGACGCATTTCGCTGCTTCGGGTAAAGTGTTGGCTATCGGCGTGGTGCCGTCCGGACACAAAGTAGCGTATCGCATCAGTGCGTCGTTGTTGTTGGCAGCTCTTCGAAACGTGATTCTCAGTCCTCCCTTCTACATGATCTTCTTGTAGTCCGAGAAGAAACCAGGCAGCAGACGCATGGGAAAGAGCACCGTGTGACTTCTCGTCGATATTTTGGTTCCTGCTTCGAATCCTCCCGCTTGATAGTATGCTGCGTCCGTTTTGGATAATTTCAACGTTCCCACTGCCGTCGACGTGATGCCTGGATAATCTATTCTGTCGATGACGGTGTTGTGTTTCCTCACCTCCACCTGCGAGAACAGGTGAGGCACGAAGTTGTCCACGAGTATCAAGTTTGCTGCTGCGGGAAACGCGTCTCCGCTTTCTTTCTTCACCACGTCGAATTGAAGGTAGAGGTCCGCTCTGTGAGGATGAATGAACCCGTCCCCTACGTCCACATCGTATTCGATCTCTCTGTTTGCTTCGTTCAAATTTCCGAACATAGGTTCTATTCATATTTTTACTCACGTATAGGCGTACATGATGAATCAGCAAACATATTTTTTGTAAGTCTTGCCGTTTCCAAGATAACCCTATTTCCGGTCGCCATTTTCGATTTCCGAGCATAGGTTCTATTCATATTTTACTCACGTATAGGCGTACGTGATGAATCCGAAAACAGATTTCTCCTAAGTCTTACCGTTTCCAAGATAACCCACTTCCGGTCGCTATTTTCGATTTCCGAACATAGGTTCTATTCATACTTTTTCTCACGTATAGGTGTACGTGATGAATCAGCAAACATATTTTTTCTAAGTTTTGCCGTTTCCAAGATAACCCTATTTCCGGTCGCCATTTTCGATTTCCGAGCATAGGTTCTATTCATATTTTACTCACGTATAGGCGTACGTGATGAATCCGAAAACAGATTTCTCCTAAGTTTTACTGTTTCCAAGATAACCCCACTTCCGGTCGCTATTTTGGATTTCCGAAAGTAGTGTATATTGGTCGTTTCAAAATAGTACTTAGTAGGTATGGTCTTTTTTTACCAATTGAATATCACTTTTTGACATACTTTGACAATTTTTTGTCGATGTTTTAGCGTTTAGCGATGTTTTAGTACAAATTTTCACTATACTCATTTTTCCCCCACTCGTACTTGGTAGGTATATCATGATGTTACGTGATACAACTTAACCTATCCTTTTTTTACGATTATTTAATTTTTTTACGATCCTAAGTGATATAACTTAACCTATCATTTTTTTTATTTAGGTACTGTTTGAACGTTATTATTTGAGGATCATATTTTGTAGGTATTTTTTTCATCAATCGAATATAAGTTTTTGACATATTTTGACAATTTTTTGTCGATGTTATAGCGTTTAGCGATGTTTTAGTACAAATTTTCACTGCACTCATTTTTTTCCCTACTCGTACTTGGTAGGTATATCACGATGTTACGTGATATAACTTAACCTATCTTTTTTTTTTACGATCCTAAGTGATATAACTTAACCTATCATTTTTTTATTTACGCACCGAACTAACCTTCAAGGGGGACTCTGTTTGTTTTAATATTTCAGTATTATAAGGTTTTCACAAATTTTATATAACCTAAAATGTGTTGGATGTTGATTTTTAGTATGTGGCAATTTTTTATGAATTTTAAAACTGCTCTGTGACCCTCTCGTTCTTCACGTCGTAGGCGAAGGACTTCTCTGCAATCAGGATGACACTGCATAGGGTATCCTCGGGCAAGGCATCGTGGAACTCGCAGACGACCTTGATGTTGGTTCGATCGTTGACCACAACCTTCTTTCTCTTAGATGTGTTGATGACGGTCATGGGTCTCCGTGCTTTGAACTCGCTGGGCGTGTAGTACATGTCCACGCTTCCCTCGGTCACGCGTTTGTAAGCCGAGAACGCTTCGTAAAGTTTGAGGTAATCGTTTTTGGTCACGTCGAGGTTGTAATTCTCGCGCGGGAACACTTCGTTGCGTCCGTTCTTCAGATAAACGTTCTTGATCTTGCAGTCGTCGAACTTGCTGGAATCTTTTTCCTGATTCTTGTCCCTCCCGGTCTGAAAGAGCACTACGACGAAATCTGGCATGTCGAACTGTATGTTGTTGAACTGCGTCGTCACGTCGAATTCCATGTGACTTCCCGACGCCATCTTCTGCACGCACTGGTAACCGTGAAAGTGAATCAACACCTGCGGACTTTTCAAGATCTCCGCTTTGTACTTGAGGGCGTAGTTCGTTTCGTATTCCACCACCGGCATTCTCAATTCCATGCTCCGGATGACGCATTTCGCCGCTTCGGGTAAAGTGTTGGCTATCGGCGTGGTGCCGTCCGGACCCAAAGTAGCGTATCGCATCAGTGCGTCGTTGTCGTTGGCCGCTCTTCGAAACGTGACCCTCAGTCCTCCCTTCCACATGATCTCCTTGTATTCCGAGAAGAAACCCGGCAGCAGACGCATGGGAAAGAGCACCGTGTGACTTTTCGTCGATATTTTGGTCCCGGCTTCGAATCCCCCGGCCTGGTAGTACGCTGCGTCCGTTTTGGATAATTTCAAAGTTCCCACCGCCGTCGACGTGATGCCTGGATAATCTATTCTGTCGATGACGGTGTTGTGTTTCCTCACCTCCACCTGCGAGAACAGGTGAGGCACGAAGTTGTCCACGAGTATCAAGTTTGCTGCTGCGGGAAACGCGTCTCCGCTTTCCTTCTTCACCACGTCGAATTGAAGGTAGAGGTCCGCTCTGTGAGGATGAACGAACCCATCGCCTACGTCCACGTCGTATTCGATCTCCCTGTTCGCCTCGTTGAGATTGGCGAACGTGCGACGGTTGGGAGGGAAAGATTGCAATTCGTAACTTTCGATTTGCTCCATTTTACATGTATGGTTATTTATTATACGTTGATCTCCACGATGGCCGTCGTAGTGGCACCTGCGAAATCCACCACGTCTCCTTTCTCGTTCGTCACCACCAACTCTATGTCGTCTATGCGGTTGCGACATACTGGAAAATAGATCGGCGAAGAGGGCGTGTAGATGATCGGTTCCATGAACTCGGAACTTGGTTTGAAAGTGGCTATGATTCCCGTCTGCTTGTGACTTCCTAACAATCCGTCCGAGGATTTCGTGATCATACCTTCCGCCACGTTGCAGTGTACGTTCAGAGTCTCTATGGCCAAAAATTTAGGAATGTTGGTTGCTACGTGCTTGATGCCAGCTTCGAGTTTTGTGTTGTTCTCGAAACCTAAAAGTTCTCCCATGGTGCCCAGGTCCACGGTCTCCGTCGCGGATAGGATTTCCACTCTGTGCGTGACCGAATTTTGAGAAAGATATGTGCCTTTGGGTAATTGAGCTTGCAAAGTGGAAAGATTGTATTGACCTGGCGTGACGACGATGTGTTCGCTTCCGACGCTAATTTTGTTGTTGTGCTGGGTGACGTTAGGTATGAGGTACATGCTGTAGAATGCACGCAGAGCCACGGATTTAGGATAGACAATGTCGTCGTGCAGCGTGAGTTTCAAGATTGAAGATTCGCTCGTGAGATGGAACACGCCCATCCTAGTGATGCTGTTTGAGGTTCCACAATGCTTTCTGGAAATCCTCGATCGTAGGGTTATTTATTTTAGAGAGAAACGCGAGCACGGAGAGGCAGAGATGACCGCAGTTCACGTCTCCGAAATCTTGAATGCGTTCGTCGTTGTAGTATATGGAGGTTTTGTTCGTTTTCAGATAATGAACTAAATTTGTAGGTGGAACACCTCCGAAAGAATCGAAAACGAATGCTTTATCATCATTTTTGTGGTAACATATCCAATGCGTGCCTGGATTTTCTTGATCGTCCAAGTTGACTACGCCGCATTCTCTTTTTTTGACGGTTGGAGGTAACGAGTCGGACATGAAAACTCCTCTAAAGTGTTTGATTTGTAACGGTTCGATCAGAGATTCAATGTCTCGGTTGGTGAGTGCTTCTGTTTCTTTTTTTTATATTTCTTCAAAGCATCGAGGTTGCTTTTTTGTTTTTTGGTTATACCTTTCCCCTTCTTCTCCATGGCCAGGTTGTGACGTTTCTGTTCTTCCAATTCCGCCTTGTTCTTCTTCGAGTCGATGACGGTTTTCGCAATGGCGGCACTTCCGCCGGCCAAACTTCCAACGGCCCCCAATGCTGCCAGGATGGCCGGGATGCTGAATATGAAACCTCCGATCTTTTGCTGTTTCCGCGAACGCTGCAATCTTTTCAATTGAGGTGTGCTGAGAAGTAATTTCATTCCGTGTCTTTTCGACAAGCAAGAACGTTTCTTCTCGCGTTGTTTCTTGGTGAGTAACCCATCGAGAGCACCTAGATTTTTTAGATTGGAGTATGGTATCTGGTACACGACACCCTTGGGCTTCATGTTGATGCTCTATGTGTTATTTTCACGGTATGTTATTTATATATATATTCTGAGATTTTTCTTGTGTAGTTTTTTTTACGGTATGTTATTTATATATTTTCAAGGCCTCGCAGTCGTTACACAAATTCTATTACGTGCTTTGTTTTCTTGCCAAGAAGTTCCTTTGTCCCCTTGTACACGATTCGAGTTTTGTTCTCGATTAAAATAGATAGCTTCTCGTCGGATAACATGTTAGCGTATCGATCTGGTAAAAATAGACTGTATTGTGCGTTGAGCAACAGACGTACCTTGGGGCCATACTGGGTAGAAACGATTGAACCGGAAGTTATCGTGTAAGGTTTGTCGACTTCCAATTCCTGAATTTTTACATACTCGACTGACAAATTTAGCATTTGTTTTAATGCTTGGAGATCGCTCATTTTTTCAGTTGTCAGAGTGTTAGAGAGAAATTTAATTGCTTTTTTTCACGATGTGTGTTATTTATATATACCGAAGATTATTTTTTTACGATGTGTGTTATTTATATATCAAGTTTTTTTTACGGTATGTTATTTATATACCCCACCCCAATTTTTGTTTCGTGTTCATGGCGATGGTGGTACCCAGTGCGGCGACCCGTTCACCCAACGATGCGTCTCTGCTCACGAACCTTTCGAAAGCTGCGTGCTCTAATTTTCTGTCTGCTTCGTGACGTGCATCCAGATCCGTCTGCGTGGTGTTGTAAGCGATGTCGTGATCTTTGCATGCGGCATCCAACGGATTCACACCCTTGTCTCCTCTCTCCAATCTTTTCTCGAGTTTGGTACCCGGTCCGCAGTACTGGTAGCCAGGTAGATGCATCTCGAAAGGTAACTTGTTGATGATGTCGTTCACGAGTCCCTTTCCTTCGGCCACGTTCCAGAATTTCGGAGGCAGCGTGTTGATGATTTTGATCAGGTAACCTATGCCCTTGTCGTCGTTCACGATGAAGTTGGAAAGTTTCGTGCTGATCATGTCCACGATGCCAACCTTCTCGTTGTAGAAATTACGGTTGCCTGCATTCTCTTCGCCGGCTATCACCAACAATCGGTCCACGAGTTTCCTGACGTCGTCCACCCAAACGAATTCTTTGGGTAACGTGTTGTAGCGTTTGACGCCGCTGCCTGTTTTGACCTGGTTCCAAATCGGTTTGATGAGATTCCTGTACTTCTCGCCGCTGCTCGATTTCACCCTATTCTGCGAGGCGTCGTTGTTCTGGTACAAGGCATCCGTCATGATCAGAATTTCCTTGTAACTTTGGTAATCTTCGTCGGTGTAATCTTTCGGCTGCTTTTTGGCGACGAGTTCCCACAGTCCCACCGTACCCGGATACCTGTTCCAACTATCCTTGTCGCCTAAATTGACTTTAATGTCGTTGCCTTCGAAGGTCACCTTCGATTTCCCAATCTTCCACACCACACCGCCGCCTTCGCTGGTTTCCATGCTGGGATACAATCCGAACACTTCATCCTTGTCGAATTTCCCCGTGCTCAGGTAGTCTCGTGCCAAAGGTCCCAACTCGATTTTATCCGAAGACGTGCTGCCTATGGCTCGACGTCGTGCCGGTGCATCCTTCAGTTCGAACGGCGTCGAAGGAATGCTCGAAATGGGTGTGGGTACGGCGTAACTTTTAGCTGCGAGCGGTACGAGTTCATTAATCAAATTTTTATTTTGTTCCGTGACACTTTTAATTTCTTTACCTAGACTGCTGATGGCATCGATCACGGGTTGATCCTGACGTTTCTTCTCTTCGTAGAATCCGCGATTCTCGGATTTCCAACCTTTGAAGCGTTTCGCGAGGTAATCGCGAAGCTTGAGATTTTCGTCTTCGATTTTTCGTTTCGTCATGACGTTATTTATATACGTCGTTTCTCACAACGTTGCAACGTTTAGAAAATCGTTGATTTTGTTTCTGTATTTTCCGTCGTTGGGTTTTCTCGTCATGTCGATCGTCGCGAATCCGAAATCGTCACCGTTCCAGCAAGTAGAGCAGCCTTCCGAAAATTGATTGTAGTTCATGTCTCCGCCTACGTAGTCATCGTACGCGTGCTTGAGGTTGGTGTGATCTTGACGAAACAAACATATGAAATTGGCGTTGTCGCGCACTAACTGTTTTGGAATTTTGGAAAACGTTTGAGCCAGGTAAAAACAATCCATTCCTTTGTGACGACCTTGCGTGAAAAAGTTGCGAATTTCATTTTGATTTTCCAGGATGGCGTCGTCGAACACAACGACTGAATTTTCACGACAATCGTCGAGTGGTTTTATTTCCGAGGCGAACGTTGCAATGTCCAGACCATCGTACAGTTTCATCAGTTGCTGGTATTTGGATTGCTCCAAACTTTTCGAGAACACGTACAGGTGCCTGTTCTTCCAATTTAACCAATTCGGTGCGAGGAGAAAATTGTCCACGAGCAGTGTCGTTTTCCCACACCCCGAAGGACCTACGATCAGACAGCGGATGCTGTCGGGAAGCAACTCGCCGTTCTTTTTCTTCGTTTGACTTTCCGGATCCGGTAGACGCTTCACCACGTTCCACGTACTCACAAGATCACTTCGTCCGCGTCGATCCAACTCTTTTCCGGAAGTCCCAGCCATTTGACCAAAAGTTTGTCACCTTTCCTACGCAATACTTTCTCGATGAGGTACGTGTCAGGGTGTTTCGTTTTAGAGAGTTCCTCTTCGTAAAATCTTCCTTTCAAAATCTCGCCGCTACTATCTTTTATTATATACGTGTGTCGGTTTCCGGGTAGAACTCGAACCACCGTAAAGAGTTCCGTGCTCCAATTTTTTGTGAATCCCTTCTCGAAGGTGCGTTTGAATTTGCTGATCCTCACCTGGTCTCCAATTTTGTATTTAGCTTTTTTTGTCGTGGGTGTGTACTTTGGACAGTAAACTGTAGAAATTAAACGCTGCTCGTCGGACTTGGTAACGTCGGCTGGCTTCATGCCTATCGTTCTGTGTACCGTATCATTATAGGTGTCGACGAGTTCCGGCAGGATGTCGACCCATTTGTAATTTCCCCGAAGCGTGAATCGTTTCCACATGTGTGTTTTCAAGGTTCGATTGAATCTTTCCACGATGCTGGCTTTGATGTGACTGAAGCTCGAATAATGTCGAATCTTGTGTTTTTGAATAAACTTTTGGAATACGGCATTGTAAAATTCTTTACCGTTGTCCGTTTGCAGAAACCGTGGTCGTCTGCCACCGCTTTCGCGAAAAATTAATTTGAATGCTTCCGTGACGCACGTTCCCGTTTTCGCCTTCAAA
The DNA here is from genome assembly GCF_977018435.1 of Lepisma saccharinum. Taxonomy (NCBI): domain Eukaryota; kingdom Metazoa; phylum Arthropoda; class Insecta; order Zygentoma; family Lepismatidae; genus Lepisma; species Lepisma saccharinum. The sequence goes on along the minus strand of NW_028142899.1, from coordinate 5,620,399 downwards.
GGTAGAGCCCATGCGAATTTCGAAAACGTGTCTATGACGGTGAGGAGGTACTTGTTGCCCTTGTTCAATTTATGTACGTTTTTCAAATTGCCGCTACTCATCTCCACGAGGTCACTTTGCCAGAGGTCGTCGATGCCCTTGGTTACCACAGCCAAACGTTCGTAGTTACGCCGTGCAGGTTTATGCAATTCTTCGACGATGGCTTGCCTAGACATTTTCTTAGAGATTACGTTTCAAGAGAAGCACAAGCGTGATGGGATTCAAAGAGGGTGGCACTTCGCTCGTGTTTTGAATGATCAGCTTATCGCCGGCACTCACGTCGAAAACGGTGAGATCTTCGTCTTCGTGTATTTCATATATGTTGCGCGTTTCGTTCCAACGTGCCAGAGGAATGTTTCCTGCTTTCTGGACACCACGATTCGATATCAAAGTCATGGTGGGAACGCTAGCTTTTCTACCGTGAGACCAGTACGAAAATTCGTTTATCTGAATCGTGCCATCGAGGAGAAACTTGTAGTACGGATGATAAGGATGCAACATGTACAGTTTGTTACCTTCGACGAACGTGGAGATTCTCTGTTGATTGGGTACGCTGTTGATTTCGATTGCTTGCAGAGAATGCAGTTTAGCGAATTTAGTGTCGACGCTAACGAGGTTGCTGTGAAGCTGACCCAGTGTGTTTTGTACGGGCAACAAATGTTCGACTATGGTATCCGTTACGGTAGAAAATGACGGTTTGATTTTCACTTCCACGTTCAACTGCTTGTAGTTTTCGTTGAGTTCCTGCAACTTGGCACCGAAAGAGGCCAGCGTCGATTCCTGCGCGGATTCCAGCACTCCAACTTGATCTCTGATGTTGACGACAATGTTCTGAAGGTTCTCGACTTGATTCAATTTTGAGCTCTTCTCGGTAAGATCGTTCACGATGCTTCGCATCTCTGTAAACTGCGTGTGAAGGTCGGCGACGCTCTGCGAAGTGGGCAGCGTCGACACCAGCGAACTAATTTCGTCTCGAATCTGTTCCACGTTCGCCGTTTCCGTTTCTAGTCGTTTCAGCATTCGAGATATGTTTCTTTTCAAAGCGTGCAATTCTTTGGAGGTGGGGAGATTGGCCACTTTACTCTCGAGATCGCTCAATGAACTTTTGATGTCGCTCGAATCGGATAGTGCCGTCACCGCCGTTTTCAATTTTTCCAAATCTTCGCTCGAAGGCACGCTCGTCCGTAACGATTCCAAGTCACCCTGTATGTTGTCGAGTACGTGATGAAAATGAGCGAGATTCGTTTCGACGTTCAAATTTTCTAAATATTCGATCTTCTGCTGAACCGTGCTCAACGTGTCTTGAATGCTCGTCAACGCTCTCGCTTCAGCGTGAATATTTTTAATTTCTTCGTTGATCAATTCCAAGGACGCCTGAAGCGTAGCGATGGTGGTTTGAATGTGTTCGAAATCTCGATAGGCCTCCAATTGAATTTTTATGTTCGCGACGCTTTTACCGATGACCTGCAGTTCGTCCGACGATGGTAGGTTCGTCATTGTATCTTCCAAAGTCTGCAACTTGGATTTAATTTCTTCCAACGTGCTGGTGAATTCTTCTTGTAATTTGGAAACGACGACATGCAAGCGTTCTACATCAATATCGTTCACGACGGTTTGAAGTTCTGAGAAATTCTTTTCTATTGCGGAAGTTCGTTCTTCGATTTCGAGTTTCAATTTTTCCAAATCTTCATTTTTCGATTGAAATTGCTGTAATTTGGCCAAATCATTTTGAAGCGAATCCACGCTCAACTGTATATTTTGAACGCTGTCGTAAGAAGGTACGTCGACATAATTTTTTATGAGCGTTTTCAGTTCGGAATCGATTTTCAGAATGGGGTCGAGACATTGCGTTTGGAGCGTAGCGATTTCCGACTCTAAACTTTTGTTTAAGGTTTCCTGCAAAGCGATCAAATCGGTCCTCAACTTCTTAACTCGAATGTCCAACATGAGAATCTCTTCTGCGTGGTCTACACGCTTGGTGTTGCCGAAAATGTCGTTAGGCATTTTGTTAACGGTTATTTATAATAGGATAGACGATTCGTAATTCTACGAAGAGAGGAATAAGTTTGTCGTAATCTCCGAGGAGTTCTATGTAAAAATAATCTCCTGCAGACACATCGTACGTAATGTTAGAAAGCATCTTGTCGTGCTTGATTCGAAAAATGTTCTTGCCGGTTGAAATTTTGATTTCGCCTGCGTTTTCCGGATTCACGGTGATTTGAAGTTTCCCGTCGATCGGAATTTCGTAGAAATGTAAATTGTTATTAAAAACATAAAACATCTTGCCCACATCGTCATTCAGTTTCGTCCAAATGCTGTTGAGGTGAATGATCAACAGACCGTTGAGTTTAGGTAACACGGAAGGTAAGACTTCATGATCTGGTATGGTTTCCATAATGATCTGTTTTTTGAAACCGAACAAATTCATAGGCATGCTGGTTATTTATTCTCACAACGTTGCAACGTTTAGAAAGTCGTTGATTTTGTTTCTGTATTTTCCGTCGTTGGGTTTTCTCGTCACGTCGATCGTCGCGAATCCGAAATCGTCACTGTTCCAGCAAGAAGAGCAGCGTTCCGAAAATTGATTGATCAACAGACCGTTGAGTTTAGTTAACATGGAAGGTAGAAATTCATGATCTGCCGTGCGGTGTACAGTCTCCATTGTTTGCTTTCGGAAACCAAAGTGATTCATTGTCCTTGCTAGTTATTTATTGTGTATGTGAGATAGTTAATTTTTTTTATTTTAGTTATAGTTATTTAAGTTCATTTTTTTTTCATTTGCATTGCCTACAATTTTTACTAATTTCTAAACGATAGTGCCCCCAAGGCAACGTGTGGATTCCACAAGACAAAATACATCTTTTATCGTCATGCGGATCTAATGCTACTTTCCTAACTTTGTTTGTTGTAATCACGTGGTCTACACTTTGGATTCTTTGTTCTATGCTTAGTATCGTCGATTGTGAGTAAAGGCAATCAATGTAATCGTGGAAGGTGAGTTTGTTCTCCACCGTATTTTTGCCCACACCTTTTGCTTTCTTCGTGACGCTACTCTCTGTTCTCATGGCATACATCTTCGAACGCAAACCCGCGAACTCGACAATAATATCGCCGTTACATTCATCTTTCAGTTTACCTAGGACTTTTTTGTTGAGGGATGGAATTCCAAATCTGTTGGGTTGAGGGTACGCAGAAGTATCGAAATACTCAAGCATGGAAGGATTTTTTATGTCTTCGTATAGGTTAGGTGTTTGTATGCTGTAAATGAAGCTGTCGGTGTCCGTGTACAAAAGTGATATTTTATCATTGTAGAAGGGTTTCATCACGTCGTAATGAAATTCGAACATGTAAAGTTTCGACAAGTCGAGAACCGTTGCGCCAACGTAAATTGGTTTTCTGAATTTCATCAATTTTATATGTAGATTGAAAAGTGCTAAATTCTCGTTGTAAATTTTTCTCGACTTGAATCTAGGATCGGCTATCCACTTCCGACATTTATTCTTATCGGAAATTAATTTCACGTCTACGTGCTTTCTAACATTCTCCATGGTCTTTCCGTACACCGCATTGTTCATTAATTTAAAGAAGTCCTTGTCTAAATCGGAAGTGGCAGCTGTTCTATGTTGTGTGTTAGTTTCTATGTAAGGTCTTAACCACGTGGAATGTTTAAACTTTAGTATTCTTCTAACATTTACTATCTGAACACCCTTCCCAATCAAAAACCGGAGATTCTTGTAGTGGACGACGTATCTCTGTTTAGGGTCCAATGTTAACAAAAGCTTGTCTTGAACCGAGTCGGGTGGACATTTGATTTCGGGAGTCGGAGGCAAATCCGAAAACGTGTCGTGCAGGTGGTCGGAGAATTGGAGATCTACCTCTGCGAAGAAACCACACTCGCTATCGTCGAAATGAATAATGTCTATCGAAGTGGGATCTAACCATTCGAATCCCCCGTAAGGAAGTTTCTGAACCATGGCATGTCCGTAGAGATTATTAACGTCTGCGTAGAAGATGTAATTCGATGCTCGATTTGAATCGTAATCTTCTTTCATGTGTACGTTATTAGCTTTTGCATGTCTCTGTACGCATTGCACCATTCCACCTCGTATCCCTCTTTCGATGAAAAGTAACATGTCAACGTCCGATATCAGTTCCAGCTTGACCTTTGTCTGGAATAACATTGCCGACCACGCTAATCCCGGTAGACTGTAGAAATACGCTGGATCTAATTTATAAATATTCGTTGCCGTTTTCCTGAACGCTTGAAAAACATCCGCGAGTATCGTCACGTCCAGTTTTAAGTATGCGTCGTGGTAGTCTCCGAGTGTCCTACATTCTAATTTCTCCCACATGAGTTGCGCGTGTTGGTATTCTTCTTCCGCGATTCCTTTCTCTCTGAGTCTGCTGTAAAATTCTCTTGGAAGTGGAAGAGCGTCGTCGTTAAATTTAGAACCATCACTAACATATTCGTAAGGATAAACTCCTTTACGTCTAACGAGTTCTATGTCTACGTTGGGAAAACTAGCTCTAGTTATTTTAAATTGATCGTCGGTGAGTTTGTTCGCTAAAGCATCCAGACTTGCAGAGAGAAATCTATACGAATCCAGAAAGCGCATCTCGATTGTATTTTTCGTTCCCGGAATCGACACTTGCTTGCTGAGACTAATGTAGCGTTCTTCATTCTCGGCCAAGACACCTATACGTTTCGGATCGTAGCCAAGATGTCTCACCAGGTGGTGAAAATCATATCCGCTTCCGTTGTGAAAGAATATGGGGATGAATTTAGGTTTCTGGATTTTAAGATTGCACGTGTTGCAAATTCCACCTATGTAGTTTCCGCTGAAATGATCGTGGTGGAATATTTTTTTGTTCTCATCAGTGAAACTTTGATCACATACCGGACACACCTCAGTGGAATTGTAATTTTGAAGTTCATTTTCAGTTAAAGGTGCCATCGGTTTTGATGTAAGCAGTACGCTACCAATTACCTCAACCTCCTCCACCATTTTTTCCAGGAAGTGTTCGATTACATTTGGCCCGCGGTATATATATGCTTCATTTATTTTATCACGTCGCACAACAACATAGCCGAAACTATTAGGTTGATGAAGCTGGTACGGCGTTGTGGAGGAAATTTCAGGATCCGGTTCGCAGTAGGAGAGTGGTTTGAGGAACGCCTCGAAATCTGCGACGATGACTGCGGGATGTTCCAACAATGCCTTGTGCATTTTGAATTCTTCGACTTCGTTCGTTTCGGGCATCAACATTCTAGCCGGTCTGTTGTCGCCGCAATAAATTTTATGTTTGGCAAGTTTCTCCAGAGCAATTTGACGTCCGGTGTAATTTCGATAATCGAGTTGTTTTCGATCGTCGAACGTGGTTAGGCATCTCGGGCAAACTTCGATGCAATGTTCATGCTTGGTTGATTGACTTCTGACCAAACGTGATAGTGAACGAATTAGCGTATAGTGATGAACATCCTCGTTGGAAATTAGAAGGAGATTTATTACACAGGCATCGTCATCGTCGATATCGCTTATCCTGACAGGGTGCACGAGATATTTATCTGACGTGAAGGAATACACATTAATAGCGATGCGTTTTCCGGTACGATTTTCGAACTTTGTTATATCCGACAATGTCACCGGGTATTCAATGTCAGACATTACACTTTGAAAGTCGGTCTCGTATTGTTTGTAATGTCCAACCCACTGTGGATTATTTGACCAATGAATCTGGTGCAGTGCAGCCAACACACACCAGAGGAAACACTTGTTATCGCTGTTCTGTATATTTAACACAGCCCTCTTGTGTTGAATGTTCGGTGGAAGAGGAACGTAGCTGGAAGCGCGAAGAGGCGAGAATCGGTTCACGTAAACAGTTAACGTGTGAGGACTTCCACATAGAGACCATCCCGACCCTTTAGCCTCGAAATCGTCATGTTTCTTAACCAGCTCGTTGGAAACTTTATAATAGAAGTTGTCCAAATTTTCGACGTCCGCCAAATAAAGAGTCTGGTTTTTTGTACGATGATAAAAAATACTTGTTGTGCCATCAACTTTCTTGTATTCAGAAAACAGAACAACGTATACTTTTATAGAGTTGTTTTCAAGTTTATCTTTTAAAATATTTAGTACAGATGTTTTCGTTTCATCCAAGAAACTAAGGATGTCACGACCTGGTTCTGACTTAATTGAAAAATCCTGGAGTTGGTCGTTAAATGCAGATCTAATTGGTTTGCGTTCATTAGATAATTTAATTTGCTTGGAAGTGGAAGCTTCCGTTTCTGAATTATCGATTTTCCTTTTCGATGTTCCTTGTTCGGTCGATGGTTTGCAAATTTTGAGATGTTTACTTAAATTTGTAATACTGATTATTTTTCCGCATCGAGCACAGGGCTTAGAAGGTAACGAACGATTAATTCTCGAACCTGTTTCGCCACATCTTGCCCTGTTGCTAATATTAGTTTTAGATATTAATTTTTCGCAAGTAACACATTCAGTTTTATCATTTTTATGATTGAAACTGGTGGTGGATGCCATTGCTTTCTCCAAAATCACAGAAATCAAAAAATCTAGTATATAGCGATACAATTTTCAGGTATGTTATTTTATATAGAATTTCTTGGAGTGATTACAAAACTCAAAAATTCAATCTACTGTAAATAGAATTTCAGGTATGTTATTTATATAGAATTTCTTGTGTGCGAATACAAAAACTCAAGAATTCAATCTACTGTGAATACAATTTTCAGGTATGTTATTTTATATAGAATTTCTTGAGGTGATTACAAAACTCAAAAAAAATCAATCTACTGCGAATATAATTTTCAGGTATGTTATTTTATATAGAATTTTCTCAGGGCGAATACAAAACTCAAAAATCCAAGACAGTTCAGTTTTAACGTGTTCATATTTGAAAAAAAAATTGCAAAATACCCCGACAACGTTTCAGCTACTAGGACCTCATTACCATGAGCCTAATCCTAGTAAGCCACATACACACCTGTTCTTCGTATCGCATATGCTAGTAAGTCAGATGACATCATGGGAGAATCACATTTCCCCCAATGATCCCACCACAACAAACGTCGCATATGCTAGAAGAAACAGGATCAGGATATTTTATGCTAAATTTACGGCTGCCTGTATGCAGTTATAGGCAAATCATTAAAAGAGCGCTCTAATATACAATGATTTCTCCTACCATGTACCCTAACATACAATTTAACATACCGTGTAAAATTTCGATTCGTCTATATATACCCAACAAAACTCAGAAACTGTCATACGCGAGAGCTATATTTTGCAAGAACTATAATTACCCAACACTAGCAACAAGAACAAAAAAATTATATCAATTACTTGTATAATATTAATTAGTAACTTTAGATAATATTAATTATTAGTTTTCAGTTGTAATTAATTTTAAAAAACAATTAATAACATGTTAGGTGATGATAACCAAGTGCAAAAAGCATTGTATTTTTTTTACACACAAACAAAGCACCACTTAGTTCACAAAACCTCTAACAGATGGCAGATAGTTACATGGTTCTAGTTAGGATGATGATTTTTGGGTTGTTGGATTGGGGTTGAAGAAGACTATTTGTTGTAGTGACCACAGTATTGTTTTGTTTTTTTTCTTTGGTGTTTTCTGTTCTCTTACGAGAATTAATATAGGTTGTCATAGAACCCTCCAATTCATGACTTAGGAAAAATCTGTTTGGTGATTCATCATGTACACCTATATGTGAGAAAAAGTATGAATAGAACCTATGATCGAAAATCCAAAATGGCGACCGGAAGTGGGGTTATCTTGGAAACGGTAAGACTTAGGAAAAATCTGTTTGGTGATTCATCATGTACACCTATATGTGAGAAACAGTATGAATAGAACCTATGATCGGAAATCCAAAATGGCGACCGGAAGTGGAGTTATCTTGGAAACGGAAAGACTTAGGAAAAATCTGTTTGCTGATTCATCACGTACGCCTATACGTGAGAAAAAGTATGAATAGAACCTATGTTCGGAAATCGAAAATGGCGACCGGAAGTGGGGTTATCTTAGAAACGGTAAGACTTGGGAAAAATCTGTTTGCGGATTCATCATGTACACCTATACGTAAGTAAAATATGAATAAAACTTATGTTCGGAAATCGAAAATGGCGACCGGAAGTGGGGTTATCTTGGAAACGGTAAGACTTAGGAAAAATCTGTTTGCTGATTCATCACGTACACCTATACGTAAGTAAAATATGAATAAAACCTATGTTCGGAAATCCAAAATGGCGACCGGAAGTGGGGTTATCTTGGAAACGGTAAGACTTAGGAAAAATCTGTTTGCTGATTCATCACGTACGCCTATATGTAAGTAAAATATCAATAGAACCTATGATCGGAAATCCAAAATGGCGACCGGAAGTGGGGTTATCTTGGAAACGGTAAGACTTAAGAAAAATCTGTTTGGTGATTCATCATGTACACCTATATGTGAGAAAAAGTATGAATAGAACCTATGCTCGGAAATCCAAAATGGCGACCGGAAGTGGGGTTATCTTGGAAACGGTAAGACTTAGAAAAAATCTGTTTGCGGATTCGTCATGTACACCTATACGTGAGTAAAAGTGCAAATAGAACTTATGTTCGGAAATTCAAAATGGCGACCGGAAGTGGGGTTATCTTGGAAACGGTAAGACTTAGAAAAAATCTGTTTGCAGATTCATCATGTACATCTATACGTGAGAAAAAATATGAATAGAACCAATAGTGTCCGGAATTCATGGGGGTTTTGACGTGACGACGCAGTTCAATAACATAGGTTAGACCAAGAAAAAAACCTTGGTGATTTTATTTCGAGTAAGGTGTTGGCTACACTGCGATAAAATAAGGCTTATGTCTTACAAGAGCAAACCATTAAGTCGAGCCTCACCGAGCCTCACTTCGAGCCTCACTTTCGGTTGCAGCTCTGTCTTTATGGTCCTACTCTAAAGTAGGTCAAAGCACGTAGAGGCTCTCGTGTAGTTTAGCACGTAATAAAAAAAAATAGGTTAAGTTATATCACGTAAGATCGTGGCATTCGTACCAAGTACGAGTGGGAAAAAAAGGAAATTTCGCTAAAACATCGCTAAACGCTAAAACATCGACAAAAAATTGTCAAAATATGTCAAAAACTGATTTTCAATTGATAAAAAAAAAGGCTACAAATGCACTCGTACCAAGTACTGCGTTGAAGCGCTCAACTTACACTACTTGCAGCCACCTTCCCCTCGCAGCGCAGCGGGGGCGGGGGCATCTTTCACCCGCCAGTTTGTAAGCTTATCTTTTCTTGGCATCTGGGTTTGTGTTGTTCAGACAGAGACTTTTATGAAATCAGGGCAGTGCATTACTTCAGTGGCTCCGTTCAAAAAACAGGACAGACAGTTTTGGAAGTTAAAGCAGTGAATCGTCAAGATTATTATATTCAAACAAATTACGTCAGTGTTTGAATCTGATCCAAAGGAAGAAGGCAAGCTGTGTCGTTCAATTATTCTGTAATTGAATCTTCGATTTTATTTCTAAATACTTTCTTTAAGTCCAATAATGGGAATAAATATACGCAGTAATCGAATTGAATAAAATGTAGAGAAGAAGGGACAGATATTCCTATTTTGACATTGTATTTTTTTTTACTTCATATAGTTATAAATACTTCGTAAGTCCAGAGCTCACAGAATCGTTTCAGTCTGGAAGATTTCAAACATTCGTACAGATTTATATTAATTTATTGTAACTCAAATTAAATAATAAATTATTATTTTCCTAGAATAAAACGTTTGCGAAGACAATCAACGCGTGTGTACACCCCCCCCTAACACACACGCCCCCACCATAAATTCAAAACAACACTTAGTGTAAAAATCAGTAATTTATACTGACGTATTAACGTGACGTGTGACGTGCAACTGCCCCTTTACTCAATCTCTGGCACCGAGTCATTGGTTCACATTTTCAGTGTCTCTCGCTGGCCAATAATAAGTGCGGGTCGAGCATAGTGCTGTCACACAGAACATAAAATCCGCTTTGTATGGGCAATTGTTCTTGTGGATTATTATTTAGATTAATATATAAGATTTCACTCCTTGTTTTAATGTTAACAACTGCACAAGCACTTCCGACAAGCAGAAGCGGCGCAGGAACATTTTTCTTGGGAGGCACAAGTTTAATAATGTGGAGGCATGGAAAATTCCATTTTAGATAAGCACACATGAATTTCCTGTTTCTTACTGGAATATTTATAATAATTATTTATTACTTTTTGAGGATTTTTCATAATCCTAAAAACAGATAATTCCGAAATATCCCGTATGAAGATCTTGGGCGACGTTCTGCACTCATTAGGAATTTAATGGAAATTGTGAACAAATATTGGTCTGAACCAGGCATGACCAACTTGAATGAAGTAGTGATCTACTTTTTATTGTCACAACAGGCAGTGAGCTACTATTAATCAGTTATGTTTTGACTCATTTTCTCGATTCGCCGTACGACAGTGTTTCTTGATAATTGAACAACTTTAACAGCAGCTCAGATCTCTTTCTGGTTCTTACTCTCCTCAAAAGATTATCGGCTATTTTCAGAAAACACTCTTTTACGAATTCCCCTTCGGTAAACGTGGCTAACTTTTAAGAAACACAGGGTAGCTTTGATAGATTGTGAGGTTGGTTTCATCATAAATTGTTGTTGGCGAGCACAGCAAGGCGACTGGCAGTCAGTAAGGGAACAAAAGACGAAGGGGTTCACTCTTGAATGTACGCGTATGTATTGAGGATGTATTTAGGGGGTCCAGGGAGTCCGGAACCTCCCCCCGGAAAGACTTATCGAGTACTAAAATTCAGTAATGCCCTATGTATACGTCCGCTGGCAACCCACCATCGTGAGGAAATTGGGGAGGTACGAGTGAGTAGCGTAAAATCTGTAGCTGTATATAAGAATCCGCCTAAGGGCATAGTATGGGATCTAGTCCGCCTGGGTTCAATAGTTCTTGGCCTGTGTATACGTCCGCTGGCAACCCACCATCGTGAGGAAATTGGGGAGGTACGAGTGAGTAGTGTAACCCGGTCTCGGAAATCTTCTACAACGGCTGGGGGTTGACCCCCATGTCACCCCAATAGGGGTTGAAGTTCTCCACACTTTTATGTAGGAATGTGGGAGGGAGATAGGCAGTCTGGAGATAGGCCAAGGCCCATCCAGGTCTGTCGCACCATGGGTTATTTATTATTTATTTATTTAAGAAGGAAAATTCGAAAGGGCTTTTCGAAATTAGCAGGTGAAATCATGGATTAAGAATGCATGTGGTATGTACTTCCCACATCCCATTATCCCATGTATTCGAGATTCTGTGGACACATATTAAAACAAATCACTGCATAAATGCGGATTCGAAGACACATATGTTGGTGACTCATTGGCAAGAAAAAAATATGTAACCGGGCTCGAACAAGCATCCTTAAAAAATGCCGTAACACTATCCACTTCCACGCATTTTTCACAATCTTTCACACATGTCAAGTTTCACTGTATTCACATTGGTTCTCATTATTCGGACAAACACAAACATCAAAGCCCGAGCGGGATTCGAACCCGGGACCCCTTGCATTGCAGCGCGATGAGCTAATCACTATCTTTTTTTTTTTTTTTTAAAAAAAAGGAATACCCCTACACGGTGGGTCATTCAGACTTTTTCAAATTTTACACTTTTCAATTTTTACACTTTTCAATTTTTACAGAATTCTCAGTTTTTCACGTTTGAATAAACACAAATACCCATGCCTTACCCGGGACTCGAACTCCTGGCGTTGGAGCGCGCTGTGCTAACCAATATTTTTTTCTTTTTCTTCTATTTTTTTATTTTTTCATTCTGATATACAAGTTATGGAATTACATTGTAGTTTACGCAAGTGTATTACTGCTATTACAATTTGTATTTCTATCTGGTTGAAACCTTTACATTCTTATTTGACCTAAATTAAGTATCCTAACGCAACTTCCATGCTGCGTTTGGGATCGAACCAAGAACCTCTAGATTGAATTGGGTGATGTAGTTATTTCTCATTCATCTCTAAGATGGTTATCACTCGCTTGGCCTAAATGTGATAAATGCAAGAGATTACACTTAAAGGAATGGCGATAGAAATTAACTTAGGTTAGATATGGGTTTTATACTCTCCATGACTGAACTGATATGGATTGGTTTAGAAAAGGATATTACTTGCCTTACAAATAGATGAAGATTGTTCCTACACTTGTCCTCTCAAATGCCACTTGTCTGACCTCCCTGTCAGACATCGATTCAATCACACACCATCATCCAATAATCGTTCTCCACTTTGCTTCTCTCTCACAATCAGCAGACCTTACTGTATCTCGTATTCTCGCCCACTGATCACACCTCCTGACAATTCCAACACTCATTCCATCGCCGTCTCCCAAGTCACTCACCTAACGTTTGCCTAATTGCTTATTCTGCATTCCTTTCTCTACTTCCTGCTATGCTAAGACTTTATACTTCTTACCCAATACCTTGGGTACGATACGCTCCTCTACCCCCTAAAGAAAATCTTTTGATTTTCACCTAAAGATGAAGATTTAAAGTTGTATTCCATATCGATCCTTTCTATGGGGAGATTTTTTTATTACAAAATATTGTCCCAAAATTATTGAATTAACACACCATAACCGAAAATATGAAATTAGAGTAATATTGTTCTTGAAAAAGGAAAAGGAATAGAGAAAAATAAAATAAATAAACAATACTTGTCAGTGTATGAAAGGTGAACCCTGACATGTGAGTTTGTTATGCTGACTCATTTTGCAATGATTGAGAGTCGTACGTCACACACGTTGACGTTATGATTGTCCATGCCTAAAATATGTAAACACACACCACGTGACACAATTATAAGGTCATTGTTTCATCAGTATTGACCTATTTAAAAGTTTTATGGCACAGTAACACGCTAACGAGGTAGTATGTAATCAATCCTATAAACACTGGCACTGCACAACAGTATTACATATTTTGAAGTTAATATTTACAAAATCAGCAACATTTGTGATACTCATCCGAGTTACACTTTCACACATATGTTCGATGTAAAGTTCACCGTCTCTGTCTTTAGTGTATCGTGTAAATATCGCTGTCGTTTTTATTTATAATATATGTCAACTATCACAGTAAATATTTAATTAGAAAACTTGAAGTTAATCACAATATACTCTATGTGATCAAAAATATCCGGACACCAGTCAAAATGTATGTTGTGCATAGTAAGCCACTCTGTGGTGCCATCTACAGTGAGGTGAGGCAAGCAAGGGACCACTACAGGCAGCATAGTGCAGGAGACAGCAGAATGGGTCCGTTGAAGGAACTTACAGACTTCGAACGTGGTGAAGTGATTGGGTGCCACAGGAGTAACAAGTCAGTGCGTGAGATATCCACCCTCCTAAACATCCCGAAATCCACTGTCGCCGATCTGATAGTAAAGTGGAAACGTAATGGGACGTGTACAGCCGCAAAACGATCTGGCCGAGCGCCCATGTTAACAGACAGAAACCGCCGAGTATTGAATAGGGTAGTACAAGAGAACCGGCAATCAGCGATCGCCACCATCACACAGGAATTCCAAACCAGGGAAGGATGTAATCCTAGTAGCATGACTGTGCGACGTGAGGTATGACGACTCGGTTACCATTCACGAGTGGCTGCCCATAAGCCCCACATCACCCAATGGAACGCGAAGCGCCGCCTCGCATGGTGTACGGAGAGGCGACACTGGTCATTAGAACAGTGGAAATCAGTGATGTGGAGTGACGAATCGCGTTATGCTATGTGGCAATCTGATGGTTGTGTGTGAGTGTGGCAAATGCCTCATGAACGACATTTATCATCCTGTGTTGTGCCGACAGTGAAATTCGGTGGAGGTGGGTTGAGAGTATGGGCATGTTTTTCCTGGAAGGGGCTTGGTCCCCTCGTTGCTTTGCATGGTACTGTCACGGCACATCATTACGTTGACATTTTACAAACGTTCATGCTGCCTACCATCGAAGGACAGTTTGTGGATGATGATTGCGTGTTTCAACATGACGATGCACCCGTCCACACTGTGGGCCATGTGGGACAGTGGTTTCAAGAGAACAACGTCCTACTTATGGCCTGGCCTGCGCAAAGCCCCGATTTGAATCCCATTGAACATCTCTGGGATGTTTTGGAACGCTGACTTCGTGCCAGACCATGCCGACCAACATCCACTGCTCTTCTCATCTCGGCACTCCGCGAAGAATGTGCCGCCATTCCCCAAGATACCTTTCGCCACCTGATTGCCGGTATGCCTGCGAGAGTGGAGGCTGTCATCAAGGTCAAGGGTGGCCCCACATGGTATTGATTGCCAGAGCATCCGATGGAGGATGCTTCGAACTTCACGCCCTAATTCCAGTGAGTGTCCGGATATTTTTGATCACATACAGTATATACTGTATCAGTAACTGTCCTTGAGTAATAATATATGTACATGAATTTATGTATTTGAAAATGAGAATATAATAGTGTTCGATATATGAAATCACTAACATTTGTCCATAAAATAATCCTTGAGTGATCCTAATTCTCACAAAGAATTCAAGTAAAACACCATAAATTTACTTTATTTAACAGCACTTAATAGTCTCTGCGTATGGCAATGAAGTTTCTTCTTGAATCAAACCACGTATATATGTATATATTAGTTCCTTGTGGCCGTGAAATATGTTTTTTACTTTGATTTATTAATTTTGCGACTACAAATATTGTCGTTGATGATAAACGTGCAGTAGAGAACTGCATATCGTTGAATAATGGATGGAAAGTATTTAGTTATATACAATAACTAACTAACTAACTCCCTAGCCTTCTTAAACCCGAAGGTTCATGGCTGCAGTAACACAGGCCTTCCATCTTTCCCTATCTTGAGCAAGTTCTATATACTCTTTTCCATCTCTACCGATTTCCCTTAGGTCCATCTCAACGTTGTCCCTCCATCTTCTTCTTGGCCTTTATACAGGTCTCTTACCATCAGGTTTCCCGACAAGAATCCTGTGAACTCCTCTTTCCTCTCCCATTCGTGCCACATGGCCGGCCCACCTACGTCTTCTTGATTTAATTATTCTAAACCTTGTTATATATAATTATATTATATTATATTATATTATATGTTATATAATATATTATATATAATTGTTTCTTCAAATCGATGTTTGTATGTATGTATGTATGTATCAGCGTTGAATATTAGGCCTCGCTACCACTTGACTGTAGTAGGAGTTAATTAGAATATACTGAATGAGATCCGTGTTGGACGATTTGGTGCTCATAAACTGATTTTGCTGGATTGCGTAATTAAAAAGATGAAAGGTCTAATTGAGATTCATGTTCCCACGTGTCGGAAAAGTAAAAAAAAAAATCTTAGAAATTCTTAAAAGAGTTCGTAATTCAACTAATTTCTCTGCGTCCTTCAGGTGTAAATCATGTTGATGTCTTATTTCTCCAAGGTTTAGCTGGTGACCATCTCTGGAAGTTGACATCTGTGAAAAAGCTGAACTGAGGACTTTTAACATGGTTTCATTATATTGTTAAAATGTTCATTTCACCGTTAAAATTTGAATTATCTGCGAGGCAATTCAGGTAGGTTTTGGAAAGGAAATTTGCACAATATACCGAACAGGCATTTCCTCCTGATCGTTAGTGTAATGTTGTTTGTGAGAGAACTTAATATGTCTGTATATGTAGAGGTTTCGTTGAGACAAGAGCGCCTATAAGTCACCCTTATTCTAAAAAAATAGTACTTGTAAATATTACAAGTATGAAAAATCTTGTAGTTGAGGGTTGTTATATTTTAGGAAATTGAATTTGAAAATTAGTACTGATTCAATCATAACATTTACTCTTACTATATATTACCCAAATTCTAATTAATGCCATCCTTTACACACCAAATATAATTAGAATCTTGAGAAGAGAAAAAAATATAACTCCTAATAATTACTAAAATCAAATTGAACTTTACATATCAATGAAATGTAATGCTTTAAATACTCTTGAAGATGTTATGAGTGTATACTGTATACTACTGCAAATTTAAATTATAATTGGTTTCTGAAAATATATGACTGCTTAAATTGACTGAAAATATTTATAAAAAACAATTGAATTGAATAAAATACTTTAAATATTACTAAAAAATAATGTGCTGATCAATCGTCCTTCTGTTTGTATAATATTGATAATATATCGTCATTAATAAAGATTAATTGTAAAATTTCCTTTGCACTTGTTAATATTGTCCACATAAATTAAAATACATAAGATAATATTCTAAGAATCCGAAATATCGTTGTCCATTATTGACTCTTTCTCCCATAATGATATTTCAATCAATCTAAGAATATTCAAGGAAAATAATATACAATTGTGTATACAAAAAAAATATGGAGAGAAGAAAATGACAATTGATAGTGTTTAACTATATATATATATATATATATATATATATATATATATATATATATATATATATATATATATATATATATTCACCTAACATTTAATGACTTAAAAATGAAAACTTAATTGCAATTTATATTCCAAATGTTGCCAGATGAAGAAATATCGTTCTGAACGGATATAAGGTTACATGTTCTTTTGTATCCTTGAAGTCGATAGCCTAAGTTGAAAGAATGCTCTGTCGGCAGTTTATTCAGTTCCCCGGCTAATGTGGAATGTGAGATATCTGCTGTTTAATTTGCAACGTGTCGGTTACTTCATGTCAAGAGAGAATTTTGCCCCTGCCTATGTAGGGAGATATCGTTTCCACAAGAAACGAATAGAATGCCAAACTTGCATATTTCTTCAGTTGTTCTGTGTTTCTGAATGTAACTCAAGTTTCCCCATTGCTTAAAGAGGAAGGATTTCCGTTGCATCGGAGTTGAACTTTATCCTTTTGCTGACGAATGACAATTTAACAATGAAGGCATTTGAAATTGACTTTGTATATCGCGTCGAGAAGTTGAAATACATGTGAGGGAAATTTTAAGTGGGAAATTTACATGATGGGAAATTTCTACCATGCGGAAGAAAAAAATAGGAAGCACTCAAAGTAAGTTGATTATAACATTCAATAAACTAATTGAGTCGTATTTGGAATGTAGTATCCCAAATTAGATGGATCAATGTAATGTACATGTTTAATGAAATATATTTTACTTCTTCAAGGCTGTCGTAATTCATCTCATGACTGTATCGTTAAATTGTTAATAAAATCTGACAAGTGGTTGCTGATAACTCATGATCGTAACTGTATGTGTAAAATACGACCTATTTCTCCTATGCTCTTAATTGACTTATTAATCTTCACATTAGATTTCAAATCTAGCTTTTACGTAAAGTTATGTAAGAAAGATATACAAAATAATTAAATTTTAATGTAGAATGCGTATGATTATAAAGGCAATATTATGTTATTTCCATGTGAGATATTTTATTTCAGCTTTATAATGATCAAAGAACTCAATATGTTCACTATTCTCTTCGTTATTATTATTATCTATATTATAATTAATTTTTATTATCGCAATACTTATTTTAATCATTATTGATCTGTAACTCGTTTTATCGAATAATTTACTGGCTGTATGCATTCTCGGCTCCTATTACAACTGCTCTCTTTATTCTAACGTTGTTTAAACCTTATAAAACTCATAATCTCATATTTCTGTCATTTATTTGGTTATTAAAATTATAAATGTAATTATTACTTACATTTAACAATTGAAATATTAAAATGTGTACTTGTTTAAAACCCTATTTTGACTTACCACGCTAAAGCATAGAGAATTCTAAATCTCATTTTCCTTTCCGTATGTGTTTAACACATTTTATTCATAAAAAATACTAAAGTCTATTATTGACTTACACTATTTATCTTTTGTAGTTCACAAAAGATTATTTCCATCAGTTCTCTGCAGGCCTACAGAAACCTGAAGAAAATTCCTTGCGCGCAATTTATATTCATCACCATTCCCTTTGTTCACTATTCGTGAATACAATAATATTAATTATTATTACTATTATTCTCGCGCGTTCCTGTACTCGTTGTTCATTATTATGAAACCTCGATGACTACAAGTTATAGCTAATGATTTTAGTGTTGTAATAACTAGGTTTTCACTGCCGTGCAATTATTAACGGCTAAACATAATTTTAGTCTTTTTTCATTTAAAAAAATATTTCCAAGATGTAAAATTTATTTAGTGCATCAGAGTAGTGAAAAGGAAGTTATGTACAGGGTAAAAGGTATGTTCTCACTCATTCACTCCTGACTGTTTCTGTTCTTCATTCTCATCATCACCATTTACATTCTCATCGCCGCTACCGTGTTCCGAAGTTTCTGGACAGAAATTGAGTCCACGACTGTGTGTCCCCGTTTTATCTTATATTCCACTTTGTAAACTTTGGGATTCTCTTTTGCTATAATTTTACCAGGTCCTTTAAATACTCCCGAGAAGCATTTAGCTGTGTGTACGTGATGACTGCCATCGTATACTAGAACCAATTCTCCTAGCGTAAATTCAATGGACTGGTGACGTTTATCGTAGTACATTTTTGCTTGTCGGTGGCGTTTCTGTAGACTCTCATAAGCTGCTGGTCGTTTTTTTCGAGAATCATAAATCTCATCTCGTTGTTTACATTCACACTGGGCGTTAAATGTAGTCCGCTCTCCCAGACTAATTTAGGCGTAAATCCATGAAGAAGAAAAAATGGACTGTTCTTCATATTCTGCTGGTAATTAACATTATACGACCACACGGCCGTTAAAAGCCAGTCTGTGTGTTTTGAGTTCACGAAGTTTTTCATAAGTCCCTGTAAAATAGCATGTGATCGTTCCAATAATCCAATTAAATTGTGTTTAGCTGCTGGAGCGAATTTCAGATGGATTCCACATTTCTCCGATAGTTCTTTAAATACACTAGCTGTGAATGAAGTACCTCTATCCGTATCCATATGAGAAGGACATCCAAAGCGTAGAATTACATTTTCATAAAGGAAGTTAGTTGCTGTCTCACTTGAAGTATCTGCTACTGATTGAGCAATTAAAAATCTAGTACCATGATCGACTGCACTTAGTATATATTTATGGCGGAGCAAACCACTTGGAGGATAAGGTCTTCTAAAATCTAAAGCGACTCTATCGAATGGTTTCTGTGAGTTGAACGTTAAAAGTTCTCCATAAGGGGCTCCTTTTATGCGCTTATTCTGCTGACAAATTACACACTCCTTGACCATTTTCTGAATATGGTTCTTCATAAATGGAAAGTAAATCCTGTCCAGTGCATTTTTGTATGTTTTAGTGAAGCCGTAATGCGCTCCTCCAGTTGGTAAACTATGTAATGTCTCAATAACAGTGTTGCGAAGTGACTTCGGTATGCATAATAATTTTTTAGTCGTAGCTCCCTGTTTATGTTGTCTATAAAGAAGTCCATTTTCCATAACATAATAGCAAGCTTGCCTCTGCAGGGAGGGGTTGGGTGGGTTGTTGCCCCCCTCGTCTTCTTTTCCTTCCAAAATATTGATGATATTTCCAAAAAAAGAATCCTCGCGTTGGTGTATAGCAACATCAATTGTCTCATCTAACAATAACAATATACTTGGCTCTGGAAGCTCCTCGTCTTCATCCTGTGGATCATGTTCTGTCTCTCTGCTTATACGAGGGTGGTTTGAAAAGTTCTCGGAATGGAATAGAAAGAAACGACTTACAACAGTGATTTGTTTTATTTTTCAATGTAGTCTCCCTGTACACTAATGCACTTGGTCCAGCGATGTTCCAATGCCTTGATCCCATCTCGAAAATTAGATTCCGCCAGGCCTGTGAAATACGTGTCAACTTCGGATATTAGTTCTTCCTTTGAAGAGAACCTCCGTCCACCGAGGAAACTTTTGAGTTTGGGGAAAAGATGGAAGTCTGAGGGAGCCAAACCAGGCGAATAAGGCGGATGTGGCAACAATTCGTAACCAAGTTCATCCCAAAACACTGACGCCATTACCTTTCCGGCCGACCGTATTGCCTTTGCTTTCTTTGGTGGTGGTGAATCAACATGTTTCCATTGCTTTGACTGTTGTTTTGTCTCTGGGGTATAGTAGTGGACCCACGTTTCATCTGTCGTCACAAACCGGCGCAAAAAATCTGTTTGGTTTATCTTGAAACGAGTCAAACATTGTTCGGAAATGTCCACTCGGATGCGTTTATGGTCCTGTGTTAAAAGTCGCGGCACACATCTTGCAGATAATTTTCTCATATCCAATTCAACTGTTAAAATGTGATACGCCCGTTCGGATGACATTCCTATAGCTTCAGCAATTTCACGCACTTTCAGTCGGCGATCCTCCATGACCAATTTATGCACTTTTTCAATAATTTCTGGGGTAGTAGCACATTTTGGGCGACCACTACGTGGATCATCATCTAAGCTGTCCCGACCAAATTTAAACTCGTTTGTCCACTTTGCAACAGTTGAATATGAAGGAGCAGAGTCCCCCAGTGTGTTCAGAAAATCGGCATGAATTTCCTTTGCTTTCATAGCTTTCTTTACGAACTACTTAATCACCGCTCGAATCTCGATTTTTTCCATCTTCACAAGGCACTGCACGGGAACAACTACAAAGTGACGTCCGCACCACAGATCTCTACCCAGAACACTGACGCGCCACGTGTTTATTAATAAAGGATGGCCTATTACTATGCGGGAACCTCCTTGTCCTAGCACTGACATCTGGTGGTGATTCCGAGAACTTTTCAAACCACCCTCCTAGCATCCGCAATATTTTGTGTAGCTTTACAGTGAATTGGCGTAAAATCGAACTCGGCCATCAACATGTACCATCTAAATAATTTGTTTGAAAGTTGCGTTGAGGAGCGAATGAATGTGATTGCTTGGTTGTCTGTAAATAATTCGAAATGTTTCCAAAGTAAAAAGAATCTGAATGACTTAAATGCGTATATGATTGCCAACAATTCTTGCTCGATGGTTGAAAGTCGAGTTTCGTGGTCTTTTAACACTCTACTGCAATAGGAAATAGGCTGAAAATCACCGCTCGCATTCGGTTGTAAAATCACCGCGCCAATAGCCTTACTGCTTGCATCGTACTTCCTTGGATGGATCAAATTCCATCAATACAGGAGCTGTAAGTAAAGCTTCTTTCAACCTCTCAAACGCCGTTTGCTGTTATTCCCCCAGAGAAATTTCTTATTTTTTTATATCAATTTTTGCAAGGGAAGTGCCATTTCGGAATATGATTTTAAAAACTTCCTGATATGTTAATCCAAGAAATGTGCGAACTTGTTTCACAGTTGCAGGTGTCTTATATTTCTTGATAGAATCAATGATTTTGTCATTGATCCGATAGCCAAATTTCGAAATTTTATGTCCTAAAGCAATAATCTCAGTGAAGCCGAAGTGACATTTTTCTATTGCAAGTTTCAAACCCGCGGCCTGTAAACACTGTAACATTTTCTTCAGAGTTACGAGCATTTCTTCAAAGGTATTTCCAAAGCAAAATAAATCATCCACACAATGGGCAAAGTGATTGGGATCCATATTTGAGCACGCTATGTGAATGCAACGAGTCATTGCACTTGGTGAACTGACGTGGCCCTGTGGCACGACGTTCATTTGATACTGTGACATTCCTGGTATTGTAAATGCTGTATATTTCTTACTGTCCTCGGTAAGAGGAATATTAAAGAACCCGCTCTTCAAGTCTGCGGTACAGTAATATTTCTTGCCCCCATATTGTATAAGATTTCATTGATGTTATTCACACCCAGAGCGTCAAATACAGACGATACATTTATTCTGCGATAATACTGTCATAATCTATAACCCCCCTTTGACTTCTTTACAAGAATAACTGGAGAGTTGAAGGGTGATTGTGTAGGAGAAGTAACACCTTGCTGTAATAAAGTCTCAATCTGATTTTTAATTTAATACTCTAATCGCAGTATTTATATTAAATCTCTTGGCATTGACTGGTATATTCTTATCTCCCGTTACCGAAATTTGACTTCCACTATCCAGGATGAACTGTCGAATTTCCCCATCTACTTTCACATTGATGTAAATCAGATCTTCAGAACGAAAAGTAGAGACCGTTAGAGTTTTCCCCGAAGGACCTGCACCTAGGTCCCTGTCATATATAGGTCTTACTCGTTTAAAATTGCTTCTGTTCTTACGAAAAGTAGAGTGATTTGTATTCACAACCTGATTAGTATGGTTATTTGGATCTTCGCGCCCCTGTTGTTGCTCCAAAAATGTTCGCAGCGATGAAGATGAAAAGTGCGAACGCTGAAATCGAGGGTTACCACTATTGCGCCATCGCCCCCTATGCGAGCGTTGCGATTGTGCGTCGAGATTATTATTGCGGTTGTTATGCCAAGTATTTCTATTCTGAGCTCTATGATTACTATTATGATAATAGGTTCTCCTATTGTTTCTATCTCTATGTTCATTTTCTCTAACTGTATATAAGAATGATGACTCAGTAAATGAATGTTTTTTTCCGATGTTCTGCAAGTGCATTTACTTTAGCCTCAAGATTCTGAAATTGCGAAACTAAATCTGACTCATGAGACTGGAGTCCCGTGTTCGACTGCAATTCAACAAAGTCTTGTTGCAGTGCATTTAATCTTTCCTCGATCTCCCGATAATATGATATGTCAACATGACCATTGACCGTGCGCTGCAACGTGATAGCTTGCTGAGTCGGCATGTATGCTCGACTCGATTCTGAACATGACACAGCTTTCAACGTCTCACGTTTAGTTTCTAGAATTTTACGTTTTTGCACAAAATATTTCAATTGTTCAACATTTTTCAGGTCTCGTAACATTTCATGCACAGAATCATATTCCCTGTTATAAACTTCTTTCATAAAGTTATTTTGTAAACCCCCGCTTATTTTCTTTATTTGCTCACTAATGTCCGCGGCAGGATCTAATTTTAATAACAATAACTGTTTTTCTCTCACATATTTTGAAACAGGTTCATTTTCCTGATGGAAGCGTAATCTGATTTGTTCTTCTAATTGAAAAGTGTCCCCCGGTGCCGTAAATTCTTCAACTATTTTATTTTTTAAAGTTACGAAATCTATATCCTGGGATTCCTGAGTTCGACTCCAACCATTGAACCATTCCAATGCTGAATCACCCAAAAATGCCGGTAGCATTTGCCTTTTCTTTAAGTCATTCCACTCATTAAGAATTGCTAAACTTTCAAATTTATCAATGAATTTTAATACATCCTCGTGAACGTTACCTCGAAACTGGATAGTTTCGAGAATGTCGGGGTGGATAAATATAAATTGTGCCATGATTCTATGATTACCCTATGCGCAGGAAAAATGCTTGAATAGCTTAAAATTAGCACTAAGTTGTTTGTTTTGTTTTTTCATCCCCCGTGGCTTTGACAGAACATTATTAGCTAGTATTAGCTCGTTTACACTCCCGGAAATTTGATAAGTTAGGTTTAACAATTGCGTAACAGAGCGACGACAGTACCAAACACATCTTTAAAATAATTAACCAACCTTTATGCAGCATCCTAATGTTAATTCTCATTTTTCCACAAACCAATCGCCGAATAACCTAGTTGAAACTCTTACCCTTATTTATTTGCGCCTTAAAGCTTAGCATATTGCTAGGCACATCTTTTGCTTTCTTTTCTTGGTATTTGGTAATAATTGATAATTAACACAACGTGAAGCGCTAACAAGTAAAAATTCCGGCGCCATATCGCACGTACGTAATTTGAAAAGCTAGAAGGCTCTATTATTTTCATTATATTTCGGGATGAAATAGGTAAAAATCGCAGTTTTCACGTACTGCAATGTTTTCTCATCGCATTTGCGAAAAATGGATGAGAAGCCCAAAGCACGTCCACCACGTAACGCAACTCCCATGCTCCAAGAACCTCTAGTTTGAATTGGGTGATGAAGTTATTTCTCATTCATCTCTCAGATGGTTATCACTCTCTTGGCCTAAATGTGATAAATGCAAGAGATTACACTTAAAGGAATGGCGATAGAAATTAACTTAGGTTAGATATGGGTTTTATACTCTCCATGACTGAACCGATATGGATTGGTTTAGAAAAGGATATTACTTGCCTTACAAATAGATGAAGATTGTTCCTACACTTGTCCTCTCAAATGCCACTTGTCTGACCTTCCTGTCGGACATCGATTCAATCACACACCATCGTCCAATAATCGTTCTCCACTTTGCTTCTCTCTCACAATCAGCACAATTTACTGTATCTCGTATTCTCACCAACTGATCACACCTCCTGACAATTCCAACACTCATTCCATCGCCGTCTCCCAAGTCACTCACCTAACGTTTGCCTAATTGCTTATTCTGCATTCCTTTCTCTACTTCCTGCTATGCTAAGACACTTCGTTTACCCATTTCGTTAATTCGTCTCCTATTAAATTGCACAAACATTGATAGAATTCTGATGGTAATCCATCTTCGGCTGTAGTTTTATTCCTTGAGCGGTGAATACTGCATTATGAACCTCCTTTTTACTAAACGGCTGTGTGAGCTCAGTTCTTTCATTTTCCGTTAGTGATGCAGGGAGGTAGTTCAAAAAATTACATTACCTTTCTGTTGGTTTAAAGGCATGACCAAGAAGATTTTTATAGTATTGCAAAAACCTGTCGTGTATGGTATGAGGGCTGGTGACAACTTCACGGAATATAAAGTTAATTTATGAATGACGTGACTCCTGGCGTGTTTATGTTCTTCAAAAATGTGACTTAGAGTGGCTTGCTCGTCTGGGTCTATAGGAAGAATTTTGCTCTTTATTATTGTTGCAGATTTTCATTTCCTATGTATAGAAAGTAATTGCGCTTTTATTTCATTTGCATAAGGACGATTGAAATTGCCTTGCAGTGCTAAACGATGGAGATCATTCAAGACTGCATACAAAAAATTATATTTGTTTCTTTGATCTCTACTAACCTCTGCACTGAAGAATTTACTGACCTGACGAAATTTAGGCTTAACTCGAGTTTCCCACCACTCGATTAGGGTATTTTGCACTGGCCTAGAGACCTTGAGTTCGTTCCACGTTTCCCTGATTAGCTGGACATAACTACCGGTGTGTAATAATGTGCTATTTAAAGCCAGTATCCTCTATCGTGTCGGGGTTTGATCAAATCTAAATTTATTTTGAGAATTGGTACACTATGATCACTAAAGCATACTGGAAAATTTGGAACACTAATTATGTATTCCTGAAATCTTGGTGCGACATAAAACCTATCTATTCTTGACGCACTATTGGAGGTGATATGTGTGTAACCTGGAGTGTATCCAAGCCTCACGCAGTTGTATCCCCTGCGTTAATTCATAGAGGGCAAGTGAGAAGTTGTATCCTGGGTTTTGATCTTGTGAAAGAATTACGCAGTTGTAATCCCCCACTAGTATAGTGTCTAGTGTGTGGGATGTCAACTCGGGCCCTACAACTGTTGAAAAAAAATCTTCTCCTACCCGTCTGTTTTGGCTTCCTGACGGAGCATACACATTACAGAGAAAAACTGAGCCTAAATATGGCTCTTATTTGTGTGCCCGTGGGATGGGGCACTACATTGCTTAAATCCAAGTGTCGCCTACATGCTATGGCAGTCCCTTGTGGAGAGGGAGTAAAATTGTTGTATACTTTAAACATGTGCAGTACGGAAAAATCGTCTATTGCGACCTCTTGAATGAGGGCGACATCAATAGACGATTTAATGAGAAAGTCATTGAGAGCAATTATTTTGGTCTTACTTTGCATTTGATTCGAATTTATAGATGCTAAGGTAAATGTTTGCATGATTATAACTGTCCACAACAGAAAACTAAAGTTACTTACATTCTTCAATGTTACTGAACTCTAACTTCTGTCTAGAACGCATTAACTATGCTTTCCACTAAATAAATCTGGGGTAAATTTGTTACTCGTTGAAGGTTTTTCTTTAGTTACATTTGCTGAATTACTTATTAAACTAACCTTTGAAACATCTTGTTTTGGGGTACCAGGTTCTACTCTAAATTCAATATGAACTATTGTGGAACTTAGGCATTCATTATTTTCCTTCGTCTTTCTACGTAGCACCATGGACTCTTCCGCCACTGACCATAACCTTGATACAGATCTTGACCGTGATTTCCTAGGGGAGGTAACTACTGGGAATTTCTGCCTCCGTGAAGAAAGCACTTGGGGGTGAGGGTGGAGGTATGTGATGCATCTCCTCTGAAGTGCACAAGGTTGGCTGCTCCATCTCTTCCCTTCCTGTTGGTGTATTCGTCACACTAACTTTGGTCTTGTACCTGTCTCCTCGTCGGTGATTATGTGGCTGTTCGTGCTCCCTCCATTGTTATCTCTTGACGCAGGGACTTCTGTACCTGATGGAGCTGAATCTCTTGGTTTAGTCAGTACGGGTAGCACAGTAGGTTTATATACCATCAGTACACTGCGGGACTGGTTCCCAGGGGATCGACGCTTGGGACACTGTTCCACATTTTGACCCTCTTCCGAACACGCTAGGCACGTACGTACCTGCCCAGGGTATGTTACCCAATATGAGCCTCAATTCACCATTACATATGAGGGTATGGGTTTACGTAGCATCATTTTGATCAAGACACGTCCAGTTCGAGTAGGGTAAATGTGATCCGCAGAGTATGTCTCGTATTCAATTTTCAACACTTCCCCATAAGACTTCATGACGCGACATATCACTTCTGCAATTAATTCAGTTGGGACAAAATGGATTCTTACAATTACATGTCGCTTGTGGGCCCATTCTACTTCAACCTTATTTTCACCGTCTACGTAACTATAGATTGCCTCAGCACCAAAAGCATTTAGTAACTATTCTCCTACCACTTGTTTCACAAATTTCACGTACAAACACTTACGAAAGTAATATATTTCAAAACTGATAACTTGGTTCGTAGGCACTTGGTAGATATCATGAAACCATCGATGAAAATCCAATGACGTGTCTCGCGTTTTTACATCAATGAAAACAAATTTCAAAGTGTTTTCTCTTTTTGTATTCATCGTGATCTATTTCATCCTATCTTCCCTGGCTCTCGATAATTGTAAACAAAACCTCGCATGAACTCCAAAGGAAAAAAGAACTAACACAACACTATCAAACCGTATACGGCCCTTTATAACTCGGACAGTTCGATCACTAAGCCTTCTCATGCGAAGAGAGGAGCTCGCTACGATCTGCTTCCTGCACGAGTTGCAGGCAGACTGACCACTCCGCGACGGAGGTCGACAACCACTCGGCCACAGAGTCCGGCCACCTACAACTGCTATACTGCTATTGGTAAGTACTTATTTACTTATCATGTAAGTTTTCGAATTGTTTCACAACTGGCGACGCGAATTTCTTCTCGCTTATTTTCTTTCAGATGTAGTTGTTTTTCCAGACCGATACATTTTTTTTACGTTTTGCCACGAACGAGGATCTTCATGAAATACATTATTGAAACGTAACTCCCAGAAAGAAGAATATGTTAGTATTAAAAAAAATTGAAGTGGGAAAGGTGTGTTCAGTAACACATTTGATCTTAATATTTTTCATATTTGAAGTTTTGCTTTCAACGCCACCATCAACTGAGCATTGTTTTTCTGGACAGATAGTACATTGAGCTCATAATTTTATAACGCGCATTATTATTAAACTCTTAAAAAGTAGAGAAATGGAAGCAAGTAGAAATGAACTGTAGGACGTTTCTCACTTCCTACATGGAAGCGCGGAATGCTTTCGTGGTTATAAAGGCTTGTTAGTTTAAATCTCTCAGCATAAGTACACTTTAAAAACGCAAACATTGAACCTGATCTGGCCTCAGAATACGAAATACGGAGCTAGACCAAGAAGAGTCTTGAATTTGGTGCGATATAGTGAGACCAGTTGCAGAAAGTCTACAGCGAAGATGGGAAACGTCTAATAGGGATCGAGTTAAATTCGTAGACAGCGATGCCAACACCTCCCTCGCACTTCCTCGTACTATTGTTAGGAATCGAGCTAACGGCACTCTCGAAATCGGGATTATTTTCAACATCCAGCCGAGGCTTAAAACTAAAGCTTGCCTACTAAGATAAAGTAAACTGTCCTTGCACCCTCCTTCCCATTCTCAGTTTTGGCACCCAATCGTCTCTACTGCCTGCACAGTATCAAGTTCAAACTTCTGATGTGCGTGACCTTGTTCACTCTCGTGTCAGTTTGGTCCTTTTTGGTATTCACGCCTTGCGAAATAATGTTTCAGCATTCAAATTTGCACTACTATGTTTGTGTTGAAAGATAATTTTCAGCACATGAAATGATACTCTCAGACAAAAGGTGGAGTTTGAGTATGGATAAAAGATTTCTGGTGGTCACTAAGGCCATGATAAAATTCAAGTATAATTTCTGGTTTTCAAGGTGAACTTCTAAATAAAATTCAAGGATATAAGTAGATGTTTTCTCTATGCCAACCTTACGTATTTCCGACTCGCACCATCCCTTCCACACACAAAAATATTAACAATATAAAGGGTTTGTATGATTCCAATGTACCAAGAACTTTACCTAATCAACTTCAAGCTATACAATAATAGTACATCTGTCAGATAGATAGTTCTGCAAAAGACACTAACAAAGTAAACGGATTGGGAAAATGTTGTTTAATTTTCCATGTAGTTTTCTTTTCCATCTTCTTCTTCAAAAAAACTAGACTGAGAGAAACTTGCCTCATGGCATTTATAAACATGTATAAATTTAATGGGATTTCGATTAATAAAACTTGCAATGTTTACGTCTACAAAGAGAAAATTGGGATAGATAAAACATACACTTGTACCTTTTTCATGTTTTGCAAAAATAAATGAATAATTTCCAGAGACAATAATTCATGCATAATTTCCGGAGACAATAATTTAAGTGTAATTCCTTGTTTCCAAGTGAGTAGCCACCCTTAAATTATGCAGCAAATTACATACGTAATTCATTTTTCATATCAACATGTAACTTTTTCTAACAGCACAAGTGCAATATTATAATAATTTTTAGATAATTTTGAAAATCATATGTAGAAATAAAAATTTGTGTAGAAAATTAATAGTTCGTTATTACGGTTCTTGCAAAATTTTGTTATTAATGATTGTATCTAATAGGTATTATTCAAGAAAAATTAAGTCTTTTGCAACTTATTTCAGAATTTTTCGAGCCTAATTTAAGGTTTTTAGAAATTATTTTAGGATTTTTAGAACCTATTTTAGCATTTATAGGGCCTATTTTAATGACCTGAAAGCACACGTTTTAGAACCTAAAAATCCGAAATCTAGTCACGAGACTGATGGTAAACGCTGTACATGAAATATGAAATGAATTGTAATATCCGACAAAGATTATGTACTAACGGAGTGTGTTGTGTTGTAGGTGTGTTAGTAATTAAGAGTATCAGTTGTGTACTCATTTGAACTACATGCAAATTATGATGTTGACCCATTTAGCCAAGTGTTGGACAACCCCAAAAGCAAGAGAAATAGTTAGTTCGCCGGTAGTAGGTGTAGTGCAGGGCAGTTATATCCCGGTGACAGACTGGTGCAAGAAAATGGCTTTCAACCAAGTAGACGAACAGCGGTGTTCAATGATCAGAAGATTCAACAAATGCCTGTCTGTTTCTTTAAACGTTCATTTAATTAGCAAGCACACACCACGTGATCATACACCACATGCAAAACCATTTCAGAATGTAGTGCAAACGGTGCAGACACCAAAGACACTACTTGAATCCAAATGAACGAAGTACACGAGTTCGTGTTCTACCGTGTAACCAACTAGATTCGCGATTGAAGAGAGAGTCAAAAAATGCAGCAAACTTGACGGGGTTAGTAAGGGATTGGACAGAGTGCAGCAAACAAGTACTGTGTGAAATCAATGAAAGTCAAGGCTAATCGCAAAGTTCAAGCGATTATCAATGGATATCGAATTGTCCACAAACAAGAGGTTCGGGGCAAGTTTGCCAATACAACTCATGGTCTTGTGATTGTTAAAAGCCTGAAAGAGCAAAGCGAACTTGCAAGATCTTTGAGTTCTTCGGCGAGTTTGTATATCGCGAGGTCCAGCTGACAGAAAGTTCTGGGATTGTGACAGAGGATACGACTTATTACACTCTCCATGAAGAAACATGACATAGATCATGAATTAAATTCATGATGAGAGTTCGCATGGCACTTTCGTCCTGCTTCCTGCTCAATGTTTGGCGTAGGGATCTGACGACCTCATCGCCCAGTGACTTGTTCACTGCAGTTAGTCAACCAACAGAGTGAAATGGTCAACGTTTTCCTCTATGGGAATTTTCAGAGCTGTCATGTCATGGCTCTCTGAGAGTCCTACAATCAGCAGAAGTGGGGTATGGTTGGTGGACTACAATGTTATCCTCCCAGCTAGTTCCGAGGGATAAGCTGACCAACGACAGGTGCGGTCCTAGATTCATATTAGGGGTTACGCGTAGAGCTGACAACACTGCACTGTAAAAAAACATGTCAAGAAATAGCAATATGAGGCCATGGATGTTCCCAAGGTAAAATAGTCCCCCATTCGGATCTCCGGGGGGGGACTACTTTGGGAGGTCCCTGGACTAAGTATAAGATCTACATTAGGAATAAGAATATTAAATTTGGGCCTCCCCGATAGCGCAGTGTTAGCGTTGTTGCCCTGCAATCAAGGTGTCCCGTGTTCGATACCCGGTGGAGGCACATGGCACAGTGGTTCGGATCCCACTTTAAACTTTAGGTCCAGGCTAGATTAGCCTTTCTGTGCATAAAGTGGACTTAAAACAACAATTCAATCAATCAATCAATCAAGAATATTAAATTAAGCACCTGGAATGTTCAGAGCTTTTACCGGTCTTGGGCATTTCAGTATACAGTTAATGAGATAGTTAAGTATAAATTAGATATAGTAGCTGTCCAGGAAGTTAGGTGGTCAGGAGAAGGGAATTGTAAAACTAAAAATTATACTTTTCCTTATTGTGGTACTAAAATCATAATTTTGGAACAGGCTTTTTCATGAATAATAGAATTATCTCAGCTCTTAAAACAGTAGAATTTATTAATGATAGGATATATATAATATGCAGTTTTACAGGGTTCGTGGTGTAAAGTTATTTTAATAAACATACATGCAGCAACGGAAGATAAAGATGATAATACTAAAGATGATTTTTATGCAGAGTTAGAACTAGAACAGGTCATCGATAAATGTTCTCTGTATGATATGAAAATTCTGTTAGGTGACTGTAATACACAGATTGCTAAAGAAGAGACATTTGAACCCACGATTAGTAAAGAAAGTCTTCATGAATTAAGTAATGATAATGGTATAAGATAAAATAATTTTGCAACCTCAAAGAATTTAATTGTGAAAAGTACCACTTCAAAAATAAAGATATCCATAAATATACCTGGTCTTCTTCAGATGCAAAAACTCATAATCAGATAGATCATATTCTCATTGATAAGAGAAGGCATATTTGTATAATTGACGTTCGTTCACATAGAGGTGCTGACTGTGCCAGTGACCATTACTTAGACTCGCAGTGATAAATCATAAGCAGCAGATTCTAAAAGTTATAAGATTTTATACAGGAAAATTTGCTGCTGAAAGAATTAAGAAAGATTACCAAATTAAACGGTCAAATAGATTTGATGTTTTGCAGGATTTAAATGATGATGAAAATATAAACGAGAAAGATGTAAATAAGAATTGGGGGACATACGTAATGCAATGGAATCAGCAGCTAAAGAAACTATAGGATACCATAAACCAAGAATGTATCATCCATGGTTTGATATTGAATGTCACTATCTAATCGAAATTAGAAATCAGGCTAGACTTGGGTGGTTAAATAACTCTGATGATAGAAATATAAGCAATTATAATAGAAAGCGAGAAGTTAACCGCACGTTTAGAAATAATAAAAGAGATTACTTGAAAAGCAAAATTAATGAAATTGAAACAAACAGCAAAAATAAAAATATCAGAGATTAATATAAAGGTGTAAATGAATTTAGAAAGAAGTGACAGCCTAAAGTAAATTTTATATATGATAAAGACGGTGATTATCTAGCTGATCCAAGCGATATTCTAAATAGATCGAAGAACTATTTTAATGACCTTTTAAGTGTTCATGTAGGAGATAAATTAGAAGAAAATGAAGTACACACAGCAGAACCTTTAGTTCCAGAACATAACTTGACTGAAGTTAAAGATTCTATTAAAAGGTTAAAGAATAACAAATCACCTGGCATTAATTTAATACCAACTGAGTTAATTAAATATGGTGGAAATTCGTTAATATGTCAAATTCATAAGTTAATTCATTTAATATAAAAAAAGAAGAAATCCCTCAACAGTGGAAAGAATCCATAATTTATCCTGTATTTAAAAAAGGTGATAAAATGAACTGCAATAATTACCGTGGAATTTCTCTACTCTCGACAACATATAAAATATTATCTACCATTCTTTTAACAAAACTATCCCCATATACTAATGAAATCACACACGAATTGCCTAGATACCTGGCGGATGGATTCACTCGGGCTGCTCTGAAACCTCCCTCGAATTTCTTCCACCTTTTCCTCCGACACACGACGACGAGCTTTACCAGATTACTTTAGGACCCTGCCGGTTGTTAGAAAGTTACTAAACCACAGCCTAATTGATATAGCATCAGGTGCGACTCCTCCGTACACTCGTCTGAAATTTCGTTGCAATCGCAGATTTTGTCTCAGCATACCACACCACTGCCTGCACGCGTTGTTGAACCGTCGCCATTTTTATTTATACGACCGTTTCGTTGCGTAGTGAGCAAACGGACAACTTCAAGTCATGAAAACAAAACTTGAAGATCTGGCCTTTCATTTCGTATTACAGTTATTTCAAAATTCATCGTACTTCGTTCACAGTAATTAATTGAAATTAGGGAGATTTGAACGGAACACTCTGTATAATATATTAGTCGAATTTGGAATACCTAAGAAGCTTGATACTATGATAAAAGTATGCACCAGTGAAACAGAAAGTAAAATTCTTGTGGGTAATAATGTGTCTGACAAATTTACAATTCATGATGGGTTAAAACAAGGAGATGCATTATCTCAATTGCTCTTTAATTTTGCCTTAGAATATGCTGTTAGGAAGGTAAAAGAAACTAACTAAGGACTAGGATTAAACGGTGTGATGATGATGTAGACTTATTAGTTAAAATTATATTAAAGAGGAAATAAACGTAGGCTTATTTCAGGAAATGCATATTACTTCTCTCTTCATAAACTTGTGTCTTCTCGTTTAATTTCTAAAAAAATAAAAGTTAAAATATACAAAACAGTAATTTTGCCTGCAGTATTATATGGATATGGATCTTGGTTCATTACATTGAAAGAGGAACATAAATAGAGAGTATTTGAAAATAAGATCCTTAGAAAAATATTTGGACCTAAAAGGGATGAGGAGACAAGTGAGTGGAGAATGTTACATAATTTAGAACTACACAATTTGTATTCATGTCCAGATTTTACTAGAATAATTAAATGAAGAATACTTAGTAGGCAAGCCATGTGGCACGAATGGGAGAGGAAAGAGGAGTTAAAAGGATTCTTGTTTGGAAGCCTGATGGTAAGATAGCTGTAGGAAGGCCAAGACGAAGATGGAGGGACAACGTTGAGATAGAACTAAAAAAAATCGGTAGGGATTGAAATGAGTATATAGATCTTACTCAAGATAGGGACAAATTGAAGGTCTGTGTTGTTTTCAGCCATGAACTTTCGGGTTTAGAAGGCTAGAGAGTTAGATAGTTAGTTAGTTATTTCCTGCTCAATTTTACTTTTGGAGAAGTAGGGAATGCGGTTACTGTTACACATACACAGGGTGTCCTAGTTTAAAGTAGCTTGGTTCCGATCAAAGTTGCATGCCAGGAATCATGATAAGAAGTGAAGTGTGTATACTTACTGATTACAGAAAATGCTAAAAATTATGGTGTGCAGAATCAAAACACATCTGGGTGCCCTTCTACATGCTCTGCTACATCTGATGCAATTCAATCACTCGAATATTACGTATGGAACGGTGTATGTTTTCCTACAGGTCGTCTGACGTTTGTGGGTTGTTGTCGCAAACCTTGGATTTCAAATTGCTTCAGATATAAAAGTCACACGTCGTGAAGTCAGGGGAACGTGGTGATCCACTAAAGGACTGCCAACAATGCACAGACAGGTCCTGTGTCCGGTGGCACTTATCACGTATGTGCGACGGCAGTGTTTGATTGTGAACTGATGACCTTGAGTACCTACAATGGTTAACATTACAATGCGCTATTTTAATTTACTGGTACAATGTAGCCGTCATTTGTCTCAGAGACAAATGTATTTGAAACCACCTACTTTTAACTGGTGCATGCAGTAGTATGTTTGGTGTATTGAGGTATATATGCAGATATAAGCAAACCTTCACAAAATGTAACTTGTTTGTACATGTCTGAGAGACGGTGTATACTTATGTCCACGTGTTAACAAGAAAGAGAGAGAGAGAGAGAGATGAATATAAGGAGAAAGGGAGAGAGACCATTTTAGACCGTTAAAATTACCAATGCCATTTTGTATTGATAATAACACTCCCAATGTTACATTTGCTTGTAGAAATATATGCATTTCACTGTATTATCTCAGGTCAATATATCTAATTAGTTACATTATTCATTATTATTATTATTATTATTATTATTATTATTACAAAAACATATAATTTTTACAACGTGTTTGACCATTACAAGGAAATGTTTGTCTTTACACAATTGATCACGTTTGGTAAGTCTTAAAAAATGGAATATTATTTCATGAGAATACTCGCATATATGAATATTCAATAATACTTGAATATAATAGAATATCGTACTATTAAAATTCAACATGAAATATACTTTACTTACCTCATCGTAAATTGAAGCCAAGGATATATTGGGTAGGTTAGGGTCGTGTTTGTATTTGGCAAAATATTTAAAATTTGAAATGTTTAGATTCCCAACTGATTTCATATATTCCGTGTAATGTAGTTGCGTCGTTTCGGAAACCTTTCCGAATTTTCTTAAAAGAGAAAGAGAAAAAATATATAATTAAATTACAATTTTGAAATAAATACAACTTATTTGAAAAGTCATTTTGTCTTCAACCATTCTCCTAAATTCCGTAGTTGTTTTTCAAAGAATTCATAACTTTTTCTGTGTATCGTGACTTGGAGACTACAAACCGAACAAAAGAAAACATTAGTGTAATCAACCTCTGATCGATTGTCTATTATACAGTGTGTTTCAAAAGCGGCGCAACACAAAAATGAAAATTTATGACACAAAAACTATAGATATATTTAGACCGAGTTTGTTCCATTATAAAGCCTCATCTATTGAGATATTTTTAATGCTTAACGGTATCAATTTATTTCACAGATAAAATTGAATACATAACACTGGCACTATGAAGCTTTATCTTGGCCAACTATATACCATGCAATGTATCATGACACAAAACAACACATTGTATTGCACTAAAATAGAATATGACGCACAATAATATAATTGGACGCACCATGACGCATAATAATACACTATGACATATTTTGATACACAAAAATAAGCACTATTCACTGAGAAATTTGACATCGGAACAGCAACTAAATGGCCATTGGTACATCTGGAAAACTTGGGGTTTCAACTGGATGGCCAAAAATCGACGACTGGAGATGTCGCAGGCAAAATGGAGGGAGAGAAAGTGGGTGGATATGGTCGACAGTAAACATCATCGGGTCATTTTGAAGAAACAGGTAGCAATTGTGAAATGCTTCTCAATAAGGCTAAACCTGTCTACATAGATACAATTCACCAATGCAACTGCTTGCAATTTTCTCAGCAATGTGACAATAGCATCGATCCATTCCAGCAATAGCATTATCCATCATTTTATCTCTCCCGACAATATCGTAAAATTCCAACTCAGACACAAAACGTCAAAACAGGGAGACAAATGATGGATAATTACAGCTTTTCTGGAAACAAATTATCGATGTGACAGATCTCCCCTTCTAATATTTATACAAGAGCCACAATTAATTTGCTCGCCGATCAACCTACACATAGCAATTTGTAATAATTTGTCCAATGATATATTCAGCAAATGGTTTTATAGATATTAGAAATACTAGCCAAATAAAACTGTTCTAGTCAGGGGAAAAATTATATATTTTTTATTATTTTTATTTTTATGCCTCTAGATTATTCTCAACGATGAGGATCAGTAATGAAATGTTAAAAATTGGTGAATAGACATGTCCGAGCAGGATTCGAACCTGGGGCCGTTGCGAGCCAACTCGATTCTCCGGACATTCCCGAATTTCACTTACTAGTGTACCTAAATCTGGAGGGGTATTCAAATATATATATATATATATATATATATATATATATATATATATATACACACACACACACACACACACACACACTCTGGACACATAATCCTGGGAGAAAGCCATCCAGAGCGAACTCGATTCTCAAAATGCCCACCAATATTACTGACGGGATAATCCACCCGATGGAATAGGTCAATGTCAATAAACACAATATGTGTGTGTGTGTGTTGATGGAATATGTCAATGATATTTAAGGTCAAACACCAAAATCTCACCAGAAACATTCCCGAATTTCACTTTACAAGTATTCTGTGAATCAGTGAAAAAACATAGGGGGCCTATACTAATATTATATGCATACTCTCAACCAATCAACAGGGGGTCAGGACATTCCATGCCAGCTTAACACTTGGGTTAAATCACCTTATTATATAAATTTCGTACAATGATCCGTCAATTTGTTGCACTTATAGATTAGCTAACATCTCGGGAAAATATAAAAATACAGCATAATTTTAGTCAATTTAAGTCAAAATAGTCGCAAATATTAATCGACGTTTCTATTATAAAGCCGCAGAACAAACCAACTATATCTACTCTCTTCCACGACCCTTTGGGTAACGTCCTATTGAAGAGCAATCAAGGAACTATCTTCATGTGAGTGAATTCTATCCCAGGCCAAAGAGGCTTTTATGGCATGATCCCTACTTCCCTAGACATCTCTTGGCAAGAATTTACAATACCGAACCCTTCGTAACTTCGTAATTTCTACGCTACGTCTTATACTCACCAAATAATTAGTCGCGATGATTGATGTAAGGTTAACATGTTGGGGTGAGGTGAAGAAATTGTTCATTGTAGAAGTTGTAAAAAAGCTTTTCAATTCTCCCAATGATTATTCGTATACAACTATACAAGCCATATTTGTTATATGAACAATTGACGTTCGCAATAAGTTACACTGTCTGCAGCGTTGCCACACTGTTGATTTCATACTTAGAAAGCATAGATCGTGTCAGAATTGCGGAAGAGAACAGTATAAAAGTTGTTAATGATGTACACATTGTTACATGATCGGACCGTATCTTAGAATTATTTTGCGTAGCTGGTAAGTTCTACGATCCAAGACAGAAATGCGTCGAGGATGACGAAGAAGACGAAAGTGACAGTGACAATCACGATGTAGAAGAACATGTGGAATGATTTGATTACAGGTAAGTTTGGCAACAATGCATCGATCGTAAAATTGCAGAATACGAAAATGGCGTCTTCGATGATGTTAAAGTGAAGTTAAAGTGCTATGAAAATAAAATTCTTTATCGGTTCGTAATCACATTAGCGCAAAACCATTCACGAATAGCCGCACTGACCATTCTTGGTAAGGTTAGGTTAGGTTGGTTAGGTTAAGCAAACATATTTAAAATTTGTTGTCGTAAAACCATGCACGGGTAGCCAGACAAACCATTGACGGATAGCCCCACGAACCATTCTCGGTAAGGTTAGGTTAGGTTAGGCTAGGTTAGGTTAGGCAAACATAGTTAAAATTTGGGGTCATCGTAATATGAGGAATGTATATTTCGTTTTCTAAGTTTTTGAATCACAAAATGAGCAATCGTGCAATCGCGGACCACTTAATTTCGATTATTTTGCAATTTCTAGACGTGACCCCAAATTGTAACTTCAAATTCGTGAATTGGAGACCTCAATTAGTGAGTTTGCAAAATATTAGAAAAATCGGGGAGGGGTCGGGTATTGTAAATTCGTTCCCTTCCCTTAAATACCTAAACTTGCATTTATTGTCGAATAACATAAAGTCGTATGATTTTTTTTTACAGAAGCCTAAGTGGACAAATGAAATGCTTTGTGATCGTGACACTGTGATGTTGACCTCCGTGGCGGAGACATTCCGCGACAAGGCGAGGTAGAGAGCAGACGTGTCTAGCAAGCGCTCCCCGAACATTCGTTAAGTAGAGTAGAATCAACACGCGGAATTTACTTTCTACAGACAGGTGAATATATTAACAGCAGAGCGGGAAGCTCTATAGCAGTGACGTTAAGTGAACGTATGTAATTTCTCAGACATGCCGTTAAAAAGGAACACCTTGCAATTTTATTTTGCAAGAGTGCAGCAAAGGCCGAAAACGCTTGCATTCACGAATGACTGAGAAATGTAGTGAAATTGCGCGTTGCGGATGTTTTGAGTATTGAAATATACTTCGTAAAACACCAAGTGTTTTTTAAAGTAAGTACCGGGCAATTCTGATTTGATTGATTTGATTGATTTATTTATTTTACTTCGCGTTTTGTGCCTCTTGGCTAATTTGGGAAGATGGGGATGAGTGATGAAATAATGAAATTGATGAATGGACATTCACAAACAACCAAGCCCGAGCGGGAATCAAACCGGTACCCTTGGCGTCGCAGCGCGGTGTGCTAACCACTTGGCTATAGGGTCCGGCCCGAGCAATTCTGAAAGGAAGTAGTACGGGAAATTTCGTATTCTTAGACGACACGGGAGAATATGAAATCGCAGTACATAGAGCAGACAAACCTGTTACAATCGTTCCTATTCATCTAGTTCCCATGGAATTACCAGAAAGTGCTATGAGAACTGAAATGTCTAAATACGGAATAGTACAAACTGTACAAGATGAAGTTTATTCCCCCTCCTTCCCCTATCCAGTGAGAACAGGCAGGAAGATAGTCCGTATCATTCTACAAAAAATGGTTCCTTCTTATTATGTTAAATGAAGAGCGTAATTGGACTACGTATGAAGGGCAACGGAAACTCTGTTTTAGATGTGGAGCACAGGATCACCTACAGCATGAGGATACGTTGCAGCCGTGGAAAATACACTCCCCAGTTCTTCACACCCTCATACGGAATCAACTGTTCAAGACAAGAATACCAGAACCATTTTACCAGTACCGGCATACCGACAGGCCACTTCAGATGACCGCAAGGAACAACAGGAACAGATGGTAGTCACTGAAGACAAAGAACCAAAGGCAAGTACTACGATTCCAAAACCCCCACAGTTAAATCAGTAAGAAGATAATGCAAGTAATGGTAACTTGGAAAGTGTGCACGGAAGTGCAAGTGAAAGTGTAAGTGGGAATGAATCTATAGTTCCAATTACTCTATTCGAAATCCCGAATCAAGACTCCCACTCCCTACAAGTTCGATGTTCGCAGAAGCAGAATTTCCAGAACCTATCCTGCAAAAAAACCGCTCACGGTCTACCAGAAAAGCGAGACAAAATGCTACAGACCATATGACCTTACGCCCGAAGAAACAAAAAAAGGATGACGAGGTAAGTACAACAATAGAAGTACAGCTTAAAGCCAAGAGTGAAAAATCTATTCAATCGATCTCTTTTTAAGGAAGAGAAAAAGAAGTTTAGATCTAATAGGGGAGGAGATAGATAAACCAAGTGATACAGTAATGTGTACAGTTCTTGATTCATGTAATGACGAAGAGATACGAGTGATTGTGCCCAGCGTCAAAAGTGGAACAATTGCAAAGCGTAAAGTACTAACATTTATTAATGCATTGCAAAAATCAGATCCTTACATCGATAATGTACATATTCACAGTAGCAACGATTAACCTTAACAAATTACAAGTCAGAATAAACAAATGGCTTTAAATGATTTTTTGACACAGTCGGATATTGATATAGCCTTCCTACGAGAGGTAGTCATTGAAAATTTTTCATCTCTGGCAAGGTACAACGTTCATAATAATTTTACTGCCACATATCAAGGCACAGCAATTGCGGTGCATCAAATAATTGATTTATATAATGTTACCCTCCACCCATTAGGAAGACTAATAAGTGCGGAATTAGGTCATTTGTTTTTATGCAATGTATATGCGCCTTCAGGAAGTCACAATAAGCATGAACGAGAACATTTTTTTCTACAGTCCAGAATTAGAATTGCAAACATTTAATGCGTTAGTGGCAAGTGACTTTAATTCCCTCCTAGATAGGCAAAATCAACTCCTGGTTATAATTTTTCTCGGGCACTCTATGAATTATCAAGAGTTGTAAACATAGAGACCAACTAGGATTTACACATTTAACTGCTCAAAGGTCTTCACGCATTGACCGATTTTATATAGCGAAGGGTTATAAAGAAAATGTACATAGTGTAAGTGTATTTCCAGTCTGCTTCAGTGATCATAATGCCTTAATTCTAAAAATAAAATTGGAACAAAACAAATCATGTATGGGAAGAGGATACTGGATGCTAAATTGTTTAGTATTGGTGGATAAAAATTATGAACAGGTAATAAAAGACACTTGGTTAGAGCTAGTTAGGCGTAGATCACCCATTAAAACCCTAACAGTATGGTGGGAATTCATTGTAAAACCAAAATTTCGTTATATTAATAATATGTATAGTATAGAGAAAAGTAGAGATTTTAACAACATGTATAATTTTAATAATGCTGTGTTACACGATTTATAAAGTCTACCATTACAAGGTAATGTAAATATGCCTTACATTAACGAGATGAAATCAAAATTACTCTCTATACACCGAATAAAGAGAATCATAGTAAAAATTAAAAGCAAAAAGTTACCTGTGGATACTGATGAAGAAGCAAATTTATATCATATTTTACAAAATCATAGACAAGTTAAAAGTCACATAATAGCAGAGATAACACATGACACAGGGGAGATTAAAACTAATCCCAGATTAATTCGGAGTACATGTTTACAATATTATTAAAAATTAATGGGTTAAGCTCATAATCCCTTACAATCCGATTGGGACTTTACGAACCAAGTAACAGAAAAACTAACTGAAGAAGAACGAAAGGAAATTAGTAAACCCTTTACGAACACCGAAGTAAGAAATGCAGTTTTCAAATCGGCCAGAAATAAATCAACGGCAGAGGATGGCCTGCCCTCAGACTTTTATCAAACCTTTTGGCGTCCCTCAGGGTTCAATCCTGGGTCCTTTGTTATTCACGTTAGCAGGTGCTGACTTGATTACGTCAGTGAAATTTTGTAATGTGCACTGTTATACCGATGACACGCAATTGTATATATCGACAATTATATTTAATTTACAAAATGATATTGCACTATTAAATCAGGACTTGAAAAATATAACTAACTGGTGTGAATCAAATGGCTTAGTTCTAAATTTAAATAAATCTACATTTACTATTATCCGAAATAATCTCCTGAAACAAATTAATCTCAGCGAATGCAAAATACAGGGTGTCCCACGAACGACACAACTGGGAATTAAGAGTGGCGTTACTTTGTAACCGAAACCTATACATGCATAAGTCATACACCAAATGTTAGCCCTGTCCAAGTAGATATTTTTAAACATAGAAACAACAAACGGGGTGCACTGTTGTTCATGCAGTGTTGCCAAATGTAAGTGAAAGTGTAAATTTATTTTTCCACAAAGCATGGAAAATTGCATGTCAAACATTCGTACGGAAATTTGGACGTCAATTTCCACATTGGGTAGGTGGACTATTTCGCCATCTATAGTTCAGAGAAGAAAACCGATCGTTTTCGCGTATAGCCAATCCTGAAATGCCTTGTAAAGGTGTACCGGTCCAAATGGGTGTTTTAAAAAAATTATAAGGTACAGTGGCAACACTGTTGATGTTTGACGGCAACAAAAGGTGTGTTTATTGATGGTCTATGACATGGAAATACTGGAAACAGGAAAAAAAAAAGAAAATGAAAATTATGGTGAAACCATGCAATGCGCGTAACAGGCAGTGTAGCTTTACAAAAGATGTTGAAAATGATTCAAATTTTCCCTGAGGCATTCATCAACACGTTTTATCATGTTGGAAGCAACTTTATGCAAGGTTGATTGGTTTATATTGTTAATGGCTGTGCAAATGTTTATTTTTAGATCATCAAGTGTTCCTGGGTTATTAATGTAAACTATTTGTTTCAAATAACCCCACAGAAAAAAAAAATCTCGAGACGTCAGATCCGGGGAGTGACTGGGCCATAAGTTTTTGCTTATAATGTGATCGCCAAAAATACTCTGCCAACATGTCTAAAGTTTCATTACACGTATGACATGTTGCGTAGTCTTGTTGAAACCAGCAATCACGTTCATCACGTTCCAACAGAGAAATAAACTGTGTGATAAGGTCACGATAAACTATTCCGTCAACTGTTGTGTCGAAAAAGAATGGACCGATTATTTTTCTCCACGAAATCGCGCACCACACATCGATCTTTTGTGGATCAAGTGATTGTTCATGTAACAAATGGGGATTGTTACTTGACAAGTGTCGAGAATTTTGACTGTTGACATATCCATTTAAGTGGAACCATGCTTCATCCGTGAAAAAAACCTTATCCAAGATATTCACACCATTGTCTCTAATAAAATTTCTAAACCACTGGTAGTATCTTACACGTGCACCTTTGTCTGCTTCCTTCAGTTCTTGCGCAGCCTGTACCTTATATGAACGTAGGTGCAATTGTTTTAACGCTTGGAGAGTTGTTGTTTTTGATACACCTGACTGTGCAGCAAGTTTACGAACAGATTTCCTGGGAGATTGTGATATTCTCTGCTCCACATCCTGCAGCACACCTTGTGTCAAATCTGGTGGTTGTCTGCGGTAGGGTTTGTCATTAACTGATCCTGTTTCACGAAATCTGGAAACAAGTCGATATATCGTCGAATTTTCTGGAACACTGTTATTCGGATATTTCTCGCGAAACACAGTTTTTAAAACTAGCGTACGATTTTCAACAAAAATAATGTTCCTTCAATGAACACCCTCTCTTCCAAAGAGTACTTCATTTCACAGAACAATTCTAATCTTCCCCTACGAACAATGCGAAATGCACGACTCAAACAGTTCTGAGTACACAACTAACTGATTCTTTTGTTCTCGTTCGGTGGGCGCTCTTATCGCATTGCATGGTTGCCAGGAGTAGGTAAGTAACACTTTTTTCACCATAATTTTCATTTTCTTTTTTTCCTGTTTCCAGTATTTCCATGTCATAGACC
Organism: Lepisma saccharinum; assembly: GCF_977018435.1. Classification (NCBI taxonomy): domain Eukaryota; kingdom Metazoa; phylum Arthropoda; class Insecta; order Zygentoma; family Lepismatidae; genus Lepisma; species Lepisma saccharinum. The sequence continues at coordinate 5,576,769 of NW_028142899.1, read as the reverse complement.
ATCAATAAACACACCTTTCGTTGCCGTCAAACATCAACAGTGTTGCCACTGTACCTCATAATTTTTTAAAACACCCATTTGGACTGGTACGCCTTTACGAGGCATTTCAGGATTGGCTATACGCGAAAACAATCGGTTTTCTTCTCTGAACTATAGATGGCGAAATAGTCCACCTACCCAACGTGGAAATTGACGTCCAAATTTCCGTACGAATGTTTGACATGCAATTTTCCATGCTTTGTGGAAAAATAAATTTACACTTTCACTTACATTTGGCAACACTGCATGAAGAACAGTGCACCCCGTTTGTTGTTTCTATGTTTAAAAATATCTACTTGGACAGGGCTAACATTTGGTGTATGACTTATGTATGTATAGGTTTCGGTTACAAAGTAACGCCACTCTTAATTCCCAGTTGCGCCGTTCGTGGGACACCCTGCATTAATTGAAACGAAGAACGCAACATTCTCACAAACAGTACGAAATTTGGGCTTGACCATGGATCAAAGATTAAACTGGTCTGAACATGTACTGAAACAGTGCGATTAAGGATATTCAGTGCTAAAGAGCCTTTACCCGCTTGTTGACTTTATTTCACCCAAATTAAATTAAATTTGGTCCAATCTCTAATATATCGCCTTTTCGATTATTGCAATGTTGTTTACGGACCAAGAATCACAAAAAGGCTCTCAGGCAAAATTCAGAAAGTCCAAAATGCACGCATGAGGTATGTCTACAGATTTAAAAATTACGAACACGTTCTCCCTGTGCTTAATCAGCACAAAATTCTCAACATGGCAAGACGGAGAGAACTGCACGTGACCTGCATTACTTGCAATGTTATAAATAAAAACATCCCGGACTATCTAAGTGTCAAGCTTAAAGCCAGGACGGAAACGCATTCATACTCCACAGAAACGCCGCTAATCTCCATATACCTCGCTGCAGAACTTCTGTTTCGCAATCTTCATTCAGTTACATGGCACCTAAAATCTGGAATGCACTACCGAACAAAATAAAACAACTGAGCTACAAACACTTTCGTATGGCAGTATATGATTCACTGGTTGATGATCAGAAGCAAAGTAAGACCACGTATGATTAAAAACTGTTTCCTGTGAATTATTGAAAAAAACTGGACCGAAACTAAGTAATAATACATGTAAATTATTATATTTTCATTCATTAGCACACACGCATTTCATATATTTTGTCATCTGTTTTCTTTTGTGATTTTCTTTGTGTAGTAGTAGTTTTTTTCAAGTTTCTTTTATGTTATTTTACTTATGTAGTGTCTTATAATCTTCATGTATAATAATGTACCTAGGTACTTTGCTACATTTTTCTTTGTCGGGTTAGGTGGTAGATCACCATTTCCTGAACCTCGCCCAAGAATAAAGACCATTGAATTGAATTGAATTGAATCTCTTTGGGGATGTTTTCACGCAATTGGTCAATGATGTATTACATAGTGGGAAATTAGGGTCCTCAAGTCGAACAGGAATAGTGGTTTTTGTTAAAAAAAACACCGAAAAGAAAACCAAAGTGGTTACCGACTACCGCCCGATTACAATTCTAAGTAGCGATATTAACATTATTAGCAGATGCATAAACATCTGCCTAATTCCTTACATGCACAAACTAATAGGGACACACAATATGCATCTAATCCTCGAAGAACAATTCATCATTTATTACAAACTATACGAGATGTAATTATTACAACACAAAACCAGAAATCTAACAAAGCAATTTTATCAGTGGATTTCTCACAGGCATATGATAAAGTTAGTCATAAATATACGTATGTACGTACAGTATTTTAATGGCTTTTGGATTCGGAGATACCTTTACAAAATGGATACAAATTTTGTACGGCATCACTCAAAAAATTCAAATGAAACGAGGTGTTTTACAAGGAAGTCCACTCAGTAGTGCATTATATGTATTAACACTGGTTCGCTTACTTAAAAGATTACAAGAAATAAATAAAGGCTTTCCTGTTATGTCAAAAACGATTCAAGTCCGTAGTTATATGGATGACATTACCTTATTGTTAAATAACGAAAGAGATTTGGAGAATGCACAAAATTACATGAAATATTTCAAAAATATATCGGGTGCAAAGCTAGATTTTTTAAAAAAAACTTTTTTTATCCTTGGGAATCAACAATTTGTTTAGTAGTAACACTAGTGTACGTGTAGCACAGAAAGTGAAATTACTAAATATTAATTTTTATACAAATATCAGAGACACCATTGAACATAAGAGCCGGTTAGTGACCAAAAAAGTGATATGTATTTTACGTGTAAATCAACTCAAATTTCTTTGTTTGAAATCGCGGGTGAGATACGTAAACATCTACGCTATATCTAAGCTTTGGTACCTATCCAAAAGATTGACCTTGTCAGCTAAGCAAATAGCTTTGCAAATTTGTCTTTCATGACTCAGAGTTCCGCGTGGCTATGAGCGAGCTATATCTCCCGGAAAAGAGGGGAGGTATGAACTTATAGACCTTGGCTATACAATCAAGAGCTATATTTATTAAAAGCGTTCTTTCAGCGATATATTCTGCAATTAATTATACATATCGGCACGACTGGTATTATTTAAAAAAAAATGTAATGGGTATGAGAGTAACTACTAGATATTAAATTTCTTTCAAAATGTGAAAATGCATGTGAACGATACATACAGTTCTTGCTTTGCATATCACGCAAAATCAAGAAACAGTGGAATGTTAATATTGAAATTTTTAGCACTTCAAATATTCGAGATTTTATTGAAAAAAAATAATATTGGTTGATTTATGAATAGAATTTCAATTTTTAAAACAAAACATACCTAAGAACATATTAGGTTTTATTAGTCGACAGATTTAGTCCAGATTTTAACATTAAAATTGTGTTGTAAAATCTCTAGCTGTAAATAAGAATCCGAGTGAGGGACGACATGGGTTTCAGTCCGCCTGGATTCTGGGCCTGTCTATAGGACCGGTAACAACCCACTATCGTGAGGAAATTGGGGAGCTACGAGTAAGTAGCGTAACCCGGTTTCGGTAATCTCCTATAATAGCCCAGTTAATAAATGTTTCATGTCGAAAATAATTCTGGAAAAGCTGATTTTTTTATATAAAAAAGTCAATGATTATGGACTTAACCCCCGGACTGTGATAAAGAGAGATGTGTTTGGTACCATCCTCCATTTGGAGACACATTTTATGGTGAACTCTTCACTAAAATACATTAAAACGTATACAGTTTTAAATCATATAAAAGAGGCTACAACTTTTATTCCAAACAATTTCTTGTAATTTAATTTGTTCAAAAGTTACATGGTAAAAATTTTAAAAAGTACTAGAAAAATTTCACTTTTTGAAGATTATATTTTAAATTACTGTACGACCACCGACATTATCGAAAAAATAAAGATAATTAATTTTGTAGTCCATCTAATGAGGATTATTACTAAAAAAAATATTAACTGCCTACGACGATTGGTTACGGAGATATAGGTCAATAACTGAGAGTCTGCGAAATTGTTGTGTGAGGGACGCTTGGGGGAAGAACAGTGGGGAGGGGCGGGGACTTTTTTGATTTTGCACTACTAGTAGTTTTCTAACAACTGACCAAAATTCAGTTTTTACGTTATTATTCCCGACATTGGCCTATTTTTGTCCTTCATTAACTGGGCAATAACGGCTGAGGGTTCGACGTGCTGACCTCGTCACCTGTATGTAGGATTGTGTTGTGGGAGGGAGGCTGGAAGTCGGGAGATAGGCCAAGGTCCATCAAGGGTTGTCGTGCCATGTTTTTGTTTTATTATTTATTTATTTAGCAAGGAAAAATTTAAGGTGCTTTTATAAATTAGCAATTGAAATCATGGATTAGAAATGCATGTGTTCTGATTACAGATTTTAAAGAATCACTGTTTAAATGCGGATTCAAACACACACATGTTGGTGGCTCATTGTCAACTAGAAAAGAGAAAAATGTAACTTCGCTCGAATACGCATCCTTCAGAGCGTAACACTGACCACTCCCCTACACCTTCTATTGCTAGGTATTTATTTACTGATCATGTAAGTTTTCGAATTGTTTCACTACTGGCGAAGCGAATATATTTTCCCTTATTTTCATTCAGATGTAGTTGTATGACAGTTGTATCTTTTGAATAACTTTGTACTCGAGTGTACTGAGGTAGGAGCGTCGCTGTGACGTGGTGGACGACCTCAGAGCTTCTCATGCGTAGTGGCTCGAGCGAGGTGGAAAGGGGAGGTGCTAGCAGTTGAAACGGTTGATCTCTTGCCGTCGGACTGAGTATTGGGCAGTGGCTCGACGTTAGTACGGGGTGTATTACCTGCAATTACTTGTTTGTGTTGAATAAATAGTAAGTCATGGAAACTGATTCTCATTACTTCCAGTTGTCATAAGTAGACCCGATCGTCTACGTCGTTAGAATCTGGTAGTAGCTGTTAGATGGAAGAATTCAACTTTTTCGTCTGTGATGTTGGAACGTATAGTACTGAAATTTTCTATGTGGAAAATAAGAGTGACGAATAACTTCATCGTGCTGTGATTGTAGCACCAAAATTATAAAATAGTTGTACTGAACACTGCGACTAGAATTCTTAGCTAGCAGTAACTGAAATTGAAAATGGCTACAAAAAAGGAATTGGAGATTCTATTTAAACAATTTGAAGCTAGACGCGCGGAAAAAGTTAGTAGTGTGAAGGCTGATATTAACAGTGTTGAAAGTAACGTCAAAGCAGATATTAATAGTGTTGATTCCAGTGTATGTAATGTAGGCACCAGTACAGGTCTCTTAAGGCAAGACTTCGAATTATTGGAAACACGAGTTGAAAAGAAAGTGTCTGATAATTTGGTCGTAACAAAGGAATGCACCCATGAACTAAAGGAACAAGTGGTCAACTTGAGCACGAAATTGGAAGAGAAGATAAACGAGGTTTCTGTTACGCGTGTAAATCAACATCAAAAATTGAGAGAGGTTTTCGATTCTCATGTAAAACAGGTAGAAAACGAATGCGTGGAAATTAAGGAAACACTCGAAATGAATCAAAAGAAGTTTGAAAGTTAAGTCAACCTTGTACATGGAAATGAAAGTAGTATGAAGGAGTTAATTAGTAACATTTGTGAACATGAAGTTGCTATTGATGAGTTGAATAGCAAATTTAACGAAATTAGTGTTAAGTCTGGACAAACTAATCAAGATCTAAACTTGAGCGTTCAAACCGTTCAACAGAAAATATCAAGTAATGACATTACAGTTACGGGTTGCTTGCAACAACTTACAGAGATTACTAACAAATATGAGGTTCTAGATGATAAGTTGGAGAATATTCGGTGTCAAGTTATAGATTTAACTAATGATTTTTCCATGATAAGAGTAAGTGCTGAACCGGTAAAATCTTATTTAGGATTAGAAACTAGAGTACAAGGCTTAGTTAGTCCTGATGTTTCTAGATTTGCTGAACTGCAAAGGGAAGCAAAGAAAGCTTCTTTACCCATTGAAAAAACTGAATATATAACGTTTAGAAAGCAAAGACCATTACGTAAAGGAGACTCTGATTCAGATGTAAAATCTTATAGCTCTGAAACTAAAGTTTGTTTTAGGGGGCTTAAACGTAAATCTGCAAGTAGCTATCAGAGAGGTAGACTTGTGAAAAGCATGTCAAGAGATACATTTCATGATAGTAGTTCGGAAAGTGGAACTGATCACAAAATTAATAGTTACAGAAGAAAGTTTGTATCTAGTACACTTAAGTACTCTGATCTAGATAGGTTACCTAAATTTACTGCAACTAGAATGAATTATTTGGCGTCACAATTTCTTCAAGAGGTTAAGGATCGCTTGGATATGTTAAATGTTTCCAAAAAAGATTACATGAAGTATGTACCAATGCTTTTGAAAGGTGTTGCTAAAAATTGGTTCTCTCAAGAGACACTACACATTGTAGATTATAGTTCATGTATGGTCCTTTTCCTTAATGCTTTTGAAAGTGCATAGTGGAAGTCAAAATGTCTTGCAAATGTCTTGTGCAAGAGATACAGCAAAGAAAGTAGACAAACTCTGTTAAATTATTTCTGGTCACAGATTAATTTATTAAATTCCATTCAGCTAGACATGCCGGAACAGCAAGAAACTATTTTAGTAGCCCAACAGTAACCAAATCGAGTTAGAGAAGCAATCTTAAATCAACCTAATATTAGTCTTGGTACCGCTGCGGAATTGGTTGCGCTTCATGAAGCTTTGTATGCAAGTACTGAAGGTGAAAGTAGGAGAGATGGAAGGCCTGTTGGTATTAGACAAGTACAAGTTGTTAATGAAACTAAACGAAATAATCAATCTAGAGTAAGCAATATGCAAAATTCTAATACAAGCCATGAGAATAAGGTAAGGAATTGTGGTAATTTCAGGAGATATGGCACTGATAATAATAGTAGTAATGATAGTAGATCTGGTCAAAGGTCTTGGAGAGTAACCAGTTTTCCATATTCTGGTAATAACTATAGGAATAGTAACTTTCGAGGTAGATACAATTATAGTAACCAAAATCGTATAAATGCTGATAATAGTAGGCCTAGGTATAGAAATACTAGTACAAACACTGTACAACACGATGATGTTCAAAACAATCCTTAAAGAAGTAAGCCTAGATCTAGTACTAAGGAAGAAATAGAAAATGGTAATGATGGGTCTTCACTTAGGGTGTATGCTCCCTGGTTTGTGCCTGAACAATCCTTAAACTAAATAGTGAGTCTATTGTTATTGTGACACAGAATAGCATAGACGAAGATGAGAATATTGTGTCAACAGTCAATCTTAATATTGAAGATTTAAGAAACAAGCTTTGTAATGAAAATCGTAGTAAAGCAAACTGTGAATCATGTCTTAAAGATGTATGTAGGGTAGAAATTAATTTTTATGAAGACTTGTTACAACATGAAGCGAAATATAGTTCTAATAACTTAATGTTACCTGTAAACCTCAGGAACAAAGTCAAGAATACAACTTCCATCTTTGCAAATATGTATTAATGGGATAGAGAGTAAATGCTTAGTAGATAGTGGTAGCGAAATTTGTTTGATGTCAGAGAATAAATGAAAAGTATTACTAGTGAAGTCACCAGACCTAAATTAGAGCCAATAGAAGACACTATTTTCGTTGACAATTCTGGGAAAAGAAAACAGAAAGTACTTGGAAAATTTTGTGTGGATATAGAAATTGAAGATACTATGTTTTTTGTTCAGTTTGTTGTCATCAAAGATTTGACAGTAGAAATTCTTTTAGGTTTAGATTTCTTGTATAATGTAGAGGCTCTTGTAAACTTCAAGGAAAATTCTTTATTGATACCCACCAAACAAGGTGAAAGGTTCGTTAAATTATTACCTGTATCTTGTCCAACTTTTGATGTGAGTGAAGAGGCAGAGAGTAGTTGTCTTAATGTAACACGAAAGTCAAAAGCGGAAATAACTGTTGCCAGTGTAGAAGATCTTAAATTCAAACTATGCAAGCTGAAATACCCGATGAAGATGAAAAGAAGCAACTGTTTGATTTGTTACTTGACTTTAGGATGTTGTTTGATGAAAAACCTGGTTTATGTACTAAATATGAACATCATATTGAAGTAGATACAACAAACTTTTAGTTTTTAAGCCATATCGAATACCTTATCATTACAGACAAAATATTAGAGATCATATTGAAAAAGAACTTGAGTGGGACATTATAGAACTTTCTGATTTACCTTATTTAAATCCACTAGTAATAATCGCTAAGTCTGATAGAAGTGTAAGGGTATGTACTGACTTCAGGAATATTAATCAACACAAAACCGTTAGTCAAATTAGACCAATTGTAACGTGTAGCAGTGTCCACGTTACAAATATGTATATAAACTTAAATTTTTGTCTTCGTTTGGTACTTATAATTGTTATGTGTTAATGGTTAATTACCAAGGAATGTGGAACACACCTCGTATATAAACTATACATCCTGATGTATAATGAGAAGTTGGAGTTACTCCACACAACGCTTACAGTTGAGCGAGAGCGTGAAATGGAAGGAATTACTCGTTCCATGGACACTCTGTGAGTGAGTGTAACCGAGATTAAGGAACAGATGACTGCTTATCTAGGGAAAAATGAGGCAGTAAGTTCTAAAGTTGCTGAGTGCTTCGAGAGGTTAGAGAATTTTGCTGAAGAACAACGTCAAGGAGAGAGTAAGGTTTCCTCTTTTTGTGAAGAGATAAATACTAATATCACCAGCTTCCGTGAAGAAGTAACCCACAATATAACCAGCGTTCGTGAAGAAGTGGATAACATTGCAAAGAATAACACTTGTGTGGCCACCGAGTTTTGTCAGCTGAAATGAAACGTGGAACAAAACATAAGCTCCCTGAGAGACAGGCTTCAAGGACTTCAAGTAGATCCATCTCAACAGGAAGCCGCTGTTAAGTCACCTTATGGCTTTGATAACCCTCAGTCAGCTGAAGAGACGTCAGATTACGTTGAGTGTGAGGGTGCACGCGGACCTCCGAGTAAGAGAAAAATCTCGAGGAAGAATAATGTTAGGCCCACAGTGGAAGAACTAATTGTTCGAGGTATGGAAGAAAGAATTAATCACAGTAACGTTGTGACCTCCATCGGAAACTCTGATGCTGGTAGGTTTGGAAAAACCTCGAAGACAGAAAAAATCGGAAGAGACCTTCTTGTGATTCCTCTTCCGAGGACGGAAGACCACCGGTAAGGATTCGTCGGAAGAGGCGGAAACCCGGAAGGAACTCAACTCCATCTTCAGATTTGGAATTATATAAAAAAATCGGAGGACGATATGTCAAATTACCTCGAATATCTGACTTAAATCAACTCCCTAAGTTCAGTGGTAACATTGAAGCTCAAAGTGCACGGAAGTATTTGAAAGAACTAAATGTTAACTTTGAGCTTATGCAAGTTTCAGAGAAATATCATCTCCAGTTACTATCCAGATTGTTTACCGGACAAACCGAGCATTGGTTCCACGCCCATTACGAAGAGTTTAGGGACTACAATGGATTTTGTAAAAAGTTTACTGCTACATTTGCTTCAGAGGAAGCAAAACAAAGACAATTGGACGTCTTGAGAAATAGAAAGTACACTAAAGGCTCCAATCAAACCATGGAAGAGTATGCGTGGGGAATCTATGCAGGGTTTAAGAATCTTTCTCCAGTACTCATAGAAAGTGAGGTCTTGAATTTGATAATTAAACAGATGTCTTATAAAGTCAGACAACTTTGCCTCGTTAACCCACCGAGGACAATGGAAGAGTTAACGGCATTCCTGAAGAGATATGAAGTGAATGAGGAGGCCGAAAGCTGGAGAGCAGATTGGTTCAAGAGAAATTAAGCTGAGAACAGTAATAATCGAAGGTTTAGAAATCAGCAACCAATAGAGAGAAATACAGCAGTGAGACATGTCGACCGAGAAAACCACGGACCTGCGGAAAGAAATATTAACAATAACGTCCGTAACCATGAGGAAAAAAGGACAGGTAATAATGGTTAACGTCAAACTAGGGAGTTTAGAGAAAGGACGTGGTATAGAAGTCGTCCTAATAGACAAGAACCAAGATCTGATCCCGAGACTAGAGCACCAGAAGGAGGTTATGTCGAGAGAAGAAGAAACTCAGCATCTCCTCCCCGAAGAAGAGTCTATAATTCTTCTAACCGGCAATTCGTGACTTCAGGATCTCAGCCATATGAATCAGAGTTACCGAGGACCTTTGAGCAACAACAAGCTGTTGATCAGACTCGTCAGTTCTATTGGAGCGCTCCAGTAGTTCCCACTAACCAAGGTTTAAATGGGAATCTTGCTTAAGTTCCGTTCCGCTTGGGCAAGGAAGTAGTAAGGAACGATTAGTATCCAATGGCGAAACTTTGAACAGGGCTTACGAAATCCATTACAGCTACTCCTTAACCAAAATAGAAGAGAAAGCTGTGGAAGAAGGGATTAAGAGATCTGTTGAATTAACTACTTTCCATAGAACGCCCAAAGTTAAAGCTCAAGTTGCAGACATTCCTGTCGTTTGCTTACTCGACACTGGGAGCGAGGCTTCGTTGATAAATTTCGACATTTGGATGGAACTACTTGAGAAGTACAAGGGAATGAAACTACAGAAGGATCCAGAAATTCGAATAGTTGGAGTAACCGGTGCGAATCGGATAAGGATTTGTGGGAGAAGGAATATTAGCATTAAATTTAGAGACCAGGAGTTGAACACTGAAGTATTTGTGATAAAGAATTTAGGTGTTAATGTTTTACTGGGCATGCCGTTTCTTAAACCCTATGGAGCCAATATCTGTTTGTTGGAGAACGAGTTGACACTGGAAAGTAGCTGCACCTCGCTTACTGTTAATATAGATTACGACGGAGGCAAGGAAGCCAGAGTAAACGTCGCTGTGTTGGATAAGTGGAGTGCCAGTGAAGATAAAATTAGGGAAAAGGTTGAAGAAAGTCAGTTCTTGTCCAAGAGTGAACAGGATAGTTTGTTCCATTTGCTTATGAAATATCACCATGTATTTTCAGAAAGACCTGGCTGTGCTAGAGACGTTCAGTGTGAGATATGGTTGAAGGATTTAGAGCCAGTGTTTAGGAAGCCTTATCCGATCCCTGTTGCCAAGCGTGAAAAGGAACTAAATCTATTGAAGGAATGGGGAGTCATTCAACCTACGAATTCTGCCTATTTGAATCATTTAATTGTAGTGGATAAACCTCAAGGACAAATACGCCCGTGCATTGATTTTCGCCAGCTCAACAACAAAATGATAGTTCCAAGAAGTTCCGTCGAACCCATTCATCAGTCTTTGCAACGTTTCCGAGGATCCAGGTACTTTTCCAGCTTGGATCTCACGTCTGGCTACCTTCAGGTAAAAATACACCCTAGCCACAGAAAATACACGGCTTTTTCTTATCGAGGTCGCTTATATGAATTTACTCGGATGTCTTTTGGACTTTCGAATGCGGTCAGCACTTTTGTCTCAGTCATGCACAAATATTTTGGTCCAGAGAGTGAGGAGTATCTTACCGTGTATTTGGATGATTTACTTGTTCACTCCAAGACGCTTCTAGAGCATTTACAGCATTTACAATTGGGCATAGAACGATTGAGAGAATGTGGAATAACCATTAAATTAAGGAAATGTGAATTTGTCAAAAAAGAGATTAGCTTTTTGGGGCATATAGTATCAGGAGAGGAAGTAAAACCTGACCCCGCTGGTAATGAAGCCATTTTGAGATTTCCTCGACCAACTTGTAGGAAGGACCTCCGGAAGTTCTTAGGTCTTGCTAATTGGAGAAGAAAATTTTACCCTGGATTAGCACAGGACGTAGAGCCCTTAAGTCAACTCCTAAGGAAGGATGTTACGTGGAGCTGGGGTGAAGAGGCAGAACAGGCGTTCCAGAAAATTAAGATTACGTTAGTTACTACTGGTGCATTGTCTCAGCCAGACTTTAATTTAAGCTTTTGTCTACAGTGCGACGCCTCTGCTAAAGGGTTAGGTTGCATATTGTTCCAAGAACCAGAAGGTGGCGAGAAAATTGTAAATGTTATCCAATATGCAAGTCGAAAGTTGAGAAACAATGAGAGACACTATTCTATCCATGAACTGGAGTGTCTGAGTATCATTTTTGGTGTGGAGAAATTTTCAGTTTATCTAAAATTCCAATCATTTAAAATATACTCAGACCACAAGGGACTTGTCTGGTTAAAAAACTCTCAGGATCTTAATAGCAGGTTAACTAGATGGGCTTTGAAACTACAGGCTTACCAATTCCAGATTATTTACGTCAGAGGAAAGGATAATGAGATAGCTGAAGGCTTATGTTCTCTCGGTTATATGCTCCTGGTCAGGAGATATAATTGAGAGGGTTGTGATTGTCTTGAGATATACCGGAATTCGGGGTCGGCCGATAGACTGTTGGTAGTCAAGGTTTGTGACCCTGGTCAGGGTACACCTTTTCTTAATCTGTGGTCACGGATTAATTTTCGGTTCTCTGGTCAGAGGCTGAAAAGAGAAAAGGAATTTGGATACTTAACTGGATATCGACACAACCTAGTGGGAAGAAGGATTGTCGAATGCTTATAGAATCTTGGTCAAGATCTATAAGTGGATTGAGAACCTTTGACCCAGAATTACGAGGGACATTACATCGAGGACTGAAGCAGCCGGATTAACCCGAACCTTGAGCTGAGGAGACTCAAGACCCGAAGAGATACTGAGCGTGACGCCGATGCTCAATAGACCAATCAAACCAAGTACGATCCAGGGCGGATCCTTACACAATTAATATTGAAGAGGCATTACAAGGATTTGTTGGTAGACCATATGTATCACTGGTCGATATGTCCACTGGATTTCACCAGATTTTGTTGTCAGAGTCATCTAAAAAGTATACTGCATTTTTGTTTGAAGGTAGACAATACCAATACAAACGTTTAGTATTTGGAACATGTAATTGAGTGCAAGCATTTACGATGGCAATGACCAAGGTATTAGGCGACATTCTGTCAGAGAATGTTATTATTTATGTTGATGATTTATGCATTAGAAGTGAATCTTTATAAAGTCACAGAGAACATTTAAGAAGTGTATTCTCTGAATTAAGATAGTCTGGTATGACTATCGTACTTGAGTCACATTATAAACAAAACAGGTATAAGAGTAAATTCAGAGAGAGTAGGGGCTATTCTCAATCTTCCTACTCCGAAAGATGTAAAGACACTTCAAAACATAATAGTTTGTTTCTCTTGGATGAGAAGATTCATTTCAAACTTTGCTACCATATGTGCACCTTTATATGAATTGTTAAGGAAAGGTAAGAAATACATATGGACTAAGAAGGAACAAGAGAGTTTTGATTTGCTGAAGTAAGAACTTTCTAATGATGCTAAACTATTTCATCCTGATTTTAATCAAAGGTTCTATCGTAGCGTTCCAACATGAACGCGGGGATCTTAAATAGGGATGTAACTTACCCCTCCCGATTAGTACTATTGATGATAGAGACAGCCCTGAACGGGCAGGTACAAATATCTAACTTATCATTAAAATAAACTCATGATTCGGTTTAGACTGAAGTGAGCAATGCGAATGGCAGAATGGGGTGTAGACTAGCTTACCCTGTTCGGTTTAGAAATAAGACCAGTAGCTCCTGCTTCTCCGATGATTCCAGATTAAAAGACCTCGTGTCCCTCTCATGCGCACCTATTTAAACCCTCGCTTGGCCTCTCGTCACCTCTTGCCAAAGGCCAGTGTTCTTACCATTTCCTGTGAAAGGCTTACCCTACACATTTCTGAGCAGGAGTTGACAAGATCTGCCAGGGTCAATATTTCTTAATCGAACGGATATGCTACGCTATGTCCAAGGAGATGCTTCTTTACTTGGCATTGGAGGATATTTGTATCAAATAATTGATGATGAGAAAATAATAATAAGATATGTAAGTCGTACACTGAAAGGTTATGAGAAACAATACACCATAACCGAGCTAGAATGTTTAAGTGTTTATTTTGTATTGAGAAATGTAATCAATATCTTTTGGGTAAAGAATTTACTTTAGTTTGTGATCATAAGTGTCTAACTTGGCTGAACCATTCGAAGAATTGGAACCCCCGCTTATTTCGTTGGTCCCTTCAACTTCAAAAATACCAGTTCATTGTAGAATACTGCAAAGGATGTGACAATGGTCTAGCGGACTTATTGTCCAGACAATTTTCAGAAAGGACCATTAATTAAAGGCTCGCAAGGAGAAAGGTTTCTTCTAACCTTACAAGATGCTAACACTAAATATCTGTTCTCTTATCCAATGAGGTCAGGTACGGCCAACAGTATTGTAAAAGCATTTGCTAGAAGTATATGTCTGGCATTTTGGCATTCCACACAGGTTGGTCAGTGATAACGCCACGGTGTTTCATTCTAACAAATATGTGGACACTTTAACAAGCTTAGGTATAAAATTGGTGTATACCCCAATATATCACCCTAGTTTTAATTTGGTTGGGAGTATTCATTCTGAACTCAACCGGCTCATGCGTGTGTTTTGTAAAACAACCACAAAATTGGCCGAAATATATAGATGTAGTTGTAAGCTTAATAAATGATAGCGTACACACACAGCTAGGATTTGATCCCTCAGAGTTACAACTAAATAGAGATCTTAACTCATGTAATTTGAATCATTTTAATTTACTGCCTAATGAAAATTCTCTGTGGAAAGATATGCTATACATGGCTTTTGTAATTGGTTTCCAAGGAAGGAAGAAAAGAAATGACGGGTACAACTTGCAACAAGAAAATAGACCTGAAGTTAAAATAACAGACCTGGTATTTGTAAAAACCCATTATGTTAGCAGTCTCCTAGAAAATCGCAATAAAAAGTACTGTGAGGTCTATGAAGGTCCGTATATGGTAATTGACAAACAAGCAACTAATATATACATTGTAATAGATATGAAAATTGGCAATATCAGTGGTAACTATGACAGTGATAATCTAAAAATCTGGAATTGTTCAATTCGAAAGAGAAGTTTTTATTTAAACCAATTGGAAAAACTACATTCAAAATTGTACAAAGTTTTGTTTGGGTACATAAAAGAAAGATTTTCTTTAAAAGTATTTATATTTATTTGTTATTTTTATATTTTCTTTAACATACGAGGGTCACTATTTATATTTTGAGCCTTGGAAACACTGATTGAAGTTAGGCGAGATTTGACGTTTGCACGGAATCGTCTGGCATTATTTACCATAACGTACTTCAAATGTTTTGTCAATAGCTTGATTTGTGTTGTTTATGTTGCCTTGGAGATTGCGCGACAACAATAAAATGGAATTAACTCGTGAACATTTTCGTGCGATGATTTTTTACGATTTTCAACGTGGATTATCAAGACAAGAGTGTATTGATCAACTTACTTCCACATTTGGCGATGAAGCCCCATCCTTTGCCACTGTGAAACTCTGGTATAACGAATTTAATCGTGGCCGCCATTCGCTCACCGACGAGATTCGCGAAGGTCGTCCAAAATCAGTTGTTGTTCAAGAAAACATTGATGCTGTGCAAAACCTAATACTGCAAGATCGTCATATGACTTACTGTGAGATTGAGACAACCATAGGCATTAGTTCCACCAGCATATATAAAATATTACATGATCATTTAGCTGTGAGAAAGGTATGTTCTCGTTGGATCCCACATAATTTGACAAAAACTCAAAAAGACGCTCGCGTCAATTGGTGCAAACAACTGCTCAATAAATACAATCGTGGTGCTTCAAAAGACGTATATAAGATTGTAACAGGTGACGAATCATGGATATATGCATATGAACCGGAACATAAACAGCAGTCGACTGTATGGGTCTTTCAAGGTGAACACAATCCAACAAAAGTTGTTCGCGCTCGAAGCACATCGAAACAAATGGTCGCCTGTTTTTTCGGAAAAACTGGTCATGTGGCAACTGTGCCTTTAGAGGAACGTAGAACGGTCAACTCTGAATGGTAGACAACGATTTGTTTGCCAGAGGTCTTCGGTCAAATACGGAAAACAAACAAACGCCGTCGGATCATTCTTCATCAATACAATGCCAGCTGTCACACATCTCGTCTAACAACCGACTTTATGAACAGTCAAAAAATCGAATTGATGGGTCATCCGCCGTACAGTCCTGATTTGGCACATAATGACTTCTTCTTGTTCCCGAATGTCAAGAATAAATTGCGTGGATAACGGTTTTCGTCGGCGGAAGACGCCATTGATTAGTTCAAAAACCATATTATGGAGGTGTCTCAAGAAGATTGGAAAAACTGCTTTGACAAATGGTTTGAACGAATGCAAAAGTGTATTGACCATAAAGGAGAATACTTCGAAAAACAATAAAGCAGTTTTCAATGCCAAGTTCCTGTTTTTTCATTGTTAGGCTCGAAATATAAATAATGACGCACGTAGATGTTGTTGTATTGATTATAACCAGTGTATTTGACCATTATGTATACAGGCTTAACTGTAACTACATAAAGTATGAGTGTAGATAACAATGTGTAAATTATAAATGGGTATTTTGTAAAAATTTCACTTGCAGGAAATTTTTCTCCCAAGAGAGGGGAGTTATGACAGTTGTATCATTTGAATAATTTTGTACTCGAGTGTACTGAGGTAGGAGCTTCGGTGTGACGTAGTGGACAACCTCCGAGCTCCTCATGCATCGCGGCTCGAGCGAGGTGGGAAAGGGGAGGTGCTAGCATTTGAAACGGCTGATCTCTTGCCGTCGGACTGGGTATTGGGCAGTGGCTCGACGTTTGTACGGGGTGTAATACCTGCAATTACTTGTTTGTGTTTAATAAATATTAAGTCATGGAAACTGATTCTCATTACTTCCCGTCGTCATAGTTGTTTTTCTAGACCGATATATTTTTTTTACCTTCTGACACCTATGAAGATTCTTATGGAATACATTATTGGGATGGAACTCACAGAAAGGAGAATATTTTTGTATTAAAAACTTAAGGTGCGAATGACGTGTTCAATCACACATTTTATCTCAAAATTTTTCATCTTCGAAGTTTTGCATGCTGCTCCACCGTCAACCGAGCATTTATTATCTGGACATATAGTACAAGGGCAAAATGAAATTGAAAAACAACCACCAGATTTGCAATTATAAACGATTCGATGTACACTTCTCTAAATGATATTTGTTCGCCCTGAAAGAATTCTAAGTCCAGAAATCGTTAATTCGGCAACATAGCTCTGGAGAACCAGGAAAGAGTATCCAAAGCTACTGCAGATTCCTCTACGCGGCGAGAATCCACGTCGTGAATGATTTACAGTCTTGTTTGTAACAAGAAGTCAGAAACTATGTTCGTCCAACATATTAATAGAGAACAAAAAGGAAAACTCAAGTATGAGGAATAGTTGAAGAGAATACTTGCGATTCGGCATGTTAAAATTGGGATTAGAGAAACTGTTTTGAGGTTGGAAACAATGCACTCGCTTATGGTCCACCTGGAGTTAATCTCTGTCAAGTTTTAATACAAAAGGGTATAATTTTGAGAACTTTATGGAAATTCTAATACAACACCTTTGCAAAGTTCTGTGAAATGATCGAAAAGTAACAATTCTCGTAATTTCCAGTGAAAATGTATTCGTAGGATAGAAAAGTGTTAGTTTGCGCAGTCATCAACACGTTTCAAGCCATTTGCTACTAGCGAAGTTTTAGAGTATTGGTAAAGTACTCGCGTCTCAGATATACTTTTCCTAAAAATTAAGTGTCGCCGGTTCAAAACGTTTTTTGTAAGTATGGTATTCAGATATGTTGAGTATGGAGTTCAGTAATTAAGTTGAATAATTTAGTTTCAGAATGTTCGCAAAATGTAATTCGGTTTGGAATACTTATGACGAATGTTTCCAGCAGCTCAATGTTCTTTGTGTTTATTTTTTTCAGTAAGGTATACAATTCAGAGAAAAGTTTTATTTCAAAGCACTAAATTCCCACTCAACATAAGCATGCTACTGTACATGTGAAAAGCCTGAAATTACGAGGAGAATAATTCACACAAAATATTATTGATTATCATTACCATTCATTCTAAGTAATTATTTTATATTATTATTTGAAAAACAATAGGAACATTCATTAATTTGGCTCGATAAATACCTAAATTGTTATCGTATTCCAACAGAAAGTATTTGGCAAAACAATGAATTTCCTGACTAGTGCTGGAAAGTTGGTTAAGAACACAACTATTATTTTCAACTGAAATATTTGGCAATGCATTAAATTGGGTACTACTTTACTATAGGTGAGACAACTATAAATCATTTATTTCACACTTTTTTATATTGCTAACGTACTATTCTACATTCTGGAACATTTCTTTAGGTGAAATAATGAATTTCTAACGAAAATAATATTTATTTCTTACATTAACGACTACTTACTGTTTGTTCTTCCTTATTTCCACACACAATATGGCGATAGGTTACCCGTTCATTGCGCGTTGTACCAGTGTTTTGTCGATTTGGAGTGTGCATGCAGTGTTGCAACCTACATTTGTTTTAAGAAAATAAAAACACTTCACGAAATTTTTTTACGAAAAAAAGTTCAATTTTTGACATAAAGAGTAATTATGAAACCATTGACGTTAGCCCCAAAAACCATTGACGTTAGCCCCAAAAACCATTGAGGTTAACCCCAAAAACCATCGACGGGTAGCCCCACAAACCATCCACGGGTAGCCCCAAAAACAATTGACTTTGCCCCAAAAATTCACGATAGCTCCAAGAACCATCCCGTGGACGAGGTATTCCTATGAGGTTAGGTTAAGCCTGTTGGGTTAGGTTCGATTAGGACTCATTTCGTTCAATTTAGCATAGCTATACGGACAACATCGGTTTTTCCCGATGAAAGAAAATACACGGAATTCTTTTGAGTTTTAACTTTCCACGTGCTGCATTCCACTTATTTACTTCAAGATTCCGTGTTGAATTACAAATTCCAAGGCATCTTCCACACCCTGCATCAACTTCACGACGCATCCTCGACACGTCATATTGTGGCGATAACACGGCGTGGTTTGAAACACTGAGTATGGGGTTAACGTTATCTATCACACGGAACATTGGAACATTGTGCTCTCGTACAGAAAGCAAATGGCGGCAGCAGCAATAGCGCGTCGGAAAGAGATTTTCGTAGAAAACCACATACATTCGCATTAAAATGGATCAAAACTACATTCCAGAACTTCAACAACGCTACAGAAAATGATTTGCGTAAGTACTTTCTCCTGTAAATTTGAAGAAATCCGTCTCACGTATAGTAAAGTGTTACCATTAATTGTGTTACATTTATATTTCCTGTAACAAACTTAAAATGCTTTGTGTGAAGTCTACTTTAAGATTCCCTTGCTAGCCTCTGTTATTGCTTTAATCAGTACATTAAAATAAAATTAGGCACAATATTAAAATAATATATAATGTTCATTTCGCCAACAACAAACATATTTTCAGTGGCTGACCGTCTACTGTATCGTGGAAGATCCATTCTCAAAGGAGGTGATTGATTTAAACAAGAAAAGATGCAGTGTACGTTAAGTAACCTTGAAGTTAATATAATGAAAACTAAATTAGCACTTGTCCTCTTCCATGGCCGTGCGGTATAAGACGTTGTGCTTTGGGCTCCAACTGCCGGACGGTATAGGTTCGAGTCCGCCTGGGTTCAGTCTCTGGGCAGGGTGGCAACCCACAACCGTGAGGAAGTTAGGGAGCTACCAGTGAGTAACGTAACCCGGTCTCGGAAATCTTTTAAAACGGCCGGATGTTCGACGTTCTAACACCACGTCACTCTACACCTCTAGGTAGAATTGTGGGAGGGGGACTGGCAGCCGGGAGGTAGGCCCAGGTCCTTTTGAGGGCTGTCGAGCCATGTGTTATTATTATTATGAATTAGCACTCAACTGCATTTATTCCTTTGCTTCAGTAGTTTGAGGTTCAAACATCCAAATATAGGGTTTTATCGAATTATTCAACGAATCTCTTCGAATTTATTAATAAAATCTAGCTTTCATTTTCAGTGAGTAAAATATTTTAGGCCATTTTTAAATTAATTTTAAGGGTATTCTACAGTCATCAACTTCCAAGCCATAGCTATGACTAAGCTATCTTCCCTATCTTTATTCACCTGCCACGTGGCATCAGATTGTCTGCTTCAATTTAGATACAGATACTTTTCAATTTAATGGAAACACCTGGAGGTGGAAACACGTCAGATGACTGGGTTGGCAACGGTCAGGCGGCGACCGCAGCGCCGTTCTGTTGGTGATGGTGTGGTGGGGCAACCTCCGTACTAAGTGAGGAGCAGTAGAACGGCAGCGTGCAGTGAACTGAGCTAACGATGATAGTCCAAAATGGACGACCTCTCTGATTTCAAAACGGGGCAAATTGTTGGGACTCGGTAATGTGGTGCGAGCGTGATGAAAGTTGCAAGTGTGTTGGGTGTGTCGTGAGGGACAGTGTCCAAGGTGATGACGGCCTACACAACTCACGGCAAAACCACATCGGCGAAGAGGAACGGTGGTCGGAAGAAAATCCTGAGTGACAGTTCCCGCCGCGCATTAAAACGGATTGTCACTACGAACCGTTGTGCGACTGCGGTGCAAGTGACGGAGGAACTCAATCAGCACCTCCTGAGCAATCAGCCTGTGTCAAAAATCACAGTCTGCCGCGAGTTACATTACATGGACATATGGAGTAGGGTTGCACTGGCAAAACCACTGATAAGGGACGATAATGCTTTAGCTTGACATAAATGGTGCAGCGAACATGCAACATGGACCGCTGATGACTGGACGTATGTGATATGGTCGGATGAGTAAGCGTTCACCTTATTTCAAACCACTGGCTGTGTTTGTGTCTGTCGGACGCCCAAAGAATTTTATGATCCGCATTGTCTCCTACCAACCGTTGACCATGGCAGAGGTTCTGTGATGCTGTGGGCCGCAATATCCTGGTTTTCTGTGGGTACTGTGCTGACGCTAACCAGTGGCGTCACTGCCCTTTATTATGTCGTCATTTTAGGGATCACGTGCATCCGATGGTCCAGATGTTGTTTCTGGGCAATGATACCATATTCAAGGATGATAATGTCCTCACTAACGCAGCTGGAGCTGTTGAGGCGTGGTTTGAGGAACACCGGGAGGAAGTTGAATACCTCCTGCCACATCCCCGGACCTGAACATCTGAGGTTCGTTTTGGAGACATAAATCCGACGCAGATGTCCTCCATCATCTCTCATGGAACTGAGTGCTGCACTGAACGAGGAATGGTGTAATATTCCGCTTGCTACCATTCACGACCTCTATGACTCCATTCCAAGTTGCATCAGAGCTCTTCTGAGGGCGAAAGATAGCCCAACGCCATATTAATCTGGAAAGTTGGACTTTTTTCAGGTGTTTCATGAAATTGATAAGTATCTGTACCTGTCTGGAATTAAAGATTTCCAAGTCTTGGAAGAAATATTTCGTCAAATGCTTCTCGCCTTCCAAAAAATTATCTGCTGTGGTTGGGGATCGATCTTACGACCCCTGTCACACACCTCGATCACGATATCTGCTACACTACAGGCGCCACTTTCTTCTTGTGCCACTAGTACTGAACATGTAGTTTAATAAATGACAGTCCACTATTTAGGTCAATTAATTTAACATTTAGTATCCATATTTCTCAAATCACACAACATGAAATTGTAAATACCCATTTGGGATAGTAAGGTGTATTTCTCCCCCCCCCCTCTCTCTCTCAATCAATATATGTATATAATTTCACTTTTGCCTCTGAGTTAAAAAAAATTCTTGTGTTTGGTCGTTCTTCTTTCTCCAACATTTCTCAGTAGTTCGAACATCTGAACACACGAACGCAGTATTTGCACATGTATGAGTAATTCCCCGCAAGTTTCACACAACTAATAGTGAATACGAATACGAGATTTGTTAAACTAAATGACTTAATTGCTGACCGTCACTTTTTAAACTGCATGTTTAGTACTAATGGCACCTGTGGTGTAGCTGTATTGTGCTCAACGTGTGCGATGGGTCGTAAGACTTTTCACGTGTTGCAGACATTACATATGTAGCATGCCCAGGTTAAGTGAAAAGTTAGTGCTTTGAAATAAATCTCTTCTCTGAATTGTATAAAAAAATAAGAAAAAATGCATTGAGCTCCTGGAAATTTTCGTCAAATTCCAAACTGATTTACATTTTGTGAACATTCTGAAACTAAATTTTTCAACTTAATTACTGAACGTGTTACGTTCCACCGTTTATTCTGAAAGGATCAACTTACTTTTATTCCTCGACGGCTAGCATGAGACTTATCAGCCTACTTTGAAGCCCTCGGGTAGTGGGAAATCAGATAAGGATATGTTAACTTAAACCTTGCTAACTCTTGCACACCACAAATATATTTAGATGTCCGTTAATGTTAATATATTACACTTGCACTCGCAATTAAACTCCTTATTACAAACAAAATTGTACTAAGATTATAATAGTTCTTGGCTACACCAATTAACACATTCACATTTCCAAAATCACTTCCATTATCCAGCAACATTTATCATATCTCTCCCCTCACAAACCACAATCAAATCTTTTTAAGGTTAGTCCATAACCATAACAGACTACCCAATTGAACAAAACAAATTACGTCATCATAGATAATGAACATATTAAACATATTAAACATATTAAACACTTAAAATGATACAATAAGTGGGTGCGTGTCAAACTCCATACTCAATGTATTTGAATGCCATACAAAAAAAGTTTAAAAAAGTATGGATGGTCGTGGAATTGAAACTTCAACCCTTAATTTATTGGGAAAAATATATCTAAGACGCAACTACTTTACCAATACTCTGCAACTTCGCTTGTAGCAAATGGCTTGAAACGTGTTGATGACTACGCAAGCTACCACTTTTCTAACCGACGAGCACATTTTCACTGGAAATTGCGAGAATTGTTACTTTTCGCTCATTGCACAGTATTTGAAAAGGTGTTGCTATATTTTATTTTCATAAACTATTCGTAATTATGCCCTTTTGTGTTCAAATTTGAGAGCGATTTCTTACAGTTGGACCACGAGCGAGTGCAGTGTTTCCGACCTCACAACAGTTTCTCTGACCCCAATTTTAACATGCCGAATCGCAAGTATTTTTTAAAAAATTATTCCTCATACTTGAGTTTTACGTTTTGTTCTCTATTAATATATTGGGCAAATATAGTTTCTGACTTATTGTCATAAACAAGACTGAAAATCGTTCACCAACGGGATTCTCGCCGAGTAGAGGGATCTGCAACCCTCGACCTCTTGGTTACAAGACTCCGAAGTCAGCCATTTCTATTTGTGTATCAAAGTTAATCGGGAATAGTACCGTGCATAAATACTAATCGGGTCTGAGAACACTTTATTATTTATAAAGAACATCATTTTCAGGCAATTGTACAACATTGGGAATCAATCTTAAAATGTGACAGTTGCCATTCATTTAATAGTTGTATCGATTAAGATTTTCCTATGTACCTAGGCAGATGAAGATTAACCCTCCGTAAATCGCGCGGCGGCACTGGGTCACTGGGTACCGCCTTTCTTTAAATATTCAATTATATTCCTTATCAGGGCAATAACAATCAGGAAAGCACTAGGTTACTTATCTTCACTATTCCCCTGAAAACATAGAGACGTTGGTGTCTTTTTATGTAGTTCATTCAGTTGCTTACACGCCTTTGAAGTGAGCGGTCCTCCTTTGGCGGCACTCATTTCTGCGCGCGGCAACTTTTCATATTTTAAATCACAGCACGCCAGCCATGGATTTTGGTGAAATAAGAAGAATTAAAAGACGGCACGTTGTTCGGAATGCAATTTATTTGTATGCAGAAACCATTGCAGTACCAATATGAAATGTCGGAGTTGTCAAAATAACAATATTGAAAAGTGACAACATTCGGTTCCTTATATTTGAGTCAGTATGTCTTTTCTTACTTGTACCTCGTAATAGTACGAGAAACAAATTGAGATTTGAACATTTAAAAAATATTTGATAAGTTTCTTCGAGGTGTGTTATCTACATTGGATTGCTTTTTCTGCGAGGCAGTAATATTTGGCAGAGAGTATTGGAACAAATAGTTCCTTTCTACGCCCACCTAAGTTGTACGATTTCAATTCGATTTTAAAAATACGTTGAAAATTTTGGAATAAAATACATTGATTTTTTTTTAAAGAAATACGTTGAACATTTTTGGAAAATTCTTTGATAATTTTTTGAATGGTGAGTTAATTTTTTAGTGTCTCCATTATATAACATAGTTTTAATTATTTTTAGAATAATATTTTGGTGCATTTGCTTCAAGTCTAAGCTTGTAATTCTATGTGACTCTCATTTTTTACTTGTATGATACTTTTAATGATAAAAATGTCAGAAATGGACATGTTTGTGTTTATCTATATTTCACCTGATTTCCAGCACGTGCTAGTGTAATTCAACCTCGATATGCATCAATAATTTACGTAAATAACGTTTGTTTTGATGAGGTGGCACTGAGTGCGGGACATTTGTGCTGCAATGAGGACGCGGATGATGGAGGGTTACTCAAAAGCGAGTAGCTATGAGCTAACACTAGCTCTATGGTTCGATCCCGACACCGAGTAACGGTGTTGTACGAATGTATGTTTCCAGGGTGTTCAGTAATGGAATTGGAGACTAGTGGTCAAATCCATAATTACTGGTGTAGTAATTTACATCTGCAATTTTTTCACACTTGCTGATCGCTGTTGCGTTATTTTTTCACCTCCTCTACTTAATGAGATTAGATATATTCATATCAATAACGCGAGAATTTTATGTGCTAATAAGTGCTCCTGCAGGAATTTAATTTAAACAGAGATTTATCAAAACAACCACAACACCAATGTAATAAGTCTCTAAATTTACGCGAGACACTCCTAAAAATTTTAACAGAGATTTTGTTGATGATAATTGTGCTTCTAACTAAGTAACTCTCAACCCTTGTTGATGGATTTAGTTTTTATTTTACTTCGCGTTTTGTGCATCTTGGCTAATTTGCGAAGATCGGGGTTAATGATGAAATTGATGAATAGACATTCACAAACAACCAAGTCCGAACGGGATTCGAACCCGGGACCCTTTGTCAACCTTTCTTACGCCACAAGGTTTATGTCTGCAGCAACACAGGAAACATTCCATCTGTCCCTATCCTCGTCAAGATCAATTTAATCTTTTCAATCCAAACCCATTGCCTTTACGTCCATCTCAACGTTGTCCCTTCATTTTCGTGTTGGCTTTCCATCAGGTTCCTCCACAAAACTCCTGTAATCTCTTCTTTTCTCTCCCATTCGTGCCACATGGCCTGCCCACCCAAATCTTCTTGATTTCGTTATTCTAATAATATCTGGACATAAATACAAATTATTCAGTTTTATATTATGTAACTTTCCTCTTTCAATGTAATTATAATTTTGCTTCTAAATTTATTTTTTCCTTCCATAAAATAGTTATTGTACGTACCATCGTCAATTGAAAATTCTACATGAATCGTGAGCTCAACATACTCGCTACCCATCCACACCTTCCTTTTCACACATCACTTACCTCTTGATTAACTTTTTGATCTGGCGGTTGCTTGCCGTCGGTGAGCTACAGAGAACAAGAGATGGCATGTTGAAAACCCACTCATTCCTGTTTCTCTCGACGGTTATCACGGTTGGGTTTTCTTGGAACTTGCTCCAGGACTTCATGATGATAACAACAGTTGCCACAACAGACAGGGTGAAAGCAACTGCCCACAGATACCTGCAAGAAGATATGACGTAAATGTTCAAAATTGCTGCTTACTCATATTTCTATTTGAATTTCCGTCATTTTCTTGGGATTCTTCCACTTTTGGCTAATATGGAGGTTGTAAATTTGAAACTGGCAACACTGTCAGGAATAGGTTATAACACCGTACATATGCCGTATCTGATTTTCGCACAACTTCAAGTGCATTTCTTGAGGAGATTGGAATGTGTCAGTGAGAACATGAGGAAAATTGTATCATCTTGGCAGAATTGGGCAAATATCAGATATAGCATAGTTTCTACAGGCTTGATGCAAATATTGACGACATTTTCTTTCATTATTTCCTCGGGCCATCTGGATTATTATCGTCAATCGCTGTCTCACCTTGACAGACATGTTTTAGAGCATCTCTCAAAATGTAGATCATTTCAAGCTCGAACACAGACAACAGCACTAGCTGCACCGACCACTTTTGGTACTACACAGGGGTCTCTCTCAAGCGTCAGGAGTAACCAACTATAAGAACCGGGGTGGTTTGCAGGGCATCTTCTTTGCTTATGCTTCGATACCTTGTCATCCTCTGTAAGCATCAAAAAGTGCCACGCAACCACATGTATAGATTAGTATCGATCCCCCACACATCATACTTCGATAAACCCATATCCTTCATGTCCAACTTGCCAAGGATAAATATATTCGTTTCCTCTACTATCAGGGGATGGGTATGGAGCTCGTAAAAAGTCAGTATACCATAAAAAGGTAAAGTGCTCCCCTGTGCATAGCACCATGCCATGAAGGCGTATAGGGGGTAACGCCCCACACTTTCTTGATCCGGTCGTGAGTGGAGGTGATGTGATCAGCATCACGCCCCTGACCTCCTTTACCCCCAGGGTTTCCCCCAGGTACCCATGTTATTCGAATCGGTTAGGGTGGAAAAATAGTGGATAGATAGATCTTCCTCAGATCAGGATATGCTTAAGTATGTGCTGCCTTCGGGTTTAAGAAGCCTAGAGTGTTGGTTGTTTGCCACTACACTATTTGATTTTTTTTTGAATAATCACATTTTAGTTATGAATGCATCGTTGACTTCCTGTCTGATCATATATGTATTTCGGTCGAGTTTCAGTATCTGTCTGGAATATCTCTTTCCTTCTTTTTTTTGTTATCTGCTTTCTAGATGTTTTTGTTTTGTAAGAGGAGGCAGTAATGTTTTCTTTACACTGTACGGGCTGGTAACGATACATACGAATCAGCAAACACGACAGAAACAATATTGAACATTAGAAAATACACATTTCAATTACATTATTTCATGTTATGCCAAGATTGAAGTCTATACTAGGGATGGCCAGATCCGGATCCGGTTGGTTCCAGATCCTAAAATTTTTCGGATTCGGATCAGCGGATCCAGAACTTTCGGATCCGGATCCGCTTTTGCCATCCCACATGAGCGCTTCTTTGGAAAGTAAAATTGTGTTTATAACATATTGTTATCTGCTAATATGCATATAATATACATACATTCTAAGGAAAGAGAAAGTATTTTCAACACAATGAAAGCTCCAAGCAACTACGGGGTAGGGATGCGCACGCGCACACACACACACGTGTGCGCGATTTATAATTAATACACTTACAAGGGAGGTCTAAGTCTCACCCTCCGATTTCCAAGAAACTTGACAGGTGTATAGAGGGGCCCAAAGAAAGAAATACGTGTTTTTGTGTTTCAGCTAAAAAAAAGAACGGTTTTAGGGGGCAAAAACCCCCTTAAATGTCAAGATGAAGACAAATTGACGCGGGGATCTGAATCCTGTGTGCCACTCCGATTTCCATGAAATTTAGCAGGTAACGGTGGAAGCGGCCCCGGCGCCCACCCAGCGTCGAATAACATGGGTACCTGGGGGAAACCCTGGGGGGTAATGGCGGTCAGGGGCGTGATGCTGATCACATCACCCCCACTCACGACCGGATCAAGAAAGTGTGGGGCGTTACCCCCACACCCCCTATACGCCTTCATGGCGTGGTGCTATGCACAGGGGAACACTTTGTATGGAGAAGACCAAAGGAAGAAGTGCGTGTTTTTGTGTTTCAGCTAAAAAACTGTTTTAGGGGGCAACCCCTTTTCAAATGTCAAGATGAGGAGAAATTGAAGTGGGGATCTGACCCCGAAACCACGTCAATATGGCATAGGAAGAAACAGGAGGCATAGGGCTCCTCTATACACCTGCCAAGTTTCATGGAAATCGGAGGGGGACACTTAGATAATCTCCCTTGTTAGTCTTACACTTTGTAATTATATAACACTGCATATATTATAATGTTTTATTTTAATTTTTAAAACTCTAACTGTAGAACAATTGTATAATTTTTGTATAACACTTCTATCTTGTTAAATGTGTTAAAGGTTTCATCCTGGAATGGAATGTCTCATATTATGTGCTTTTCCATTTCCAATACATTCGAATGAATACATATTCGTTTCAATGGCATTTACAAAATCACCTGTGACATTTAATGTTAAACAAGTAAGGTTATTTTTGTGCACGAATGTGTTAGCCGATGCGTAGCAAAGTATTTTAGGAACAACACTTGAAAAAAAGTCTTGAAGGACTAACTAATGAAATATTTCTTTGTAACGAAGATCATAATACCTTTTAATGTGTGGTAATATTATATTGGGATCCAGATCCGAAACTTTCGGATCCGGATCAGTAATTTTCGGATCCGGATCCGTAACTTTTGGATCCGGATCCGGATCCGTTTGGCCATCCCTAGTCTATACGCCATCGAGGGAATTGCAACTAAATTACCTTCACGTCATCCGGCGAAGGTCAGGATGTTTATTATTATATTTTATTGCTCAGACCTCATCTCAGGTTATTTTTTCGTTATGTGTAGCATGTCGTTAGTTATAGGTAAACATGGTAACTTAAGCCCTCAGAGTCGTTGACCTACAAAATACACCTCTGTTAATCGCCTCGTGTGGGTCAAGGAAAGGGGGAAGGGAGGACGATTGTAGTTTTTGGTGTAATGACCTTAGGTGCAGACGTGTATTTACCAAGAACCCCTCCTCGTCAATTTCATCAAAATAACCATCCTTCATCCTCATAGTCGCCATTAGCCAAAATAGCCTTGCATTTCCTTTTTACAATTTTCGTAGTGAACGTCGCACACCCTGAGCTTCCATATTTTCTTGCAGATTATCAAAAACAAACTGCCTGACTCATGATCCCCTCTGTGTCATTGTTCTCTCCGATTATTCAAAGTGCCTCACTCTCGCATATTCAAATACGCACGACTTCGCTAACAACTGAAGGGGGTACATGGCACATTTGTGATTAAAACTGTAAGTTTAGCTCCGATTGGGCCACACTCGCTCGTTGTCCGTGCTGAAGTTATTTATGCTCTTCGTTCTATCTGGGTTCGAATCCCTTTGGGGGCCGGGGGCTGAGCTTTTGGACGACACCAAGCTTTCCACAATACTGTTTGCAATCATACCTTCCCTAGAAAGCACAGTGCAGTAAACGTTCTTTATCGATGCTTCAAGTCACGCAATGAGATTTATTTGCCAAATCCATTATCACGTCACATTCTTGTCCATGTCAGAGACCCATCACTTGTTTGGAAAAAGAGAGTATGAAATATGTTATTCTCTAGGGTCCAATCCATACGAAACAGCAAACTCAACAGAAAGATTATTGAACTTAAGAAACCCGTGCTTGCAAATCTCGTACATTAACAGTATTTCATGAGTATAAATCTCCGCATTCTGAAAGTGGAAGGGGAGAGCAAGCGTGGCGAATAATTTCTCTCTTCCGCTGTCAGTGTAAAAGGCAGAAACAACATTACGTTGTATTACCTTCAAACCTTTTCAATAAGCGCCACATTAACTGTAGCTTCACTCTCGATTAGCCTACTATACAATTCTTCAGGCAGCGTATGGAATCTTGAATTCACAGATCATTTTACGATGACAATACTTTCTGATGTCATGTTGTTGGTTTCTTGAAAATAATAAAAATACATTTTCACACACCGTAGCTTCCAAAAATTCTACCTAGTGACTTTTTAGTGTCTGTAAGAAACGGAGGGAGAGGCTTTAAATACAGTTAGAAAAAGTGTAGAGAAGTGTGTTATCAGAACGCGCCCTTCACGTGATGTGGTACGGTAGTGCATATCAGGAAGTAACAAGAACACACAGGCTGGAAAACGCGGTTAGCATAATCTAATATATAGAGCAATACCTCAAAAGATTTCTCAAATTTTTTCAAGGGGGAGTACCCATGTAGGTTTTTAAAACAATAGGGGACAACAACAGAAATATAAGATTCCAGTATTTTCTGAGGAGTCGAACTAAGGACACCCCTTCAGATCTGTAAGCATGAATTAGATTGGAGAGTAGCAATTATAGTGGTCCACTTAGATAAATTATCTCAACTTATATAGTGACTTCTAATTCACTAGATACGACTTTTAATTCATGATATCGTAAACCACATGTTCTCCACAATTCGTCTAAAAAAAGCTAATCCGAGAATTAAGCAATGGTATGATGCAAAAGGAGGATTGTAGATGATATCGTGAGTTAAGGTGTCTCATCCAATCCATCAAAATGCACTTGTTGAAATTCGAAAGGCAAATCTTGCATTTTTTTCTTGAAATACACATTTCTTTTATATAGATGTCGCAGTTGTGGAGTCCATTCTATATTTCACTAACTGGGTTATTTTTATGCATGCTAAAAAACTTTATTTAAGAAAGCCGACACCTCTCCAAAAGCAAATGTTGTTGTTGCGGTTACATCGATACATGTTTTACTCCCCCTCGTTCTCTCGTGCACGGCTGCTGTTGCCAAGAAAGAAAATAAATAGATAGCTTGCATCTTATGTATGCACGGCTAAGTGGGCGGCACAAAGACAATTTCATTTAGTTCGAGAAATAGAATAAAACAATCGCAATAAAGCCGTAAAACTATAGGCAAAGTAGGTTAAGAACAAGAGTAAAAGGGGATGAAATACGTGAAAGTGACCGGGACGAGGTCGGGAAAAAAGCCCCAGCTTGTAAAAAGTCCCCGACAACAAACTTTTTCTAACATGCCATTTTCTTTCGGCTAGTTCACTCAATCTCTAATATGCTTTATGTTTTTTTTTCTGTTCTTGGGCAAAGGGGGCCACAATAAGAAGAATAAAAAGATCGTAATGAAAAGTCCCTCATCTTGTGCTACGACATATAGAGTCTGAGCCCTCGTACTAAGAGTGAGATTCGTACTGAGGATGTCGTCCCTCGAACATACGAAAGGCACACAATAAACAAATATCATAATATACTACATCTAGGGGCCCTCCCAGACATATAGAGTCTCGGTAATGAGACGTGGCGAGTGGAGGCGTATTTTTCTCTTGAATTGAGTCAGTTGAGCGAGTCAGATCATCCTCGCTCAGGGCAAATGGCGTTCGATCCGGAGCTCAAGAGCAAGGTCCAACATAGTCAGATTTCAGGCTTGTTCCAGTCCCCGTAGTTACTACCTACTCTTGTTTGTATATTGTTATTGCTGATCCAATTTTTTAACCACGCACGTACTTGTGAAACGAGGTGTGGACGTGTCAAACATTTACTCTTTTCTTTACATTTGTAGGAATTGATTGCTTGATTGATTGATTTGGTGTTTTTAAGTCCGCTTTATGCACATTAAGGCTAATTCGGACGGAACCTACATTTTGAAGTGGAATCGGAACCACTATGTCTCTCCACCGGGTATCCACCGAGTATCGAACCTGGGACCCCTTGATTTACAAGGCGACGAGAGGCTCATATATTTGTAGGAAGAATTATTTCTTAATACATTTGAATTCATATCTGAATATGGTAAAGAATAATATATTTTCTTTCTTTACAAATTTCTAACATTGTTTTTCGAAGTAGGTATTTTTCAAGTAAAGAATATTAAATAATTAAGTAATAAAATTCTTAATTTATCATGTTATTGGTCAAAGCTGTTTGAATTTTTTGTTACAAACTCAACAACAATAACATACACATTTCAGTACTTTGTGTTCAGTACAAAATTAATTAAATCTCCAATGCTCTTAGAAATTAACCTAATTCATATTTTTTAAAAAAATAATGTTCATACATGTTGATGCACTGAGTAACAAGCACTCACCAATTCAAGGTCGATGGAGAAACGAGGTTCCTGTTCTTAAATTTTATCAGATTTATCTTGCTGAATACACGTTCACAGTAAACATTTCAATGTAGGAGGGATAAAACAGCTAGTGCAAATTTTGACGTGCCGTAATTTTAGCGTACGGATCAAGGTCTGGATGTTCGTGCATGCCATGAAATTTCCGTACATATTCGGGCAGGACTCTACGGTTGGCAACGCTGCGATTTGCTACTTGATTTTCCTCCTTCGCTGTCGCTATGCGCGGCCCTGCTCCACAGTTAGCTGGGACAGAGTATAATGAAACATTTTTTCTGCAGGCTATCATCTGCATAGCTGCAGCACTCAGTATGAAGTGTTTTTGCGATTTGCGTCTGAAAGAAAGAAAATAAAACGGTTCCCAAGAAACTGAATTTCTGAAGATCCGATCGAGCCCTCATTTCAAGTACTTAAGTGTTCATCCGTACAGAAAGTTTCACGTGCTGTATGCATCCATGCAGAAGGTCTCCCGTATAGCTTAGCGGTAGCGTCGTAGCCTCGTAATCAAGGAGTCCCTGGTTCGATACCCGATGGAGGCACATAGTGGTTCGGATCCAACCTTATACTGTAGACGGAATACCGATTAGCCTTACTGTGCATACAGTGAACCTAAAACACCGACTCAATGATTCAAAGCATCCATTCAGGAATATTGATCAGCCCCTTCGAACATGCATTTAAACGAGGTTCATTTTTAATTCCATTTCATGAAAGGAAAATCTAATCGATGGTGGACCTACAGTTTAAATTCGGATCTGAAAGATGTTGTTGTACATTCACAGCACTTCATCATCAATACGATGTGAAGACTATAATTTTGTCATTCAGGATGAAGTTCAAAGTGCACATTGAAACAATACGCCACTGTGTATCCTTTTGGTTACTATTGGAGACAATGAAGATGAAGTGGGCCTGAAGGAAATTGGTAAGGATGATTTAAAGTGGACTGATTTTGCCCAGAATAGGAACAGATGAAACAGATTTGTTGGTTTTGCGATATGCCTCCTGGTTTAGGAATGCCAGATATTTGGTCAACTAAAGATGAAAACGTGAACACAGAGATTGTTACCATTTCTGATCTTTTTTCTCAGTGGCTTTATATACTTTTTGGTGTGGTAATCTAGATTTCTAAAGGAAAAGATACGAAATTTTTAGATTATTACATTTTTCTGATGGAGCTTCTGCTTAGTCAATATTCCGAATTTATTGCTTCATTTCGCAGATAAACATCAGTACACACCTTGAGTGACATTTTTTTTCCCTCCAAAAGGTCACAACGACAGAAGTAGTGGCATTTAGAGAGTTCAACGCCCTCATTTGGGGCTCGAATCATCATGTGGGGCTCAGTGTTGCCAACTCACCCCACGAAAATTTCACCAACTGATATTTTGAAGTTTTTTATGATGTATTTGAGGGCAGAGTTGGCAACACTGTGGGCCCACTGTAGCTTTTTATGTCTGGCAACACTGCCGTAGACAGAGTTGGCCTGTGGGCCCACTGTAGCCTTTTATAAGGGGGGTTTATTGCCCTGTTTACATCTGGCAACACTGCCGTAGACAGTTGGGTTCACTGTAATCAAAGGACCTGAGGGGTCCTGCCCTGTTTACATCTGGCAACACTGCCGTAGGAGTTGGCCTGTGGGCCCACTGTAGCTTTTTATGTCTGGCAACACTGCCGTATGACAGAGTTGGGTTCACTGTAATCAAAGGACCTGAGGGGCCTATGCACCTGTCTGCCAACTGCCGTAGGAGTTGGCCTGTGGGCCCACTGTAGCCTTATGTATTTGAGGACAGAGTTGGCAACACTGTGTTACTGTAGCTTTTTATGAGGGGGGTCTATGGCTTTTTTTTATATTTGCCTAGCCACTCTACAAAAATTCTACTATATGATTTTTCACAGGCTAAGCTAACCTACAAATAGTGGCAGCACTGACGAGGCTCGAATTATTATTTGAGGCTCGAAATCGAATTGCTAAATATAAAATAAAATAACAATGCCTATGAACCTGTTTGGCTTCAGGAAGCAGGCTATGGAGGTATCCGCCCAAAGCGCACCATCGCCACCTGCGAGCTGGGACCTGTTACCCCCCCTATCTAAACTCAACGGTTTGTTGACTATACACTTGAATAGGATCCTGACCCAGTACGACGAGGATGTGGGCAAGATTTTCTACATATTCAACAACAACTTGAATTATTACCAATTCCCCATCTCCGGCAAACTGCAGTTTGACATGAATCCCGAGAATAAAGGAGAGGCCAAAATTTCCTCCGGCAAGAACATGTATCGCATCAAACACGATAGGATGAACAGTACCACCACGTACGATGTATCTGCTGGCGATCGCCTGTACATAGAGCTCTTGGACGACTACGACAAACTCATTCCTCTTTTCATAGAAATGAAAATTAGCTATCCTATAATAAATAACAATGCCTAACGATATTTTTGGCCATACGAAACGCGACGACCATGGCGACGAGCTTCTCATGCTCGACGTCAGGGTCAAGAAGCTGCGAAGCGATCTGCAGGCCCTCCAGTCCACGCTCAACTCCAGCCTCCAGTCCGAGATAGCCAGCTTGCAGTCTCAGTGCTTGGACCCTGTACTCAAGATTGATGCAGAGCTAAAATCGCTGCTGCAAAAATACACCGACCTCGCGTCGATAGACAATCTCGACAAGCTGGCACTGAGTGTGGGCAATCTGCAGAACAAACTTCTGAAGCTGCAACAAACGCAAACCTCAGACGTTGAACAGCTGAAACAACGCTTGCAGGATCAAACAAGCAACATCCAGACCGAACTGCAAACTATCATCCAAAGCATTAAAACACAAGACGACTACGATCGCGTGAACGCTAGTATTGCTAAATTGCGCGAACAGTTTCAATCTTTCGAAATCCCTACGTTGGAAAGCATCAAGGCTGAGCTTCAAACGGATGCTTTGCATGCGGCCATCAACGAAGTAAAAACTAAACTCCAAACGCTGGAGGATTTTATCAACAATCTACCGTCGTCCAGCGAACTGAACGCCATTGCCCGTAGCGTGGCCAACATCAAAGTCCAACTTGAGACCTACGAGGATTTCGGGAAGCTGCAAGGCACCATAACCCATATTGAGGATGCTCTTGCTGTCATTAGAAATGATCTGGCGAACGTTCACGATGAGCTGGAAACTAAACTGCCGGGCATCAGGGATACACTGGCCAACGTCCAACAGCAAATCGCCAAACTGGAAAATCTGAATGCAGAATCCGAGTTGTCTCATTTCCATCACTTGATCGACGACATACAGACTAAGTTGGAAACCCTGCAACAATCTACCCCCACCCAGGATGACATAACACAACTGCAAGAAGGCATACGTGCTGCTGCCGATGCCTCCGAGTTGGACGCGGTGAAAAAAGCTTTGGAATCACTCCAAAACACGGTGGCCACCCTGCCTACCTCTCAGGAACTGAAAAGCGTGAAGAGAACTCTCAACCGAATACTCAAATCCGACGACATCAAAAACATCCAATCCGAAATTGAATCGATACGGGGGTCTGTCGCGACTTTACCTACCAACCAGAACATCATCGAGCTGCATGAATTGTTTGCGGAAATTAGAACCCAGGTCCACGACCTTGTAATACAGAGCTCCAAGTTGACGCTTGTAGAAAGCCTGCAGCAGATTATTGCCAGCGTGAAAGAGCAAATTGGGAGTATCGAGGCAAGTCAGGAATCGGCTATAGCTAATTTCAGCACCCAACTACATGACTTAAATGAAAAATTCAAGAGCCTTATTGTCGATGTAAAGATCAAACCAAACTACGACACTGTTGTTCACGCTATCGAGGAACACCTGGAATCGGTGAATGGAAGATTGGAGGATGTGGAGACTGAGGTTCGAACCAACGTAAACACTCTAAATGCCAGCATCGACAATCTCAAGTCTACGATTGTCATCGAACTGTACAGCATACCAAACAGAGAATTCTCCTCCCCTTTCAATCCAGGTTACAAACTCTACATGTTGACTCCTGCAAAAGCCTATCATCAATTTTTCCTCGCTGGCACACTTCAGTTCGTCAAGGTTTCCTACTGGTCTTTGCCTCACGCAACCCACTACCCAATTATGACCGTGACGAACATTGGCGACGAGCCTAAAATAAGAGGAGTTGAGCTGGTCGATTTCACACACCCCGAAAGTCGCGAGACTGCCTATGCCGAAGATGCCACTCAAATTATCGACATAGAAATAGGTGACAAGCTGTATATAGAAAACCCAGCATTGTCTGCAGCCAGAAATCCCATCCAGGCTATATTCTTATTTTCGCGCCATGTCTAGGCAGGGTATCGTGAACGAGCTGCATAAACCTGCACGACGAAACTACAAACGACTGGCGATGGTGACCAAACGCGTGGATGACCTTTGGCAGGCTGACCTTGTGGAAATGAGTAGCGGCAACCTAAAAAAATTACATAAAATCAACAAAGGATACAAGTATCTTCTTACTGTTATAGATACATTTTCAAAATTTGCGTGGGCTTTGCCCCTCAAGGCTAAAACAGGTGTGTGCGTAATGGAAGCATTCAAAACTATTTTCAATGAAAGTGGCAGGCGACCTCGATTTCTTCAAACGGATAACGGAAAGGAATTTTACAACTCGATATTTCAACAGTTTGTTCAGAAGCAAAATATTCAACATTACTCGACTTTCAGTCACATCAAAGCCAGCATAGTGGAACGTTTTAACCGTACTCTCAAAACACGCATGTGGAAACGATTCACGCTTCAAGGTAACCACAAGTGGGTCAATGTGCTTCCGGAACTCGTAAACGACTATAATCACAGTTTGCATAGCACGATACGCATGAAGCCTGCCGATGTCAGCAAGTCTGATGAGGCACGACTGATCTCTACTGTTTATTGCCCCAAGTACCGGCCCACTAACAAAAAACCGAAATTCAAAATTGGAGACCAAGTAAGAATTAGTAAATTTAAGCGCATGTTTGAAAAAGGCTTTACCAAAAACTGGAGTACGGAACTTTTCACTGTTGCTCGATTGTTACCCGGTAACCGTCACACGTATATAATAAAAGATAATCGCGACGAAATTTTGAAAGGGCGATTCTACGAGGAGGAACTCTCCAAAACAAAATACCCCAATACGTATCTTATCGAAAAAGTATTACGTAGAAAAGGTGACAAACTGTTGGTGAAATGGTTGGGACTCGAGGAAAAAAGTTGGATCGACGCAAACGAGGTGATTGTGTAACGGGTGCTTGGGATGTGGTGAGGCGATTGCCAGATTTTCCCCCGGAGCGTCAGGCTAGGAAAAACGGCGAACTGTTGCCGGACAACATTCGCTGCCTTATTGTCGGACCTTCAGGGTGTGGGAAAACAACTTTACTTATTGATAATTTTCTTCTTGCTCCCGACTGGTTAGATTGGAAGAACAGGCACTTGTATGTTTTTTCCAAAAGTTTGGAGCAAGCAAAATATCAACAGCTGACAAAACTGTACGAAGGGCTGAGCATAGCTACTTTCGCCTCCGAAGTAATGCCGCTAGACTGCTGCCACGAAAATTCGGTGGTGGTCTTCGACGATGTCATCCTGGAGAACCATAACGAAATTCGCAATTTTTTTACACAGGGGCGGCACAGAGGCATGGACTGCTTCTATCTTGCTCAGACTTTTTCTAAAATTCCCAAGCAGCTTCTCCGAGACAACGCTAATTTTATTTGCTTGTTTCGTCAAGACCACACCAATTTAAAACATGCTTACGATGATTATGTAGGCGGGGACATGAACTACAATCAGTTTTCCAAATTTTGCTCCTCATGCTGGAATCAAGATGATTTCGGATTCGCCACGATAGACATGACGAGGAAACCCAATGACGGAAAATACAGAAACAAAATAAACAACTTTCTAAACGTTGCGACGTTACAAGAAACGTCTTGACGTATTATAAATAACAAATGATGAAACGCAAACTCGCAGACGACAACTTGAAGCTGCGCGACTACCTGGCCAAACGCTTCAGGGGTTGGAAATCAGAGAATCGCGGAATTTACGAAGAGAAAAAGCGACAGGACCAACCTATTATTGATGCTATAAGTGGACTAGGTAAAGACATCAAAGATGTTACCGAGCAAAATAAAGATTTAATCAACGAGCTCGTGCCACTTGCTGCTCGAAATTATGCTGTGCCTACACCCATATCCAGTATTCACACTACCCCGTTCGAACTTGGAGCTGCACCTCTGAGACGTCAGGTTCTAGGCAGTACCTCTTCGGACAAGGTAGTTGAATTAGGTCCGTTGGCGAGAGATTACCTGAGCACCGGGAAATTTGAAAAGGACGAGGTGTTTGGATTGTACCCCTCTGTGGAACTTAACGAGGGTGTGGTTTGGAAAATTGGAAAGTCAAAAGTTACGTTCGAAGGTGACGACGTGAAAATTAATTTGGGCGAGAAAAACAGCTGGACTAGGTATCCTGGCACTGTGGGCCTGTGGGAACTTATCACCAAAAAGCAACCTAAAGATTACACAGACGAGGATTACCAAAGTTACACAGAAATTTTAATTATGACGGATGCCCTGTACCAAAACAACGATGCAACACAGAATCGCGTAAAATCAAGCAGTGGAGAAAAATACAGGAACCTCATCAAGCCAATATGGAACCAGCTCAAAACTGGCAGCGGTGTCAAACTCTACAATACCCTACCTAAAGAGTTTGTTTGGGTAGACGACGTAAGGAAGCTTGTAGATCGATTGCTGGTTATCGCAGGCGAAGAAAATGCAGGCAATCGCAACTTCCACAACGAGAAGGTGGGCATCATGGACATGATTAGCACCAAGCTTAGCAACTTTATTGTCAACGACAATAAAGGTATAGGTTACCTTATCAAAATCATCAACACCCTGCCTCCCAAATTCTGGAATGTGGCCGAGGGTCGAGGTCTCGTGAACGACATCATCAACAAGCTACCCTTCGAGATGCACCTACCAGGTTACCAATACTGCGGACCGGGTACCAAACTGGAACGGCGACTGGAGAGAGGAGACAAAGGGGTAAATCTGCTGGATGCTGCATGCAAGGATCACGACATTGCTTACAACACACATACGAATTTAGATGCGCGTCACGATGCTGATAGAAAATTGGAGCATGCCGCGTTCGGGAGACTCGTCAGCAGAGACGCCTCGCTGGGTGAACGGGTTGCAGCATTGGGCACGACCATTGCCATGAATACAAAACAAAAATTGGGGTGGGGGCTGTAATTAAATAACATACAGTAAAAAAATGTCTACAGACTTACCAACAGAAGTGTTATACAAAATATTTACATTTACTTTCGACGATAGTCACGAGAATGTTAAAAAGCTTATTGATTTAGTTAAAATAACACCACAATTTTGCTTGCCCTGTGAAATGCTACTTCTGGATCATCTGAGAAAAATAAGCGGTGTAAAATCTTCTTCTTCTCCCTATGCTTTTTTTTTTCGGGCTGCTGATGAAAAATTGGCTGATAAAATGGACGAACTTCACGAGTGGAGACAGAGGAGGAGACGATATACAGACGACTGGTATGCTTCAAATGCTGAAACCAGCAGGATCATCGATCACCTCATCGCATTAGGCAATGCCGAAATTTTTTCTATAAATAACACACTGTAAAAAATCTACGAGACCAAAAAAATATTTCTTCGATATGGGTGAAAAAATTAGTGACGTCCAGGCATTAAAACAAATGCTAAATTTGTCAGTAGAGTATGTAAAAATTCAGGAATTGGAAGTGGACAAACCTTATGCAATAACTTCTGGTTCAATTGTTGCAACCCAGTTTGGTCCTAAAGTACGTCTGTTGCTCAACGGACAATACAGTCTATTTTTACCAGATCGATACGCCAGCATGTTATCCGACGAGAAGCTATCCATTTTAATCGAGAACACAACTCGAATCGTGTACAAAGGGACAAAAGAACTTCTTGGTAAGAAAACAAAGCACATAATCGAATTTGTTTAATAGCTGCAAAGTATATATAAATAACATACCGTAAAAAAATTATACGAGTGAGAAACAAAAAAATCTCGGAACATATATAAAATAACATATCGTAAAAAAAAAAAATACATCATGAAGCCCAAGGGCGTCGTGTACCAGATACCATATTCGAATCTGAAAACGCTGGGTGCCCTCGATGGGTTACTCACCAAGAAACAACTCAAGAAGAAACGTTCATGCTTGTCCAAAGGACATGGAATGAAATTGCTGCTCAGCACTCCACAATTGAAAAAGTTGCAGCATTCGCGGAAGCAGCAGAAGATTGGAGGTTTCATATTCAGCATTCCGGCCATCTTGGCAGCTTTGGGTGCAGTGGGCAGCTTGGCAGGAGGCAGTGCCGCTATCGCCAAAACCGTCATCGATGCAAAGAAGAACAAGGCCGAGCTGGAAGAACAGAAACGTCACAACCTGGCTATGGAAAAGAAGGGGAAAGGTGTGACCAAAAAGCGAAAAAACAACCTCGATGCTTTGAAGAAATATAAAAAAAAGAAGAAGCCCTGTCCAACTTCGATATTGAATCTCTGATCGAACCGTTGGGAATAAGGAACTTCAGGGGTGTTTTCATGTCCGATTCTCTACCCTCTGCTGTGAAGAAAAAGGAGTATGGCGTGGTCAACCTGGATAGTTACAAAAATCCTGGTACACATTGGATATGCTACCTCAAAATTGACGATGACAAAGCATTTGTTTTCGATTCGTTCGGTGGCACACCGCCTGCCAGGTTGGTGAAGTATCTCAGTGTTGCCAACCTCTACTACAATGACAAACGCATCCAGGGTTTCACCGATGTTAACTGCGGCCACCTATGCCTTTCCGTTCTCGCACACATGTCTAAAATAAATAACCCCTCAGTGGAGCATTTTCAGAAAGCATTGTGGAATCTTAAATACGATGGGCGTGTTCCATCTCACGAGCGAATCTTCAATCTTGAAACTCACGCTGCACGACGACATCATCTATCCTAAATCTATTGCTCTTCGTGCATTCTACAGCATGTACCTGATACCCAATGTCACGGAGCACAATAACAAAATTACTGTTGGAAATGAAAAAATAGTTATCACGCCAGGGCAGTACAATCTGTCTACCTTGCAAGCCCAATTGCCAAGAAATATACTGCTATCTCAAAATTCTGTAACTCACAGAGTTGAAATTGTGTCTGCTACAGAAACAGTAGACCTAGGCACTGTTGGAGAGCTTCTGGGATTCGAGAACAACACAAAGCTCGAACCTGGCATCAAGCACATCGGTGCCAACATTCCTAAATTTCTAGCCATCGAGACTCTGAACATACATTGCAACGTGGCAGAAGGCATGATCACCAAATCCTCGGATGGCATCCCAGGCAGCCACAAGCAGACAGGTATCATCGCTACGTTCAAACCAAACTCTGAATTCATGGAGCCGATTATATACACACCCTCACCACCGATATACTTCCCTATATCTCGTAATCGCATAGACAACATAGAATTGGCAGTGACAAACGAGAAGGGGGAGGTGGTGAATTTTGCCGGAGCTACTACCACCGCCGTCGTGGAGATTAACGTATAATAAATAACAATCATGGAGCAAATCGAAAGTTACGAGTTGCAGTCCTTCCCACCCAATCGTCGCACGTTTGCCAATTTGAACGAACCGAACAGGGAGATCGAATACGATGTGGACGTCGGGGATGGGTTTATTCACCCTCACAGAGCTGATTTGTATATCAAGTTTGATGTGGTGAAGAGAGACAACGGCGAAGCATTTAACGCCAATGCAAATTTAAAACTTGTGGACAATTTTGTGCCACATCTGTTCTCGCAAGTGGAAGTTAGAAAGC
Organism: Lepisma saccharinum; assembly: GCF_977018435.1. Lineage (NCBI taxonomy): Eukaryota > Metazoa > Arthropoda > Insecta > Zygentoma > Lepismatidae > Lepisma > Lepisma saccharinum. The sequence continues at coordinate 5,535,275 of NW_028142899.1, read as the reverse complement.
ATGGCACCGTCATCGATAGGGTTGACTACCCCGGGATTACTTCTACAGCTGTGGGAACACTGAAGCTCTCCAAGACCGATGCGGCATACTACCAGGCAGGGGGATTCGAAGCAGATACAAAAATCAAAACTCAAAGCCACACAGTACTGTTTCCCATGCGCTTGCTTCCAGGCTTTTTCTCCGACTACACGGAGATTATGTGGAAGGGTGGTTTACGCGTCACTTTTCGCAGAAGCGCCAACGACAACGATGTGCTGATGCGTTACAGCACCTTGGGTGCAGACGGTGCAGCACTTGCCAACACACTACCCGACGCTGCCAAGTGCGTCATCCAGTCCATGGAGCTGCGCATACCTGTGGTAGAATACGAATCTAATTACGGTCTCAAGTACAAAGCCGACATCTTGAAGAACCCCCAAGTACCCATCCAATTTTACGGCTACCAGTGCGTGCAGAAACCTGCTTCCGGCAGCCATTTTGAATTTGATGTTACTACGCAGTTCAACAGCATCCGGTACGATATGCCTGAGTTTACCGTTGTGCTCTTCCAGACGGGGAAAGATAATAACCAAGAGAAAGATTCTAGCCAGTTCGATAATTGCAAAATTAAGAATGTTTACCTCAAAAATGGTAGGAATGAAGTTTTCCCACGCGAGAACTACAATCTAAACATTACGAACAACGATTACCTGAAACTTTACGAGGCGTACACAGCTTACAAGAGAGTGACCTCCAGCAATGTGGACGTGTACTACAACCCCAACGAGTTCATAGCTCGCAGACCCATGTTCGTCATCAACACATCTAAGAGGAAGCAGGTGGTTGTCAACGATCGTACCAACATAAAAATCGTATGCGAGTTCCACGACGCCTTGCCTGCAGATACTCTGTGCAGCGTCATTCTTATTGCAGAGAAAACATTTGTGTATGACGTCAAGAATGAAAGAGTGACTGAACAGTTTTAGATACAAAAAAAAAAAATTAAAAAAATAGCACACAATAAGAAATGTGGAATTTTATATACACAAGTACAAATTGCAATTAGCAGTTTCCAGAAGTTTAATTTTGCTGTGCCATGCATGTAATCGAGGAAGTGGAAGTAAATTAAAATTGTTTTTTTTTTCGCATTGCCTATTACTTTTTGTTACATTCTGGGCAGGCTTTACTAGTTTGGAGGCGATAGTGGCCCCACGGAAGTGTATGGACCCCACATTCAAGAATACACCTCTTGTCGTCGTGTGCATCCAGAGCAACTTTCCTGACAATATTAGTTGTAAGCACATGATCGACGCTTTGGATACGATGCTCTTTTTGTAGAATGGGCGATTTTGTTCTGAGGCACTCGAGGTAATCCTCAAACTTGAGGTGCTCCCGAACCACTTGTCTGCTTACACCCTTTGCCTTTTTTGTTATAGAACCCTCAGCCCGGATCGCATAGGCTTTGGCACGAAGTCCAGCAAACTCCACAATCACATCCCCGTTTTTCTCGTCCTTGAGTTTGCCGGGTATTTTTTTGTTCCGGGGTAGAATTCCATACCGGTTTAGCTGGGGATAGCCCGATGTGTCGAAGAGCTCTTCAAGAGCTGGAACTTTGGCTATATCGTCATACGCATCGGCCGTGCGAACATGGTACACCAAGCTGTCTGTGTCTGTGTAGAGGAGCGAGATATTGTGGTTGTAGTGTGCACGTAGTATGTTGTAATATGTCTCGAACATGCACAACTTGCTCAGATCCAAAACTGCAGCTCCCACATAGATGGGCTTGTTGAGTAGCACCTCGCACCGGTTCATGTGAACCAGAGACATCTGTTCATTGTAAATTGTTCGAGATCTGAACAGCGGGCTTGCAACAAGTCGACGACACTCTGTTTTCTTCGTCACCAACCTCACATCAACGCGATTTCGCACATTCTCCATGGTCTTCCCAAATACCGCATTGTTCATTAATTTGAAAAAATCGCGATCAAGTTCCGAAGTGGCATCAGTGCGATGGTTGGTGTTCAGTTCGATGTACGGCTTCAACCATGGAGACTGCCTGAACAAGAGCACGTGGTAAACTGCTTTGACCGAGACCCCTTGCTGTATTAACCACTGGAGGTTCCGGTAGTGTAGCACATAACGCTTTTTGGGCTCTAAGTCCATGACGAGCTTCGGTTGATCCGAGCCAGGTGGACACTTGAATTCCGGAGCAGGCGAAAGGTCAGAGAATGTATCCTGCAGCTTCTCGGGGAAGTCAAGGTCCACCTCGGCAAAAAACCCATGTTCCGAATCGTCAAAACCTTTAAAGTCGAAGTTGGAAGGATCAACCCACTCAAACTGTCCTGTTGGGAGTGGCCGCATCATGGAGTGCCCGTAAAGATTATTCACGTCAGTGTACATGATGTAGCTTGATGGTTGGGAGGGGTCGTAACCAGTGGCCATGTGGTAATTGTTGGCGTGTGCGAAGCGTTGCGACACTTGGACCATGCCGCCCCGGATAGCTCTCTCGATGAAAAGCATGATATCAACATCGAAGATAAGTGAAAGTTTAACTTTAGTCAGCAGAAGCATGGCCGACCATGCCAGTCCAGGAAGGCTGTAAAAATATACAGGGTCCAGGTTGTAAATGTTTATCGCAGTCGCCCGAAACGCCTGGAACACATCAGCAAGAAGCGTCACATCAAGCTTCAGGTATGCATCGTGGTAATCACCGAAAGTTCGACAACCCAACTCGACCCACATAGACTGAGCATGCTTGTACTCCTCGTCGGTAATACCTGAACCTCTCAGCTGGCTGTAGAACTTATCCTGGGGAGGCAGCAACTCTTCTTCGAACTTGGAGCGGTCTGTGACGTATTCGTAGGGGTAGACCCCTTTACGTCTGATGAGTGCGACATCTAAGTTTGGGAAACTTGATGTGGTAATGGCTAGTTGGTCGTCTCTGAGCTTCCCAGCAAGAGCATCCAGGCTTGCCTGGAGGAACCTCAGAGAGTCGAGGAACCGAAGCTCGATGCTCCTGCTTGAGTCGGGGATCGGCACCCGCTTGCTGATGCTAATATAACGCTCCTCGTTCTGTGCCAGGACATTGATTCTCGCATCGTCGTACCCTAGATGTGTGACCAAGTGATGGAAATCATATCCCGAGCCATTGTGAAAAAAGACCGGTATGAAGCGCGGGTCCCTGGCTCTCAAGTTACACCTGTTGCACCACGGGCCAATGTAGCTTCCGGTCCCATAATGGTCATGGTGGTGGACCTTTTTGTTATCGTCAGTAAAGACCGAGTTGCAAACAGGACACTTTAGAGCTATTTCGTGCTGATGCTTGTCTTCCGGAGACAGAGGCAGCATGGGCTTGGGGGCCAACAGCACCTTCTCTATCTTGATGGCTTCCTGTTGCATTCTCTGCAGGAAGTGTTTGACCGGGTCGGGACCGCGATACACATAGGGCTCGGAGGCAATATGGTCTCGCCACACCACAACATAGGAGTAACTCGAGGCCTCGTGGATTTGGAAAGGAATGGTAGAGGATGTTTCGGGGTTGGGCTCGCAGTTAGACAGAGGTTGAAGAAAGGCCTCGAAGTCTGCTACAATATAGGCAGGATGCTTCACCATAGCACTGTGCATGCGAAAACACTCTACTGCACCAGGTTCGGGCAGAATAGTTCGTGCAGGCTTGTTGGTACCACAGTAGAGCATGTGGCGAGCTAGCTTCTCAGCAGCAATGTTGGGACCTTGGTTGTCGAAAGTGGACAGGCACCTGCGACACACCACGATGTGACCATTATGTCTATTTTTCTGATTTGAAACAAGTCTGGAAAAAGAGCGAATAAGCGTATAATGGTGGCAGGTGTTATTCTTGATAAGAAGAAGGTCAATTTGCTGTGCACTATCATCATCTACATCACTCACCCGGATGGGGTGGACCTCATGTTTGTTCTCGGTGAGACCATAAACATTGATGGCTAATTGCAGGCCCAACAAGTCACGAGCACGAACCTCAAACTTGCCAATATGCGAGACTTCTACAGGGTAGGCAATCCCGGCCATTGCATCCTTCAGTTCCGACTCATACTGCGTGTAGTGGTTAACACGGTACGGGTGGTTTTTCCAGTGAACAGGGTGCAATGCTGCCAGCACCGACCAGAGGAAGCATTTGGTGTCTTTGTTCCGAATATTGAGAACAGCTTTCCTTGCTTCAACCTCGGGTGGCAGGGCAATATAGCTAGACCCTGCCAGTGGCAGGAATTTGTTAAGTTTCAGACGAAGTTTGTGGGGCTCGCCACACAGCGAACCGCCCGAGCCTTCAGCCTGATGCTCCTCGTGCTTTGCCACAAGCTTCTCGACAAACTTGCCGTAGATGCTGTCGAGGTCAGTGACATCTGCCTGATGCAGTGTTTTTGCTTTTGTGGCATGGAAGAATTTATATATTTCATCAGACGGTTTCTTATACTTGCAGCATAGCACAGCATAGAATTTAGTGGAGTGTGTAGCCAATGCATCGTTGAGGATGGATATTATCTTAGCTCGCTCGCTCTCCAGAAAACTACGCACATCGCAGAAGCTGTCTGATGTTATGTTAAAATCTTCTAATAAATGCTCAAACGCAAATTGGTCTGCTTTCTTCGCCAGCTTGACGCGTTTGGCAGGTGGCGATGCATCGAGGGAGGTTACTTCTACCTTTCGCTTGGAAGGTTGCGGTAGAGATGTTCCAGTGCTCTTGCAAGTAAGCTGGTGTCGCTTGAAGTTGGCAATAGAAATATTTTTTCCACACTTAGAGCACAGTTTGGTCGCACATATTCGCTTTTCCGGCACACAAGTACGACAGTGCCTTTGAAAATGTTTACTTGACACAGCAGTTTGGCACGTAGGGCAATTTTTTACAGAACGCATAATGCAGAGATTTTTTGGGGGTATGTTATTTAATATCAAATGGTGTGCAATGCAAAATATAATTGTTCACTTTTTTTTTTAACTATTAACTATTCTCTAAGACCTTACTTGGGTTTTTTTTCGTCAAATTATATGCTTCTAGCCTCCTATACAATACAATATACGTACAATATTGTCAAAAGCGTCATATTTGAGTAAGTCGCTTGTCACCTAAACACTACAGCTGACAGGTTGGTAAAATTTCACATCAAAGCAGATAATACGCTTAAGTCATATTTATATATAATTTTACGGGTGTGCAATATTGTCAAAAGCGTCATATTTGAGTAAGTCGCCCTAAACACTACAGCTGACAGGTTGGCAAAATCTGAAATCAAAGCAGATAATACGCCTCAGTCTTATTTATATATAATTTTACGGGTGTACAATATTGTCAAAAGCGTCATATTTGAGTAAGTCGTTTGTCACCTAAACACTACAGCTGACAGGTTGGCAAAATCAGAAATGAAAGCAGATAATACGCCTCAGTCTTATTTATATATAATTTTACGGACATACAATATTGTCAAAAGCATCATATTTGAGTAAGTCGCCCTAAACACTACAGCTGACAGGTTGGTAAAATTTCACATCAAAGCAGATAATACGCTTAAGTCTTATTTATATATAATTTTCACGGGAGTACAATATTGTCAAAAGCGTCATATTTGAGTAAGTCGCCCTAAACACTACAGCTGACAGGTTGGTAAAATTTCACATCAAAGCAGATAATACGCCTCAGTCTTATTTATATATAATTTTACGGGTGTACAATATTGTCAAAAGCGTCATATTTGAGTAAGTCGCTTGTCACCTAAACACTACAGCTGACAGGTTGGCAAAATCTGAAATCAAAGCAGATAATACGCCTCAGTCTTATTTATATATAATTTTACGGGTGTACAATTTTGTCAAAAGCGTCATATTTGAGTAAGTCGCCCTAAACACTACAGCTGACAGGTTGGTAAAATTTCACATCAAAGCAGATAATACGCTTAAGTCTTATTTATATATAATTTTCACGGGAGTACAATATTGTCAAAAGCGTCATATTTGAGTAAGTCGCCCTAAACACTACAGCTGACAGGTTGGCAAAATCTGAAATGAAAGCAGATAATACGCCTCAGTCTTATTTATATATAATTTTCACGGGTGTACAATATTGTCAAAAGCGTCATATTTGAGTAAGTCGCTTGTCACCTAAACACTACAGCTAACAGGTTGGCAAAATTTCACATCAAAGCAGATAATACGCCTCAGTCTTATTTATATATAATTTTACGGACATACAATATTGTCAAAAGCATCATATTTGAGTAAGTCGCCCTAAACACTACAGCTGACAGGTTGGTAAAATTTCACATCAAAGCAGATAATACGCTTAAGTCTTATTTATATATAATTTTCACGGGAGTACAATATTGTCAAAGCGTCATATTTGAGTAAGCCGCCCTAAACACTACAGCTGACAGGTTGGTAAAATTTCACATCAAAGCAGATAATACGCCTCAGTCTTATTTATATATAATTTTACGGGTGTACAATATTGTCAAAAGCGTCATATTTGAGTAAGTCGCTTGTCACCTAAACACTACAGCTGACAGGTTGGCAAAATCTGAAATCAAAGCAGATAATACGCCTCAGTCTTATTTATATATAATTTTACGGGTGTACAATTTTGTCAAAAGCGTCAGTTTCCGTAGAGCTTTCTTTTTCCATCTTCCCTCTATACAGTAAAGCTGTAGAAGACACAATTAGCTAATCTAGCATACAACATATTTTTCTAATTAACCCATCCGCTTACCTAGTTGTCAAATCGACAGCTTCCCGATTTTCATCACGTAGTTCCTTTTTCATTCAATAGATGGCAGAGGTTGTATGATCTTTCAAATCTATGACGCGTATGTTTGCGCTGCTCAAGTTTTTTATACTATTTCAAGTGTGTTTTGTTTAGTAATTTCTCATGTAAACAAACCTTCATTTGTTACGTCTTGCAAACATGTTGCATAAAAATGTTGTAGAAGATTCTGCAATATGGATATTGTCACACATTCCTCTTATTTTATACTGTTGTAAATGGAAAAAATTATGTACGATAAAAAAAAATGCAAAATATCCTCCAATTTTAATTCAATCCACCTCTGAATCGAATTTTTACATATTCTCACGCCGGCACATATGTTCTATTTTGCTTCTTTTACTTGCCTTGCTTAATTAACTCTCGCTAATTAGCATTTTTTTGGAAGAAGTCAACTAGAACAACATATGGCGGTATGAGAAATATGCAAATTAAAGAATATTTTAGTAATATAAGGGCCCTAGCAATTAGCTTTGTCGACTAAGAGTACTCTTTTAAACGTCTTGAGCTAAATCGTATTACTACGCGAGGACGTTTAAAATGGTTGGGTGTTGAAAAAGTTTGACCTACTTTTTATTTCTATGTTTCGGGGAGTCAACATTATTTTTTACTCAGTCGTCATATAACATAAACACACGCAAACATTCACATGTGCTTTTTATTATTTTGTGTTCGGTAAGTACAAGTATATTCTTACATAAATTATTGTTTAATTTAATAAATTGTAAACTCGGAGCCTGCTATACTAACACTCCTTCTGTTTCTGAGCGATAATACTATTGAAAGCGAATGTTGCGTGCATACGGAAATAACACAGAAAAAAAAAAGCGGATGGAAGCAATTTAAAATCAATGGAGCAAGGTTAGTATTACGAGAACGTAAAAAACATGTGCTTTCATTGTTGTCCGAATTCGCGGCAAACGTGAAGTTGAATGGGAGAGCAGAGAGGCACGACAGATGCACGCTTGAACTCGCCGTGACCCTGCGCTTGGCAGTCATATTCTAACATTTACTAATTAAACAATGTAAAACTTTAACAGTTTATCGATAATACTGAATGTAGAAAAATTGTAAATGATAAAGTAGCACGTTACATTTTTAATATAACTAGTAAATAGGTGGAAATCATTGTGACGTTTGTTTGGCGTCTACCTTCTGCTTCCACACTGTGCGCCTGCGCCCCAGAGCGCTGTGGGTGAAATTCGGGCTGACACCTGGCGGGAAAAGTAACAACCGTACTACAAGGGGACACAGCCTAAGTTGTACAATTAGGTACAAATTGTTGTACAATTATTTCCCCCAGTGTATTTTGTTTAATATTTTATTTCAAATTCACTGTCAGAAACTAGTGTTGCCAGTTCCTGGATGTAGGTTTACCTACTCTGTTGGTTGTCACTGTCAAGCTTCCAGTATTCGTACAGCATAAAAAGCCATAACCCCCCTCTCAAAATATATACATTGTATACGCCAAGATGCTCAATAGCCTAGCAACACATCATGAAAAAAACATGCCAAGAGGACCCAGTGGGTTTATAAGTCAGTGCTGCCAATTCCTATTTGTAGGTTAGCTTAGCCAGTGAAAAATCATATAGTGGAATTTTCTTCGGATGGGTAGGCAGCACCGACGAGCCTCAAATAATAATTCGAGCGTCAAATAATAATTCGAGCCTCAAATAATAATTCGAGCCTCGTGTTGCCAATTCCTATTTGTAGGTTAGCTTAGCCAGTGAAAGATCATATAGTAGAATTTTCTTCGAATGCGTTGCTAAATATAAACAGAGGGCAATGGGTCCCCCTCATAAAAAGCTACAGTAACACAGTGTCGCCAACACTGTGCCCCCAACAGTGTTGGCAGACATAAAAAATACATGGGCCCCTCAGGCCCCTTTGAAAATTTACAGTGAACCCAGGTTGACAACACTGTCAGAAAATCCACGGCAGTGTTGTCAGACATAAACAGGGGGCCATAGACCCCCTCATAAAAAACTACAGTAACACGGAGTTGGCAACACTGGGCCCCCAACAGTGTTGGCAGACATAAAAAGCTACAGTAAAAGCCCACAGTGTTGCCAACTCTGTCAGAAAATCCACGGTAGTGTTGCCAGACATAAACAGAAAACCATAGACCCCCCTCATAAAAAGCTACAGTAACACAGTGTTGCCAACTCTGTCCTCAAATACATAAGGCTACAGTGGGCCCACAGGCCAACTCTGTCTACGGCAGTTGCCAGACAGGTGCATGGGCCCCTCAGGTCCTTTGATTACAGTGAACCCAACTCTGTCATACGGCAGTGTTGCCAGACATAAAAAGCTACAGTGGGCCCACAGGCCAACTCCTACGGCAGTGTTGCCAGATGTAAACAGGGCAGGACCCCTCAGGTCCTTTGATTACAGTGAACCCAACTGTCTACGGCAGTGTTGCCAGATGTAAACAGGGCAATAAACCCCCCTTATAAAAGGCTACAGTGGGCCCACAGGCCAACTCTGTCTACGGCAGTGTTGCCAGACATAAAAAGCTACAGTGGGCCCACAGTGTTGCCAACTCTGCCCTCAAATACATCATAAAAAACTTCAAAATATCAGTTGGTGAAATTTTCGTGGGGTGAGTTGGCAACACTGAGCCCCACATGATAATTCGAGCCCCAAATGAGGGCGTTGAACTCTCAAGAGTGTCCCAGCTCTTTCGTGCTTACAGAGACCTTACATTTCCAAAGCAAAACTTTTCAATAATTATTCAACTTGACAGAACACAATTAACAGAATTATCTTATATGTTGTAAGTGAATCTGAAATAGTTAAAAAAATTGTAACGTTCAAAAAGAATTTGTTATTTAACATCTACTCAAGGATAATGCAACCCAGCACATCCACATCTCGTCGCACAAGAGCGTGGTTAAAAATATGGAAACAGCAATAAACAAATTAGTAATAACAACGTAGAAACAAGACAATAAGCATGTTTAATATTATATTGTTGATGTACAGTAAATAATATACATCCCTTGGCGCGACACAAATGAAAAATCTCAGCATTGACAACAAGCGGTTCACTTCATTGCTGGTGCAGGACAAATTTCAATCTCATCTTTCTTTCTTATATGGAAAAACATCACGATAAGACTTTCTTAGTCGAAAGAGGAATGATGGTACTTAAAAAAATACCAAAATGAGAAAAATTGGGGGGAAGTTGAGCTGATCAAACTTGAAATTTGAACATTTCAAAGGAGTGTTCATATTGGATCAAGTATCAACAATTGATTCACTACCCTTCCTCTTTACAAAGATCTCAAGAACACTTCTGCATGTTCCTTCATTCCAGAGATATAGGCAATTGAAAATTGCATGTGTGCGAAAATGACTTTTAGATAAACCCTCGTATATTCCGTAATGATCATATTTAAGCGAAATCCTTTCGCAGGTTAGGATTTGGAGCAAAGCAAAGCTGTGTACAAAATATCATCAAAATCGTTGTCTACCAGTTATATATATATACCTAGGTATGTATCGTTAAATCTTTTTTTTATCATATCAGAAGCAATTGCTTGATGTTATTATAAAAATACTTTTCATTGCTTTCAAGCTATTAAATTTGTTAAGTACTACTTCAGTTGATAACACTTAAGATCAAATGACCTAGAACGTGAGAATTGCACCATTAACAGCTTTTCTGTAATTTCAAAAAATAATGTTGCGTTGACGCAACGTTGGCCTTTATTGTTTTATTTATCATTGAATCTAATTTTTCGGTTGCTTGGCTATTTTATGTCAGATAAATGTGTGAATATCAAATATAAAAATAGATAGCCAGATTGATAATATAATTTATTGGATAATTTACAATTTAATTATTCACTCCTTGAGTATTAATATACAGGATGTTTGTAAAGTACATATACCATCATAATCAAACATAACTCTGAAATCACATGACATAGAGCAGATTGTCTTTTGGTAATGTTCTACAGGTCAAAATGTTATTTTTTTCTTTTTTGCCATTTGTGTTTTTGGACCACTTTTCGTAATGGAGGACTCATTACAATGAAAATTTACTGCGATATTTATTTATTTTTAACTAACAATTTCAGGTACAGTGCCAAAAGACCATTTTATACTGTAACTACGAAACAAGAAAACTTAAACAAACAACAAAACAAAACAATATGAGATGGCGGAGAAAAACCTGTTACACGTGCATTTTTAGCAATTGTCAGAAACTGTGTACTAACAAGAAAATATCATTATTTCCGGGCAGGTTATTATATAAGTGGGAAAACCTATAACAAAGAGAGCGCTGTAGAAGGGAGAGCCTTGTAGTGGGAACGTGAAAGAGCTCTTAATTGCGGGTTGGCCTTGTGGGTACTCATAGATGAAATTGGTCACGATTTTATGCAAAATGTTCACGTCTGCTAGTTCGTGACGAGTGTGAGGTGACTAGATATTCAAAATAGACATAATATTTGTTTTATGGAGTTGTCTGAGAGAAGTTATTCGATGGCGTTCAATGGCGAGGAAAAAGTTGAGAACAGAATCAATCCTCGAAAGATTAATTTTAGAAGCCATAGTCTAAATGGGTGAGCAGTGTTCGAGGATGGGTTAGTTAAAGGATTTGCAACATATACTAATGGTTGATTACTTATGTATTTCAGTAAACTTGTACAGAAGGCCAAGGAGAGCTAATTGGAATTTATTTTTCCGTCGTTGATAACACCAAGATATTTTTTAGATGGAACCTTTTTCGAAGGACTCTTTTCGAGAGTATAGAGAGCCATCACTTTGTTCCTTTTTAAAAATATTGTAAGGCAGGAGCGTTTTTCGGGATTCAATTGAAGTTTCCACTAACGACACTACACACGTAGTTCTGTAAGAGCATATTGTAGGATTAGTTAATCACGTTCAGATGAAATTTCTTTGAAGAGTTGACAGTCATCAACAAGGGGAAGTACATGTATTGGAAGAGAAGACAGTCTGTCGTGCAGATTATCCATATAAAAAGGAACAAACGTGGGCCTAAGATCTCCCCTGGGGGACACCAGACAGGACGGGTAGAAAGATGAAAGATTAACACGCTGCTCTCGTTTATGGAGATAGTCGTTTAGTAAAGACAGAAGTTTACCGTGGATGGTGAATCTGGATTGTAATTTATGAAGAAGGAGATTATGGTTAATTTATTGAAGACATTTGAAATGACCAAATACATAACGTCAAGCTGGGAATTATTTCAGCCGTCCATTTATTTTCATCAATTTAGATCACCCCTGCATTGGTCTAATGATGTTTGGGAATTATCTAGATAGACATTACTCTGGGAGATGGATAGACTGTTACTGGCCGATCACCTGACACCCGCAATTTTCTGATTTTTTCTTTGATTTTTTTTAGTTGTATGAGATACACAACCCTGAAGGCCAACGTTTCGTTAGGGCAAAAATTTTATTCTGTTCATATCAGTCGTATAAAATTTTCTTAAGCCACAGACTTTGCAAATCTGCTATGCTATGGTTGTTTCTTAATGGAATAATATTTGCTGTTGTTATTGGTAAACATATATCGTTCATATTTTGGAGTTTAATTGACAGATATTAATTGTACGGATGAGAATGCTGCTCTCCAGTCTGGTCCATAGCATTTCCCACTCATCTCTCTAGAATATATTTTCATCCTTCCACTTTTGAGTGATTGATTTTGTTCCTTTTACTTCGCATTTCGTGCCACTTTTTTCTAATTTGAGAATGTGTGATGATTTGATGATATTGATGAATGCACACTCACAAACATCCATGCCGAAGACAGGATACTAACCTGAGACCCCTGGCGTCGTATGGCGATGTGTTAACCACTCCTTCACGGGTGTAGGCCTTTCCAATTTTATCTAATCTATAGTTCGTAAAGGGTTCCATCATTACACAGTGTTTCAAAATTTTTAACACCAAATCTGAAGTCCTTTCTATACTTACACACACCCTATTAACGCCGTTTGCTGATATTTCAATTTTGATATTTACAGTGATGATGTACATATGTATTCTTATTACAGGATTTTATAATTAAAAAAACACTTGAAATAACTCTGCCCCTCTAACAAACTCCCCAGCCTTATTCAACCCGTAGGTACATGGGTGCAGCAACACAGGCCTTTCGTCTGTCCCTATCCTGATCAAGTTCTATATACTATTTTCCATCCATGCCAATTTCCTTTAGGTTAATCTCAACATTATCGAATCATCTTCCTACAGGTCTTTTACTATCAGGTTTCCCAACAAGAATCATGTAAACTCTTCTTTCCTCTCCCATCCGTGCCACATGGCCTGCCCACCTAACTCTTCTTGATTTTATGTAACCTTCTCCGCTCACCTGTCTCCTCAACCCTTTTAGATCCAAATATTTTCCTAACGATCTTATTTTCAAATATTCTCAATTTATGTTCCTCTTTCAATGTAAGGGATAAGTTTCGTATTCATATAATAATACAAGCAAAATTACTGTTTTGTATATTTCAACTTTTAGTTTCTTAGATACTAAACAAAACCACAACATTTTATGAAGAGGAAAGTAACGTGAATTTCCTGAATTAAGCCTGCTCTTTATTTCCTCTTTAATATCATTTTAATTTGTTAGTATTATTGATAAGTACTGGACTTGAATTTGGAAAATCGTTGAAACAAGTTATTATCAATTTTTAGATTTTGATTATTGCCTAACACTTGCTTTCGGCCTGTAAGCTAACTTCCAAACCTCTATTTTAGCTGCTTTGGAAAATAGTTTAGAATTATTCTTAATTGTATTTACATCATCCCCCACTAAGTGTACATCATCTGCATATGCTAACAACTGAGTCACACAATTTAATTCTAGTCCTTCGTTAGCTTCCTTTACAATCCTAACAGCATATTCTAAGGCAAAATTAAAGAGCAATGGAGATAATGCATCTCCTTGTTTTAACCCATCATGAATTGCAAATTTGTCAGACACATTAATACCCACACGACTCTTACTTTCTGTTTCACTGGTGCATAATATTATCATACTAACAAGCTTCTTAGGTATTCCAAACTCGACTAATAAATTATATAATTTATCTCTTTTGACTGAATCATACGCTTTTTCGAAATCAATGAATAGCTGACAGTTTGATTAAATTTCCATTTTTTCTCTTATCTGTCTGATGTGAAGACTTTGATCTGCAGTTGATCTGTTACGTTTAAATCGACATTGATAATCACCTATAATTTCATTAGCATATGGAGATATTCTTGCTTAAAGAATGTTAAATAATATTTTATATATGTTGTTGAGAGTAGAAAAATTCCTCCGTAATTATTGCAGTTCATTTTATCACATTCTTTAAACACAGGAACAATTGTGGATTCTTAACACTGTTAAGGGATTTCTTCTTTATTCCATGTTACACAAATTAATTTATGAATTTGACATATTAACGAATTCCCACCATATTTAATTAACTCAGCTGATATTAAGTCAAGGCTTTTCTTTAGCCTTTTAATAGCATCTTTAACTTCCGACAAGTTATGTTCTGCAACTAAAGGTTCTGCTGTGTATACTTCATTTTGTTCTGACTTTTCTCCTAGATGACCATTTCAAAGTTCATTAAAATAGTTCTTGCTTGGGTCAGCCACAAATTGCCATTTTTATATTTTATCAAGTTTACTTTAGGTTGCCACTCCTTTCTAAATTCATTTACACCTTTATATAAATCTCTTGATATTTTTATTTTCCCTGTTTTTTTTTTACAATTTCGTTAATGTAACTTTACAAGTAATCTCTTTCTTTTACTACTAATTTTGCAGTTAATTTCTTACTTTATTCTACTATAATTGCTTAAATGTATATCATCAGAGTTATTTAAACACCTAAGTCTAGCCTGATTTTTTATTTCTATTAGATTATGACATTCATTACCAACCATGGCTTAATTTTTCTAGGTTTATGGTGTCCTATACTTTCTTTAGCTGTTGATTCTATTGCATTACGTATGTGATCAAAATTATTATTTACGTCTGTTTCATTTATATTTTCATCATCATTTAATTCCTGCAAACTATCGAATCTGACAGTTTTATTTGGTAATCGTCAGCAAATTTTCCTGTATTACATTTTAAAGCTTTTAGATTTTATTGTTCATGATTTATCACCGAGATTCTTTCTCTTAATTTAACGATTACTAAATAATGGTCACTGGCACAGTCAGCACCTCTATGTAAACGAACGTCAATTATATTAGTACGCCTTTTGTTATCAATGAGAATATGAACTATCTGATTATGAGTTTTACCATCTGGAGAAAACCAGGTATAGTTAGGGATATCTTTATGTTTAAGAGTGGTACTTTTCACAATTAAATTCTGTCAGGTTGTAAAAGTAATTAATCTTATACCATTATCATTCTTTAATTCATGAAGACTTTATCTACCAATAGCACGTTTAAGTGTTCCTTCTTTGCCAATCTGTGCATTACAGTCACTTAACACAATTTTCATATCATACTGGGAAATTTTATCAAAGACCTGTACTAACTCTGCATAAAAATCATCTTTAGTATTGTCATCTTTATCTTCCGTTCGTGCATGAATGTTTATTAAAATAATTTTGCACCACCTACCTTGTAAAACTGCATATGATATCCTATCGTTATTAAATTCTAATGTTTTAAGATAATTTTATTACTTTTTCTATTAATTCTATAATTTAAGATCATTCTATTATTTAGGAAGAAACTTGTTCCATATTTATGAATTTCAGTACCACCATAGAACAAGAAAGTATAATTTTTAGTTTTACAATTAAAAATTATTTTACAATAAATAACTGTGCCCTCGAGCAAGAAAATGGCAACCTACAACGAGATACGTTTGAGAAAAACGCGATTGAATATTTGTAAAATTCATAAATTTCACAGATATCTTTTAAGTATCTTGAAACTATGATTTAGTTATAAAATATACTTTCATTAATCACCTAACACATAATCCGTGTATTGCAGGAAAAAAAAAATCCACAATAAAATAATTTTTGAGACAAGAGTTGGAAAAATAATGATGTAGCTTACCATTGTACTGAACCGAACTGTTGTTTGCCCTTTCTTTTATCTTTGCAACTTTTGATAGAACAATTAAGCATGATCAGGTGAAATTCAGTACATACGAATGAATAATTTAGACCTTATTTCAAGAGTGCTTAATACAACTCCTTACAACTTAATAAATTAGTGTAAATCAGTATCATACAGGCTTTGCAGTTTTCTAGGTGATTTCTATTGAAAATTAAACTTGGGATCTGATGTAGAAGTAACTTCATCATCCGAGGTCATAGAAGCAGTCTCTAATTGCAACACCGAAACATTTTTCAGAGAGATTAGGAGCAACATATTGGTATTCAACACAGGTGTAATATAATGGTAGGCAACACAATAAGAACGAAAGAAACAAATACTTACACTTTCATCACCATCTGAGGAATTTCCACTGCTTGACGATTTTCATGATGAATAAATACTTTATAATAAATTATATCTCCAACAAGTTCAATTTCCAATTGCACCCATGGGCGTTCAAGCTTTCCCAGCAAGACGGCCATCTTGCCTTGTGGGTTACCAGTATGTTGCTACACATACGTCGTGATGAAATAACTTTTATAACGCACTGTACTGCAATACTTAGCCTCCCTACGACGTGGTGCTAACGTCGGCACCTTGTAATCAAGGAATCCCGGTTTCGGTACTCGGTGGAAGCTCATAGTGGTTCCCATCTTACTTTAAACTATAGGTTCAATCCCGATTAGCCTTCTGCACATAGAAGTTAACTTAAAACCCAAATCAAACCGTGCGCTTGATTATTTGAATTACTTCAATGGCTTTTTATTGTTGTTCATTTTCTATTGGCAGTGTGGAAAATATTTTGCCAAAGTTATCATAAATGCTGTCAATTGGGTTTTTGTTCAAGATTCGGATTCATTGTGTGTTAACTTCGTTAACCTTCTGCATGTGCAAGTACGTTTCAAGATCTTAAACGCAAGGCCATGAAAATAGGCGGCAGGGCAGAATTGCGCTGTGTCTAATGGGAAAAGCAAAGCGAGAGCTGGACAAAAGTACTCTGTTTGAGCTCACCGTTTGGCATCCCTTCAATAAACATTCATCACTTCTTGATGAACAGTTCTTTGTCCTTCTTTACAGTGCACAGATATCAATCAAAGCCAGAAACCACTTAATCTACTGCCCTCTGATCCATGCTTTTACGTGCCGAAGGGTACTGCAATAATAATAACAATAACAACAACAACAATTCAAAATGATGGGGTGTGAATTATCGAGATCAGATCCCGACTTTGTGAAATGATTTCCCGTCGTCCCGTAATGATTAACAGATGAGAAATTTCAAAAGATCTTATTTTAAAATTCTTGATATTTTCTGAACTATAAGTGTCTGACATTTATTAAAATTGAACAGTTTTTATTCAAGAAGCGCTTGAAGGAGTAATTGTTCGTACGTTTCGAAATTTTAAAGGCTGCGGAAAATTTTGAAAATTTCTCGGCCTGGTCGATAAATGGAGAATATTTTTTCAGTTCCGATTAACAGGATTATTAATATTCCCAATGCCGTCCCGACCAAAAGTTTTCCCTCTCGCAAATGCCTAGTTCCGGAAGTCAGCATGATTCTAGTGTCTCCTTTGAAAAACTTCTCTCGTTTTCTTGTTGGACATTTCAGTATAATATTATTAATATATGTCTTCTTCTTATTATTACCATTATTCATTCATAAATCATAATTACAAACACAAGTCAAAATCAAGGAATAATTTTCTTGAGTCAACTTACAAGCACTGAAAACAGGGAAATACAAAAAAAAAAAAACTCTTGATGTAAAATTTTATGGCCGACACTGACTGACGTTTCTTTAGTTTGAGTATTATCGTATGTGTATTTTCATGTTTTATATGTATTTTATACTTCCATTACAGTGTATTGTGATTCGATTTTTGTTTGTCTCTTCTATTTTTCATTTCTGTTTTTTCTTCTTTTATTTTATGTTTAAAGGTTTTTGGTTTTTTTCCGAAACTGTTAGCAATTACAATCAATTTCCAAAAGTTAAAGTAGATATGGAGTCATTCCATGCCAAATCAACACGGATATGTGCAATTTCCAACCTGACCACCTCCGATTTTCATGAAATTTGGGGAGTTGAAACTATGCATGGAACTTAGTAACTATGAACATTTTTAGTCTCGTGCGTCTCGTAATTGTTAAATTATTCAAGGTCAAAGTTAGCAGAAATTGCCCTTTTTGAGCCCGCTTAGCTATGCTAAATCTGATGTAACTCCGCCACTATTTCGACTAGGAAATTCAAATAAAGTTTATTGAACAGGGAATTGAACAAGCTTTCCAGTGATATATAACAAGCTTACCTATGGATAAAAATATAATTTTGTCAAGTGACCTTGACTTCTGACCTTGAATATCACAAAACATGTCATCACCAAAAATCGTGAAAAAAAAATATATTTGGTCCCTCATGCCATACTATAAAACATATCAAAAAATCATTCTGGGACTGCAATTGGATCAGTAGATACAAAATAATATGTGTAACTATGTGACTGATAAAAGCCCCATTACACGAACTATGACGAGTCAAAAGTTCCTTAACACACTTTACAAAATGTAAGGGAGTTATAATGGTCATGAAGGAAATAGGTTAGACACAGGGAGATCCCTAGCTATGTGTGTCAAGCGCAAGTCCGGCACATTGTTGACCCCCATATTGCATTCAACGCAAAAATTTCAAAGGGAAGGGTGTGAAGTGATATATCAGATCAGGCTAGAACTTCACGAGAAATGAAACGGTGAAGGTTTTTCTAACTTATTTTTAGGCAGCAAAACGTTATACGCATGTCTTTCACTTACGATAAATGCACATTATAGTGTTGTCAATATTCCTGTGAGCACACTCGTTGACGTCTCTCACACTCACATAGAACATTTGGCAATGTAGCAGGTGCAACATCATTGCAAGCAGCAACTATGCCTTCTCTCAGATGGTCAATATCAGGGACTTTTAGTGCATGCACCATTCTCTTCAAATGTTTCTGAAGGTAAAAGTCCTCCTAAGATGTTAGATCTGGGGAATGTGCAGGCCTTTTAATAGATCCCCGTTTGCCCATCAATCTACCCAGATATTTACCATGAAGAAATTGCCAAAATGTTCACATAGTGTGGTCACACACTGTCCTGTTTCAAAACTCTGGAAAAGTGCCATATCCCGTAAGCAAGATTCAAAAACCAGTTCACTTAACACATCCAAGAAACCCTCACCATTTAAGGTTCCCTTGTTGAATATGGACCAACCATTCCCGTTCTCCATACACTATACCACATCATTAGCTTACCAGCAACAACCATTCGGCTGGGATCTGTCTACTGTAGATTATCAAATCACATGTATTGCATATAATTTTTATTAACTTTACCGTGAACATAAAAATGAGCCTCGTCACTGAAGAATTTTTCATTCCAAAGGAAGTATCACGTAATTGTTTGAGATACTTTTCCCGATATTCTCTACTATTCAAGTGTTTGGTGAATGTTGCTGATTAAAATCATATGCAATGGTGCGTATACTTCTTTCTCTCCAAAGATGACAGCGTGATCTCGACGAGTTCCCAACACGTTAGGAGCATTCTAATGCTTTGGTGATGATATGTTTTGAGATATTCAAGGTCAGAGGTCAAGGTCACGTTACAAAATTATATTTTTATCCATACGTAAGCTTGTTATATATCACTGGAAAGCTTGTTCCATTCCCTGTTCAATAAACTTTATTTGAGATTCCTAGTCGAAATAGTGGCGGAGTTACAGCAGATTTAGTATAGCTAAGCGGGCTCAAAAAGGGCAATTTCTGCTAACTTTGACCTTGAATAATTTAACAATTACGAGACGCACGAGACTAAAAATGTTCATAGTTAAGTTACTAAGTTCCATTCATAGTTTCAACTCCCCAAATTTCATGAAAATCGGAGATGGTCAGGTTGGAAATTGCACATATCCGTGTTGATTTGGCATGAAATGACTCTATGGTGAAGTGGAAGAAAATGCTTGTGCCATAACTTCGTAATCCAAAACAATAAATACATAAATAAGTAAAATTCAAATTCAATTGAAAAATGCTTTGGCTTATTTGAAAGTTGTTGATATTTTCTGAACTATAAGCGGCTGAAATTTCTTGATATTGAGAGCCTGTATTTCACAGGAAACAATGAATTTTATTTGTAATACTATTGTATATCTAATTTCATGAACTCATCCAAATACAAGGGGGCAAGTACCCCCTGCTCCCACTGAGGGCACCCTTGGCTGAAAGCGTAAATCTATTTCTGAGAAAGATCTCGTGATATAAGAAGCAGAAGACCACAGTGCATTCTTATGTACTACTCTAAAGAAAGGAATGAACATTTTTAAAGTTACCTTTCTACAGCTCCACGATTCTTGCTTGATGTTTCTGCAAGACCATGGAATGATGATGTTCCGTAAAAATGTTTAATGTAGGGAATCATTTGACAGCTAAGTAGTTTCCCGCTTGTCGTAAATTTAAAATCTGTTTCGCCACTGTAATGGAAAAGGAACTCATTTGATTGTAGACATTTTTCACCCGACAATAATAGTACAATAATGGTAAATAAGTCGAATACCTTTTTGCATAATCAATATTTTGCTTCGCTTTTCTACCTGTCATGTTAGTCGTGGCTATGAAGATCACTGATTAACCAATGGAATGGATGAAGGAACGAACAAAATTCATGACTTAACCAAGGTTCAAATTTTCGGCATCGGATAATGAAATGAAGGAAATGGTTACTTTCTGGCATCTTAAATGTGCCATTCCAGCTTTCTTCTAGATTGGTTCAAAAGATCATCGAAATGATTGGCCGCACATACACGCACACACGGATTGGCATTTTTTAATGGTAAATTAATTTGTGTTATTTACCTCGGAATAAAGGCATATTGCATGGGCCCGTGTCCAAATCACACTTTGAGTAAATCCTCAATAATGTACGAGGATCATCCAGAAAATGGAACGTTTTTATGTAGAACCCACAAATGATGTATGCAAAAAAATATGGTACAGAAACTACATTCTAATTTTCCACATATTCGCCATGCCCATTCAAGCACTTGTCATAGAGTGATACCAGTTTGTTCATACCTTCATGCAAATTTTGACTGAAATCAATGCAATGAAATAACGTTATTATATAAGAACCATTTCTATATAAATAGAGATTTTTCGATTTTCAAGGGAATTGTAACGGAAAATAAGTAGTATTTTGGAGGACAATTTATAATTTTACACATTGAGCCTTAAATGGTCACGTGCATTCTGGTGGTGGTTGAGGTCTAAACTTTGAGGGAGGGGCCATATACAAATCATTAATATCCGTATAAAGTCGCAGATTATATCAGAGATTCCAGTTCTCAGGAATTTAGCAACTCTCAATAACTAGTTTTACGTGTTAGACTCTAACTAGGATTGAAGAGTTGGGGTTGACATTTTTTACTGGGGCAATATAAACCCTAAGTGAAAACTGGCATTGACGTTCTGGTGTGAGCATTGAGTAGTAGGTTTTGGGAGAAATACATAGCATCAGTCTTAAGCCTCTTAGATTGTTGAGAGGTTTGTGTAGTGTACGGGTGGGAAGGTATAGAATGTTCTGATATTTGGGGGAGCAATATGAAGCGATATTTTATACAATTCCTGTACCGATAAAAACTTGTAATTTTCTACCAGTCGATTTTAATATTGTATCTTGACACAAACACACTTTAAATATAGTTTCTTATATCAGACAACCTTTCAAGTCTTATTATATATATATATTTAAAGTTGCCTACGTAGTTTTTTTTAATTATGCATTTTTTTCAATATTCTTATTGTTAGTCATTTTTTTAATAATGTAAATTTTTTATTTGATTTATGTATTATCATTCATCGTGTATCCATTTTTCTTGTCTTTGTCTCTTTCTTATAGACAAGAGTTGATTAGACTAGCCGAAGCACACCTGCTTACATAAATACGATTATTTCTATTGTTATAATTTTCATTACCACCTCACAGCTAAATGTTATATTAAATAATGAAGCTCTTGGTGTCGAAACTCATTTGCAATTAACTGATTTATTGATTTGGTCTATTTTATTTCGCAATTCTGCCACATTTGGCTAATTGCGAAGATGAGCGTGAATGATGAAATGATAAAAGTGATGAAGCTAAAACACAAAGAACACCAATGCTGGGATTCGATGCCAAAACCCCTCGCTTCGTGGAGTGGTGCTCAAACTACTCCGCCACGGTGATGGCAACTCGCTTACAAGTCTTGTTATGTGTATAGCGCCCGTTTGATTATTATAAGCCTTATTGGACTGTACCTGGCTTTCTGAGGATCTGTATATATGGAGCTTATATTAAATACCGTACATAAATTGCCTAAAATATTAATCAAAAGTATTAACATTAGCACCTTTTTTCATCCTAATTTAATATCGTGAACATTAA
Source organism: Lepisma saccharinum (assembly GCF_977018435.1). Classification (NCBI taxonomy): domain Eukaryota; kingdom Metazoa; phylum Arthropoda; class Insecta; order Zygentoma; family Lepismatidae; genus Lepisma; species Lepisma saccharinum. The sequence goes on along the minus strand of NW_028142899.1, from coordinate 5,512,948 downwards.
GAATAGCATCAATGCTAGGAATATCGAAACCGCGGCCAAGTTCATTTGAGTCCGCAAGACGGAAGAGGGGACACTTCAACATCTCCTGGTATGTGGAAAATGTATACCTCATAATTTTTTGCAGTTTTAAATTAATGTACACTATATATCGAAAAGTCACCGGACACCAAATTGAGCGTTGTGGTATTGTCATGGTATGTGGCTGTTTTTCCTGCCAGAAAAGCAGGGTCCATTGCATCGTGGTTTGAGAGCAATCTAGTGGATGTGCTTAGCTGGCCCGCTCAATGCCCTGACTGGAATCCCCATAGAACATATTTGGGATGAACTGGACCGTCGATTGCGTGCCAGACCCACTCGACCGAGAAACACCCTTGAACTATACACGAGGCTACAGGACGAATGGAAAAGAATCAACCAGCAATATACCAGATCTTATTTAAAAGCCTCCCTCGAAGAAAGAATGCTGTAATAATAGCGACGAAGGGAGGGGTCCAATATCTTATTAGTTACCTGGGTGGTTTCTTTGGAATGGACATACTGGTTAGCTGGTGACGTTTGGCAACATAGTGTACTCTTTGCAACACCTTATTTGTCCGTTTTTAAAACTTGCATAGTCCTGAATTCGTAAATTTGGTACCAGAGCACTTCAGAGTCCACAAATGCTATCCAACTTAGCAACAGATTTTTTTTTCTTAATAAATGAAAACATTCTTGTGATTTTTCTTTATTATTTCACATTCCATAAAGTTAGTAACCTTAAACCAGTAATAAAAAAATGCAATTATACAAAAAATTGGAAATTGGAAATACGAATGTTTAATTTTCTTTTACGATTCTTCGTTCTGAAATATAAAATGGGTAAATTTATGTGCAGTTTGAAACACTGAACTGGTTCTCCACCACCTGGATAGAATTGACATCACATTGGAACGCAATGAAGCAAAGTTATCTGGATTTTAGGCAAAATTACAGTAAAGATACTTTGCACAATACGGGATGATTCTGTAAAGTGCGTTCTTTCCTTGATCTGTAGCGAGAAATGGTTCAGAACTCCGGCACGATGTTCTTTCACTTGGGATCAACGTGTGTTACAGAATTTCGCGTTAGTAATCTCCTGGAGCAGTTGCTTAGACGGTCATCTTGTTATACTTTATCTTGAAAAACGAAACATCGTAGGTTAATATCCCACCTCCTCCGGATGCTTTTTTTTGTTATTTACCGAATACAAAGTGTTTTATTCATGTAATATAAAATTATATTAAACCACAGTAAATATTTATGCAATGCATACCTCCAGAATGTTTCTGCTCATCTACTTGATCTTTCAGTGATTGGCAGGATTTATGGCAAGTCCTTTCTTTTCATTCAGCTTTCTAAAGTTATGTTAACACACACTAAAAATGTATATGTCATAAATATATATTCTTAAAGAGAATGCTGTAATCAATAGGACCCGGGTTTTGATAGGTGAAGGTTCATGGCACAGTGGTTCGGATTCCTGTTTAAACTGTAAGCCCAGTCCCGATTAGCCTATCTGTGCATAAAGTAGACTTGAAACAACAACAATATCAACAACAACAACACACACACGTTCACACAGACAAATACGATGTTCTGTGTTTGTGTTCTTCACTGCGGACCTAAAATATTCGTCAGATTTTCAAATGATACAACCACAAATATTATGCTATATTCAACGTTTGAAACTACCCACCTCAGAATTTACATCCAATGTTTCTGCACATTCCAAATTACCTTTCTTACTACGATTGAAATGTTCAACCGGAAATGCTGGATGTAAATTGCATAAATATCAACGGAAATTTCTAAGAAATGTCCAAATCGTTTACTTTCCGAAAACGATTTTGCAAGTAAGGAGGTTTGAACCCACAACCTTCTATTTCGCAAGCGAACATGATCCCTCTACACAACACGGTTCACGTTTTTTTATGCACTTGGTTCGAAGGATGAAAACATACACATTTCTGTTGTTGTGTAGTACAGTGTGAAGTAGAAAATTTTCAGTTGTTTGCTCGAGACTTTAAGATAGCTGAGGAATGTTTGAGGAATGATCTATAGAATGACCTATAAATGGTAAAATAAAATAGTTTTCGCTGTAAAAATGAAAGCTTGATTTTTTTCATAAACTACAAAAGAGTAGTCTAATAAGTCCATGAAGCCCGTTGTTTGGTGGTTGAAACTACTGAAGCAAAGGGGAGAAGAGCAACTAAGTGCTAATGTAGTTTTCTTTGTTTACTTCAAGGTTATATAAAATATACCTCAAGGGTTTTCTTTATGAATCATTAATCATCTTTCAGAGTTGGCCTTTTACGATACTGCAGTCGGCCAGCATCCGAAAATACAGTTCTGTTTCGCGTACACCAGAGTGTAATTTCATTTAACATTGTGCCTAATTTTACTTTAAGTTGAGTTGTTGAGTTGAGTTGGTGTTTTAAGTCAAGTTAATGCACAGTAAGGCTAAGCGGGACTGTACCTACAGTTTAAATTGGGATCAGAACCACTTATGCTTCCACCGGGTATCGAACCTAGGGCCCTTTGATTACAAGGTGGTGAAAAATAATTTTACTTTAAAACCACAGCTTAAAGCGATAATAGTGTAACACAAAAAACCTTAAAGTACGCTTTACATAAAGTATTTTAATACATTGCCAGACATTTCAGTTAAGAATAATATTTTGCTTTTCCATTTACCGTATTTTCGATTCACGGCGAATTTGCTATAGGACCATGTCAATAAATTTAAATATGTATCTTTTACTAGTAAAAGCATTGAAAATTCATGAAACAACAGGGAAGTTGAAAAATAAGCCTAAAAATAAATAAGAAATCAACAAAAACTGTTAAAAATATTGAAAAATAATCGTAAAGCCAAAAAAGGCCTAAAAATACAAAAAAAAATGCAAAATAGAAGGTGTTTTCAGGTTCTAAGTGGATAGAAGAGAAACTGACATGATATCATGTTTAGCATTATTTTTAAGGGTCAGAAAAATAATTAATTTTTCATCATCTTCCGGGCCGTAATTACTAATTATGACCATTGAAAAAGTTGGAGGGAAGGAGGCAGCTTAAGTAAATTTTCCTTGCTGAGGGATCGTATCGTCCCAAATCTCCATCTTATAATACAGAAAAGAATCAGGTTCATATTTGGAAAATGACTTGCAGTTTTCCACCACGAAAAATGTTTTTCATAGTTTGAAATTCGTTAGGATGCAATTCCAAGGTTTTCCATTGCCTTAATTTCACACGTATTTTATATTTCAGACGTTGAATATCCGTTTCATCTCTTCCCACAGTCTTTCGAAAAAGGATGAAGTTCGTTGGAAACCAGAGACTAGTTCAAAAAACTCCTTTTCCCTCTCCTGTTCCTACTTTAAACAAACAACAAAAAACTCCGTAACTAAACGATTGCTTGTTCAAAACACGGAATTTACACATTATTTACAAAATGTGACAATACACCAATAGAAATGTTCATCATTCTTTCCTTTCAGCGTTTCTCGGTTTTGCTGAATTCATTTCCTCATAAATATATAATTTATAGACATGACATTATGTGTGAATGGCTTGCTCAAACTGGTAACAAATGTTAACATGAGCTACATGGAGAAGAGGTAGCGTGCTTGATTCTGCGACGGTGGTTACACGTTCGATTCTCCACCCAGGCAGGTTTTTTTTCAGGAGTATATCGTTGGGTGTAAAGTTTATCCACCGTGCTAATAAGTTAACTTTGGTCTCTCTGTACTTAACGAGGTCAAAGGAAATAGTAAAAGGATGTTATTTCATGACACGTGGAGTGTGCAGAATCCAGTTGCGTAGAGCTGCGTCTGTAGTGGTGGTTTCGAATAAATTGCGAAATTAGTGGAAAGTTTGTTAGATCTGATACTCGTACTTTCAAAGCAGTGACGAATTAACGATCATTCTGAGGTTTTTTAAAATTTTTTCGTGACTCACTACATAAATAGTTAGTAGTTTCTTATCCCATCTGCCTCCGTCGCAATAACCATTTACTTATGTACATTGGCGATTTATTATTTGCTTTAAACGCATCGTAAAATGGAGGGGGGGATTAACAACAGCCATTTAGAAGGAACAGACATAAAATTTTCGAACTTAGCAAGTCTCTCTTTCGATACAGTAATGCACTACATCTCTGCTTAACATAATTGTATATTTGTGTTTTAGTATATTGAAGTGATCAATATTTTAGGTGCCAGTAAAGAACATAAACAATACATAACAAATTACATTACATTTTGCATCATGATGTGTGTGTTAACACAATTTATGAAGAATAACTAAAATAAAAAGGAAAGCTTTAACCTTAAATATTGGTAATCAACCACTTTTAGGGGGAAAATGCGCAGAAGGGACGTCCCTCAAGTATGCGTCGAATTTATTTTTAAAATATTTAATATCAACGGTCTCTGTTCAACGAACCAAAAAGGAAGAAGTGGAGAACGTAGAATTTGAACCAGCGACCTTTCATGCGTGACGAAAAATAAGGTTTCTAGCATCTAACCAACTGCTCTACATTAACTTACTGACAACAAACAGACCCTTAAAAACAGGAATTATTTCGCGGCGGTCAAATAAAATGTTGCGAATAGTTTGATTGATTGATTTAGTTTATTTTGCTTCGCGTTTTGTGCCTCTTGGCTAATTTGCGAAGATGGGGATGAGTGATGAAATGATGAAATTGATGAATGGACATTCACAAACAACCAAGCCCGACCGGGATTCGAACCCGGGACCCTTGGCGTCGCAGCGCGATGTGCTAACCACTTTTTTTTTATTACATTTTGCAATTTATTACATTACATTTGCAATTTACATTTCAACTCATTGGGCAAGTAAAAATTACAGTAAGAAAATTAGCATACAATCTATTTCTTTTACAGTCAGGTATCTTGTGGTATTCTTGATGGAGGTAATTTACAAATTGTATACTAAAATCTGGTTGCCGATATGTCGATAGGAAATAGGCATAGTGTCCTAGGAGCCATTGTACACTTTTACGTTTTGTTTTTGGGTAATATTCAAAAGCTGGATATAAAAGAATATCTACAGAGATGTTATACACTGATGTTCGACAAATAGTACTCACAAGTTTCCTTATATAAAGCCATGATGTTTCTATTATTTGGCATTCACTCAGTCTATGGACTAAACTATCAGATACATTACATTTAGCACACATTGGCGTATTTATTAATTTAAGATCATAGAGTCTCTCTCCAGTGATTAATTTTTGGTGGACAATTATATACCATGCTGATCGGATTTGTGATGTAAGATGGTGAGCCTGAATATTATTCCATATTTCTCTCCACTTCATTCTGGGATTTTGCTCAATAATTTTACATGTTGGTTGTTCTAATTTACATAGTCTGCGATATATTTCCGATGTCACTGGTATTGTTAATATCGGAGATTGTAATAGGGCATAACTAATATCCACTATTGTTGACTTAAAATACCATAAAGTGTCTACCAGTCTAGTAATATCAATAGGAGCCTCTAGTGAAATATAGTCCAAAGCGCTTCTCAAAACTTTACTTGTGAGGTTGAGTGGATGCTGAGTCAATGTCTGCGTGTCAGCTTGAATACGTAAGGCCTGGCATTTGAGTTCTATATTCACAAGATTCATTCCTCCCTCGGCAAAAGGCAAACAAAGTAATACATGTTTAACCCTCAATATCCGACCATTCCAAATAAACCAATTTACTGCACTCTTAAGTTTATTTATATCTAACTTCCGTAGTGGGAGGATTTTTGCCATGTACCATACCTTTGACAGTGCATAGACATGTACAAAGGTCACCCTTGACTGTAAACTAAGGCTGCGAAATTTATTTGTTTGTAATATCGCTTTAACCCCAGTTAATACTCTATCATAATTTAATTGGATCATACTTTGGATAGAGTGCGTATATATTATACCTTGTATACGTATCATTTGTACAACCTTAAAATTACCTCGCTGCGAGTGAGAATGAACCAAATTTAAATTCAAAATTGACGATTTTTCTTGGTTTATTTTTAATCCCGACCATTTTCCAAATTTCTGTAATACTTGACATGTTTCATCAATATCAGACTGTTCATTTATTAATACAGTAACATCGTCAGCATACGCTAACACCTTAATGGTAGTAGAGTGTATGTTAATTCCTTGAACTTTTCGGCCTATTTCAGACAGAATGGGTCTCAGTGCAATACAAAACGCTAACATCGACAAAGGATCTCCTTGCCTTACACCTTTATAAATATAGAGTTCTTTTGTCAGAAAACCATTTATTTGAATTTTTGCTGTTGCATGACTATAAAGACTTTTAAATACTGAAAGAAAATGTAAACGTATACCGTAGCCCTGCAAAACGTTAAATAGATATTCATGATTTATCGAGTCAAAAGCACGTTCAAAGTCTAATGCTAATATAGCATTTTCAGAGTTTTTGTTCTGTAGTCTATAACATGTAATTATTTCACGCATCGTTTGTAAAACATTTGTGATTTTCTTATTTAAACCAAAAACATATTGATCCTCTCCTACTAATTTGTCGACATAAGGCATAAGTCTACCAAGCATACATCGCGCCAATATTTTATAATCCGTACAAAGGAGGGTGATGGGTCTATAATGACCAGCTTCGCTTGGTTTTGGACATTTTGGGATTAGAATTATAATACCCGTATTGGAAGATTTACCCATTTGATACTTGCTAAACACTGCATTTATCCAATCCGTTATTGTTTGACCCATCAATTTCCAAAAGGTTTGATAAAACTTATTGGGTATCCCATCCCAACCAGGAGCTGAAAATGATTGCCCTACCTTAACCGCTCGAAACACTTCCTCACTTGTATATTCTTTGTTTAAGTTTTCACTTTCTTCATCTGTAAAAACCTCTGATTCGGATGCCAATTCATCCATTAAAGCTCCATTATGTGACGCTGGTTGGGAATATTGTTGCTCAAAATAATTATAAATGCAATTACGTATTTCAGGGGCTGAATTGATCTTTGTTCCCCCATTATCAAATATTTCACTAATACATTGTCTTTTAGCATTTTTTCTTTCATGAATTACATGGCTGATAGAGGCGACCTCATCGTTGTCAAAATGAGGAAGTCTACTACGAATTTTGACCCCTTGACGCCTTTCTGCAGTCATTTTTAACAATACAGCTTGTATACGTTTGACTTCAGTTTGCACTTTTTTCCCGTCTGTTGCTTGCTGAATTTGTTCACGCAATACCCTGTAGTAAAAATTATATTTATTTGTCCACTCTCTCGACCGTTCCTTACTGTAACTGATACAAAATCTTTTTATACCCGGTTTGAGAATCTCCTCCCACCAGCGGATTATATCTATCCTCCTCAGACGGTGTGTTATCCATCTCAACCATTGGTCATTAAATGCTTGTTGGAAATTTTTCTCATTAAGAATTGAAGCATTTAATTTCCAACAACCGTACCCTCTCGGGACTATTGGAATGTCCACATTTATCATCATAATGACAGCACTGTGATCTGAAAAACATGTAGGTGTTATACTGATGGACTTTACGTTCTGACGTAATGTGGGTGTGACATAAAATCTATCCAAACGGGATGCACAATTGTCACGTATATACGTGAAACCCCTCTGCCCAAAACATTTGTCACTCCAGACATCTGTGAAGTTAAAGCCAGTTACTAATTTTTGCAATGAATTCGACGTGTTAAATCCAGGTCTTTGATCCTGCGGATACAATACACAATTGAAATCTCCCCCAATATTATGTGTTCTCTCCTACCCTGCATTTCAACAGCAACTTCCTGCGCAAAAAACTCATCCCTTTGTTTTCTACACTGTGACCCGGATGGAGCATATATGTTATATATCCATACATTTGCAATTTTTGCTGATATGATTCTATTATTAGGATGACATACCACATTTGTGAGGGGAACCGTATTACGTGTTAACAAAGCTGTTCCTGTCGATTGGAAATTTGCATTATTATGAACTCTTATCGTTGGGGAAAAATTGAAATTCATTTGTCCACATTCTTGGAGAAAGATAATATCTAATGATGATTGTATAATAAAGTCCTCTAACGCCGCCTGTTTTGTAAGGGATTTCATTTTGTTTATATTTATTGTAGCAAAACGAAGGGTCGTCATCATAAATACTATGAACAAAATTTTTGGGATTGGGTATTCCCAATACTTATACTTCCACCTTTGCCCCATCTAAGAGTAATAGTTCTTACACTATTTTTATATGCCCCTAATGTTATACACCAAAAATTAACAAACACACTAACAATATTATTTTTGTAGGGGGGAGGAAATACCCCTTCCCTTTGTATAGCTTAATCCATAAATATCTACCACCACGCAATACAATATCATTAGCTTTCTGACAGTCCATATAAAAATATTCATTCCAAATAATACTATTTTCTAATCTTAAAGTGATTACCTGTATCCAGTATTCACAAACTTTCATGGCCTATCGGACTTGGATCAATAACCATGTCTTGGACATTTGTTTTTACATGTCGCAATGATCGTCTTTTCGTCCGATTGCTGCCTGACGCTTTCCTTATACTCTTTGGTCGCTTTTGTGAGCCGGAAATCGAACGACCCGTACTACTTTGGACACTTCCACTTTCACTATCCGTTTCCGAATCTTTTTCCTGTACAGTTTCTTGTCTGAAGTCCTTTTGCTTGGTCTGATTCTGCTTCCTCTCCTTGTTGCTCTGTAGCACTTCATCACTCGATTCCTCTTGCACTTTAGTTATGTCTTCTTGTCGTCTTAGTGGTCCACCCTTCTTCTGCTCCATAGTATCCAGGGACATTTCTTCACTTTGTCGCGTAAGTTGAACATTTAACACAGGTTCTTTTGGTTGATCTTGCATATTTTCTTCAGTTCCTTCCTTGGTCAAAGTTTGTTGATCATTCTTGTGAATATTTTTCTCTTCCTGTATATGTTGTTCCTGTTGAAGCCCTTCTATCACAGTCAGTTGTGCTGATTCTTGACTCACATTTATATCTTCGTGTGTATATGTAGACGGTGCAATTGCTTCGCTATAGGACCGAACTGCACGACCCATGACTTTGAACACTGTTGGTTTCCGTAAGGTACAATTAAACCGCATGTGATCACTACTACCACACCATTCACAAGTCGGGATTTGACCATTATATACTACATGTGCCGTATATTGGCCTATTTTCACAAAGGAGGGAATTGGCTTCTTAATTGCCATCAAAACCTGACGCACCCCATTATACACTTTGTACCTAAATTTGTCACTCCAAGTTTCTGCTTTCAATTCATCGATTGTCCCATATTCACTCAGTTTTTCACGAATTTGTCGTTCTGGCACTTCCAAAGGAAGATTAAACACTCGAACCGGCTTCAAAATTCGATTCCCATCACTCAGTTTCACTTGTGTCACAGCTCCACTACTATAATAAAAATTCACTTCACCAGTATTTTCTTCTAATATTTTTCTCATTTTTCCCGGACGCACTAATTTCAAAAATACACATTTAATCGTCGTGGGAATTTTTATGGCTGCAATTTCATCCACACTCAGTTTGAATTTATCATGAATAAATTCATGTACTTCCAAAGGACTAGGTTTCAAAGTTCCCGTTTCAAAACTGATTTGTATCGTATTTTCGCGATCCATTCTATATTTTACTTTTGTCCAATTCTTCACTAGCACAGTTCAACAACACACCCTCTCCCACACGTACGTACCGATATCGCGCTGAACTTTCACTTTTCCTCAAAGCACAGAGCTCGTACAGCACGACCTACCTGTTCCGCGCTAGGCGCGAGACTGCCACTCGACCACAGGGTCGGGCTTTTGCGAATAGTACATATTGGCCTTGAGCAACATGCATTCCGCACTCTATGCACACCCAGAATCTCTTTGTGTTTCTCCATCTGGCTGAAACATGCCTCTCAAATTCCATGAGTCTGTAATGATGTTGTATGACAACACATTGACATAAATGAGATTCCTCAGATGGGGTGGTACAACGTCGTCGAATTGCAATTAATTGGTACTGGATTAGATGGCCGATGCAGGCACATTGTACAGTACTTTGCTCTCTAAATTCTAGGTGCAGTCCTTATTAGACTATCTGAGCATAAACTGGACTTAAAACCCAAACTCCGTACCATAAGCCTTTTTGAATCTTTAATGTTGGACCGAAATGCACAGCTAATTGATGTTTCTGCATTATAAATTTATCGGCTCAAATGGGCACAGGACTGACAGATCGCAACTCGGCTGATGATATTCTGTACGAAAACACACACACACACATACATATATATATATATATATATATATATATATATATATATATATATATATATATATATATATATATATACACAGGGTGGCCTGTAATTAGATGTATTCCCTGAAAGGGGTTAAAGTAGAGACAATTTGCAATAAATTTGACCATATGATACCCTGTCCGAAAATTAGTAGTTTTCGAGATAATCGAATATCTATCGTTTTTTTTTAAATGACAATTTTTCACAAAAAAATACGAATTGAGAAAAAACAGTTCATTTTATGGCACATTTTTCAGCGTTTTCTTATAGCTAATAAATAAGTGGTTCGTTGAAAAAAAGTTTGTCCCAAATGACATTCGCATGTAAGTAACGGGTGGATCTAAACTTACAAGTGGTGATAAAAAAATCCAATCTTAGTTTACTTGGCAACATATTAATAACAAAAATTGTATGAAACGAAGCGTACAAATTACTTAAGTTACTTCCTTGTGTCATCATATATTTAACATGAAAGACTTAGTTCAGAAGACACCGGTAAACTCGCAAGAATAGCTCAGAGAGAGGATCTTAACAGCTGTTCAACACATCAAGGACACCATCACATCACGAGTTACGAGACCAAATACCCGTAAAAACCTGCATGCCTGCATTCGTAACGGAGGTGCCCACTTTGAGCCAGGGTTTCGGAGCGGAGTGCGGAGCGTACTAAAGGAGCGCTCCGGAGCGACTTCGAAGCGTCATTTCTACTCCGCTCCTCGCTCCGGAGCGGAGCGTGGTACGACAGCACTCCTATCCGGAGCGGAGTGGTTCGACTTTTTGAGAGACACGCTCCGCTCCGGAGCGGAGTGGTTCAGCTTTTTGAGAGGTACGCTCCGATCCGGAGCGGAGCGTGATACAACAGCACTCCGCTCCGGAGCGGAGTGGTTCGGCTTTCTGGGACACACGCTCCGATCCGGAGCGGAGCGTGATACAGCAGTACTATGCTCTGGAGCGGAGCGTGAGACAACAGCACTCCGCTCCGGAGCGTGGTGCTTTTGACAGCACGCTCCGATCCGGTTAGGGGTTTGTTTTTACACGAATGCTGTAATGCAACTATGAATAATGGGAATGTGCACATTAAAGCCGACTTCCGTGACGGAGTGGTTATAGTGGAACCACATGGAAAAGAGCCTGCAGTCCTGTTTCCACGTACTCTAGTTGTCTGTCTGTATGATGGAGGGGAGGGACAGAGTGGATCATGCTTCCTTATGGCCCTAGTCGAACGGGTGAAGGGGGAGGTGCGCGGGGACTTTTGGCAGAAGCTTTTTTGTTTGTGGTCGCTCTACAGCACAGCACCGTATGACGTCAGGGATCCGTGGGGTGGTTCAAATCCCGGCATGGGCTTGTACAGGGTCAACGAAGTTAGTAATAAATTTGTTTTATACACTTGTATGTTGAATTGTATCTTCTGCAAATATGCTGTATAAAGAAACAAACTGCCGGAGTACGAAGTGAGGCGAGTGTACAATCTTTGTGTGTATCGTTCATCAATTTAATCATAACATCGATCATCCCCATCTTCGCGATTAGCCAAAAGCAACAAAGAAGAGAAGTAAAATGAACTAAATCAATCAATCAATCAATCATGCACATTAAACATTGGTAAAACAATACAATAATGTTGTTTTGGCTAAATATATATATATATATATATATATAGAGAGAGAGAGAGAGAGAGAGAGAGAGAGCTATAGTACGTAAATTGTACATTTGATGTAAGTTGAAATATGTATTACGTAAATAGTATTTCTGTGATGTACTATTTGTATTGTGACTCTTAGATATAAGAGTTTGAATGTTATGTGTTGAATGGGTTACGAATAATTTCAAGCAATCAGTTTTTCTGCTTTGCGGATTTGTCCGACCCACCTCCCCCATACAACAGACAGCTTCGTTTTGTGCCGTGTTCCTTGCAGGTGACTCAGTGCAGTCGGCTAGCGCATTGGTCTTGTACCCATTTCAGGAGGGAAGGAGGTTGAAACTGGTACATAGCTTGTTTCTGTGTGCTTTCGGGGTTGAGAACTTCGTTTGCTGCGCTGTACGTTGCGTTCGACGTATCCGTAGAGACATCGCCTTTGCCAGACAGATCCAGTGTTGCCAGTTGTATTAGAATTATCTTTTAAAAGTATTACTTGCGCGTGTTGTTCTTCTCTTCACTGTCATAAAAAGAAGCCTTTAAAGGCTGTGTTCTCTTGTATCATTACATGCATATTATGTGTGCTTGTCAACGGTGATGTATGGACATTTAATGAAATGTTTAACGCCGCTGATACATGGACGTCTTCAGGATTTTTTCCAGGAAGGGACAAGCAAGATATTTTTCCAAGGGAGGGGGGCAGAATGAGGCAGAATTTCCCCAAAATAATATTACTCCCTTTAAAAAAATTATACAGTTTGAAGTTATAATGTTCCTGCAACACCCTTGCAATAATTAACATATATTACTGTGACTGAAATTAAATTATATGCGTGAAATATATACTTTTTGATTGACTTTCATTTCCGGGTGGCGTGGCCCCTCCCTTCCGGACGTCCATGAGAATGGAGAAATCATTTCAACCAGTCTCGGTTAATGGAATTATAAGGTGACTAGATTTGTTAAATCAATATACAAGAACAAAAAAGAAAAATCCGTAATTGTTAATTCTATGCATCATAAGCCACGAGAATCATGGAAGATCTAGTATACTGTAATAATGAATTGAAGGAAACCATGCCGAGTTTTTATTTATAGTCTACCTGTTCAAGTAGGAATGGAAAGGTTCACAAAAAGAATTACAAAAATGTATGTAAAAGAAAACCAAGTATTTCGATCAAGTTATTTCTATAATTGTAATCAACAATGACCAATTGTCCTTTCCAGTGGCGTACGCAAGGGGGGTGTTACGGGGTTTAAACCCCCCCCATGAGCTTGTGGAAAAAAATGGCCAATTTTCACAGTCAAACATCTGGGACAATAATATTACTATTACTACTTCTACTACTACTACTACTAATAATAATAATAATAATTTGAATTATTATTTCCATGCAGCATGGAGAAAAGCAGACCATTCCAAACACATGCGTCTTTCAGATTGATGCCTTGAAAATAAACACGAGTTTATGAGGTTAGGTTAGGATAACTATGATTTAAAAGAGAAAAAAGTTGTTTTGTATCTCAGTTGCAACAATGTTCAACACACTGGCGTTGAAATGTCTCACCTCGTTGACCAGGCAATTATTTCGTAACAAAGAAAAAAAAAATGCTCCCGGGATTTGATAAAAATCGAATTACTAGAAAGTAATTTCGTTCTATTGTTTTCATAAATACTATATTTATGTAGATCTCTACTACTTAATAGTAGTAGTAGTGGTATTAGTAGTATTATTAGTATTAATCCAGCTAATTAATTAATTATAAGTATTATTAATTAATTGTGATTATTATTATTTAATTAAAGTATAATAAAACAATGGTAATGTGAATTTGGAAAAAAGTTTTAGAAATAACACCCCCCTTGATGAAATCCTGCGTACGCTACTGGTCCTTTCAACTAACTATAAGTTTCAATTTGTCTTTTCCGGACTATTACCTTTGCCTTGCCTTTAATCGTATATTTCTCATGATCCGTAATTTTAAACAAATCCTAGATAAGTCGGCAAAAAAATAGGACACCGAAACTATGGAAAAGAAATATACTGTGATAGAGAAACAAACACAAAGGAAACACCAATGACATTAACGCGGGTCAAACCAACACCATTTGTCGTTGAGAGCTGAAATCACATCCACGAACTCGCTGAAATATTCCCATGGAATTCGTTATTCGTCTGATATTGAATACCCAATGATTCTTTCTGTTATGTAATAGACATTTATGAAGTGCCAGATTTCAGAAAACACACACCCACACACATACGTAAAAGATATGCATAAGAGGTAGTTCATTTGGAAATGAATTTCCAAGTTGTATTTTTATGCTCTTGTGAATAGATGTAAAGGAAAGTGAAGTCTCTTATTGTTAAACAGAATTACAAATGTATATTTGCTTAAGGATTAATTTATCACAATATACATTGCAATTATACATTCAACATACGTTGAAACAATGCCTTTTGTTATGGACTTTAGGTGGATTTAAGACTCAACAATACGCTATCGAGAATAGACCAACAGTTTAAATCCTACCTAAAGTGGGATTCGAGCCACTATGTCCCTCCACCGGGTATCGATCCCAGTGCCCCTTCATTACAAGGCGACGTTGTTACCACTATGTTATCGGGGTACAGCGCGCTACATTTTTTTTTCAGTACACATTTATCAATTCTCTCATTATCATCGTCGCGATTAACCTAAATTCAAAGCTAAGTAACAAAAATCAAATAAAATGCCATCAGTGAGGAAGGCACGTATTTCTCGCAGCCCTGTTTTTCAAAATGAAACCATAAAATTCAGGACATGCCCCTATCCAAGTAGATAATATTACATTTTGTGTTTATCACGGTTATTAAGGTTTATACATCTTGTTTCGACTTATCTGCTGACTACACATTGTTCATTACTGAAAACTTGCTTTCAGTTTGCTGCGTACTCAATACAAAAAATATTAATTTTTTACGTATACGTTTTCTGGCTTTCTGGACTCAGAAAGTTAAATATAGCAACATTCCATTCGTCGTTTTTCCAAAATTTTTGCAATTTTCTTATAACCACCATGCCTATTTCCAGGTTACTGCTTACAAACTTGAAATGTTAGATATGGCAATCAGACATTTTGTAATTTTTGCAGTAGTATACGTATGTAACCATTAAATACCTATTTCAACTTCCTGCCTTTAAAATTGGGAAAAAGAATCGATATGACAACCCTGTATTTCATACTATTTAAATTCCCCTGTTCGGCTGTAGACAAACAGCATTCCGATTTTCGACTTTATAGCTTCATAAAAGTAAACCAAATCTGGCAAATTACATTTTTGGTTAAGCAGGTTTTCAACTTTCTAGTGTTAGGATTTTCAAAAAGTTAGATATGAAAACTCTGTATTTCAAATTAAAACGTTTCCTTATTGGCCGACGATAACATTAATAAGCATGATTCCGAATTTCAACTTCATACATTCAAAAATCGAAAAGTTAAATTTAGCAACCTGAATTTCCAATTACTTTAAACTTTTCCCTTTCGCTACATTCAAAGTATCATACATAACCAGCGTAAAAGAAAGTTACATATGGCAATCATGCACCAGCGAGTGTTTTGCATGAACACCTGTCTGCCTTTTATCTTCCTCCGTACAAGTTGCTTCGTCTTTCCTCTGCGCGATCCTGGCCTTTTAGAAGGTCAAATGGATTTTCTGCAGTAGTTTCGCCAGTGTTACTCGAACCAATATTCCGGAATAACTCACTTCTTCCGCGGCGTGGACTGTAATGTCGAGCCGATATGCCGAAGTGCCTAGCCCGAACCAGAAGTTGAGTTTCAGTCGCGATCCCTGGTGGCAGGAAATGAGAGAGTGGTTCCATTCTCTCAACTTATAAAACCACAGGTGCCACACCTGCTATTGAAATATATTGTCCCCAGAAGTAGTAATAGAGTTGTAAAAGTGATAATGAAAATGTAATAATAATAATAATAATAATAATAATAATAATAATAATAATAATATCGCTCTCTTCACGAAAACAGTCCAGTGAATATCGAAGCTTCCCCTTGCCTCCTTCACATCCCTGGCCCTCCAGGATTGCCACACTTCTTCTACGCTTCACAGTTGACACATTGCGCGTTGTATAGTCACGGACACTGCCGGCTTGTTTGGTTTGAGTTGCTGTTTTAAGTCCACTTTATGCACAGTAAGCCTAATCGGGACTGGACCTACATTTTAAAGTGGGATCCGAACCACTTGTGCCTCCACCGGGTATCGAACCCGGGACCCCTTCATTACAAGCCGGCAGTGTCCGTGACTGTACGTATGCGGTGATTGTGCCTTCCCTGGTGTATTGTGTAAGGATTATTCCTTGCTTATTGGCAACACTGTAGACGAGTGACGTAATCTTTTCTGGACTGTTTCCGTGGCGTTAGCTTTAGTAATAATCAGTTTTATAAGAACAATAACGGGCGATTTTCAAATGCCGTACAAATTCCACAAACAAAATTACTAACGTATTCGGAACCTTTGATCGTTAGTTTTCTGTATACAATCGTATTATCCAACCTCGGAGCGCTCCGGAGTCGCTCCGGAGCGGAGTGCGCAAGTTCTGAGAATATCGCTCCTCGCTCCGGAGCGGAGCATCAGCAGGTATCGCTACGCTCCGGAGCGGAGTGAACCGTTTTCTAAAATTTCGCTCCTCGCTCCGGAGCGGAGCGAGAAATTTTTCAACTTCCTCTGCTCCGATCCGATATATATATATTGAGCCTAGATAAAGGTATGGGACGAAGTCCAATAACTTATGGAACCTCTAAATTTCCTTCGCAGTTTTCCTCGAAACTCAAACTTTATATAATAGCATAACACTCCATGTCGAACTACAGATCCTGCGATATCATTTGAGCACACCTACCTTCTTAAATTCTTCAAAATGTCTTCTTCCACTTCTGCCGCAGTCGACTCAATTTGGAATTTGGAAAGAGCTTCTGCTTCCCTTACCAACAAAGTAAAACTCGCTTGCTGACAATTTCAAACCCAATAAGTCTGATTCTTCTGGATGTAGCCAGATAGGCAACAGGTTTAATAATTAATTTCGGCGACTAGTTTTCTCCGACAACATCACACGAAGCTTTCGTGCAAAAGTAGGAAAAGTTGGTATAATGGTGATATAGGTAACATCGTGCTAGTTTTATATTCAGGTATTAATTTATTACCTCGCGTGCAAGAAATTTCTTGTCGTTCGTACGTGTTTCGTAACGGTCCTGTCAGTAAGTCAGCAATGGAGCCAGGCAGAAAACGTGTATACGTCAATACAATACTATCCCGATATTACATACATCACGATAATACCAACCTTTACCCTGTATGAATAATATATATTTATCTACGCTGTAAGAAGTCCATCGATTACTTTTGTCTTTGTTATTCTAAACATGAATGTATGATAGCATTACATGAAATTCAAGTTAGCTTTCACATGTGTTGAAGTAAAATTACGGCTGAGCTCCTACCGATGCCGATACTCTTATCGATACTTAAGGGGCATTCCATGTGAAAGTGCCCCTAGACCTCAATTTTGAAATGAAAGGCAATGCAGTAAATTTGTTTTAATTTAAGAGTGAACAATTTAAAATTGTAATTTCCATATTAATTCAATCATTACGGGAGACTGTTGTACGTATGTACCATAGGACACTTTCTACATTTTTTTTTCAATTTTATGTACTGGCATTTTATCGAGAAAAATCACTGGTAATACCTATTGAGGATTTATTTCTGGTATTTTACTGTTTTACAGTCCTATTGATGATAACATAAAAAAAATAATGATGTGTAAAGTGTACCTTGATGCAACATGATCATGTACCATGCAACATACCTTCTTGTACCTTGGAACATTGAATGTAGGCTCCAACATGACTTTAAAATAACTCAACTAAAGTTAAATTTATTTAATACAAATACGAGGGTCGTTTGAAAAGTTTTACGAATGACCGACAAATGGCCGCAGTGTTTTGTCTGGAGGTAGAAAGAGCAGAGCAGGTTTTAGTGTAGTGTAAAGATTATAGCGCAGATAATTGAGCACCGTACAGTGATTCTTAGTGTAAAAGAGACCGAAGGCGACAGAAAGTAATGCCTACATGAACATTTTCATGGAATACTTCTGTTCAGAGAGAGTGGCACACTCTTTTGAGTTGAAGTCCAGCTTGGGAGCCGATGGAGTGTGGCAGTACAGCAGAAGTAAAGGATCGGAAACAGTACACTCTGCAGTGTTGCTTACTACTAAAATGTTTCACAACATGCAGGAAATGTTCTGAGTTTCCAGGTGAAAGATAACGGTTTCAGGAAAACCTTACATTGCAATTACTAATCCAATGCAATGTCCAATATTACAATCGAACGGCAAGGAAAATTTTCCGAAAAAAGTGTCCAGAAACTTGTATTCCATAACTAATCTAATTAGAGCCCCAGTTTCTTCACCTGTGGAAAAGCTCATATTTAATTGAATGCAGAAGGAAGTGGAGTCCGGTTCAATTACGCGATTTCCTTAGCGTAACGTGACAGCAAAGTCGACGTTCACTTAGATAGCTCGGGTTCGAATTCTTACCTGGAC
Organism: Lepisma saccharinum; assembly: GCF_977018435.1. Lineage (NCBI taxonomy): Eukaryota > Metazoa > Arthropoda > Insecta > Zygentoma > Lepismatidae > Lepisma > Lepisma saccharinum. Next base: position 5,494,340 of record NW_028142899.1, on the reverse strand, counting down.
CTGGATTTATGTTGCAGGTGTGACGAGACTGGGTAAACGAGACCTTCCCGTCCAGCAACGCACGGATACGCAGCATCGAAATTGCTCGTGAGATTAAACCCCTTTAAGTTCCCAGATAAAAAAAAATCAACGTCCAAAATACCACATGTGTGGATCAACCGGTTGGAATGAACAATTCTGCGAATGAAATTATCTCACCCTAGCCTTTACCTTTAACTTACATTCCCACAGGCTCTTAGAAAGAAAATAAGACAATTAATCTACACTGATGCATGAAATTTGTGAACTAAAAAAAAAAATTCAGCAGTTCCGCTTACCACAAAAAGAAAAGAAAGAGGGGGGGGGGAAATATGCTAGTTTTCCGAACACCAAACCCAGAACCATAGAACTTAACATAAAACCCTTGCTGAAATGGAAGTTCAGGTTATCGACTTATGAGACCAGAGCGAGATGAATCTTTCCATCCTGAAAGAAATATTCTTATTAACATAATACCATTTAAATTACATCAAACATGCCTGGATACAAAATGCCAATTTGGAGTCAGAAATACTGCTTTGACTACAACTATTTATTTGCATTAGCACATAAACAAACTTGTATTAGACAATAAGTATTTTTCAAACATGTCAATTGCCAAGTACAAATTATTATTTTTCCTACCGAAATATTATATCGGTTTCAAATACTGGCATTGTATTATCCAAACAAAACCAAAACTGAATCATTCATCAAAGTTTGTCGTAAAGACATTCGTTTGAGACCTTTAACATTCTTTAACGACTAAAAATAAAATTCCTCAACGTTCTTATTTACTTTTATCCAATATGGCTGTCACGGACGCCAAGTTTTCCGCCAAATTTTAAAACAAAGAAAGCACACGAATCATGGCCATTTGTGGCACACGGATGCTAGCATTATTATAATTGAGAAAGAATTTGGGCGTAGAACACAATTCTTCCCATTCTTGTAACTGTGATGCAAGGAATGACATCAAAACAGTACTTACGGACCAGATGACATCGGGGAAATTTCCGTTATGTTTAATTTAAAATATCCATCTTCAGACACAATGGAGAATCCATACTGATCGAGATTTTTGGCTAACAGTCCTTCCTGAGCAATTTAAGACATATGGATTCACTTAACACTTCCCATTATCTTCGATTTCCATTGATGCTTCGTCCAATTCATTTTACATCCACCAAGATTCTTTTCTCTCTCCCGGACCGAGTCCTGAACCGTTTTTTTGATTCCGAATCCTGCTCTTTCCAATCCACCGCTTATGCACAGGTAACGGGTACGATGACCCGTTCCTCGAACCAGTTCACTTTTATTGCGCCGTCTTCCGGCGGTGACGAAAGTTTTTCTTTTGTTGCAATACAAAAACGCAAGTTACTAATTGCGATATATTTTAAATGTTCATAATCTAATTTAAATATTATTATTTTTTGTCGTATACACAATACAATCTTATTTATAACACTTATACAAACATTCGTGTTAATTTTCACATAAAGTACCTTGAGGCCATCTATTGTCAAATCTTTGTACTAATGTTCGGTTCAAGGTAAATTCAGCACTCAAATGCCATCTACGGGCAGTTTCGGCACAATCGGCCTTAATTCACTTTACAAATGTCACAGCCATGACAAATATTGTCATACAGGTGTCCCTTCATCAAATTTTTCATGTCATCAATTATCATCATCATCACGATTAGCCAAAAGAGGTAGAAGAGCGACGCTAAATATCAAAAAATAAATCCAATTGAGATTCAAAATGCAGACGGAAGAAAATAAACAATCCAAATAAATATGAGTATATCTGTTTCTGTAACGGCCCAAATTACTTGACTTCAAAATCACATTCGTTTCTATCCCTTACGTGTGCATACTGCTTTCCTAGCATGTCATTGAACACAAGAGTAGGATAATAATGCTTGAAAAATCAGTACAGGCCGAATGAATGTCTTCGTAGATTCCCGAATAAAGACTCTTCTTCGCGACATAAACAGTTTAAAAATATAATAATATTTTCACCGATGGACTATTAAATTTGTCCTCATCACATAGCAGAATTCGCTGTGTTATCAGAAGCCGGAAAACGGTAATCATTTAGGGTTGGAAACACTAACCCTGCACAAAACGACGAAGTCCAATTGACATTGACGATATTGTTCGTCAGAATTAGACTTATTTTATTGTATTTCTAAAAATAACATTAAATATATATATAAATAAAAGAAGGTAAAAGGAAACACTCACCGGACAGTAGAACAATTCAAAATTTTCGCTAACTTCGTAGCATCATCGGTGTTAGGAGAAAGAGACGGAACCGAAAGTTGGGGCAGGGTCAACGGCGCCAATGACAGCGCCTATACCCTGTCCCAGCTAACTGTAGAGCAGGGCCGCGCATATCGGCAGAGGAGGAGGAGGAAAATCGAGTGGTGAGAGCGCAGCGTTGCCAACCGTACGGTCCCGACCGTACATGTACGGATGTACAGTGGTGGAAAAAAGTTCTTCCCCATAAGACTTTAATGGCAGTAAATAATGCCGGAAGGGTAGGCAACACACATTGCACGTTTAGGTGATCGGCTGATTCTGTCTGTTTCAAGAGCAACTAGTATTTCATGCAATAGCCAACAGACACAGGAAATGTAGGAAAGTCACGTGACTTGTCAGGTGGAATGTTGTTCGTCAGAATATCGCCTGTTCTGAAGCCAAGTCGCAGAATCGACAAGAGCTACATGTTTCATGTCCGAAAATGATTCGCCTAAAAGCATTGAACGAAACGCTAAAATAATTATTGCCTTAATTACAAAGGCTACTGTACTAGAGTGCGCGTCAAATCTGCTGCATATGGCGATAGCCAATAGCAGCGCACTGCAGCGGTGCCATGTCGAAATCTCGCACAGAAAAGAGACAGCGTGGTTGAGCGAAATGCCTTGTCACGGAACTAGGCAACGCCGCACGTCTGTGATTCGCTCGTGCTGTTCAGCCGTTCAAGGCCATATGTAGGAGATTTGATGCGCACTCTATATGTGCCACGCTAGCTCGGTCGTTAGGGCATTTGATTACCATGCGAGAACTCAGAGTTCGATCCCCGACTGGGGAGAATTGGAATATTTCCATTGTCCACCTGTTCAAGTGGCTCCGGCGCCCACCCGGCGTCGTATAAAGTAGGTACCTGTAGGAAACTTAGGGGGGGGGGGAGTGATAAAAATGGCCAGGGGCGTGGTGCAGATCGGCCGTAACAAGAAAGTGTGGGGCCCTAACTCTACACCCCTTACACTCCTTCATGACTTGGTGCAAAGCACAAGGTTGCACTTTGCTTTTTCATTTACTACACGTCAGATTTTGTCGCAACAGAACTTTCTAATCTCTACGTGTACTTTCTTCCAAGTTCCGTAGGGATGTGAATAGGCTCCACTTTTTCTTGACACAAATCATTCATGTTAAAGTTCGTTATAAAAACCACGGCCGATATCCTGTGTGTGTGTTTGGGGGAGAAAGTATAATTCAAACATGTGAGGTGATCCTTTTCCCACTACTCCATTGTCCGATTCTTCGTATCCAAAATAACTTTCAATTCCACACACTGAAAATGTACCACTTCCTACATCTTACCATGCAAATATTAGTAGCAAAGTAATGTGTAGCACACAGTGGTTCGGATCCCACTTTAAACTGTAGGGGCATTCCCGATTAGTCTTACTGCGTATAAAGTGGACTTAGGACACCAATTCAATCAATCAACACAATCCCTTTATTGTCCAGATTATCGAATCCAGAACCTTCGTCGCAAATTACATAAGCAGGAAGACAATGTGAAATAACCGAACAGAAACAGAACCTAAAAACTAAAAGGAATAGATTGGATTAAGTCGACGATACAGCACGCGTTCTGAAATGAAGAAGAATACGAAAGTTGAAGGACCTCGATATACACACGCATCCCCCCCTCCCCCAATGGTAAGCTATCCTTCTTGCAGAAGCCTTTATGTAGGCCTTAAAGGCCACGACGAGAAAGAGTTCTGACGGGCCCAAACATACGTCTAGTTTGATATGAAAGCTGTGTTCCTCCTTAATTCGCACGTCATTGATAACAGGAACAATTGGCCTCGTCTGCTAACCCTAGTTTCGTAGAGCAGGCGCCTATTTGCCACCCTTTGGTTCAGTGACCTTCGCTCGTAGTTAGCAAGAGTGAATGACTCACCAGATACCTGTTGCCTGTGAGCTTATACAAGAATAGATATTTCTTTAGCGTCTGTAAGTATTGTTTCATGTGCAGTTATATCAGTTAACGTTCGAATAGTTTCCTAATGGATACGTTATTTATAAATTAGTTTTCGAGCGTGAGCTTTCTATCTACTTGCACGGGGGAGGGGGTGGGGGGGTTACACAGCTTGCATGAGTTATTCTTTCTTTCCTGAAACAAGAAGAAATTCGAAGACACAAGATGAGTCGTATAAGAGTAGTTAACAAAAAGAAAGAAGAAAACTAAAATGTAAACGTTGAAATAAATTGTTGTATAGATCGAGTGTATTACATTTTGTCACGAGGCCTCCTGGATGGCGTAATGATAACGTCGTCACCTTGTAATCAAGGGATCCCGGGTTCGATATACGATGGAGGGACGTAGTGGTTCGTATCCCATTTTAAACTGAAGGTTCAGTGCCGATTAGCTTATCTGTGCACAAAACAAAACTAAAATAATAAATTGTCACTGTGTAAGAAAATTTTGTGTTCAACCACATACGAATCAAGAAATAATAATTTATTCCATGTTGGATTTCACATCTGTTGCACATAACCAACACAATTGTGGATCGCAACATATTTTCTCAGATCCATTTTAATTATACATGTATGATAAAATAACAGAAATAGAGAAAAGAGAGAGCCAAGCGAGACAAGTATGCATTCTCCAGAATTTCAAATCTCGTTACGTAAGGTCCTGGGTTGAAGTCCCGGGCAAACATTACTTTCTTCTCCTTGCCCTTTTGTCTGCTCTATTTCATCATAAATTGTCGTTATGGTTTACCTACAGGGGAGGAATAATGACAATAATTACCAATACAAAGCCAACAGAACAACAACTCAATTAGGGAGATATCAAGAAAGAAACAAGACTTGACAGTGTCTCAGTCTCTCGGTTTCTCGAATTGCAAATTGTTCTCGACTAGCTAAATATATAAAACGTATGAGAAGATACATTATTTCATATATCCCGGTTTTGTAGGAAATTTCGTGAGAGATGAAATATATTCTGTCAAAAAAGTACCGGGAATTGTCAAATAAAAAAAGGCACAATTTTCATTTATTCATCACTATTTATTTTGTCACCTTTAAAGTAGGCCGCATTTGATGCAACACACATATGCCAGCGTTTCTTTCAGTCAGCGTAACAATTTTTATAGGTGCTTTCCGGTATGGCCTTCAGCTCCTTCCGCGAATTTTGCTTTATGGCTTCAATCGAGTCAAACGGGTACCCCGGAGCGGCAATTTTAGTTTTGGAAACATAAAGAAGTCACATGGGGCCAGATCTGGTGAATACGGTGGTTGTTCGATGGTATTTATTGTAATTTTGGCCTTAAATTTGGTCACAACTGTCGCTGTACGCGATAGCGCATTATCGTCGTGTAAAATCCACGAATTGTTCTTCCACAAATTTTTCTGTTCCTGGCGGATTTTCTCAGCAAACGCTTCAATACGGCCAAATAGTATTCTTTATTGATCGTCTGTCCCTCTGAAATGAATTCATGATGCACCAAACCACGAATATCCAAGAAAACAATGAGCATCACCTTGACTTTTGAGCGACTTTCACGTGGTTTTTTCGGTTTCGGCTCGTCTTTTGTCCTCCATTCTGATGACTGTTGACTTGTTTGCATGTGAAACTCGTACACCCATGTCTCGTCACCAGTTATGATGCGCATCCATGAATGTCGGATCAGAATTGGCGCGATCCAGCATGTCTAAAGAGATCTGCTCACGATACTGTTTTTGAAAAAAATTCAGCTCTTTTGGAACAAGTCGTGTGGCGACACGTGTCATGCCCAAAATATCCACCAAAATCGAACGAACAGACTCGTGAGAGATGTTAAGGTCACTAGCTATCTCTATAGCTGGAATGGCGATTATCAAGCACAATTTCCTTCACTTTTTCGATGTTTTCATTGGTTGAAGAGGTCGAAGGTCGTCCAGAACGAGGCATGTCTTCAACGATCTCTCGGCTTTCCTTGAACGCTTTGTACCACTCGTAAGCCTGTGTTTGTGATAAAACTGATTCACCATAAGATTTTTCTAACATTTTTAGCGAGTCAGCACACGAAATTCCGTTCGCAACACAAAATTTAAGGCAAACTCTTTGTTCGATAATTTCGTTCATTGTAAAAATCGTGATGAACTACTGATGTGGATTGATTCAACCTGCTGCTGTAAACAAACTGATTGACAGATCGCGCTCATGTTTGGCATAGTAATTAAGTACAGAGCTACCAACTTACGGAAAAAAATTAAAAAAATCATTTGCGCGGGCTTTTAAAATTACAAATTCCCTGTACTTTTTTGACAGAAGGTAAGTACTCTTCGATCATGTTTATTTTTTTATTTTTGTTACGTACCATTACTTTTCTTCCCAGTCGCGGACGAGTGGCCATTACATGAAATCAATGACGAAATACTCAAACACCTGTGACAAGGACGGTACTCAAACCCGGGAACTTTGGTGACGCGATCGAATATCGACCACTTAATGAGCTTGCCCACCGAGTCTGCTTAATGTTGATTGTGTCAGGTAATTCGTAATAACTGTAAAAATACCACATTCATTATCATTTGTTTCATAATGTATCTTATTTATGTGATTAACCTGAAGTCGAAGAATTCGTTGAAAGGCAAAAATGCAAGACTGATCTTACTTCGTGCCGAATAATATGACGTGATATTATGATATGAATATATTAATAATATAATATTCCTAGTCATTCCATTGATTGATCCCAATTGCGCAAATACAAAATATGGTATAATGTCCACTCCTAACCGACCTTCCTTGAATGGCTTAAGATTTATTTTCTCCTTTATTTCACATGGAAGTTTATTGTATAGTAGTATTCCTGTTTCTCTGGCACTCCTTTTGTATAGGATCAGTTTGTGGTTGTCTATATGTATATTTGCCTTTGTTCTTGTGTTATGATTATGTATATTACTATTTTTATTGAGGTTTTTGATGTTGTGATTTACAAATAGGAGGCATTCTAATATATATAGAGATGGTACTGTGAGTGTTGAAAGTTTGGAGAACAGATTTTTACAAGATGATTTTCTGATGATTCTTTTTTTAGAATGAAAACCTTCGACAGTTTTGTTTAGTTCCCCCATAGCAATATGCCATACTTTAGTCTAGATTCTACACTTGAAAAATAGAGGATTTTTACCATTTTTAAGTTAGAGATACTTCTAATTTTCCGAATTGCATAATGTAAAGTGGCTAGATGTTTACATAGATTTTCAATATGATGACCAAAAAACATGTTCTTTTATTATTGTGGTTTATTGTATGATTTTTGAGTCTATTTCGAGTGTTGGGCAATCTTTGTGTTTCTAATGTGTCGTGTGGAAGGCCATGTTCCTAGTTTTTGTTGAATTTAGTATTAGTCTGCTTTCCTTGCACCATCCGTTTAATTTTTTTAAAGTGTTATTTGAATTTTACTGAAGAGAGTTCATTTTACAATCTGCAATACTTAGGAAGGTGTCATCTGCATAGAGTAGTGTAGTTGATGCATTCACAGCAGATGGGAGATCATTTATATATAGCAGAAACAACAGGGGACCTAGTACACTTCCTTGGGACACACCAAGATTATTTGTATTGCTATTTCTACAATTTGCTTTCTGTTTGGCATGTAAGATTTAAACCAACTTAGAGGAATTCCTCTCTTTCTAGTATTTTAAAGAGTATATCATGATCTATGGTATCAAAAGCTTTACATAAGTCACAGATAATTGTTGTGTTTAGTAGTTTCCTTTCCATGTGGAGAAGTATATTTTCTGTGAATTCATGAAGCACTGTAGTTGTACTTTTGTCTCTTAGAAAACGATGTTGGGTTGGTGTTATAATTTGGCCTGTGTTACAAAAATTCCTTAGTTAACTGCATGCTCAATTATTTTAGAGAACACTGAGAGTAGTGCAATTAGCCTGTAGTTTTTTACATAATTTTTTTTCACCTTTTTTTAAAGATTGGTATTATTTTGGCTGTTTTTAGTTCTTCTGGAAAAATTCTAGTTGAAAAGGAGTGGTTTATAATATGTACAAGGGGTTTCACTATTTGCAAATGGCATGCTTTTATAATGTGGTCTGTTATTTCATCGAGTCCTGCTGTCTTTTTGTTTTTTAGTTTCCCGATGATTTGAATAATTTCTGAATCATCTGCTGGTTCCATAAAAAATGTTTTTGGGTTCCGGTTGATTGTCAGTGATGATGATTTGTTTTGGGGGGTGAGGTTTTGTGGGTATAAGTTTCTAACACTTTCTATGAAGTGATTATTAAAAACATTTGAGATTTTTTGGGGTAAGTGAATTTTATTTTCTCTTAGATTTAAGCTGATGTTTTGGTGGTTCTTTGGTGCGGTGTTGGTTTCTCTCTTTATTATATGCCACATTGTGTTTGTTTTATTTGTTATTTTTTTGTTTATTGCTTATCTCTTTGTCATACTGCTGTTTCTTGCAACTTTTAGAACTTTTCTGTAAATTGTTTTGTGTGTTGCATAGTTGTTCCAGAAGGTGGGAGTGTTATTGGTTTGCTTTCTCCTTGAAGTGATTTCATTTTTTTGCTTGAGATAGTAATTCCATTTGTAATCCAGCTTTTGTTTTCTTTATTTTTAAGTTTTCTACGTTTATCAGGAAAGGTTTCTTTATATAGAGATTCAATAATATTAATAAAAGTTGTTACATTTTTCTTTTGTGCTGTTGGCTTCATGGATTTCTGTTCATTTCTCGTTTGATAATTTCTGTATGAAACAAAGTACATTGTTTGGGTTATAATCACGCATTTCTGCAGTGTTGGTATATTTTGTATTTTTATTGCAGCTTTTGTATATTGTGAGTAGCTGAGCATCATGGTCTGAGAAGTAAATGTCAATTCTTTTACATGCTGTTTTATTTACCTTATAATTTGAAATAATTTGGTCTATCATGGACTGTGTGGTTTTAGTAGTTCTTGTAGCAAAGTCAACATGAGGTGTCAAGCTATAGCTACATGTTACATGTTTTAGTCTTGTTTTCTGGGTGGAGTATTTTACAAAATCAACGTTTAAGCCACCACAGACAACTTTGTTGGATTTGAAAGAAAATGTGTGTTTAAGCATGGAATTGAGATTGTTTAGAAATACTTCAATATCACCATCCAGTGTTCTATATTTACATATTACGATTAGTTGCATTTCTTTTATCGTTGCTGTTGAGAATTCAAAATCTTTTTCTACTTTTTTAATATTAAATTGTAATTAATCTACCTTTTTGTTTGACTTGGTTAAAATACATGTACCACCACGTTTGTATTTTTCTCTTTAGTAGCTATTTACTAGATTGTACCCTGGCAAGTTTGTATGTTTGCATTTATCACTTTGGAGCCAATGCTCGGTGTTTCATATTATGTCTGCCTGATTTGCATCATGAATTATCATCTCTAAATCAATTTCTTTCCCTTCGAGCCCTTGTATATTTAAGTGAAGAATATTCAGTGGATTTGTTATTGCATTTGTATTATGGTGTTTTCCTTTCTTGTTTTCATTTACTTTAGCCAGATTCTTTCTTGGATGAGTCACTTGTTTTTACCATAAAAAAATATCTTTTAGTTTGTTTGGGATGCACTTTTTCCGATTTGAGATACGAATATAGTTATAAATAGTTTGATGACATACCTGTGAAGCCACGTGCGTACACTGGAAATCTAAGGAAACGGCCCCCCCCTTACGGTTATGCAACCCAGAATTTTATATCATCTAGTTTCACCAGGAAGAGCAGTTCGAGAGAAGCGTAGTGTTTCCAACTCTTGAATCTAGCCAAGATTCACGCGACCGGGTGGAGATCTTGCTTTCCTCTTGATTTCATTTCAACGGACAACAAGTTTATTTTGAGAATGTCTCTGGTAATAATAACAAGTGCTATTAACATTTATGCTTGAGTTTTTTATTATTCTTTTACCACTTCCGAACGAATATTTGAAGAAAGGAGGTATCACGGATTTCATTATCGCTCGGATACTTGACACCTCCCATGAGAGACTCCTGCAAACGAAAATATAGCATTATGACTAATTCTGTTTTCTAATTCAGAAAAAAAAAGCCCCTTCCGATAGCCTAAAGTCGCCTTGTAATCAAGCAGTCCTAGATACAATTCCCACTGGTGGCCCACCACTCTAGATCATAAGTTCCGTTTCCATTAATGTATCTGTGCATGAATTGAAAACTAAAATTTTCTTAAAAACTTACGTGTGCTCGGAACAACCCTTGAAAGGCAAAAGTAAAATGACGTGGAAGTTGTGATTGGTTTTTACATAACACGCGCTAATGCGGACCCCCGAACTCCATTGTTGCAGTTATTCTTTTCGAGATTTTACTAGTTGGTCCTGCCACCATAGGTAAGTCCAAAAAGAGGATTCTGACCCCCATAACCGCCCCCTCCCCGTTCAGTGTGCTTGTGTTTTTCCCACTGTATCCTATTTGCACACATTACACATTTTTTTTTCATTTTGCAATAACGCTTTCGGCTTTTATCTTCAGAGTTATTATTTTTGTTTTTAAATGTTTGGAGACATCTGTTTTGGAAAAAGTTCCACTAAGTTTGTTTTAAGTGTAAATGTATCTGGACATAGAGTGTGGAGTGGGATTCGAGCTTCCGTCGCGAATCGAACCAGCCCTCCTTTCATTATGTTTCTTTCCACGTTTATTAAAATTTGCTTCCTTCAGCCTACTTCCGATTGTCATATATTTCAATTCGTATCAGTTCTTTTCCCTTTTTTTCATTTGAATTTTTCGAGCCGTGATAACTTTCTCTCTTAATCTGGTTATTCGAATACTTTTATACATTTTTTTTTCTTATCGATTTTCCCTTCGCACTCATTACAGATTTCGGTATCGCGTTTTTCCATATTTTCAGCAATTTAATTCTCTTGTGTATAATTCCTTTGACTATTTTTAATTTGCCCTTGGTGCGAATCAAGAAAATATGTTAGGAAATGTTTCCCGTGTAAATCTTATTGTATGGTGGTGTAAAATTGATGCCAGCTTTTTCTTGCGATGAGGGTTTTGAAAGTGCAAGGGTCTCATTTATTAACCATGGTGGGAAGAAGGGGGGTGCCATAAACCTTCCAGACGGGATATGCTTGAAACGAAAAGTAGGTGCAGCATTTGACCGTACCCTTCCATCAGCAGGTGGGGTGCTGAGAAGGCTACCTGCGAGCGAGGGGGAGGGGGTGGCGAGCAACACTGCCACAGCGAGTCGCTGTAAATGATTTCATCATCTGTGCTAAGTGAAACCAGTTCTTGGTGCTTCTATACTTTTCCGATACATTTCTGCCAGCCTTTTTAGCGAAACGAGGTCATATGTTCAAGATTCGAGCTCTGGTCAGGCATGAATGTATCACTGAGTTTGTCCCGTCACAATTTTATAAATTGATAATTCATCCGTATCAACAAAAGAAGAGGAGGCTTTTTTAAAACTAGGAAGAGGTTTCAAAGTTAAAGAAAGAAATGTAGATTATGAGGAAGTTATATATGACATTGAAGAAGCAGTGCTCCATATAAAAGAAGAACCAGAAAGAGACAAGATTAGAAGACGAACAGCAGCCATACTGAAGAAAGAAATGGGAAAACAAGGAAAAGTAGATAATTTGAGTCAAAAAGAAAGGGAAGGGATGAAGAAAATGAAGACAAGAAAAGATGTGGTGATAGAGCAGGCAGATAAAGGAGGAGCAATTGTGGTGATGGAAAGAGAATGGTACGAGAGGAAGTTTGAAGTCCTAAAAGAAAACGGATATGAGGAGATTTGTGGAACAGGAGAAGAACAAACTATAAAAGAAAGGGTCATAAAAGACTGTAGGAGGAGAGGATTCAAGAAATGCATAAAGGAGACAGGAAGACTACCTAGTTTGAAAGGCTTTCCAAAGATCCACAAAGAGGAGATAAAGTTAAGACCAGTAATGAACTGCAGAAACAATATTTTGGAACCTTTGGAAAAGAAATTAAAGAAAGTTATTGAAGTGTTAGTAACACAGCAAGAAAGCAGAGCTGTTAAGAACAGTGAACAAGTAGTAGACCTCATAAAAGGACTTAAGTTAAAAGAGATGAAGACGACAATGTTTAGCTTAGACGTGAAAAGTATGTTCCCGAGCATCAAGAGGGGACACGTTTTGGACATTATTAAGAAGAGAATGGGACAAGAAATTATAGGAGAATGGGATAGTGAAAGGGTAGTGAATGCGCTGGAAACCATTTGGAATAACGGTTACAGTATAATGGGAGATAAAATAATGTTAATGAGTGAAGGACTAAATATAGGTTCTAGCCTAAGCCCAGCATTGGCTGAATTGGTTATGAATGAATGGGAAAAGAAAGTGATAGAAAAAGGAGGTGACAAAATAATTCTGTTTTGCAGATATGTGGACGATTGTTTTGGCATATGGAAGGGAACGAAAAGGCAGCTCGACATTTTTGCCAAAGAAATACAAGATGAAGAAAGAGGGATATTATTGGAACTTGAAATAGAAGAAGAAGACAAATTAAGCTACCTAGATATATTGATGCAAAGGAAGAGAGGACAAGAAATTGAAACCACTTGGCATCAGAAGAAGTGTGCAGCAGGGGTATTCTGCCACAAAAGAAGTGATGTAAGTGAGGTGACAAAAATAAATTTTATAAAGAATATGGAGGACAGAATCAAGAAAATATGCATGAAAGAATGTGAAAAAGAAGGCAAAATAAATAGCCTATGGAAACAGCTGGAAAAGAATGGCTATGAGACGCAGGATAGACTGGACATAAACAGAAGAAGGAAGAAAAGAGGAAGGGGAGAATTGGAAGAGAAAGAAAAAGAGGAGAGAAGGTTTGGAATAAAGAGTATGGGGAAGACCACAGAAAAGATATGCAAAGTGCTTAGGAAAGCAGGAATTAAAACTTACAGGAAGGGAGGGAGAAGCATCTTAGGAATAGCGAAGAATGCAAGCAAGAAAAAGGAGAACAGAGAAGAGGAAGAGGAAGAGGAAGGGATTATCTACGAAGTGAAATGTAAAGAATGTCAGAGTGTATACATAGGAGAAACGAAAAAAAGGCTGAAAGACAGGTTGAAACAACATAGGGATGATGTACGACTTAAGAGAGAGAGAAATGCAATATTTAAACACACGAGAGAAACAGGACATGACATAGAGTGGGATGAGGCTAAGCAGATAGGAAGGGAGAAGAGAATGCTAGTGAGAAAATGGAAGGAAGCCAAGGAAATAGAGAAGAGAGGTGAAGAAGACATAATGAACTGGAATGGGGGACTGAAGTTAAACAAAGAATGGAAGAAGGTGTTAGAAAGAGTGGAAAGGACAAGAGAGAAAGAGGAGAGGAGAAGGGAGAAAAATGAAGGAAAAAGAGCGTGAGATATTCTATATGAATATCTCTTCACATTCTATATGAAAGTAATTATGTTTAGCCTTTTAGGTGAAAGTTCAGTTGGAGAGTGAAAGGCACTTGCTAGAAAGTTCCTAACAACTTTCTAATAGTCTGGAGAGAGTAATGTTTGTGTGTATATATAATGCCCTTTTTGGTGTATCTTGTTACTTTTGTACTTGATACAGAGTCTGATGAAGACCTTGCTAGAAGGTTGAAACGTTACGTTTTAGTTTATATTTTTAATAAAATTAAATTACTGCCTTGGTCAGCATATTTAGTTTTTCATAATCATGGAAACAAGGCTTAATGGTGTTATTTTAGATTTTGTTGCTTATGATTTATCACTGCGAGTCTTTCTCTTAATTTAGCAATTACTAAATAATGGTCACTGGCACAGTCAGCACCTCTATGTGTACGAACGTCAATTATACTAGTATGCCTTCTCTTATCAATGAGAATATGATCTATCTGATTATGAGTTTTACCATCTGGAGAAGACCAGGTATATTTATGGATATCTTTATGTTTAAAAGTAGTACTTTTCACAATTAATTTCTTTGAGGTTGCAAAAGTAATCAATCTTATACCATTATCATTACTTAATTCATGAAGACTTTCTTTACCAATCGTGGGTTTAAATGTCTCTTCTTTGCCAATCTGTGCATTACAGTCACCTAACAGAATTTTCATATCATACTGAGAAAATTTATCAAAGACCTGTTCTAACTCTGTATAAAAATCATCTTTAGTATTATCATCTTTATCTTCCGTTGGTGCATTTATGTTTATTAAAATAATTTTACACCACCTACCCTGTAAAACTGCATATGATATCCTATCATTAATAAATTCTACTGTTTTAAGAGCCGAGATAATTCTATTATTTATAAAAAAGCCTGTTCCAAAATTATGATTTTCAGTACCACCATAGAAAAAGTATAATTTTTAGTTTTACAATTCCCTTCTCCTGGCCACCTAACTTCCTGGACAGCTACTACATCTAATTTATACTTCACTATCTCATTAACTGTACACTGAAATGCCCCAGGCCGGTAAAGGCTCAGAACATTCCAGGTGCCTAATTTAATATCCTTATTCCTAACGTAGATCTTATCCTTAGTCCAGGGACCTCCTTAAGTAGTCCCCACCCGGAGATCCGAACGGGGGACTATTTTAACTCCGGAATATTTCACCTTGGGAACATCCATGGTCTTATATTTCTGTTTCTTGACATGTTTTTTTACAGTGCAGAGTTGTCAGCTCTACGCCTAACCCCAATATGAATGGAGGAACTACTACACAAGACAAACACAAACATATTAGACTGCACAATTACTACACAAGACGAACACAAACATATTAGACAGCATAACTACTACACAAGACACACACAAACACATCAAAACTATAACACAATATAAACACAAACACACCACAATTCGGACTAATTCCAATGCCTGAAAATTATAACAATTCTAAGCAATTCACAGTATTCATAAATTTAATACACTTGAGTTTTCCGTTGGATCTGTACCATATTAATCAAACACAGTTTTTGCTGTAAAATATTCATATCTTATTTGGATGGATATCTGAAATCTACTGTCGTGTCATCTAGCGTTACCTTGAAGGAACACTGTAGTCTATTAACTTCCGAAATGACTGCCAATCAGAAGCCAAATCTTTCTGGAGGTTCTGCAGCACTATAGGGTTTGTAAATACGCACCCGGGACCCCTTGATAACAAGGCGACAGTGTTACCACTACATGGAAGCCCGCACGCACTGAATCATTGCCGCTGAGAATTCCCTGTTGTCAAGGAATCTTTAGGATGAGGGTGCAGAACGCAGCACATAAATGAGGCTGGAGTAAGAAAATAAAAAAAGGGGATAGAAACGTTAAAGGGAAAATTCTGCTGAAGAGGTGCTGCCTCGAAGGGTGAACAAAGAGCCTGACGACCCTTTGTTAAAATGTCTTTTTATTCTCTTCACAAAGAAGCGCTTAGGGATATCAAACTTCAATCTTCCTGTCCCGTATTCACCCGCCGCACCGCTAGCTATCGTGGAATATGATAACGCCCTCTCTTTCTTGAAGCACAGGTAATAGGCGTTAAAAGATCTTGAAACTCTGCACCGATACGGAGAGCTCTCAAAGAACGTCTGATGCAGCGATAGCAGGCGGGTTGTAAGGATAGCAACGTGTTAGTATTCTCTATTAATTTTTCCTCGCTTTTCTACCTCTTGGCTTAATCGGGAAGTCTAGGATGAATGGTGAAGTGATGAAATTGATGATGGGAAAAGCAGTGCCTCACCCAGGGTTCAAACCAGAGATCTTTGGCTTCATAACACGATAACACCATTAAGTAGGGATGTGCCGAAGCCGATTACAGATGTATAAAAATCGGCAGAAATTGACATATCGGCATCGGTAAAAATCCGAAATTTAAACCGGTACAGATTATACTTGAGTTTTACCTTCTAATAAGTTTTATATTTTAGTTGTGTAAGATTTATTGAAAATTAGGTTATGATCCATCATTATTGTAGAGTTTTTGTAATAAAATTATTGCAAACTCTCATTCAGAGGACCAACCTAATAAATAAAACAGTACATTGATGAACCAGGATTTGCTGTTGCATTGGAAATTCAAAAATGAGTATTCAAACCTGAAGCAAGTGCTGAGAAAATACTTGGGCATACCTGCTGCATCAGTATTCAGTGCTTGAGTGTTCAGTGTTGCTGCACAGATTTGCAATAAGAGAAGAAGTAGGTTACTTCCTGAAGTGCTTCCAAAACTAGTGTTTCTGAAGTTGAATCTGGCAGCAGTAAATTTCCAACACTAAGAACAGAAATTCATTTTGCATTTCAAAGAACTGCTTGTGTACTAATGTAAAATCTCTTGACAATCCTTGTTCTTTTTAAAGGTTCACATAACCACCTTTTGTAGATGCAAATGTACATTCGCATCTCTTGAGAATATATATAATATGTATATACATATGATATGCAATAGAAATGTACATAGAAAATTAATTTTTGACATGCTGAAAATAACATCCCATTTCTGTTTAATAATCTTATTATCGGAATCGGTTAAATATCGGCATCGGTATCGGTTCCAAAAATTATCGGTGAGTACATCGGCATCGGTAAATTTTCAGCTTCGTCACATCCTTACTTTACACTTTCTCTTCCCCTAAAGTCATGTACTAATATTGTACCCTCTTTACGTTAATATACATAATAACTCTTAGTAGTTGATCAGATATAAGAACATCAGACATAATAAGTATGGATTAACAATCCAAATCTTGCACATGCAAATACAGTTGTGTGTCTGGTTCCTTTGATCTCCAGTCCCAGTTTTTCACTTCCCACACAAACTCCCCCTTTGCACTATTTCTATTTTTATCTCGGGCTGTCTTTCACACTTCCATTCTCCCCTCTTCGTTATGTGATAAGGGATGTTAGGTTAGGATACTTCTTTCCACGCATCTTTCATGAACTAAACCATTGCAACCTCCAGTACAAAACAGGAAGATATATATATATATATATATACACACACACACACACACACACACACACACACACACAAATTACTCCCCTCCAGACATAACATTATTAGAAAGTTATCTGGAACATTACTTTCCACGTGTTCCAGCAGGTGACTTTTTTGTGTATATATATATATATATATATATATATATCTTCTTGTTTTGTACCTTATTTCATTTGTATTTGGTACACAGTCTGAAGAAGACCTTGCTAGAAGGTTGGAACGCAACGTTTATTTTATGTTTTAATATTTAAAAAATTCTGCCTTTATCAGCACATTGAGTTTTTGGTTCGTAACACGTCATACTCACGATAAAACTGATGAAAGGATAATTTATATATTGATTTTCTTATCGTGAGTCGCTTTTCTGCCACTCTTGGCCAACCGCGAAATGGTGATAAGACGAAACTGATTAAGTACATTCAAAAACACAAGTGAACAGGACAACACAAGTCCCACAAGAATACCACGCAAAATTTCATCCGCTATAAAGCTGAAAGCTTATCTTCATGCGGTTCCCCGTCTCTAAACTTCGTACCAGCTAACTGTAGACCAGGCGAACGAGGACAAGTCTCTGCGCAAGTAGTGACGCGAGACGGCTCCACCAATGAGCAGTGAGAGAAACGGGATTGTGTAATGGGCGACGGGAGTTACCCGATTTCCTCGTCAGCGTTACAAACTTTTGAAAAGGATAATACCGAACGCACATGGCAAACGGACCGTATTTTTGTCTCCAGGTCCGTACGAAAGGTTTTAGAATTTCTTAGGGAAATATGATAAAACTGCAAGAGCAAATTTTTTGACAAGCCCTGCATTTAGTGTACTAAGGTCTGGACCGTACGTCCGTATATGTACGGTCAGGACCGTAGGGTTGGCAACGCTGCGCTTTCACCACTCGATTTTCGTCGTCCTCCTCCTCTGCCAATATGCGCGGCCCTGCTCTACAGTTAGCTGGGACAGGGTATACGTGCTCCCTCGTCCGCGAGCTGCTGTTACTTCATTTTACTTTTCTTCCACTTTTGGATAATCGCAACGGTATGGGGATGAATGGTATAAAATGAGATTGAAGAAGGTCCAAACACACATAAAGAGGACAAAACACATGTCGCACAAAGGAATATCCTGGCTGTGAAACCAGACGCCAGAGCTCCGTTAGTCTGATGAAGGGACAAGCTCCGTACTTGATTGTAGATGCGGGTTCAGTAGTTCACTCTGAACGAGGCGGTATGACATGCAAAGGGTGAGAGGTCATCTAATTGTAACGTCCACTGCATCAAATTTCAAACAACCGAAATTTAACACTACCCATTTAAAAAACGTTCCGCTAATCAGTGTCAAATGTATTTAGAAAGACATTACATTATACTTTGTCCCAGGTGTATCTGAAGAGGGTGACGAAAGCAAGTCTCTGCGGAAATAGTCTCTCCGGAGGACTGACGGAACGGGTGCGAGGGAACGGGATTGTGGGGAGGAGAAAAAGCGACTGCAGTCACCAGCCTTTCCAGCAGCGTGCAGTCCACTAACTCTCCCCTGTTTGTGCGGTCTTACTTCTGGGATATCCGGGACAGAGTATGCGCCGAAATTTCAGATCTCTTAACGGGGATTGAACCCAGGACCGCCCGCACCAAGGGCGAGTGCGCTAACCCCTTGGATGCGTGGGAGCTCTCGAGAAAATACACCATCGCCTACTTAAATCAGAACGTGGCATACGTATAAACCAGGAGCGTATATTCTAGGCTATCTGCGAAGCCTAAAGTCTAGAGAATAAAATACAGGAGAAAAATCGATCAGAAATTGTAATTAAAATTTTTCATATTAGTGAGATTATCATGCTGATTCTGGAGTTGGCAACGTCATTTTTTATGGCTTGGCAACCTGATTTTTTATGAGTTGGCAACCTGATTTTTATGAGTTGACAACCTGATTTTTATGAGTTGGCAACCTGATTTCCTCCGAGTTGGCAACCTGATTTCCTCCGAGTTGGCAACCTGATTTCCTCCGAGTTGGCAACCTGATTTCCTCCTAGTTGGCAACCTGATTTCTCCTCTGAGTTGGCAACCTGATTTCTCCTCTGAGTTGGCAACCTGATTTCCTCTGAGTTGGCAACCTGATTTCCTGTGAGTTGGCAACCTGATTTCTTAGGGGTTGGTATACTTATTTCTATTCATAGCCTAGGATCACGTGACATAGTGAGATACCCCAGATCTTGGACTCGATATACGCCACTGGTGTAAATTAGCAAACGTGGCAGTGACCAAAACAACTGCAAACACTGGGCAGAATTCTTAAAAATCCTTAACATGCAGCCCCAACCGCTGGTGCCACAATACCGCAACACGCCCGAACGATTCCACGCCCCCACTCCCACCCCTTTACATCCCAGACAAGCCAAACCAGGAAAAATCTCCAGGATCAGCGGTAAACACCAACCTCAATCACCGACCAATAAAAGCAATAGCATAGGTATTTGTTCCGCTCGCGAGGGTAAAATCGCAAGGGAGGGGTTGGTGACGACTAGGGGGATGTACCCATGGCTTCAGCCAGCAAACAAAACCCTCAAAGTTAGTGCGGTGGATATTTGTCACGACGCCTTGAAGTAAAGTATCACTCCCCTCCTCGAAGGCGACAGGGAGGCAAAAGTAAAACAGATGAGAGGAGAAGGATGCTGAAGAATCTCTCCGGAGAAAAGGGGAGATGAGGAAACCTTCTGGATCCTTTTGCAGACACAGAAACAAAGCGACACCTCCGCTGGGAGACGAAACACAAAGAAACGGTTCATCTTCCTCACCCTTGAAAGGATCCTCAAAGAGCCATCCTAGTCGTAAGCACCTGTCTTTGTTTCCCCTTTCGTTATTTATTGAGGGAGAGTGGGGAGTAAGGAAGAAAGGGGATGAAGACTGGGAGATCTTGGGAGAAAGAATGTGAAAAAGAAGGCAAAATAAATAGCCTATGGAAACAGCTGGAAAAGAATGGCTATGAGAAGGAGGATAGGCTGGACATAAACAGAAGAAGGAAGAAAAGAGGAAGGTTAGAATTGGAATAGAAAGTAATAGAGGAAGAGAAAGAAAAAGAGAGGAGGTTTGGAATATGGAGTATTTGGAAGACCAAAGAAAAGATATGCAAAATGCTTAGGAAAGCGGGCATTAAAACTTACAGGAAGGGAGGGAGAAGCATCTTAAGAATAGCGAAGAATAAAAACAAGAATTAGGAAAACAGAGAAGAGGAAGAGGAGGGAATTATATATGAAGTGAAATGTAAAGAATGTCAGTGTGTGTACATAGGAGAAATGAAAAAGAGGCTGAAAGACAGGTTGAAACAACAATGGGATGATGTACGACTTAAGAGAGAGAGAAGTGCAATATTTAAATACACGAGAGAAACTGGATATGACGTAGAGTGGGATGAGGAGGCTAAGCATATAGGAAGGGAGAAGAGAATACTAGTGAGAAAATGGAAGGAGGCCAAGGAAATAGAGAAGAAAGGTGAAGAAGACACAATGAACTTGAGTGAAGATAAACAAAGAATGGAAGAAGGTGTTAGAAAGAGTGGAAAGGACAAGAGAGAAACAGGAGATAAGAAGGAAGAAGAATGAAGGAAAAAGAGCGTGAGATAAGGAGTCCAACCACATTCCAGATGGAAGAAAATGTTTAGTCTTTCAGGTGAAAGTGCAGTTGACAAGGGAAAGCCACCTACCAGAATGTTCCAGAACAACTTTCTAATAGTCTGGAGGGGAGTAATTTTTGTATAAATATAATGTCCTCTTTTGTAGCTTGTTACATTTATACTTGGTGCAGAAGACCTTGCTAGAAGGTTGAAACGTTACGTTTAGTTTATGTTATATAACAAAATAAATTTCTGCCTTGGTCAGCATATTGAGTTTTTAATATCATGGAAACAAGGCTTAATTGTGTTATAATTAAACTTAGAGGCTCACTTAATGTAGTTGAAAGTAATACCAAGAAGGGAAAGTGAACAGAAATTGATTCTTGGATATGGGAAAAAGGACAAGCTTTTACATGGCTAAAAATCGAAAAATCGAAAAAATCTTTTAAATGTAAAAAATGTAACAAATATAGCATAAATAATTCACAATAATAGTAAAATTTTATAATATATGCTTTAATCCTAATATCAACCAAACATAACCCAAAATATGCAAGAAAGTGGTAATTGCTAATAGCGTAGTAGATTTCTACTTGACAAGAATTCAAAGCATGATCCTTTTCCTACACTATAACATTAAATATCTACTGTAACTACTGGTAATATTCAGTATATCAAACTGAAGTATAGTTTGCCCAAAACAAATTAGAAATATCTTGATTTTCATTATTTTTTGCTTGAATACTTACATCAGTACAGTACTACGAACATTTTTTTTTCCAGACACAATAAATATCTGTGACATTTCCATGAATTTTTCAGAAATAGTAAATTCCCTGTCATTTCCAGGATTTTGAGATTTTTCAGACTGGTAGACACCCTGACGAATGGCTGGCTACTGCTTACATGATGAAGTGGTCCTGAGAAAATCTCTTCATTTACTGCCAGGAAAGCTTCAAGAATTATTTCACACACCTTTAGATTGTTTGTTTCCAAGAAACTGCCATTTGGAGCCAACAATCCAATCAGTTCAAAATGATACAACAACAATTATCATTACAATATTACTGGAAATAGAAAGTTCTCTGTTTCATTATTATTGATTCATATCAGCCTGATGGTGAGAGACCTGTAGGAGGACCAAGATGAAGATGGAGGGACAATGTTGAGATAAACCTAAAAGAAATCACTAAGTATGGAAAAAATTGGATTGATCTTGCCCAGAATAGGGACAGATGGAAGGTTTGTGTTGCTGCAGCCATAAACCTTCAGGTTTAAGAAAGTTAGAGAGTGAGTTAGTTGAGTCATGTCAGCTCAAACAAGGTTTCTTTCCTCTTTTTTTAAAATAAAACTTCATTGTTGTTTTTTATGACAAGCATTTTATTTAACTACATTCCTTTTTTAAACGAGGCATGAAATGTACTGATCTTTGGTTTCTTCTCAGTGATGCCCACAGCTTCTTGCACTTCCAATTCAAGCAACAGAATTATATTAATGAGTGATTTCATGCTGCCAGATATCATATCAGATAAACACAAACAACACAGAACAAGAGTGTCAGAAAGGAAGAAGAAAATTCAACAATGTGGAATAACAATAGGAAGAAAATAAAAATGTTAAAAACTTAAATTTTGGACATGGAAGTTGATGCAATGGCTATAGCTAAAATTAACTGATCCATTTCCATGATATTTCAATTTTCAAAATAGAATAGCTCTTTTAATTGATACGAATGACTTTTCTATATTACAACTATTGTTACTAAGAATCAACGTTATTACTTGCAGAAAATGTCAGTTATATAGCTTGAATACTGAAACTTCATCAATTTAACAACTACTCTAATACATAATAATTCATGCCACTTGTTGACAACTTCATAAAATTAAACATGACAATGGGCAGATGAAGAACTGAGGAAGAGCCTGATACAGGGTTGAAACATTACCTGTTAAGTGTTTTTTATCTTAATAAACTGCCTTGGTCAGCAACTTAGTGTTTTTAATATTATTTATTTTATTTATTATTTATTTATATATTTTTAATTATATTACAATTCATATACATGTTTGCCACTTGTCGCGCATCAAGTGAATTTGAAAGCTCCGCACAGTGCAACGGGATGCAGTAAGATAGCGGAAGTATAAATATTTATTTTTTGCATTAATGGCAGCAAATTATAATTTGTTTAGGGATGCTCCGCCGCTGAATAAAATCAAATTTCGCTGTTATAGCGGTGAAAAAAATTTCAGATTTAAAAATATGAATATAATCTCAAATTTGATTTAAAAACTGCTCTTTCTTCAGAAAATAAACATATCCCTTCTATAGCACATTTATGTTGTTACCAGAATATTAAAATTATTCCTGTAAAAAAGGGGTCCATTTTTGCTTCTCAAATAATTACAGCAGAATT
This sequence comes from Lepisma saccharinum, assembly GCF_977018435.1. NCBI lineage: Eukaryota > Metazoa > Arthropoda > Insecta > Zygentoma > Lepismatidae > Lepisma > Lepisma saccharinum. The sequence continues at coordinate 5,471,100 of NW_028142899.1, read as the reverse complement.
AATCAATTTTCAGTGAATTGCATAACTCTCAGGATAATTCTGACTTCAGAAAGAATCATGTCAATAATTATACTCTAAATTTCATGTTTGAGTGAGTCGCCGATGGCACAATGGTAGCGTCGTCGCCTTGTAATCAAGGGGTCCTAAATCAATCAATCATGTTTAAGAGTTTATTTCACATTTTGCAGTTCATTTCACATTATTTCTTGACAGAACAGTGTGGGAAAATGTACATCACATCTTTCAGAAACATGAAAAATTAACATTACAATGTGTTATTTCACATTTCGTGTTTTTGTCAAAAACGAAATATGCGTGCTTATAGTTATGAAGTTATGAAGTTCTGGAAAAAGCACAAACGTTAGTGTACATACAATTACTGTGCACGTGTAATTGAAGAAGTAAACCAGTAACATAAACTTGTACTGAGATGATATACTTCAATAATTTCAGGCAACAGTGCTAGTAGAAATGACATCAACTTGCCTTTTTAAAGCCAAGTATAACATGTAAAAGTAATGAAAAATTATATATTAAAATTTGTTCAAAATATTCAGTAATTAATCTTCTCCAATTATGTGCATGAATTTTGCCAATAAATTTGCTTTAGAAGATTAAAGAATTACATGGTAAAGGTAAGGGAAAGTGCTCCCCTGTACTTAGCACCACGCCATGAAGGCGTATAGGGTGTGTGGGGGTAATGCCCTACCTACTTTCTTGATCCGGTCGTGAGTTTGAGAGTATTAAAAGTAGATGTTATGGAATAAAAAATAGTTTTTCTTTCATAGTTTGTGCAAAAGATAGAGGAACTTAGAATTTTGCATGATTTCCAAGATAATTAAACTTTGAAAATGTCACACGGTACTTTTGTGGACTCCGTAAAAGACCAGTATGCCCGAAAATAATCTGTCAGTGAATTCCAACCGATGCTTTCCAATGCCACTGTTAACTGCCAATACCGATGCCCTATTTTAAAGTATTTGAATAGAAACTCCTTTATAGACAACAGTAATTTGAATAATTATGAACATTTAATTGTATTACAGAATTTCCTGTTGCCATATTAATATCCTTTTCCTTTCAGGCTTCGTCATGGATATGATGCACCATATGAAAATTTTTGATTGAAGATGGTTGCAGGGTATTGAAGTTTTCTTCATTTCCTTTCTCTTAATGTGTAATTCCTGGGTCTTGTAATCCTTATGTATTCTATTAATATGTAATTACTGGCTCTTATAATCCTTATGTATTGTTATTTTTAATATGTAATTTCTGTTTCTTGTAATACTTATTTATTGTTTTTTAAATATGTAATTTTTATATACAGGGTGGCCCAAAAGTATTTATACAGTACCAGCGACTTTATTCATCAACAATTAATGAACAATTTTTAGTGGTTACGGTAGTAGGATTACTGTGTATTTTAAAATTACAAGCCATCGTTCATAGTATCAATATATTTTAAAAGGATAATGAACTTACAAATAACAATATCAGGCTGACAGTCGTATATACAGTATACCTATTTTTAGCCACAGTGTATTATGTGATCAATATAAACTTCCTATACTTACACATTGTTTTTTTAATATGTAATTTTTATATATCATATGATCAATATAGACTTCCTATACTTATGCATTGTTTTTTTAATATGTAATTTTTATATATCATCCATATATACTTCCTATGCTTTCAATATATTAAATATTTGCTACATTGACCTTTCACGTTCTTGAAGAATTCCCTTCATCATGCTGTGATGCCGCATGTATGTTATAAGTTGCTTTACATGACATGATGTAAATATTAGGTTTTAGTGTGTAGAGCAGCTGTTCTGATACCTTACTTTTTTTGTCGTGGGAAACGATTTTACCATGCATAATGTGTGTTAATGTTTTCCAATTTTTATAATGTTTCATATGGTCTGTCAAGCAACTTAGATTGATGGCCTCATTGGCTTCAGCAGTAGATTTTCTTCCATTACTGTGGCTGATACATGGTGTATATGATAAGGTAACAATATTGAGTTTTTATTCATTATCCACAACTTGCAGTGTTTTATGGGATGGTATTGAGGTGAGACTGCAGCACGTTTCCTCTGCATTTAGGCATTGCCATTTTACTTAGATTTTTAAATCGTCCGAAACTGAGAGAGCATCATAATTGAAATCAAACTTTCAGCTTTACCATCAGCTGTGAATATGTAATAAATCATTTGTCTGTGACATGCCAAACTTGAGTAGTTATGCTTTATAGTAACTTCATTCCTGTAAGAAAATGAAGTAAGTTAATACAAAATACAGGAGTCTGGACATTTTGAGATAGGATATTAAAACATTTCATTAATTAATACAATATTGAATTAAAGGTCTTGAATTATTGCTGCTGGAGTGCATTCAAAAAAACTCAACTGCTAACAGCATGAATAACTTTGCAATACATTTTAATATGTGGCAAATCCAAAGATTTTAAAATTCAGCTAGCAACAGTAAAAAAAATTACAATTTAATGTTTATTGTTCTGATTTATTGATACACATGATACAGAAAACACACCACCATAAAATAACATACTGTATTTGTTCTTTTAAAAAAAGGTAGTGGAAATTTCCATGAGCGAACTCATATTTCATTATTTTTTTTAGAAAAGAAAAATTCAGGCACCATTTGAAAATTTCCAAATCTCATGGCAACCATATTTTTCTACCCCTGCTGATGATGAATATGCCAATTTCATTACTAGATTCGTTGATCGAAAATTAAAATTTTGGTGACATCAGTACAGGTTCTTTACTGGAGTGTATGTGGATATGAATTTCTCACAAAGAATAAGTGATGGAATAATTTGTTATAAAATTATGTATTTCAAGGTATGGCATGATGGGATCCATGTGCAGTTGGGTCTACACAGCATGTGAACAGTAAACCTCTATTGGTGTGTGGTATTCTCTTTGAGAATGAGCTATGAATGTATGTAATATAATATATTTGTGTGTGTAATGCCATGAAATGTTTTGCTGAGAAGAGAAACAAGGAGTAACTGTGCTAGTACTCTTTGGCAATTGAACCCTCAGGATTAAGATAACACCTTGCTTACAAAATAAGTTTCTTCAACAAAACACAAGGAATTAGACTACACTGTGACACCATTGTCCCAGTAAGCAATTCTCATCTTGGTTCTATTCGCTTGAGTATGGATTATCGATGAATTTCTCCTATTGCCAAATGATGGTGAAAATTACTTATTGCCAAAATCTGCAGTATATTATAATTTAATCGATTAATTCATAATTCAGTATGTTATAATAACATAAGAGCTAACTATATATCCACAAGTCTGATTTGGTTGTTTTCAATTGAATGCAGTGTTGTGCCCGTAAATTCTTAAGTTGTTTTGTGACTTCTTTTTTAGTAACCCCTTAACACATTAGTAACAGATTATTTAATTTTCCATGTGTCCAATATTTTCAGTTTGTAAATATCTTCACTTTTCACCATTGTACTCAATGGTACAATTTTGAAATTAATTAACTTTCAGTTGTAACAAGACTACTTATAATCTGAATGCTTCACTGTAGAAGTTAAATTCTGTAGCTTTGATTGATTGATTTTGTGTTTTACGTAAGTCCACTTTATGCAGAGTAAGATTAATCGGGACTTTCCCTACAGTTTAAAGTTGGATCTGAACTACTCTTGTTCTTACAGGAGTAGACAAAGCATATGCGGAATGTAGACATTGCCACTAAATCTAAAACAACACAAGAAGATGCATTTGTTCAAATTTTGAATGAATTAGGTGAATATGTTCTTTCTATCGATATACTGTGTTTGTTGAGTGTAGTTTAGCAATGGGACAAGTTAATTTGTAGTGTTCTTTCGATATATTAATCAGATTAAACTGAACCCCAAGAACATAGAATGTACGTCATTTGCAGAGTTTCATTCGACAACAGTTTGTGCTGAAATACACGATTTGGTATTACATTATCAATTAAATGTGAGACCTTAACTATTGCACTTCACTGACAGAAATATCACTCAGAATAGAATCTGAGACTTCTTATTTCAAGGCAACTGCATTAGGCACAGGGTGCTCAGTTGATATGCACAGATGGTCAGTGTGTAGTTCGTCATAGAAGTGCATTCGAGAACTGCAAGGTATAATTTTGTTATTTCACAAATACTATTACCGATTTTATTTAAAACTTTTAACCTGGGGCGCAACAGCTCGTGAAGGATAGTACCTATCAAGTGATTGCCAGACTCACTTCCACATGCTGAGGTGGGAGCAGTGGCGGCTGGTGGTCTGGCTCTATGGGTGTGCACTTCAGCCTTGCATCCAGAATAAGTGTCATAAGAAGTAACCCCTCTCAAATACGTGAACCCGTTTTTGCATACATAATGATGTATTGGCAACAAAAGTTATTACCTAACAGGAGCATCCTCCTTGATTAGAGCCAAATCCCAAGCATGGCTATTTATTTGTTTGCATAGAAAAGCAGACACAACCTACAGTTTGAAGTGTGATCCAAATTGAATTGTGCCTCCATCGGGTGTGAGGCTATTTGTTTCTATAAAATAGTTAGATTTATTGTTGTCAATAATTAATTTAAGTTACTGCTGAATAACCTAATATGCATATTACAAAATCATGCAGGAATATAAGCTAAGATATTACTGTTATTTTGATGCCATTATCTAGGTATTAAATAAACATATAACAATAAACATGTTCTTTAGGAGTAATACTCAAAGAATTTTTAAAATAAGGCTATTATTTTTCGTCATCAGAACCGTAAATATGTAACATGTCCGTCATTTACTTTGGAGCAAGTTGGAAAGAAAGAGCACCAGGATGTAAAGAGGGGCCAACACCTTGCTTGGGTGAAAATTTTATCTGAAGTCTCTACTGCAAACAAGGTGGCTGATTCAAAGACAACATGCAAAAAATCAGTTGTAATGTATCTAGCAGTTGTTTATTTCTAATGACCAACTGATCAAGCAAAATCAAGCGAATAATAAATATTAAAGAAAATAGCAGTCCTCACTCAGTCCACACTGCCCTGCTTCGTATTTCAGATGTTTATCCCTTCTGCTGTATCCGTATTATTACTGCAGTCGCTGCATGCTTTGTAGCTAACTTCAATCCAAATATTCAACAATGTTAAATATTTTTTACAGTATATGCTGTAGAATTTTCCCTTTCATCATGAAATCAAACACTTTGCACTGAAACAGGAACGAGCTTTTGACAGTGTAACAATTTTTGCAATGCATGAACTGGCATACAATGAAAACAGCTGACTGATCAATGATTCCCCATGTGCGTCGATCGACTACAGCACCATAAAGACGGTTTATTTTGACCAAGCTGCTGCACTAAGCAAAGGCAATGCAAGACATTGTTTAAAACACATGTTTAACTCTCAATTGCCCCTCCTTCCTCCCCTTCTTTCTTGCACTTGCCATGCTTGGAACACCAGTGTGGGCAAAGATACCATAGACATTCCCTTTTCCAAAAAAATCCCTTGATTTACAATGATGTGTGAGCAGTGGTGCAACCACAGAGAGGCAGGGGGCATTGCCCCCGAAACGTGGTCAGAAATGAGTTCTAGGGGGAAAAGTGGAAATATTGATGGCCAAGTGTACCTGCAGGGGGCAATTACCACCCAGAACTTCACATTTTATGCAAAGAAAAGTACTTTTCATAAAATCTTAATGCTCGCTTCGCTTGCAATACCTGTTTTCCTTAGTCTTATCAATTTCAGAACCATAGCTAGGGGATGGCATGAGACGGCCCTGGGCACCGAACTATCTAAATTAAAAAGGTTGTAAAATCGATTGATTCATTTGTGTTTTTTTAAAAGTCTACTTTATGCATAGAAAGACTTAATTGAGACTGGGCCTATAGGTTAAAGTTTGTTCTGAACCACTATATGCCTCCACCGAGTATCGAACCCAGGAGCCCTTCATCACAAGACAATGATGTTACCACTACACCATCGGGGAGGCAAGAAAGTTGTAACTGATATAATGCCATGGAGTTAAAATTGATTTCAGCCAGCAAAAAAATTGAATCTAAAAATTTTCTTTCTCGCTTTGCTTGCAATTTGTTTGTTCACTGTAATGCATTGTAAATCCCCAGACAGAGAGATAAGACTTGTTTTAATTGATTTGTTTTAAGTGCATGAACAATTGTTTGGAGAAAAGGGAGCGTGCACATTTCAGAGACAATTTATGTAATTTTTGCTGTTAGTTTATTGTGAGATGGAAGAATTGGTTGTGTAATGTATTTAAATAATATATGTTGTATATAATATTTATAAAAGAAATTTTTACTACGTACACAATTTAGAGAGTCTTCTTTCTCTCTCTTTTCTCTTTTTACCTTCTCTCTCTCTCTCTTTCTTTCTCTCTCTCTCTTTCTCTCTCTCTCCCTCTCTCTTCTATACCTTTTTCCTTCCTTCTTTCTTTCCTTAGAGGAGAGAGAGCGAGAGAGAGAAAGAGGCAAATAAGAGAGAAGGAAAGAAATAAGGAGTGAAAGGAGAAGAGAAAGAAAGAGAGAAATAAGAGAAAAAGAAAGAGAGAGACAGAGAGAGCTCTCTCTCTATTTTCATGTCTACTCTATTCCTTTATCCTCTCTCCCTCTCTCTCTTCCATCTCTCTCTCTTCTTTCTCTTTTCTTTTTCAAAGAAGGAGAAAAGGAAAGAAAGAATGAAGGACAAGAGTTCTCTCTTCTTTCCTTTGTTTCTCAAGAGAGAGAGAGAAGATAGAGAGAGAGAAAGAGAGAGACCTCTACCCTCCTTTTTCCCTCTCTCTTTCTTTCTTTTCCCTCTCTCTCTCTCTATTTCTCTCTATCCTCTGCTCTCTTCCCTCTCCTTCTTTGATTTCTTTCTTTCATTCTTCTCTCCTCTTCTTTCCTCTCCCCTTCCCTCCCTCTCCTTCCTTCTATCTTCTTTCTTTCTTTCCTTCCTCCTTTCGAAGCTCAGTCGGTAACGTGTCTGACTACCATGATAAAGGTCCGGGGTTCGATCCCTGCCGGTTTAAATCCGGGAACTTTTCTAACGTTGGAAGCGGCCACGGTGCCCACCCAGCGTCGAATAACATGGGTACCTGGGGGAAACCCTGGGGGGTAAAGGCGGTCAGGGGCGTGATGCTGATCACATCACCCCCACTCACGACCGGATCAAGAAAGTGTGGGGCGTTACCCCCACACCCCCTATACGCCTTCATGACGTGGCGCTATGCACAGGGGAGCACTTTATCTTTACCTTTATAAATTAAATATACTATATATTTAACTATTTGAAGCTCATGGGTTGACCACAAAACATACTCAGTCATTAAGTGTTTACAGTCTTGTTCATAACTTCTTCTTTCTTTATTTTTATCTGTTCTCTTGAATGTAGGGAAAGTGACATTAAAAGTAGATATGTTTACCTATAGTCAGCCAATGGTTCCCTACGTGCCTATTTAAGAAATTAATGTGCTCTTAGGACCTTCATACTTGTATGTGAGGTTGTAGACGCTGACAGATGTTCAGATAAAACTTTGAAATGTCATGTGGAAGAACACTCACCCACCCAGGACCACCCCCCGCCCCTGCCCGACTCCAAAGTTAAGCATGAAAGCTGGCGTGAATTTTATATTCGTACACGTATTTGACAAAAATGTTATAACCCGTAGACTATTTGACCAATCTACTTCAGGTAACTTTGTTTTTTGCAGCTAGAACATCAGGGCATGTAACCGTGCAGAAATAGAAATGCCAAAGGCAATAAGAGATGTTGGTGGGCCGCAGCCCTCAACATTTTGAAAAAATCATAAAAATGGGAAGTTTGAACCCCTCTTCCCCCCTATTTTGGTAAGGAGAGGCAAACTTTAGCCTTATTTTCAAAGAATATTCCTTTCTCAACCGAATGAAAGTCATTTCATATTCCTGGGTGATTACATTATAGAATATGTGAAAAAATCCCAATTTTTAAGATTTTTTTCATTGAAAGTTGAAGGCCATGGCCCAGCCAACCCCTTTTATTGGCTTTGGCGTTTGATTTCTGCACGGTTGCATGCCCTGATGTATTAGCTGAAAAACAATAGTTTCTCGAAGTAGATTGGTCAAATAGTCTAAGAGTTATAACATTTTTTGTCAAATAAGTGTACGAATTTAAAATTTGCATCAAAGGCCTCGGCGATTTGCTTATTATCCATGTAGTGCTATGTTAAATAAGCAGGTAGATAGTCCATCTCCTAGTTTTACTCCTGTATTATATTCTGTTAGTTCACAAATATCGCTCCATGTTTTGATCTTGAAATATGTGCGTTGCAGTGTTATGTTTGTTAATGTAATCAATTTCTTAGGTATTTGTAAATCTGTCATAGTTTGCATTAATTCATACCTTTTAATACTTTCAAAAGCACTACGAAAGTCTATGAATATATAGAGATTTGTAATATGTTCTTAACGTTTTTCCTTTATTTGTCTTATTGTGAATAATTGATCAATGGTGCTTCTTAACCTAACCTAACCTGACCTAACCTAACTCTTTCCTTTCATTTTTCCTTCCCTTTCTCTCTCTCTCTCTCTCCTTCTCTCTAGAAAGAGAGAGAGAGAAAGAGAAACAGAGAGAGAGAAAGAGAAAGAGAGAGAGGTAGAGAAAGAGAAAGAGAGAGAAAGAGACAGAGAGAGAAAGAAAGAGAGAGAGAGAGAATAGAAATAAAAAGGAAGACATCTCTCCTTCTTTCTGTCTTTCTTTCTCTTTCCTTTCCTTTCCTTCTAAGAAGGAAAGAACGAATGAAGGAAGGAAAAGAGAAAGAAGAAGAGAAAGAAAGAAACAAGGAAGAAAGGAAAAGAGAAAGAGGAAGAGAAAGGAAAAAGAAGGAAGAAAAAGGCGAGAGAACAGGAAGAGGAAGGGATCTCTTCCCTTTCTCCCTTTTCTTCTTTCTTTTTCTTCTTCCTCTCTCTATTTCTCTTTCTATCTTCTCCTTTTCTTTAACGAAAGACAGAGGAGAGAGAGAGAAGAGAGAAACAGAAAGAGATAGAGATAGATAGAGAGACAGAGATGAAGATGGAAAGAAAAAGGTAGAAAAGTGGAAGGGGAGAATTGGAAGTGAAAGAAAAAGAGGAAGAAAAAGAAAAAGTGAGCAGTCCCTATCTCTCTCTCTCTCTCTCTCTCAAGAGAGGAAAGAAAGAGAGAGAGATAAAGAGGGAGAGGAAAATAGAGGAGAAAAGGGAGAGAGAGAGAGAGAGAGTAAGAAGGAAAGAAGGAAGAAAGTAGAGAAATAGAAAAACAAAGAAGAAAGGAAGCTCTCTCTCTCTCTCTCTCTCTCTTTCTCTCTCTCTCTCTCTCTTTCTCTCTCTCTATCCTCCAAAACAAAAGAAAGAGTGGAAAAGGTTACTTCTTTCTTTCCATTTCACCTTCCTTCCTTCATTCTTTCTTTCTTTCTTTCTTTCTTAATTTATTTTCTTTTACTTTATTGTTATGAGAGTTTCCATGCTAACTAAGCACGAATATTACAAATGGATTAAATTTTTCCGGATGAACAAATAGAGAGCTTCGACCTGATTACATTGAGTGTAAAATCACTTCTGTATCATCTATAGTAACGGAGATTTGCGAGTCTGAAATTTTATATAATGTTTTTTTAAAACGTGAGACCTTAGTATGTATTACATTGTTTCAACAATCAAAGTGGTTATTTCAAATCTCCACGACGACGACTACAATCATGCACAATTAGATTGTTCAATTTATTGTTATGAGAGTTTCCATGGTAACTAAGCATGAATATTACATATGAATTAATTTTTTTCGGATGAGCCTATAGAGAGTTTCGACCTGATTACATTGATGTAAAATCACTTCTGTATCTTATATAGTAACGGAGATATGCGAGTTTGAAATTTTATATAATGTTTTTGTAAAACGTGAACCCTAATGATGTATTACATTGTTTCAACAATCAAAGTGGTTATTTCAAATCCCCACGACGACGACTACAATCATACACAAATAGATTGTTTGCTTTATTGTTATGAGAGTTTCCATGGTAACTAAGCATGAATATTACACATGGATTAAATTGTTTACTGATGAGCCAAGAGAACTTCGACCTGATTTCATTGAGTGTAAAATAGCTTCTGTATCTTCTATAGTAACAGAGATTTGCGAGTTTGAAATTTTATATAATGTTTTTGTAAAACGTGAAGCCTAAAAATGTATTACATTGTTTAAACAATCAAACTGGTTATTTCATATCTCCACGACGACTAAAACAATGGAGCACAAATATATTGTTTACTTTTTTGTTATGAGAGTTTCCATGGTAACTAAGCATGAATATTACACATGGATTAAATTGTTTACTGATGAGCCAAGAGAACTTCGACCTGATTTCATTGAGTGTAAAATAGCTTCTGTATCTTCTATAGTAACGGAGATATGCGAGTTTGAAATTTTATATAATGTTTTTGTAAAACGTGAAGCCTATGGATTTATTACATTGTTTCAACAATCAAAGTGGTTATTTCAAATCTCCACGACGACTTCTACAATGAAGCACAAATAGATTGTTTACTTTTTTGTTATGAGAGTTTTCATGGCAACTAAGCATGAATATTACACATGGCCTAATTTTTTCCTGATGAGCCTATAGAGAACTTCGACCTAATTAGATTTAGTGTAAAATCACTTCTGTATATTCTATAGTAACAGAGATTTGCGAGTTTGAAATTTTATATAATGTTTTGGTAAAACGTGAAGCCTAAGGATGTATTACACTGTTTCAACAATCAAAGTGGTTATTTCAAATCTTCAATTCGACTACTACAATCAAGCACAAATAGATTGTTTACTTTATTGTTATGAGAGTTTTCATGGCAACTAAGCATGAATATTACACATGGATTAAATTTTTTACTGATGAGCCAATAGAGAACTTCGACCTGATTACATTGAGTGTAAAATCGCTTCTGTATATCCTATAGTAACGGAGATATGCGATTTTGAAATGTTATATAATGTTTTTGTAAAACGTGAAGCCTATGGATGTATTACATTGTTTCAACAATCAAAGTGGTTACTTCAAATCTCCAAGACGACTACTACAATGAAGCACAAATATATTGTTTACTTTTTTGTTATGAGAGTGTTCATGGTAACTAAGCATGAATATTACTCATGGATTAATTTTTTCGTGATGAGCCTATAGAGAGCTTCGACCTGATTACATTGAGTGTAAAATCATTTCCGTATCTTATATAGTAACGGAGATATGCGAGTTTGAAATTTCATATAATGTTTTTGTTAAACGTGAAGCCTAAGGATGTATTACATTGTTTCAACAATCAAAGTGGTTATTTCAAATCTCCACGACGACTACTACAATGAAGCACAAATAGATTGTTTACTTTTTTTGTTATGAGAGTTTTCATGGCAACTAAGCATGAATATTACACATGGATTAAATTTTTCCTGATGAGCCTATAGAGAACTTCGACCTAATTAGATTGAGTGTAAAATCCCTTCTGTATATTCTATAGTAACAGAGATTTGCGAGTTTGAAATTTTATATAATGTTTTTGTAAAACGTGAAGCCTAAGGATGTATTACATTGTTTCAACAATCAAAGTGGTTATTTCAAATCTCCACAACGACGCGTACAATCCTGCACAAATAGATTGTTTACATTATTGTTATGAGAGTTTCCATTGTAACTAAGCATGAATATTACATATGAATTATTTTTTTTCGGATGTGCCTATAGAGAGCTTCGACCTGATTACATTGATGTAAAATCACTTCTGTATCTTATATAGTAACGGAGATATGCGAGTTTGAAATTTTATATAATGTTTTTGAAAAACGTGAAGCCTAATGATGTATTACATTGTTTATACAATCAAAGTGGTTATTTCAATTCTGCACGACGACGACTACAATCATACACAAATAGATTGTTTGCTTTATTGTTATGAGAGTTTCTATGGTAACTAAGCATGAATATTACACATGGATTAATTTTTTCCTGATGAGCCTATAGGGAGCTTCGACCTGATTACGTGAGTGTAAAATCACTTCTGTATCTTCTATAGTAACATAGATATACGATTTTGAAATTTTATATAATGTTTTTGTAAAAGGTGAGGCCTTAGGTTGTATTACATTGTTTGAATAATCAAAGTGATTATTTCAAATCTCTACGACTACTACTACAATCAAGCACAAATAGATTGTTTACTTTATTGTTATGAGAGTTTTCATGGTAACTAAGCATGAATATTACACATGGATTAAATTTTTCCTGATGAGCCTATAGACAGCTTCGACCTGATTACATTGAGTGTAAAATCACTTTTGTATCTTCTTTAGTAAAGGCGATATGCGAGTTTGAAATTTTATATAATGTTTTTGTAAAACGTGAAGCCTAAGGATGTATTACATTGTTTAAGCAATCAAACTGGTTATTTCAAATCTCCACGACGACTACTTCAATGGAGCACAAATATATTGTTTACTTTTTGTTATGAGAGTTTCCATGGTAACTAAGCATGAATATTACACATGGATTAAATTGTTTACTGATGAGCCAAGAGAACTTCGACCTTATTTCATTGAGTGTAAAATAGCTTCTGTATCTTCTATATTAACGGAGATATGCGAGTTTGAAATTTTATATAATGTTTTTGTAAAACGTGAAGCCTATGGATTTATTACATTGTTTCAACAATCAAAGTGGTTATTTCAAATCTCCACGACGACTTCTACAATGAAGCACAAATAGATTGTTTACTTTTTTGTTATGAGAGTTTTCATGGCAACTAAGCATGAATATTACACATGGCCTAAATTTTTCCTGATGAGCCTATAGAGAACTTCGACCTAATTAGATTTAGTGTAAAATCACTTCTGTATATTCTATAGTAACAGAGATTTGCGAGTTTGAAATTTTATATAATGTTTTGGTAAAACGTGAAGCCTAAGGATGTATTACACTGTTTCAACAATCAAAGTGGTTATTTCAAATCTTCAATTCGACTACTACAATCAAGCACAAATAGATTGTTTACTTTATTGTTATGAGAGTTTTCATGGCAACTAAGCATGAATATTACAGATGGATTAAATTTTTTACTGATGAGCCAATAGAGAACTTCGACCTGATTACATTGAGTGTAAAATCGCTTCTGTATATTCTATAGAAACGGAGATATGCGATTTTGAAATGTTATATAATGTTTTTGTAAAACGTGAAGCCTAAGGATGTATTACATTGTTTCAACAATCAAAGTGGTTATTTCAAATCTCCAAGACGACTACTACAATGAAGCACAAATAGATTGTTTACTTTTTTTGTTATGAGAGTTTTCATGGCAACTAAGCATGAATATTACACATGGATTAAATTTTTCCTGATGAGTCTATAGAGAACTTCGACCTAATTAGATTGAGTGTAAAATCCCTTCTGTATATTCTATAGTAACAGAGATTTGCCAGTTTGAAATTTTATATAATGTTTTTGTAAAACGTGAAGCCTAAGGATGTATTACATTGTTTCAACAATCAAAGTGGTTATTTCAAATCTCCACGACGACGCGTACAATCCTGCACAAATAGATTGTTTACATTATTGTTATGAGAGTTTCCATGGTAACTAAGCATGAATATTACATATGAATTATTTTTTTTCGGATGAGCCTATAGAGAGCTTCGACCTGATTACATTGATGTAAAATCACTTCTGTATCTTATATAGTAACGGAGATATGCGAGTTTGAAATTTTATATAATGTTTTTGTAAAACGTGAAGCCTAATGATGTATTACATTGTTTATACAATCAAAGTGGTTATTTCAATTCTGCACGACGACGACTACAATCCTGCACAAATAGATTGTTTACTTTATTGTTATGAGAGTTTCCATGGTAACTAAGCATGAATATTACACATGGATTAAATTTTTCCGGATGAGATTATAGAGAGCTTCGACCTGATTACATTGAGTGTAAAATCACTTCTGTATCTTATATAGTAACGCAGATATGCGATTTTGAAATTTTATATGTTTTTGTAAAAGGTGAGGCCTTAGGTTGTATTACATTGTTTGAATAATCAAAGTGATTATTTCAAATCTCTACGACTACTACTACAATCAAGCACAAATAGATTGTTTACTTTATTGTTATGAGAGTTTTCATGGTAACTAAGCATGAATATTACACATGGATTAAATTTTTCCTGATGAGCCTATAGACAGCTTCGACCTGATTACATTGAGTGTAAAATCCCTTCTGTATATTCTATAGTAACGGAGATTTGCGAGTTTGAAATTTTATATAATGTTTTTTCAAAACGTGAGGCCTTAGTATGCATTACACTGTTTCAACAATCAAACTGGTTATTTCAAATCACCACGACGACGCCTACAATAATGCACAAATAGATTGTTTACTTTATTGTTATGAGAGTTTCCATGGTAACTAAGCATGAATATTACACATGGATTAAATTTTTTACTGATGAGCCAATAGAGAACTTCGACCTGATTACATTGAGTGTAAAATCGCTTCTGTATCTTCTATAGTAACGGAGATATGCGATTTTGAAATTTTATATAATGTTTTTGTAAAACGTGAAGCCTAAGGATGTATTACATTTTTTCAACAATCAAAGTGGTTATTTCAAATCTCCACTACGACTACTACAATGAAGCACAAATATATTGTTTACTTTTTTGTTATGAGAGTTTCCATGGTAACTAAGCATGAATATTACACATGGATTAAATTTTTCCGGATGAGATTATAGAGAGCGTCGACCTGATTACATTGAGTGTAAAATCACTTTTGTATCTTCTTTAGTAAAGGCGATATGCGAGTTTGAAATTTTATATAATGTTTTTGTAAAACGTGAAGCCTAATGATGTATTACATTGTTTATACAATCAAAGTGGTTATTTCAATTCTGCACGACGACGACTACAATCATACACAAATAGATTGTTTGCTTTATTGTTATGAGAGTTTCCATGGTAACTAAGCATGAATATTACACATGGATTATTTTTTTTCCTGATGAGCCTATAGAGAGCTTCGACCTGATTACGTGAGTGTAAAATCACTTCTGTATCTTCTATAGTAACATAGATATACGATTTTGAAATTTTATATAATGTTTTTGTAAAAGGTGAGGCCTTAGGTTGTATTACATTGTTTGAATAATCAAAGTGATTATTTCAAATCTCTACGACTACTACTACAATCAAGCACAAATAGATTGTTTACTTTATTGTTATGAGAGTTTTCATGGTAACTAAGCATGAATATTACACATGGATTAAATTTTTCCTGATGAGCCTATAGACAGCTTCGACCTGATTACATTGAGTGTAAAATCACTTTTGTATCTTCTTTAGTAAAGGCGATATGCGAGTTTGAAATTTTATATAATGTTTTTGTAAAACGTGAAGCCTTAGTATGCATTACACTGTTTCAACAATCAAAGTGGTTATTTCAAATCTTCACGACGACTACTACAATCAAGCACAAAAATATTGTTTACTTTTTTGTTATGAGAGTTTTCATGGCAACTAAGCATGAATATTACACATGGAATAAATTTTTCCTGATGAGCCTATAGAGACCTTCGACCTGATTAGATTGAGTGTAAAATCCCTTCTGTATATTCTATAGTAACGGAGATTTGCGAGTTTGAAATTTTATATAATGTTTTTTCAAAACGTGAGGCCTTAGTATGCATTACACTGTTTCAACAATCAAACTGGTTATTTCAAATCACCACGACGACGCCAAGAATCCTGCACAAATAGATTGTTTACTTTATTGTTATGAGAGTTTCCATGGTAACTAAGCATGAATATTACACATGGATTAACCTTTTTACTGATGAGCCAATAGAGAACTTCGACCTGATTACATTGAGTGTAAAATCGCTTCTGTATCTTCTATAGTAACGGAGATATGCGATTTTGAAATTTTATATAATGTTTTTGTAAAACGTGAAGCCTAAGGATGTTTTACATTGTTTAAGCAATCAAACTGGTTATTTCAAATCTCCACGACGACTACTACAATGGAGCACAAATATATTGTTTACTTTTTTGTTATGAGAGTTTCCATGGTAACTAAGCATGAATATTACACATGGATTAAATTGTTTACTGATGAGCCAAGAGAACTTCGACCTTATTTCATTGAGTGTAAAATAGCTTCTGTATCTTCTATATTAACGGAGATATGCGAGTTTGAAATTTTATATAATGTTTTTGTAAAACGTGAAGCCTATGGATTTATTACATTGTTTCAACAATCAAAGTGGTTATTTCAAATCTCCACGACGACTTCTACAATGAAGCACAAATAGATTGTTTACTTTTTTGTTATGAGAGTTTTCATGGCAACTAAGCATGAATATTACACATGGCCTAAATTTTTACTGATGAGCCTATAGAGAACTTCGACCTAATTAGATTTAGTGTAAAATCACTTCTGTATATTCTATAGTAACAGAGATTTGCGAGTTTGAAATTTTATATAATGTTTTGGTAAAACGTGAAGCCTAAGGATGTATTACACTGTTTCAACAATCAAAGTGGTTATTTCAAATCTTCAATTCGACTACTACAATCAAGCACAAATAGATTGTTTACTTTATTGTTATGAGAGTTTTCATGGCAACTAAGCATGAATATTACACATGGATTAAATTTTTTACTGATGAGCCAATAGAGAACTTCGACCTGATTACATTGAGTGTAAAATCGCTTCTGTATATTCTATAGTAACGGAGATATGCGATTTTGAAATATTATATAATGTTTTTGTAAAACGTGAAGCCTATGGATGTATTACATTGTTTCAACAATCAAAGTGGTTATTTCAAATCTCCAAGACGACTACTACAATGAAGCACAAATATATTGTTTACTTTTTTGTTATGAGAGTGTTCATGGTACCTAAGCATGAATATTACTCATGGATTAATTTTTTCGTGATGAGCCTATAGAGAGCTTCGACCTGATTACATTGAGTGTAAAATCATTTCCGTATCTTATATAGTAACGGAGATATGCGAGTTTGAAATTTCATATAATGTTTCTGTAAAACGTGAAGCCTAAGGATGTATTACATTGTTTCAACAATCAAAGTGGTTATTTCAAATCTCCACGACGACTACTACAATGAAGCACAAATAGATTGTTTACTTTTTTTGTTATGAGAGTTTTCATGGCAACTAAGCATGAATATTACACATGGATTAAATTTTTCCTGATGAGCCTATAGAGAACTTCGACCTAATTAAATTGAGTGTAAAATCCCTTCTGTATATTCTATAGTAACAGAGATTTGCGAGTTTGAAATTTTATATAATGTTTTTGTAAAACGTGAAGCCTAAGGATGTATTACATTGTTTCAACAATCAAAGTGGTTATTTCAAATCTCCACAACGACGCGTACAATCCTGCACAAATAGATTGTTTACATTATTGTTTTGAGAGTTTCCATGGTAACTAAGCATGAATATTACATATGAATTAATTTTTTTCGGATGTGCCTATAGAGAGCTTCGACCTGATTACATTGATGTAAAATCACTTCTGTATCTTATATAGTAACGGAGATATGCGAATTTGAAATTTTATATAATTTTTTTGAAAAACGTGAAGCCTAATGATGTATTACATTGTTTATACAATCAAAGTGCTTATTTCAATTCTGCACGACGACGACTACAATCATACACAAATAGATTGTTTGCTTTATTGTTATGAGAGTTTCCATGGTAACTAAGCATGAATATTACACATGGATTAATTTTTTCCTGATGAGCCTATAGGGAGCTTCGACCTGATTACGTGAGTGTAAAATCACTTCTGTATCTTCTATAGTAACATAGATATACGATTTTGAAATTTTATATAATGTTTTTGTAAAAGGTGAGGCCTTAGGTTGTATTACATTGTTTGAATAATCAAAGTGATTATTTCAAATCTCTACGACTACTACTACAATCAAGCACAAATAGATTGTTTACTTTATTGTTATGAGAGTTTTCATGGTAACTAAGCATGAATATTACACATGGATTAAATTTTTCCTGATGAGCCTATAGACAGCTTCGACCTGATTACATTGAGTGTAAAATCACTTTTGTATCTTCTTTAGTAAAGGCGATATGCGAGTTTGAAATTTTATATAATGTTTTTGTAAAACGTGAAGCCTAAGGATGTATTACATTGTTTAAGCAATCAAACTGGTTATTTCAAATCTCCACGACGACTACTTCAATGGAGCACAAATATATTGTTTACTTTTTTGTTATGAGAGTTTCCATGGTAACTAAGCATGAATATTACACATGGATTAAATTGTTTACTGATGAGCCAAGAGAACTTCGACCTTATTTCATTGAGTGTAAAATAGCTTCTGTATCTTCTATATTAACGGAGATATGCGAGTTTGAAATTTTATATAATGTTTTTGTAAAACGTGAAGCCTAATGATTTATTACATTGTTTCAACAATCAAAGTGGTTATTTAAAATCTCCACGACGACTTCTACAATGAAGCACAAATAGATTGTTTACTTTTTTGTTATGAGAGTTTTCATGGCAACTAAGCATGAATATTACACATGGCCTAAATTTTTACTGATGAGCCTATAGAGAACTTCGACCTAATTAGATTTAGTGTAAAATCACTTCTGTATATTCTATAGTAACAGAGATTTGCGAGTTTGAAATTTTATATAATGTTTTGGTAAAACGTGAAGCCTAAGGATGTATTACACTGTTTCAACAATCAAAGTGGTTATTTCAAATCTTCAATTCGACTACTACAATCAAGCACAAATAGATTGTTTACTTTATTGTTATGAGAGTTTTCATGGCAACTAAGCATGAATATTACACATGGATTAAATTTTTTACTGATGAGCCAATAGAGAACTTCGACCTGATTACATTGAGTGTAAAATCGCTTCTGTATATTCTATAGTAACGGAGATATGCGATTTTGAAATGTTATATAATGTTTTTGTAAAACGTGAAGCCTATGGATGTATTACATTGTTTCAACAATCAAAGTGGTTATTTCAAATCTCCAAGACGACTACTACAATGAAGCACAAATATATTGTTTACTTTTTTGTTATGAGAGTGTTCATGGTAACTAAGCATGAATATTACTCATGGATTAATTTTTTCGTGATGAGCCTATAGAGAGCTTCGACCTGATTACATTGAGTGTAAAATCATTTCCGTATCTTATATAGTAACGGAGATATGCGAGTTTGAAATTTCATATAATGTTTTTGTAAAACGTGCAGCCTAAGGATGTATTACATTGTTTCAACAATCAAAGTGGTTATTTCAAATCTCCACGACGACTACTACAATGAAGCACAAATAGATTGTTTACTTTTTTTGTTATGAGAGTTTTCATGGCAACTAAGCATGAATATTACACATGGATTAAATTTTTCCTGATGAGCCTATAGAGAACTTCGACCTAATTAGATTGAGTGTAAAATCCCTTCTGTATATTCTATAGTAACGGAGATATGCGATTTTGAAATTTTATATAATGTTTTTGTAAAACGTGAAGCCTAAGGATGTATTACATTGTTTCAACAATCAAAGTGGTTATTTCAAATCTCCACAACGACGCGTACAATCCTGCACAAATAGATTGTTTACATTATTGTTATGAGAGTTTCCATGGTAACTAAGCATGAATATTACATATGAATTAATTTTTTTCGGATGTGCCTATAGAGAGCTTCGACCTGATTACATTGATGTAAAATCACTTCTGTATCTTATATAGTAACGGAGATATGCGAGTTTGAAATTTTATATAATGTTTTTGAAAAACGTGAAACCTAATGATGTATTACATTGTTTATACAATCAAAGTGGTTATTTCAATTCTGCACGACGACGACTACAATCATACACAAATAGATTGTTTGCTTTATTGTTATGAGAGTTTCCATGGTAACTAAGCATGAATATTACACATGGATTAATTTTTTCCTGATGAGCCTATAGGGAGCTTCGACCTGATTACGTGAGTGTAAAATCACTTCTGTATCTTCTATACTAACACAGATATACGATTTTGAAATTTTATATAATGTTTTTGTAAAAGGTGAGGCCTTAGGTTGTATTACATTGTTTGAATAATCAAAGTGATTATTTCAAATCTCTACGACTACTACTACAATCAAGCACAAATAGATTGTTTACTTTATTGTTATGAGAGTTTTCATGGTAACTATGCATGAATATTACACATGGATTAAATTTTTCCTGATGAGCCTATAGACAGCTTCGACCTGATTACATTGAGTGTAAAATCACTTTTGTATCTTCTTTAGTAAAGGCGATATGCGAGTTTGAAATTTTATATAAGGTTTTTGTAAAACGTGAAGCCTAAGGATGTATTACATTGTTTAAGCAATCAAACTGGTTATTTCAAATCTCCACGACGACTACTTCAATGGAGCACAAATATATTGTTTACTTTTTTGTTATGAGATTTTCCATGGTAACTAAGCATGAATATTACACATGGATTAAATTGTTTACTGATGAGCCAAGAGAACTTCGACCTTATTTCATTGAGTGTAAAATAGCTTCTGTATCTTCTATATTAACGGAGATATGCGAGTTTGAAATTTTATATAATGTTTTTGTAAAACGTGAAGCCTATGGATTTATTACATTGTTTCAACAATCAAAGTGGTTATTTCAAATCTCCACGACGACTTCTACAATGAAGCACAAATAGATTGTTTACTTTTTTGTTATGAGAGTTTTCATGGCAACTAAGCATGAATATTACACATGGCCTAAATTTTTCCTGATGAACCTATAGAGAGCTTCGACCTGATTACATTGAGTGTAAAATCACTTCTGTATCTTATATAGTAACGCAGATATGCGATTTTGAAATTTTATATAATGTTTTTGTAAAAGGTGAGGCCTTAGGTTGTATTACATTGTTTGAATAATCAAAGTGATTATTTCAAATCTCTACGACTACTACTACAATCAAGCACAAATAGATTGTTTACTTTATTGTTATGAGAGTTTTCATGGTAACTAAGCATGAATATTACACATGGATTAAATTTTTCCTGATGAGCCTATAGACAGCTTCGACCTGATTACATTGAGTGTAAAATCCCTTCTGTATATTCTATAGTAACGGAGATTTGCGAGTTTGAAATTTTATATAATGTTATTTCAAAACGTGAGGCCTTAGTATGCATTACACTGTTTCAACAATCAAACTGGTTATTTCAAATCACCACGACGACGCCTACAATAATGCACAAATAGATTGTTTACTTTATTGTTATGAGATTTTCCATGGTAACTAAGCATGAATATTACACATGGATTAAATTTTTTACTGATGAGCCAATAGAGAACTTCGACCTGATTACATTGAGTGTAAAATCGCTTCTGTATCTTTTATAGTAACGGAGATATGCGATTTTGAAAATTTATATAATGTTTTTGTAAAACGTGAAGCCTAAGGATGTATTACATTTTTTCAACAATCAAAGTGGTTATTTCAAATCTCCACTACGACTACTACAATGAAGCACAAATATATTGTTTACTTTTTTGTTATGAGAGTTTCCATGGTAACTAAGCATGAATATTACACATGGATTAAATTTTTCCGGATGAGATTATAGAGAGCGTCGACCTGATTACATTGAGTGTAAAATCACTTTTGTATCTTCTTTAGTAAAGGCGATATGCGAGTTTAAAATTTTATATAATGTTTTTGTAAAACGTGAAGCCTAATGATGTATTACATTGTTTATACAATCAAAGTGGTTATTTCAATTCTGCACGACGACGACTACAATCATACACAAATAGATTGTTTGCTTTATTGTTATGAGAGTTTCCATGGTAACTGAGCATGAATATTACACATGGATTAATTTTTTCCTGATGAGCCTATAGAGAGCTTCGACCTGATTACGTGAGTGTAAAATCACTTCTGTATCTTCTATAGTAACATAGATATACGATTTTGAAATTTTATATAATGTTTTTGTAAAAGGTGAGGCCTTAGGTTGTATTACATTGTTTGAATAATCAAAGTGATTATTTCAAATCTCTACGACTACTACTACAATCAAGCACAAATAGATTGTTTACTTTATTGTTATGAGAGTTTTCATGGTAACTAAGCATGAATATTACACATGGATTAAATTTTTCCTGATGAGCCTATAGACAGCTTCGACCTGATTACATTGAGTGTAAAATCACTTTTGTATCTTCTTTAGTAAAGGCGATATGCGAGTTTGAAATTTTATATAATGTTTTTGTAAAACGTGAAGCCTTAGTATGCATTACACTGTTTCAACAATCAAAGTGGTTATTTCAAATCTTCACGACGACTACTACAATCAAGCACAAAAATATTGTTTACTTTTTTGTTATGAGAGTTTTCATGGCAACTAAGCATGAATATTACACATGGAATAAATTTTTCCTGATGAGCCTATAGAGACCTTCGACCTGATTAGATTGAGTGTAAAATCCCTTCTGTATATTCTATAGTAACGGAGATTTGCGAGTTTGAAATTTTATATAATGTTTTTTCAAAACGTGAGGCCTTAGTATGCATTACACTGTTTCAACAATCAAACTGGTTATTTCAAATCACCACGACGACGCCTAGAATCCTGCACAAATAGATTGTTTACTTTATTGTTATGAGAGTTTCCATGGTAACTAAGCATGAATATTACACAAGATTAACCTTTTTACTGATGAGCCAATAGAGAACTTCGACCTGATTACATTGAGTGTAAAATCGCTTCTGTATCTTCTATAGTAACGGAGATATGCGATTTTGAAATTTTATATAATGTTTTTGTAAAACGTGAAGCCTAAGGATGTTTTACATTGTTTAAGCAATCAAACTGGTTATTTCAAATCTCCACGACGACTACTACAATGGAGCACAAATATATTGTTTACTTCTTTGTTATGAGAGTTTCCATGGTAACTAAGCATGAATATTACACATGGATTAAATTGTTTACTGATGAGCCAAGAGAACTTCGACCTTATTTCATTGAGTGTAAAATAGCTTCTGTATCTTCTATATTAACGGAGATATGCGAGTTTGAAATTTTATATAATGTTTTTGTAAAACGTGAAGCCTATGGATTTATTTCATTGTTTCAACAATCAAAGTGGTTATTTCAAATCACCACGACGACTTCTACAATGAAGCACAAATAGATTGTTTACTTTTTGTTATGAGAGTTTTCATGGCAACTAAGCATGAATATTACACATGGCCTAAATTTTTCCTGATGAGCCTATAGAGAACTTCGACCTGATTACATTGAGTGTAAAATCATTTCCGTATCTTATATAGTAACGGAGATATGCGAGTTTGAAATTTCATATAATGTTTTTGTAAAACGTGAAGCCTAAGGATGTATTACATTGTTTCAACAATCAAAGTGGTTATTTCAAATCTCCACGACGACTACTACAATGAAGCACAAATAGATTGTTTACTTTTTTTGTTATGAGAGTTTTCATGGCAACTAAGCATGAATATTACACATGGATTAAATTTTTCCTGATGAGTCTATAGAGAACTTCGACCTAATTAGATTGAGTGTAAAATCCCTTCTGTATATTCTATAGTAACAGAGATTTGCGAGTTTGAAATCTTATATAATGTTTTTGTAAAACGTGAAGCCTAAGGATGTATTACATTGTTTCAACAATCAAAGTGGTTATTTCAAATCTCCACGACGACGCGTACAATCCTGCACAAATAGATTGTTTACATTATTGTTATGAGAGTTTTCATGGTAACTAAGCATGAATATTACATATGAATTATTTTTCTTCGGATGAGCCTATAGAGAGCTTCGACCTGATTACATTGATGTAAAATCACTTTTGTATCTTATATAGTAACGGAGATATGCGAGTTTGAAATTTTATATAATGTTTTTGTAAAACGTGAAGCCTAATGATGTATTACATTGTTTATACAATCAAAGTGGTTATTTCAATTCTGCACGACGACGACTACAATCATACACAAATAGATTGTTTGCTTTATTGTTGTGAGAGTTTCCATGGTAACTAAGCATGAATATTACACATGGATTAATTTTTTCCTGATGAGCCTATACAGAGCTTCGACCTGATTACGTGAGTGTAAAATCACTTCTGTATCTTCTATAGTAACATAGATATACGAGTTTGAAATTTTATATAAGGTTTTTTTCAAAACGTGAGTCCTTAGTATGCATTACATTGTTTCAACAATCAAACTGGTTATTTGAAATCTCCACGACGACGCCTACAATCCTGCACAAATAGATTGTTTACTTTATTGTTATGAGAGTTTCCATGGTAACTAAGCATGAATATTACACATGGATTAAATTTTTCCGGATGAGATTATAGAGAGCTTCGACCTGATTACATTGAGTGTAAAATCACTTCTGCATCTTATATAGTAACGCAGATATGCGATTTTGAAATTTTATATAATGTTTTTGTAAAAGGTGAGGCCTTAGGTTGTATTACATTGTTTGAATAATCAAAGTGATTATTTCAAATCTCTACGACTACTACTACAATCAAGCACAAATAGATTGTTTACTTTATTGTTATGAGAGTTTTCATGGTAACTAAGCATGAATATTACACATGGATTAAATTTTTCCTGATGAGCCTATAGACAGCTTCGACCTGATTACATTGAGTGTAAAATCCCTTCTGTATATTCTATAGTAACGGAGATTTGCGAGTTTTAAATTTTATATAATGTTTTTTCAAAACGTGAGGCCTTAGTATGCATTACACTGTTTCAACAATCAAACTGGTTATTTCAAATCACCACGACGAAGCCTACAATAATGCACAAATAGATTGTTTACTTTATTGTTATGAGAGTTTCCATGGTAACTAAGCATGAATATTACACATGGATTAAATTTTTTACTGATGAGCCAATAGAGAGCGTCGACCTGATTACATTGAGTGTAAAATCACTTTTGTATCTTCTTTAGTAAAGGCGATATGCGAGTTTGAAATTTTATATAATGTTTTTGTAAAACGTGAAGCCTAATGATGTATTACATTGTTTATACAATCAAAGTGGTTATGTCAATTCTGCACGACGACGACTACAATCATACACAAATAGATTGTTTGCTTTATTGTTATGAGAGTTTCCATGGTAACTAAGCATGAATATTACACATGGATTAATTTTTTCCTGATGAGCCTATAGAGAGCTTCGACCTGATTACGTGAGTGTAAAATCATTTCTGTATCTTCTATAGTAACATAGATATACGATTTTGAAATTTTATATAATGTTTTTGTAAAAGGTGAGGCCTTAGGTTGTATTACATTGTTTGAATAATCAAAGTGATTATTTCAAATCTCTACGACTACTACTACAATCAAGCACAAATAGAATGTTTACTTTATTGTTATGAGAGTTTCCATGGTAACTAAGCAAGAATAATACACATGGATTAACCTTTTTACTGATGAGCCAATAGAGAACTTCGACCTGATTACATTGAGTGTAAAATCGCTTCTGTATCTTCTATAGTAACGGAGATATGCGATTTTGAAATTTTATATAATGTTTTTGTAAAACGTGAAGCCTAAGGATGTATTACATTGTTTAAGCAATCAAACTGGTTATTTCAAATCTCCACGACGTCTACTACAATGGAGCACAAATATATTGTTCACTTTTTTGTTATGAGAGTTTCCATGGTAACTAAGCATGAATATTACACATGGATTAAATTGTTTACTGATGAGCCAAGAGATCTTCGACCTTATTTCATTGAGTGTAAAATAGCTTCTGTATCTTCTATATTAACGGAGATATGCGAGTTTGAAATTTTATATAATGTTTTTGTAAAACGTGAAGCCTATGGATTTATTACATTGTTTCAACAATCAAAGTGGTTATTTCAAATCTCCACGACGACTTCTACAATGAAGCACATATAGATTGTTTACTTTTTTGTTATGAGAGTTTTCATGGCAACTAAGAATGAATATTACACATGGCCTAAATTTTTCCTGATGAGCCTATAGAGAACTTCGACCTAATTAGATTTAGTGTAAAATCACTTCTGTATATTCTATAGTAACAGAGATTTGCGAGTTTGAAATTTTATATAATGTTTTGGTAAAACGTGAAGCCTAAGGATGTATTACACTGTTTCAACAATCAAAGTGGTTATTTCAAATCTTCAATTCGACTACTACAATCAAGCACAAATAGATTGTTTACTTTATTGTTATGAGAGTTTTCATGGCAACTAAGCATGAATATTACACATGGATTAAATTTTTTACTGATGAGCCAATAGAGAACTTCGACCTGATTACATTGAGTGTAAAATCGCTTCTGTATATTCTATAGTAACGGAGATATGCGATTTTGAAATGTTATATAATGTTTTTGTAAAACGTGAAGCCTAAGGATGTATTACATTGTTTCAACAATCAAAGTGGTTATTTCAAATCTCCAAGACGACTACTACAATGAAGCACAAATAGATTGTTTACTTTTTTTGTTATGAGAGTTTTCATGGCAACTAAGCATGAATATTACACATGGATTAAATTTTTCCTGATGAGTCTATAGAGAACTTCGACCTAATTAGATTGAGTGTAAAATCCCTTCTGTATATTCTATAGTAACAGAGATTTGCGAGTTTGAAATTTTATATAATGTTTTTGTAAAACGTGAAGCCTAAGGATGTATTACATTGTTTCAACAATCAAAGTGGTTATTTCAAATCTCCACGACGACGCGTACAATCCTGCACAAATAGATTGTTTACATTATTGTTATGAGAGTTTCCATGGTAACTAAGCATGAATATTACATATGAATTATTTTTTTTCGGATGAGCCTATAGAGAGCTTCGACCTGATTACATTGATGTAAAATCACTTCTGTATCTTATATAGTAACGGAGATATGCGAGTTTGAAATTTTATATAATGTTTTTGTAAAACGTGAAGCCTAATGATGTATTACATTGTTTATACAATCAAAGTGGTTATGTCAATTCTGCACGACGACGACTACAATCATACACAAATAGATTGTTTGCTTTATTGTTGTGAGAATTTCCATGGTAACTAAGCATGAATATTACACATGGAATAATTTTTTCCTGATGAGCCTATAGAGACCTTCGACCTGATTAGATTGAGTGTAAAATCCCTTCTGTATATTCTATAGTAACGGAGATTTGCGAGTTTTAAATTTTATATAATGTTTTTTCAAAACGTGAGGCCTTAGTATGCATTACACTGTTTCAACAATCAAACTGGTTATTTCAAATCACCACGACGACGCCTAGAATCCTGCACAAATAGATTGTTTACTTTATTGTTATGAGAGTTTCCATGGTAACTAAGCATGAATATTACACATGGATTAACCTTTTTACTGATGAGCCAATAGAGAACTTCGACCTGATTACATTGAGTGTTTAATCGCTTCTGTATCTTCTATAGTAACGGAGATATGCGATTTTGAAATTTTATATAATGTTTTTGTAAAACGTGAAGCCTAAGGATGTATTACATTGTTTAAGCAATCAAACTGGTTATTTCAAATCTCCACGACGACTACTACAATGGAGCACAAATATATTGTTTACTTTTTTGTTATGAGAGTTTCCATGGTAACTAAGCATGAATATTACACATGGATTAAATTGTTTACTGATGAGCCAAGAGAACTTCGACCTTATTTCATTGAGTGTAAAATAGCTTCTGTATCTTCTATATTAACGGAGATATGCGAGTTTGAAATTTTATATAATGTTTTTGTATAACGTGAAGCCTATGGATTTATTACATTGTTTCAACAATCAAAGTGGTTATTTCAAATCTCCACGACGACTTCTACAATGAAGCACAAATAGATTGTTTACTTTTTTGTTATGAGAGTTTTCATGGCAACTAAGCATGAATATTACACATGGCCTAAATTTTTCCTGATGAGCCTATAGAGAACTTCGACCTAATTAGATTTAGTGTAAAATCACTTCTGTATATTCTATAGTAACAGAGATTTGCGAGTTTGAAATTTTATATAATGTTTTGGTAAAACGTGAAGCCTAAGGATGTATTACACTGTTTCAACAATCAAAGTGGTTATTTCAAATCTTCAATTCGACTACTACAATCAAGCACAAATAGATTGTTTACTTTATTGTTATGAGAGTTTTCAGGGCAACTAAGCATGAATATTACACATGGATTAAATTTTTTACTGATGAGCCTATAGAGAACTTCGACCTGATTACATTGAGTGTAAAATCGCTTCTGTATATTCTATAGTAACGGAGATATGCGAGTTTGAAATTTCATATAATGTTTTTGTAAAACGTGAAGCCTAAGGATGTATTACATTGTTTCAACAATCAAAGTGGTTATTTCAAATCTCCACGACGACGCGTACAATCCTGCACAAATAGATTGTTTACATTATTGTTATGAGAGTTTCCATGGTAACTAAACATGAATATTACATATGAATTATTTTTTTTCGGATGAGCCTATAGAGAGCTTCGACCTGATTACATTGATGTAAAATCACTTCTGTATCTTATATAGTAACGGAGATATGCGAGTTTGAAATTTTATATAATGTTTTTGTAAAACGTGAAGCCTAATGATGTATTACATTGTTTATACAATCAAAGTGGTTATTTCAATTCTCCACGACGACGACTACAATCATACACAAATAGATTGTTTGCTTTATTGTTGTGAGAGTTTCCATGGTAACTAAGCATGAATATTACACATGGATTAATTTTTTCCTGATGAGCCTATACAGAGCTTCGACCTGATTACGTGAGTGTAAAATCACTTCTGTATCTTCTATAGTAACATAGATATACGAGTTTGAAATTTTATATAAGGTTTTTTTCAAAACGTGAGTCCTTAGTATGCATTACATTGTTTCAACAATCAAACTGGTTATTTGAAATCTCAACGACGACGCCTACAATCCTACACAAATAGATTGTTTACTTTATTGTTATGAGAGTTTCCATGGTAACTAAGCATGAATATTACACATGGATTAAATTTTTCCGGATGAGATTATAGAGAGCTTCGACCTGATTACATTGAGTGTAAAATCACTTCTGTATCTTTTATAGTAACGCAGATATGCGATTTTGAAATTTTATATAATGTTTTTGTAAAAGGTGAGGTCTTAGGTTGTATTACATTGTTTGAATAATCAAAGTGATTATTTCAAATTTCTACGACTACTACTACAATCAAGCACAAATAGATTGTTTACTTTATTGTTATGAGAGTTTTCATGGTAACTAAGCATGAATATTACACATGGATTAAATTTTTCCTGATGAGCCTATAGACAGCTTCGACCTGATTACATTGAGTGTAAAATCCCTTCTGTATATTCTATAGTAACGGAGATTTGCGAGTTTGAAATTTTATATAATGTTTTTGTAAAACGTGAAGCCTAATGATGTATTACATTTTTTATACAATCAAAGTGGTTATTTCAATTCTGCACGACGACGACTACAATCATACACAAATAGATTGTTTGCTTTATTGTTATGAGAGTTTCCATGGTAACTAAGCATGAATATTACACATGGATTAATTTTTTCCTAATGAGCCTATAGAGAGCTTCGACCTGATTACGTGAGTGTAAAATCACTTCTGTATCTTCTATAGTAACATAGATATACGATTTTGAAATTTTATATAATGTTTTTGTAAAAGGTGAGGCCTTAGGTTGTATTACATTGTTTGAATAATCAAAGTGATTATTTCAAATCTCTACGACTACTACTACAATCAAGCACAAATAGATTGTTTACTTTATTGTTATCAGAGTTTTCATGGTAACTAAGCATGAATATTACACATGGATTAAATTTTTCCTGATGAGCCTATAGACAGCTTCGACCTGATTACATTGAGTGTAAAATCACTTTTGTATCTTCTTTAGTAAAGGCGATATGCGAGTTTGAAATTTTATATAATGTTTTTGTAAAACGTGAAGCCTTAGTATGCATTACACTGTTTCAACAATCAAAGTGGTTATTTCAAATCTTCACGACGACTACTACAATCAAGCACAAAAATATTGTTTACTTTTTTGTTATGAGAGTTTTCATGGCAACTAAGCATGAATATTACACATGGAATAAATTTTTCCTGATGAGCCTATAGAGACCTTCGACCTGATTAGATTGAGTGTAAAATCCCTTCTGTATATTCTATAGTAACGGAGATTTGCGAGTTTTAAATTTTATATAATGTTTTTTCAAAACGTGAGGCCTTAGTATGCATTACACTGTTTCAACAATCAAACTGGTTATTTCAAATCACCACGACGACGCCTAGAATCCTGCACAAATAGATTGTTTACTTTATTGTTATGAGAGTTTCCATGGTAACTAAGCATGAATATTACACATGGATTAACCTTTTTACTGATGAGCCAATAGAGAACTTTGACCTGATTACATTGAGTGTAAAATCGCTTCTGTATCTTCTATAGTAACGGAGATATGCGAGTTTGAAATTTTATATAATGTTTTTGTAAAACGTGAAGCCTATGGATTTATTACATTGTTTCAACAATCAAAGTGGTTATTTCAAATCTCCACGACGACTTCTACAATGAAGCACAAATAGATTGTTTACTTTTTTGTTATGAGAGTTTTCATGGCAACTAAGCATGAATATTACACATGGCCTAAATTTTTCCTGATGAGCCTATAGAGAACTTCGACCTAATTAGATTTAGTGTAAAATCACTTCTGTATATTCTATAGTAACAGAGATTTGCGAGTTTGAAATTTTATATAATGTTTTGATAAAACGTGAAGCCTAAGGATGTATTACACTGTTTCAACAATCAAAGTGGTTATTTCAAATCTTCAATTCGACTACTACAATCAAGCACAAATAGATTGTTTACTTTATTGTTATGAGAGTTTTCATGGCAACTAAGCATGAATATTACACATGGATTAAATTTTTTACTGATGAGCCAATAGAGAACTTCGACCTGAATACATTGAGTGTAAAATCGCTTCTGTATATTCTATAGTAACGGAGATATGCGATTTTGAAATGTTATATAATGTTTTTGTAAAACGTGAAGCCTAAGGATGTATTACATTGTTTCAACAATCAAAGTGGTTATTTCAAATCTCCAAGACGACTACTACAATGAAGCACAAATATATTGTTTACTTTTTTGTTATGAGAGTGTTCATGGTGACTAAGCATGAATATTACTCATGGATTAATTTTTTCGTGATGAGCCTATAGAGAGCTTCGTCCTGATTACATTGAGTGTAAAATCATTTCCGTATCTTATATAGTGACGGAGATATGCGAGTTTGAAATTTCATATAATGTTTTTGTAAAACGTGAAGCCTAAGGATGTATTACATTGTTTCAACAATCAAAGTGGTTATTTCAAATCTCCACGACGACTACTACAATGAAGCACAAATAGATTGTTTACTTTTTTTGTTATGAGAGTTTTCATGGCAACTAAGCATGAATATTACACATGGATTAAATTTTTCCTGATGAGTCTATAGAGAACTTCGACCTAATTAGATTGAGTGTAAAATCCCTTATGTATATTCTATAGTAACAGAGATTTGCGAGTTTGAAATTTTATATAATGTTTTTGTAAAACGTGAAGCCTAAGGATGTATTACATTGTTTCAACAATCAAAGTGGTTATTTCAAATCTCCACGACGACGCGTACAATCCTGCACAAATAGATTGTTTACATTATTGTTATGAGAGTTTCCATGGTAACTAAGCATGAATATTACATATGAATTATTTTTTTTCGGATGAGCCTATAGAGAGCTTCGACCTGATTACATTGATGTAAAATCACTTATGTATCTTATATAGTAACGGAGATATGCGAGTTTGAAATTTTATATAATGTTTTTGTAAAACGTGAAGCCTAATGATGTATTACATTGTTTATACAATCAAAGTGGTTATTTCAATTCTGCACGACGACGACTTCAATCATACACAAATAGATTGTTTGCTTTATTGTTGTGAGAGTTTCCATGGTAACTAAGCATGAATATTACACATGGATTAATTTTTTCCTGATGAGCCTATACAGAGCTTCGACCTGATTACGTGAGTGTAAAATCACTTCTGTATCTTCTATAGTAACATAGATATACGAGTTTGAAATTTTATATAAGGTTTTTTTCAAAACGTGAGTCCTTAGTATGCATTACATTGTTTCAACAATCAAACTGGTTATTTGAAATCTCCACGACGACGCCTACAATCCTGCACAAATAGATTGTTTACTTTATTGTTATGAGAGTTTCCATGGTAACTAAGCATGAATATTACACATGGATTAAATTTTTCCGGATGAGATTATAGAGAGCTTCGACCTGATTACATTGAGTGTAAAATCACTTCTGCATCTTATATAGTAACGCAGATATGCGATTTTGAAATTTTATATAATGTTTTTGTAAAAGGTGAGGCCTTAGGTTGTATTACATTGTTTGAATAATCAAAGTGATTATTTCAAATCTCTACGACTACTACTACAATCAAGCACAAATAGATTGTTTACTTTATTGTTATGAGAGTTTTCATGGTAACTAAGCATGAATATTACACATGGATTAAATTTTTCCTGATGAGCCTATAGACAGCTTCGACCTGATTACATTGAGTGTAAAATCCCTTCTGTATATTCTATAGTAACGGAGATTTGCGAGTTTGAAATTTTATATAATGTTTTTGTAAAACGTGAAGCCTAATGATGTATTACATTTTTTATACAATCAAAGTGGTTATTTCAATTCTGCACGACGACGACTACAATCATACACAAATAGATTGTTTGTTTTATTGTTATGAGAGTTTCCATGGTAACTAAGCATGAATATTACACATGGATTAATTTTTTCCTAATGAGCCTATAGAAAGCTTCGACCTGATTACGTGAGTGTAAAATCACTTCTGTATCTTCTATAGTAACATAGATATACGATTTTGAAATTTTATATAATGTTTTTGTAAAAGGTGAGGCCTTAGGTTGTATTACATTGTTTGAATAATCAAAGTGATTATTTCAAATCTCTACGACTACTACTACAATCAAGCACAAATAGATTGTTTACTTTATTGTTATGAGAGTTTTCATGGTAACTAAGCATGAATATTACACATGGATAAAATTTTTCCTGATGAGCCTATAGACAGCTTCGACCTGATTACATTGAGTGTAAAATCACTTTTGTATCTTCTTTAGTAAAGGCGATATGCGAGTTTGAAATTTTATATAATGTTTTTGTAAAACGTGAAGCCTTAGTATGCATTACACTGTTTCAACAATCAAAGTGGTTATTTCAATTCTGCACGACGACGACTTCAATCATACACAAATAGATTGTTTGCTTTATTGTTGTGAGAGTTTCCATGGTAACTAAGCATGAATATTACACATGGATTAATTTTTTCCTGATGAGCCTATACAGAGCTTCGACCTGATTACGTGAGTGTAAAATCACTTCTGTATCTTCTATAGTAACATAGATATACGAGTTTGAAATTTTATATAAGGTTTTTTTCAAAACGTGAGTCCTTAGTATGCATTACATTGTTTCAACAATCAAACTGGTTATTTGAAATCTCAACGACGACGCCTACAATCCTACACAAATAGATTGTTTACTTTATTGTTATGAGAGTTTCCATGGTAACTAAGCATGAATATTACACATGGATTAAATTTTTCCGGATGAGATTATAGAGAGCTTCGACCTGATTACATTGAGTGTAAAATCACTTCTGTATCTTTTATAGTAACGCAGATATGCGATTTTGAAATTTTATATAATGTTTTTGTAAAAGGTGAGGCCTTAGGTTGTATTACATTGTTTGAATAATCAAAGTGATTATTTCAAATCTCTACGACTACTACTACAATCAAGCACAAATAGATTGTTTACTTTATTGTTATGAGAGTTTTCATGGTAACTAAGCATGAATATTACACATGGATTAAATTTTTCCTGATGAGCCTATAGACAGCTTCGACCTGATTACATTGAGTGTAAAATCCCTTCTGTATATTCTATAGTAACGGAGATTTGCGAGTTTGAAATTTTATATAATGTTTTTGTAAAACGTGAAGCCTAATGATGTATTACATTTTTTATACAATCAAAGTGGTTATTTCAATTCTGCACGACGACGACTACAATCATACACAAATAGATTGTTTACTTTATTGTTATGAGAGTTTCCATGGTAACTAAGCATGAATATTACACATGGATTAAATTTTTCCGGATGAGATTATAGAGAGCTTCGACCTGATTACATTGAGTGTAAAATCACTTCTGTATCTTTTATAGTAACGCAGATATGCGATTTTGAAATTTTATATAATGTTTTTGTTAAAGGTGAGGCCTTAGGTTGTATTACATTGTTTGAATAATCAAAGTGATTATTTCAAATCTCTACGACTACTACTACAATCAAGCACAAATAGATTGTTTACTTTATTGTTATGAGAGGTTTCATGGTAACTAAGCATGAATATTACACATGGATTAAATTTTTCCTGATGAGCCTATAGACAGCTTCGACCTGATTACATTGAGTGTAAAATCCCTTCTGTATATTCTATAGTAACGGAGATTTGCGAGTTTGAAATTTTATATAATGTTTTTGTAAAACGTGAAGCCTAATGATGTATTACATTTTTTATACAATCAAAGTGGTTATTTCAATTCTGCACGACGACGACTACAATCATACACAAATAGATTGTTTGCTTTATTGTTATGAGAGTTTCCATGGTAACTAAGCATGAATATTACACATGGATTAATTTTTTCCTAATGAGCCTATAGAGAGCTTCGACCTGATTACGTGAGTGTAAAATCACTTCTGTATCTTCTATAGTAACATAGATATACGATTTTGAAATTTTATATAATGTTTTTGTAAAAGGTGAGGCCTTAGGTTGTATTACATTGTTTGAATAATCAAAGTGATTATTTCAAATCTCTACGACTACTACTACAATCAAGCACAAATAGATTGTTTACTTTATTGTTATGAGAGTTTTCATGGTAACTAAGCATGAATATTACACATGGATTAAATTTTTCCTGATGAGCCTATAGACAGCTTCGACCTGATTACATTGAGTGTAAAATCACTTTTGTATCTTCTTTAGTAAAGGCGATATGCGAGTTTGAAATTTTATATAATGTTTTTGTAAAACGTGAAGCCTTAGTATGCATTACACTGTTTCAACAATCAAAGTGGTTATTTCAAATCTTCACGACGACTACTACAATCAAGCACAAAAATATTGTTTACTTTTTTGTTATGAGAGTTTTCATGGCAACTAAGCATGAATATTACACATGGAATAAATTTTTCATGATGAGCCTATAGAGACCTTCGACCTGATTAGATTGAGTGTAAAATCCCTTCTGTATATTCTATAGTAACGGAGATTTGCGAGTTTGAAATTTTATATAATGTTTTTTCAAAACGTGAGGCCTTAGTATGCATTACACTGTTTCAACAATCAAACTGGTTATTTCAAATCACCACGACGACGCCTAGAATCCTGCACAAATAGATTGTTTACTTTATTGTTATGAGAGTTTCCATGGTAACTAAGCATGAATATTACACATGGATTAACCTTTTTACTGATGAGCCAATAGAGAACTTCGACCTGATTACATTGAGTGTAAAATCGCTTCTGTATCTTCTATAGTAACGGAGATATGCGAGTTTGAAATTTTATATAATGTTTTTGTAAAACGTGAAGCCTATGGATTTATTACATTGTTTCAACAATCAAAGTGGTTATTTCAAATCTCCACGACGACTTCTACAATGAAGCACAAATAGATTGTTTACTTTTTTGTTATGAGAGTTTTCATGGCAACTAAGCATGAATATTACACATGGCCTAAATTTTTCCTGATGAGCCTATAGAGAACTTCGACCTAATTAGATTTAGTGTAAAATCACTTCTGTATATTCTATAGTAACAGAGATTTGCGAGTTTGAAATTTTATATAATGTTTTGGTAAAACGTGAAGCCTAAGGATGTATTACACTGTTTCAACAATCAAAGTGGTTATTTCAAATCTTCAATTCGACTACTACAATCAAGCACAAATAGATTGTTTACTTTATTGTTATGAGAGTTTTCATGGCAACTAAGCATGAATATTACACATGGATTAAATTTTTTACTGATGAGCCAATAGAGAACTTCGACCTGAATACATTGAGTGTAAAATCGCTTCTGTATATTCTATAGTAACGGAGATATGCGATTTTGAAATGTTATATAATGTTTTTGTAAAACGTGAAGCTTAAGGATGTATTACATTGTTTCAACAATCAAAGTGGTTATTTCAAATCTCCAAGACGACTACTACAATGAAGCGCAAATATATTGTTTACTTTTTTGTTATGAGAGTGTTCATGGTGACTAAGCATGAATATTACTCATGGATTAAATTTTTCCTGATGAGTCTATAGAGAACTTCGACCTAATTAGATTGAGTGTAAAATCCCTTATGTATAATCTATAGTAACAGAGATTTGCGAGTTTGAAATTTTATATAATGTTTTTGTAAAACGTGAAGCCTAAGGATGTATTACATTGTTTCAACAATCAAAGTGGTTATTTCAAATCTCCACGACGACGCGTACAATCCTGCACAAATAGATTGTTTACATTATTGTTATGAGAGTTTCCATGGTAACTAAGCATGAATATTACATATGAATTATTTTTTTTCGGATGAGCCTATAGAGAGCTTCGACCTGATTACATTGATGTAAAATCACTTCTGTATCTTATATAGTAACGGAGATATGCGAGTTTGAAATTTTATATAATGTTTTTGTAAAACGTGAAGCCTAATGATGTATTACATTGTTTATACAATCAAAGAGGTTATTTCAATTCTGCACGACGACGACTTCAATCATACACAAATAGATTGTTTGCTTTATTGTTGTGAGAGTTTCCATGGTAACTAAGCATGAATATTACACATGGATTATTTTTTTCCTGATGAGCCTATACAGAGCTTCGACCTGATTACGTGAGTGTAAAATCACTTCTGTATCTTCTATAGTAACATAGATATACGAGTTTGAAATTTTATATAAGGTTTTTTTCAAAACGTGAGTCCTTAGTATGCATTACATTGTTTCAACAATCAAACTGGTTATTTGAAATCTCCACGACGACGCCTACAATCCTGCACAAATAGATTGTTTACTTTATTGTTATGAGAGTTTCCATGGTAACTAAGCATGAATATTACACATGGATTAAATTTTTCCGGTTGAGATTATAGAGAGCTTCGACCTGATTACATTGAGTGTAAAATCACTTCTGCATCTTATATAGTAACGCAGATATGCGATTTTGAAATTTTATATAATGTTTTTGTAAAAGGTGAGGCCTTAGGTTGTATTACATTGTTTGAATAATCAAAGTGATTATTTCAAATCTCTACGACTACTACTACAATCAAGCACAAATAGATTGTTTACTTTATTGTTATGAGAGTTTTCATGGTAACTAAGCATGAATATTACACATGGATTAAATTTTTCCTGATGAGCCTATAGACAGCTTCGACCTGATTACATTGAGTGTAAAATCACTTTTGTATCTTCTTTAGTAAAGGCGATATGCGAGTTTGAAATTTTATATAATGTTTTTGTAAAACGTGAAGCCTTAGTATGCATTACACTGTTTCAACAATCAAAGTGGTTATTTCAAATCTTCACGACGACTACTACAATCAAGCACAAAAATATTGTTTACTTTTTTGTTATGAGAGTTTTCATGGCAACTAAGCATGAATATTACACATGGAATAAATTTTTCCTGATGAGCCTATAGAGACCTTCGACCTGATTAGATTGAGTGTAAAATCCCTTCTGTATATTCTATAGTAACGGAGATTTGCGAGTTTGAAATTTTATATAATGTTTTTTCAAAACGTGAGGCCTTAGTATGCATTACACTGTTTCAACAATCAAACTGGTTATTTCAAATCACCACGACGACGCCTAGAATCCTGCACAAATAGATTGTTTACTTTATTGTTATGAGAGTTTCCATGGTAACTAAGCATGAATATTACACATGGATTAACCTTTTTACTGATGAGCCAATAGAGAACTTCGACCTGATTACATTGAGTGTAAAATCGCTTCTGTATCTTCTATAGTAACGGAGATATGCGAGTTTGAAATTTTATATAATGTTTTTGTAAAACGTGAAGCCTATGGATTTATTACATTGTTTCAACAATCAAAGTGGTTATTTCAAATCTCCACGACGACTTCTACAATGAAGCACAAATAGATTGTTTACTTTTTTGTTATGAGAGTTTTCATGGCAACTAAGCATGAATATTACACATGGCCTAAATTTTTCCTGATGAGCCTATAGAGAACTTCGACCTAATTAGATTTAGTGTAAAATCACTTCTGTATATTCTATAGTAACAGAGATTTGCGAGTTTGAAATTTTATATAATGTTTTGGTAAAACGTGAAGCCTAAGGATGTATTACACTGTTTCAACAATCAAAGTGGTTATTTCAAATCTTCAATTCGACTACTACAATCAAGCACAAATAGATTGTTTACTTTATTGTTATGAGAGTTTTCATGGCAACTAAGCATGAATATTACACATGGATTAAATTTTTTACTGATGAGCCAATAGAGAACTTCGACCTGAATACATTGAGTGTAAAATCGCTTCTGTATATTCTATAGTAACGGAGATATGCGATTTTGAAATGTTATATAATGTTTTTGTAAAACGTGAAGCTTAAGGATGTATTACATTGTTTCAACAATCAAAGTGGTTATTTCAAATCTCCAAGACGACTACTACAATGAAGCACAAATATATTGTTTACTTTTTTGTTATGAGAGTGTTCATGGTGACTAAGCATGAATATTACTCATGGATTAAATTTTTCCTGATGAGTCTATAGAGAACTTCGACCTAATTAGATTGAGTGTAAAATCCCTTATGTATAATCTATAGTAACAGAGATTTGCGAGTTTGAAATTTTATATAATGTTTTTGTAAAACGTGAAGCCTAAGGATGTATTACATTGTTTCAACAATCAAAGTGGTTATTTCAAATCTCCACGACGACGCGTACAATCCTGCACAAATAGATTGTTTACATTATTGTTATGAGAGTTTCCATGGTAACTAAGCATGAATATTACATATGAATTATTTTTTTTCGGATGAGCCTATAGAGAGCTTCGACCTGATTACATTGATGTAAAATCACTTCTGTATCTTATATAGTAACGGAGATATGCGAGTTTGAAATTTTATATAATGTTTTTGTAAAACGTGAAGCCTTAGTATGCATTACACTGTTTCAACAATCAAAGTGGTTATTTCAAATCTTCACGACGACTACTACAATCAAGCACAAAAATATTGTTTACTTTTTTGTTATGAGAGTTTTCATGGCAACTAAGCATGAATATTACACATGGAATAAATTTTTCCTGATGAGCCTATAGAGACCTTCGACCTGATTAGATTGAGTGTAAAATCCCTTCTGTATATTCTATAGTAACGGAGATTTGCGAGTTTGAAATTTTATATAATGTTTTTTCAAAACGTGAGGCCTTAGTATGCATTACACTGTTTCAACAATCAAACTGGTTATTTCAAATCACCACGACGACGCCTAGAATCCTGCACAAATAGATTGTTTACTTTATTGTTATGAGAGTTTCCATGGTAACTAAGCATGAATATTACACATGGATTAACCTTTTTACTGATGAGCCAATAGAGAACTTCGACCTGATTACATTGAGTGTAAAATCGCTTCTGTATCTTCTATAGTAACGGAGATATGCGAGTTTGAAATTTTATATAATGTTTTTGTAAAACGTGAAGCCTATGGATTTATTACATTGTTTCAACAATCAAAGTGGTTATTTCAAATCTCCACGACGACTTCTACAATGAAGCACAAATAGATTGTTTACTTTTTTGTTATGAGAGTTTTCATGGCAACTAAGCATGAATATTACACATGGCCTAAATTTTTCCTGATGAGCCTATAGAGAACTTCGACCTAATTAGATTTAGTGTAAAATCACTTCTGTATATTCTATAGTAACAGAGATTTGCGAGTTTGAAATTTTATATAATGTTTTGGTAAAACGTGAAGCCTAAGGATGTATTACACTGTTTCAACAATCAAAGTGGTTATTTCAAATCTTCAATTCGACTACTACAATCAAGCACAAATAGATTGTTTACTTTATTGTTATGAGAGTTTTCATGGCAACTAAGCATGAATATTACACATGGATTAAATTTTTTACTGATGAGCCAATAGAGAACTTCGACCTGAATACATTGAGTGTAAAATCGCTTCTGTATATTCTATAGTAACGGAGATATGCGATTTTGAAATGTTATATAATGTTTTTGTAAAACGTGAAGCTTAAGGATGTATTACATTGTTTCAACAATCAAAGTGGTTATTTCAAATCTCCAAGACGACTACTACAATGAAGCACAAATATATTGTTTACTTTTTTGTTATGAGAGTGTTCATGGTGACTAAGCATGAATATTACTCATGGATTAAATTTTTCCTGATGAGTCTATAGAGAACTTCGACCTAATTAGATTGAGTGTAAAATCCCTTATGTATAATCTATAGTAACAGAGATTTGCGAGTTTGAAATTTTATATAATGTTTTTGTAAAACGTGAAGCCTAAGGATGTATTACATTGTTTCAACAATCAAAGTGGTTATTTTAAAATCTCCACGACGACGCGTACAATCCTGCACAAATAGATTGTTTACATTATTGTTATGAGAGTTTCCATGGTAACTAAGCATGAATATTACATATGAATTATTTTTTTTCGGATGAGCCTATAGAGAGCTTCGACCTGATTACATTGATGTAAAATCACTTCTGTATCTTATATAGTAACGGAGATATGCGAGTTTGAAATTTTATATAATGTTTTTGTAAAACGTGAAGAATAATGATGTATTACATTGTTTATACAATCAAAGAGGTTATTTCAATTCTGCACGACGACGACTTCAATCATACACAAATAGATTGTTTGCTTTATTGTTGTGAGAGTTTCCATGGTAACTAAGCATGAATATTACACATGGATTATTTTTTTCCTGATGAGCCTATACAGAGCTTCGACCTGATTACGTGAGTGTAAAATCACTTCTGTATCTTCTATAGTAACATAGATATACGAGTTTGAAATTTTATATAAGGTTTTTTTCAAAACGTGAGTCCTTAGTATGCATTACATTGTTTCAACAATCAAACTGGTTATTTGAAATCTCCACGACGACGCCTACAATCCTGCACAAATAGATTGTTTACTTTATTGTTATGAGAGTTTCCATGGTAACTAAGCATGAATATTACACATGGATTAAATTTTTCCGGATGAGATTATAGAGAGCTTCGACCTGATTACATTGAGTGTAAAATCACTTCTGCATCTTATATAGTAACGCAGATATGCGATTTTGAAATTTTATATAATGTTTTTGTAAAAGGTGAGGCCTTAGGTTGTATTACATTGTTTGAATAATCAAAGTGATTATTTCAAATCTCTACGACTACTACTACAATCAAGCACAAATAGATTGTTTACTTTATTGTTATGAGAGTTTTCATGGTAACTAAGCATGAATATTACACATGGATTAAATTTTTCCTGATGAGCCTATAGACAGCTTCGACCTGATTACATTGAGTGTAAAATCACTTTTGTATCTTCTTTAGTAAAGGCGATATGCGAGTTTGAAATTTTATATAATGTTTTTGTAAAACGTGAAGCCTTAGTATGCATTACACTGTTTCAACAATCAAAGTGGTTATTTCAAATCTTCACGACGACTACTACAATCAAGCACAAAAATATTGTTTACTTTTTTGTTATGAGAGTTTTCATGGCAACTAAGCATGAATATTACACATGGAATAAATTTTTCCTGATGAGCCTATAGAGACCTTCGACCTGATTAGATTGAGTGTAAAATCCCTTCTGTATATTCTATAGTAACGGAGATTTGCGAGTTTGAAATTTTATATAATGTTTTTTCAAAACGTGAGGCCTTAGTATGCATTACACTGTTTCAACAATCAAACTGGTTATTTCAAATCACCACGACGACGCCTAGAATCCTGCACAAATAGATTGTTTACTTTATTGTTATGAGAGTTTCCATGGTAACTAAGCATGAATATTACACATGGATTAACCTTTTTACTGATGAGCCAATAGAGAACTTCGACCTGATTACATTGAGTGTAAAATCGCTTCTGTATCTTCTATAGTAACGGAGATATGCGAGTTTGAAATTTTATATAATGTTTTTGTAAAACGTGAAGCCTATGGATTTATTACATTGTTTCAACAATCAAAGTGGTTATTTCAAATCTCCACGACGACTTCTACAATGAAGCACAAATAGATTGTTTACTTTTTTGTTATGAGAGTTTTCATGGCAACTAAGCATGAATATTACACATGGCCTAAATTTTTCCTGATGAGCCTATAGAGAACTTCGACCTAATTAGATTTAGTGTAAAATCACTTCTGTATATTCTATAGTAACAGAGATTTGCGATTTTGAAATGTTATATAATGTTTTTGTAAAACGTGAAGCCTAAGGATGTATTACATTGTTTCAACAATCAAAGTGGTTATTTCAAATCTCCAAGACGACTACTACAATGAAGCACAAATATATTGTTTACTTTTTTGTTATGAGAGTGTTCATGGTGACTAAGCATGAATATTACTCATGGATTAAATTTTTCCTGATGAGTCTATAGAGAACTTCGACCTAATTAGATTGAGTGTAAAATCCCTTATGTATAATCTATAGTAACAGAGATTTGCGAGTTTGAAATTTTATATAATGTTTTTGTAAAACGTGAAGCCTAAGGATGTATTACATTGTTTCAACAATCAAAGTGGTTATTTCAAATCTCCACGACGACGCGTACAATCCTGCACAAATAGATTGTTTACATTATTGTTATGAGAGTTTCCATGGTAACTAAGCATGAATATTACATATGAATTATTTTTTTTCGGATGAGCCTATAGAGAGCTTCGACCTGATTACATTGATGTAAAATCACTTCTGTATCTTATATAGTAACGGAGATATGCGAGTTTGAAATTTTATATAATGTTTTTGTAAAACGTGAAGCCTAATGATGTATTACATTGTTTATACAATCAAAGTGGTTATTTCAATTCTGCACGACGA
Source organism: Lepisma saccharinum (assembly GCF_977018435.1). NCBI lineage: Eukaryota > Metazoa > Arthropoda > Insecta > Zygentoma > Lepismatidae > Lepisma > Lepisma saccharinum. The sequence continues at coordinate 5,427,595 of NW_028142899.1, read as the reverse complement.
CGACTTCAATCATACACAAATAGATTGTTTGCTTTATTGTTGTGAGAGTTTCCATGGTAACTAAGCATGTATATTACACATGGATTATTTTTTTCCTGATGAGCCTATACAGAGCTTCGACCTGATTACGTGAGTGTAAAATCATATCTGTATCTTCTATAGTAACATAGATATACGAGTTTGAAATTTTATATAAGGTTTTTTTCAAAACGTGAGTCCTTAGTATGCATTACATTGTTTCAACAATCAAACTGGTTATTTGAAATCTCCACGACGACGCCTACAATCCTGCACAAATAGATTGTTTACTTTATTGTTATGAGAGTTTCCATGGTAACTAAGCATGAATATTACACATGGATTAAATTTTTCCGGATGAGATTATAGAGAGCTTCGACCTGATTACATTGAGTGTAAAATCACTTCTGCATCTTATATAGTAACGCAGATATGCGATTTTGAAATTTTATATAATGTTTTTGTAAAAGGTGAGGCCTTAGGTTGTATTACATTGTTTGAATAATCAAAGTGATTATTTCAAATCTCTACGACTACTACTACAATCAAGCACAAATAGATTGTTTACTTTATTGTTATGAGAGTTTTCATGGTAACTAAGCATGAATATTACACATGGATTAAATTTTTCCTGATGAGCCTATAGACAGCTTCGACCTGATTCCATTGAGTGTAAAATCACTTCTGTATCTTATATAGTAACGCAGATATTCGAGTTTGAAATTTAATATTATGTTTTTGTAAAAGGTGATCCCTTAGGTTGTATTACATTGTTTGAATAATCAAAGTGATTATTTCAAATCTCTTCGACGACTACTACAATCAAGCACAAATAGTTTTTTTGCTTTATTGTTATGAGAGTTTCCATGGTAACTAAGCATGAATATTACACATGGATTAAATTTTTCCCGATGAGCCTATAGAGAGCTTCGACCTGATTACCTTGAGTGTAAAATCACTTCTGAATCTTCTATAGAAACGGACATATACGAGTTTGAAATTTTTTATAATGTTTTTTCAAAACGTGAGGCCTTAGTATGCATTACACTGTTTCAACAATCAAACAGGCTATTTCAAATCTCCACGAGGACGCCTACAATCCTGCACAAATAGATTGTTTACTTTATTGTTATGAGAGTTTTCATGGCAACTAAGCATGAATATTACACATGGATTAATTTTTTCCTGATGAGCCTATAGAGAACTTCGACCTAATTAGATTGAGTGTAAAATCACTTCTGTATATTCTATAGTAACAGAGATTTGCGAGTTTGAAATTTTATATAATGTTTTGGTAAAACGTGAAGCCTAAGGATGTATTACACTGTTTCAACAATCAAAGTGGTTATTTCAAATCTCCAATTCGACTACTACAATCAAGCACAAATAGATTGTTTACTTTATTGTTATGAGAGTTTTCATGGCACCTAAGCATGAATATTACACATGGATTAATTTTTTTACTGATGAGCCAATAGAGAACTTCGACCTGATTACATTGAGTGTAAAATCGCTTCTATATCTTCTATAGTAACGGAGATATGCGATTTTGAAATTTTATATATTGTTTTTTTCAAAACGTGAGTCCTTAGTATGCATTACATTGTTTCAACAATCAAACTGGTTATTTCAAATCTCCAATTCGACTAATACAATCAAGGACAAATAGATTGTTTACTTTATTGTTATGAGAGTTTTCATGGCAACTAAGCATGAATATTACACATGGATTAATTTTTTTACTGATGAGCCAATAGAGAACTTCGACCTGATTACATTGAGTGTAAATTCGCTTCTGTATATTCTATAGTAACGGCGATATGCGAGTTTGAAATTTTATATAATGTTTTTGTAAAACGTGAAGCCTTAGTATGCATTACACTGTTTCAACAATCAAAGTGGTTATTTCAAATCTTCACGACGACTACTACAATCAAGCACAAATATATTGTTTACTTTTTTGTTATGAGAGTTTTCATGGCAACTAAGCATGAATATTACACATGGAATAAATTTTTCCTGATGAGTCTATAGAGAACTTCGACCTAATTAGATTGAGTGTAAAATCCCTTATGTATAATCTATAGTAACAGAGATTTGCGAGTTTGAAATTTTATATAATGTTTTTGTAAAACGTGAAGCCTAAGGATGTATTACATTGTTTCAACAATCAAAGTGGTTATTTCAAATCTCCACGACGACGCGTACAATCCTGCACAAATAGATTGTTTACATTATTGTTATGAGAGTTTCCATGGTAACTAAGCATGAATATTACATATGAATTATTTTTTTTCGGATGAGCCTATAGAGAGCTTCGACCTGATTACATTGATGTAAAATCACTTCTGTATCTTATATAGTAACGGAGATATGCGAGTTTGAAATTTTATATAATGTTTTTGTAAAACGTGAAGCCTAATGATGTATTACATTGTTTATACAATCAAAGTGGTTATTTCAATTCTGCACGACGACGACTTCAATCATACACAAATAGATTGTTTGCTTTATTGTTGTGAGAGTTTCCATGGTAACTAAGCATGAATATTACACATGGATTATTTTTTTCCTGATGAGCCTATACAGAGCTTCGACCTGATTACGTGAGTGTAAAATCACTTCTGTATCTTCTATAGTAACATAGATATACGAGTTTGAAATTTTATATAAGGTTTTTTTCAAAACGTGAGTCCTTAGTATGCATTACATTGTTTCAACAACCAAACTGGTTATTTGAAATCTCCACGACGACGCCTACAATCCTGCGCAAATAGATTGTTTACTTTATTGTTATGAGAGTTTCCATGGTAACTAAGCATGAATATTACACATGGATTAAATTTTTCCGGATGAGATTATAGAGAGCTTCGACCTGATTACATTGAGTGTAAAATCACTTCTGCATCTTATATAGTAACGCAGATATGCGATTTTGAAATTTTATATAATGTTTTTGTAAAAGGTGAGGCCTTAGGTTGTATTACATTGTTTGAATAATCAAAGTGATTATTTCAAATCTCTACGACTACTACTACAATCAAGCACAAATAGATTGTTTACTTTATTGTTATGAGAGTTTTCATGGTAACTAAGCATGAATATTACACATGGATTAAATTTTTCCTGATGAGCCTATAGACAGCTTCGACCTGATTCCATTGAGTGTAAAATCACTTCTGTATCTTATATAGTAACGCAGATATGCGAGTTTGAAATTTAATATTATGTTTTTGTAAAAGGTGATCCCTTAGGTTGTATTACATTGTTTGAATAATCAAAGTGATTATTTCAAATCTCTTCGACGACTACTACAATCAAGCACAAATAGTTTTTTTGCTTTATTGTTATGAGAGTTTCCATGGTAACTAAGCATGAATATTACACATGGATTAAATTTTTCCCGATGAGCCTATAGAGAGCTTCGACCTGATTACCTTGAGTGTAAAATCACTTCTGAATCTTCTATAGAAACGGAGATATACGAGTTTGAAATTTTTTATAATGTTTTTTCAAAACGTGAGGCCTTAGTATGCATTACACTGTTTCAACAATCAAACAGGCTATTTCAAATCTCCACGAGGACGCCTACAATCCTGCACAAATAGATTGTTTACTTTATTGTTATGAGAGTTTTCATGGCAACTAAGCATGAATATTACACATGGATTAATTTTTTCCTGATGAGCCTATAGAGAACTTCGACCTAATTAGATTGAGTGTAAAATCACTTCTGTATATTCTATAGTAACAGAGATTTGCGAGTTTGAAATTTTATATAATGTTTTGGTAAAACGTGAAGCCTAAGGATGTATTACACTGTTTCAACAATCAAAGTGGTTATTTCAAATCTCCAATTCGACTACTACAATCAAGCACAAATAGATTGTTTACTTTATTGTTATGAGAGTTTTCATGGCACCTAAGCATGAATATTACACATGGATTAATTTTTTTACTGATGAGCCAATAGAGAACTTCGACCTGATTACATTGAGTGTAAAATCGCTTCTATATCTTCTATAGTAACGGAGATATGCGATTTTGAAATTTTATATATTGTTTTTTCAAAACGTGAGTCCTTAGTATGCATTACATTGTTTCAACAATCAAACTGGTTATTTCAAATCTCCAATTCGACTAATACAATCAAGGACAAATAGATTGTTTACTTTATTGTTATGAGAGTTTTCATGGCAACTAAGCATGAATATTACACATGGATTAATTTTTTTACTGATGAGCCAATAGAGAACTTCGACCTGATTACATTGAGTGTAAATTCGCTTCTGTATATTCTATAGTAACGGCGATATGCGAGTTTGAAATTTTATATAATGTTTTTGTAAAACGTGAAGCCTTAGTATGCATTACACTGTTTCAACAATCAAAGTGGTTATTTCAAATCTTCACGACGACTACTACAATCAAGCACAAATATATTGTTTACTTTTTTGTTATGAGAGTTTTCATGGCAACTAAGCATGAATATTACACATGGAATAAATTTTTCCTAATGAGCCTATAGAGACCTTCGACCTGATTAGATTGAGTGTAAAATCCCTTCTGTATATTCTATAGTAACGGAGATTTGCGAGTTTGAAATTTTATATAATGTTTTTTCAAAACGTGAGGCCTTAGTATGCATTACACTGTTTCAACAATCAAACTGGTTATTTCAAATCTCCACGACGACGCCTACAATCCTGCACAAATAGATTGTTTACTTTATTGTTATGAGAGTTTTCATGGCAACTAAGCATGAATATTACACATGGATTAATTTTTTTACTGATGAGCCAATAGAGAACTTCGACCTGATTACATCGAGTGTAAAATCACTTCTGTATCTTCTATAGTAACTGAGATATGCGAGTTTGAAATTTTATATAATGTTTTTTGTAAAACGTGAAGCCTAAGGATGTATTACATTGTTTCAACAATCAAAGTGGTTATTTCAAATCTCCACGACGACTACTACAATGAAGCACAAATAGATTGTTTACTTTTTTTGTTATGAGAGTTTTCATGCCAACTAAGCATGAATATTACACATGGATTAAATTTTTCCTGATGAGCCTATAGAGAACTTCGACCTAATTAGAATGAGTGTAAAATCCCTTCTGTATATTCTATAGTAACAGAGATTTGCGTGTTTGAAATTTTATATAATGCTTTTGTAAAACGTGAAGCCTAAGGATGTATTACATTGTTTCAACAATCAAAGTGGTTATTTCAATCTCCACGACGACGCGTACAATCCTGCACAAATAGATTGTTTACTTTATTGTTATGAGAGTTTCCATGGTAACTAAGCATGAATATTACATATGAATTAATTTTTTTCGGATGAGCCTATAGAGAGCTTCGACCTGATTATATTGATGTAAAATCACTTCTGTATCTTCTATAGTAACATAGATATACGAGTTTGAAATTTTATATAAGGTTTTTTTCAAAACGTGAGTCCTTAGTATGCATTACATTGTTTCAACAATCAAACTGGTTATTTCAAATCTCCACGACGACGCGTACAATCCTGCACAAATAGATTGTTTACTTTTTTTGTTATGAGAGTTTTCATGGCAACTAAGCATGAATATTACACATGGATTAATTTTTTCCTGATGAGCCTATAGAGAACTTCGACCTAATTAGATTGAGTGTAAAATCCCTTCTGTATATTCTATAGTAACAGAGATTTGCGAGTTTGAAATTTTATATAATGTTTTTGTAAAACGTGAAGCCTAAGGATGTATTACATTGTTTCAACAATCAAAGTGGTTATTTCAAATCTCCACGACGACGCGTACAATCCTGCACAAATAGATTGTTTACTTTATTGTTATGAGAGTTTCCATGGTAACTAATGAGCCTATACAGAGCTTCGACCTGATTACGTGAGTGTAAAATCACTTCTGTATCTTCTATAGTAACATAGATATACGAGTTTGAAATTTTATATAAGGTTTTTTTCAAAACGTGAGTCCTTAGTATGCATTACATTGTTTCAACTGTCAAACTGGTTATTTGAAATCTCCACGACGACGCCTACAATCCTGCACAAATAGATTGTTTACTTTATTGTTATGAGAGTTTCCATGGTAACTAAGCATGAATATTACACATGGATTAATTTTTTCCGGATGAGATTATAGACATCTTCGACCTGAATACATTGAGTGTAAAATCACTTTTGTATCTTCTTTAGTCAAGGCGATATCCGAGTTTGAAATTTTATATAATGTTTTTGTAAAACCTGAAGCCTTAGTATGCATTACACTGTTTCAACGATCAAAGTGGTTATTTCAAATCTCCACGACGACTACTACAATCAAGCACAAATATATTGTTTACTTTTTTGTTATGAGAGTTTTCATGGCAACTAAGCATGAATATTACACATGGAATAAATTTTTCCAGATGAGCCTATAGAGACCTTCGACCTGATTAGATTGAGTGTAAAATCCCTTCTGTATATTTTATAGTAACGGAGATTTGCGAGTTTGAAATTTTATATAAGGTTTTCTTCAAAACGTGAGTCCTTAGTATGCATTACATTGTTTCAGCAATCAAACTGGTTATTTCTAATCTCCACGACGACGCCTACAATCCTGCACAAATAGATTGTTTACTTTATTGTTATGAGAGTTTCCATGGTAACTAAGCATGAATATTACACATAGTAGAAATTAGGTTAATGCTATAATAAGCACCACTTATAAGTGTAGAAAAGGAGAGGCTATTTGATTGAATAATCTGATTTACCCACACTTAAAACAATGGCAAGAGGAGCCTATACCCTAATTCTTTAGGTGTGATATGCTCTGATTTTTTAAGAATTTTGAATTCAAGTGTAGAAAAAGGTGAAGCCCCTCAGACAGATTTGCTTATACTTAAAATTATGCCAAGTTCCCATATCATCTTATTGTTCACAGTGTATTTTTCTGTCAAAATCCCAAGAATCTTGAATTGGTATAAAGCTCATAGCTATTGGGTTCTGAGATCTGAAACCTGGTAAAAAATGTTATACAACAGCATAAAAAAAGCAAAATTATTTTATATTGTACAAAAACTGAATTTCTCAGTTTCCTTATTTTCTCATGTTTTATAACCCCTTGCTCAATACAATATGAGAAGAGCGGGCAAGCATAATTAATTGCTTGCATGAATTGATATTAATCTATCAAAAGACTAATGTTTTGCCTCCATGCCTTGCCGGCACGCAAGAGATATAATCTACATGCTAGAAGAGGCCATTAATCTTTCTGTACGACATGTAAAAATGTAACAAAGATTATTGAGATAAAGATATATTTTTTCTGTGCGATTCACTGAAGAGGCCATTAATCTTTCTGTACGACATGTAAAAATGTAACAAAGATTATTGAGATAAAGATATATTTTTTCTGTGCGATTCACTGAAGAGGCCATTAATCTTTCTGTGCGACATGTAAAAGTGTAACAAAGATTATTGAGATAAAAATACATATTTTCTGACATAGTGGCAATAAACTGTCTTTCATGCTGAAAGCAATTCTATTCTGATAATACGAGCCTAGGGCAAGACTTAGAAAATATTATGACAGAAACAAAATCCAATTTTGTCTGTATCAGAGGCTCTGGGTTCGAGTCCTAATAAAATATGTAAGATTGAAATACATACAACTGCCCACACATAAGATATTAACTGCTAGCTGATATACAGTTGAGGTTTGTGTGTTGTACAACAGGATAATAGAGCAAATATCTTCTAGAATTGCTCTGTGACCCTCTCATTTCTTACATCATAAACATATGATTTTTCTCCTATGAGAATAACACTACATATGGTGTCATCAGGTAATGCCTCATGGAATTCACAGATAATTTTAATGTTTGTCCTGTCATTCACCACAACCTGTTTTCTTTTTGAAGTGTTGATTACAAACATGGGTCTCTGTGCTTTGAATTCATCTGGTGTGTAATACATGTCAGTATTGCCTGTAGTGACCCGTCTGAAAGCCGAAAATGCCTCATATAATTTGAGGAAATCATTCTTGGACATGTCTAAATTATAATTTTCTCTAGGAAATACCTCATTTCTGCCATTTTTAAGATAAATGTTCTTGATGTTGCAGTTATCAAATTTGCTTGAATTTTTTTCCTGATTATTGTGTCTCCCAGTTTGAAACAATACCACTACAAAATCAGGCATGTCGTATTGTATGCTGGAGAATGAATTTGTGGCATCAAATTCATAATAAGAACCAGATGCGGGCTTCTGTACACATTGATATGTATAAAATTGCAGAGGAACCTGTGGATTTTTTATTATATCTGCTTTGTATTTAAGATCATAACTGGCTTCATACTCAACACCAGGGATTCTTAACTCCATAGTCTGAATAATGCATTTGCCTGCATCTGGTAGGGTATTGGGCAGAGCTTCCCCTGTAGGGTTTTTTGCACTGTACCTCATCAAAGCATTGTTATCATTTGCAGCTCTTCTAAATGTAATTCTTAACCCACCCTTCCACATAATTTCTTTGTAATCTCAGAAGAATCCTGGCAATAGGCGCATGGGGAACAGCACAGTGTGGTTCTTAGATAATATCTTATCACCAGCCTCAAATCCACCTATTTTGTAGTAAGAAGCCTCGGTTTTGGATAATTTTAATGTGGCCAAAGCTGTGGAGGTAATGCCGGGATAATCCATTCTGTTTATAACAACACCATGCTTTCTGATCTCAATTTCAGAGAATAGATGTGGAACAAAATTATCTACCAATCTTATATTTGTATTTGCCGGATAATCTGTTCCATCGAGCTTTACAACATCAAATTTGATGTATAGATCTGCTCTGTGAGGGTGTATAAATCCATCCCCTACATCAAGATCAACCTCAATCTCTGTGTTGGGTTGATTTAAATTTGCAAATGTCCTCCTGTTTGGGGGGAATGATTGTAGCTCATAACTCTCAATATTTTCCATTTTCTTCTTGTATGTATTTTTATTTAAATGTTAATCTCTATGATTGCAGTTGTTGTGGCTCCAGCAAAATCAACTAATTCTTCTTTTTCATTAGTGACCATCAATTCAATATTATCTATTCTGTTATGACACACAGGAAAATATAATGTTGGGGATGGATTGTAGATGATGGGCTCCATGAATTCAGAATTAGGTTTGAATGTTGCAATGATGCCAGTTTGTTTGTGAGTGCCTATGCCATTTGATTTGGTGATCATACCCTCAGCCACATTGCAGTGAATATTCAGAGTCTCTATGGCCAAGAATTTAGGTATATTCATAGCAGTGTGTTTGATGCCTGGTTCAAGTTTTGTGTTGTTCTCAAAGCCTAACAGCTCTCCTATAGTACCCAGATCAACTGTTTCTGTAGCAGATACAATTTCTACTCTGTGAGTGACAGAATTTTGACTTAACCCTACACCTCTGGGTAATTGAGCATTTAGAGTGGATAGATTATACTGCCCTGGAGTGATGACAATTTTTTCATCCCCAACTGCAATTGTATTGTTGTGGTGTGTAATATTGGAGATTAGGTACATGCCATAAAATGCTCTGAGAGCTATTGTTTTGGGATACACTATGTCATCATGCAATTTGAGTTTCAATATTGAATTTTGGCTGGTGAGATGAAATACCCCCATGATGTTTTAAATACCACAAGGCTTTTTGGAAATCTTCAATTGATGGTTTATTTATTTGAGACATACATCTAAGAACAGATAAACACAAATGTCCGCAATTAACATCTTTGAAGTTTTGAACACGGGTATTATTGTAATAAAGATTAGATGAATTTAGATATTTTATTAAATTTTCAGGTGGAACACCTCCAAATGAATCAAATACAAATGCCTTATTTTTTAAATATTTAAGATAACAAATCCAGTGAGTGCCCTGATTTTTGTACTTATCCAAATTAACAATGCCACACTCTTTGTTGAGTGGTTGTTCTGGCAAAGAATCAGACATGTACACACCTCTAAAATGTTTGATGCCCAGTGGCTTGATTAAAGCTTCAATATCTTGGTTTGTAAGCGGCCCTTGTTTTTTTAAACTTATTCATGGCTCTCTTAACACCTTTGCCCGTTTCTCCATGGCCAGGTTATGGCGCTTCTGCTCATCTAATTCTGCCCTATTTTTCTTGGCATCTATTACTGTTTTTGCTATTGCAGCTGATCCCCCGGCCAAGCTCCCCACAGCCCCGAGAGCAGCTAAGATGGCAGGGATGGTAAATATAAATCCCCCCACATGTGATTTTTTTCTTGATTGCTGTAATTTTTTTAATTGGGGGGTACTAAGTAACAATTTCATACCATGCCCCTTTGCAATACAAGAATTTTTTTTCTTGCGCTGCTTTTTGGTTAAAAGACTATCAATAGTTTTAAGAGATTTGAGACCTGCATAAGGTATTTGATACATAACACCCTTGGCCTTCATTGTAGGTTTATTATATACATATTCACAACCCCCACCCCAATATTTGTTTGGTGCTCATAGCTATGGTGGTTCCCAATGCTGCTATTTTTTCACTTAAAGAAGCATCTTTGCTTACAAATCTGCCAAATGCAGCCTCTTCTAATTTCTTGTCTGCAACATGTCTCTTGTCAAGATCAGAATGTGTGTTGTATGCTATGTCATGGTCTCTACAAGCAGCATCTAGGGGATTAACACCAGGATCCCCTCTGTTTAATCTATGATCCAATTTTGTACCGGGGCCACAATATTGATAGCCTGGAATGTGTAGTTCAAATGGCAACTTGTTTATAATGTCATTAACAAGGCCCCGACCCTCAGAAATATTCCAAAATTTGGGGGGGTAGAGTATTAATAATTTTTATAAGATATCCAATCCCCTTAGTGTCATTCACTATAAAATTAGACAATTTTGTGCTTATCATGTCCATAATTCCAACCTTTTCATTGTAAAAATTGTTGTTCCCAGCATTTTCCTCCCCAGCTATCACCAATAACCTATCTACAAGTTTCCTGACATCATCAACCCACACAAATTCTTTAGGCAGGGTGTTGTATTGTTTGATTCCACTGCCAGTCTTAATTTGTGACCATATGGGCTTGATTAAATTATTGTATTTTGCTCCAATGCTAGACTTGACTCTTTTTTGTGTGGGATCATTGTTCTGGTATAGAGCATCTGATTTTATTAATATTTCTTTGTAATCCTCATAATCTTGATCTGTATAGCTGCCAGGCCTTTTCCTAGTTATCAGTTCCCACAATCCAGGTGTTCCTGGGTACTTAACAAAAGCACCTTTTTCTCCGAGACGAGATTCTCAATAAACAATTATATCATCCCCATAAATGTTACTCTGAAATTGCCAATTCTATGTATGATGCTGCCATCAAGCTCTGTGTCAGCATATAAGCCAAAAACCTCATCTTTATTGTCTTTAGGTGTGGTTAAATATTTTTGAGCAAGAAGACCCAATTCAATAGGATCCTTACTAGCCTCAATTCTTCTAGGAGCAATAGGACTAGGTGTATGAATACTGGAAAGTGGGGTGATTGGATAATCTAATATGTTCCTTGCAGCTACAGTTACAAGCTCTGTGATCAAGTTTTGATTTTGCTCTGTAACAGTTTTGATATTCTTACCTAAATTATTAATAGCATCAATTACAGGCTGTTCTGTTTGTTTGTGTTTTTCATAAATTCCTCGGTTCTCTGATTTCCATCCCTTAAATCTTTTTACAAGATAATCTCTTAACTTAAGATCATCAATTATTGGCCTTTTCATGGTTATTTATTTATGTTTCAATGTCTAGAAAATTGTTGATTTTATTTCTGTATTTGCCAGTATTGGGTGTTCTTGTCATATCAATTGTGACAAACCCATAACTGTCCTGGTTCCAGCACCTGCTGCAAAACTTAGAAAAATTATTGTAGCTCAGGTCCCCACCTACATATTCATCATGTATGTGTTTGAGGTTGGTATGGTCTTGATGAAATACACATATAAAATTGCTGTTGTCCCGGATCAGCTGCTTGGGTATTTTTGAAAAAGTTTGTGCCAGGTAGAAGCAATCAATGTTTTTGTGCCGGCCCTGTGTAAAAAAATTTCTAACCTTGTTTTGATTATCCAGTATAATGTCATCAAACACAACAACAGAATTATCGAGACATTCATGAAGTGGCTTAACATCTGGTTCAAAAGTGGCAATATCCAATCCATCATATAGCTTCATCAGCTGCTGATATTTTAATTGTTCCAAGCTCTTAGAGAAGATATACAAGTGCCTGTTTTTCCAGTCTAACCAGTTGGGTGCCAATAAAAAATTATCAACCATTAGTGTAGTTTTACCGCAAGCAGATGGCCCAACAATAAGACACCTAATATTTTCAGGCAGCAATTTGCCATTTCTCTTATTCTGCTGTTCAGGTTCTGGCAGCCTCTTTATAACATCCCAGGTGCTCATATTATTATTTTGTTTGCATCGATCCAGCTGTGTTCTGGAAGTCCTAGCCATTTGACAAGTAACTTGTTGCCTTTTCTGCGGATGATTTTTTCTATGAGATATGTGTCAGGCTGTTTAGTTTTGCTGAGCTCTTGTTCATAGAACCTGCCTTTGAGAATTTCTCCTCGGTGATCCTTTATTATATATGTGTTAAGGGTCCCGGGTTTAATTTGAACCACTGTAAATAATTCAGTGCTCCAGTTTCTTGTAAAGCCTCTCTTGAATAAGTGCTTATATTTGCTTATTCTTACTTGATCCCCCACCTTGTATTTGGCCTTTCTTATTGTTGGCTGATATCTAGGATAATAAACAGTACTGATCAATTTTTGCTCATCAGATGAAGTTACTTCAGAGGGTTTCATGTTGATTGTGGAATGGACAGAGTTGTTATATTTATGTAGAAGTTCTGGAAGAATATTAATCCATTTACAATTACCTTGCAGGGTAAATTGTTTATACATAAGATTTTTTAGGGTTCTGTTGAATCTCTCTACAATTGAGGCTTTGAGATCACTGTAACTCGAATAATGTTTTATTGCCTGGCTTTTAATAAATTGTTGAAACACTGAATTATAAAATTCTTTGCCATTATCTGTTTGCAAATAGCGCGGGGATCTTCCACTCTGATTGATGATTGTCCTGAGGGCTTCTGTAACACATTTTCCAGTCTTGGATTTGAGTGGCACAGCCCAGGCAAATTTTGAAAATGTGTCTATTACAGTAAGTAGATACTTGTAGCCCTTGTTGATTTTGTCTAAGTTTTTCAACTGTCCACTTGCCATTTCAATCAAGTCGCTCTGCCATAAATCATCTTTGCCCTTTGTGACTACTGGGAGTCTCTTAAAATTATGTCGGGCTTGTCTGTGTAATTCATCAACAATAATTTTTCTAGACATAATATGTAAACAAGAATATTGCAACTATAGGGTGTTCAGCAGCTGAGACTGCAGGATTTTCTAAATATAATTTGTCCCCAATATGTATTTTAAATTCCAAAGAGCCATCATCTTCAACATAGGCTGTTTCTAATGTATTGGGATCTGTAAAATCCTCCAATTCTACACTGGTGATTTTCACTTTGTTCTCAGCATTTGTTATTGATAAGGTGGGGTAGTGGTGTGCCTGTGGTTGAAGCCAATATTTGATCTTGATTGGTCTCAATGTGCCCCCAACAAAAAATTGGTAATAAAATTGTGCAGGGGACAGCATATATATTTTGCCACCTGGTGTAAATGGGGAATCATATTCTTTGTTGGGGATGCTGTACAATTCAAGAATTACTGAATGTTTTGGATTCTCGATTATGCCTGTTATTTCTTTTTCTGCTGTGAGCAATCTGCTTGTTACAGATTCAAGATGCTCATTGATGGTTCTAACAATATCATCATGGCCTGGCTTTATTTTTATGTCCACAACAAGTTTTTTGTATTGTTGCACAATTTCTTCGAGCTGGGTGGCAAAAACAGACAGAGCATTTGCTTGATTGGATTCCATGGTCCCTAGCTGTTGCTTGATATTAGCTACAATTTGTTGCAAATTTTCAACAATTGCCAATTTTGAATTTTGAGCTGTAAGATCATGGACCTGTCTTCTGATATCCTCAGAAAGGGCATGAAATTCATTAATATGTTGATTTGTTGGTAGAGTGGCCACTGCCTGAGTGAGATGTTTGATCTCTGCCTGGATATTCTTGATATCTTCTGATTTCAATATGCGATTCACTGCTCTCTTAATATTTTTAAGTTCCTGTGATGTAGGCAAATTTGACACTGTATTTTGCAAAGATTCAAGTGCCAATTTCACATCATTTAATTCAGAAGCATGAGCCACATTTTGCATAGCATTTTGGAGCAGGGCTATATCTGCCTGAGAGGGTGTGGATTGTTGTAAAATTTCAAGTTTTGTTTGGATATCATCTATCAAGTGATGAAAATGAGATAGTTCAGATTCAGTGTTGAGGTTTTCAAGCTTTGTGATTTGTTGCTGGACACTGACAAGGGTATCTACAATACCGGGCAGGCGGGATTCTAGTACATTTGCCAAATCACTTTGCACTGCTGCTATTGTACCTTCAAGATGGGTTATGGAACTTTGAATTTTTCCAAAATCTTCATATGTTTCAAGTTGCAGCTTAATATTTGCTACACTCCGAGTTATTGCATTCAAAGCATCAGAAGATGGCAAATTGTTCATAAAAGTTTCAAGTGTCTCAATTTTTTCTTTAACCTCGGCTATGGCATTGTTCAGAGGATCCAGATTAGGTATTTGGAGTGATTGAATCTGTTCCTTTAGAGTGGAAATCACTAGATCAAAATCTTCTTGTGATTTTATGCTTTTGACAATTGTTTGGAGCTGTGCCTGGACATTATTTATTTGCTCTTCCAATTGTTGTTTCAATTGCTCAGAATTGGTGGCCTGGGTCTTAAATTTGGCTTGAAGAGCTGCTACAGCTTCTTCCAAACTTTGAAAATTATCCAATGTGGCCAAATCAGTATATTTCTGAAGCAACAATTTGAGTTCAGAATCAATTTTAAGAAGAGGGTCCATGCATTGTGATTGCAAATTTGTAATTTCTAATTGAAGACTGGCATTGAGTGTAGTTTGTAAAGCTTGTAAATCACTTCTTAATTTCTTGACTCTGACATCAAGCAACAAAATCTCATCACTGTGATCTTCATGTCTTGTATGGCCAAAAATATCATTAGGCATTTTGTTTAGTGGTTATTTATTATAGAGTATCTGATTCTTAATTCTATAAAAAAGGGTATAGGCTTGTCATAAGATCCAGGGATCTCAATATATAAGCAATCACCAGCAGAAACAGTATAAACAGTGCCAGAAACCATGTTTGAGTGCTTAATTCTGTAAATATTTCTCCCTACTGAAATTTTAACATCACCCTCAGGGGTTGTAATAAATTGCAATTGCCCACCTACAGGTAATTGGTAATGATTTAAATTATTGTTAAATATGTACAATATTTTGCCTGTTTTATCATCAATATCTGTAAGTATGCTGTTCAGATGAATAATTAACAAGCCACTCAGTTTAGATATCATATCAGGAGAGGCTTGTGGTGTTGGCAGGTCCATAATACCTTGTTTTTTAAACCCAAATAAGTTCATAGGCATGTTTATTTATTTCAAATCATGCTCTGTGCTTGTGCATTGTTTGCCATTTTTCAAATCACAATGACCCCATGGTAGAGTATGTATGCCACATGATAAAATGCATCTCTTATCATCATGTGGGTCCAGAGCCACTTTTCTTACAACATTTGAAGTCAATAAGTGATCCACACTCTGAATTCTGGATTCTGATGTTCTGATTAAACTCTGGGATTTGAGGCAATTTTGATAATCTTCAAATTCAAGCTCTTTTTCCACAGTTACTTTGCCAATGCCCTTGGCAACACCACTACATGTTTTAAAACTGTACATCTTGGCACTTAACCCAGCAAATGCCATAACAACATCACCAAGTGTCTCATCTTTTAACTTGCCAGGCACCTTTTTGTTGTGGTGTTGAATCTCTGTATGTTCACTGGTGTCAAAGTATTGAAACAATTCAGGCTGTGCCATATCTTTATAAACATTTTCTGTTTGAATATCAAGAACAAAACTATCCGTGTCCATGTACATCAATTTTACACTATCACCATAAAAAGGTTTCAACACATCATAATACAATATTAACATATGTGATTTGGCCAATTCCAATATCACAGCCCCTACATAAATAGGTTTATCAAACTTAATTTTTGTTTTTTTCATGTTGAAAAGTGCCATATTTTCATCATAAATTCTTCTATAATTGAAATTAGGCTTTGCAACCAATTTTTTGCTCAGGCTGGGGTCAGTAATTATTTTAACATCAATATGTTTTCTGACATTTTCAATTGTTTTGCCATATACAGAATTGACCATCAATTTAAACAAGGCCTTATCAAATTGGCTCTTTGCAGATGTTCGAAGCTCTGTATTTGTATTAATGTACGGTTTCAACCATTTTGAGTGCCTGAACCTCAAAACTTTGCCAATTTTGGTCACTTGAACACCATGTTTCATCAGGAACTGGAGGTTTTTGTAATATATGACATAGCCTTGTTTTGGCTCCAGAGTCATCATCAATTTCTTCTGTTTAGAGCCAGGTGAGCACTTAACCTCGGGAATTGGGGGAAGATCAGAAAATTTGTTGTGTAAATCATCAGGAATTGTCAGATCAACCTCTAAGAATAGGCCATAATTACTGTCATCAAAGTCCTGAAGATCTTCAATATTGAAATCTTCAACCCATTCAAGCCCTGCATATGGCAGTTTTTGCATCATGGCATAACCATACAGGCTATTAGCATCCACATACAGTATATAATTTGATATCCGTGCTGGATCATAATCAGCAATATATTTGTTATTTGCTCTGGCATATCTCTGAGAACATTGCACCATGCCTCCTCTTATACATTGCTCCATAAACAGATACATGTCTTGATCTTGGATCAGATCCAATTGCTTTTTGGTGTTTAAAAACATTGCAGACCATGCTAGGCCCGGGGTACTGTAAAAATACACTGGGTCCAGCTCATAATTTTGCATTGATGATTTTCTGAATGCCTGCAATATATCAGCTAAGAGGGTCACATCAAGTTTTAAATATGCCATGTGATAATCACCAAATGTCTGGCATTTTAAATTGTTCCACATCAATTGGGCATGGTGATAATCATCATCAGTGATTCCAGATCCTCTGATTTTGCTGTAAAACTCTTCTTGTGGTGGCAGAGAACACTCATCAAATTTAGAAAAATCTGTAACATAGTCATATGGATATACACCCTTCCGCCTAATTAATTTCAGGTCCTGATTTGGAAACAAGGCACATGTGATTTTAAATTGATCATCAGATAATTGAGTGGCCAGTGTAGCCAGGCTAGCAGATAAAATTCTGTAAGAATCAAGAAATCTTATGTGAATAGGAACACCATTAACTTTAATTATTTTGCTAATAGATATATATTTCTCATCATTTTCAGCTAAAATATTTAAATTCTGCTTCTCAAACCCCTCATATCTGATCAGATGATGGAAATCATAATTGGATGCTCCATAGCAAAATATAGGGACAAATTTTGGTCTCTTGATCTTAATATTACAGCTATTACACAGGGCCATTTTGAATTTACCATCTGTATGAGAATGGTGTTTCACCTTGATATTTGTATCTGAAAATTCAGAATCACATACCGGGCATTTTTCCGCATTGTTGAAATCTTCAATCTGTTTCTCTGTTAAAGGCAACATGGGTTTTGATTTTAATAAAATATTAGATGCTATGTCACGGCACTCATTTTCTATTCTATGTGCAAATATTTTGATGGCATCTGCTCCCAAGTATGAATATTCTTTACTAACAACACCATCCTGTACAATCACATAACAAAAACTGGAAGGTTCATGTAGCTGGTATGGTGTAATTGAAGATTCTTCAGGATCTGGATTGCAGAATTCAAGGGGTTTGAGGTTTGATTCAAAATCACAGACAATATATGCTCGGTGTTCCAACAAGGCTTCAAACTTATTGAATTTTGCTTTTTCACTTGGATTGGGCATCACCATATGAACAGGTTTATGGTTCCCACAGTATTTCAGATGCTCAATTAACTTGTTTTTTGCAATTTCTGCATTTTTTTCCTGAACTCCATTCACCATTTTTTGACCATCAAGTACAGTTAAACATCTTCTGCACAACTTAAATATTCTATTAGATTTGTCTAGTTGTGTTCTGAATAAAGCTTCAAGATTATGTATCAGAGTGTAATGATATGTGCCATCCTCTTCAATTAAGAGCAAATCAATTGGAAAAGCAGAATCATCATCAAATGTACTGATTCTGAGAGGTTCTATCAAGCAATTGCCACGGCCAGTGGAACAAATAAATACATTAATAGATAATTGTTTGCCATTGATATGCCTGGCCTTTTTTTCAAATTTATCAATATTCTGAACAGACATTGGATATTCTAAACCCTCCATTGCTTCATCAAAATCATGTTCATGTTGTTTGTAATAATTTATTCTCTGAGGATTCCTTGAAACTGGAAACAAAGCAGCTAATATACACCACAAAAAGCATTTCTCATCATTATTTTCTATATTAACCACAGCTTTTTTGTTTTTAATATTGGCTGGTAATGGCAGATATGTAGATCCTTGTAATGGGCTGAATTCAGAAATATTAACATATAACTTGTGTGGAGATCCGCATAGGCTCCATCCAGACTCTTTTGTTGCAAATTCAGAGTCTTTAATATTCAATTGATCCATCAAACTGCTTATTATTGTGTCTGAATTTGCATTTGAATATACCGGTACAGTTTCTGTTATGTGGGGCTGTGTAAATTTTGTGCCATTTGGTTTCTTATATTGTGTAAACAATTTGAGGGACAGCTTATAAGAGCCATTTTGTGCATTTAGAATTGCCTGCACATCAGGATTTACACTGTTCAAAAAATTGTGAATACCACATCTTGGCTCTGATACAAACCGATAATCTCCTAATTGGCCATTAAAACTGCTATGGATAGGTGGTTCATAGCGTGGCTGCTTTGCAGGTCCAGCATTAACAGGTGCTTCATGCTTTCTTTTCAGACCAGATGTAGATGGTTGTGAGGGCAATGTTGATGACTGCACATAAGAATTACACTTATGCCATTTGTAATATGCCTTGCTTAATATTTTATGGCATCTTGGACACAATTTAGTAGCTTTTCTGCATTTCCTACGGTCACAAATAC
The DNA here is from genome assembly GCF_977018435.1 of Lepisma saccharinum. Taxonomy (NCBI): domain Eukaryota; kingdom Metazoa; phylum Arthropoda; class Insecta; order Zygentoma; family Lepismatidae; genus Lepisma; species Lepisma saccharinum. The sequence goes on along the minus strand of NW_028142899.1, from coordinate 5,408,298 downwards.
GGCAATGCCTAGCCCAATGAGAACTAGATATATTTTAATTACACTGATTGCAATATTTTTGTTTTGGCATTTTTGTTGTTGTTGTTTATTATATAAAATTTCTTGGGGTTCAAATCAAAATTCTATACAAAATATCAGTTGGGTTCAGCAGTTAGTGGCTGAGCTGGTGCTTTTATACCCAAACAATAGCAGTAACTAGGTTTTGGTGATAGTTTTGTTCTATTATGTTGATGTACAACACACTTCACCAGGTTTAAAACCTCATCTCTATATCAACTAAATACAATTCAAAATCGGATTTTGAACTGTACAATAAATATTCTGTAAGTCTCACTTGTGTTTATATTAACAGAACAGGACAAAACCAGAATTGTATTCAGGATTGCATGTTTTCATACAAAAAAGCCATATTTTTGACAAGTTTATAAACAACAATCACACAGATATAGCTTTTACACACATGGCCGAATCTGTGTGAGGGGGGGGGGATTCAAGATTCTTGGGATTTTGACAGAAAAATACACTGTGAACAATAAGATGATATGGGAACTTGGCATAATTTTAAGTATAAGCAAATCTGTCTGAGGGGCTTCACCTTTTTCTACACTTGAATTCAAAATTCTTAAAAAATCAGAGCATATCACACCTAAAGAATTAGGGTATAGGCCCCTCTTGCCATTGTTTTAAGTGTGTGTAAATCAGATTATTCAATCAAATAGCCTCTCCTTTTCTACACTTATAAGTGGTGCTTATTATAGCATTAACCCCACTACTACACATGGCTTAAATTTTTTACTGATGAGCCAATAGAGAACTTTGACCTGATTACATTGAGTGTAAAATCGCTTCTGTATCTTCTATAGTAACGGAGATATGCGATTTTGAAATTTTATATAATGTTTTTGTAAAACGTGAAGCCTAAGGATGTATTACATTGTTTAAACAATCAAACTGGTTATTTCAAATCTCCACGACGACTACTACAATGAAGCAAAAATATATTGTTTACTTTTTTGTTATGAGAGTTTCCATGGTAACTAAGCATGAATATTAAACATGGATTAAATTGTTTACAAATGAGCCAAGAGAACTTCGACCTGATTTCATTGAGTGTAAAATAGCTTCTGTATCTTCTATAGTAACGGAGATATGCGAGTTTGAAATTTTATATAATATTTTGGTAAAACGTGAAGCCTATGGATGTATTACATTGTTTCAACAATCAAAGTGGTTATTTCAAATCTCCACGACGACTACTACAATGAAGCACAAATATATTGTTTACTTTTTTGTTATGAGAGTTTCCATGGTAACTAAGCATGAATATTACACATGGATTAAATTTTTTACTGATGAGCCAATAGAGAACTTCGACCTGATTACATTGAGTGTAAAATCGCTTCTGTATATTCTATAGTAACGGAGATATGCGATTTTGAAATGTTATATAATGTTTTTGTAAAACGTGAAGCTTAAGGATGTATTACATTGTTTAAACAATCAAACTGGTTACTTCAAATCTCCACGACGACTACTACAATGGAGCACAAATATAATGTTTACTTTTTTGTTATGAGAGTTTCCATGGTAACTAAGCATGAATATTACACATGGTTTAAATTGTTTACTGATGAGCCTATAGAGAGCTTCGACCTGATTACATTGAGTGTAAAATCATTTCCGTATCTTATATAGTAACGGAGATATGCGAGTTTGAAATTTTATATAATGTTTTTTGTAAAACGAGAGGCTTTAGTATGCATTACACAGGTTCAACAATCAAACTGGTTATTTCAAATCTCCACGACGACGCCTACAATCCTGCACAAATAGATTGTTTACTTTATTGTTATGAGAGTTTCCATGGTAACAAGGAATGAATATTACATATGAATTAAATTTTTCCTGATGAGCCAATAGAGAACTTCGACCTGATTACATCGAGTGTAAAATCACTTCTGTATCTTCTATAGTAACGGAGATATGCGAGTTTGAAATTTTATATAATGTTTTTGTAAAACGTGAAGCCTAAGGATGTATTACATTGTTTCAACAATCAAAGTGGTTATTTCAAATCTCCACGACGACTACTACAATGAAGCACAAATAGATTGTTTACTTTTTTGTTATGAGAGTTTTCATGGCAACTAAGCATGAATATTACACATGGATTAAATTTTTCCTGATGAGCCTATAGAGCACTTCGACCTAATTAGATTGAGTGTAAAATCCCTTCTGTATATTCTATAGTAACAGAGATTTGCGAGTTTGAAAATTTATATAATGTTTTTGTAAAACGTGAAGCCTAAGGATGTATTACATTGTTTCAACAATCAAAGTGGTTATTTCAAATCTCCACGACGACGCGTACAATCCTGCACAAATAGATTGTTTACTTTATTGTTATGAGAGTTTCCATGGTAACTAAGCATGAATATTACATATGAATTAATTTTTTTCGGATGAGCCTATAGAGAGCTTCGACCTGAGTACATTGAGTGTAAAATCACTTCTGTATCTTATATAGTAACGCAGATATGCGATTTTGAAATTTTATATAATGTTTTTGTAAAAGGTGAGGCCTTAGGTTGTATTACATTTTTTGAATAATCAAAGTGATTATTTCAAATCTCTACGACGACTAATACAATCAAGCACAAATAAATTGTTTACTTTATTGTTATGAGAGTTTTCATGGTAACTAAGCATGAATATTACACATGGATTAAATTTTTCCTGATGAGCCTATAGAAAGCTTCGACCTGATTACATTGAGTGTAAAATCACTTTTGTATCTTCTTTAGTAAAGGCGATATGCGAGTTTGAAAATTTATATAATGTTTTTGTAAAACGTGAAGCCTAAGGATGTATTACATTGTTTCAACAATCAAAGTGGTTATTTCAAATCTCCACGACGACGCGTACAATCCTGCAGAAATAGATTGTTTACTTTATTGTTATAAGAGTTTCCATGGTAACTAAGCATGAATATTACATATGGATTATTTTTTTTCGGATGAGCCTATAGAGAACTTCGACCTGATTACATTGATGTAAAATCTATTCTGTATCTTATATAGTAACGGAGATATGCGAGTTTGAAATTTTATATAATGTTTTTGTAAAACGTGAAACCTAATGATGTATTACATTGTTTCAACAATCAAAGTGGTTATTTCAATTCTGCACGACGACGACTACAATCATACACAAATAGATTGTTTGCTTTATTGTTATGAGAGTTTCCATGGTAACTAAGCATGAATATTACACATGGATTAATTTTTTCCTGATGAGCCTATACAGAGCTTCGACCTGATTACGTGAGTGTAAAATCACTTCTGTATCTTCTATAGTAACATAGATATACGAGTTTGAAATTTTATGTAAGGTTTTTTTCAAAACATGAGTCCTTAGTATGCATTACATTGTTTCAACTATCAAACTGGTTATTTGAAATCTCCACGACGACGCCTACAATAATGCACAAATAGATTGTTTACTTTATTGTTATGAGAGTTTCCATGGTAACTAAGCATGAATATTACACGTGGATTAAATTTTTTACTGATGAGCCAATAGAGAACTTCGACCTGATTACATTGAGTGTAAAATCGCTTCTGTATCTTCTATAGTAACGGAGATATGCGATTTTGAAATTTTATATAATGTTTTTGTAAAACATGAAGCTTAAGGTTGTATTACATTGTTTAAACAATCAAACTGGTTATTTCAATTCTGCACGACGACGACTACAATCATACACAAATAGATTGTTTACTTTATTGTTATGAGAGATTCCATGGTAACTAAGCATGAATATTACACATGGATTAAATTTTTCCTGATGAGCCTATATACAGCTTCGACCTGATTACATTGAGTGTAAAATCACTTTTGTATCTTCTTTAGTAAAGGCGATATGCGAGTTTGAAATTTTATATAATGTTTTTGTAAAACGTGAAGCCTTAGTATGCAATACACTGTTTCAACAATCAAACTGGTTATTTCAAATCTCCACGACGACGCCTACAATAATGCACAAATAGATTGTTTACTTTATTGTTATGAGAGTTTCCATGGTAACTAAGCATGAATATTACACATGGATTAAATTATTTACTGATGAGCCAATAGAGAACTTCGACCTGATTAGATTGAGTGTAAAATCACTTCTGTATATTCTATAGTAACAGAGATTTGCGAGTTTGAAATTTTATATAATATTTTGGTAAAACGTGAAGCCTAAGGATGTATTACACTGTTTCAACAATCAAAGTATTTAATTCAAATCTCCACGACGACTACTACAATGGAGCAAAAATATATTGTTTACTTTATTGTTATGAGATTTTTTACGGTAACTAAGCATGAATATTACACATGGATTAAATTTTTCCGGATGAGATTATAGAGAGCTACGACCTGATTACATTGAGTGTAAAATCACTTCTGTATCTTATATAGTAACGCAGATATGCGATTTTGAAATTTTATATAATGTTTTCGTAAAAGGTGAGGCCTTAGGTTGTATTACATTGTTTGAATAATCAAAGTGATTATTTCAAATCTCTACGACGACTACTACAATCAAGCACAAATAGATTGTTTACTTTATTGTTATGAGAGTTTTTACTGTAACTAAGCATGAATATTACACATGGATTAAATTTTTTACTGATGAGCCAATAGAGAACTTCGACCTGATTACATTAAGTGTAAAATCGCTTCTGTATATTCTATAGTAACGGAGATATGCGATTTTGAAATGTTATATAATGTTTTTGTAAAACGTGAAGCCTATGGATGTATTCCATTGTTTCAACAATCAAAGTGGTTATTTCAAATCTCCACGACGACTACTACAATGAAGCACAAATATATTGTTTACTTTTTTGTTATGAGAGTGTTCATGGTAACTAAGCATGAATATTACTCATGGATTAAATTTTTCCTGATGAGCCTATAGAGAACTTCGACCTAATTAGATTGAGTGTAAAATCCCTTCTGTATATTTTATAGTAACAGAGATTTGCGAGTTTGAAAATTTATAAAATGTTTTTGTAAAACATGAAGCCTAAGGATGTATTACATTGTTTCAACAATCAAAGTGGTTATTTCAAATCTCCACGACGACGCGTACAATCCTGCACAAATAGATTGTTTACTTTATAGTTATGAGAGTTTCCATAGTAACTAAGCATGAATATTACATATGAATTAATTTTTTTAGGATGAGCCTATAGAGAGCTTCGACCTGATTACATTGATGTAAAATCACTTCTGTATCTTATATAGTAACGGAGATATGCGAGTTTGAAATTTTATATAATGTTTTTGTAAAACGTGAAGCCTAATGATGTATTACATTGTTTCAACAATCAAAGTGGTTATTTCAATTCTGCACGACGACGACTACAATCATACAGAAATAGATTGTTTGCTTTATTGTTATGAGAGTTTCCATGGTAACTAAGCATGAATATTACACATGGATTAATTTGTTCCTGATGAGCCTATACAGAGCTTCGACCTGATTACTTGAGTGTAAAATCACTTCTGTATCTTCTATAGTAACATAGATATACGAGTTTGAAATTTTATATAAGGTTTTTTTCAAAACGTGAGTCCTTAGTATGCATTACATTGTCTCAACTATCAAACTGGTTATTTGAAATCTCCACGACGACGCCTACAATCCTGCACAAATAGATTGTTTACTTTATTGTTATGAGAGTTTCCATGGTAACTAAGCATGAATATTACACATGGATTAAAGTTTTCCGGATGAGATTATAGAGAGCTTCGACCTGATTACATTGTGTGTAAAATCACTTTTGTATCTTCTTTAGTAAAGGCGATATGCGAGTTTGAAAATTTATATAATGTTTTTGTAAAACGTGAAGCCTAAGGATGTATTACATTGTTTCAACAATCAAAGTGGTTATTTCAAATCTCCACGACGACGCGTACAATACTGCAAAAATAGATTGTTTACTTTATTGTTATGAGAGTTTCCATGGTAACTAAGCATGAATATTACATATGAATTATTTTTTTTCGGATGAGCCTATAAAGAACTTCGACCTGATTACATTGATGTAAAATCACTTCTGTATCTTATATAGTAACGGAGATATGCGAGTTTGAAATTTTATATAATGTTTTTGTAAAACGTGAAGCCTAATGATGTATTACATTGTTTAAACAATCAAAGTGGTTATTTCAATTCTGCACGACGACGACTACAATCATACACAAATAGATTGTTTGCTTTATTGTTATGAGAGTTTCCATGGTAACTAAGCATAAATATTACACATGGATTAAAGTTTTCCGGATGAGATTATAGACAGCTTCGACCTGATTACATTGAGTGTAAAATCACTTTTGTATCTTCTTTAGTAAAGGCGATATACGAGTTTGAAATTTTATATAATGTTTTTGTAAAACGTGAAGCCTTAGTATGCATTACACTGTTTCAACAATCAAAGTGGTTATTTCAAATCTTCACGACGACTACTACAATCAAGCACAAATATATTGTTTACTTTATTGTTATGATTGCTTTTACGGTAACTAAGCATGAATATTACACATGGATTAAATTTTTTACTGATGAGCCAATAGAGAACTTCGACCTGATTACATTGAGTGTAAAATCGCTTCTGTATATTCTATAGTAACGGAGATATGCGATTTCGAAATGTTATATAATGTTTTTGTAAAACGTGAAGCCTATGGATGTATTCCATTGTTTCAACAATCAAAGTGGTTTATTCAAATCTCCACGACGACTACTACAATGAAGCACAAATATATTGTTTACTTTATTGTTATGAGAGATTCCATGGTAACTAAGCATGAATATTAAACATGGATTAAATTTTTCCTGATGAGCCTATAGACAGCTTCGACCTGATTACATTGAGTGTAAAATCACTTTTGTATCTTCTTTAGTAAAGGCGATATGCGAGTTTGAAATTTTATATAATGTTTTTGTAAAACGTGAAGCTTAAGGATGTATTACATTGTTTAAATAATCAAACTGGTTATTTCAAATCTCCACGACGACTACTACAATGGAGCACAAATATATTGTTTACTTTTTTGTTATGAGAGTTTCCATGGTAACTAAGCATGAATATTACAAATGGTTTAAATTGTTTACTGATGAGCCTATAGAGAGCTTCTACCTGATTACATTGAGTGTAAAATCATTTCCGTATCTTATATAGTAACGGAGATATGCGAGTTTGAAATTTTATATAATGTTTTTTGTAAAACGAGATTCTTTAGTATGCATTACACTGGTTCAACAATCAAACTGGTTATTTCAAATCTCCACGACGACGCCTACAATCCTGCACAAATAGATTGTTTACTTTATTGTTATGAGAGTTTCCATGGTAACTAAGCATGAATATTACATATGAATTAATTTTTTTCGGATGAGCCTATAGAGAGCTTCGACCTGATTACATTGATGTAAAATCACTTCTGTATCTTATATAGTAACGGAGATATGCGAGTTTGAAATTTTATATAATGTTTTTGTAAAACGTGAAGCCTAATGATGTATTACATTGTTTCAACAATCAAAGTGGTTATTTCAATTCTGCACGACGACGACTACAATCATACACAAATAGATTGTTTGCTTTATTGTTATGAGAGTTTCCATGGTAACTAAGCATAAATATTACACATGGATTAATTTTTTCCTGATGAGCCTATACAGAGCTTCGACCTGATTACGTGAGTGTAAAATCACTTCTGTATCTTCTATAGTAACATAGATAGACGAGTTTGAAATTTTATATAAGGTTTTTTTCAAAACGTGAGTCCTTAGTAACAGAGATTTGCGAGTTTGAAATTTTATATAATGTTTTGGTAAAACGTGAAGCCTAAGGATGTATTACATTGTTTAAACAATCAAACTGGTTATTTCAAATCTCCACGACGACTACTACAATGGAGCAAAAATATATTGTTTACTTTTTTGTTATGAGAGTTTCCATGGTAACTAAGCATGAATATTACACATGGATTAAATTGTTTACTGATGAGCCAAGAGAACTTCGACCTGATTTCATTGAGTGTAAAATAGCTTCTGTATCTTCTATAGTAACGGAGATATGCGAGTTTGAAATTTTATATAATATTTTTGTAAAACGTGAAGCCTATGGATGTATTACATTGATTCAACACTCAAAGTGGTTATTTCAAATCTCCACGACGACTACTACAATGAAGCACAAATATATTGTTTACTTTTTTGTTATGAGAGTTTCCATGGTAACTAAGCATGAATATTACACATGGATTAAATTTTTCCGGATGAGATTATAGAGAGCTACGACCTGATTACATTGAGTGTAAAATCACTTCTGTATCTTATATAGTAACGCAGATATGCGATTTTGAAATTTTATATAATGTTTTTGTAAAAGGTGAGGCCTTAGGTTGTATTACATTGTTTGAATAATCAAAGTGATTATTTCAAATCTCTACGACGACTACTACAATCAAGCACAAATAGATTGTTTACTTTATTGTTATGAGAGCTTTTACGGTAACTAAGCATGAATATTACACATGGATTAAATTTTTTACTGATGAGCCAATAGAGAACTTCGACCTGATTACATTGAGTGTAAAATCGCTTCTGTATATTCTATAGTAACGGAGATATGCGATTTCGAAATGTTATATAATGTTTTTGTAAAACGTGAAGTCTATGGATGTATTCCATTGTTTCAACAATCAAAGTGGTTATTTCAAATCTCCACGACGACTACTACAATGAAGCACAAATATATTGTTTACTTTTTTGTTATGAGAGTGTTCATGGTAACTAAGCATGAATATTACTCATGGATTAAATTTTTCCTGATGAGCCTATAGAGAACTTCGACCTAATTAGATTGAGTGTAAAATCCCTTCTGTATATTCTATAGTAACAGAGATTTGCGAGTTTGAAAATTTATAAAATGTTTTTGTAAAACATGAAGCCTAAGGATGTATTACATTGTTTCAACAATCAAAGTGGTTATTTCAAATCTCCACGACGACGCGTACAATCCTGCACAAATAGATTGTTTACTTTATTGTTATGAGAGTTTCCATGGTAACTAAGCATGAATATTACATATGAATTATTTTTTTTCGGATGAGCCTATAGAGAGCTTCGACCTGATTACATTGATGTAAAATCACTTCTGTATCTTATATAGTAACGGAGATATGCGAGTTTGAAATTTTATATAATGTTTTTGTAAAACGTGAAGCCTAATGATGTATTACATTGTTTCAACAATCAAAGTGGTTATTTCAATTCTGCACGACGACGACTACAATCATACACAAATAGATTGTTTGCTTTATTGTTATGAGAGTTTCCATGGTAACTAAGCATGAACATTACACATGGATTAATTTGTTCCTGATGAGCCTGTAGAGAACTTCGACCTGATTACTTGAGTGTAAAATCACTTCTGTATCTTCTATAGTAACATAGATATACGAGTTTGAAATTTTATATAAGGTTTTTTTCAAAACGTGAGTCCTTAGTATGCATTACATTGTCTCAACTATCAAACTGGTTATTTGAAATCTCCACGACGACGCCTACAATCCTGCACACATAGATTGTTTACTTTATTGTTATGAGAGTTTCCATGGTAACTAAGCATGAATATTACACATGGATTAAATTTTTTCGGATGAGATTATAGAGAGCTTCGACCTGATTACATTGAGTGTAAAATCACTTTTGTATCTTCTTTAGTAAAGGCGATATGCGAGTTTGAAAATTTATATAATGTTTTTGTAAAACGTGAAGCCTAAGGATGTATTACATTGTTTCAACAATCAAAGTGGTTATTTCAAATCTCCACGACGACGCGTACAATCCTGCACAAATAGATTGTTTACTTTATTGTTATGAGAGTTTCCATGGTAACTAAGCATGAATATTACATATGAATTATTTTTTTTCGGATGAGCCTATAGAGAACTTCGACCTGATTATATTGATGTAAAATCACTTCTGTATCTTATATAGTAACGGAGATATGCGAGTTTGAAATTTTATATAATGTTTTTGTAAAACGTGAAACCTAATGATGTATTACATTGTTTCAACAATCAAAGTGGTTATTTCAATTCTGCACGACGACGACTACAATCATACACAAATAGATTGTTTGCTTTATTGTTAAGAGAGTTTCCATGGTAACTAAGCATGAATATTACACATGGATTAATTTTTTCCTGATGAGATTATAGACAGCTTCGACCTGATTACATTGAGTGTAAAATCACTTTTGTATCTTCTTTAGTAAAGGCGATATGCGAGTTTGAAATTTTATATAATGTTTTTGTAAAACGTGAAGCCTAATGATGTATTACATTGTTTCAACAATCAAAGTGGTTATTTCAATTCTGCACGACGACGACTACAATCATACACAAATAGATTGTTTGCTTTATTGTTATGAGAGTTTCCATGGTAACTAAGCATGAACATTACACATGGATTAATTTGTTCCTGATGAGCCTATAGAGAACTTCGACCTGATTACTTGAGTGTAAAATCACTTCTGTATCTTCTATAGTAACATAGATATACGAGTTTGAAATTTTATATAAGGTTTTTTTCAAAACGTGAGTCCTTAGTATGCATTACATTGTCTCAACTATCAAACTGGTTATTTGAAATCTCCACGACGACGCCTACAATCCTGTACAAATAGATTGTTTACTTTATTGTTATGAGAGTTTCCATGGTAACTAAGCATGAATATTACACATGGATTAAATTTTTTCGGATGAGATTATAGAGAACTTCGACCTGATTACATTGAGTGTAAAATCGCTTCTGTATCTTCTATAGTAACGGAGATATGCGATTTTGAAATTTTATATAATGTTTTTGTAAAACGTGAAGCTTAAGGATGTATTACATTGTTTAAACAATCAAACTGGTTATTTCAAATCTCCACGACGACTACTACAATGGAGCACAAATATATTGTTTACTTTTTTGTTATGAGAGTTTCCATGGTAACTAAGCATGAATATTACACATGGTTTAAATTGTTTACTGATGAGCCTATAGAGAGCTTCGACCTGATTACATTGGGTGTAGAATCATTTCCGTATCTTATATAGTAACGGAGATATGCGAGTTTGAAATTTTATATAATGTTTTTTGTAAAATGAGAGGCTTTAGTATGCATTACACTGGTTCAACAATCAAACAGGTTATTTCAAATCTCCACGACGACGCCTACAATCCTGCACAAATAGATTGTTTACTTTATTGTTATGAGAGTTTCCATGGTAACTAAGCATGAATATTACATATGAATTAATTTTTTTCGGATGAGCCTATAGAGAGCATCGACCTGATTACATTGATGTAAAATCACTTCTGTATCTTATATAGTAACGGAGATATGCGAGTTTGAAATTTTATATAATGTTTTTGTAAAACGTGAAGCCTAATGATGTATTACATTGTTTCAACAATCAAAGTGGTTATTTCAATTCTGCACGACGACGACTACAATCATACACAAATAGATTGTTTGCTTTATTGTTATGAGAGTTTCCATGGTAACTAAGCATAAATATTACACATGGATTAATTTTTTCCTAATGAGCCTATACAGAGCTTCGACCTGATTACTTGAGTGTAAAATCACTTCTGTATCTTCTATAGTAACATAGATAGACGAGTTTGAAATTTTATATAAGGTTTTTTTCAAAACGTGAGTCCTTAGTATGCATTACATTGTTTCAACAATCAAACTGGTTATTGGAAATCTCCACGACGACGCCTACAATCCTGATCAAATAGATTGTTTACTTTATTGTTATGAGAGATTCCATGGTAACTAAGCATGAATATTACACATGGATTAAATTTTTCCTTATGAGCCTATCGACAGCTTCGACCTGATTACATTGAGTGTAAAATCACTTTTGTATCTTCTTTAGTAAAGGCGATATGCGAGTTTGAAATTTTATATAATGTTTTTGTAAAACGTGAAGCCTTAGTATGCAATACACTGTTTCAACAATCAAACTGGTTATTTCAAATCTCCACGACGACGCCTACAATAATGCACAAATAGATTGTTTACTTTATTGTTATGAGAGTTTCCATGGTAACTAAGCATGAATATTACACATGGATTAAATTTTTTACTGATGAGCCAATAGAGAACTACGACCTGATTACATTGAGTGTAAAATCGCTTCTGTATCTTCTATAGTAACGGAGATATGCGATTTTGAATTTTTATGTAAGGTTTTTTTCAAAACGTGAGTCCTTAGTATGCATTACATTGTTTCAGCAATCAAACTGTTTATTTCTAATCTCCACGACGACGCCTACAATCCTGCACAAATAGATTGTTTACTTTATTGTTATGAGGGTTTCCATGGTAACTAAGCATGAATATTACACATGGATTAAATTTTTTACTGATGAGCCAATAGAGAACTTCGACCTGATTAGATTGAGTGTAAAATCGCTTCTGTATCTTCTATAGTAACGGAGATATGCGATTTTGAAATTTTATATAATGTTTTTGTAAAACGTGAAGCCTAAGGATGTATTACATTGTTTAAACAATCAAACTGGTTATTTCAAATCTCCACGACGACTACTACAATGGAGCAAAAATATATTGTTTACTTTTTTGTTATGAGAGTTTCCATGGTAACTAAGCATGAATATTACACATGGATTAAATTTTTCCGGATGAGATTATAGAGAGCTACGACCTGATTACATTGAGTGTAAAATCACTTCTGTATCTTATATAGTAACGCAGATATGCGAGTTTGAAATTTTATATAATGTTTTTGTAAAAGGTGAGGCCTTAGGTTGTATTACATTGTTTGAATAATCAAAGTGATTATTTCAAATCTCTACGACTACTACTACAATCAAGCACAAATAGATTGTTTACTTTATTGTTATGAGAGTTTTTACGGTAACTAAGCATGAATATTACACATGGATTAAACTTTTTACTAATGAGCCAATAGAGAACTTCGACCTGATTACATTGAGTGTAAAATCGCTTCTGTATATTCTATAGTAACGGAGATATGCGATTTTGAAATGTTATATAATGTTTTTGTAAAACGTGAAGCCTATGGATGTATTCCATTGTTTCAACAATCAAAGTGGTTATTTCAAATCTCCACGACGACTACTACAATGAAGCACAAATATATTGTTTACTTTTTTTGTTATGAGAGTGTTCATGGTAACTAAGCATGAATATTACTCATGGATTAAATTTTTCCTGATGAGCCTATAGAGAACTTCGACCTAATTAGATTGAGTGTAAAATCCCTTCTGTATATTCTATAGTAACAGAGATTTGCGAGTTTGAAAATTTATATAATGTTTTTGTAAAACGTGAAACCTAATGATGTATTACATTGTTTCAACAATCAAAGTGGTTATTTCAATTCTGCACGACGACGACTACAATCATACACAAATAGATTGTTTGCTTTATTGTTAAGAGAGTTTCCATGGTAACTAAGCATGAATATTACACATGGATTAATTTTTTCCTGATGAGATTATAGACAGCTTCGACCTGATTACATTGAGTGTAAAATCACTTTTGTATCTTCTTTAGTAAAGGCGATATGCGAGTTTGAAATTTTATATAATGTTTTTGTAAAACGTGAAGCCTAATGATGTATTACATTGTTTCAACAATCAAAGTGGTTATTTCAATTCTGCACGACGACGACTACAATCATACACAAATAGATTGTTTGCTTTATTGTTATGAGAGTTTCCATGGTAACTAAGCATGAACATTACACATGGATTAATTTGTTCCTGATGAGCCTATAGAGAACTTCGACCTGATTACTTGAGTGTAAAATCACTTCTGTATCTTCTATAGTAACATAGATATACGAGTTTGAAATTTTATATAAGGTTTTTTTCAAAACGTGAGTCCTTAGTATGCATTACATTGTCTCAACTATCAAACTGGTTATTTGAAATCTCCACGACGACGCCTACAATCCTGTACAAATAGATTGTTTACTTTATTGTTATGAGAGTTTCCATGGTAACTAAGCATGAATATTACACATGGATTAAATTTTTTCGGATGAGATTATAGAGAACTTCGACCTGATTACATTGAGTGTAAAATCGCTTCTGTATCTTCTATAGTAACGGAGATATGCGATTTTGAAATTTTATATAATGTTTTTGTAAAACGTGAAGCTTAAGGATGTATTACATTGTTTAAACAATCAAACTGGTTATTTCAAATCTCCACGACGACTACTACAATGGAGCACAAATATATTGTTTACTTTTTTGTTATGAGAGTTTCCATGGTAACTAAGCATGAATATTACACATGGTTTAAATTGTTTACTGATGAGCCTATAGAGAGCTTCGACCTGATTACATTGGGTGTAGAATCATTTCCGTATCTTATATAGTAACGGAGATATGCGAGTTTGAAATTTTATATAATGTTTTTTGTAAAATGAGAGGCTTTAGTATGCATTACACTGGTTCAACAATCAAACAGGTTATTTCAAATCTCCACGACGACGCCTACAATCCTGCACAAATAGATTGTTTACTTTATTGTTATGAGAGTTTCCATGGTAACTAAGCATGAATATTACATATGAATTAATTTTTTTCGGATGAGCCTATAGAGAGCATCGACCTGATTACATTGATGTAAAATCACTTCTGTATCTTATATAGTAACGGAGATATGCGAGTTTGAAATTTTATATAATGTTTTTGTAAAACGTGAAGCCTAATGATGTATTACATTGTTTCAACAATCAAAGTGGTTATTTCAATTCTGCACGACGACGACTACAATCATACACAAATAGATTGTTTGCTTTATTGTTATGAGAGTTTCCATGGTAACTAAGCATAAATATTACACATGGATTAATTTTTTCCTAATGAGCCTATACAGAGCTTCGACCTGATTACTTGAGTGTAAAATCACTTCTGTATCTTCTATAGTAACATAGATAGACGAGTTTGAAATTTTATATAAGGTTTTTTTCAAAACGTGAGTCCTTAGTATGCATTACATTGTTTCAACAATCAAACTGGTTATTGGAAATCTCCACGACGACGCCTACAATCCTGATCAAATAGATTGTTTACTTTATTGTTATGAGAGATTCCATGGTAACTAAGCATGAATATTACACATGGATTAAATTTTTCCTTATGAGCCTATCGACAGCTTCGACCTGATTACATTGAGTGTAAAATCACTTTTGTATCTTCTTTAGTAAAGGCGATATGCGAGTTTGAAATTTTATATAATGTTTTTGTAAAACGTGAAGCCTTAGTATGCAATACACTGTTTCAACAATCAAACTGGTTATTTCAAATCTCCACGACGACGCCTACAATAATGCACAAATAGATTGTTTACTTTATTGTTATGAGAGTTTCCATGGTAACTAAGCATGAATATTACACATGGATTAAATTTTTTACTGATGAGCCAATAGAGAACTACGACCTGATTACATTGAGTGTAAAATCGCTTCTGTATCTTCTATAGTAACGGAGATATGCGATTTTGAATTTTTATGTAAGGTTTTTTTCAAAACGTGAGTCCTTAGTATGCATTACATTGTTTCAGCAATCAAACTGTTTATTTCTAATCTCCACGACGACGCCTACAATCCTGCACAAATAGATTGTTTACTTTATTGTTATGAGGGTTTCCATGGTAACTAAGCATGAATATTACACATGGATTAAATTTTTTACTGATGAGCCAATAGAGAACTTCGACCTGATTAGATTGAGTGTAAAATCGCTTCTGTATCTTCTATAGTAACGGAGATATGCGATTTTGAAATTTTATATAATGTTTTTGTAAAACGTGAAGCCTAAGGATGTATTACATTGTTTAAACAATCAAACTGGTTATTTCAAATCTCCACGACGACTACTACAATGGAGCAAAAATATATTGTTTACTTTTTTGTTATGAGAGTTTCCATGGTAACTAAGCATGAATATTACACATGGATTAAATTTTTCCGGATGAGATTATAGAGAGCTACGACCTGATTACATTGAGTGTAAAATCACTTCTGTATCTTATATAGTAACGCAGATATGCGAGTTTGAAATTTTATATAATGTTTTTGTAAAAGGTGAGGCCTTAGGTTGTATTACATTGTTTGAATAATCAAAGTGATTATTTCAAATCTCTACGACTACTACTACAATCAAGCACAAATAGATTGTTTACTTTATTGTTATGAGAGTTTTTACGGTAACTAAGCATGAATATTACACATGGATTAAACTTTTTACTAATGAGCCAATAGAGAACTTCGACCTGATTACATTGAGTGTAAAATCGCTTCTGTATATTCTATAGTAACGGAGATATGCGATTTTGAAATGTTATATAATGTTTTTGTAAAACGTGAAGCCTATGGATGTATTCCATTGTTTCAACAATCAAAGTGGTTATTTCAAATCTCCACGACGACTACTACAATGAAGCACAAATATATTGTTTACTTTTTTTGTTATGAGAGTGTTCATGGTAACTAAGCATGAATATTACTCATGGATTAAATTTTTCCTGATGAGCCTATAGAGAACTTCGACCTAATTAGATTGAGTGTAAAATCCCTTCTGTATATTCTATAGTAACAGAGATTTGCGAGTTTGAAAATTTATATAATGTTTTTGTAAAACATGAAGCCTAAGGATGTATTACATTGTTTCAACAATCAAAGTGGTTATTTCAAATCTCCACGACGACGCGTACAATCCTGCACAAATAGATTGTTTACTTTATAGTTATGAGAGTTTCCATGGTAACTAAGCATGAATATTACATATGAATTAATTTTTTTAGGATGAGCCTATAGAGAGCTTCGACCTGATTACATTGATGAAAAATCACTTCTGTATCTTATATAGTAACGGAGATATGCGAGTTTGAAATTTTATATAATGTTTTTGTAAAACGTGAAGCCTAATGATGTATTACATTGTTTCAACAATCAAAGTGGTTATTTCAATTCTGCACGACGACGACTACAAACATACACAAATAGATTGTTTGCTTTATTGTTATGAGAGTTTCCATGGTAACTAAGCATGAATATTACACCTGGATTAATTTGTTCCTGATGAGCCTATACAGAGCTTCGACCTGATTACTTGAGTGTAAAATCACTTCTGTATCTTCTATAGTAACATAGATATACGAGTTTGAAATTTTATATAAGGTTTTTTTCAAAACGTGAGTCCTTAGTATGCATTACATTGTCTCAACTATCAAACTGGTTATTTGAAATCTCCACGACGACGCCTACAATCCTGCACAAATAGATTGTTTACTTTATTGTTATGAGAGTTTCCATGGTAACTAAGCATGAATATTACCCATGGATTAAATTTTTCCGGATGAGATTATAGAGAGCTTCGACCTGATTACATTGAGTGTAAAATCACTTTTGTATCTTCTTTAGTAAAGGCGATATGCGAGTTTGAAAATTTATATAATGTTTTTGTAAAACGTGAAGCCTAAGGATGTATTACATTGTTTCAACAATCAAAGTGGTTATTTCAAATCTCCACGACGACGCGTACAATCCTGCACAAATAGATTGTTTACTTTATTGTTATGAGAGTTTCCATGGTAACTAAGCATGAATATTACATATGAATTATTTTTTTTCGGATGAGCCTATAGAGAACTTCGACCTGATTACATTGAGTGTAAAATCACTTTTGTATCTTCTTTAGTAAAGGCGATATACGAGTTTGAAATTTTATATAATGTTTTTGTAAAACGTGAAGCCTTAGTATGCATTACACTGTTTCAACAATCAAAGTGGTTATTTCAAATCTTCACGACGACTACTACAATCAAGCACAAATATATTGTTTACTTTATTGTTATGAGAGCTTTTACGGTAACTAAGCATGAATATTACACATGGATTAAATTTTTTACTGATGAGCCAATAGAGAACTTCGACCTGATTACATTGAGTGTAAAATCGCTTCTGTATATTCTATAGTAACGGAGATATGCGATTTCGAAATGTTATATAATGTTTTTGTAAAACGTGAAGCCTTAGTATGCAATACACTGTTTCAACAATCAAACTGGTTATTTCAAATCTCCACGACGACGCCTACAATAATGCACAAATAGATTGTTTACTTTATTGTTATGAGAGTTTCCATGGTAACTAAGCATGAATATTACACATGGATTAAATTTTTTACTGATGAGCCAATAGAGAACTACGACCTGATTACATTGAGTGTAAAATCGCTTCTGTATCTTCTATAGTAACGGAGATATGCGATTTTGAATTTTTATGTAAGGTTTTTTTCAAAACGTGAGTCCTTAGTATGCATTACATTGTTTCAGCAATCAAACTGTTTATTTCTAATCTCCACGACGACGCCTACAATCCTGCACAAATAGATTGTTTACTTTATTGTTATGAGGGTTTCCATGGTAACTAAGCATGAATATTACACATGGATTAAATTTTTTACTGATGAGCCAATAGAGAACTTCGACCTGATTAGATTGAGTGTAAAATCGCTTCTGTATCTTCTATAGTAACGGAGATATGCGATTTTGAAATTTTATATAATGTTTTTGTAAAACGTGAAGCCTAAGGATGTATTACATTGTTTAAACAATCAAACTGGTTATTTCAAATCTCCACGACGACTACTACAATGGAGCAAAAATATATTGTTTACTTTTTTGTTATGAGAGTTTCCATGGTAACTAAGCATGAATATTACACATGGATTAAATTTTTCCGGATGAGATTATAGAGAGCTACGACCTGATTACATTGAGTGTAAAATCACTTCTGTATCTTATATAGTAACGCAGATATGCGAGTTTGAAATTTTATATAATGTTTTTGTAAAAGGTGAGGCCTTAGGTTGTATTACATTGTTTGAATAATCAAAGTGATTATTTCAAATCTCTACGACTACTACTACAATCAAGCACAAATAGATTGTTTACTTTATTGTTATGAGAGTTTTTACGGTAACTAAGCATGAATATTACACATGGATTAAACTTTTTACTGATGAGCCAATAGAGAACTTCGACCTGATTACATTGAGTGTAAAATCGCTTCTGTATATTCTATAGTAACGGAGATATGCGATTTTGAAATGTTATATAATGTTTTTGTAAAACGTGAAGCCTATGGATGTATTCCATTGTTTCAACAATCAAAGTGGTTATTTCAAATCTCCACGACGACTACTACAATGAAGCACAAATATATTGTTTACTTTTTTTGTTATGAGAGTGTTCATGGTAACTAAGCATGAATATTACTCATGGATTAAATTTTTCCTGATGAGCCTATAGAGAACTTCGACCTAATTAGATTGAGTGTAAAATCCCTTCTGTATATTCTATAGTAACAGAAATTTGCGAGTTTGAAAATTTATATAATGTTTTTGTAAAACATGAAGCCTAAGGATGTATTACATTGTTTCAACAATCAAAGTGGTTATTTCAAATCTCCACGACGACGCGTACAATCCTGCACAAATAGATTGTTTACTTTATAGTTATGAGAGTTTCCATGGTAACTAAGCATGAATATTACATATGAATTAATTTTTTTAGGATGAGCCTATAGAGAGCTTCGACCTGATTACATTGATGAAAAATCACTTCTGTATCTTATATAGTAACGGAGATATGCGAGTTTGAAATTTTATATAATGTTTTTGTAAAACGTGAAGCCTAATGATGTATTACATTGTTTCAACAATCAAAGTGGTTATTTCAATTCTGCACGACGACGACTACAAACATACACAAATAGATTGTTTGCTTTATTGTTATGAGAGTTTCCATGGTAACTAAGCATGAATATTACACCTGGATTAATTTGTTCCTGATGAGCCTATACAGAGCTTCGACCTGATTACATTGAGTGTAAAATCACTTTTGTATCTTCTTTAGTAAAGGCGATATGCGAGTTTGAAAATTTATATAATGTTTTTGTAAAACGTGAAGCCTAAGGATGTATTACATTGTTTCAACAATCAAAGTGGTTATTTCAAATCTCCACGACGACGCGTACAATCCTGCACAAATAGATTGTTTACTTTATTGTTATGAGAGTTTCCATGGTAACTAAGCATGAATATTACATATGAATTATTTTTTTTCGGATGAGCCTATAGAGAACTTCGACCTGATTACATTGAGTGTAAAATCACTTTTGTATCTTCTTTAGTAAAGGCGATATACGAGTTTGAAATTTTATATAATGTTTTTGTAAAACGTGAAGCCTTAGTATGCATTACACTGTTTCAACAATCAAAGTGGTTATTTCAAATCTTCACGACGACTACTACAATCAAGCACAAATATATTGTTTACTTTATTGTTATGAGAGCTTTTACGGTAACTAAGCATGAATATTACACATGGATTAAATTTTTTACTGATGAGCCAATAGAGAACTTCGACCTGATTACATTGAGTGTAAAATCGCTTCTGTATATTCTATAGTAACGGAGATATGCGATTTCGAAATGTTATATAATGTTTTTGTAAAACGTGAAACCTATGGATGTATTCCATTGTTTCAACAATCAAAGTGGTTATTTCAAATCTCCACGACGACTACTACAATGAAGCACAAATATATTGTTTACTTTATTGTTATGAGAGATTCCATGGTAACTAAGCATGAATATTACACATGGATTAAATTTTTTCCTGATGAGCCTATAGACAGCTTCGACCTGATTACATTGAGTGTTAAATCAATTTTGTATCTTCTTTAGTAAAGGCGATATGCGAGTTTGAAATTTTATATAATGTTTTTGTAAAACGTGAAGCTTAAGGATGTATTACATTGTTTAAACAATCAAACTGGTTATTTCAAATCTCCACGACGACTACTACAATGGAGCACAAATATATTGTTCACTCTTTTGTTATGAGAGTTTCCATGGTAACTAAGCATGAATATTACACATGGTTTAAATTGTTTACTGATGAGCCTATAGAGAGCTTTGACCTGATTACATTGAGTGTAAAATCATTTCCGTATCTTATATAGTAACGGAGATATGCGAGTTTGAAATTTTATATAATGTTTTTTGTAAAACGAGATTCTTTAGTATGCATTACACTGGTTCAACAATCAAACTGGTTATTTCAAATCTCCACGACGACGCCTACAATCCTGCACAAATAGATTGTTTACTTTATTGTTATGAGAGTTTCCATGGTAACTAAGCATGAATATTACATATGAATTAATTTTTTTCGGATGAGCCTATAGAGAGCTTCGACCTGATTACATTGAGTGTAAAATCACTTTTGTATCTTCTTTAGTAAAGGCGATATGCGAGTTTGAAATTTTATATAATGTTTTTGTAAAACGTGAAGCCTTAGTATGCAATACACTGTTTCAACAATCAAACTGGTTATTTCAAATCTCCACGACGACGCCTACAATAATGCACAAAGAGATTGTTTACTTTATTGTTATGAGAGTTTCCATGGTAACTAAGCATGAATATTACACATGGATTAAATTTTTTACTGATGAGCCAATAGAGAACTACGACCTGATTACATTGAGTGTAAAATCGCTTCTGTATCTTCTATAGTAACGGAGATATGCGATTTTGAATTTTTATGTAAGGTTTTTTTCAAAACGTGAGTCGTTAGTATGCATTACATTGTTTCAGCAATCAAACTGTTTATTTCTAATCTCCACGACGACGCCTACAATCCTGCACAAATAGATTGTTTACTTTATTGTTATGAGGGTTTCCATGGTAACTAAGCATGAATATTACACATGGATTAAATTTTTTACTGATGAGCCAATAGAGAACTTCGACCTGATTAGATTGAGTGTAAAATCGTTTCTGTATCTTCTATAGTAACGGAGATATGCGATTTTGAAATTTTATATAATGTTTTTGTAAAACGTGAAGCCTAAGGATGTATTACATTGTTTAAACAATCAAACTGGTTATTTCAAATCTCCACGACGACTACTACAATGGAGCAAAAATATATTGTTTACTTTTTTGTTATGAGAGTTTCCATGGTAACTAAGCATGAATATTACACATGGATTAAATTTTTCCGGATGAGATTATAGAGAGCTACGACCTGATTACATTGAGTGTAAAATCACTTCTGTATCTTATATAGTAACGCAGATATGCGAGTTTGAAATTTTATATAATGTTTTTGTAAAAGGTGAGGCCTTAGGTTGTATTACATTGTTTGAATAATCAAAGTGGTTATTTCAAATCTCTACGACGACTACTACAATCAAGCACAAATAGATTGTTTACTTTATTGTTATGAGAGTTTTTACGGTAACTAAGCATGAATATTACACATGGATTAAACTTTTTACTGATGAGCCAATAGAGAACTTCGACCTGATTACATTGAGTGTAAAATCGCTTCTGTATATTCTATAGTAACGGAGATATGCGATTTTGAAATGTTATATAATGTTTTTGTAAAACGTGAAGCCTATGGATGTATTCCATTGTTTCAACAATCAAAGTGGTTATTTCAATTCTGCACGACGACGACTACAATCATACACAAATAGATTGTTTGCTTTATTGTTATGAGAGTTTCCATGGTAACTAAGCATGAATATTACATATGAATTATTTTTTTTAGGATGAGCCTATAGAGAGCTTCGACCTGATTACATTGATGAAAAATCACTTCTGTATCTTATATAGTAACGGAGATATGCGAGTTTGAAATTTTATATAGTGTTTTTGTAAAACGTGAAGCCTAATGATGTATTACATTGTTTCAACAATCAAAGTGGTTATTTCAATTCTGCACGACGACGACTACAATCATACACAAATAGATTGTTTGCTTTATTGTTATGAGAGTTTCCATGGTAACTAAGCATGAATATTACACATGGATTAATTTGTTCCTGATGAGCCTATACAGAGCTTCGACCTGATTACTTGAGTGTAAAATCACTTCTGTATCTTCTATAGTAACATAGATATACGAGTTTGAAATTTTATATAAGGTTTTTTTCAAAACGTGAGTCCTTAGTATGCATTACATTGTCTCAACTATCAAACTGGTTATTTGAAATCTCCACGACGACGCCTACAATCCTGCACAAATAGATTGTTTACTTTATTGTTATGAGAGTTTCCATGGTAACTAAGCATGAATATTACACATGGATTAAATTTTTCCGGATGAGATTATATAGAGCTTCGACCTGATTACATTGAGTGTAAAATCACTTTTGTATCTTCTTTAGTAAAGGCGATATGCGAGTTTGAAAATTTATATAATGTTTTTGTAAAACGTGAAGCCTAAGGATGTATTACATTGTTTCAACAATCAAAGTGGTTATTTCAAATCTCCACGACGACGCGTACAATCCTGCACAAATAGATTGTTTACTTTATTGTTATGAGAGTTTCCATGGTAACTAAGCATGAATATTACATATGAATTATTTTTTTTCGGATGAGCCTATAGAGAACTTCGACCTGATTACATTGAGTGTAAAATCACTTTTGTATCTTCTTTAGTAAAGGCGATATACGAGTTTGAAATTTTATATAATGTTTTTGTAAAACGTGAAGCCTTAGTATGCATTACACTGTTTCAACAATCAAAGTGGTTATTTCAAATCTTCACGACGACTACTACAATCAAGCACAAATATATTGTTTACTTTATTGTTATGAGAGCTTTTACGGTAACTAGGCATGAATATTACACATGGATTAAATTTTTTACTGATGAGCCAATAGAGAACTTCGACCTGATTACATTGAGTGTAAAATCGCTTCTGTATATTCTATAGTAACGGAGATATGCGATTTCGAAATGTTATATAATGTTTTTGTAAAACGTGAAGCCTATGGATGTATTCCATTGTTTCAACAATCAAAGTGGTTATTTCGAATCTCCACGACGACCACTACAATGAAGCACAAATATATTGTTTACTTTATTGTTATGAGAGATTCCATGGTAACTAAGCATGAATATTACACATGGATTAAATTTTTCCTGATGAGCCTATAGACAGCTTCGACCTGATTACATTGAGTGTAAAATCACTTTTGTATCTTCTTTAGTAAAGACGATATGCGAGTTTGAAATTTTATATAATGTTTTTGTAAAACGTGAAGCTTAAGGATGTATTACATTGTTTAAACAATCAAACTGGTTATTTCAAATCTCCACGACGACTACTACAATGGAGCACAAATATATTGTTTACTTTTTTGTTATGAGAGTTTCCATGGTAACTAAGCATGAATATTACACATGGTTTAAATTGTTTACTGATGAGCCTATAGAGAGCTTCGACCTGATTACATTGAGTGTAAAATCATTTCCGTATCTTATATAGTAACGGAGATATGCGAGTTTGAAATTTTATATAATGTTTTTTGTAAAACGAGATTCTTTAGTATGCATTACACTGGTTCAACAATCAAACTGGTTATTTCAAATCTCCACGACGACGCCTACAATCCTGCACAAATAGATTGTTTACTTTATTGTTATGAGAGTTTCCATGGTAACTAAGCATGAATATTACATATGAATTAATTTTTTTCGGATGAGCCTATAGAGAGCTTCGACCTGATTACATTGATGTAAAATCACTTCTGTATCTTATATAGTAACGGAGATATGCGAGTTTGAAATTTTATATAATGTTTTTGTAAAACGTGAAGCCTAATGATGTATTACATTGTTTCAACAATCAAAGTGGTTATTTCAATTCTGCACGACGACGACTACAATCATACACAAATAGATTGTTTGCTTTATTGTTATGAGAGTTTCCATGGTAACTAAGCATAAATATTACACATGGATTAATTTTTTCCTGATGAGCCTATTCAGAGCTTCGACCTGATTACGTGAGTGTAAAATCACTTCTGTATCTTCTATAGTAACATAGATAGACGAGTTTGAAATTTTATATAAGGTTTTTTTCAAAACGTGAGTCCTTAGTAACAGAGATTTGCGAGTTTGAAATTTTATATAATGTTTTGGTAAAACGTGAAGCCTAAGGATGTATTACATTGTTTAAACAATCAAACTGGTTATTTCAAATCTCCACGACGACTACTATAATGGAGCAAAAATATATTGTTTACTTTTTTGTTATGAGAGTTTCCATGGTAACTAAGCATGAATATTACACATGGATTAAATTGTTTACTGATGAGCCAAGAGAACTTCGACCTGATTTCATTGAGTGTAAAATAGCTTCTGTATCTTCTATAGTAACGGAGATATGCGAGTTTGAAGTTTTATATAATATTTTTGTAAAACGTGAAGCCTATGGATGTATTACATTGTTTCAACAATCAAAGTGGTTATTTCAAATCTCCACGACGACTACTACAATGAAGCACAAATATATTGTTTACTTTTTTGTTATGAGAGTTTCCATGGTAACTAAGCATGAATATTACACATGGATTAAATTTTTTACTGATGAGCCAATAGAGAACTTCGACCTGATTACATTGAGTGTAAAATCGCTTCTGTATATTCTATAGTAACGGAGATATGCGATTTCGAAATGTTATATAATGTTTTTGTAAAACGTGAAGCCTATGGATGTATTCCATTGTTTCAACAATCAAAGTGGTTATTTCAAATCTCCACGACGACGCGTACAATCCTGCACAAATAGATTGTTTACTTTATTGTTATGAGAGTTTCCATGGTAACTAAGCATGAATATTACATATGATTTTATTTTTTTTCGGATGAGCCTATAGAGAGCTTCGACCTGATTACATTGATGTAAAATCACTTCTGTATCTTATATAGTAACGGAGATATGCGAGTTTGAAATTTTATATAATGTTTTTGTAAAACGTGAAGCCTAATGATGTATTACATTGTTTCAACAATCAAAGTGGTTATTTCAATTCTGCACGACGACGACTACAATCATACACAAATAGATTGTTTGCTTTATTGTTATGAGAGTTTCCATGGTAACTAAGCATAAATATTACACATGGATTAATTTTTTCCTGATGAGCCTATACAGAGCTTCGACCTGATTACGTGAGTGTAAAATCACTTCTGTATCTTCAATAGTAACGGAGATATGCGATTTTGAATTTTTATGTAAGGTTTTTTTCAAAACGTGAGTCCTTAGTATGCATTACATTGTTTCAGCAATCAAACTGTTTATTTCCAATCTCCACGACGACGCCTACAATCCTGCACAAATAGATTGTTTACTTTATTGTTATGAGGGTTTCCATGGTAACTAAGCATGAATATTACACATGGATTAAATTTTTTACTGATGAGCCAATAGAGAACTTCGATCTGATTAGATTGAGTGTAAAATCGCTTCTGTATCTTCTATAGTAAAAGAGATTTGCGAGTTTGAAAATTTATAAAATGTTTTTGTAAAACATGAAGCCTAAGGATGTATTACATTGTTTCAACAATCAAAGTGGTTATTTCAAATCTCCACGACGACGCGTACAATCCTGCACAAATAGATTGTTTACTTTATAGTTATGAGAGTTTCCATGGTAACTAAGCATGAATATTACATATGAATTAATTTTTTTAGGATGAGCCTATAGAGAGCTTCGACCTGATTACATTGATGAAAAATCACTTCTGTATCTTATATAGTAACGCAGATATGCGAGTTTGAAATTTTATATAATGTTTTTGTAAAAGGTGAGGCCTTAGGTTGTATTACATTGTTTGAATAATCAAAGTGATTATTTCAAATCTCTACGACGACTACTACAATCAAGCACAAATAGATTGTTTACTTTATTGTTATGAGAGTTTTTACGGTAACTAAGCATGAATATTACACATGGATTAAATTTTTTACTGATGAGCCAATAGAGAACTTCGACCTGATTACATTGAGTGTAAAATCGCTTCTGTATATTCTATAGTAACGGAGATATGCGATTTTGAAATATTATATATTGTTTTTGTAAAACGTGAAGCCTATGGATGTATTCCATTGTTTCAACAATCAAAGTGGTTATTTCAAATCTCCACGACGACTACTACAATGAAGCACAAATATATTGTTTACTTTTTTTGTTATGAGAGTGTTCATGGTAACTAAGCATGAATATTACTCATGGATTAAATTTTTCCTGATGAGCCTATAGAGAACTTCGACCTAATTAGATTGAGTGTAAAATCCCTTCTGTATATTCTATAGTAAAAGAGATTTGCGAGTTTGAAAATTTATAAAATGTTTTTGTAAAACATGAAGCCTAAGGATGTATTACATTGTTTCAACAATCAAAGTGGTTATTTCAAATCTCCACGACGACGCGTACAATCCTGCACAAATAGATTGTTTACTTTATAGTTATGAGAGTTTCCATGGTAACTAAGCATGAATATTACATATGAATTAATTTTTTTAGGATGAGCCTATAGAGAGCTTCGACCTGATTACATTGATGAAAAATCACTTCTGTATCTTATATAGTAACGGAGATATGCGAGTTTGAAATTTTATATAATGTTTTTGTAAAACGTGAAGCCTAATGATGTATTACATTGTTTCAACAATCAAAGTGGTTATTTCAATTCTGCACGACGACGACTACAATCATACACAAATAGATTGTTTGCTTTATTGTTATGAGAGTTTCCATGGTAACTAAGCATGAATATTACACATGGATTAATTTGTTCCTGATGAGCCTATACAGAGCTTCGACCTGATTACTTGAGTGTAAAATCACTTCTGTATCTTCTATAGTAACATAGATATACGAGTTTGAAATTTTATATAAGGTTTTTTTCAAAACGTGAGTCCTTAGTATGCATTACATTGTTTCAGCAATCAAACTGGTTATTTGAAATCTCCACGACGACGCCTACAATCCTGCACAAATAAATTGTTTACTTTATTGTTATGAGAGTTTCCATGGTAACTAAGCATGAATATTACACATGGATTAAATTTTTCCGGATGAGATTATAGAGAGCTTCGACCTGATTACATTGAGTGTAAAATCACTTTTGTATCTTCTTTAGTAAAGGCGATATGCGAGTTTGAAAATTTATATAATGTTTTTGTAAAACGTGAAGCCTAAGGATGTATTACATTGTTTCAACAATCAAAGTGGTTATTTCAAATCTCCACGACGACGCGTACAATCCTGCACAAATAGATTGTTTACTTTATTGTTATGAGAGTTTCCATGGTAACTAAGCATGAATATTACATATGAATTATTTTTTTTCGGATGAGCCTATAGAGAACTTCGACCTGATTACATTGAGTGTAAAATCACATTTGTATCTTCTTTAGTAAAGGCGATATACGAGTTTGAAATTTTATATAATGTTTTTGTAAAACGTGAAGCATTAGTATGCATTACACTGTTTCAACAATCAAAGTGGTTATTTCAAATCTTCACGACGACGCGTACAATCCTGCACAAATAGATTGTTTATTTTATTGTTATGAGAGCTTTTACGGTAACTAAGCATGAATATTACACATGGATTAAATTTTTTACTGATGAGCCAATAGAGAACTTCGACCTGATTACATTGAGTGTAAAATCGCTTCTGTATATTCTATAGTAACGGAGATATGCGATTTCGAAATGTTATATAATGTTTTTGTAAAACGTGAAGCCTATGGATGTATTCCATTGTTTCAACAATCAAAGTGGTTATTTCAAATCTCCACGACGACCACTACAATGAAGCACAAATATATTGTTTACTTTATTGTTATGAGAGATTCCATGGTAACTAAGCATGAATATTACACATGGATTAAATTTTTCCTGATGAGCCTATAGACAGCTTCGACCTGATTACATTGAGTGTAAAATCACTTTTGTATCTTCTTTAGTAAAGGCGATATGCGAGTTTGAAATTTTATATAATGTTTTTGTAAAACGTGAAGCTTAAGGATGTATTACATTGTTTAAACAATCAAACTGGTTATTTCAAATCTCCACGACGACTACTACAATGGAGCAAAAATATATTGTTTACTTTTTTGTTATGAGAGTTTCCATGGTAACTAAGCATGAATATTACACATGGATTAAATTGTTTACTGATGAGCCAAGAGAACTTCGACCTGATTTCATTGAGTGTAAAATAGCTTCTGTATCTTCTATAGTAACGGAGATATGCGAGTTTGAAATTTTATATAATATTTTTGTAAAACGTGGAGCCTATGGATGTATTACATTGTTTCAACAATCAAAGTGGTTATTTCAAATCTCCACGACGACTACTACAATGAAGCACAAATATATTGTTTACTTTTTTGTTATGAGAGTTTCCATGGTAACTAAGCATGAATATTACACATGGATTAAATTTTTTACTGATGAGCCAATAGAGAACTTCGACCTGATTACATTGAGTGTAAAATCGCTTCTGTATATTCTATAGTAACGGAGATATGCGATTTCGAAATGTTATATAATGTTTTTGTAAAACGTGAAGCCTATGGATGTATTCCATTGTTTCAACAATCAAAGTGGTTATTTCAAATCTCCACGACGACTACTACAATGAAGCACAAATATATTGTTTACTTTTTTGTTATGAGAGTGTTCATGGTAACTAAGCA
Organism: Lepisma saccharinum; assembly: GCF_977018435.1. NCBI lineage: Eukaryota > Metazoa > Arthropoda > Insecta > Zygentoma > Lepismatidae > Lepisma > Lepisma saccharinum. Next base: position 5,378,574 of record NW_028142899.1, on the reverse strand, counting down.
TGAATATTACTCATGGATTAAATTTTTCCTGATGAGCCTATAGAGAACTTCGACCTAATTAGATTGAGTGTAAAATCCCTGCTGTATATTCTATAGTAACAGAGATTTGCGAGTTTGAAAATTTATAAAATGTTTTTGTAAAACATGAAGCCTAAGGATGTATTACATTGTTTCAACAATCAAAGTGGTTATTTCAAATCTCCACGACGACGCGTACAATCCTGCACAAATAGATTGTTTACTTTATTGTTATGAGAGCTTTTACGGTAACTAAGCATGAATATTACACATGGATTAAATTTTTTACTGATGAGCCAATAGAGAACTTCGACCTGATTACATTGAGTGTAAAATCGCTTCTGTATATTCTATAGTAACGGAGATATGCGATTTCGAAATGTTATATAATGTTTTTGTAAAACGTGAAGCCTATGGATGTATTCCATTGTTTCAACAATCAAAGTGGTTATTTCAAATCTCCACGACGACCACTACAATGAAGCACAAATATATTATTTACTTTATTGTTATGAGAGATTCCATGGTAACTAAGCATGAATATTACACATGGATTAAATTTTTCCTGATGAGCCTATAGACAGCTTCGACCTGATTACATTGAGTGTAAAATCACTTTTGTATCTTCTTTAGTAAAGGCGATATGCGAGTTTGAAATTTTATATAATGTTTTTGTAAAACGTGAAGCTTAAGGATGTATTACATTGTTTAAACAATCAAACTGGTTATTTCAAATCTCCAGGACGACTACTACAATGGAGCACAAATATATTGTTTACTCTTTTGTTATGAGAGTTTCCATGGTAACTAAGCATGAATATTACACATGGTTTAAATTGTTTACTGATGAGCCTATAGAGAGCTTCGACCTGATTACATTGAGTGTAAAATCATTTCCGTATCTTATATAGTAACGGAGATATGCGAGTTTGAAATTTTATATAATGTTTTTTGTAAAACGAGATTCTATAGTATGCATTACACTGGTTCAACAATCAAACTGGTTATTTCAAATCTCCACGACGACGCCTACAATCCTGCACAAATAGATTGTTTACTTTATTGTTATGAGAGTTTCCATGGTAACTAAGCATGAATATTACATATGAATTAATTTTTTTCGGATGAGCCTATAGAGAGCTTCGACCTGATTACATTGATGTAAAATCACTTCTGTATCTTATATAGTAACGGAGATATGCGAGTTTGAAATTTTATATAATGTTTTTGTAAAACGTGAAGCCTAATGATGTATTACATTGTTTCAACAATCAAAGTGGTTATTTCAAATCTCCACGACGACTACTACAATGGAGCAAAAATATATTGTTTACTTTTTTGTTATGAGAGTTTCCATGGTAACTAAGCATGAATATTACACATGGATTAAATTGTTTACTGATGAGCCAAGAGAACTTCGACCTGATTTCATTGAGTGTAAAATAGCTTCTGTATCTTCTATAGTAACGGAGATATGCGAGTTTGAAATTTTATATAATATTTTTGTAAAACGTGGAGCCTATGGATGTATTACATTGTTTCAACAATCAAAGTGGTTATTTCAAATCTCCACGACGACTACTACAATGAAGCGCAAATATATTGTTTACTTTTTTGTTATGAGAGTTTCCATGGTAACTAAGCATGAATATTACACATGGATTAAATTTTTTACTGATGAGCCAATAGAGAACTTCGACCTGATTACATTGAGTGTAAAATCGCTTCTGTATATTCTATAGTAACGGAGATATGCGATTTCGAAATGTTATATAATGTTTTTGTAAAACGTGAAGCCTATGGATGTATTCCATTGTTTCAACAATCAAAGTGGTTATTTCAAATCTCCACGACGACTACTACAATGAAGCACAAATATATTGTTTACTTTTTTGTTATGAGAGTGTTCATGGTAACTAAGCATGAATATTACTCATGGATTAAATTTTTCCTGATGAGCCTATAGAGAACTTCGACCTAATTAGATTGAGTGTAAAATCCCTGCTGTATATTCTATAGTAACAGAGATTTGCGAGTTTGAAAATTTATAAAATGTTTTTGTAAAACATGAAGCCTAAGGATGTATTACATTGTTTCAACAATCAAAGTGGTTATTTCAAATCTCCACGACGACGCGTACAATCCTGCACAAATAGATTGTTTACTTTATTGTTATGAGAGTTTCCATGGTAACTAAGCATGAATATTACATATGAATTTTTTTTTTCGGATGAGCCTATAGAGAGCTTCGACCTGATTACATTGATGTAAAATCACTTCTGTATCTTATATAGTAACGGAGATATGCGAGTTTGAAATTTTATATAATGTTTTTGTAAAACGTGAAGCCTAATGATGTATTACATTGTTTCAACAATCAAAGTGGTTATTTCAATTCTGCACGACGACGACTACAATCATACACAAATAGATTGTTTGCTTTATTGTTATGAGAGTTTCCATGGTAACTAAGCATGAACATTACACATGGATTAATTTGTTCCTGATGAGCCTATACAGAGCTTCGACCTGATTACTTGAGTGTAAAATCACTTCTGTATCTTCTATAGTAACATAGATATACGAGTTTGAAATTTTATATAAGGTTTTTTTCAAAACGTGAGTCCTTAGTATGCATTACATTGTCTCAACTATCAAACTGGTTATTTGAAATCTCCACGACGACGCCTACAATCCTGCACAAATAGATTGTTTACTTTATTGTTATGAGAGTTTCCATGGTAACTAAGCATGAATATTACACATGGTTTTAATTTTTCCGGATGAGATTATAGAGAGCTTCGACCTGATTACATTGAGTGTAAAATCACTTTTGTATCTTCTTTAGTAAAGGCGATATGCGAGTTTGAAAATTTATATAATGTTTTTGTAAAACGTGAAGCCTAAGGATGTATTACATTGTTTCAACAATCAAAGTGGTTATTTCAAATCTCCACGACGACGCGTACAATCCTGCACAAATAGATTGTTTACTTTATTGTTATGAGAGTTTCCATGGTAACTAAGCATGAATATTACATATGAATTATTTTTTTTCGGATGAGCCTATAGAGAACTTCGACCTGATTACATTGAGTGTAAAATCACTTTTGTATCTTCTTTAGTAAAGGCGATATACGAGTTTGAAATTTTATATAATGTTTTTGTAAAACGTGAAGCCTTAGTATGCATTACACTGTTTCAACAATCAAAGTGGTTATTTCAAATCTTCACGACGACTACTACAATCAAGCACAAATATATTGTTTACTTTATTGTTATGAGAGCTTTTACGGTAACTAAGCATGAATATTACACATGGATTAAATTTTTTACTGATGAGCCAATAGAGAACTTCGACCTGATTACATTGAGTGTAAAATCGCTTCTGTATATTCTATAGTAACGGAGATATGCGATTTCGAAATGTTATATAATGTTTTTGTAAAACGTGAAGCCTATGGATGTATTCCATTGTTTAAACAATCAAACTGGTTATTTCAAATCTCCACGACGACTACTACAATGGAGCACAAATATATTGTTTACTCTTTTGTTATGAGAGTTTCCATGGTAACTAAGCATGAATATTACACATGGTTTAAATTGTTTACTGATGAGCCTATAGAGAGCTTCGACCTGATTACATTGAGTGTAAAATCATTTCCGTATCTTATATAGTAACGGAGATATGCGAGTTTGAAATTTTATATAATGTTTTTTGTAAAACGAGATTCTTTAGTATGCATTACACTGGTTCAACAATCAAACTGGTTATTTCAAATCTCCACGACGACGCCTACAATCCTGCACAAATAGATTGTTTACTTTATTGTTATGAGAGTTTCCATGGTAACTAAGCATGAATATTACATATGAATTAATTTTTTTCGGATGAGCCTATAGAGAGCTTCGACCTGATTACATTGATGTAAAATCACTTCTGTATCTTATATAGTAACGGAGATATGCGAGTTTGAAATTTTATATAATGTTTTTGTAAAACGTGAAGCCTAATGATGTATTACATTGTTTCAACAATCAAAGTGGTTATTTCAATTCTGCACGACGACGACTACAATCATACACAAATAGATTGTTTGCTTTATTGTTATGAGAGTTTCCATGGTAACTAAGCATAAATATTACACATGGATTAATTTTTTCCTGATGAGCCTATACAGAGCTTCGACCTGATTACGTGAGTGTAAAATCACTTCTGTATCTTCTATAGTAACATAGATAGACGAGTTTGAAATTTTATATAAGGTTTTTTTCAAAACGTTAGTCCTTAGTAACAGAGATTTGCGAGTTTGAAATTTTATATAATGTTTTGGTAAAACGTGAAGCCTAAGGATGTATTACATTGTTTAAACAATCAAACTGGTTATTTCAAATCTCCACGACGACTACTACAATGGAGCAAAAATATATTGTTTACTTTTTTGTTATGAGAGTTTCCATGGTAACTAAGCATGAATATTACACATGGATTAAATTGTTTACTGATGAGCCAAGAGAACTTCGACCTGATTTCATTGAGTGTAAAATAGCTTCTGTATCTTCTATAGTAACGGAGATATGCGAGTTTGAAATTTTATATAATATTTTTGTAAAACGTGAAGCCTATGGATGTATTACATTGTTTCAACAATCAAAGTGGTTATTTCAAATCTCCACGACGACTACTACAATGAAGCACAAATATATTGTTTACTTTTTGTTATGAGAGTTTCCATGGTAACTAAGCATGAATATTACACATGGATTAAATTTTTTACTGATGAGCCAATAGAGAACTTCGACCTGATTACATTGAGTGTAAAATCGCTTCTGTATATTCTATAGTAACGGAGATATGCGATTTCGAAATGTTATATAATGTTTTTGTAAAACGTGAAGCCTATGGATGTATTCCATTGTTTCAACAATCAAAGTGGTTATTTCAAATCTCCACGACGACTACTACAATGAAGCACAAATATATTGTTTACTTTATTGTTATGAGAGTTTCCATGGTAACTAAGCATGAATATTACATATGAATTATTTTTTTTCGGATGAGCCTATAGAGAGCTTCGACCTGATTTCATTGAGTGTAAAATAGCTTCTGTATCTTCTATAGTAACGGAGATATGCGAGTTTGAAATTTTATATAATGTTTTTGTAAAACGTGAAGCCTAATGATGTATTACATTGTTTCAACAATCAAAGTGGTTATTTCAATTCTGCACGACGACGACTACAATCATACACAAATAGATTGTTTGCTTTATTGTTATGAGAGTTTCTATGGTAACTAAGCATGAACATTACACATGGATTAATTTGTTCCTGATGAGCCTATACAGAGCTTCGACCTGATTACTTGAGTGTAAAATCACTTCTGTATCTTCTATAGTAACATAGATATACGAGTTTGAAATTTTATATAAGGATTTTTCAAAACGTGAGTCCTTAGTATGCATTACATTGTCTCAACTATCAAACTGGTTATTTGAAATCTCCACGACGACGCCTACAATCCTGCACAAATAGATTGTTTACTTTATTGTTATGAGAGTTTCCATGATAACTAAGCATGAATATTACACATGGATTAAATTTTTCCGGATGAGATTATAGAGAGCTTCGACCTGATTACATTGAGTGTAAAATCACTTTTGTATCTTCTTTAGTAAAGGCGATATGCGAGTTTGAAAATTTATATAATGTTTTTGTAAAACGTGAAGCCTAAGGATGTATTACATTGTTTCAACAATCAAAGTGGTTATTTCAAATCTCCACGACGACGCGTACAATCCTGCACAAATAGATTGTTTACTTTATTGTTATGAGAGTTTCCATGGTAACTAAGCATGAATATTACATATGAATTAATTTTTTTCGGATGAGCCTATAGAGAGCTTCGACCTGATTACATTGATGTAAAATCACTTCTGTATCTTATATAGTAACGGAGATATGCGAGTTTGAAATTTTATATAATGTTTTTGTAAAACGTGAAGCCTAATGATGTATTACATTGTTTCAACAATCAAAGTGGTTATTTCAAATCTCCACGACGACTACTACAATGGAGCAAAAATATATTGTTTACTTTTTTGTTATGAGAGTTTCCATGGTAACTAAGCATGAATATTACACATGGATTAAATTGTTTACTGATGAGCCAAGAGAACTTCGACCTGATTTCATTGAGTGTAAAATAGCTTCTGTATCTTCTATAGTAACGGAGATATGCGAGTTTGAAATTTTATATAATATTTTTGTAAAACGTGGAGCCTATGGATGTATTACATTGTTTCAACAATCAAAGTGGTTATTTCAAATCTCCACGACGACTACTACAATGAAGCGCAAATATATTGTTTACTTTTTTGTTATGAGAGTTTCCATGGTAACTAAGCATGAATATTACACATGGATTAAATTTTTTACTGATGAGCCAATAGAGAACTTCGACCTGATTACATTGAGTGTAAAATCGCTTCTGTATATTCTATAGTAACGGAGATATGCGATTTCGAAATGTTATATAATGTTTTTGTAAAACGTGAAGCCTATGGATGTATTCCATTGTTTCAACAATCAAAGTGGTTATTTCAAATCTCCACGACGACTACTACAATGAAGCACAAATATATTGTTTACTTTTTTGTTATGAGAGTGTTCATGGTAACTAAGCATGAATATTACTCATGGATTAAATTTTTCCTGATGAGCCTATAGAGAACTTCGACCTAATTAGATTGAGTGTAAAATCCCTGCTGTATATTCTATAGTAACAGAGATTTGCGAGTTTGAAAATTTATAAAATGTTTTTGTAAAACATGAAGCCTAAGGATGTATTACATTGTTTCAACAATCAAAGTGGTTATTTCAAATCTCCACGACGACGCGTACAATCCTGCACAAATAGATTGTTTACTTTATTGTTATGAGAGTTTCCATGGTAACTAAGCATGAATATTACATATGAATTTTTTTTTTCGGATGAGCCTATAGAGAGCTTCGACCTGATTACATTGATGTAAAATCACTTCTGTATCTTATATAGTAACGGAGATATGCGAGTTTGAAATTTTATATAATGTTTTTGTAAAACGTGAAGCCTAATGATGTATTACATTGTTTCAACAATCAAAGTGGTTATTTCAATTCTGCACGACGACGACTACAATCATACACAAATAGATTGTTTGCTTTATTGTTATGAGAGTTTCCATGGTAACTAAGCATGAACATTACACATGGATTAATTTGTTCCTGATGAGCCTATACAGAGCTTCGACCTGATTACTTGAGTGTAAAATCACTTCTGTATCTTCTATAGTAACATAGATATACGAGTTTGAAATTTTATATAAGGTTTTTTTCAAAACGTGAGTCCTTAGTATGCATTACATTGTCTCAACTATCAAACTGGTTATTTGAAATCTCCACGACGACGCCTACAATCCTGCACAAATAGATTGTTTACTTTATTGTTATGAGAGTTTCCATGGTAACTAAGCATGAATATTACACATGGTTTTAATTTTTCCGGATGAGATTATAGAGAGCTTCGACCTGATTACATTGAGTGTAAAATCACTTTTGTATCTTCTTTAGTAAAGGCGATATGCGAGTTTGAAAATTTATATAATGTTTTTGTAAAACGTGAAGCCTAAGGATGTATTACATTGTTTCAACAATCAAAGTGGTTATTTCAAATCTCCACGACGACGCGTACAATCCTGCACAAATAGATTGTTTACTTTATTGTTATGAGAGTTTCCATGGTAACTAAGCATGAATATTACATATGAATTATTTTTTTTCGGATGAGCCTATAGAGAACTTCGACCTGATTACATTGAGTGTAAAATCACTTTTGTATCTTCTTTAGTAAAGGCGATATACGAGTTTGAAATTTTATATAATGTTTTTGTAAAACGTGAAGCCTTAGTATGCATTACACTGTTTCAACAATCAAAGTGGTTATTTCAAATCTTCACGACGACTACTACAATCAAGCACAAATATATTGTTTACTTTATTGTTATGAGAGCTTTTACGGTAACTAAGCATGAATATTACACATGGATTAAATTTTTTACTGATGAGCCAATAGAGAACTTCGACCTGATTACATTGAGTGTAAAATCGCTTCTGTATATTCTATAGTAACGGAGATATGCGATTTCGAAATGTTATATAATGTTTTTGTAAAACGTGAAGCCTATGGATGTATTCCATTGTTTAAACAATCAAACTGGTTATTTCAAATCTCCACGACGACTACTACAATGGAGCACAAATATATTGTTTACTCTTTTGTTATGAGAGTTTCCATGGTAACTAAGCATGAATATTACACATGGTTTAAATTGTTTACTGATGAGCCTATAGAGAACTTCGACCTGATTACATTGAGTGTAAAATCATTTCCGTATCTTATATAGTAACGGAGATATGCGAGTTTGAAATTTTATATAATGTTTTTTGTAAAACGAGATTCTTTAGTATGCATTACACTGGTTCAACAATCAAACTGGTTATTTCAAATCTCCACGACGACGCCTACAATCCTGCACAAATAGATTGTTTACTTTATTGTTATGAGAGTTTCCATGGTAACTAAGCATGAATATTACATATGAATTAATTTTTTTCGGATGAGCCTATAGAGAGCTTCGACCTGATTACATTGATGTAAAATCACTTCTGTATCTTATATAGTAACGGAGATATGCGAGTTTGAAATTTTATATAATGTTTTTGTAAAACGTGAAGCCTAATGATGTATTACATTGTTTCAACAATCAAAGTGGTTATTTCAATTCTGCACGACGACGACTACAATCATACACAAATAGATTGTTTGCTTTATTGTTATGAGAGTTTCCATGGTAACTAAGCATAAATATTACACATGGATTAATTTTTTCCTGATGAGCCTATACAGAGCTTCGACCTGATTACGTGAGTGTAAAATCACTTCTGTATCTTCTATAGTAACATAGATAGACGAGTTTGAAATTTTATGTAAGGTTTTTTTCAAAACGTTAGTCCTTAGTAACAGAGATTTGCGAGTTTGAAATTTTATATAATGTTTTGGTAAAACGTGAAGCCTAAGGATGTATTACATTGTTTAAACAATCAAACTGGTTATTTCAAATCTCCACGACGACTACTACAATGGAGCAAAAATATATTGTTTACTTTTTTGTTATGAGAGTTTCCATGGTAACTAAGCATGAATATTACACATGGATTAAATTGTTTACTGATGAGCCAAGAGAACTTCGACCTGATTTCATTGAGTGTAAAATAGCTTCTGTATCTTCTATAGTAACGGAGATATGCGAGTTTGAAATTTTATATAATATTTTTGTAAAACGTGAAGCCTATGGATGTATTACATTGTTTCAACAATCAAAGTGGTTATTTCAAATCTCCACGACGACTACTACAATGAAGCACAAATATATTGTTTACTTTTTGTTATGAGAGTTTCCATGGTAACTAAGCATGAATATTACACATGGATTAAATTTTTTACTGATGAGCCAATAGAGAACTTCGACCTGATTACATTGAGTGTAAAATCGCTTCTGTATATTCTATAGTAACGGAGATATGCGATTTCGAAATGTTATATAATGTTTTTGTAAAACGTGAAGCCTATGGATGTATTCCATTGTTTCAACAATCAAAGTGGTTATTTCAAATCTCCACGACGACTACTACAATGAAGCACAAATATATTGTTTACTTTATTGTTATGAGAGTTTCCATGGTAACTAAGCATGAATATTACATATGAATTATTTTTTTTCGGATGAGCCTATAGAGAGCTTCGACCTGATTTCATTGAGTGTAAAATAGCTTCTGTATCTTCTATAGTAACGGAGATATGCGAGTTTGAAATTTTATATAATGTTTTTGTAAAACGTGAAGCCTAATGATGTATTACATTGTTTCAACAATCAAAGTGGTTATTTCAATTCTGCACGACGACGACTACAATCATACACAAATAGATTGTTTGCTTTATTGTTATGAGAGTTTCTATGGTAACTAAGCATGAACATTACACATGGATTAATTTGTTCCTGATGAGCCTATACAGAGCTTCGACCTGATTACTTGAGTGTAAAATCACTTCTGTATCTTCTATAGTAACATAGATATACGAGTTTGAAATTTTATATAAGGATTTTTCAAAACGTGAGTCCTTAGTATGCATTACATTGTCTCAACTATCAAACTGGTTATTTGAAATCTCCACGACGACGCCTACAATCCTGCACAAATAGATTGTTTACTTTATTGTTATGAGAGTTTCCATGATAACTAAGCATGAATATTACACATGGATTAAATTTTTCCGGATGAGATTATAGAGAGCTTCGACCTGATTACATTGAGTGTAAAATCACATTTGTATCTTCTTTAGTAAAGGCGATATGCGAGTTTGAAAATTTATATAATGTTTTTGTAAAACGTGAAGCCTAAGGATGTATTACATTGTTTCAACAATCAAAGTGGTTATTTCAAATCTCCACGACGACGCGTACAATCCTGCACAAATAGATTGTTTACTTTATTGTTATGAGAGTTTCCATGGTAACTAAGCATGAATATTACATATGAATTATTTTTTTTCGGATGAGCCTATAGAGAACTTCGACCTGATTATATTGATGTAAAATCACTTCTGTATCTTATATAGTAACGGAGATATGCGATTTTGAAATTTTATATAATGTTTTTGTAAAACGTGAAGCCTTAGTATGCATTACACTGTTTCAACAATCAAAGTGGTTATTTCAAATCTTCACGACGACTACTACAATCAAGCACAAATATATTGTTTACTTTTTTTGTTATGAGAGTTTCCATGGTAACTAAGCATGAATATTACACGTGGATTAAATTTTTTACTGATGAGCCAATAGAGAACTTCGACCTGATTACATTGAGTGTAAAATCGCTTCTGTATCTTCTACAGTAACGGAGATATGCGATTTCGAAATTTTATATAATGTTTTTGTAAAACGTGAAGCTTAAGGATGTATTACATTGTTTAAACAATCAAACTGGTTATTTCAAATCTCCACGACGACTACTACAATGGAGCACAAATATATTGTTTACTTTTTTGTTATGAGAGTTTCCATGGTAACTAAGCATGAATATTACACATGGTTTAAATTGTTTACTGATGAGCCTATAGAGAGCTTCGACCTGATTACATTGAGTGTAAAATCATTTCCGTATCTTATATAGTAACGGAGATATGCGAGTTTGAAATTTTATATAATGTTTTTTGTAAAACGAGAGGCTTTAGTATGCATTACACTGGTTCAACAATCAAACAGGTTATTTCAAATCTCCACGACGACGCCTACAATCCTGCACAAATAGATTGTTTACTTTATTGTTATGAGAGTTTCCATGGTAACTAAGCATGAATATTACATATGAATTAATTTTTTTCGGATGAGCCTATAGAGAGCTTCGACCTGATTACATTGATGAAAATCACTTCTGTATCTTATATAGTAACGGAGATATGCGAGTTTGAAATTTTATATAATGTTTTTGTAAAACGTGAAGCCTAATGATGTATTACATTGTTTCAACAATCAAAGTGGTTATTTCAATTCTGCACGACGACGACTACAATCATACACAAATAGATTGTTTGCTTTATTGTTATGAGAGTTTCCATGGTAACTAAGCATAAATATTACACATGGATTAATTTTTTCCTGATGAGCCTATACAGAGCTTCGACCTGATTACCTGAGTGTAAAATCACTTCTGTATCTTCTATAGTAACATAGATAGACGAGTTTGAAATTTTATATAAGGTTTTTTTCAAAACGTGAGTCCTTAGTATGCATTACATTGTTTCAACAATCAAACTGGTTATTTGAAATCTCCACGACGACGCCTACAATCCTGCACAAATAGATTGTTTACTTTATTGTTATGAGAGATTCCATGGTAACTAAGCATGAATATTACACATGGATTAAATTTTTCCTGATGAGCCTATCGACAGCTTCGACCTGATTACATTGAGTGTAAAATCACTTTTGTATCTTCTTTAGTAAAGGCGATATGCGAGTTTGAAATTTTATATAATGTTTTTGTAAAACGTGAAGCCTTAGTATGCAATACACTGTTTCAACAATCAAACTGGTTATTTCAAATCTCCACGACGACGCCTACAATAATGCACAAATAGATTGTTTACTTTATTGTTATGAGAGTTTCCATGGTAACTAAGCATGAATATTACACATGGATTAAATTATTTACTGATGAGCCAATAGAGAACTTCGACCTAATTAGATTGAATGTAAAATCACTTCTGTATATTCTATAGTAACAGAGATTTGCGAGTTTGAAATTTTATATAATGTTTTGGTAAAACGTGAAGCCTAAGGATGTATTACACTGTTTCAACAATCAAAGTAGTTATTTCAAATCTCCAATTCGACTACTACAATCAAGCACAAATAGATTGTTTACTTTATTGTTATGAGAGTTTTCATGGCAACTAAGCATGAATATTACACATGGATTAAATTTTTTACTGATGAGCCAATAGAGAACTTCGACCTGATTACATTGAGTGTAAAATCGCTTCTGTATCTTCTATAGTAACGGAGATATGCGATTTTGAAATTTTATGTAAGGTTTTTTTCAAAACGTGAGTCCTTAGTATGCATTACATTGTTTCAGCAATCAAACTGTTTATTTCTAATCTCCACGACGACGCCTACAATCCTGCACAAATAGATTGTTTACTTTATTGTTATGAGGGTTTTCATGGTAACTAAGCATGAATATTACACATGGATTAAATGTTTTACTGATGAGCCAATAGAGAACTTCGACCTGATTAAATTGAGTGTAAAATCGCTTCTGTATCTTCTATAGTAACGGAGATATGCGATTTTGAAATTTTATAAAATGTTTTTGTAAAACGTGAAGCCTAAGGATGTATTACATTGTTTAAACAATCAAACTGGTTATTTCAAATCTCCACGACGACTACTACAATGGAGCAAAAATATATTGTTTACTTTTTTGTTATGAGAGTTTCCATGGTAACTAAGCATGAATATTACACATGGATTAAATTTTTCCGGATGAGCCTATAGAGAACTTCGACCTAATTAGATTGAGTGTAAAATCACTTCTGTATATTCTATAGTAACAGAGATTTGCGAGTTTGAAAATTTATAAAATGTTTTTGTAAAACATGAAGCCTAAGGATGTATTACATTGTTTCAACAATCAAAGTGGTTATTTCAAATCTCCACGACGACGCGTACAATCCTGCACAAATAGATTGTTTACTTTATTGTTATGAGAGTTTCCATGGTAACTAAGCATGAATATTACATATGAATTTTTTTTTTTCGGATGAGCCTATAGAGAGCTTCGACCTGATTACATTCATGTAAAATCACTTCTGTATCGTATATAGTAACGGAGATATGCGAGTTTGAAATTTTATATAATGTTTTTGTAAAACGTGAAGCCTAATGATGTATTACATTGTTTCAACAATCAAAGTGGTTATTTCAATTCTGCACGACGACGACCACAATCATACACAAATAGATTGTTTGCTTTATTGTTATGAGAGTTTCCATGGTAACTAAGCATGAACATTACACATGGATTAATTTGTTCCTGATGAGCCTATACAGAGCTTCGACCTGATTACTTGAGTGTAAAATCACTTCTGTATCTTCTATAGTAACATAGATATACGAGTTTGAAATTTTATATAAGGTTTTTTTCAAAACGTCAGTCCTTAGTATGCATTACATTGTCTCAACTATCAAACTGGTTATTTGAAATCTCCACGACGACGCCTACAATCCTGCACAAATAGATTGTTTACTTTATTGTTATGAAAGTTTCCATGGTAACTAAGCATGAATATTACACATGGATTAAATTTTTCCGGATGAGATTATAGAGAGCTTCGACCTGATTACATTGAGTGTAAAATCACTTTTGTATCTTCTTTAGTAAAGGCGATATGCGAGTTTGAAAATTTATATAATGTTTTTGTAAAACGTGAAGCCTAAGGATGTATTACATTGTTTCAACAATCAAAGTGGTTATTTCAAATCTCCACGACGACGCGTACAATCCTGCATAAATAGATTGTTTACTTTATTGTTATGAGAGTTTCCATGGTAACTAAGCATGAATATTACATATGAATTATTTTTTTTCGGATGAGCCCATAGAGAACTTCGACCTGATTATATTGATGTAAAATCACTTCTGTATCTTATATAGTAACGGAGATATGCGATTTTGAAATTTTATATAATGTTTTTGTAAAACGTGAAACCTAATGATGTATTACATTGTTTCAACAATCAAAGTCGTTATTTCAATTCTGCACGACGACGACTACAATCATACACAAATAGATTGTTTGCTTTATTGTTATGAGAGTTTCCATGGTAACTAAGCATGAATATTACGCATGGATTAATTTTTTCCTGATGAGCCTATACAGAGCTTCGACCTGATTACGTGAGTGTAAAATCACTTCTGTTTCTTCTATAGTAACATAGATATACGAGTTTGAAATTTTATATAAGGTTTTTTTCAAAACGTGAGTCCTTAGTATGCATTACATTGTTTCAGCAATCAAACTGTTTATTTCTAATCTCCACGACGACGCCTACAATCCTGCACAAATAGATTGTTTACTTTATTGTTATGAGGGTTTCCATGGTAACTAAGCATGAATATTACACATGGATTAAATTTTTTACTGATGCGCCAATAGAGAACTTCGACCTGATTAGATTGAGTGTAAAATCGCGTCTGTATCTTCTATAGTAACGGAGATATGCGATTTTGAAATTTTATATAATGTTTTTGTAAAACGTGAAGCCTAAGGATGTATTACATTGTTTAAACAATCAAACTGGTTATTTCAAATCTCCACGACGACTACTACAATGGAGCAAAAATATATTGTTTACTTTTTTGTTATGAGAGTTTCCATGGTAACTAAGCATGAATATTACACATGGATTAAATTTTTCCGGATGAGATTATAGAGAGCTACGACCTGATTACATTGAGTGTAAAATCACTTCTGTATCTTATATAGTAACGCAGATATGCGAGTTTGAAATTTTATATAATGTTTTTGTAAAAGGTGAGGCCTTAGGTTGTATTACATTGTTTGAATAATCAAAGTGATTATTTCAAATCTCTACGACGACTACTACAATCAAGCACAAATAGATTGTTTACTTTATTGTTATGAGAGTTTTTACGGTAACTAAGCATGAATATTACATATGGATTAAATTTTCTACTGATGAGCAATAGAGAACTTCGACCTGATTTCATTGAGTGTAAAATCGCTTCTGTATATTCTATAGTAACGGAGATATGCGATTTCGAAATGTTATATAATGTTTTTGTAAAACATGAAGCCTAAGGATGTATTACATTGTTTCAACAATCAAAGTGGTTATTTTAAATCTCCACGACGACGCGACAATCCTGCACAAATAGATTGTTTACTTTATTGTTATGAGAGTTTCCATGGTAACTAAGCATGAATATTACATATGAATTAATTTTTTTCGGATGAGCCTATAGAGAGCTTCGACCTGATTACATTGATGTAAAATCACTTCTGTATCTTATATAGTAACGGAGATATGCGAGTTTGAAATTTTATATAATGTTTTTGTAAAACGTGAAGCCTAATGATGTATTACATTGTTTCAACAATCAAAGTGGTTATTTCAATTCTGCACGACGACGACTACAATCATACACAAAGAGATTGTTTGCTTTATTGTTATGAGAGTTTCCATGGTAACTAAGCATGAATATTACACATGGATTAATTTTTTCCTGATGAGCCTATACAGAGCTTCGACCTGATTACATTGAGTGTAAAATCACTTCTGTATCTTATATAGTAACGCAGATATGCGATTTTGAAATTTTATATAATGTTTTTGTAAAAGTTGAGGCCTTAGGTTGTATTACATTGTTTGAATAATCAAAGTGATTATTTCAAATCTCTACGACTACTACTACAATCAAGCACAAATAGATTGTTTACTTTATTGTTATGAGAGTTTTCATGGTAACTAAGCATGAATATTACACATGGATTAAATATTTTACTGATGAGCCAATAGAGAACTTCGACCTGATTACATTGAGTGTAAAATCGCTTCTGTATATTCTATAGTAACGGAGATATGCGATTTCGAAATGTTATATAATGTTTTTGTAAAACGTGAAGCCTATGGATGTATTCCATTGTTTCAACAATCAAAGTGATTATTTCAAATCTCCACGACGACTACTACAATGAAGCACAAATATATTGTTTACTTTTTTGTTATGAGAGTGTTTATGGTAACTAAGCATGAATATTACTCATGGATTAATTTTTTCCTGATGAGCCTATAGAGAACTTCGACCTAATTAGATTGAGTGTAAAATCCCTGCTGTATATTCTATAGTAACAGAGATTTGCGAGTTTGAAAATTTATAAAATATTTTTGTAAAACATGAAGCCTAAGGATGTATTACATTGTTTCAACAATCAAAGTGGTTATTTCAAATCTCCACGACGACGCGTACAATCCTGCACAAATAGATTGTTTACTTTATTGTTATGAAAGTTTCCATGGTAACTAAGCATGAATATTACATATGAATTATTTTTTTTCGGATGAGCCTATAGAGAGCTTCGACCTGATTACATTGATGTAAAATCACTTCTGTATCTTATATAGTAACGGAGATATGCGAGTTTGAAATTTTATATAATGTTTTTGTAAAACGTGAAGCCTAATGATGTATTACATTGTTTCAACAATCAAAGTTTTTATTTCAATTCTGCACGACGACGACTACAATCATAAACAAATAGATTGTTTGCTTTATTGTTATGAGAGTTTCCATGGTAACTAAGCATGAACATTACACATGGATTAATTTGTTCCTGATGAGCCTATACAGAGCTTCGACCTGATTACGTGAGTGTAAAATCACTTCTGTTTCTTCTTTAGTAAAGGCGATATGCGAGTTTGAAAATTTATATAATGTTTTTGTAAAACGTGAAGCCTAAGGATGTATTACATTGTTTCAACAATCAATGTGGTTATTTCAAATCTCCACGACGACGCGTACAATCCTGCACAAATAGATTGTTTACTTTATTGTTATGAGAGTTTCCATGGTAACTAAGCATGAATATTACATATGAATTATTTTTTTTCGGATGAGCCTATAGAGAACTTCGACCTGATTATATTGATGTAAAATCACTTCTGTATCTTATATAGTAACGGAGATATGCGAGTTTGAAATTTTATATAATGTTTTTGTAAAACGTGAAACCTAATGATGTATTACATTGTTTCAACAATCAAAGTGGTTATTTCAATTCTGCACGACGACGACTACAATCATACACAAATAGATTGTTTGCTTTATTGTTATGAGAGTTTCCATGGTAACTAAGCATGAATATTACACATGGATTAATTTTTTCCTGATGAGCCTATACAGAGCTTCGACCTGATTACGTGAGTGTAAAATCACTTCTGTTTCTTCTATAGTAACATAGATATACGAGTTTGAAATTTTATATAAGGTTTTTTTCAAAACGTGAGTCCTTAGTATGCATTACATTGTTTCAACTATCAAACTGGTTATTTGAAATCTCCACGACGACGCCTACAATCCTGCACAAATAGATTGTTTACTTTATTGTTATGAGAGTTTTCATGGTAACTAAGCATGAATATTACACATGGATTAATTTTTTCCGGATGAGATTATAGACAGCTTCGACCTGATTACATTGAGTGTAAAATCACTTCTGTATCTTCTTTAGTAAAGGCGATATGCGAGTTTGAAATTTTATATAATGTTTTTGTAAAACGTGAAGCCTTAGTATGCATTACACTGTTTCAATAATCAAAGTGGTTATTTCAAATCTTCACGACGACTACTACAATCAAGCACAAATATATTGTTTACTTTTTTGTTATGAGAGTTTCCATGGTAACTAAGCATGAATATTACACGTGGATTAAATTTTTTACTGATGAGCCAATAGAGAACTTCGACCTGATTACATTGAGTGTAAAATCGCTTCTGTATCTTCTATAGTAACGGAGATATGCGATTTTGAAATTTTATATAATGTTTTTGTAAAACGTGAAGCTTAAGGATGTATTACATTGTTTAAACAATCAAACTGGTTATTTCAAATCTCCACGACGACTACTACAATGGAGCACAAATATATTGTTTACTTTTTTGTTATGAGAGTTTCCATGGTAACTAAGCATGAATATTACACATGGTTTAAATTGTTTACTGATGAGCCTATAGAGAGCTTCGACCTGATTACATTGAGTGTAAAATCATTTCCGTATCTTATATAGTAACGGAGATATGCGAGTTTGAAATTTTATATAATGTTTTTTGTAAAACGAGAGGCTTTAGTATGCATTACACTGGTTCAACAATCAAACTGGTTATTTGAAATCTCCACGACGACGCCTACAATCCTGCACAAATAGATTGTTTACTTTATTGTTATGAGAGTTTCCATGGTAACTAAGCATGAATATTACATATGAATTATTTTTTTTCGGATGAGCCTATAGAGAGCTTCGACCTGATTACATTGAGTGTAAAATCACTTTTGTATCTTCTTTAGTAAAGGCGATATGCGAGTTTGAAATTTTATATAATGTTTTTTGTAAAACGAGAGGCTTTAGTATGCATTACACTGGTTCAACAATCAAACTGGTTATTTGAAATCTCCACGACGACGACTACAATCATACACAAATAGATTGTTTGCTTTATTGTTATGAGAGTTTCCATGGTAACTAAGCATAAATATTACACATGGATTAATTTTTTCCTGATGAGCCTATACAGAGCTTCGACCTGATTACGTGAGTGTAAAATCACTTTTGTATCTTCTTTAGTAAAGGCGATATGCGATTTTGAAATTTTATGTAAGGTTTTTTTCAAAACGTGAGTCCTTAGTATGCATTACATTGTTTCAGCAATCAAACTGTTTATTTCTAATCTCCACGACGACGCCTACAATCCTGCACAAATAGATTGTTTACTTTATTGTTATGAGGGTTTCCATGGTAACTAAGCATGAATATTACACATGGATTAAATTTTTTACTGATGAGCCAATAGAGAATTTCGACCTGATTAGATTGAGTGTAAAATCGCTTCTGTATCTTCTATAGTAACGGAGATATGCGATTTTGAAATTTTATATAATGTTTTTGTAAAACGTGAAGCCTAAGGATGTATTACATTGTTTAAACAATCAAACTGGTTATTTCAAATCTCCACGACGACTACTACAATGGAGCAAAAATATATTGTTTACTTTTTTGTTATGAGAGTTTCCATGGTAACTAAGCATGAATATTACACATGGATTAAATTTTTCCGGATGAGATTATAGAGAGCTACGACCTGATTACATTGAGTGTAAAATCACTTCTGTATCTTATATAGTAACGCAGATATGCGAGTTTGAAATTTTATATAATGTTTTTGTAAAAGGTGAGGCCTTAGGTTGTATTACATTGTTTGAATAATCAAAGTGATTATTTCAAATCTCTACGACGACTACTACAATCAAGCACAAATAGATTGTTTACTTTATTGTTATGAGAGTTTTTACGGTAACTAAGCATGAATATTACACATGGATTAAATTTTTTACTGATGAGCCAATAGAGAACTTCGACCTGATTACATTGAGTGTAAAATCGCTTCTGTATATTCTATAGTAACGGAGATATGCGAGTTTGAAATGTTATATAATGTTTTTGTAAAACGTGAAGCCTTAGTATGCATTACACTGTTTCAACAATCAAAGTTGTTATTTCAAATCTTCACGACGACTAATACAATCAAGCACAAATATATTGTTTACTTTTTTGTTATGAGAGTTTTCATGGCAACTAAGCATGAATATTACATATGGAATAAATTTTTCCTGATGAGCATATAGAGACCTTCGACCTGATTAGATTAAGTGTAATATCCCTTCTGTATATTCTATAGTAACGGAGATTTGCGAGTTTGAAATTTTATATAATGTTTTTTCAAAACGTGAGGCCTTAGTATGCAATACACTGTTTCAACAATCAAACTGGTTATTTCAAATCTCCACGACGACGCCTACAATAATGCACAAATAGATTGTTTACTTTATTGTTATGAGAGTTTCCATGGTAACTAAGCATGAATATTACACATGAAATAAATTATTTACTGATGAGCCAATAGAGAACTTCGACCTAATTAGATTTAGTGTAAAATCACTTCTGTATATTCTATAGTAACAGAGATTTGCGAGTTTGAAATTTTATATAATGTTTTGGTAAAACGTGAAGCCTAAGGATGTATTACACTGTTTCAACAATCAAAGTAGTTATTTCAAATCTCCAATTCGACTACTACAATCAAGCACAAATAGATTGTTTACTTTATTGTTATGAGAGTTTTCATGGCAACTAAGCATGAATATTACACATGGATTAAATTTTTTACTGATGAGCCAATAGAGAACTTCGACCTGATTACATTGAGTGTAAAATCGCTTCTGTATCTTCTATAGTAACGGAGATATGCGATTTTGAAATTTTATATAAGGTTTTTTTCAAAACGTGAGTCCTTAGTATGCATTACATTGTTTCAGCAATCAAACTGGTTATTTCTAATCTCCACGACGACGCCTACAATCCTGCACAAATAGATTGTTTACTTTATTGTTATGAGAGTTTCCATGGAAACTAAGCATGAATATTACACATGGATTAAATTTTTTACTGATGAGCCAATAGAGAACTTCGACCTGATTACATTGAGTGTAAAATCGCTTCTGTATCTTCTATAGTAACGGAGATATGCGATTTTGAAATTTTATATAATGTTTTTGTAAAACGTGAAGCCTAAGGATGTATTACATTGTTTAAACAATCAAACTGGTTATTTCAAATCTCCACGACGACTACTACAATGGAGCAAAAATATATTGTTTACTTTTTTGCTATGAGAGTTTCCATGGTAACTAAGCATGAATATTACACATGGATTAAATTTTTCCGGATGAGCCAATAGAGAACTTCGACCTAATTAGATTGAGTGTTAAATTCCTTCTGTATATTCTATAGTAACAGAGATTTGCGAGTTTGAAAATTTATATAATGTTTTTGTAAAACATGAAGCCTAAGGATGTATTAAATTGTTTCAACAATCAAAGTGGTTATTTCAAATCTCCACGACGACGCGACAATCCTGCACAAATAGATTGTTTACTTTATTGTTATGAGAGTTTCCATGGTAACTAAGCATGAATATTACATATGAATTATTTTTTTTCGGATGAGCCTATAGAGAGCTTCGACCTGATTACATTGATGTAAAATCACTTCTGTATCTTATATAGTAACGGAGATATGCGAGTTTGAAATTTTATATAATGTTTTTTGTAAAACGTGAAGCCTAATGATGTATTACATTGTTTCAACAATCAAATAGGTTATTTCAATTCTGCACGACGACGACTACAATCATACACAAATAGATTGTTTGCTTTATTGTTATGAGAGTTTCCATGGTAACTAAGCATGAATATTACACATGGATTAATTTTTTCCTGATGAGCCTATACAGAGCTTCGACCTGATTACTTGAGTGTAAAATCACTTCTGTATCTTCTATAGTAACATAGATATACGAGTTTGAAATTTTATATAAGGTTTTTTTCAAAACGTGAGTCCTTAGTTAGCATTACACTGTTTCAACAATCAAAGTGGTTATTTCAAATCTTCACGACGACTACTACAATCAAGCACAAATAGATTGTTTACTTTTTTGTTATGAGAGTTTCCATGGTAACTAAGCATGAATATTACACGTGGATTAAATTTTTTACTGATGAGCCAAAAGAGAACTTCGACCTGATTACCTTGAGTGTAAAATCGCTTCTGTATCTTCTATAGTAACGGAGATATGCGATTTTGAAATTTTATATAATGTTTTTGTAAAACGTGAAGCTTAAGGATGTATTACATTGTTTAAACAATCAAACTGGTTATTTCAAATCTCCACGACGACTACTACAATGGAGCACAAATATATTGTTTACTTTTTTGTTATGAGAGTTTCCATGGTAACTAAGCATGAATATTACACATGGTTTAAATTGTTTACTGATGAGCCTATAGAGAGCTTCGACCTGATTACATTGAGTGTAAAATCATTTCCGTATCTTATATAGTAACGGAGATATGCGAGTTTGAAATTTTATATAATGTTTTTTGTAAAACGAGAGGCTTTAGTATGCATTACACTGGTTCAACAATCAAACTGGTTATTTGAAATCTCCACGACGACGCCTACAATCCTGCACAAATAGATTGTTTACTTTATTGTTATGAGAGTTTCCATGGTAACTAAGCATGAATATTACATATGAATTATTTTTTTTCGGATGAGCCTATAGAGAGCTTCGACCTGATTACATTGAGTGTAAAATCACTTTTGTATCTTCTTTAGTAAAGGCGATATGCGAGTTTGAAATTTTATATATAATGTTTTTTTTAAAACGAGAGGCTTTAGTATGCATTACACTGGTTCAACAATCAAACTGGTTATTTGAAATCTCCACGACGACGACTACAATCATACACAAATAGATTGTTTGCTTTATTGTTATGAGAGTTTCCATGGTAACTAAGCATAAATATTACACATGGATTAATTTTTTCCTGATGAGCCTATACAGAGCTTCGACCTGATTACGTGAGTGTAAAATCACTTTTGTATCTTCTTTAGTAAAGGCGATATGCGATTTTGAAATTTTATGTAAGGTTTTTTTCAAAACGTGAGTCCTTAGTATGCATTACATTGTTTCAGCAATCAAACTGTTTATTTCTAATCTCCACGACGACGCCTACAATCCTGCACAAATAGATTGTTTACTTTATTGTTATGAGGGTTTCCATGGTAACTAAGCATGAATATTACACATGGATTAAATTTTTTACTGATGAGCCAATAGAGAATTTCGACCTGATTAGATTGAGTGTAAAATCGCTTCTGTATCTTCTATAGTAACGGAGATATGCGATTTTGAAATTTTATATAATATTTTTGTAAAACGTGAAGCCTAAGGATGTATTACATTGTTTAAACAATCAAACTGGTTATTTCAAATCTCCACGACGACTACTACAATGGAGCAAAAATATATTGTTTACTTTTTTGTTATGAGAGTTTCCATGGTAACTAAGCATGAATATTACACATGGATTAAATTTTTCCGGATGAGATTATAGAGAGCTACGACCTGATTACATTGAGTGTAAAATCACTTCTGTATCTTATATAGTAACGCAGATATGCGAGTTTGAAATTTTATATAATGTTTTTGTAAAAGGTGAGGCCTTAGGTTGTATTACATTGTTTGAATAATCAAAGTGATTATTTCAAATCTCTACGACGACTACTACAATCAAGCACAAATAGATTGTTTACTTTATTGTTATGAGAGTTTTTACGGTAACTAAGCATGAATATTACACATGGATTAAATTTTTTACTGATGAGCCAATAGAGAACTTCGACCTGATTACATTGAGTGTAAAATCGCTTCTGTATATTCTATAGTAACGGAGATATGCGATTTTGAAATGTTATATAATGTTTTTGTAAAACGTGAAGCCTATGGATGTATTCCATTGTTTCAACAATCAAAGTGGTTATTTCAAATCTCCACGACGACTACTTCAATGAAGCACAAATAGATTGTTTACTTTATTGTTATGAGAGTGTTCATGGTAACTAAGCATGAATATTACTCATGGATTAAATTTTTCCTGATGAGCCTATAGAGAACTTCGACCTAATTAGATTGAGTGTAAAATCCCTTCTGTATATTCTATAGTAACAGAGATTTGCGAGTTTGAAAATTTATATAATGTTTTTGTAAAACATGAAGCCTAAGGATGTATTACATTGTTTCAACAATCAAAGTGGTTATTTCAAATCTCCACGACGACGCGACAATCCTGCACAAATAGATTGTTTACTTTATTGTTATGAGAGTTTCCATGGTAACTAAGCAAGAATATTACATATGAATTAATTTTTTTCGGATGAGCCTATAGAGAGCTTCGACCTGATTACATTGATGTAAAATCACTTCTGTATCTTATATAGTAACGGAGATATGCGAGTTTGAAATTTTATATAATGTTTTTTGTAAAACGTGAAGCCTAATGATGTATTACATTGTTTCAACAATCAAATAGGTTATTTCAATTCTGCACGACGACGACTACAATCATACACAAATAGATTGTTTGCTTTATTGTTATGAGAGTTTCCATGGTAACTAAGCATGAATATTACACATGGATTAATTTTTTCCTGATGAGCCTATACAGAGCTTCGACCTGATTACTTGAGTGTAAAATCACTTCTGTATCTTCTATAGTAACATAGATATACGAGTTTGAAATTTTATATAAGGTTTTTTTCAAAACGTGAGTCCTTAGTATGCATTACATTGTTTCAACTATCAAACTGGTTGTTTGAAATCTCCACGACGACGCCTACAATCCTGCACAAATAGATTGTTTACTTTATTGTTATGAGAGTTTCCATGGTAACTAAGCATGAATATTACACATGGATTAAATTGTTTATTGATGAGCCTATAGAGAGCTTCGACCTGATTACATTGAGTGTAAAATCATTTCCGTATCTTATATAGTAACGGAGATATGCGAGTTTGAAATTTTATATAATGTTTTTTGTAAAACGAGAGGCTTTAGTATGCATTACACTGGTTCAACAATCAAACTGGTTATTTCAAATCTCCACGACGACGCCTACAATCCTGCACAAATAGATTGTTTACTTTATTGTTATGAGAGTTTCCATGGTAACTAAGCATGAATATTACATATGAATTAATTTTTTTCGGATGAGCCTATAGAGAGCTTCGACCTGATTACATTGATGTAAAATCACTTCTGTATCTTATATAGTAACGGAGATATGCGAGTTTGAAATTTTATATAATGTTTTTGTAAAACGTGAAGCCTAATGATGTATTACATTGTTTCAACAATCAAAGTGGTTATTTCAATTCTGCACGACGACGACTACAATCATACACAAATAGATTGTTTGCTTTATTGTTATGAGAGTTTCCATGGTAACTAAGCATGAATATTACACATGGATTAATTTTTTCCTGATGAGCCTATACAGAGCTTTGACCTGATTACGTGAGTGTAAAATCACTTCTGTATCTTCTATAGTTACATAGATAAACGAGTTTGAAATTTTATATAAGGTTTTTTTCAAAACGTGAGTCCTTAGTATGCATTACATTGTTTCAACAATCAAACTGGTTATTTGAAATCTCCACGACGACGCCTACAATCCTGCACAAATAGATTTTTTACTTTATTGTTATGAGATATTCCATGGTAACTAAGCATGAATATTACACATGGATTAAATTTTTCCGGATGAGATTATAGAGAGCTTCGACCTGATTACATTGAGTGTAAAATCACTTCTGTATCTTATATAGTAACGCAGATATGCGATTTTGAAATTTTATATAATGTTTTTGTAAAAGTTGAGGCCTTAGGTTGTATTACATTGTTTGAATAATCAAAGTGATTATTTCAAATCTCTACGACTACTACTACAATCAAGCACAAATAAATTGTTTACTTTATTGTTATGAGAGTTTTCATGGTAACTAAGCATGAATATTACACATGGATTAAATTTTTCCTGATGAGCCTATAGACAGCTTCGACCTGATTACATTGAGTGTAAAATCACTTTTGTATCTTCTTTAGTAAAGGCGATATGCGAGTTTGAAATTTTATATAATGTTTTTGTAAAACGTGAAGCCTTAGTATGCATTACACTGTTTCAACAATCAAAGTTGTTATTTCAAATCTTCACGACGACTACTACAATCAAGCACAAATATATTGTTTACTTTTTTGTTATGAGAGTTTTCATGGCAACTAAGCATGAATATTACATATGGAATAAATTTTTCCTGATGAGCATATAGAGACCTTCGACCTGATTAGATTAAGTGTAAAATCCCTTCTGTATATTCTATAGTAACGGAGATTTGCGAGTTTGAAATTTTATATAATGTTTTTTCAAAACGTGAGGCCTTAGTATGCAATACACTGTTTCAACAATCAAACTGGTTATTTCAAATCTCCACGACGACGCCTACAATAATGCACAAATAGATTGTTTACTTTATTGTTATGAGAGTTTCCATGGTAACTAAGCATGAATATTACACATGAAATAAATTATTTACTGATGAGCCAATAGAGAACTTCGACCTAATTAGATTTAGTGTAAAATCACTTCTGTATATTCTATAGTAACAGAGATTTGCGAGTTTGAAATTTTATATAATGTTTTGGTAAAACGTGAAGCCTAAGGATGTATTACACTGTTTCAACAATCAAAGTAGTTATTTCAAATCTCCAATTCGACTACTACAATCAAGCACAAATAGATTGTTTACTTTATTGTTATGAGAGTTTTCATGGCAACTAAGCATGAATATTACACATGGATTAAATTTTTTACTGATGAGCCAATAGAGAACTTCGACCTGATTACATTGAGTGTAAAATCGCTTCTGTATCTTCTATAGTAACGGAGATATGCGATTTTGAAATTTTATATAAGGTTTTTTTCAAAACGTGAGTCCTTAGTATGCATTACATTGTTTCAGCAATCAAACTGGTTATTTCTAATCTCCACGACCACGCCTACAATCCTGCACAAATAGATTGTTTACTTTATTGTTATGAGAGTTTCCATGGAAACTAAGCATGAATATTACACATGGATTAAATTTTTTACTGATGAGCCAATAGAGAACTTCGACCTGATTACATTGAGTGTAAAATCGCTTCTGTATCTTCTATAGTAACTTAGATATGCGATTTTGAAATTTTATATAATGTTTTTGTAAAACGTGAAGCCTAAGGATGTATTACATTGTTTAAACAATCAAACTGGTTATTTCAAATCTCCACGACGACTACTACAATGGAGCAAAAATATATTGTTTACTTTTTTGTTATGAGAGTTTCCATGGTAACTAAGCATGAATATTACACATGGATTAAATTTTTCCTGATGAGCCAATAGAGAACTTCGACCTAATTAGATTGAGTGTAAAATCCCTTCTGCATATATTCTATAGTAACAGAGATTTGCGTGTTTGAAAATTTATATAATGTTTTTGTAAAACATGAAGCCTAAGGATGTATTACATTGTTTCAACAATCAAAGTGGTTATTTCAAATCTCCACGACGACGCGACAATCCTGCACAAATAGATTGTTTACTTTATTGTTATGAGAGTTTCCATGGTAACTAAGCATGAATATTACATATGAATTAATTTTTTTCGGATGAGCCTATAGAGAGCTTCGACCTGATTACATTGATGTAAAATCACTTCTGTATCTTATATAGTAACGGAGATATGCGAGTTTGAAATTTTATATAATGTTTTTTGTAAAACGTGAAGCCTAATGATGTATTACATTGTTTCAACAATCAAATAGGTTATTTCAATTCTGCACGACGACGACTACAATCATACACAAATAGATTGTTTGCTTTATTGTTATGAGAGTTTCCATGGTAACTAAGCATGAATATTACACATGGATTAATTTTTTCCTGATGAGCCTATACAGAGCTTCGACCTGATTACTTGAGTGTAAAATCACTTCTGTATCTTCTATAGTAACATAGATATACGAGTTTGAAATTTTATATAAGGTTTTTTTCAAAACGTGAGTCCTTAGTATGCATTACATTGTTTCAACTATCAAACTGGTTATTTGAAATCTCCACGACGACGCCTACAATCCTGCACAAATAGATTGTTTACTTTATTGTTATGAGAGTTTCCATGGTAACTAAGCATGAATATTACATATGAATTATTTTTTTTCGGATGAGCCTATAGAGAGCTTCGACCTGATTACATTGAGTGTAAAATCACTTTTGTATCTTCTTTAGTAAAGGCGATATGCGAGTTTGAAATTTTATATAATGTTTTTTGTAAAACGAGAGGCTTTAATATGCATTACACTGGTTCAACAATCAAACTGGTTATTTGAAATCTCCACGACGACGACTACAATCATACACAAATAGATTGTTTGCTTTATTGTTATGAGAGTTTCCATGGTAACTAAGCATAAATATTACACATGGATTAATTTTTTCCTGATGAGCCTATACAGAGCTTCGACCTGATTACGTGAGTGTAAAATCACTTTTGTATCTTCTTTAGTAAAGGCGATATGCGATTTTGAAATTTTATGTAAGGTTTTTTTCAAAACGTGAGTCCTTAGTATGCATTACATTGTTTCAGCAATCAAACTGTTTATTTCTAATCTCCACGACGACGCCTACAATCCTGCACAAATAGATTGTTTACTTTATTGTTATGAGGGTTTCCATGGTAACTAAGCATGAATATTACACATGGATTAAATTTTTTACTGATGAGCCAATAGAGAATTTCGACCTGATTAGATTGAGTGTAAAATCGCTTCTGTATCTTCTATAGTAACGGAGATATGCGATTTTGAAATTTTATATAATGTTTTTGTAAAACGTGAAGCCTAAGGATGTATTACATTGTTTAAACAATCAAACTGGTTATTTCAAATCTCCACGACGACTACTACAATGGAGCAAAAATATATTGTTTACTTTTTTGTTATGAGAGTTTCCATGGTAACTAAGCATGAATATTACACATGGATTAAATTTTTCCGGATGAGATTATAGAGAGCTACGACCTGATTACATTGAGTGTAAAATCACTTCTGTATCTTATATAGTAACGCAGATATGCGAGTTTGAAATTTTATATAATGTTTTTGTAAAAGGTGAGGCCTTAGGTTGTATTACATTGTTTGAATAATCAAAGTGATTATTTCAAATCTCTACGACGACTACTACAATCAAGCACAAATAGATTGTTTACTTTATTGTTATGAGAGTTTTTACGGTAACTAAGCATGAATATTACACATGGATTAAATTTTTTACTGATGAGCCAATAGAGAACTTCGACCTGATTACATTGAGTGTAAAATCGCTTCTGTATATTCTATAGTAACGGAGATATGCGAGTTTGAAATGTTATATAATGTTTTTGTAAAACGTGAAGCCTTAGTATGCATTACACTGTTTCAACAATCAAAGTTGTTATTTCAAATCTTCACGACGACTACTACAATCAAGCACAAATATATTGTTTACTTTTTTGTTATGAGAGTTTTCATGGCAACTAAGCATGAATATTACATATGGAATAAATTTTTCCTGATGAGCATATAGAGACCTTCGACCTGATTAGATTAAGTGTAAAATCCCTTCTGTATATTCTATAGTAACGGAGATTTGCGAGTTTGAAATTTTATATAATGTTTTTTCAAAACGTGAGGCCTTAGTATGCAATACACTGTTTCAACAATCAAACTGGTTATTTCAAATCTCCACGACGACGCCTACAATAATGCACAAATAGATTGTTTACTTTATTGTTATGAGAGTTTCCATGGTAACTAAGCATGAATATTACACATGAAATAAATTATTTACTGATGAGCCAATAGAGAACTTCGACCTAATTAGATTTAGTGTAAAATCACTTCTGTATATTCTATAGTAACAGAGATTTGCGAGTTTGAAATTTTATATAATGTTTTGGTAAAACGTGAAGCCTAAGGATGTATTACACTGTTTCAACAATCAAAGTAGTTATTTCAAATCTCCAATTCGACTACTACAATCAAGCACAAATAGATTGTTTACTTTATTGTTATGAGAGTTTTCATGGCAACTAAGCATGAATATTACACATGGATTAAATTTTTTACTGATGAGCCAATAGAGAACTTCGACCTGATTACATTGAGTGTAAAATCGCTTCTGTATCTTCTATAGTAACGGAGATATGCGATTTTGAAATTTTATATAAGGTTTTTTTCAAAACGTGAGTCCTTAGTATGCATTACATTGTTTCAGCAATCAAACTGGTTATTTCTAATCTCCACGACGACGCCTACAATCCTGCACAAATAGATTGTTTACTTTATTGTTATGAGAGTTTCCATGGAAACTAAGCATGAATATTACACATGGATTAAATTTTTTACTGATGAGCCAATAGAGAACTTCGACCTGATTACATTGAGTGTAAAATCGCTTCTGTATCTTCTATAGTAACGGAGATATGCGATTTTGAAATTTTATATAATGTTTTTGTAAAACGTGAAGCCTAAGGATGTATTACATTGTTTAAACAATCAAACTGGTTATTTCAAATCTCCACGACGACTACTACAATGGAGCAAAAATATATTGTTTACTTTTTTGCTATGAGAGTTTCCATGGTAACTAAGCATGAATATTACACATGGATTAAATTTTTCCGGATGAGCCAATAGAGAACTTCGACCTAATTAGATTGAGTGTTAAATTCCTTCTGTATATTCTATAGTAACAGAGATTTGCGAGTTTGAAAATTTATATAATGTTTTTGTAAAACATGAAGCCTAAGGATGTATTAAATTGTTTCAACAATCAAAGTGGTTATTTCAAATCTCCACGACGACGCGACAATCCTGCACAAATAGATTGTTTACTTTATTGTTATGAGAGTTTCCATGGTAACTAAGCATGAATATTACATATGAATTAATTTTTTTCGGATGAGCCTATAGAGAGCTTCGACCTGATTACATTGATGTAAAATCACTTCTGTATCTTATATAGTAACGGAGATATGCGAGTTTGAAATTTTATATAATGTTTTTTGTAAAACGTGAAGCCTAATGATGTATTACATTGTTTCAACAATCAAATAGGTTATTTCAATTCTGCACGACGACGACTACAATCATACACAAATAGATTGTTTGCTTTATTGTTATGAGAGTTTCCATGGTAACTAAGCATGAATATTACACATGGATTAATTTTTTCCTGATGAGCCTATACAGAGCTTCGACCTGATTACTTGAGTGTAAAATCACTTCTGTATCTTCTATAGTAACATAGATATACGAGTTTGAAATTTTATATAAGGTTTTTTTCAAAACGTGAGTCCTTAGTATGCATTACACTGTTTCAACAATCAAAGTGGTTATTTCAAATCTTCACGACGACTACTACAATCAAGCACAAATAGATTGTTTACTTTTTTGTTATGAGAGTTTCCATGGTAACTAAGCATGAATATTACACGTGGATTAAATTTTTTACTGATGAGCCAAAAGAGAACTTCGACCTGATTACCTTGAGTGTAAAATCGCTTCTGTATCTTCTATAGTAACGGAGATATGCGATTTTGAAATTTTATATAATGTTTTTGTAAAACGTGAAGCTTAAGGATGTATTACATTGTTTAAACAATCAAACTGGTTATTTCAAATCTCCACGACGACTACTACAATGGAGCACAAATATATTGTTTACTTTTTTGTTATGAGAGTTTCCATGGTAACTAAGCATGAATATTACACATGGTTTAAATTGTTTACTGATGAGCCTATAGAGAGCTTCGACCTGATTACATTGAGTGTAAAATCATTTCCGTATCTTATATAGTAACGGAGATATGCGAGTTTGAAATTTTATATAATGTTTTTTGTAAAACGAGAGGCTTTAGTATGCATTACACTGGTTCAACAATCAAACTGGTTATTTGAAATCTCCACGACGACGCCTACAATCCTGCACAAATAGATTGTTTACTTTATTGTTATGAGAGTTTCCATGGTAACTAAGCATGAATATTACATATGAATTATTTTTTTTCGGATGAGCCTATAGAGAGCTTCGACCTGATTACATTGAGTGTAAAATCACTTTTGTATCTTCTTTAGTAAAGGCGATATGCGAGTTTGAAATTTTATATATAATGTTTTTTTTAAAACGAGAGGCTTTAGTATGCATTACACTGGTTCAACAATCAAACTGGTTATTTGAAATCTCCACGACGACGACTACAATCATACACAAATAGATTGTTTGCTTTATTGTTATGAGAGTTTCCATGGTAACTAAGCATAAATATTACACATGGATTAATTTTTTCCTGATGAGCCTATACAGAGCTTCGACCTGATTACGTGAGTGTAAAATCACTTTTGTATCTTCTTTAGTAAAGGCGATATGCGATTTTGAAATTTTATGTAAGGTTTTTTTCAAAACGTGAGTCCTTAGTATGCATTACATTGTTTCAGCAATCAAACTGTTTATTTCTAATCTCCACGACGACGCCTACAATCCTGCACAAATAGATTGTTTACTTTATTGTTATGAGGGTTTCCATGGTAACTAAGCATGAATATTACACATGGATTAAATTTTTTACTGATGAGCCAATAGAGAATTTCGACCTGATTAGATTGAGTGTAAAATCGCTTCTGTATCTTCTATAGTAACGGAGATATGCGATTTTGAAATTTTATATAATATTTTTGTAAAACGTGAAGCCTAAGGATGTATTACATTGTTTAAACAATCAAACTGGTTATTTCAAATCTCCACGACGACTACTACAATGGAGCAAAAATATATTGTTTACTTTTTTGTTATGAGAGTTTCCATGGTAACTAAGCATGAATATTACACATGGATTAAATTTTTCCGGATGAGATTATAGAGAGCTACGACCTGATTACATTGAGTGTAAAATCACTTCTGTATCTTATATAGTAACGCAGATATGCGAGTTTGAAATTTTATATAATGTTTTTGTAAAAGGTGAGGCCTTAGGTTGTATTACATTGTTTGAATAATCAAAGTGATTATTTCAAATCTCTACGACGACTACTACAATCAAGCACAAATAGATTGTTTACTTTATTGTTATGAGAGTTTTTACGGTAACTAAGCATGAATATTACACATGGATTAAATTTTTTACTGATGAGCCAATAGAGAACTTCGACCTGATTACATTGAGTGTAAAATCGCTTCTGTATATTCTATAGTAACGGAGATATGCGATTTTGAAATGTTATATAATGTTTTTGTAAAACGTGAAGCCTATGGATGTATTCCATTGTTTCAACAATCAAAGTGGTTATTTCAAATCTCCACGACGACTACTTCAATGAAGCACAAATAGATTGTTTACTTTATTGTTATGAGAGTGTTCATGGTAACTAAGCATGAATATTACTCATGGATTAAATTTTTCCTGATGAGCCTATAGAGAACTTCGACCTAATTAGATTGAGTGTAAAATCCCTTCTGTATATTCTATAGTAACAGAGATTTGCGAGTTTGAAAATTTATATAATGTTTTTGTAAAACATGAAGCCTAAGGATGTATTACATTGTTTCAACAATCAAAGTGGTTATTTCAAATCTCCACGACGACGCGACAATCCTGCACAAATAGATTGTTTACTTTATTGTTATGAGAGTTTCCATGGTAACTAAGCAAGAATATTACATATGAATTAATTTTTTTCGGATGAGCCTATAGAGAGCTTCGACCTGATTACATTGATGTAAAATCACTTCTGTATCTTATATAGTAACGGAGATATGCGAGTTTGAAATTTTATATAATGTTTTTTGTAAAACGTGAAGCCTAATGATGTATTACATTGTTTCAACAATCAAATAGGTTATTTCAATTCTGCACGACGACGACTACAATCATACACAAATAGATTGTTTGCTTTATTGTTATGAGAGTTTCCATGGTAACTAAGCATGAATATTACACATGGATTAATTTTTTCCTGATGAGCCTATACAGAGCTTCGACCTGATTACTTGAGTGTAAAATCACTTCTGTATCTTCTATAGTAACATAGATATACGAGTTTGAAATTTTATATAAGGTTTTTTTCAAAACGTGAGTCCTTAGTATGCATTACATTGTTTCAACTATCAAACTGGTTGTTTGAAATCTCCACGACGACGCCTACAATCCTGCACAAATAGATTGTTTACTTTATTGTTATGAGAGTTTCCATGGTAACTAAGCATGAATATTACACATGGATTAAATTGTTTATTGATGAGCCTATAGAGAGCTTCGACCTGATTACATTGAGTGTAAAATCATTTCCGTATCTTATATAGTAACGGAGATATGCGAGTTTGAAATTTTATATAATGTTTTTTGTAAAACGAGAGGCTTTAGTATGCATTACACTGGTTCAACAATCAAACTGGTTATTTCAAATCTCCACGACGACGCCTACAATCCTGCACAAATAGATTGTTTACTTTATTGTTATGAGAGTTTCCATGGTAACTAAGCATGAATATTACATATGAATTAATTTTTTTCGGATGAGCCTATAGAGAGCTTCGACCTGATTACATTGATGTAAAATCACTTCTGTATCTTATATAGTAACGGAGATATGCGAGTTTGAAATTTTATATAATGTTTTTGTAAAACGTGAAGCCTAATGATGTATTACATTGTTTCAACAATCAAAGTGGTTATTTCAATTCTGCACGACGACGACTACAATCATACACAAATAGATTGTTTGCTTTATTGTTATGAGAGTTTCCATGGTAACTAAGCATGAATATTACACATGGATTAATTTTTTCCTGATGAGCCTATACAGAGCTTTGACCTGATTACGTGAGTGTAAAATCACTTCTGTATCTTCTATAGTTACATAGATAAACGAGTTTGAAATTTTATATAAGGTTTTTTTCAAAACGTGAGTCCTTAGTATGCATTACATTGTTTCAACAATCAAACTGGTTATTTGAAATCTCCACGACGACGCCTACAATCCTGCACAAATAGATTTTTTACTTTATTGTTATGAGATATTCCATGGTAACTAAGCATGAATATTACACATGGATTAAATTTTTCCGGATGAGATTATAGAGAGCTTCGACCTGATTACATTGAGTGTAAAATCACTTCTGTATCTTATATAGTAACGCAGATATGCGATTTTGAAATTTTATATAATGTTTTTGTAAAAGTTGAGGCCTTAGGTTG
This sequence comes from Lepisma saccharinum, assembly GCF_977018435.1. Classification (NCBI taxonomy): domain Eukaryota; kingdom Metazoa; phylum Arthropoda; class Insecta; order Zygentoma; family Lepismatidae; genus Lepisma; species Lepisma saccharinum. The sequence continues at coordinate 5,343,359 of NW_028142899.1, read as the reverse complement.
TATTACATTGTTTGAATAATCAAAGTGATTATTTCAAATCTCTACGACTACTACTACAATCAAGCACAAATAAATTGTTTACTTTATTGTTATGAGAGTTTTCATGGTAACTAAGCATGAATATTACACATGGATTAAATTTTTCCTGATGAGCCTATAGACAGCTTCGACCTGATTACATTGAGTGTAAAATCACTTTTGTATCTTCTTTAGTAAAGGCGATATGCGAGTTTGAAATTTTATATAATGTTTTTGTAAAACGTGAAGCCTTAGTATGCATTACACTGTTTCAACAATCAAAGTTGTTATTTCAAATCTTCACGACGACTACTACAATCAAGCACAAATATATTGTTTACTTTTTTGTTATGAGAGTTTTCATGGCAACTAAGCATGAATATTACATATGGAATAAATTTTTCCTGATGAGCATATAGAGACCTTCGACCTGATTAGATTAAGTGTAAAATCCCTTCTGTATATTCTATAGTAACGGAGATTTGCGAGTTTGAAATTTTATATAATGTTTTTTCAAAACGTGAGGCCTTAGTATGCAATACACTGTTTCAACAATCAAACTGGTTATTTCAAATCTCCACGACGACGCCTACAATAATGCACAAATAGATTGTTTACTTTATTGTTATGAGAGTTTCCATGGTAACTAAGCATGAATATTACACATGAAATAAATTATTTACTGATGAGCCAATAGAGAACTTCGACCTAATTAGATTTAGTGTAAAATCACTTCTGTATATTCTATAGTAACAGAGATTTGCGAGTTTGAAATTTTATATAATGTTTTGGTAAAACGTGAAGCCTAAGGATGTATTACACTGTTTCAACAATCAAAGTAGTTATTTCAAATCTCCAATTCGACTACTACAATCAAGCACAAATAGATTGTTTACTTTATTGTTATGAGAGTTTTCATGGCAACTAAGCATGAATATTACACATGGATTAAATTTTTTACTGATGAGCCAATAGAGAACTTCGACCTGATTACATTGAGTGTAAAATCGCTTCTGTATCTTCTATAGTAACGGAGATATGCGATTTTGAAATTTTATATAAGGTTTTTTTCAAAACGTGAGTCCTTAGTATGCATTACATTGTTTCAGCAATCAAACTGGTTATTTCTAATCTCCACGACGACGCCTACAATCCTGCACAAATAGATTGTTTACTTTATTGTTATGAGAGTTTCCATGGAAACTAAGCATGAATATTACACATGGATTAAATTTTTTACTGATGAGCCAATAGAGAACTTCGACCTGATTACATTGAGTGTAAAATCGCTTCTGTATCTTCTATAGTAACTTAGATATGCGATTTTGAAATTTTATATAATGTTTTTGTAAAACGTGAAGCCTAAGGATGTATTACATTGTTTAAACAATCAAACTGGTTATTTCAAATCTCCACGACGACTACTACAATGGAGCAAAAATATATTGTTTACTTTTTTGTTATGAGAGTTTCCATGGTAACTAAGCATGAATATTACACATGGATTAAATTTTTCCTGATGAGCCAATAGAGAACTTCGACCTAATTAGATTGAGTGTAAAATCCCTTCTGTATATTCTATAGTAACAGAGATTTGCGTGTTTGAAAATTTATATAATGTTTTTGTAAAACATGAAGCCTAAGGATGTATTACATTGTTTCAACAATCAAAGTGGTTATTTCAAATCTCCACGACGACGCGACAATCCTGCACAAATAGATTGTTTACTTTATTGTTATGAGAGTTTCCATGGTAACTAAGCATGAATATTACATATGAATTAATTTTTTTCGGATGAGCCTATAGAGAGCTTCGACCTGATTACATTGATGTAAAATCACTTCTGTATCTTATATAGTAACGGAGATATGCGAGTTTGAAATTTTATATAATGTTTTTTTTTAAAACGTGAAGCCTAATGATGTATTACATTGTTTCAACAATCAAATAGGTTATTTCAATTCTGCACGACGACGACTACAATCATACACAAATAGATTGTTTGCTTTATTGTTATGAGAGTTTCCATGGTAACTAAGCATGAATATTACACATGGATTAATTTTTTCCTGATGAGCCTATACAGAGCTTCGACCTGATTACTTGAGTGTAAAATCACTTCTGTATCTTCTATAGTAACATAGATATACGAGTTTGAAATTTTATATAAGGTTTTTTTCAAAACGTGAGTCCTTAGTATGCATTACATTGTTTCAACTATCAAACTGGTTATTTGAAATCTCCACGACGACGCCTACAATCCTGCACAAATAGATTGTTTACTTTATTGTTATGAGAGTTTCCATGGTAACTAAGCATGAATATTACACATGGATTAAGTTGTTTACTGATGAGCCTATAGAGAGCTTCGACCTGATTACATTGAGTGTAAAATCATTTCCGTATCTTATATAGTAACGGAGATATGCGAGTTTGAAATTTTATATAATGTTTTTTGTAAAACGAGAGGCTGATGTATGCATTACACTGGTTCAACAATCAAACTGTTTATTTCAAATCTCCACGACGACGCCTACAATCCTGCACAAATAGATTGTTTACTTTATTGTTATGAGAGTTTCCATGGTAACTAAGCATGAATATTACATATGAATTAATTTTTTTCGGATGAGCCTATAGAGAGCTTCGACCTGATTACATTGATGTAAAATCACTTCTGTATCTTATATAGTAACGGAGATATGCGAGTTTGAAATTTTATATAATGTTTTTGTAAAACGTGAAGCCTAATGATGTATTACATTGTTTCAACAATCAAAGTGGTTATTTCAATTCTGCACGACGACGACTACAATCATACACAAATAGATTGTTTGCTTTATTGTTATGAGAGTTTCCATGGTAACTAAGCATGAATATTACACATGGATTAATTTTTTCCTGATGAGCCTATACAGAGCTTTGACCTGATTACGTGAGTGTAAAATCACTTCTGTATCTTCTATAGTTACATAGATATACGAGTTTGAAATTTTATATAAGGTTTTTTTCAAAACGTGAGTCCTTAGTATGCATTACATTGTTTCAACAATCAAACTGGTTATTTGAAATCTCCACGACGACGCCTACAATCCTGCACAAATAGATTGTTTACTTTATTGTTATGAGATATTCCATGGTAACTAAGCATGAATATTACACATGGATTAAATTTTTCCGGATGAGATTATAGAGAGCTTCGACCTGATTACATTGAGTGTAAAATCACTTCTGTATCTTATATAGTAACGCAGATATGCGATTTTGAAATTTTATATAATGTTTTTGTAAAAGTTGAGGCCTTAGGTTGTATTACATTGTTTGAATAATCAAAGTGATTATTTCAAATCTCTACGACTACTACTACAATCAAGCACAAATAGATTGTTTACTTTATTGTTATGAGAGTTTTCATGGTAACTAAGCATGAATATTACACATGGATTAAATTTTTCCTGATGAGCCTATAGACAGCTTCGACCTGATTACATTGAGTGTAAAATCACTTTTGTATCTTCTTTAGTAAAGGCGATATGCGAGTTTGAAATTTTATATAATGTTTTTGTAAAACGTGAAGCCTTAGTATGCATTACACTGTTTCAACAATCAAAGTAGTTATTTCAAATCTCCAATTCGACTACTACAATCAAGCACAAATAGATTGTTTACTTTATTGTTATGAGAGTTTTCATGGCAACTAAGCATGAATATTACACATGGATTAAATTTTTTACTGATGAGCCAATAGAGAACTTCGACCTGATTACATTGAGTGTAAAATCGCTTCTGTATCTTCTATAGTAACGGAGATATGCGATTTTGAAATTTTATATAAGGTTTTTTTCAAAACGTGAGTCCTTAGTATGCATTACATTGTTTCAGCAATCAAACTGGTTATTTCTAATCTCCACGACGACGCCTACAATCCTGCACAAATAGATTGTTTACTTTATTGTTATGAGAGTTTCCATGGAAACTAAGCATGAATATTACACATGGATTAAATTTTTTACTGATGAGCCAATAGAGAACTTCGACCTGATTACATTGAGTGTAAAATCGCTTCTGTATCTTCTATAGTAACGGAGATATGCGATTTTGAAATTTTATATAATGTTTTTGTAAAACGTGAAGCCTAAGGATGTATTACATTGTTTAAACAATCAAACTGGTTATTTCAAATCTCCACGACGACTACTACAATGGAGCAAAAATATATTGTTTACTTTTTTGTTATGAGAGTTTCCATGGTAACTAAGCATGAATATTACACATGGATTAAATTTTTTACTGATGAGCCAATAGAGAACTTCGACCTGATTACATTGAGTGTAAAATCGCTTCTGTATATTTTATAGTAACGGAGATATGCGATTTTGAAATGTTATATAATGTTTTTGTAAAACGTGAAGCCTATGGATGTATTCCATTGTTTCAACAATCAAAGTGGTTATTTCAAATCTCCACGACGACTACTACAATGAAGCACAAATATATTGTTTACTTTTTTGTTATGAGAGTGTTCATTGTAACTAAGCATGAATATTACTCATGGATTATTTTTTCCTGATGAGCCTATAGAGAGCTTCGACCTGATTACATTGAGTGTAAAATCATTTCCGTATCTTATATAGTAACGGAGATATGCGAGTTTGAAATTTTATATAATGTTTTTTGTAAAACGAGAGGCTTTAGTATGCAATTGTAATATAATTAAGCCTTGTTTCCATATTAAATCCAATAAGTAGCTGACCAAGGCAGTTTATTAAGATAAAAACACTTAACACGTAACGTTTCGACCCTGTATCAGGGTCTTCCTCAGACGAAGAACTAAACTAAAATGATGAAATATGCTATACACAGAAAGATTACATACACATAGCAGGGTCACAAGACACACAACAACAAATCAAGTTGACAGTCCTTATCTAGGAAGATTTCTCCAAAGGAATTAAACATATCACCTCCTGACAGTTGTTGACTAATTGGTCTACTACACTGACAGGTGATTGGCAGGTCAAGATTAGCAAGAGTCTAGAACCACCTGCTTACCAACCCCCACCCCTCCTGCCTTTTTGGTTATGGATGAATACCTCCTCCTCTGGTCTTCTTCTTTTCTCTTCTTTCTTCCTTCTTCATACTTCTTTTTTCTTCATTCCTTTTCTTCATCCTTTCAACTTTCTCTAACACACTCTTCCATTCCTTGTTTAGCTTGAGTCCTCCATTCCAATTCATAATGTCTTCTCCTTTCTTTTCTATTTCTTTGGCCTCCTTCCATTTTCTCACTAGTTCTCTCTTCTCTTTTCCTATTCGCCTAGCCGAATCCCATTCAACTTCATGCCCTGTTTCTCTAGTGTGTTTGAATATGGCATTCCTGTCTCTCTTCAATCTCACATCATCCATGTGTTGCTTTAACCTGTCCTTAAGTCTCTTCTTCGTTTCCCCTATATATACACTTTCACATCCTCTGCACTTCACCTCGTAGATAACCCCTTCCTCTTCTTCCTCTCTCTTTTCTTCCTTCTTCTTGCTGGCTATACTTAAAATAGTGCGTCCTCCCTTCCTGTAAGTTCTTATACCCACTTTCCTCAACACTTTGCATATCTTCTCTGTGGCATCGCCCATACTTCTTATTCCAAACCATCTCTCTTTTTCTTTTTCTTCCTTCTCTTCCAGTCCTCTCTCTTTTATCTCTTTCCTTCTTCTGTTGATGTTATGTCTGTCTTTCTTTTCATAGCCATTCTCTTCTAGTTGTTCCCACAGTTGTTCTTGGTTTCTTCTTCCCCTTTCTCTGTGCATATCTTCTTTATTCGGTCTTCCATATTCCTTATAAAATTACGTTTAGTTCCATCACCCACATCACTTCTTTTGTGGCAGAACACTCCTGCCGAACACTTCTTTTGATACCATGTAGCCATAATCCCCGTTCCTCTCTTCTTTTTCATCTCAATATCCAAGAAATTTAATGTTCCTTCCTGTTACGTTTCGAGCTCATGGACTATCCCTGCTTTCTCATCTTCTACATCTTTAACAAGCTTACTCAGCTGCCTTTTTGTTCCCTTCCATATGCCAAAACAATCGTCCACATATCTACAAAACAGACTTAACTTATCTCCTCCTTTCACTATCACTTCCTTCTCCCATTCATTCATAACTAATTCCGCCAGCACAGGGCTCAAGCAAGATCCTATATTCAGACCTTCACTAATCCTGATGATTTTACTCCCCACTCTGCTGTAGCCATTGTCCCAAATGGTTTCCAGCGCTTGTACCACTCTCTCACTATCCCATTCTCCTATAATGCTTTTCCCCACTTTCTTCCTCACTATATCCACTACGTGTCCCCTTTTGATGCTTGGGAACATGCTTCTCACGTCTAGGCTAAACATTGTGATTTTATCCCCAGACTCCTTCAGACCTTTTATAAGGTCCACCACCTGCTCACTGTTTTTCACGGCTCTGCTTTCTTGTTCTATCACTAACACTTCAATTACCTTTTTTAACTTCTTCTCCAATGGTTCCAAAATATTGTCCCTGCAATTCATCACTGGTCACAACTTTATCTCTGCTTTATGTATTTTGGGAAAGCCTTTTAAACAGGGCAGTCTTCCTGCCTCCTTCGTGAGCTTTTTAAACCCCCTCCTTCCACAATCTTTTATGATCTTTTCTCTAATATTGCGTTCCTCTTCCATTCCACAAATCTCCTCATACGTGTCCCCTTTCAGGTCTTCAAACTTCTTCTCGTACCATTCTTTTTCCATCACGACTGTGGCCCCTCCCTTATCTGCCTGTTCTACCACCACATCGTTCCTTGTCTTGATTCTTTTCATACCCTCCCTTTCCTTCTGGCTCAAATTATCTAATCTTCTCTGTTTGTCCATTTCTTTCTTCAAAATGGCTGCTGTTCTTCTTCTAATCTTATCCCTTTCTGCCTCTTCTTCAATATGTAGCACCGCTTTCCTCAATATCATATACAATCTCTTCATAGTTCACATTTCTCTCCATCACTTTGAAACCTCGGCCTAATTTCAAAAAAGCTTCCTCTTCTTCTGATATTTGAACATCTCCGATTATAACCACTCTTCTCCTGCCCTCTTCACCCTCTTCCTCTTCCCTTCTTTCCTCTTTCCATCCCAGTCTTTCTCCTTTCTTCTTCATCTTCAGTTTCACCTTCTCTCTAAAGTTCTCTTGCCAGCTTCTCATTTCATGGAATGTGAATTCTCTAGTAAAAATGGTGAGTCCATCTTCTATGGTTTCTTCTTCGGCAGGAGTGTTCTGCCACAAAAGAAGTGATGTGGGTGATGGAACTAAACGTAATTTTATAAGGAATATGGAAGACCGAATAAAGAAGATATGCACAGAGAAAGGGGAAGAAGAAACCAAGAACAACTGTGGGAACAACTAGAAGAGAATGGCTATGAAAAGAAAGACAGACATAACATCAACAGAAGAAGGAAAGAGATAAAAGAGAGAGGACTGGAAGAGAAGGAAGAAAAAGAAAAAGAGAGATGGTTTGGAATAAGAAGTATGGGCGATGCCACAGAGAAGATATGCAAAGTGCTGAGGAAAGTGGGTATAAGAACTTACAGGAAGGGAGGACGCACTATTTTAAGTATAGCCAGCAAGAAGAAGGAAGAAAAGAGAGAGGAAGAAGAGGAAGGGGTTATCTACGAGGTGAAGTGCAGAGGATGTGAAAGTGTATATATAGGGGAAACGAAGAAGAGACTTAAAGACAGGTTAAAGCAACACATGGATGATGTGAGATTGAAGAGAGACAGGAATGCCATATTCAAACACACTAGAGAAACAGGGCATGAAGTTGAATGGGATTCGGCTAGGCGAATAGGAAAAGAGAAGAGAGAACTAGTGAGAAAATGGAAGGAGGCCAAAGAAATAGAAAAGAAAGGAGAAGACATCATGAATTGGAATGGAGGACTCAAGCTAAACAAGGAATGGAAGAGTGTGTTAGAGAAAGTTGAAAGGATGAAGAAAAGGAATGAAGAAAAAAGAAGTATGAAGAAGGAAGAAAGAAGAGAAAAGAAGAAGACCAGAGGAGGAGGTATTTATCCATAACCAAAAAGGCAGGAGGGGTGGGGGTTGGTAAGCAGGTGGTTCTAGACTCTTGCTAATCTTGACCTGCCAATCACCTGTCAGTGTAGTAGACCAATTAGTCAACAACTGTCAGGAGGTGATATGTTTAATTCCTTTGGAGAAATCTTCCTAGATAAGGACTGTCAACTTGATTTGTTGTTGTGTGTCTTGTGACCCTGCTATGTGTATGTAATCTTTCTGTGTATAGCATATTTCATCATTTTAGTTTAGTTCTTCGTCTGAGGAAGACCCTGATACAGGGTCGAAACGTTACGTGTTAAGTGTTTTTATCTTAATAAACTGCCTTGGTCAGCTACTTATTGGTTTTAGTATGCATTACACTGGTTCAACAATCAAACTGGTTATTTCAAATCTCCACGACGACGCCTACAATCCTGCACAAATAGATTGTTTACTTTATTGTTATGAGAGTTTCCATGGTAACAAGGAATGAATATTACATATGAATTAAATTTTTCCTGATGAGCCAATAGAGAACTTCGACCTGATTACATCGAGTGTAAAATCACTTCTGTATCTTCTATAGTAACGGAGATATGCGAGTTTGAAATTTTATATAATGTTTTTGTAAAACGTGAAGCCTAAGGATGTATTATATTGTTTCAACAATCAAAGTGGTTATTTCAAATCTCCACGACGACTACTACAATGGAGCAAAAATATATTGTTTACTTTTTTGTTATGAGAGTTTCCATGGTAACTAAGCATGAATATTACACATGGATTAAATTGTTTACAGATGAGCCAAGAGAACTTCGACCTGATTTCATTGAGTGTAAAATAGCTTCTGTATCTTATAAAGTAACGCAGATATGCGAGTTTGAAATTTTATATAATGTTTTTGTAAAAGGTGAGGCCTTAGGTTGTATTACATTGTTTGAATAATCAAAGTGATTATTTCAAATCTCTACGACGACTACTACAATCAAGCACAAATAGATTGTTTACTTTATTGTTATGAGAGTTTTTACGGTAAGTAAGCATGAATATTACACATGGATTAAATTTTTTACTGATGAGCCAATAGAGAACTTCGACCTGATTACATTGAGTTTAAAATCGCTTCTGTATATTCTATAGTAACGGAGATATGCGATTTTGAAATGTTATATAATGTTTTTGTAAAACGTGAAGCCTATGGATGTATTCCATTGTTTCAACCATCAAAGTGGTTATTTCAAATCTGCACGACGACTACTACAATGAAGCACAAATAGATTGTTTACTCTTTTGTTATGAGAGTTTTCATGGCAACTAAGCATGAATATTACACATGGATTTAATTTTTCCTGATGAGCCTATAGAGAGCTTCGACCTGATTATATTGATGTAAAATCACTTCTGTATCTTCTATAGTAACATAGATATACGAGTTTGAAATTTTATATAAGGTTTTTATCAAAACGTGAGTCCTTAGTATGCATTACATTGTTTCAACAATCAAACTGGTTATTTCAAATCTCCACGACGACTACTACAATGAAGCACAAATATATTGTTTACTTTTTTGTTATGAGATTGTTTATGGTAACTAAGCATGAATATTTCTCATGGATTAAATTGTTTACTGATGAGCCAAGAGAACTTCGACCTGATTTCATTGAGTGTAAAATAGCTTCTGTATCTTCTATAGTAACGGAGATATGCGAGTTTGAAATTTTATATAATATTTTTGTAAAACGTGAAGCCTATGGATGTATTACATTGTTTCATCAATCAAAGTGGTTATTTCAAATCTCCACGACGACTATTACAATGAAACACAAATATATTGTTTACTTTTTTGTTATGAGAGTTTCCATGGTAACTAAGCATGAATATTACACATGGATTAAATTTTACCGGATGAGATTATAGAGAGCTACGACCTGATTACATTGAGTGTAAAATTACTTCTGTATCTTATATAGTAACGGAGATATGCGAGTTTGAAATTTTATATAATATTTTTGTAAAACGTGAAGCCTATGGATGTATTACATTGTTTCATCAATCAAAGTGGTTATTTCAAATCTCCACGACGACTACTACAATCAAGCACAAATAGATTGTTTACTTTATTGTTATGAGAGTTTTTACGGTAAGTAAGCATGAATATTACACATGGATTAAATTTTTTACTGATGAGCCTATAGAGAGCTTCGACCTGATTACATTGAGTGTAAAATCATTTCCGTATCTTATATAGTAACGGAGATATGCGAGTTTGAAATTTTATATAATGTTTTTTGTAAAACGAGAGGCTTTAGTATGCATTACACTGTTTCAACAATCAAAGTGGTTATTTCAAATCTTCACGACGACTACTACAATCAAGCACAAATATATTGTTTACTTTTTTGTTATGAGAGTTTTCATGGCAACTAAGCATGAATATTACACATGGAATAAATTTTTTACTGATGAACCAATAGAGAACTTCGACCTGATTACATTGAGTGTAAAATAGCTTCTGTATCTTATATAGTAACGGAGATATGCGAGTTTGAAATTTTATATAATGTTTTTGTAAAACGTGAAGCCTATGGATGTATTACATTTTTTCAACAATCAAAGTGGTTATTTCAAATCTCCACGACGACTACTACAATGAAGCACAAATATATTGTTTACTTTTTTGTTATGAGAGTTTCCATGGTAACTAAGCATGAATATTACACATGGATTTTATTTTTCCGGATGAGATTATAGAGAGCTTCGACCTGATTACATTGAGTGTAAAATCACCTCTGTATCTTATATAGTAACGCAGATATGCGAGTTTGAAATTTTATATGATGTTTTTGTAAAAGGTGAGGACTTAGGTTGTATTACATTGTTTGAATAATCAAAGTGATTATTTCAAATCTCTACGACGACTACTACAATCAAGCACAAGTAGATTGTTTACTTTATTGTTATGAGAGTTTTTACGGTAACTAAGCATGAATATTACACATGGATTAAATTTTTTACTGATGAGCCAATAGAGAACGTCGACCTGATTACATTGAGTGTAAAATCGCTTCTGTATATTCTATAGTAACGGAGATAAGCGATTTTGAAATGTTATATAATGTTTTTGTAAAACGCGAAGCCTATGGATGTATTACATTGTTTCAACAATCAAACTGGTTATTTCAAATCTCCACGACGACTACTACAATGAAGCACAAATATATTGTTTACTTTTTTGTTATGAGAGTGTTCATGGTAACTAAGCATGAATATTTCTCATGGATTAAATTGTTTACTGATGAGCCAAGAGAACTTCGACCTGATTTCATTGAGTGTAAAATAGCTTCTGTATCTTCTATAGTAACGGAGATATGCGAGTTTGAAATTTTATATAATATTTTTGTAAAACGTGAAGCCTATGGATGTATTACATTGTTTCAACAATCAAAGTGGTTATTTCAAATCTCCACGACGACTACTACAATGAAACACAAATATATTGTTTACTTTTTTGTTATGAGAGTTTCCATGGTAACTAAGCATGAATATTACACATGGATTAAATTTTTCCGGATGAGATTATAGAGAGCTACGACCTGATTACATTGAGTGTAAAATCACTTCTGTATCTTATATAGTAACGCAGATATGCGAGTTTGAAATTTTATATAATGTTTTTGTAAAAGGTGAGGCCTTAGGTTGTATTACATTGTTTGAATAATCAAAGTGATTATTTCAAATCTCTACAACGACTACTACAATCAAGCACAAATAGATTGTTTACTTTATTGTTATGAGAGTTTTTACGGTAAGTAAGTATGAATATTACACATGGATTAAATTTTTTACTGATGAGCCAATAGAGAACTTCGACCTGATTACATTGAGTGTAAAATCGCTTCTGTATATTCTATAGTAACGGAGATATGCGATTTTGAAATGTTATATAATGTTTTTTGTAAAACGAGAGGCTTCAGTATGCATTACACTGGTTCAACAATCAAACGGGTAATTTCAAATCTCCACGACGACGCCTACAATCCTGCACAAATAGATTGTTTACTTTATTGTTATGAGAGTTTCCATGGTAACAAGGAATGAATATTACATATGAATTAATTTTTTTTTTGATGAGCCTATAGAGAGCTTCGACCTGATTATATTGATGTAAAATCACTTCTGTATCTTCTATAGTAACATAGATATACGAGTTTGAAAATTTATATAAGTTTTTTTTCAAAACGTGAGTCCTTAGTATGCATTACATTGTTTCAACAATCAAACTGGTTATTTCAAATCTCCACGACGACGCCTACAATCCTGCACAAATAGATTGTTTACTTTATTGTTATGAGAGTTTCCAGGGTAACTAAGCATGAATATTACACATGGATTTTATTTTTCCGGATGAGATTATAGAGAGCTTCGACCTGATTACATTGAGTGTAAAATCACCTCTGTATCTTATATAGTAACGCAGATATGCGAGTTTGAAATTTTATATGATGTTTTTGTAAAAGGTGAGGCCTTAGGTTGTATTACATTGTTTGAATAATCAAAGTGATTATTTCAAATCTCTACGACGACTACTACAATCAAGCACAAATAGATTGTTTACTTTATTGTTATGAGAGTTTTTACGGTAAGTAAGCATGAATATTACACATGGATTAATTTTTTTACTGATGAGCCAATAGAGAACTTCGACCTGATTACATTGAGTGTAAAATCGCTTCTGTATATTCTATAGTAACGGAGATATGCGATTTTGAAATGTTATATAATATTTTTGTAAAACGTGAAGCCTATGGATGTATTCCATTATTTCAACCATCAAAGTGGTTATTTCAAATCTGCACGACGACTACTGCAATGAAGCACAAATAGATTGTTTACTCTTTTGTTATGAGAGTTTTCATGGCAACTAAGCATGAATATTACACATGGATTTAATTTTTCCTGATGAGCCTATAGAGAGCTTCGACCTGATTATATTGATGTAAAATCACTTCTGTATCTTCTATAGTAACATAGATATACGAGTTTGAAATTTTATATAAGGTTTTTATCAAAACGTGAGTCCTTAGTATGCATTACATTGTTTCAACAATCAAACTGGTTATTTCAAATCTCCACGACGACTACTACAATGAAGCACAAATATATTGTTTACTTTTTTGTTATGAGATTGTTTATGGTAACTAAGCATGAATATTTCTCATGGATTAAATAGTTTACTGATGAGCCAAGAGAACTTCGACCTGATTTCATTGAGTGTAAAATAGCTTCTGTATCTTCTATAGTAACGGAGATATGCGAGTTTGAAATTTTATATAATATTTTTGTAAAACGTGAAGATTATGGATGTATTACATTGTTTCATCAATCAAAGTGGTTATTTCAAATCTCCACGACGACTACTACAATGAAACACAAATATATTGTTTACTTTTTTGTTATGATAGTTTCCATGGTAACTAAGCATGAATATTACACATGGATTAAATTTTACCGGATGAGATTATAGAGAGCTACGACCTGATTACATTGAGTGTAAAATTACTTCTGTATCTTATATAGTAACGCAGATATGCGAGTTTGAAATTTTATATAATGTTTTTGTAAAAGGTGAGGCCTTAGGTTGTATTACATTGTTTGAATAATCAAAGTGATTATTTCAAATCTCTACGACGACTACTACAATCAAGCACAAATAGATTGTTTACTTTATTGTTATGAGAGTTTTTACGGTAAGTAAGCATGAATATTACACATGGATTAAATTTTTTACTGATGAGCCTATAGAGAGCTTCGACCTGATTACATTGAGTGTAAAATCATTTCCGTATCTTATATAGTAACGGAGATATGCGAGTTTGAAATTTTATATAATGTTTTTTGTAAAACGAGAGGCTTTAGTATGCATTACACTGTTTCAACAATCAAAGTGGTTATTTCAAATCTTCACGACGACTACTACAATCAAGCACAAATATATTGTTTACTTTTTTGTTATGAGAGTTTTCATGGCAACTAAGCATGAATATTACACATGGAATAAATTTTTTACTGATGAACCAATAGAGAACTTCGACCTGATTACATTGAGTGTAAAATAGCTTCTGTATCTTATATAGTAACGGAGATATGCGAGTTTGAAATTTTATATAATGTTTTTGTAAAACGTGAAGCCTATGGATGTATTACATTTTTTCAACAATCAAAGTGGTTATTTCAAATCTCCACGACGACTACTACAATGAAGCACAAATATATTGTTTACTTTTTTGTTATGAGAGTTTCCATGGTAACTAAGCATGAATATTACACATGGATTTTATTTTTCCGGATGAGATTATAGAGAGCTTCGACCTGATTACATTGAGTGTAAAATCACCTCTGTATCTTATATAGTAACGCAGATATGCGAGTTTGAAATTTTATATGATGTTTTTGTAAAAGGTGAGGACTTAGGTTGTATTACATTGTTTGAATAATCAAAGTGATTATTTCAAATCTCTACGACGACTACTACAATCAAGCACAAATAGATTGTTTACTTTATTGTTATGAGAGTTTTTACGGTAACTAAGCATGAATATTACACATGGATTAAATTTTTTACTGATGAGCCAATAGAGAACGTCGACCTGATTACATTGAGTGTAAAATCGCTTCTGTATATTCTATAGTAACGGAGATAAGCGATTTTGAAATGTTATATAATGTTTTTGTAAAACGTGAAGCCTATGGATGTATTACATTGTTTCAACAATCAAACTGGTTATTTCAAATCTCCACGACGACTACTACAATGAAGCACAAATATATTGTTTACTTTTTTGTTATGAGAGTGTTCATGGTAACTAAGCATGAATATTTCTCATGGATTAAATTGTTTACTGATGAGCCAAGAGAACTTCGACCTGATTTCATTGAGTGTAAAATAGCTTCTGTATCTTCTATAGTAACGGAGATATGCGAGTTTGAAATTTTATATAATATTTTTGTAAAACGTGAAGCCTATGGATGTATTACATTGTTTCAACAATCAAAGTGGTTATTTCAAATCTCCACGACGACTACTACAATGAAACACAAATATATTGTTTACTTTTTTGTTATGAGAGTTTCCATGGTAACTAAGCATGAATATTACACATGGATTACATTTTTCCGGATGAGATTATAGAGAGCTACGACCTGATTACATTGAGTGTAAAATCACTTCTGTATCTTATATAGTAATGCAGATATGCGAGTTTGAAATTTTATATAATGTTTTTGTAAAAGGTGAGGCCTTAGGTTGTATTACATTGTTTGAATAATCAAAGTGATTATTTCAAATCTCTACAACGACTACTACAATCAAGCACAAATAGATTGTTTACTTTATTGTTATGAGAGTTTTTACGGTAAGTAAGTATGAATATTACACATGGATTAAATTTTTTACTGATGAGCCAATAGAGAACTTCGACCTGATTACATTGAGTGTAAAATCGCTTCTGTATATTCTATAGTAACGGAGATATGCGATTTTGAAATGTTATATAATGTTTTTTGTAAAACGAGAGGCTTCAGTATGCATTACACTGGTTCAACAATCAAACGGGTAATTTCAAATCTCCACGACGACGCCTACAATCCTGCACAAATAGATTGTTTACTTTATTGTTATGAGAGTTTCCATGGTAACAAGGAATGAATATTACATATGAATTAATTTTTTTTTTGATGAGCCTATAGAGAGCTTCGACCTGATTATATTGATGTAAAATCACTTCTGTATCTTCTATAGTAACATAGATATACGAGTTTGAAAATTTATATAAGGTTTTTTTCAAAACGTGAGTCCTTAGTATGCATTACATTGTTTCAACAATCAAACTGGTTATTTCAAATCTCCACGACGACGCCTACAATCCTGCACAAATAGATTGTTTACTTTATTGTTATGAGAGTTTCCAGGGTAACTAAGCATGAATATTACACATGGATTTTATTTTTCCGGATGAGATTATAGAGAGCTTCGACCTGATTACATTGAGTGTAAAATCACCTCTGTATCTTATATAGTAACGCAGATATGCGAGTTTGAAATTTTATATGATGTTTTTGTAAAAGGTGAGGCCTTAGGTTGTATTACATTGTTTGAATAATCAAAGTGATTATTTCAAATCTCTACGACGACTACTACAATCAAGCACAAATAGATTGTTTACTTTATTGTTATGAGAGTTTTTACGGTAACTAAGCATGAATATTACACATGGATTAAATTTTTCCGGATGAGATTATAGAGAGCTTCGACCTGATTACATTGAGTGTAAAATCACTTTTGTATCTTCTTTAGTAAAGGCAATATGCGAGTTTGAAATTTTATATAATGTTTTTGTAAAACGTGAAGCCTTAGTATCCATTACACTGTTTCAACAATCAAAGTGGTTATTTCAAATCTTCACGACGACTACTACAATCAAGCACAAATATATTGTTTACTTTTTTGTTATGAGAGTTTTCATGGCAACTAAGCATGAATATTACACATGGAATAAATTTTTCCTGATGAGCCTATATACAGCTTCGACCTGATTACATTGAGTGTAAAATCACTTTTGTATCTTCTTTAGTAAAGGCGATATGCGAGTTTGAAATTTTATATAATGTTTTTGTAAAACGTGAAGCCTTAGTATGCATTACAGTGTTTCAACAATCAAAGTGGTTATTTCAAATCTTCACGACGACTACTACAATCAAGCACAAATATATTGTTTACTTTTTTGTTATGAGAGTTTTCATGGCAACTAAGCATGAATATTACACATGGAATAAATTTTTTACTGATGAACCAATAGAGAACTTCGACCTGATTACATTGAGTGTAAAATAGCTTCTGTATCTTATATAGTAACGGAGATATGCGAGTTTGAAATTTTATATAATGTTTTTGTAAAACGTGAAGCCTATGGATGTATTACATTGTTTCAACAATCAAAGTGGTTATTTCAAATCTCCACGACGACTACTACAATGAAGCACAAATATATTGTTTACTTTTTTGTTATGAGAGTTTCCATGGTAACTAAGAATGAATATTACACATGGATTTTATTTTTCCGGATGAGATTATAGAGAGCTTCGACCTGATAACATTGAGTGTAAAATCACCTCTGTATCTTATATAGTAACGCAGATATGCGAGTTTGAAATTTTATATGATGTTTTTGTAAAACGTGAAGCCTATGGATGTATTACATTGTTTCAACAATCAAAGTGGTTATTTCAAATCTCCACGACGACTACTACAATGAAGCACAAATATATTGTTTACTTTTTTGTTATGAGAGTTTCCATGGTAACTAAGCATGAATATTACACATGGATTTTATTTTTCCGGATGAGATTATAGAGAGCTTCGACCTGATTACATTGAGTGTAAAATCACCTCTGTATCTTATATAGTAACGCAGATATGCGAGTTTGAAATTTTATATGATGTTTTTGTAAAAGGTGAGGCCTTAGGTTGTATTACATTGTTTGAATAATCAAAGTGATTATTTCAAATCTCTACGACGACTACTACAATCAAGCACAAATAGATTGTTTACTTTATTGTTATGAGAGTTTTTACGGTAAGTAAGCATGAATATTACACATGGATTAAATTTTTTACTGATGAGCCAATAGAGAACTTCGACCTGATTACATTGAGTGTAAAATAGCTTCTGTATCTTATATAGTAACGGAGATATGCGAGTTTGAAATTTTATATAATGTTTTTGTAAAACGTGAAGCCTATGGATGTATTACATTTTTTCAACAATCAAAGTGGTTATTTCAAATCTCCACGACGACTACTACAATGAAGCACAAATATATTGTTTACTTTTTTGTTATGAGAGTTTCCATGGTAACTAAGCATGAATATTACACATGGATTTTATTTTTCCGGATGAGATTATAGAGAGCTTCGACCTGATTACATTGAGTGTAAAATCACCTCTGTATCTTATATAGTAACGCAGATATGCGAGTTTGAAATTTTATATGATGTTTTTGTAAAAGGTGAGGACTAAGGTTGTATTACATTGTTTGAATAATCAAAGTGATTATTTCAAATCTCTACGACGACTACTACAATCAAGCACAAATAGATTGTTTACTTTATTGTTATGAGAGTTTTTACGGTAACTAAGCATGAATATTACACATGGATTAAATTTTTCCGGATGAGATTATAGAGAGCTTCGACCTGATTACATTGAGTGTAAAATCACTTTTGTATCTTCTTTAGTAAAGGCGATATGCGAGTTTGAAATTTTATATAATGTTTTTGTAAAACGTGAAGCCTTAGTATCCATTACACTGTTTCAACAATCAAAGTGGTTATTTCAAATCTTCACGACGACTACTACAATCAAGCACAAATATATTGTTTACTTTTTTGTTATGAGAGTTTTCATGGCAACTAAGCATGAATATTACACATGGAATAAATTTTTCCTGATGAGCCTATATACAGCTTCGACCTGATTACATTGAGTGTAAAATCACTTTTGTATCTTCTTTAGTAAAGGCGATATGCGAGTTTGAAATTTTATATAATGTTTTTGTAAAACGTGAAGCCTTAGTATGCATTACACTGTTTCAACAATCAAAGTGGTTATTTCAAATCTTCACGACGACTACTACAATCAAGCACAAATATATTGTTTACTTTTTTGTTATGAGAGTTTTCATGGCAACTAAGCATGAATATTACACATGGAATAAATTTTTTACTGATGAACCAATAGAGAACTTCGACCTGATTACATTGAGTGTAAAATAGCTTCTGTATCTTATATAGTAACGGAGATATGCGAGTTTGAAATTTTATATAATGTTTTTGTAAAACGTGAAGCCTATGGATGTATTACATTGTTTCAACAATCAAAGTGGTTATTTCAAATCTCCACGACGACTACTACAATGAAGCACAAATATATTGTTTACTTTTTTGTTATGAGAGTTTCCATGGTAACTAAGCATGAATATTACACATGGATTTTATTTTTCCGGATGAGATTATAGAGAGCTTCGACCTGATTACATTGAGTGTAAAATCACCTCTGTATCTTATATAGTAACGCAGATATGCGAGTTTGAAATTTTATATGATGTTTTTGTAAAAGGTGAGGCCTTAGGTTGTATTACATTGTTTGAATAATCAAAGTGATTATTTCAAATCTCTACGACGACTACTACAATCAAGCACAAATAGATTGTTTACTTTATTGTTATGAGAGTTTTTACGGTAAGTAAGCATGAATATTACACATGGATTAAATTTTTTACTGATGAGCCAATAGAGAACTTCGACCTGATTACATTGAGTGTAAAATAGCTTCCGTATCTTATATAGTAACGGAGATATGCGAGTTTGAAATTTTATATAATGTTTTTGTAAAACGTGAAGCCTATGGATGTATTACATTTTTTCAACAATCAAAGTGGTTATTTCAAATCTCCACGACGACTACTACAATGAAGCACAAATATATTGTTTACTTTTTTGTTATGAGAGTTTCCATGGTAACTAAGCATGAATATTACACATGGATTTTATTTTTCCGGATGAGATTATAGAGAGCTTCGACCTGATTACATTGAGTGTAAAATCACCTCTGTATCTTATATAGTAACGCAGATATGCGAGTTTGAAATTTTATATGATGTTTTTGTAAAAGGTGAGGACTAAGGTTGTATTACATTGTTTGAATAATCAAAGTGATTATTTCAAATCTCTACGACGACTACTACAATCAAGCACAAATAGATTGTTTACTTTATTGTTATGAGAGTTTTTACGGTAACTAAGCATGAATATTACACATGGATTAAATTTTTTACTGATGAGCCAATAGAGAACGTCGACCTGATTACATTGAGTGTAAAATCGCTTCTGTATATTCTATAGTAACGGAGATAAGCGATTTTGAAATGTTATATAATGTTTTTGTAAAACGTGAAGCCTATGGATGTATTACATTGTTTCAACAATCAAACTGGTTATTTCAAATCTCCACGACGACTACTACAATGAAGCACAAATATATTGTTTACTTTTTTGTTATGAGAGTGTTCATGGTAACTAAGCATGAATATTTCTCATGGATTAAATTGTTTACTGATGAGCCAAGAGAACTTCGACCTGATTTCATTGAGTGTAAAATAGCTTCTGTATCTTCTATAGTAACGGAGATATGCGAGTTTGAAATTTTATATAATATTTTTGTAAAACGTGAAGCCTATGGATGTATTACATTGTTTCAACAATCAAAGTGGTTATTTCAAATCTCCACGACGACTACTACAATGAAACACAAATATATTGTTTACTTTTTTGTTATGAGAGTTTCCATGGTAACTAAGCATGAATATTACACATGGATTAAATTTTTCCGGATGAGATTATAGAGAGCTACGACCTGATTACATTGAGTGTAAAATCACTTCTGTATCTTATATAGTAACGCAGATATGCGAGTTTGAAATTTTATATAATGTTTTTGTAAAAGGTGAGGCCTTAGGTTGTATTACATTGTTTGAATAATCAAAGTGATTATTTCAAATCTCTACGACGACTACTACAATCAAGCACAAATAGATTGTTTACTTTATTGTTATGAGAGTTTTTACGGTAAGTAAGTATGAATATTACACATGGATTAAATTTTTTACTGATGAGCCAGTAGAGAACTTCGACCTGATTACATTGAGTGTAAAATCGCTTCTGTATATTCTATAGTAACGGAGATATGCGATTTTGAAATGTTATATAATGTTTTTTGTAAAACGAGAGGCTTCAGTATGCATTACACTGGTTCAACAATCAAACGGGTAATTTCAAATCTCCACGACGACGCCTACAATCCTGCACAAATAGATTGTTTACTTTATTGTTATGAGAGTTTCCATGGTAACAAGGAATGAATATTACATATGAATTAATTTTTTTTTTGATGAGCCTATAGAGAGCTTCGACCTGATTATATTAATGTAAAATCACTTCTGTATCTTCTATAGTAACATAGATATACGAGTTTGAAAATTTATATAAGGTTTTTTTCAAAACGTGAGTCCTTAGTATGCATTACATTGTTTCAACAATCAAACTGGTTATTTCAAATCTCCACGACGACGCCTACAATCCTGCACAAATAGATTGTTTACTTTATTGTTATGAGAGTTTCCAGGGTAACTAAGCATGAATATTACACATGGATTTTATTTTTCCGGATGAGATTATAGAGAGCTTCGACCTGATTACATTGAGTGTAAAATCACCTCTGTATCTTATATAGTAACGCAGATATGCGAGTTTGAAATTTTATATGATGTTTTTGTAAAAGGTGAGGCCTTAGGTTGTATTACATTGTTTGAATAATCAAAGTGATTATTTCAAATCTCTACGACGACTACTACAATCAAGCACAAATAGATTGTTTACTTTATTGTTATGAGAGTTTTTACGGTAACTAAGCATGAATATTACACATGGATTAAATTTTTCCGGATGAGATTATAGAGAGCTTCGACCTGATTACATTGAGTGTAAAATCACTTTTGTATCTTCTTTAGTAAAGGCGATATGCGAGTTTGAAATTTTATATAATGTTTTTGTAAAACGTGAAGCCTTAGTATCCATTACACTGTTTCAACAATCAAAGTGGTTATTTCAAATCTTCACGACGACTACTACAATCAAGCACAAATATATTGTTTACTTTTTTGTTATGAGAGTTTTCATGGCAACTAAGCATGAATATTACACATGGAATAAATTTTTCCTGATGAGCCTATATACAGCTTCGACCTGATTACATTGAGTGTAAAATCACTTTTGTATCTTCTTTAGTAAAGGCGATATGCGAGTTTGAAATTTTATATAATGTTTTTGTAAAACGTGAAGCCTTAGTATGCATTACACTGTTTCAACAATCAAAGTGGTTATTTCAAATCTTCATGACGACTACTACAATCAAGCACAAATATATTGTTTACTTTTTTGTTATGAGAGTTTTCATGGCAACTAAGCATGAATATTACACATGGAATAAATTTTTTACTGATGAACCAATAGAGAACTTCGACCTGATTACATTGAGTGTAAAATAGCTTCTGTATCTTATATAGTAACGGAGATATGCGAGTTTGAAATTTTATATAATGTTTTTGTAAAACGTGAAGCCTATGGATGTATTACATTGTTTCAACAATCAAAGTGGTTATTTCAAATCTCCACGACGACTACTACAATGAAGCACAAATATATTGTTTACTTTTTTGTTATGAGAGTTTCCATGGTAACTAAGCATGAATATTACACATGGATTTTATTTTTCCAGATGAGATTATAGAGAGCTTCGACCTGATTACATTGAGTGTAAAATCACCTCTGTATCTTATATAGTAACGCAGATATGCGAGTTTGAAATTTTATATGATGTTTTTGTAAAAGGTGAGGCCTTAGGTTGTATTACATTGTTTGAATAATCAAAGTGATTATTTCAAATCTCTACGACGACTACTACAATCAAGCACAAATAGATTGTTTACTTTATTGTTATGAGAGTTTTTACGGTAAGTAAGCATGAATATTACACATGGATTAAATTTTTTACTGATGAGCCAATAGAGAACTTCGACCTGATTACATTGAGTGTAAAATAGCTTCTGTATCTTATATAGTAACGGAGATATGCGAGTTTGAAATTTTATATAATGTTTTTGTAAAACGTGAAGCCTATGGATGTATTACATTTTTTCAACAATCAAAGTGGTTATTTCAAATCTCCACGACGACTACTACAATGAAGCACAAATATATTGTTTACTTTTTTGTTATGAGAGTTTCCATGGTAACTAAGCATGAATATTACACATGGATTTTATTTTTCCGGATGAAATTATAGAGAGCTTCGACCTGATTACATTGAGTGTAAAATCACCTCTGTATCTTATATAGTAACGCAGATATGCAAGTTTGAAATTTTATATGATGTTTTTGTAAAAGGTGAGGACTAAGGTTGTATTACATTGTTTGAATAATCAAAGTGATTATTTCAAATCTCTACGACGACTACTACAATCAAGCACAAATAGATTGTTTACTTTATTGTTATGAGAGTTTTTACGGTAACTAAGCATGAATATTACACATGGATTAAATTTTTTACTGATGAGCCAATAGAGAACGTCGACCTGATTACATTGAGTGTAAAATCGCTTCTGTATATTCTATAGTAACGGAGATAAGCGATTTTGAAATGTTTTATAATGTTTTTGTAAAACGTGAAGCCTATGGATGTTTTACATTGTTTCAACAATCAAACTGGTTATTTCAAATCTCCACGACGACTACTACAATGAAGCACAAATATATTGTTTACTTTTTTGTTATGAGAGTGTTCATGGTAACTAAGCATGAATATTTCTCATGGATTAAATTGTTTACTGATGAGCCAAGAGAACTTCGACCTGATTTCATTGAGTGTAAAATAGCTTCTGTATCTTCTATAGTAACGGAGATATGCGAGTTTGAAATTTTATATAATATTTTTGTAAAACGTGAAGCCTATGGATGTATTACATTGTTTCAACAATCAAAGTGGTTATTTCAAATCTCCACGACGACTACTACAATGAAACACAAATATATTGTTTACTTTTTTGTTATGAGAGTTTCCATGGTAACTAAGCATGAATATTACACATGGATTAAATTTTTCCGAATGAGATTATAGAGAGCTACGACCTGATTACATTGAGTGTAAAATCACTTCTGTATCTTATATAGTAACGCAGATATGCGAGTTTGAAATTTTATATAATGTTTTTGTAAAAGGTGAGGCCTTAGGTTGTATTACATTGTTTGAATAATCAAAGTGATTATTTCAAATCTCTACGACGACTACTACAATCAAGCACAAATAGATTGTTTACTTTATTGTTATGAGAGTTTTTACGGTAAGTAAGTATGAATATTACACATGGATTAAATTTTTTACTGATGAGCCAATAGAGAACTTCGACCTGATTACATTGAGTGTAAAATCGCTTCTGTATATTCTATAGTAACGGAGATATGCGATTTTGAAATGTTATATAATGTTTTTTGTAAAACGAGAGGCTTCAGTATGCATTACACTGGTTCAACAATCAAACGGGTAATTTCAAATCTCCACGACGACGCCTACAATCCTGCACAAATAGATTGTTTACTTTATTGTTATGAGAGTTTCCATGGTAACAAGGAATGAATATTACATATGAATTAATTTTTTTTTTGATGAGCCTATAGAGAGCTTCGACCTGATTATATTAATGTAAAATCACTTCTGTATCTTCTATAGTAACATAGATATACGAGTTTGAAAATTTATATAAGGTTTTTTTCAAAACGTGAGTCCTTGGTATGCATTACATTGTTTCAACAATCAAATTGGTTATTTCAAATCTCCACGACGACTACTACAATGAAGCACAAATATATTGTTTACTTTTTTGTTATGAGAGTGTTCATGGTAACTAAGCATGAATATTACTCATGGATTATTTTTTTCCTGATGAGCCTATAGAGAGCTTCGACCTGATTACATTGAGTGTAAAATCATTTCCGTATCTTATATAGTAACGGAGATATGCGAGTTTGAAATTTTATATAATGTTTTTTTGTAAAACGAGAGGCTTTAGTATGCATTACACTGGTTCAACAATCAAACTGGTTATTTCAAATCTCCACGACGACGCCTACAATCCTGCAGTAATAGATTGTTTACTTTATTGTTATGAGAGTTTCCATGGTAACAAGGAATGAATATTACATATGAATTAATTTTTTTCGGATGAGCCTATAGAGAGCTTCGACCTGATTACATTGATGTAAAATCCGTTCTGTATATTCTATAGTAACAGAGATTTGCGAGTTTGAAATTTTATATAATGTTTTTGTAAAACGTGAAGCCTAAGGATGTATTACATTGTTTCAACAATCAAAGTGGTTATTTCAATTCTGCACGACGACGACTACAATCATACACAAATAGATTGTTTGCTTTATTGTTATGAGAGTTTCCATGGTAACTAAGCATGAATATTACACATGGATTAATTTTTTCCTGATGAGCCTATACAGAGCTTCGACCTGATTACTTGAGTGTAAAATCACTTCTGTATCTTCTATAGTAACATAGATATACGAGTTTGAAATTTTATAAAAGGTTTTTTTCAAAACGTGAGTCCTTAGTATGCATTACATTGTTTCAACTATCAAACTGGTTATTTGAAATCTCCACGACGACGCCTACAATCCTCCACAAATAGATTGTTTACTTTATTGTTATGAGAGTTTCCATGGTAACTAAGCATGAATATTACACATGGATTATTTTTTTCCGGATGAGATTATAGACAGCTTCGACCTGATTACATTGAGTGTAAAATCACTTTTGTATCTTCTTTAGTAAAGGCGATATGCGAGTTTGAAATTTTATATAATGTTTTTGTAAAACGTGAAGCCTAAGGATGTATTACATTGTTTAAACAATCAAACTGGTTATTTCAAATCTCCACGACGACTACTACAATGGAGCACAAATATATTGTTTACTTTTTTGTTATGAGAGTTTCCATGGTAACTAAGCATGAATATTACACATGGATTAAATTGTTTACTGATGAGCCTATAGAGAGCTTCGACCTGATTACATTGAGTGTAAAATCATTTTCGTATCTTATATAGTAACGGAGATATGCGAGTTTGAAATTTTATATAATGTTTTTTGTAAAACGAGAGGCTTTAGTATGCATTACACTGGTTCAACAATCAAACTGGTTATTTCAAATCTCCACGACGACGCCTACAATCCTGCACAAATAGATTGTTTACTTTATTGTTATGAGAGTTTCCATGGTAACTGAGCATGAATATTACATATGAATTATTTTTTTTCGGATGAGCCTATAGAGAGCTTCGACCTGATTACATTGATGTAAAATCACTTCTGTATCTTATATAGTAACGGAGATATGCGAGTTTGAAATTTTATATAATGTTTTTGTAAAACGTGAAGCCTAATAATGTATTACATTGTTTCAACAATCAAAGTGGTTATTTCAATTCTGCACGACGACGACTACAATCATACACAAATAGATTGTTTGCTTTATTGTTATGAGAGTTTCCATGGTAACTAATCATGAATATTACACATGGATTAATTTTTTCCTGATGAGCCTATACAGAGCTTCGACCTGATTACGTGAGTGTAAAATCACTTCTGTATCTTCTATAGTAACATAGATATACGAGTTTGAAATTTTATATAAGGTTTTTTTCAAAACGTGAGTCCTTAGTATGCATTACATTGTTTCAACAATCAAACTGGTTATTTGAAATCTCCACGACGACGCCTACAATCCTGCTCAAATAGATTGTTTACTTTATTGTTATGAGAGATTCCATGGTAACTAAGCATGAATATTACACATGGATTAAATTTTTCCGGATGAGATTATAGAGAGCTTCGACCTGATTACATTGAGTGTAAAATCATTTCTGTATCTTATATAGTAACGCAGATATGCGATTTTGAAATTTTATATAATGTTTTTGTAGAAGGTGAGGCCTTAGGTTGTATTACATAGTTTGAATAATCAAAGTGATTATTTCAAATCTCTACGACTACTACTACAATCAAGCACAAATAGATTGTTTACTTTATTGTTATGAGAGTTTTCATGGTAACTAAGCATGAATATTACACATGGATTAAATTTTTCCTGATGAGCCTATAGACAGCTTCGACCTGATTACATTGAGTGTAAAATCACTTTTGTATCTTCTTTAGTAAAGGCGATATGCGAGTTTGAAATTTTATATAATGTTTTTGTAAAACGTGAAGCCTTAGTATGCATTACACTGTTTCAACAATCAAAGTGGTTATTTCAAATCTTCACGACGACTATTACAATCAAGCACAAATATATTGTTTACTTTTTTGTTATGAGAGTTTTCATGGCAACTAAGCATGAATATTACATATGGAATAAATTTTTCCTGATGAGCCTATAGAGAACTTCGACCTGATTAGATTGAGTGTAAAATCCCTTCTGTATATTCTATAGTAACAGAGATTTGCGAGTTTGAAATTTTATATAATGTTTTTTCAAAACGTGAGGCCTTAGTATGCAATACACTGTTTCAACAATCAAACTGGTTATTTCAAATCTCCACGACGACGCCTACAATAATGCACAAATAGATTGTTTACTTTATTGTTATGAGAGTTTCCTTGGTAACTAAGCATGAATATTACACATGGATTAAATTTTTTTACTGATGAGCCAATAGAGAACTTCGACCTAATTAGATTGAGTGTAAATTCACTTCTGTATATTCTATAGTAACAGAGATTTGCGAGTTTGAAATTTTATAAAATGTTTTGGTAAAACGTGAAGCCTAAGGATGTATTACACTGTTTCAACAATCAAAGTAGTTATTTCAAATCTCCAATTCGACTACTAAAATCAAGCACAAATAGATTGTTTACTTTATTGTTATGAGAGTTTTCATGGCAACTAAGCATGAATATTACACATGGATTAAATTTTTTACTGATGAGCCAATAGAGAACTTCGACCTGATTACATTGAGTGTAAAATCGCGACTGTATCTTCTATAGTAACGGAGATATGCGAGTTTGAAATTTTATATAAGGTTTTTTTCAAAACGTGAGTCCTTAGTATGCATTACATTGTTTCAGCAATCAAACTGGTTATTTCTAATCTCCACGACGACGCCTACAATCCTGCACAAATAGATTGTTTACTTTATTGTTATGAGAGTTTCCATGGTAACTAAGCATGAATATTACACATGGATTAAATTTTTTACTGATGAGCCAATAGAGAACTTCGACCTGATTACATTGAGTGTAAAATCGCTTCTGTATCTTCTATAGTAACGGAGATATGCGATTTTGAAATTTTATATAATGTTTTTGTAAAACGTGAAGCCTAAGGATGTATTACATTGTTTAAACAATCAAAGTGGTTATTTCAAATCTCCACGACGACTACTACAATGGAGCACAAATATATTGTTTACTTTTTTGTTATGAGAGTTTCCATGGTAACTAAGCATGAATATTACACATGGATTAAATTGTTTACTGATGAGCCAACAGAACTTCGACCTGATTTCATTGAGTGTAAAATAGCTTCTGTATCTTCTTTAGTAACGGAGTTATGCGAGTTTGAAATTTTATATAATGTTTTTGTAAAACGTGAAGCCTATGGATGTATTACATTGTTTCAACAATAAAAGTGGTTATTTCAAATCTCCACGACGACTACTACAATGAAGCACAAATATATTGTTTACTTTTTTGTTATGAGAGTTTCCATTGTAACTAAGCATGAATATTACACATGGATTACATTTTTCCGGATGAGATTATTGAGAGCTTCGACCTGATTACATTGAGTGTAAAATCACTTCTGTATCTTATATAGTAACGCAGATATGCGAGTTTGAAATTTTATATAATGTTTTTGTAAAAGGTGAGGCCTTAGGTTGTATTACATTGTTTGAATAATCAAAGTGATTATTTCAAATCTCTACGACGACTACTACAATCAAGCACAAATAGATTGTTTACTTTATTGTTATGAGAATTTTTACGGTAACTAAGCATGAATATTACACATGGATTAAATTTTTTACTGATGAGCCTATAGAGAGCTTCGACCTGATTACATTGAGTGTAAAATCATTTCCGTATCTTATATAGTAACGGAGATATGCGAGTTTGAAATTTTATATAATGTATTTTGTAAAACGAGAGGCTTTAGTATGCATTACACTGGTTCAACAATCAAACAGGTTATTTCAAATATCCACGACGACGCCTACAATCCTGCACAAATAGATTGTTTACTTTATTGTTATGAGAGTTTCCATGGTAACTAAGCATGAATATTACATATGAATTATTTTTTTTCGGATGAGCCTATAGAGAGCTTCGACCTGATTACATTGATGTAAAATCACTTCTGTATCTTATATAGTAACGGAGATATGCGAATTTGTAATTTTATATAATGTTTTTGTAAAACGTGAAGCCTAATGATGTATTACATTGTTTCAACAATCAAAGTGGTTATTTAAATTCTGCACGACGACGACTACAATCATACACAAATAGATTGTTTGTTTTATTGTTATGAGAGTTTCCATGGTAACTAAGCATGAATATTACACATGGATTAATTTTTTCCTGATGAGCCTATACAGAGATTCGACCTGATTACGTGAGTGTAAAATCACTTCTGTATCTTCTCTAGTAACATAGATATACGAGTTTGAAATTTTATATAAGGTTTTTTTCAAAACGTGAGTCCTTAGTATGCATTACATTGTTTCAACAATCAAACTGGTTATTTCAAATCTTCACGACGACTACTAAAATCATGCACAAATATATTGTTTACTTTTTTGTTATGAGAGTTTTCATGGCAACTAAGCATGAATATTACAAATGGATTAAATATTTTACTGATGAGCCAATAGAGAACTTCGACCTGATTACATTGATTGTAAAATCGCTTCTGTATCTTCTATAGTAACGGAGATATACGATTTTGAAATTTTATATAATGTTTTTGTAAAACGTGAAGCCTAAGGATGTATTACATTGTTTCAACAATCAAAGTGGTTATTTCAAATCTCCACGACGACTACTACAATGAAGGACAAATATATTGTTTACTTTTTTGTTATGAGAGTTTCCATGGTAACTAAGCATGAATATTACACATGGATTAAATTTTTTACTGATGAGCCAATAGAGAATTTCGACCTGATTACATTGAGTGTAAAATCGCTTCTGTATCTGCTATAGTAACGGAGATATGCGATTTTGAAATTTTATATAATGTTTTTGTAAAACGTGAAGCCTAAGGATGTATAACATTGTTTCAACAATCAAAGTGTTTATTTCAAATCTCCACGACGACTACTACAATGAAGCACAAATATATTGCTTACTTTTTTGTTATGAGAGTTTCCATGGTAACTAAGCATGAATATTACACATGGATTAAATTTTTCCTGATGAGCCTATAGAGAACTTCGACCTAATTAGATTGAGTGTAAAATCACTTCCGTATATCACTGGGGAAAAAAAAAGATTTTATTTTGCGGCATAAAGTTTAATAACAGTTTCAGCACACAAAACAGCTGTGATTGCCAATTGTATGATTGGTTCAGTTGAATTGACTCCAGTTATAAAAATAAACACACTATGGAAAATGTAGGAGGTAAAATTACTCTACGCTTTTCTCTGTAATATCAAAATTTATAATGGGCTGAAATTTCCATAAGAAACTTATTTATTTATTTGTAAATTGTTGCTAGGCAACTTATGAAGCATTGCTAGGCAATATATCGGACACTCAACAAACCTTAAGGAAGAATACCAATACATAAAAATGGTTTTAGAAAAAAATTGAATATACTGATCATAAGTGGCTCGTGTGTGTGGATTTGAAGATGGTGAATTTTTTACTAGGACAGCAAAGTGGGTACACAAAACATCCCTATTTCCTATGTTTGTGGGATAGTCGTGCTAGAGAAAAGCATTGGACGATAAAAGTTTGGCCCCCAAGGGAAAATATTAGTGGGAAAAGCTAATGTCATTCATGATCCGCTCATACATAGGGACAAAATCATCCTTCCGCCACTGCATATTAAACTTGGGTTGATAAAACAGTTTGTCAAGGCCTTAGATACAAGTGGTGATTGTTTCAAATATATATGCCACACTTTTCCAGGACTAAGTATTGAAAAATTGAAGGCAGGAATCTTTGACGGACCACCACAAATTCGTACACTTATAAATGATGCCAATTTTACAACTTACATGTCTTACATCGAATCTGAGGCATGGCTGAGCTTTGTGTCCGTCGTCAAAAACTTTTTGGGAAATCACAGCGCAGAAAAGTACCCCGATATAGTTGGAAATATGTTGAAAAATTTTGAGAAATTGGGAGCTAATATGAGTGTGAAGATACATTTTCTACATAGCCACATTGACAGATTCCCTGAGAACCTTGGTGATTTTAGTGAAGAACGGGGAAAAAGGTTCCATCAGGATATAAGGATAATGGACGAAAGGTACCAGGGACGGTGGGATCACCACATGATGGCCGACTACTGTTGGAGCTTACAGAGGGATTGTCCTAAAAGGCAATACAGCAGGAAATCGTATAGAAAACGTTTCACATAGTTTGTTACTTCATTGCGTACATATCTTCTTAATTATTTGGATCATAGGCCTATATACATTTATTTTTATAATAATGATTGTAATCACAAAAATAAATATTAAATTGTTGTTGGAAGTTCATTTATATGTATATCTTATGTTTCCGCCATTTTGGTTTAGTTGCATTTATTTCATAAATTAGAGCCAATTCAGGAAATATATTATTATATCATTATTCAGCAGCATGAAATTGCCCTAAATTAGCTCTCAAACACTGTGCCGCAATTTCACTGTTCCCCAGTGTATTCTATAGAAACAGAGATTTGCGAGTTTGAAATTTTATTTAATGTTTTGGTAAAACGTGAAGCCTAAGGATGTATTACACTGATTCAACAATCAAAGTGGTTATTTCAAATCTCCAATTCGACTACTACAATCAAGCACAAATAGATTGTTTACTTTTTTGTTATGAGAGTTTTCATGGTAACTAAGCATGAATATTACACATGGATTAATTTTTTCCTGATGAGCCTATAGAGAGCTTCGACCTGATTACATTGAGTGTAAAATCATTTCCGTATCTTATATAGTAACGCAGATATGCGAGTTTGAAATTTTATATAATGTTTTTTGTAAAACGAGAGGCTTTAGTATGCATTACACTGGTTCAACAATCAAACTGGTTATTTCAAATCTCCACGACGACGCCTACAATAATGCACAAATAGATTGTTTACTTTATTGTTATGAGAGTTTCCATGGTAACTAAGCATGAATATTACACATGGATTAAATTTTTTACTGATGAGCAAATAGAGAACTTCGACCTAATTAGATTGAGTGTAAATTCACTTCTGTATATTCTATAGTAACAGAGATTTGCGAGTTTGAAATTTTATAAAATGTTTTGGTAAAACGTGAAGCCTAAGGATGTATTACACTGTTTCAACAATGAAAGTAGTTATTTCAAATCTCCAATTCGACTACTAAAATCAAGCACAAATAGATTGTTTACTTTATTGTTATGAGAGTTTTCATGGCAACTAAGCATGAATATTACACATGGATTAAATTTTTAACTGATGAGCCAATAGAGAACTTCGACCTGATTACATTGAGTGTAAAATCGCTTCTGTATCTTCTATAGTAACGGAGATATGCGATTTTGAAATTTTATATAAGGTTTTTTTCAAAACGTGAGTCCTTAGTATGCATTACATTGTTTCAGCAATCAAACTGGTTATTTCTAATCTCCACGACGACGCCTACAATCCTGCACAAATAGATTGTTTACTTTATTGTTATGAGAGTTTCCATGGTAACTAAGCATGAATATTACACATGGATTAAATTTTTTACTGATGAGCCAATAGAGAACTTCGACCTGATTACATTGAGTGTAAAATCGCTTCTGTATCTTCTATAGTAACGGAGATATGCGATTTTGAAATTTTATATAATGTTTTTGTAAAACGTGAAGCCTAAGGATGTATTACATTGTTTAAACAATCAAACTGGTTATTTCAAATCTCCACGACGACTACTACAATGGAGCACAAATATATTGTTTACTTTTTTGTTATGAGAGTTTCCATGGTAACTAAGCATGAATATTACACATGGATTAAAATGTTTACTGATGAGCCAAGAGAACTTCGACCTGATTTCATTGAGTGTAA
This sequence comes from Lepisma saccharinum, assembly GCF_977018435.1. Taxonomy (NCBI): domain Eukaryota; kingdom Metazoa; phylum Arthropoda; class Insecta; order Zygentoma; family Lepismatidae; genus Lepisma; species Lepisma saccharinum. Next base: position 5,310,297 of record NW_028142899.1, on the reverse strand, counting down.
AATAGCTTCTGTATCTTCTATAGTAACGGAGATATGCGAGTTTGAAATTTTATATAATGTTTTTGTAAAACGTGAAGCCTATGGATGTATTACATTGTTTCAACAATAAAAGTGGTTATTTCAAATCTCCACGACAAATACTACAATGAAGCACAAATATATTGTTTACTTTTTTGTTATGAGAGTTTCCATTGTAACTAAGCATGAGTATTACACATGGATTAAATTTTTTACTGATGAGCCTATAGAGAACTTCGACCTAATTAGATTGAGTGTAAAATCACTTCTGTATATTCTATAGAAACAGAGATTTGCGAGTTTGAAATTTTATATAATGTTTTGGTAAAACGTGAAACCTAAGGATGTATTACACTGATTCAACAATCAAAGTGGTTATTTCAAATCTCCAATTCGACTAATACAATCAAGCACAAATAGATTGTTTACTTTATTGTTATGAGAGATTTCATGGCAACTAAGCATGAATATTACACATGGATTAAATTTTTTACTGATGAGCCAATAGAGAACTTCGACCTGATTACATTGAGTGAAAAATCATTTCCGTATCTTATATAGTAACGGAGATATGCGAGTTTGAAATTTTATATAATGTTTTTTGTAAAACGAGAGGCTTTAGTATGCATTACACTGGTTCAACAATCAAACAGGTTATTTCAAATCTCCACGACGACGCCTACAATCCTGCACAAATAGATTGTTTACTTTATTGTTATGAGAGTTTCCATGGTAACTAAGCATGAATATTACATATGAATTATTTTTTTTCGGATGAGCCTATAGAGAGTTTCGACCTGATTACATTGATGTAAAATCACTTCTGTATCTTATATAGTAACGGAGATATGCGAATTTGAAATTTTATATAATGTTTTTGTAAAACGTGATGCCTAATGATGTATTACATTGTTTCAACAATCAAAGTGGTTATTTCAAATCTCCACGACGACTACTACAATGAAGCACAGATAGATTGTTTACTTTTGTGTTATGAGAGTTTTCATGGTAACTAAGCATGAATATTACACATGGATTAATTTTTTCCTAATGAGCCTATAGAGAGCTTCGACCTGATTACATTGAGTGTAAAATCATTTCCGTATCTTATATAGTAACGCAGATATGCGAGTTTGAAATTTTATATAATATTTTTTGTAAAACGAGAGGCTTTAGTAAGCATTACACTGGTTCAACAATCAAACTGGTTATTTCAAATCTCCACGATGACGCCTACAATCCTGCACAAATAGATTGTTTACTTTATTGTTATGAGAGTTTACATGGTAACAAGGAATGAATATTATATGTGAATTATATTTTTCCTGATGAGCCAATAGAGAACTTCGACCTGATTACATCGAGTGTAAAATCACTTCTGTATCTTCTATAGTAACGGAGATATGCGAGTTTGAAATTTTATATAATGTTTTTGTAAAACGTGAAGCCTAAGGATGTATTACATTGTTTCAACAATCAAAGTGGTTATTTCAAATCTCCACGACGACTACTACAATGAAGCACAAATAGATTGTTTACTTTTTTTGTTATGAGAGTTTTCTTGGCAACTAAGCATGAATATTACACATGGATTAAATTTTTCCTGATGAGCCTATAGAAAACTTCGACCTAATTAGATTGAGTGTAAAATCCCTTCTGTATATTCTATAGTAACAGAGATTTGCGAGTTTGAAATTTTATATAATGTTTTTGTGAAACGTGAAGCCTCAGGATGTATTACATTGTTTCAACAATAAAAAGTGGTTATTTCAAATCTCCACGACGTCGCGTAAAATCCTGCACAAATAGATTGTTTACTTTATTGTTATGAGAGTTTCCATGGTAACTAAGCATGAATATTACACATGGATTAAATTTTTCCTGATGAGCCTATAGAGAACTTTGACCTAATTAGATTGAGTGTAAAATCACTTCTGTATATTCTATAGAAACATAGATTTGCGAGTTTGAAATTTTATTTAATGTTTTGGTAAAACGTGAAGCCTAAGGATGTATTACACTGATTCAAAAATCAAAGTGGTTATTTCAAATCTCCAATTCGACTACTACAATCAAGCACAAATAGATTGTTTACTTTTTTGTTATGAGAGTTTTCATGGTAACTAAGCATGAATATTACACATGGATTAATTTTTTCCTGATGAGCCTATAGAGAGCTTCGACCTGATTACATTGAGTGTAAAATAATTTCCATATCTTATATAGTAACGCAGATATGCGAGTTTGAAATTTTATATAATGTTTTTTGTAAAACGAGAGGCTTTAGTATGCATTACACTGGTTCAACAATCAAACTGGTTATTTCAAATATCCACGATGACGCCTACAATCCTGCACAAATAGATTGTTTACTTTATTGTTATGAGAGTTTCCATGGTAACAAGGAATGAATATTACATATGAATTATATTTTTCCTGATGAGCCAATAGAGAACTTCGACCTGATTACATCCTGTGTAAAATCACTTCTGTATCTTCTATAGTAACGGAGATTTGCGAGTTTGAAATTTTATATAATGTTTTTTCAAAACGTGAGGCCTTAGTATGCAATACACTGTTTCAACAATCAAACTGGTTATTTCAAATCTCCACGACGACGCCTACAATAATGCACAAATAGATTGTTTACTTTATTGTTATGAGAGTTTCCATGGTAACTAAGCATGAATATTACACATGGATTAAATTTTTTACTGATGAGCCAATAGAGAACTTCGACCTAATTAGATTGAGTGTAAAATCACTTCTGTATATTCTATAGAAACAGAGATTTGCGAGTTTGAAATTTTATATAATGTTTTGGTAAAACGTGAAGCCTAAGGATGTATTACATTGTTTCAACAATCAAAGTGGTTATTTCAATTCTGCACGACGACGACTACAATCATACACAAATAGATTGTTTGCTTTATTGTTATGAGAGTTTCCATTGTAACTAAGCATGAATATTACACATGGATTAAATTGTTTACTGATGAGCCAAGAGAACTTCGACCTGATTACATTGAGTGTAAAATCGCTTCTGTATCTTCTATAGTAACGGAGATATGCGAGTTTGAAATTTTATATAATGTTTTTGTAAAACGTGAAGCCTAAGGATGTATTACACTGTTTCAACAATCAAAGTAGTTATTTCAAATCTCCAATTCGACTACTAAAATCAAGCACAAATAGATTGTTTACTTTATTGTTATGAGAGTTTTCATGGCAACTAAGCATGAATATTACACATGGATTAAATTGTTTACTGATGAGCCAAGAGAACTTCGACCTGATTACATTGAGTGTAAAATCGCTTCTGTATCTTCTATAGTAACGGAGATATGCGAGTTTGAAATTTTATATAATGTTTTTGTAAAACGTGAAGCCTATGGATGTATTACATTGTTTCAACAATAAAAGTGGTTATTTCAAATCTCCACGACAAATACTACAATGAAGCACAAATATATTGTTTACTTTTTTGTTATGAGAGTTTCCATTGTAACTAAGCATGAGTATTACACATGGATTAAATTTTTTACTGATGAGCCTATAGAGAACTTCGACCTAATTAGATTGAGTGTAAAATCACTTCTGTATATTCTATAGAAACAGAGATTTGCGAGTTTGAAATTTTATATAATGTTTTGGTAAAACGTGAAGCCTAAGGATGTATTACATTGTTTAAACAATCAAACTGGTTATTTCAAATCTCCACGACGACTACTACAATGAAGCACAAATAGATTGTTTACTTTTTTGTTATGAGAGTTTTCATGGTAACTAAGCATGAATATTACACATGGATTATTTTTTTCCTGATGAGCCTATAGAGAACTTCGACCTGATTACATTGAGTGTAAAATCATTTCCGTATCTTATATAGTAACGCAGATATGCGAGTTTGAAATTTTATATAATATTTTTTGTAAAACGAGAGGCTTTAATAAGCATTACACTGGTTCAACAATCAAACTGGTTATTTCAAATCTCCACGATGACGCCTACAATCCTGCACAAATAGATTGTTTACTTTATTGTTATGAGAGTTTACATGGTAACAAGGAATGAATATTACATATGAATTATATTTTTCCTGATGAGCCAATAGAGAACTTCGACCTGATTACATCGAGTGTAAAATCACTTCTGTATCTTCTATAGTAACGGAGATATGCGAGTTTGAAATTTTATATAATGTTTTTGTAAAACGTGAAGCCTAAGGATGTATTACATTGTTTCAACAATCAAAGTGGTTATTTCAAATCTCCACGACGACTACTACAATGAAGCACAAATAGATTGTTTACTTTTTTTGTTATGAGAGTTTTCATGGCAACTAAGCATGAATATTACACATGGATTAAATTTTTCCTGATGAGCCTATAGAAAACTTCGACCTAATTAGATTGAGTGTAAAATCCCTTCTGTATATTCTATTGTAACAGAGATTTGCGAGTTTGAAATTTTATATAATGTTTTTGTGAAACGTGAAGCCTCAGGATGTATTACATTGTTTCAACAATAAAAAGTGGTTATTTCAAATCTCCACGACGTCGCGTAAAATCCTGCACAAATAGATTGTTTACTTTATTGTTATGAGAGTTTCCATGGTAACTAAGCATGAATATTACACATGGATTAAATTTTTCCTGATGAGCCTATAGAGAACTTCGACCTAATTAGATTGAGTGTAAAATCACTTCTGTATATTCTATAGAAACAGAGATTTGCGAGTTTGAAATTTTATTTAATGTTTTGGTAAAACGTGAAGCCTAAGGATGTATTACACTGATTCAACAATCAAAGTGGTTATTTCAAATCTCCAATTCGACTACTACAATCAAGCACAAATAGATTGTTTACTTTTTTGTTATGAGAGTTTTCATGGTAACTAAGCAGGAATATTACACATGGATTAATTTTTTCCTGATGAGCCTATAGAGAGCTTCGACCTGATTACATTGAGTGTAAAATAATTTCCATATCTTATATAGTAACGCAGATATGCGAGTTTGAAATTTTATATAATGTTTTTTGTAAAACGAGAGGCTTTAGTATGCATTACACTGGTTCAACAATCAAACTGGTTATTTCAAATCTCCACGATGACGCCTACAATCCTGCACAAATAGATTGTTTACTTTATTGTTATGAGAGTTTCCATGGTAACAAGGAATGAATATTACATATGAATTATATTTTTCCTGATGAGCCAATAGAGAACTTCGACCTGATTACATCGAGTGTAAAATCACTTCTGTATCTTCTATAGTAACGGAGATTTGCGAGTTTGAAATTTTATATAATGTTTTTTCAAAACGTGAGGCCTTAGTATGCAATACACTGTTTCAACAATCAAACTGGTTATTTCAAATCTCCACGACGACGCCTACAATAATGCACAAATAGATTGTTTACTTTATTATTATGAGAGTTTCCAAGGTAACTAAGCATGAATATTACACATGGATTAATTTTTTTACTGATGAGCCATTAGAGAACTTCGACCTGATTACATTGAGTGTAAAATCGCTTCTGTATCTTCTATAGTAACGGAGATATGCGATTTTGAAATTTTATATAATGTTTTTGTAAAATGTGAAGCCTAAGGATGTATTACATTGTTTAAACTATCAAACTGGTTATTTCAAATCTCCACGACGACTACTACAATGGAGCACAAATATATTGTTTACTTTTTTGTTATGAGAGTTTCCATGGTAACTAAGCATGAATATTACACATGGATTAAATTGTTTACTGATGAGCCAAGAGAACTTCGACCTGATTTCATTGAGTGTAAAATAGCTTCTGTATCTTCTATAGTAACGGAGATATGCGAGTTTGAAATTTTATATAATGTTTTTGTAAAACGTGAAGCCTAATGATGTATTACATTGTTTCAACAATAAAAGTGGTTATTTCAAATCTCCACGACAAATACTACAATGAAGCACAAATATATTGTTTACTTTTTTGTTATGAGAGTTTCCATTGTAACTAAGCATGAGTATTACACATGGATTAAATTTTTTACTGATGAGCCTATAGAGAACTTCGACCTAATTAGATTGAGTGTAAAATCACTTCTGTATATTCTATAGAAACAGAGATTTGCGAGTTTGAAATTTTATATAATGTTTTGGTAAAACGTGAAGCCTAAGGATGTATTACATTGTTTAAACAATCAAACTGGTTATTTCAAATCTCCACGACGACTACTACAATGAAGCACAAATAGATTGTTTACTTTTTTGTTATGAGAGTTTTCATGGTAACTAAGCATGAATATTACACATGGATTATTTTTTTCCTGATGAGCCTATAGAGAACTTCGACCTGATTACATTGAGTGTAAAATCATTTCCGTATCTTATATAGTAACGCAGATATGCGAGTTTGAAATTTTATATATGTTTTTTTGTAAAACGAGAGGCTTTAGTATGCATTACACTGGTTCAACAATCAAACTGGTTATTTCAAATCTCCACGATGACGCCTACAATCCTGCACAAATAGATTGTTTACTTTATTGTTATGAGAGTTTCCATGGTAACAAGGAATGAATATTACATATGAATTATATTTTTCCTGATGAGCCAATAGAGAACTTCGACCTGATTACATCGAGTGTAAAATCACTTCTGTATCTTCTATAGTAACGGAGATATGCGAGTTTGAAATTTTATATAATGTTTTTGTAAAACGTGAAGCCTAAGGATGTATTACATTGTATCAACAATCAAAGTGGTTATTTCAAATCTCCACGACGACTACTACAATGAAGCACAAATAGATTGTTTACTTTTTTTGTTATGAGAGTTTTCATGGCAACTAAGCATGAATATTACACATGGATTAAATTTTTCCTGATGAGCCTATAGAAAACTTCGACCTAATTAGATTGAGTGTAAAATCCCTTCTGTATAATCTATAGTAACAGAGATTTGCGAGTTTGAAATTTTATATAATGTTTTTGTGAAACGTGAAGCCTCAGGATGTATTACATTGTTTCAACAATCAAAGTGGTTATTTCAAATCTCCACGACGACGCGTAAAATCCTGCACAAATAGATTGTTTACTTTATTGTTATGAGAGTTTCCATGGTAACTAAGCATGAATATTACATATGAATTATTTTTTTTCGGATGAGCCTATAGAGAGCTTCGACCTGAATACATTGATGTAAAATCACTACTGTATCTTCTATAATAACTAGAGCTAGGAATTTTAGGTGCAAAAATTTGCCAATAAAGGTGCAAAAAAGGTGCCAATTTTTGTACAAAAAAGGTGCTAAAATAGGTGCTAATTTTCAGATGTAAAATTTATTGTGAGTAGTGCATACATATATGATTCAACTTGTCTGGATAAACACAGAGTATTCTCTGGTTTTAAATCGTTTAATATAACTAAGCAAAGAAAATTCTCTGATACATTAGAAAGCGACATAAAGGAAAACCTGCTTCTTCTTACTTGCTTAGAATTAGTCATCTAGAAAACTGTTAAAATAGATTACATTCAAAATTTCTATGTTCTTCTGAGTGAGGCTACATCTGCGGTCACTAAGCAGATACTTGTAAGTTGAAAAAGAACGTTCAACGTCAACAGACACAAGTGGTGCGTATTTTGTTTTCAACCGGTAATCCACATCCTTGTTGGTTGCGACTTCTTGAACATCAGGGTTTTTGGCTAAACTTTGTTCTAACTTCTCTTTCCCGACCCCTTGCAGCTCTCGTTGCACATTCATCAAAACAGCCCACTGTGCTTCCTTTTCAGGACACTGCTCCTCCAGTTTTGTGATTGCAGTAGTAAGGAAAGAGAAGCCATGTACAATATAGAGTTCATCTTGCAATTCCTGTTTAAGTGCAAGTTTTTTGGCTTTTTCTACAGCTGAGGAATCACTAGGCAAAGCATCTAAAAATATCGATATTGTATGGAAATGATTGCAAATAAACACTGCAGCTTTTAACCATGTACCCCATCTAGTGAGGATGGGAGAGGGTGGTAGTGGAAGTTTCGTAATTTCTACGTACTTCTGTATTCTAGAAGGAGCCTTTTTCAGTATTTTCTTAATGCTTGAAACAAATTCGTTCACATATGTACATTCATCTTTAAGAGCTTCACAAACTCGATGCAAAGCATGAACAATGCAGGTCACATGTTTTAAGTTAGGATACATATTCTTCAGATTAGAAAATGCAGCTAACATGTAAGATGCTTGATCTGTAAGAACTAACCACACACTATCATATTTTACGCCCTCTGGCCACAATACAAAACATGCATCATTGAAACTTTGCATTACACTTGCATTGTCTGTTTTGCCGAGAAAATAAGTTTTTAAAAGCATGGGTTTCACTTGATGTCCATTGAGAGGTGCTACTAAAATGTTCAAAACGTACCTGTTTTGCCTATCTGTGGTCTCATCTAGTATGAAATAGACTGGATGGTCAGCTACTACTTGCCTGATCTGCGAGATTTTAGCTTCATAAAGAGGTTGAAGGTAAGATTTCTTTAAGGTGCTCTCATCTGGAACTGACTTCCCAGTATATTTTTGCAAATATGATTTCATGACAGGATTGTTAAGTTTCGAAAGAGGTATTCCACACGCTATAAATGTCCTTGCTGTCTCACTGAAAAATTCATTTGTATTTCTGAAACTCGAAGATGCAAGCGCCTCACCAATGAATTGCTGTCGCTTCCCACCTTTACCATCTCGTAATTCTTTATTCCTGACGTGCTTCCCACTTTGTAGATGCTGCACAACCCGAGTGCGTTGATGTTTGTCATCAACAGCAATAGAAATATCACACACATCACACCTCAGAACAGATCCATCACTCTGAATGCCGTCACCGCTAAACTGTTTAACGATGTCCTGCAGTTTCCCAACATTTACTTTATGCTTTGGCATGGTGAACAAGCAAATCCGATGCATCGATCAGTCGATCACAGACTGCAGTTACCTTGCTCGCTGAGACGGGAGAAGGAAACGAAAACAAAACAGCTTTCCTACAGCAATTCGTAAACAATGCAGCATAGGACAAAAAGAGCACAACTTCTAGCAATTGTAACGCGTCATTGTTGGCACTGTTTAAAGTCCATGCGCTTACTACATTAACGTCCAAGAACTGAAGAAAGCCGATTCATTGTTGTACGGTAAACAAGAATCGCATTACAAAAAGCCGTGCGTCGAATGTGGGTGGGGTTAAACAGCGCGCCGAGTTGTATTTAAAAAAATGATAAAGATGCAAAAAGGGCGAAAAGGTGCAAAAGGTTCTGAGATTGTGAAAAAGGTGGAAAAGGTTCTGAGATTGTGAAAAAGGTGCAAAAAGGTGCAACCGAAACACCATGAGTCGAGTTCAATACGTGCTTATTTTGGGGATGAGTCACTTTTTTACCTATTTTCACACAAAAAAATTTAAGGTGCAGCACCTAAAATTCCTAGCTCTAATAATAACATAGATATACGAGTTTGAAATTTTATATAAGGTTTTTTTCAAAACGTGAGTCCTTAGTATGCATTACATTGTTTCAACAATCAAACTGGTTATTTGAAATCTCCACGACGACGCCTACAATCCTGCACAAATAGATTGTTTATTTATTGTTATGAGAGTTTCCATGGTAACTAAGCATGAATATTACACATGGATTAAATTTTTTACTGATGAGCCAATAGAGAATTTCGACCTGATTACATTGAGTGTAAAATCGCTTCTGTATCTGCTATAGAAACGGAGATATGCGATTTTGAAATTTTATATAATGTTTTTGTAAAACGTGAAGCCTAAGGATGTATAACATTGTTTCAACAATCAAAGTGGTTATTTCAAATCTCCACGACGACTACTACAATGAAGCACAAATATATTGCTTACTTTTTTGTTATGAGAGTTTCCATGGTAACTAAGCATGAATATTACACATGGATTAAATTTTTCCTGATGAGCCTATAGAGAGCTTCGACCTGATTACATTGATGTAAAATCACTTCTGTATCTTCTATAGTAACATAGATATACGAGTTTGAAATTTTATATAAGGTTTTTTTCAAAACGTGAGTCCTTAGTATGCATTACATTGTTTCAACAATCAAACTGGTTATTTGAAATCTCCACGACGACGCCTACAATCCTGCACAAATAGATTGTTTACTTTATTGTTATGAGAGTTTCCATGGTAACAAGGAATGAATATTACATATGAATTATATTTTTCCTGATGAGCCAATAGAGAACTTCGACCTGATTACATCGAGTGTAAAATCACTTCTGTATCTTCTATAGTAACGGAGATTTGCGAGTTTGAAATTTTATATAATGTTTTTTCAAAACGTGAGGCCTTAGTATGCAATACACTGTTTCAACAATCAAACTGGTTATTTGAAATCTCCACGACGACGTCTACAATAATGCACAAATAGATTGTTTACTTTATTGTTATGAGAGTTTCCATGGTAACTAAGCATGAATATTACACATGGATTAAATTTTTTACTGATGAGCCAATAGAGAACTTCGACCTAATTAGATTGAGTGTAAATTCACTTCTGTATATTCTATAGTAACAGAGATTTACGAGTTTGAAATTTAATAAAATGTTTTGGTAAAACGTGAAGCCTAAGGATGTATTACACTGTTTCAACAATCAAAGTAGTTATTTCAAATCTCCAATTCGACTACTAAAATCAAGCACAAATAGATTGTTTACTTTATTGTTATGAGAGTTTTCATGGCAACTAAGCATGAATATTACTCATGGATTAAATTTTTAACTGATGAGCCATTAGAGAACTTCGACCTGATTACATCGAGTGTAAAATCACTTCTGTATCTTCTATAGTAACGGAGATATGCGAGTTTGAAATTTTATATAATGTTTTTGTGAAACGTGAAGCCTCAGGATGTATTACATTGTTTCAACAATCAAAGTGGTTATTTCAAATCTCCACGACGACTACTACAATGGAGCACAAATATATTGTTTACTTTTTTGTTATGAGAGTTTCCATGGTAACTAAGAATGAATATTACACATGGATTAAATTGTTTACTGATGAGCCAAGAGAACTTCGACCTGATTTCATTGAGTGTAAAATAGCTTCTGTATCTTCTATAGTAACGGAGATATGCGAGTTTGAAATTTTATATAATGTTTTTGTAAAACGTGAAGCCTATGGATGTATTACATTGTTTCAACAATAAAAGTGGTTATTTCAAATCTCCACGACAAATACTACAATGAAGCACAAATATATTGTTTACTTTTTTGTTATGAGAGTTTCCATTGTAACTAAGCATGAGTATTACACATGGATTAAATTTTTTACTGATGAGCCTATAGAGAACTTCGACCTAATTAGATTGAGTGTAAAATCACTTCTGTATATTCTATAGAAACAGAGATTTGCGAGTTTGAAATTTTATATAATGTTTTGGTAAAACGTGAAGCCTAAGGATGTATTACATTGTTTAAACAATCAAACTGGTTATTTCAAATCTCCACGACGACTACTACAATGAAGCACAAATAGATTGTTTACTTTTTTGTTATGAGAGTTTTCATGGTAACTAAGCATGAATATTACACATGGATTATTTTTTTCCTGATGAGCCAATAGAGAACTTCGACCTGATTACATCGAGTGTAAAATCACTTCTGTATCTTCTATAGTAACGGAGATATGCGAGTTTGAAATTTTATATAATGTTTTTGTGAAACGTGAAGCCTCAGGATGTATTACATTGTTTCAACAATCAAAGTGGTTATTTCAAATCTCCACGACGACGCGTAAAATCCTGCACAAATTGATTGTTTACTTTATTGTTATGAGAGTTTCCATGGTAACTAAGCATGAATATTACATATGAATTATTTTTTTTCGGATGAGCCTATAGAGAGCTTCGACCTGATTACATTGATGTAAAATCACTTCTGTATCTTCTATAGTAACATAGATATACGAGTTTGAAATTTTCTATAAGGTTTTTTTCAAAACGTGAGTCCTTAGTATGCATTTCATTGTTTCAACAATCAAACTGGTTATTTGAAATCTCCACGACGACGCCTACAATCCTGCACAAATAGATTGTTTATTTATTGTTATAAGAGTTTCCATGGTAACTAAGCATGAATATTACACATGGATTAAATTTTTTACTGATGAGCCAATAGAGAATTTCGACCTGATTACATTGAGTGTAAAATCGCTTCTGTATCTGCTATAGAAACGGAGATATGCGATTTTGAAATTTTATATAATGTTTTTGTAAAACGTGAAGCCTAAGGATGTATAACATTGTTTCAACAATCAAAGTGGTTATTTCAAATCTCCACGACGACTACTACAATGAAGCACAAATATATTGCTTACTTTTTTGTTATGAGAGTTTCCATGGTAACTAAGCATGAATATTACACATGGATTAAATTTTTCCTGATGAGCCTATAGAGAGCTTCGACCTGATTACATTGAGTGTAAAATCACTTCTGAATCTTCTATAGTAACGGAGATATACGAGTTTGAAATTTTTTATAATGTTTTTTCAAAACGTGAGGCCTTAGTATGCATTACACTGTTTCAACAATCAAACTGGTTATTTCAAATCTCCACGACGACGCCTACAATAATGCACAAATAGATTGTTTACTTTATTGTTATGAGAGTTTCCATGGTAACTAAGCATGAATATTACACATGGATTAAATTTTTCCTGATGAGCCTATAGAGAACTACGACCTACTTAGATTGAGTGTAAAATCACTTCTGTATATTCTATAGAAACAGAGATTTGCGAGTTTGAAATTTTATTTAATGTTTTTGTAAAACGTGAAGCCTAAGGATGTATTACATTGTTTCAACAATCAAAGTGTTTATTTCAAATCTCCACGACGACTACTACAATGAAGCACAAATAGATTGTTTACTTTTTTTGTTATGAGAGTTTTCATGGCAACTAAGCATGAATATTACACATGGATTAAGTTTTTCCTGATGAGCCTATAGAAAACTTCGACCTAATTAGATTGAGTGTAAAATCCCTTCTGTATATTCTATAGTAACAGAGATTTGCGAGTTTGAAATTTTATATAATGTTTTTGTGAAACGTGAAGCCTAATGATGTATTACATTGTTTCAACAATCAAAGTGGTTATTTCAATTCTGCACGACGACGACTACAATCATACACAAATAGATTGTTTGCTTTATTGTTATGAGAGTTTCCATGGTAACTAAGCATGAATATTACACATGGATTAATTTTTTTATGATGAGCCTATACAGAGCTTCGACCTGATTACGTGAGTGTAAAATCACTTCTGTATCTTCTATAGTAACATAGATATACGAGTTTCAAATTTTATATAAGGTTTTTTTCAAAACGTGACCCTAGTATGCATTACATTGTTTCAACAATCAAACTGGTTATTTGAAATCTCCACGACGACGCCTACAATCCTGCACAAATAGATTTTTACTTTATTGTTATGAGAGTTTCCATGGTAACTAAGCATGAATATTACACATGGATTAAATTTTTCCTGATGAGCCTATAGACAGCTTCGACCTGATTACATTGAGTGTAAAATCACTTTTGTATCTTCTTTAGTAAAGGCGATATGCGAGTTTAAAATTTTATATAATGTTTTTGTAAAACGTGAAGCCTTAGTATGCATTACACTGTTTCAACAATCAAAGTGGTTATTTCAAACCTTCACGACGACTACTACAATCAAGCACAAATATATTGTTTACTTTTTTGTTATGAGAGTTTTCATGGCAACTAAGCATGAATATTACACAGGGATTAAATTTTTTACTGATGAGCCAATAGAGAATTTCGACCTGATTACATTGAGTGTAAAATCGCTTCTGTATCTGCTATAGTAACGGAGATATGCGATTTTGAAATTTTATATAATGTTTTTGTAAAACGTGAAGCCTAAGGATGTATAACATTGTTTCAACAATCAAAGTGGTTATTTCAAATCTCCACGACGACTACTACAATGAAGCACAAATATATTGCTTACTTTTTTGTTATGAGAGTTTCCATGGTAACTAAGCATGAATATTACACATGGATTAATTTTTTCCTGATGGGCCTATAGAGAACTTCGACCTAATTAGATTGAGTGTAAAATCACTTCTGTATATTCTATACAAACAGAGATTTGCGAGTTTGAAATTTTATATAATGTTTTGGTAAAACGTGAAGCCTAAGGATGTATTACACTGATTCAACAATCAAAGTGGTTATTTCAAATCTCCAATTCGACTACTACAATCAAGCACAAATAGATTGTTTACTTTATTGTTATGAGAGATTTCATGGCAACTAAGCATGAATATTACACATGGATTATTTTTTTCCTGATGAGCCAATAGAGAACTTCGACCTGATTACATCGAGTGTAAAATCACTTCTGTATCTTCTATAGTAACGGAGATATGCGAGTTTGAAATTTTATATAATGTTTTTGTGAAACGTGAAGCCTCAGGATGTATTACATTGTTTCAACAATCAAAGTGGTTATTTCAAATCTCCACGACGACTACTACAATGGAGCACAAATATATTGTTTACTTTTTTGTTATGAGAGTTTCCATGGTAACTAAGAATGAATATTACACATGGATTAAATTGTTTACTGATGAGCCAAGAGAACTTCGACCTGATTTCATTGAGTGTAAAATAGCTTCTGTATCTTCTATAGTAACGGAGATATGCGAGTTTGAAATTTTATATAATGTTTTTGTAAAACGTGAAGCCTATGGATGTATTACATTGTTTCAACAATAAAAGTGGTTATTTCAAATCTCCACGACAAATACTACAATGAAGCACAAATATATTGTTTACTTTTTTGTTATGAGAGTTTCCATTGTAACTAAGCATGAGTATTACACATGGATTAAATTTTTTACTGATGAGCCAATAGAGAACTTCGACCTGATTACATCGAGTGTAAAATCACTTCTGTATCTTCTATAGTAACGGAGATATGCGAGTTTGAAATTTTATATAATGTTTTTGTGAAACGTGAAGCCTCAGGATGTATTACATTGTTTCAACAATCAAAGTGGTTATTTCAAATCTCCACGACGACGCGTAAAATCCTGCACAAATTGATTGTTTACTTTATTGTTATGAGAGTTTCCATGGTAACTAAGCATGAATATTACATATGAATTATTTTTTTTCGGATGAGCCTATAGACAGCTTCGACCTGATTACATTGATGTAAAATCACTTCTGTATCTTCTATAGTAACATAGATATACGAGTTTGAAATTTTATATAAGGTTTTTTTCAAAACGTGAGTCCTTAGTATGCATTTCATTGTTTCAACAATCAAACTGGTTATTTGAAATCTCCACGACGACGCCTACAATCCTGCACAAATAGATTGTTTATTTATTGTTATGAGAGTTTCCATGGTAACTAAGCATGAATATTACACATGGATTAAATTTTTTACTGATGAGCCAATAGAGAATTTCGACCTGATTACATTGAGTGTAAAATCGCTTCTGTATCTGCTATAGAAACGGAGATATGCGATTTTGAAATTTTATATAATGTTTTTGTAAAACGTGAAGCCTAAGGATGTATAACATTGTTTCAACAATCAAAGTGGTTATTTCAAATCTCCACGACGACTACTACAATGAAGCACAAATATATTGCTTACTTTTTTGTTATGAGAGTTTCCATGGTAACTAAGCATGAATATTACACATGGATTAAATTTTTCCTGATGAGCCTATAGAGAGCTTCGACCTGATTACATTGAGTGTAAAATCACTTCTGAATCTTCTATAGTAACGGAGATATACGAGTTTGAAATTTTTTATAATGTTTTTTTCAAAACGTGAGGCCTTAGTATGCATTACACTGTTTCAACAATCAAACTGGTTATTTCAAATCTCCACGACGACGCCTACAATAATGCACAATTAGATTGTTTACTTTATTGTTATGAGAGTTTCCATGGTAACTAAGCATGAATATTACACACGGATTAAATTTTTCCTGATGAGCCTATTGAGAACTACGACCTAATTAGATTGAGTGTAAAATCACTTCTGTATATTCTATAGAAACAGAGATTTGCGAGTTTGAAATTTTATTTAATGTTTTTGTAAAACGTGAAGCCTAAGGATGTATTACATTGTTTCAACAATCAAAGTGTTTATTTCAAATCTCCACGACGACTACTACAATGAAGCACAAATAGATTGTTTACTTTTTTTGTTATGAGAGTTTTCATGGCAACTAAGCATGAATATTACACATGGATTAAGTTTTTCCTGATGAGCCTATAGAAAACTTCGACCTAATTAGATTGAGTGTAAAATCCCTTCTGTATATTCTATAGTAACAGAGATTTGCGAGTTTGAAATTTTATATAATGTTTTTGTGAAACGTGAAGCCTAATGATGTATTACATTGTTTCAACAATCAAAGTGGTTATTTCAATTCTGCACGACGACGACTACAATCATACACAAATAGATTGTTTGCTTTATTGTTATGAGAGTTTCCATGGTAACTAAGCATGAATATTACACATGGATTAATTTTTTTATGATGAGCCTATACAGAGCTTCGACCTGATTACGTGAGTGTAAAATCACTTCTGTATCTTCTGTAGTAACATAGATATACGAGTTTCAAATTTTATATAAGGTTTTTTTCAAAACGTGACCCTAGTATGCATTACATTGTTTCAACAATCAAACTGGTTATTTGAAATCTCCACGACGACGCCTACAATCCTGCACAAATAGATTTTTACTTTATTGTTATGAGAATTTCCATGGTAACTAAGCATGAATATTACACATGGATTAAATTTTTCCTGATGAGCCTATAGACAGCTTCGACCTGATTACATTGAGTGTAAAATCACTTTTGTATCTTCTTTAGTAAAGGCGATATGCGAGTTTGAAATTTTATATAATGTTTTTTGTAAAACGAGAGGCTTTAGTATGCATTAAACTGGTTCAACAATCAAACTGGTTATTTAAAAGCTCCACGATGACGCCTACAATCCTGCACAAATAGATTGTTTACTTTATTGTTATGAGAGTTTCCATGGTAACAAGGAATGAATATTACATATGAATTATATTTTTCCTGATGAGCCAATAGAGATCTTCGACCTGATTACATCGAGTGTAAAATCACTTCTGTATCTTCTATAGTAACGGAGATATGCGAGTTTGAAATTTTATATAATGTTTTTGTAAAACGTGAAGCCTAATGATGTATTACATTGTTTCAACAATGAAAGGGGTTATTTCAATTCTGCACGACGACGACTACAATCATACACAAATAGATTGTTTGCTTTATTGTTATGAGAGTTTCCATGGTAACTAAGCATGAATATTACACATGGATTAATTTTTTCCTGATGAGCCTATACAGAGCTTCGACCTGATTACGTGAGTGTAAAATCACTTCTGTATCTTCTATAGTAACATAGATATACGAGTTTGAAATTTTATATAAGGTTTTTTTCAAAACGTGAGTCCTTAGTATGCATTACATTGTTTCAACAATCAAACTGGTTATTTGAAATCTCCACGACGACGCCTACAATCCTGCACAAATAGATTGTTTACTTTATTGTTATGAGAGTTTCCATGGTAACTAAGCATGAATATTACACATGGATTAAATTTTTTACTGATGAGCCAATAGAGAATTTCGACCTTATTACATTGAGTGTAAAATCGCTTCTGTATCTGCTATAGTAACGGAGATATGCGATTTTGAAATTTTATATAATGTTTTTGTAAAACGTGAAGCCTAAGAATGTATAACATTGTTTCAACAATCAAAGTGGTTATTTCAAATCTCCACGACGACTACTACAATGAAGCACAAATATATTGCTTACTTTTTTGTTATGAGAGTTTCCATGGTAACTAAGCATGAATATTACACATGGATTAAATTTTTTACTGATGAGCCAATAGAGAATTTCGACCTGATTACATTGAGTGTAAAATCACTTCTGTATATTATATAGTAACGGAGATATGCGATTTTGAAATTTTATATAATGTTTTTGTAAAACGTGAAGCCTAAGGATGTATTACATTGTTTCAACAATCAAAGTGGTTATTTCAAATCTCCAATTCGACTACTACAATCAAGCACAAATAGATTGTTTACTTTATTGTTATGAGAGATTTCATGGCAACTAAGCATGAATATTACACATGGATTATTTTTTTCCTGATGAGCCAATAGAGAACTTCGACCTGATTACATCGAGTGTAAAATCACTTCTGTATCTTCTATAGTAACGGAGATATGCGAGTTTGAAATTTTATATAATGTTTTTGTGAAACGTGAAGCCTCAGGATGTATTACATTGTTTCAACAATCAAAGTGGTTATTTCAAATCTCCACGACGACTACTACAATGGAGCACAAATATATTGTTTACTTTTTTGTTATGAGAGTTTCCATGGTAACAAGGAATGAATATTACATATGAATTAATTTTTTTTTTGATGAGCCTATAGAGAGCTTCGACCTGATTATATTAATGTAAAATCACTTCTGTATCTTCTATAGTAACATAGATATACGAGTTTGAAAATTTATATAAGGTTTTTTTCAAAACGTGAGTCCTTAGTATGCATTACATTGTTTCAACAATCAAACTGGTTATTTCAAATCTCCACGACGACGCCTACAATCCTGCACAAATAGATTGTTTACTTTATTGTTATGAGAGTTTCCAGGGTAACTAAGCATGAATATTACACATGGATTTTATTTTTCCGGATGAGATTATAGAGAGCTTCGACCTGATTACATTGAGTGTAAAATCACTTCTGTATATTATATAGTAACGGAGATATGCGATTTTGAAATTTTATATAATGTTTTTGTAAAACGTGAAGCCTAAGGATGTATTACATTGTTTCAACAATCAAAGTGATTATTTCAAATCTCTACGACGACTACTACAATCAAGCACAAATAGATTGTTTACTTTATTGTTATGAGAGTTTTTACGGTAAGTAAGTATGAATATTACACATGGATTAAATTTTTTACTGATGAGCCAGTAGAGAACTTCGACCTGATTACATTGAGTGTAAAATCGCTTCTGTATATTCTATAGTAACGGAGATATGCGATTTTGAAATGTTATATAATGTTTTTTGTAAAACGAGAGGCTTCAGTATGCATTACACTGGTTCAACAATCAAACGGGTAATTTCAAATCTCCACGACGACGCCTACAATCCTGCACAAATAGATTGTTTACTTTATTGTTATGAGAGTTTCCATGGTAACAAGGAATGAATATTACATATGAATTAATTTTTTTTTTGATGAGCCTATAGAGAGCTTCGACCTGATTATATTAATGTAAAATCACTTCTGTATCTTCTATAGTAACATAGATATACGAGTTTGAAAATTTATATAAGGTTTTTTTCAAAACGTGAGTCCTTAGTATGCATTACATTGTTTCAACAATCAAACTGGTTATTTCAAATCTCCACGACGACGCCTACAATCCTGCACAAATAGATTGTTTACTTTATTGTTATGAGAGTTTCCAGGGTAACTAAGCATGAATATTACACATGGATTTTATTTTTCCGGATGAGATTATAGAGAGCTTCGACCTGATTACATTGAGTGTAAAATCACCTCTGTATCTTATATAGTAACGCAGATATGCGAGTTTGAAATTTTATATGATGTTTTTGTAAAAGGTGAGGCCTTAGGTTGTATTACATTGTTTGAATAATCAAAGTGATTATTTCAAATCTCTACGACGACTACTACAATCAAGCACAAATAGATTGTTTACTTTATTGTTATGAGAGTTTTTACGGTAACTAAGCATGAATATTACACATGGATTAAATTTTTCCGGATGAGATTATAGAGAGCTTCGACCTGATTACATTGAGTGTAAAATCACTTTTGTATCTTCTTTAGTAAAGGCGATATGCGAGTTTGAAATTTTATATAATGTTTTTGTAAAACGTGAAGCCTTAGTATCCATTACACTGTTTCAACAATCAAAGTGGTTATTTCAAATCTTCACGACGACTACTACAATCAAGCACAAATATATTGTTTACTTTTTTGTTATGAGAGTTTTCATGGCAACTAAGCATGAATATTACACATGGAATAAATTTTTCCTGATGAGCCTATATACAGCTTCGACCTGATTACATTGAGTGTAAAATCACTTTTGTATCTTCTTTAGTAAAGGCGATATGCGAGTTTGAAATTTTATATAATGTTTTTGTAAAACGTGAAGCCTTAGTATGCATTACACTGTTTCAACAATCAAAGTGGTTATTTCAAATCTTCATGACGACTACTACAATCAAGCACAAATATATTGTTTACTTTTTTGTTATGAGAGTTTTCATGGCAACTAAGCATGAATATTACACATGGAATAAATTTTTTACTGATGAACCAATAGAGAACTTCGACCTGATTACATTGAGTGTAAAACAGCATCTGTATCTTATATAGTAACGGAGATATGCGAGTTTGAAATTTTATATAATGTTTTTGTAAAACGTGAAGCCTATGGATGTATTACATTGTTTCAACAATCAAAGTGGTTATTTCAAATCTCCACGACGACTACTACAATGAAGCACAAATATATTGTTTACTTTTTTGTTATGAGAGTTTCCATGGTAACTAAGCATGAATATTACACATGGATTTTATTTTTCCAGATGAGATTATAGAGAGCTTCGACCTGATTACATTGAGTGTAAAATCACCTCTGTATCTTATATAGTAACGCAGATATGCGAGTTTGAAATTTTATATGATGTTTTTGTAAAAGGTGAGGCCTTAGGTTGTATTACATTGTTTGAATAATCAAAGTGATTATTTCAAATCTCTACGACGACTACTACAATCAAGCACAAATAGATTGTTTACTTTATTGTTATGAGAGTTTTTACGGTAAGTAAGCATGAATATTACACATGGATTAAATTTTTTACTGATGAGCCAATATTGAACTTCGACCTGATTACATTGAGTGTAAAATAGCTTCTGTATCTTATATAGTAACGGAGATATGCGAGTTTGAAATTTTATATAATGTTTTTGTAAAACGTGAAGCCTATGGATGTATTACATTTTTTCAACAATCAAAGTGGTTATTTCAAATCTCCACGACGACTACTACAATGAAGCACAAATATATTGTTTACTTTTTTGTTATGAGAGTTTCCATGGTAACTAAGCATGAATATTACACATGGATTTTATTTTTCCGGATGAAATTATAGAGAGCTTCGACCTGATTACATTGAGTGTAAAATCACCTCTGTATCTTATATAGTAACGCAGATATGCAAGTTTGAAATTTTATATGATGTTTTTGTAAAAGGTGAGGACTAAGGTTGTATTACATTGTTTGAATAATCAAAGTGATTATTTCAAATCTCTACGACGACTACTACAATCAAGCACAAATAGATTGTTTACTTTATTGTTATGAGAGTTTTTACGGTAACTAAGCATGAATATTACACATGGATTAAATTTTTTACTGATGAGCCAATAGAGAACGTCGACCTGATTACATTGAGTGTAAAATCGCTTCTGTATATTCTATAGTAACGGAGATAAGCGATTTTGAAATGTTTTATAATGTTTTTGTAAAACGTGAAGCCTATGGATGTTTTACATTGTTTCAACAATCAAACTGGTTATTTCAAATCTCCACGACGACTACTACAATGAAGCACAAATATATTGTTTACTTTTTTGTTATGAGAGTGTTCATGGTAACTAAGCATGAATATTTCTCATGGATTAAATTGTTTACTGATGAGCCAAGAGAACTTCGACCTGATTTCATTGAGTGTAAAATAGCTTCTGTATCTTCTATAGTAACGGAGATATGCGAGTTTGAAATTTTATATAATATTTTTGTAAAACGTGAAGCCTATGGATGTATTACATTGTTTCAACAATCAAAGTGGTTATTTCAAATCTCCACGACGACTACTACAATGAAACACAAATATATTGTTTACTTTTTTGTTATGAGAGTTTCCATGGTAACTAAGCATGAATATTACACATGGATTAAATTTTTCCGAATGAGATTATAGAGAGCTACGACCTGATTACATTGAGTGTAAAATCACTTCTGTATCTTATATAGTAACGCAGATATGCGAGTTTGAAATTTTATATAATGTTTTTGTAAAAGGTGAGGCCTTAGGTTGTATTACATTGTTTGAATAATCAAAGTGATTATTTCAAATCTCTACGACGACTACTACAATCAAGCACAAATAGATTGTTTACTTTATTGTTATGAGAGTTTTTACGGTAAGTAAGTATGAATATTACACATGGATTAAATTTTTTACTGATGAGCCAATAGAGAACTTCGACCTGATTACATTGAGTGTAAAATCGCTTCTGTATATTCTATAGTAACGGAGATATGCGATTTTGAAATGTTATATAATGTTTTTTGTAAAACGAGAGGCTTCAGTATGCATTACACTGGTTCAACAATCAAACGGGTAATTTCAAATCTCCACGACGACGCCTACAATCCTGCACAAATAGATTGTTTACTTTATTGTTATGAGAGTTTCCATGGTAACAAGGAATGAATATTACATATGAATTAATTTTTTTTTTGATGAGCCTATAGAGAGCTTCGACCTGATTATATTAATGTAAAATCACTTCTGTATCTTCTATAGTAACATAGATATACGAGTTTGAAAATTTATATAAGGTTTTTTTCAAAACGTGAGTCCTTGGTATGCATTACATTGTTTCAACAATCAAATTGGTTATTTCAAATCTCCACGACGACTACTACAATGAAGCACAAATATATTGTTTACTTTTTTGTTATGAGAGTGTTCATGGTAACTAAGCATGAATATTACTCATGGATTATTTTTTTCCTGATGAGCCTATAGAGAGCTTCGACCTGATTACATTGAGTGTAAAATCATTTCCGTATCTTATATAGTAACGGAGATATGCGAGTTTGAAATTTTATATAATGTTTTTTTGTAAAACGAGAGGCTTTAGTATGCATTACACTGGTTCAACAATCAAACTGGTTATTTCAAATCTCCACGACGACGCCTACAATCCTGCAGTAATAGATTGTTTACTTTATTGTTATGAGAGTTTCCATGGTAACAAGGAATGAATATTACATATGAATTAATTTTTTTCGGATGAGCCTATAGAGAGCTTCGACCTGATTACATTGATGTAAAATCCGTTCTGTATATTCTATAGTAACAGAGATTTGCGAGTTTGAAATTTTATATAATGTTTTTGTAAAACGTGAAGCCTAAGGATGTATTACATTGTTTCAACAATCAAAGTGGTTATTTCAAATCTCCACGACGACGCGTACAATCCTGCACAAATAGATTGTTTACTTTATTGTTATGAGAGTTTCCATGGTAACTAAGCATGAATATTACATATGAATTAATTTTTTTCGGATGAGCCTATAGAGAGCTTCGACCTGATTACATTGATGTAAAATCACTTCTGTATCTTATATAGTAACGGAGATATGCGAGTTTGAAATTTTATATAATGTTTTTGTAAAACGTGAAGCCTAATGATGTATTACATTGTTTCAACAATCAAAGTGGTTATTTCAATTCTGCACGACGACGACTACAATCATACACAAATAGATTGTTTGCTTTATTGTTATGAGAGTTTCCATGGTAACTAAGCATGAATATTACACATGGATTAATTTTTTCCTGATGAGCCTATACAGAGCTTCGACCTGATTACTTGAGTGTAAAATCACTTCTGTATCTTCTATAGTAACATAGATATACGAGTTTGAAATTTTATAAAAGGTTTTTTTCAAAACGTGAGTCCTTAGTATGCATTACATTGTTTCAACTATCAAACTGGTTATTTGAAATCTCCACGACGACGCCTACAATCCTCCACAAATAGATTGTTTACTTTATTGTTATGAGAGTTTCCATGGTAACTAAGCATGAATATTACACATGGATTATTTTTTTCCGGATGAGATTATAGACAGCTTCGACCTGATTACATTGAGTGTAAAATCACTTTTGTATCTTCTTTAGTAAAGGCGATATGCGAGTTTGAAATTTTATATAATGTTTTTGTAAAACGTGAAGCCTAAGGATGTATTACATTGTTTAAACAATCAAACTGGTTATTTCAAATCTCCACGACGACTACTACAATGGAGCACAAATATATTGTTTACTTTTTTGTTATGAGAGTTTCCATGGTAACTAAGCATGAATATTACACATGGATTAAATTGTTTACTGATGAGCCTATAGAGAGCTTCGACCTGATTACATTGAGTGTAAAATCATTTTCGTATCTTATATAGTAACGGAGATATGCGAGTTTGAAATTTTATATAATGTTTTTTGTAAAACGAGAGGCTTTAGTATGCATTACACTGGTTCAACAATCAAACTGGTTATTTCAAATCTCCACGACGACGCCTACAATCCTGCACAAATAGATTGTTTACTTTATTGTTATGAGAGTTTCCATGGTAACTGAGCATGAATATTACATATGAATTATTTTTTTTCGGATGAGCCTATAGAGAGCTTCGACCTGATTACATTGATGTAAAATCACTTCTGTATCTTATATAGTAACGGAGATATGCGAGTTTGAAATTTTATATAATGTTTTTGTAAAACGTGAAGCCTAATAATGTATTACATTGTTTCAACAATCAAAGTGGTTATTTCAATTCTGCACGACGACGACTACAATCATACACAAATAGATTGTTTGCTTTATTGTTATGAGAGTTTCCATGGTAACTAATCATGAATATTACACATGGATTAATTTTTTCCTGATGAGCCTATACAGAGCTTCGACCTGATTACGTGAGTGTAAAATCACTTCTGTATCTTCTATAGTAACATAGATATACGAGTTTGAAATTTTATATAAGGTTTTTTTCAAAACGTGAGTCCTTAGTATGCATTACATTGTTTCAACAATCAAACTGGTTATTTGAAATCTCCACGACGACGCCTACAATCCTGCTCAAATAGATTGTTTACTTTATTGTTATGAGAGATTCCATGGTAACTAAGCATGAATATTACACATGGATTAAATTTTTCCGGATGAGATTATAGAGAGCTTCGACCTGATTACATTGAGTGTAAAATCATTTCTGTATCTTATATAGTAACGCAGATATGCGATTTTGAAATTTTATATAATGTTTTTGTAGAAGGTGAGGCCTTAGGTTGTATTACATAGTTTGAATAATCAAAGTGATTATTTCAAATCTCTACGACTACTACTACAATCAAGCACAAATAGATTGTTTACTTTATTGTTATGAGAGTTTTCATGGTAACTAAGCATGAATATTACACATGGATTAAATTTTTCCTGATGAGCCTATAGACAGCTTCGACCTGATTACATTGAGTGTAAAATCACTTTTGTATCTTCTTTAGTAAAGGCGATATGCGAGTTTGAAATTTTATATAATGTTTTTGTAAAACGTGAAGCCTTAGTATGCATTACACTGTTTCAACAATCAAAGTGGTTATTTCAAATCTTCACGACGACTATTACAATCAAGCACAAATATATTGTTTACTTTTTTGTTATGAGAGTTTTCATGGCAACTAAGCATGAATATTACATATGGAATAAATTTTTCCTGATGAGCCTATAGAGAACTTCGACCTGATTAGATTGAGTGTAAAATCCCTTCTGTATATTCTATAGTAACAGAGATTTGCGAGTTTGAAATTTTATATAATGTTTTTTCAAAACGTGAGGCCTTAGTATGCAATACACTGTTTCAACAATCAAACTGGTTATTTCAAATCTCCACGACGACGCCTACAATAATGCACAAATAGATTGTTTACTTTATTGTTATGAGAGTTTCCTTGGTAACTAAGCATGAATATTACACATGGATTAAATTTTTTTACTGATGAGCCAATAGAGAACTTCGACCTAATTAGATTGAGTGTAAATTCACTTCTGTATATTCTATAGTAACAGAGATTTGCGAGTTTGAAATTTTATAAAATGTTTTGGTAAAACGTGAAGCCTAAGGATGTATTACACTGTTTCAACAATCAAAGTAGTTATTTCAAATCTCCAATTCGACTACTAAAATCAAGCACAAATAGATTGTTTACTTTATTGTTATGAGAGTTTTCATGGCAACTAAGCATGAATATTACACATGGATTAAATTTTTTACTGATGAGCCAATAGAGAACTTCGACCTGATTACATTGAGTGTAAAATCGCGACTGTATCTTCTATAGTAACGGAGATATGCGAGTTTGAAATTTTATATAAGGTTTTTTTCAAAACGTGAGTCCTTAGTATGCATTACATTGTTTCAGCAATCAAACTGGTTATTTCTAATCTCCACGACGACGCCTACAATCCTGCACAAATAGATTGTTTACTTTATTGTTATGAGAGTTTCCATGGTAACTAAGCATGAATATTACACATGGATTAAATTTTTTACTGATGAGCCAATAGAGAACTTCGACCTGATTACATTGAGTGTAAAATCGCTTCTGTATCTTCTATAGTAACGGAGATATGCGATTTTGAAATTTTATATAATGTTTTTGTAAAACGTGAAGCCTAAGGATGTATTACATTGTTTAAACAATCAAAGTGGTTATTTCAAATCTCCACGACGACTACTACAATGGAGCACAAATATATTGTTTACTTTTTTGTTATGAGAGTTTCCATGGTAACTAAGCATGAATATTACACATGGATTAAATTGTTTACTGATGAGCCAACAGAACTTCGACCTGATTTCATTGAGTGTAAAATAGCTTCTGTATCTTCTTTAGTAACGGAGTTATGCGAGTTTGAAATTTTATATAATGTTTTTGTAAAACGTGAAGCCTATGGATGTATTACATTGTTTCAACAATAAAAGTGGTTATTTCAAATCTCCACGACGACTACTACAATGAAGCACAAATATATTGTTTACTTTTTTGTTATGAGAGTTTCCATTGTAACTAAGCATGAATATTACACATGGATTACATTTTTCCGGATGAGATTATTGAGAGCTTCGACCTGATTACATTGAGTGTAAAATCACTTCTGTATCTTATATAGTAACGCAGATATGCGAGTTTGAAATTTTATATAATGTTTTTGTAAAAGGTGAGGCCTTAGGTTGTATTACATTGTTTGAATAATCAAAGTGATTATTTCAAATCTCTACGACGACTACTACAATCAAGCACAAATAGATTGTTTACTTTATTGTTATGAGAATTTTTACGGTAACTAAGCATGAATATTACACATGGATTAAATTTTTTACTGATGAGCCTATAGAGAGCTTCGACCTGATTACATTGAGTGTAAAATCATTTCCGTATCTTATATAGTAACGGAGATATGCGAGTTTGAAATTTTATATAATGTATTTTGTAAAACGAGAGGCTTTAGTATGCATTACACTGGTTCAACAATCAAACAGGTTATTTCAAATATCCACGACGACGCCTACAATCCTGCACAAATAGATTGTTTACTTTATTGTTATGAGAGTTTCCATGGTAACTAAGCATGAATATTACATATGAATTATTTTTTTTCGGATGAGCCTATAGAGAGCTTCGACCTGATTACATTGATGTAAAATCACTTCTGTATCTTATATAGTAACGGAGATATGCGAATTTGTAATTTTATATAATGTTTTTGTAAAACGTGAAGCCTAATGATGTATTACATTGTTTCAACAATCAAAGTGGTTATTTAAATTCTGCACGACGACGACTACAATCATACACAAATAGATTGTTTGTTTTATTGTTATGAGAGTTTCCATGGTAACTAAGCATGAATATTACACATGGATTAATTTTTTCCTGATGAGCCTATACAGAGCTTCGACCTGATTACGTGAGTGTAAAATCACTTCTGTATCTTCTCTAGTAACATAGATATACGAGTTTGAAATTTTATATAAGGTTTTTTTCAAAACGTGAGTCCTTAGTATGCATTACATTGTTTCAACAATCAAACTGGTTATTTCAAATCTTCACGACGACTACTAAAATCATGCACAAATATATTGTTTACTTTTTTGTTATGAGAGTTTTCATGGCAACTAAGCATGAATATTACAAATGGATTAAATATTTTACTGATGAGCCAATAGAGAACTTCGACCTGATTACATTGATTGTAAAATCGCTTCTGTATCTTCTATAGTAACGGAGATATACGATTTTGAAATTTTATATAATGTTTTTGTAAAACGTGAAGCCTAAGGTTGTATTACATTGTTTCAACAATCAAAGTGGTTATTTCAAATCTCCACGACGACTACTACAATGAAGGACAAATATATTGTTTACTTTTTTGTTATGAGAGTTTCCATGGTAACTAAGCATGAATATTACACATGGATTAAATTTTTTACTGATGAGCCAATAGAGAATTTCGACCTGATTACATTGAGTGTAAAATCGCTTCTGTATCTGCTATAGTAACGGAGATATGCGATTTTGAAATTTTATATAATGTTTTTGTAAAACGTGAAGCCTAAGGATGTATAACATTGTTTCAACAATCAAAGTGTTTATTTCAAATCTCCACGACGACTACTACAATGAAGCACAAATATATTGCTTACTTTTTTGTTATGAGAGTTTCCATGGTAACTAAGCATGAATATTACACATGGATTAAATTTTTCCTGATGAGCCTATAGAGAACTTCGACCTAATTAGATTGAGTGTAAAATCACTTCCGTATATCACTGGGGAAAAAAAAAGATTTTATTTTGCGGCATAAAGTTTAATAACAGTTTCAGCACACAAAACAGCTGTGATTGCCAATTGTATGATTGGTTCAGTTGAATTGACTCCAGTTATAAAAATAAACACACTATGGAAAATGTAGGAGGTAAAATTACTCTACGCTTTTCTCTGTAATATCAAAATTTATAATGGGCTGAAATTTCCATAAGAAACTTATTTATTTATTTGTAAATTGTTGCTAGGCAACTTATGAAGCATTGCTAGGCAATATATCGGACACTCAACAAACCTTAAGGAAGAATACCAATACATAAAAATGGTTTTAGAAAAAAATTGAATATACTGATCATAAGTGGCTCGTGTGTGTGGATTTGAAGATGGTGAATTTTTTACTAGGACAGCAAAGTGGGTACACAAAACATCCCTATTTCCTATGTTTGTGGGATAGTCGTGCTAGAGAAAAGCATTGGACGATAAAAGTTTGGCCCCCAAGGGAAAATATTAGTGGGAAAAGCTAATGTCATTCATGATCCGCTCATACATAGGGACAAAATCATCCTTCCGCCACTGCATATTAAACTTGGGTTGATAAAACAGTTTGTCAAGGCCTTAGATACAAGTGGTGATTGTTTCAAATATATATGCCACACTTTTCCAGGACTAAGTATTGAAAAATTGAAGGCAGGAATCTTTGACGGACCACCACAAATTCGTACACTTATAAATGATGCCAATTTTACAACTTACATGTCTTACATCGAATCTGAGGCATGGCTGAGCTTTGTGTCCGTCGTCAAAAACTTTTTGGGAAATCACAGCGCAGAAAAGTACCCCGATATAGTTGGAAATATGTTGAAAAATTTTGAGAAATTGGGAGCTAATATGAGTGTGAAGATACATTTTCTACATAGCCACATTGACAGATTCCCTGAGAACCTTGGTGATTTTAGTGAAGAACGGGGAAAAAGGTTCCATCAGGATATAAGGATAATGGACGAAAGGTACCAGGGACGGTGGGATCACCACATGATGGCCGACTACTGTTGGAGCTTACAGAGGGATTGTCCTAAAAGGCAATACAGCAGGAAATCGTATAGAAAACGTTTCACATAGTTTGTTACTTCATTGCGTACATATCTTCTTAATTATTTGGATCATAGGCCTATATACATTTATTTTTATAATAATGATTGTAATCACAAAAATAAATATTAAATTGTTGTTGGAAGTTCATTTATATGTATATCTTATGTTTCCGCCATTTTGGTTTAGTTGCATTTATTTCATAAATTAGAGCCAATTCAGGAAATATATTATTATATCATTATTCAGCAGCATGAAATTGCCCTAAATTAGCTCTCAAACACTGTGCCGCAATTTCACTGTTCCCCAGTGTATTCTATAGAAACACAGATTTGCGAGTTTGAAATTTTATTTAATGTTTTGGTAAAACGTGAAGCCTAAGGATGTATTACACTGATTCAACAATCAAAGTGGTTATTTCAAATCTCCAATTCGACTACTACAATCAAGCACAAATAGATTGTTTACTTTTTTGTTATGAGAGTTTTCATGGTAACTAAGCATGAATATTACACATGGATTAATTTTTTCCTGATGAGCCTATAGAGAGCTTCGACCTGATTACATTGAGTGTAAAATCATTTCCGTATCTTATATAGTAACGCAGATATGCGAGTTTGAAATTTTATATAATGTTTTTTGTAAAACGAGAGGCTTTAGTATGCATTACACTGGTTCAACAATCAAACTGGTTATTTCAAATCTCCACGACGACGCCTACAATAATGCACAAATAGATTGTTTACTTTATTGTTATGAGAGTTTCCATGGTAACTAAGCATGAATATTACACATGGATTAAATTTTTTACTGATGAGCAAATAGAGAACTTCGACCTAATTAGATTGAGTGTAAATTCACTTCTGTATATTCTATAGTAACAGAGATTTGCGAGTTTGAAATTTTATAAAATGTTTTGGTAAAACGTGAAGCCTAAGGATGTATTACACTGTTTCAACAATGAAAGTAGTTATTTCAAATCTCCAATTCGACTACTAAAATCAAGCACAAATAGATTGTTTACTTTATTGTTATGAGAGTTTTCATGGCAACTAAGCATGAATATTACACATGGATTAAATTTTTAACTGATGAGCCAATAGAGAACTTCGACCTGATTACATTGAGTGTAAAATCGCTTCTGTATCTTCTATAGTAACGGAGATATGCGATTTTGAAATTTTATATAAGGTTTTTTTCAAAACGTGAGTCCTTAGTATGCATTACATTGTTTCAGCAATCAAACTGGTTATTTCTAATCTCCACGACGACGCCTACAATCCTGCACAAATAGATTGTTTACTTTATTGTTATGAGAGTTTCCATGGTAACTAAGCATGAATATTACACATGGATTAAATTTTTTACTGATGAGCCAATAGAGAACTTCGACCTGATTACATTGAGTGTAAAATCGCTTCTGTATCTTCTATAGTAACGGAGATATGCGATTTTGAAATTTTATATAATGTTTTTGTAAAACGTGAAGCCTAAGGATGTATTACATTGTTTAAACAATCAAACTGGTTATTTCAAATCTCCACGACGACTACTACAATGGAGCACAAATATATTGTTTACTTTTTTGTTATGAGAGTTTCCATGGTAACTAAGCATGAATATTACACATGGATTAAAATGTTTACTGATGAGCCAAGAGAACTTCGACCTGATTTCATTGAGTGTAAAATAGCTTCTGTATCTTCTATAGTAACGGAGATATGCGAGTTTGAAATTTTATATAATGTTTTTGTAAAACGTGAAGCCTATGGATGTATTACATTGTTTCAACAATAAAAGTGGTTATTTCAAATCTCCACGACAAATACTACAATGAAGCACAAATATATTGTTTACTTTTTTGTTATGAGAGTTTCCATTGTAACTAAGCATGAGTATTACACATGGATTAAATTTTTTACTGATGAGCCTATAGAGAACTTCGACCTAATTAGATTGAGTGTAAAATCACTTCTGTATATTCTATAGAAACAGAGATTTGCGAGTTTGAAATTTTATATAATGTTTTGGTAAAACGTGAAACCTAAGGATGTATTACACTGATTCAACAATCAAAGTGGTTATTTCAAATCTCCAATTCGACTAATACAATCAAGCACAAATAGATTGTTTACTTTATTGTTATGAGAGATTTCATGGCAACTAAGCATGAATATTACACATGGATTAAATTTTTTACTGATGAGCCAATAGAGAACTTCGACCTGATTACATTGAGTGAAAAATCATTTCCGTATCTTATATAGTAACGGAGATATGCGAGTTTGAAATTTTATATAATGTTTTTTGTAAAACGAGAGGCTTTAGTATGCATTACACTGGTTCAACAATCAAACAGGTTATTTCAAATCTCCACGACGACGCCTACAATCCTGCACAAATAGATTGTTTACTTTATTGTTATGAGAGTTTCCATGGTAACTAAGCATGAATATTACATATGAATTATTTTTTTTCGGATGAGCCTATAGAGAGTTTCGACCTGATTACATTGATGTAAAATCACTTCTGTATCTTATATAGTAACGGAGATATGCGAATTTGAAATTTTATATAATGTTTTTGTAAAACGTGATGCCTAATGATGTATTACATTGTTTCAACAATCAAAGTGGTTATTTCAAATCTCCACGACGACTACTACAATGAAGCACAGATAGATTGTTTACTTTTGTGTTATGAGAGTTTTCATGGTAACTAAGCATGAATATTACACATGGATTAATTTTTTCCTAATGAGCCTATAGAGAGCTTCGACCTGATTACATTGAGTGTAAAATCATTTCCGTATCTTATATAGTAACGCAGATATGCGAGTTTGAAATTTTATATAATATTTTTTGTAAAACGAGAGGCTTTAGTAAGCATTACACTGGTTCAACAATCAAACTGGTTATTTCAAATCTCCACGATGACGCCTACAATCCTGCACAAATAGATTGTTTACTTTATTGTTATGAGAGTTTACATGGTAACAAGGAATGAATATTATATGTGAATTATATTTTTCCTGATGAGCCAATAGAGAACTTCGACCTGATTACATCGAGTGTAAAATCACTTCTGTATCTTCTATAGTAACGGAGATATGCGAGTTTGAAATTTTATATAATGTTTTTGTAAAACGTGAAGCCTAAGGATGTATTACATTGTTTCAACAATCAAAGTGGTTATTTCAAATCTCCACGACGACTACTACAATGAAGCACAAATAGATTGTTTACTTTTTTTGTTATGAGAGTTTTCTTGGCAACTAAGCATGAATATTACACATGGATTAAATTTTTCCTGATGAGCCTATAGAAAACTTCGACCTAATTAGATTGAGTGTAAAATCCCTTCTGTATATTCTATAGTAACAGAGATTTGCGAGTTTGAAATTTTATATAATGTTTTTGTGAAACGTGAAGCCTCAGGATGTATTACATTGTTTCAACAATAAAAAGTGGTTATTTCAAATCTCCACGACGTCGCGTAAAATCCTGCACAAATAGATTGTTTACTTTATTGTTATGAGAGTTTCCATGGTAACTAAGCATGAATATTACACATGGATTAAATTTTTCCTGATGAGCCTATAGAGAACTTTGACCTAATTAGATTGAGTGTAAAATCACTTCTGTATATTCTATAGAAACATAGATTTGCGAGTTTGAAATTTTATTTAATGTTTTGGTAAAACGTGAAGCCTAAGGATGTATTACACTGATTCAAAAATCAAAGTGGTTATTTCAAATCTCCAATTCGACTACTACAATCAAGCACAAATAGATTGTTTACTTTTTTGTTATGAGAGTTTTCATGGTAACTAAGCATGAATATTACACATGGATTAATTTTTTCCTGATGAGCCTATAGAGAGCTTCGACCTGATTACATTGAGTGTAAAATAATTTCCATATCTTATATAGTAACGCAGATATGCGAGTTTGAAATTTTATATAATGTTTTTTGTAAAACGAGAGGCTTTAGTATGCATTACACTGGTTCAACAATCAAACTGGTTATTTCAAATATCCACGATGACGCCTACAATCCTGCACAAATAGATTGTTTACTTTATTGTTATGAGAGTTTCCATGGTAACAAGGAATGAATATTACATATGAATTATATTTTTCCTGATGAGCCAATAGAGAACTTCGACCTGATTACATCCTGTGTAAAATCACTTCTGTATCTTCTATAGTAACGGAGATTTGCGAGTTTGAAATTTTATATAATGTTTTTTCAAAACGTGAGGCCTTAGTATGCAATACACTGTTTCAACAATCAAACTGGTTATTTCAAATCTCCACGACGACGCCTACAATAATGCACAAATAGATTGTTTACTTTATTGTTATGAGAGTTTCCATGGTAACTAAGCATGAATATTACACATGGATTAAATTTTTTACTGATGAGCCAATAGAGAACTTCGACCTAATTAGATTGAGTGTAAAATCACTTCTGTATATTCTATAGAAACAGAGATTTGCGAGTTTGAAATTTTATATAATGTTTTGGTAAAACGTGAAGCCTAAGGATGTATTACATTGTTTCAACAATCAAAGTGGTTATTTCAATTCTGCACGACGACGACTACAATCATACACAAATAGATTGTTTGCTTTATTGTTATGAGAGTTTCCATTGTAACTAAGCATGAATATTACACATGGATTAAATTGTTTACTGATGAGCCAAGAGAACTTCGACCTGATTACATTGAGTGTAAAATCGCTTCTGTATCTTCTATAGTAACGGAGATATGCGAGTTTGAAATTTTATATAATGTTTTTGTAAAACGTGAAGCCTAAGGATGTATTACACTGTTTCAACAATCAAAGTAGTTATTTCAAATCTCCAATTCGACTACTAAAATCAAGCACAAATAGATTGTTTACTTTATTGTTATGAGAGTTTTCATGGCAACTAAGCATGAATATTACACATGGATTAAATTGTTTACTGATGAGCCAAGAGAACTTCGACCTGATTACATTGAGTGTAAAATCGCTTCTGTATCTTCTATAGTAACGGAGATATGCGAGTTTGAAATTTTATATAATGTTTTTGTAAAACGTGAAGCCTATGGATGTATTACATTGTTTCAACAATAAAAGTGGTTATTTCAAATCTCCACGACAAATACTACAATGAAGCACAAATATATTGTTTACTTTTTTGTTATGAGAGTTTCCATTGTAACTAAGCATGAGTATTACACATGGATTAAATTTTTTACTGATGAGCCTATAGAGAACTTCGACCTAATTAGATTGAGTGTAAAATCACTTCTGTATATTCTATAGAAACAGAGATTTGCGAGTTTGAAATTTTATATAATGTTTTGGTAAAACGTGAAGCCTAAGGATGTATTACATTGTTTAAACAATCAAACTGGTTATTTCAAATCTCCACGACGACTACTACAATGAAGCACAAATAGATTGTTTACTTTTTTGTTATGAGAGTTTTCATGGTAACTAAGCATGAATATTACACATGGATTATTTTTTTCCTGATGAGCCTATAGAGAACTTCGACCTGATTACATTGAGTGTAAAATCATTTCCGTATCTTATATAGTAACGCAGATATGCGAGTTTGAAATTTTATATAATATTTTTTGTAAAACGAGAGGCTTTAGTAAGCATTACACTGGTTCAACAATCAAACTGGTTATTTCAAATCTCCACGATGACGCCTACAATCCTGCACAAATAGATTGTTTACTTTATTGTTATGAGAGTTTACATGGTAACAAGGAATGAATATTACATATGAATTATATTTTTCCTGATGAGCCAATAGAGAACTTCGACCTGATTACATCGAGTGTAAAATCACTTCTGTATCTTCTATAGTAACGGAGATATGCGAGTTTGAAATTTTATATAATGTTTTTGTAAAACGTGAAGCCTAAGGATGTATTACATTGTTTCAACAATCAAAGTGGTTATTTCAAATCTCCACGACGACTACTACAATGAAGCACAAATAGATTGTTTACTTTTTTTGTTATGAGAGTTTTCATGGCAACTAAGCATGAATATTACACATGGATTAAATTTTTCCTGATGAGCCTATAGAAAACTTCGACCTAATTAGATTGAGTGTAAAATCCCTTCTGTATATTCTATTGTAACAGAGATTTGCGAGTTTGAAATTTTATATAATGTTTTTGTGAAACGTGAAGCCTCAGGATGTATTACATTGTTTCAACAATAAAAAGTGGTTATTTCAAATCTCCACGACGTCGCGTAAAATCCTGCACAAATAGATTGTTTACTTTATTGTTATGAGAGTTTCCATGGTAACTAAGCATGAATATTACACATGGATTAAATTTTTCCTGATGAGCCTATAGAGAACTTCGACCTAATTAGATTGAGTGTAAAATCACTTCTGTATATTCTATAGAAACAGAGATTTGCGAGTTTGAAATTTTATTTAATGTTTTGGTAAAACGTGAAGCCTAAGGATGTATTACACTGATTCAACAATCAAAGTGGTTATTTCAAATCTCCAATTCGACTACTACAATCAAGCACAAATAGATTGTTTACTTTTTTGTTATGAGAGTTTTCATGGTAACTAAGCAGGAATATTACACATGGATTAATTTTTTCCTGATGAGCCTATAGAGAGCTTCGACCTGATTACATTGAGTGTAAAATAATTTCCATATCTTATATAGTAACGCAGATATGCGAGTTTGAAATTTTATATAATGTTTTTTGTAAAACGAGAGGCTTTAGTATGCATTACACTGGTTCAACAATCAAACTGGTTATTTCAAATCTCCACGATGACGCCTACAATCCTGCACAAATAGATTGTTTACTTTATTGTTATGAGAGTTTCCATGGTAACAAGGAATGAATATTACATATGAATTATATTTTTCCTGATGAGCCAATAGAGAACTTCGACCTGATTACATCGAGTGTAAAATCACTTCTGTATCTTCTATAGTAACGGAGATTTGCGAGTTTGAAATTTTATATAATGTTTTTTCAAAACGTGAGGCCTTAGTATGCAATACACTGTTTCAACAATCAAACTGGTTATTTCAAATCTCCACGACGACGCCTACAATAATGCACAAATAGATTGTTTACTTTATTATTATGAGAGTTTCCAAGGTAACTAAGCATGAATATTACACATGGATTAAATTTTTTACTGATGAGCCATTAGAGAACTTCGACCTGATTACATTGAGTGTAAAATCGCTTCTGTATCTTCTATAGTAACGGAGATATGCGATTTTGAAATTTTATATAATGTTTTTGTAAAATGTGAAGCCTAAGGATGTATTACATTGTTTAAACTATCAAACTGGTTATTTCAAATCTCCACGACGACTACTACAATGGAGCACAAATATATTGTTTACTTTTTTGTTATGAGAGTTTCCATGGTAACTAAGCATGAATATTACACATGGATTAAATTGTTTACTGATGAGCCAAGAGAACTTCGACCTGATTTCATTGAGTGTAAAATAGCTTCTGTATCTTCTATAGTAACGGAGATATGCGAGTTTGAAATTTTATATAATGTTTTTGTAAAACGTGAAGCCTAATGATGTATTACATTGTTTCAACAATAAAAGTGGTTATTTCAAATCTCCACGACAAATACTACAATGAAGCACAAATATATTGTTTACTTTTTTGTTATGAGAGTTTCCATTGTAACTAAGCATGAGTATTACACATGGATTAAATTTTTTACTGATGAGCCTATAGAGAACTTCGACCTAATTAGATTGAGTGTAAAATCACTTCTGTATATTCTATAGAAACAGAGATTTGCGAGTTTGAAATTTTATATAATGTTTTGGTAAAACGTGAAGCCTAAGGATGTATTACATTGTTTAAACAATCAAACTGGTTATTTCAAATCTCCACGACGACTACTACAATGAAGCACAAATAGATTGTTTACTTTTTTGTTATGAGAGTTTTCATGGTAACTAAGCATGAATATTACACATGGATTATTTTTTTCCTGATGAGCCTATAGAGAACTTCGACCTGATTACATTGAGTGTAAAATCATTTCCGTATCTTATATAGTAACGCAGATATGC
Organism: Lepisma saccharinum; assembly: GCF_977018435.1. Lineage (NCBI taxonomy): Eukaryota > Metazoa > Arthropoda > Insecta > Zygentoma > Lepismatidae > Lepisma > Lepisma saccharinum. The sequence goes on along the minus strand of NW_028142899.1, from coordinate 5,272,218 downwards.
GAGTTTGAAATTTTATATATGTTTTTTTGTAAAACGAGAGGCTTTAGTATGCATTACACTGGTTCAACAATCAAACTGGTTATTTCAAATCTCCACGATGACGCCTACAATCCTGCACAAATAGATTGTTTACTTTATTGTTATGAGAGTTTCCATGGTAACAAGGAATGAATATTACATATGAATTATATTTTTCCTGATGAGCCAATAGAGAACTTCGACCTGATTACATCGAGTGTAAAATCACTTCTGTATCTTCTATAGTAACGGAGATATGCGAGTTTGAAATTTTATATAATGTTTTTGTAAAACGTGAAGCCTAAGGATGTATTACATTGTATCAACAATCAAAGTGGTTATTTCAAATCTCCACGACGACTACTACAATGAAGCACAAATAGATTGTTTACTTTTTTTGTTATGAGAGTTTTCATGGCAACTAAGCATGAATATTACACATGGATTAAATTTTTCCTGATGAGCCTATAGAAAACTTCGACCTAATTAGATTGAGTGTAAAATCCCTTCTGTATAATCTATAGTAACAGAGATTTGCGAGTTTGAAATTTTATATAATGTTTTTGTGAAACGTGAAGCCTCAGGATGTATTACATTGTTTCAACAATCAAAGTGGTTATTTCAAATCTCCACGACGACGCGTAAAATCCTGCACAAATAGATTGTTTACTTTATTGTTATGAGAGTTTCCATGGTAACTAAGCATGAATATTACATATGAATTATTTTTTTTCGGATGAGCCTATAGAGAGCTTCGACCTGAATACATTGATGTAAAATCACTACTGTATCTTCTATAATAACTAGAGCTAGGAATTTTAGGTGCAAAAATTTGCCAATAAAGGTGCAAAAAAGGTGCCAATTTTTGTACAAAAAAGGTGCTAAAATAGGTGCTAATTTTCAGATGTAAAATTTATTGTGAGTAGTGCATACATATATGATTCAACTTGTCTGGATAAACACAGAGTATTCTCTGGTTTTAAATCGTTTAATATAACTAAGCAAAGAAAATTCTCTGATACATTAGAAAGCGACATAAAGGAAAACCTGCTTCTTCTTACTTGCTTAGAATTAGTCATCTAGAAAACTGTTAAAATAGATTACATTCAAAATTTCTATGTTCTTCTGAGTGAGGCTACATCTGCGGTCACTAAGCAGATACTTGTAAGTTGAAAAAGAACGTTCAACGTCAACAGACACAAGTGGTGCGTATTTTGTTTTCAACCGGTAATCCACATCCTTGTTGGTTGCGACTTCTTGAACATCAGGGTTTTTGGCTAAACTTTGTTCTAACTTCTCTTTCCCGACCCCTTGCAGCTCTCGTTGCACATTCATCAAAACAGCCCACTGTGCTTCCTTTTCAGGACACTGCTCCTCCAGTTTTGTGATTGCAGTAGTAAGGAAAGAGAAGCCATGTACAATATAGAGTTCATCTTGCAATTCCTGTTTAAGTGCAAGTTTTTTGGCTTTTTCTACAGCTGAGGAATCACTAGGCAAAGCATCTAAAAATATCGATATTGTATGGAAATGATTGCAAATAAACACTGCAGCTTTTAACCATGTACCCCATCTAGTGAGGATGGGAGAGGGTGGTAGTGGAAGTTTCGTAATTTCTACGTACTTCTGTATTCTAGAAGGAGCCTTTTTCAGTATTTTCTTAATGCTTGAAACAAATTCGTTCACATATGTACATTCATCTTTAAGAGCTTCACAAACTCGATGCAAAGCATGAACAATGCAGGTCACATGTTTTAAGTTAGGATACATATTCTTCAGATTAGAAAATGCAGCTAACATGTAAGATGCTTGATCTGTAAGAACTAACCACACACTATCATATTTTACGCCCTCTGGCCACAATACAAAACATGCATCATTGAAACTTTGCATTACACTTGCATTGTCTGTTTTGCCGAGAAAATAAGTTTTTAAAAGCATGGGTTTCACTTGATGTCCATTGAGAGGTGCTACTAAAATGTTCAAAACGTACCTGTTTTGCCTATCTGTGGTCTCATCTAGTATGAAATAGACTGGATGGTCAGCTACTACTTGCCTGATCTGCGAGATTTTAGCTTCATAAAGAGGTTGAAGGTAAGATTTCTTTAAGGTGCTCTCATCTGGAACTGACTTCCCAGTATATTTTTGCAAATATGATTTCATGACAGGATTGTTAAGTTTCGAAAGAGGTATTCCACACGCTATAAATGTCCTTGCTGTCTCACTGAAAAATTCATTTGTATTTCTGAAACTCGAAGATGCAAGCGCCTCACCAATGAATTGCTGTCGCTTCCCACCTTTACCATCTCGTAATTCTTTATTCCTGACGTGCTTCCCACTTTGTAGATGCTGCACAACCCGAGTGCGTTGATGTTTGTCATCAACAGCAATAGAAATATCACACACATCACACCTCAGAACAGATCCATCACTCTGAATGCCGTCACCGCTAAACTGTTTAACGATGTCCTGCAGTTTCCCAACATTTACTTTATGCTTTGGCATGGTGAACAAGCAAATCCGATGCATCGATCAGTCGATCACAGACTGCAGTTACCTTGCTCGCTGAGACGGGAGAAGGAAACGAAAACAAAACAGCTTTCCTACAGCAATTCGTAAACAATGCAGCATAGGACAAAAAGAGCACAACTTCTAGCAATTGTAACGCGTCATTGTTGGCACTGTTTAAAGTCCATGCGCTTACTACATTAACGTCCAAGAACTGAAGAAAGCCGATTCATTGTTGTACGGTAAACAAGAATCGCATTACAAAAAGCCGTGCGTCGAATGTGGGTGGGGTTAAACAGCGCGCCGAGTTGTATTTAAAAAAATGATAAAGATGCAAAAAGGGCGAAAAGGTGCAAAAGGTTCTGAGATTGTGAAAAAGGTGGAAAAGGTTCTGAGATTGTGAAAAAGGTGCAAAAAGGTGCAACCGAAACACCATGAGTCGAGTTCAATACGTGCTTATTTTGGGGATGAGTCACTTTTTTACCTATTTTCACACAAAAAAATTTAAGGTGCAGCACCTAAAATTCCTAGCTCTAATAATAACATAGATATACGAGTTTGAAATTTTATATAAGGTTTTTTTCAAAACGTGAGTCCTTAGTATGCATTACATTGTTTCAACAATCAAACTGGTTATTTGAAATCTCCACGACGACGCCTACAATCCTGCACAAATAGATTGTTTATTTATTGTTATGAGAGTTTCCATGGTAACTAAGCATGAATATTACACATGGATTAAATTTTTTACTGATGAGCCAATAGAGAATTTCGACCTGATTACATTGAGTGTAAAATCGCTTCTGTATCTGCTATAGAAACGGAGATATGCGATTTTGAAATTTTATATAATGTTTTTGTAAAACGTGAAGCCTAAGGATGTATAACATTGTTTCAACAATCAAAGTGGTTATTTCAAATCTCCACGACGACTACTACAATGAAGCACAAATATATTGCTTACTTTTTTGTTATGAGAGTTTCCATGGTAACTAAGCATGAATATTACACATGGATTAAATTTTTCCTGATGAGCCTATAGAGAGCTTCGACCTGATTACATTGATGTAAAATCACTTCTGTATCTTCTATAGTAACATAGATATACGAGTTTGAAATTTTATATAAGGTTTTTTTCAAAACGTGAGTCCTTAGTATGCATTACATTGTTTCAACAATCAAACTGGTTATTTGAAATCTCCACGACGACGCCTACAATCCTGCACAAATAGATTGTTTACTTTATTGTTATGAGAGTTTCCATGGTAACAAGGAATGAATATTACATATGAATTATATTTTTCCTGATGAGCCAATAGAGAACTTCGACCTGATTACATCGAGTGTAAAATCACTTCTGTATCTTCTATAGTAACGGAGATTTGCGAGTTTGAAATTTTATATAATGTTTTTTCAAAACGTGAGGCCTTAGTATGCAATACACTGTTTCAACAATCAAACTGGTTATTTGAAATCTCCACGACGACGTCTACAATAATGCACAAATAGATTGTTTACTTTATTGTTATGAGAGTTTCCATGGTAACTAAGCATGAATATTACACATGGATTAAATTTTTTACTGATGAGCCAATAGAGAACTTCGACCTAATTAGATTGAGTGTAAATTCACTTCTGTATATTCTATAGTAACAGAGATTTACGAGTTTGAAATTTAATAAAATGTTTTGGTAAAACGTGAAGCCTAAGGATGTATTACACTGTTTCAACAATCAAAGTAGTTATTTCAAATCTCCAATTCGACTACTAAAATCAAGCACAAATAGATTGTTTACTTTATTGTTATGAGAGTTTTCATGGCAACTAAGCATGAATATTACACATGGATTAAATTTTTAACTGATGAGACATTAGAGAACTTCGACCTGATTACATCGAGTGTAAAATCACTTCTGTATCTTCTATAGTAACGGAGATATGCGAGTTTGAAATTTTATATAATGTTTTTGTGAAACGTGAAGCCTCAGGATGTATTACATTGTTTCAACAATCAAAGTGGTTATTTCAAATCTCCACGACGACTACTACAATGGAGCACAAATATATTGTTTACTTTTTTGTTATGAGAGTTTCCATGGTAACTAAGAATGAATATTACACATGGATTAAATTGTTTACTGATGAGCCAAGAGAACTTCGACCTGATTTCATTGAGTGTAAAATAGCTTCTGTATCTTCTATAGTAACGGAGATATGCGAGTTTGAAATTTTATATAATGTTTTTGTAAAACGTGAAGCCTATGGATGTATTACATTGTTTCAACAATAAAAGTGGTTATTTCAAATCTCCACGACAAATACTACAATGAAGCACAAATATATTGTTTACTTTTTTGTTATGAGAGTTTCCATTGTAACTAAGCATGAGTATTACACATGGATTAAATTTTTTACTGATGAGCCTATAGAGAACTTCGACCTAATTAGATTGAGTGTAAAATCACTTCTGTATATTCTATAGAAACAGAGATTTGCGAGTTTGAAATTTTATATAATGTTTTGGTAAAACGTGAAGCCTAAGGATGTATTACATTGTTTAAACAATCAAACTGGTTATTTCAAATCTCCACGACGACTACTACAATGAAGCACAAATAGATTGTTTACTTTTTTGTTATGAGAGTTTTCATGGTAACTAAGCATGAATATTACACATGGATTATTTTTTTCCTGATGAGCCAATAGAGAACTTCGACCTGATTACATCGAGTGTAAAATCACTTCTGTATCTTCTATAGTAACGGAGATATGCGAGTTTGAAATTTTATATAATGTTTTTGTGAAACGTGAAGCCTCAGGATGTATTACATTGTTTCAACAATCAAAGTGGTTATTTCAAATCTCCACGACGACGCGTAAAATCCTGCACAAATTGATTGTTTACTTTATTGTTATGAGAGTTTCCATGGTAACTAAGCATGAATATTACATATGAATTATTTTTTTTCGGATGAGCCTATAGAGAGCTTCGACCTGATTACATTGATGTAAAATCACTTCTGTATCTTCTATAGTAACATAGATATACGAGTTTGAAATTTTCTATAAGGTTTTTTTCAAAACGTGAGTCCTTAGTATGCATTTCATTGTTTCAACAATCAAACTGGTTATTTGAAATCTCCACGACGACGCCTACAATCCTGCACAAATAGATTGTTTATTTATTGTTATAAGAGTTTCCATGGTAACTAAGCATGAATATTACACATGGATTAAATTTTTTACTGATGAGCCAATAGAGAATTTCGACATGATTACATTGAGTGTAAAATCGCTTCTGTATCTGCTATAGAAACGGAGATATGCGATTTTGAAATTTTATATAATGTTTTTGTAAAACGTGAAGCCTAAGGATGTATAACATTGTTTCAACAATCAAAGTGGTTATTTCAAATCTCCACGACGACTACTACAATGAAGCACAAATATATTGCTTACTTTTTTGTTATGAGAGTTTCCATGGTAACTAAGCATGAATATTACACATGGATTAAATTTTTCCTGATGAGCCTATAGAGAGCTTCGACCTGATTACATTGAGTGTAAAATCACTTCTGAATCTTCTATAGTAACGGAGATATACGAGTTTGAAATTTTTTATAATGTTTTTTCAAAACGTGAGGCCTTAGTATGCATTACACTGTTTCAACAATCAAACTGGTTATTTCAAATCTCCACGACGACGCCTACAATAATGCACAAATAGATTGTTTACTTTATTGTTATGAGAGTTTCCATGGTAACTAAGCATGAATATTACACATGGATTAAATTTTTCCTGATGAGCCTATAGAGAACTACGACCTACTTAGATTGAGTGTAAAATCACTTCTGTATATTCTATAGAAACAGAGATTTGCGAGTTTGAAATTTTATTTAATGTTTTTGTAAAACGTGAAGCCTAAGGATGTATTACATTGTTTCAACAATCAAAGTGTTTATTTCAAATCTCCACGACGACTACTACAATGAAGCACAAATAGATTGTTTACTTTTTTTGTTATGAGAGTTTTCATGGCAACTAAGCATGAATATTACACATGGATTAAGTTTTTCCTGATGAGCCTATAGAAAACTTCGACCTAATTAGATTGAGTGTAAAATCCCTTCTGTATATTCTATAGTAACAGAGATTTGCGAGTTTGAAATTTTATATAATGTTTTTGTGAAACGTGAAGCCTAATGATGTATTACATTGTTTCAACAATCAAAGTGGTTATTTCAATTCTGCACGACGACGACTACAATCATACACAAATAGATTGTTTGCTTTATTGTTATGAGAGTTTCCATGGTAACTAAGCATGAATATTACACATGGATTAATTTTTTTATGATGAGCCTATACAGAGCTTCGACCTGATTACGTGAGTGTAAAATCACTTCTGTATCTTCTATAGTAACATAGATATACGAGTTTCAAATTTTATATAAGGTTTTTTTCAAAACGTGACCCTAGTATGCATTACATTGTTTCAACAATCAAACTGGTTATTTGAAATCTCCACGACGACGCCTACAATCCTGCACAAATAGATTTTTACTTTATTGTTATGAGAGTTTCCATGGTAACTATGCATGAATATTACACATGGATTAAATTTTTCCTGATGAGCCTATAGACAGCTTCGACCTGATTACATTGAGTGTAAAATCACTTTTGTATCTTCTTTAGTAAAGGCGATATGCGAGTTTAAAATTTTATATAATGTTTTTGTAAAACGTGAAGCCTTAGTATGCATTACACTGTTTCAACAATCAAAGTGGTTATTTCAAACCTTCACGACGACTACTACAATCAAGCACAAATATATTGTTTACTTTTTTGTTATGAGAGTTTTCATGGCAACTAAGCATGAATATTACACAGGGATTAAATTTTTTACTGATGAGCCAATAGAGAATTTCGACCTGATTACATTGAGTGTAAAATCGCTTCTGTATCTGCTATAGTAACGGAGATATGCGATTTTGAAATTTTATATAATGTTTTTGTAAAACGTGAAGCCTAAGGATGTATAACATTGTTTCAACAATCAAAGTGGTTATTTCAAATCTCCACGACGACTACTACAATGAAGCACAAATATATTGCTTACTTTTTTGTTATGAGAGTTTCCATGGTAACTAAGCATGAATATTACACATGGATTAATTTTTTCCTGATGGGCCTATAGAGAACTTCGACCTAATTAGATTGAGTGTAAAATCACTTCTGTATATTCTATACAAACAGAGATTTGCGAGTTTGAAATTTTATATAATGTTTTGGTAAAACGTGAAGCCTAAGGATGTATTACACTGATTCAACAATCAAAGTGGTTATTTCAAATCTCCAATTCGACTACTACAATCAAGCACAAATAGATTGTTTACTTTATTGTTATGAGAGATTTCATGGCAACTAAGCATGAATATTACACATGGATTATTTTTTTCCTGATGAGCCAATAGAGAACTTCGACCTGATTACATCGAGTGTAAAATCACTTCTGTATCTTCTATAGTAACGGAGATATGCGAGTTTGAAATTTTATATAATGTTTTTGTGAAACGTGAAGCCTCAGGATGTATTACATTGTTTCAACAATCAAAGTGGTTATTTCAAATCTCCACGACGACTACTACAATGGAGCACAAATATATTGTTTACTTTTTTGTTATGAGAGTTTCCATGGTAACTAAGAATGAATATTACACATGGATTAAATTGTTTACTGATGAGCCAAGAGAACTTCGACCTGATTTCATTGAGTGTAAAATAGCTTCTGTATCTTCTATAGTAACGGAGATATGCGAGTTTGAAATTTTATATAATGTTTTTGTAAAACGTGAAGCCTATGGATGTATTACATTGTTTCAACAATAAAAGTGGTTATTTCAAATCTCCACGACAAATACTACAATGAAGCACAAATATATTGTTTACTTTTTTGTTATGAGAGTTTCCATTGTAACTAAGCATGAGTATTACACATGGATTAAATTTTTTACTGATGAGCCAATAGAGAACTTCGACCTGATTACATCGAGTGTAAAATCACTTCTGTATCTTCTATAGTAACGGAGATATGCGAGTTTGAAATTTTATATAATGTTTTTGTGAAACGTGAAGCCTCAGGATGTATTACATTGTTTCAACAATCAAAGTGGTTATTTCAAATCTCCACGACGACGCGTAAAATCCTGCACAAATTGATTGTTTACTTTATTGTTATGAGAGTTTCCATGGTAACTAAGCATGAATATTACATATGAATTATTTTTTTTCGGATGAGCCTATAGAGAGCTTCGACCTGATTACATTGATGTAAAATCACTTCTGTATCTTCTATAGTAACATAGATATACGAGTTTGAAATTTTATATAAGGTTTTTTTCAAAACGTGAGTCCTTAGTATGCATTTCATTGTTTCAACAATCAAACTGGTTATTTGAAATCTCCACGACGACGCCTACAATCCTGCACAAATAGATTGTTTATTTATTGTTATGAGAGTTTCCATGGTAACTAAGCATGAATATTACACATGGATTAAATTTTTTACTGATGAGCCAATAGAGAATTTCGACCTGATTACATTGAGTGTAAAATCGCTTCTGTATCTGCTATAGAAACGGAGATATGCGATTTTGAAATTTTATATAATGTTTTTGTAAAACGTGAAGCCTAAGGATGTATAACATTGTTTCAACAATCAAAGTGGTTATTTCAAATCTCCACGACGACTACTACAATGAAGCACAAATATATTGCTTACTTTTTTGTTATGAGAGTTTCCATGGTAACTAAGCATGAATATTACACATGGATTAAATTTTTCCTGATGAGCCTATAGAGAGCTTCGACCTGATTACATTGAGTGTAAAATCACTTCTGAATCTTCTATAGTAACGGAGATATACGAGTTTGAAATTTTTTATAATGTTTTTTTCAAAACGTGAGGCCTTAGTATGCATTACACTGTTTCAACAATCAAACTGGTTATTTCAAATCTCCACGACGACGCCTACAATAATGCACAATTAGATTGTTTACTTTATTGTTATGAGAGTTTCCATGGTAACTAAGCATGAATATTACACATGGATTAAATTTTTCCTGATGAGCCTATTGAGAACTACGACCTAATTAGATTGAGTGTAAAATCACTTCTGTATATTCTATAGAAACAGAGATTTGCGAGTTTGAAATTTTATTTAATGTTTTTGTAAAACGTGAAGCCTAAGGATGTATTACATTGTTTCAACAATCAAAGTGTTTATTTCAAATCTCCACGACGACTACTACAATGAAGCACAAATAGATTGTTTACTTTTTTTGTTATGAGAGTTTTCATGGCAACTAAGCATGAATATTACACATGGATTAAGTTTTTCCTGATGAGCCTATAGAAAACTTCGACCTAATTAGATTGAGTGTAAAATCCCTTCTGTATATTCTATAGTAACAGAGATTTGCGAGTTTGAAATTTTATATAATGTTTTTGTGAAACGTGAAGCCTAATGATGTATTACATTGTTTCAACAATCAAAGTGGTTATTTCAATTCTGCACGACGACGACTACAATCATACACAAATAGATTGTTTGCTTTATTGTTATGAGAGTTTCCATGGTAACTAAGCATGAATATTACACATGGATTAATTTTTTTATGATGAGCCTATACAGAGCTTCGACCTGATTACGTGAGTGTAAAATCACTTCTGTATCTTCTGTAGTAACATAGATATACGAGTTTCAAATTTTATATAAGGTTTTTTTCAAAACGTGACCCTAGTATGCATTACATTGTTTCAACAATCAAACTGGTTATTTGAAATCTCCACGACGACGCCTACAATCCTGCACAAATAGATTTTTACTTTATTGTTATGAGAATTTCCATGGTAACTAAGCATGAATATTACACATGGATTAAATTTTTCCTGATGAGCCTATAGACAGCTTCGACCTGATTACATTGAGTGTAAAATCACTTTTGTATCTTCTTTAGTAAAGGCGATATGCGAGTTTGAAATTTTATATAATGTTTTTTGTAAAACGAGAGGCTTTAGTATGCATTAAACTGGTTCAACAATCAAACTGGTTATTTAAAAGCTCCACGATGACGCCTACAATCCTGCACAAATAGATTGTTTACTTTATTGTTATGAGAGTTTCCATGGTAACAAGGAATGAATATTACATATGAATTATATTTTTCCTGATGAGCCAATAGAGATCTTCGACCTGATTACATCGAGTGTAAAATCACTTCTGTATCTTCTATAGTAACGGAGATATGCGAGTTTGAAATTTTATATAATGTTTTTGTAAAACGTGAAGCCTAATGATGTATTACATTGTTTCAACAATGAAAGGGGTTATTTCAATTCTGCACGACGACGACTACAATCATACACAAATAGATTGTTTGCTTTATTGTTATGAGAGTTTCCATGGTAACTAAGCATGAATATTACACATGGATTAATTTTTTCCTGATGAGCCTATACAGAGCTTCGACCTGATTACGTGAGTGTAAAATCACTTCTGTATCTTCTATAGTAACATAGATATACGAGTTTGAAATTTTATATAAGGTTTTTTTCAAAACGTGAGTCCTTAGTATGCATTACATTGTTTCAACAATCAAACTGGTTATTTGAAATCTCCACGACGACGCCTACAATCCTGCACAAATAGATTGTTTACTTTATTGTTATGAGAGTTTCCATGGTAACTAAGCATGAATATTACACATGGATTAAATTTTTTACTGATGAGCCAATAGAGAATTTCGACCTTATTACATTGAGTGTAAAATCGCTTCTGTATCTGCTATAGTAACGGAGATATGCGATTTTGAAATTTTATATAATGTTTTTGTAAAACGTGAAGCCTAAGAATGTATAACATTGTTTCAACAATCAAAGTGGTTATTTCAAATCTCCACGACGACTACTACAATGAAGCACAAATATATTGCTTACTTTTTTGTTATGAGAGTCTCCATGGTAACTAAGCATGAATATTACACATGGATTAAATTTTTTACTGATGAGCCAATAGAGAATTTCGACCTGATTACATTGAGTGTAAAATCACTTCTGTATATTATATAGTAACGGAGATATGCGATTTTGAAATTTTATATAATGTTTTTGTAAAACGTGAAGCCTAAGGATGTATTACATTGTTTCAACAATCAAAGTGGTTATTTCAAATCTCCACGACGACTACTACAATGAAGCACAAATAGATTGTTTACTTTTTTTGTTATGAGAGTTTTCATGGCAACTAAGCATGAGTATTACACATGGATTAAATTTTTCCTGATGAGCCTATAGAAAACTTCGACCTAATTAGATTGAGTGTAAAATCCCTTCTGTATATTCTATAGTAACAGATATTTGCGAGTTTGAAATTTTATATAATGTTTTTGTAAAACGTGAAGCCTAAGGATGTATTACATTGTTTCAACAATCAAAGTGGTTATTTCAAATCTCCACGACGACGCGTACAATCCTGCACAAATAGATTGTTTACTTTATTGTTATGAGAGTTTCCATGGTAACTAAGCACGAATATTACATATGAATTATTTTTTTTCGGATGAGCCTATAGAGAGCTTCGACCTGATTACATTGATGTAAAATCATTTGTGTATCTTATATAGTAACGGAGATATGCGAGTTTAAATTTTATATAATGTTTTTGTAAAACGTGAAGCCTAATGATGTATTACATTGTTTCAACAATCAAAGTGGTTATTTCAATTCTGCACGACGACGACTACAATCATACACAAATAGATTGTTTGCTTTATTGTTATGAGAGTTTCCATGGTAACTAAGCATGAATATTACACATGGATTAATTTTTTTATGATGAGCCTATACAGAGTTTCGACCTGATTACGTGAGTGTAAAATCACTTCTGTATCTTCTATAGTAACATAGATATACGAGTTTCAAATTTTATATGAGGTTTTTTCAAAACGTGAGTCCTTAGCATTCATTACATTGTTTCAACAATCAAACTGGTTATTTGAAATCTCCACGACGACGCCTACAATCCTGCACAAATAGATTGTTTACTTTATTGTTATGAGAGTTTCCATGGTAACTAAGCATGAATATTACACATGGATTAAATTTTTCCTGATGAGCCTATAGAAAACTTCGACCTAATTAGATTGAGTGTAAAATCCCTTCTGTATATTCTATAGTAACAGAGATTTGCGAGTTTGAAATTTTATATAATGTTTTTGTAAAACGTGAAGCCTAAGGATGTATTACATTGTTTCAACAATCAAAGTGGTTATTTCAAATCTCCACGACGACGCGTACAATCCTGCACAAATAGTTTGTTTACTTTATTGTTATGAGTGTTTCCATGGTAACTAAGCACGAATATTACACATGGATTAAATTTTTCCTGATGAGCCTATAGACAGCTTCGACCTGATTACATTGAGTGTAAAATCCCTTTTGTATCTTCTTTAGTAAAGGCGATATGCGAGTTTGAAATTTTATATAATGTTTTTGTAAAACGTGAAACCTTAGTATGCATTACACTGTTTCAACAATCAAAGTGGTTATTTCAAACCTTCACGACGACTACTACAATCAAGCACAAATATATTGTTTACTTTTTTGTTATGAGAGTTTTCATGGCAACTAAGCATGAATATTACACATGGATTAATTTTTTCCTGATGAGCCAATAGAGAATTTCGACCTGATTACATTGAGTGTAAAATCGCTTCTGTATCTGCTATAGTAACGGAGATATGCGATTTTGAAATTTTATATAATGTTTTTGTAAAACGTGAAGCCTAAGGATGTATAACATTGTTTCAACAATCAAAGTGGTTATTTCAAATCTCCTCGACGACTACTACAATGAAGCACAAATATATTGCTTACTTTTTTGTTATGAGAGTTTCCATGGTAACTAAGCATGAATATTACACATGGATTAATTTTTTCCTGATGAGCCTATAGAGAACTTCGACCTAATTAGATTGAGTGTAAAATCACTTCTGTATATTCTATAGAAACAGAGATTTGCGAGTTTGAAATTTTATATAATGTTTTGGTAAAACGTGAAGCCTAAGGATGTATTACACTGATTCAACAATCAAAGTGGTTATTTCAAATCTCCAATTCGACTACTACAATCAAGCACAAATAGATTGTTTACTTTATTGTTATGAGAGATTTCATGGCAACTAAGCATGAATATTACACATGGATTAAATTTTTTACTGATGAGCCAATAGAGAACTTCGACCTGATTACATTGAGTGTAAAATCGCTTCTGTATCTTATATAGTAACGGAGATATGCGATTTTGAAATTTTATATAATGTTTTTGTAAAACGTGAAGCCTATGGATGTATTACATTTTTTCAACAATCAAAGTGGTTATTTCAAATCTCCACGACGACTACTACAATGAAGCACAAATATATTATTTACTTTTTGTTATGAGAGTTTTCATGGTAACTAAGCATGAATATTACACATGGTTTAATTTTTTCCTGATGAGCCTATAGAGAGCTTCGACCTGATTACATTGAGTGTAAAATCATTTCCGTATCTTATATAGTAACGCAGATATGCGAGTTTGAAATTTTATATAATGTTTTTTGTACAACGAGAGGCTTTAGTATGCATTACACTGGTTCAACAATCAAACTGGTTATTTCAAATCTCCACGATGACGCCTACAATCCTGCACAAATAGATTGTTTACTTTATTGTTATGAGAGTTTCCATGGTAACAAGGAATGAATATTACATATGAATTATATTTTTCCTGATGAGCCAATAGAGAACTTCGACCTGATTACATCGAGTGTAAAATCACTTCTGTATCTTCTATAGTAACGGAGATATGCGAGTTTGAAATTTTATATAATGTTTTTGTAAAACGTGAAGCCTAAGGATGTATTACATTGTTTCAACAATCAAAGTGGTTATTTCAAATCTCCACGACGACTACTACAATGAAGCACAAATAGATTGTTTACTTTTTTTGTTATGAGAGTTTTCATGGCAACTAAGCATGAATATTACACATGGATTAAATTTTTCCTGATGAGCCTATAGAAAACTTCGACCTAATTAGATTGAGTGTAAAATCCCTTCTGTATATTCTATTGTAACAGAGATTTGCGAGTTTGAAATTTTATATAATGTTTTTGTAAAACGTGAAGCCTAAGGATGTATTACATTGTTTCAACAATCAAAGTGGTTATTTCAAATCTCCACGACGACGCGTACAACCCTGCACAAATAGATTGTTTACTTTATTGTTATGAGAGTTTCCATGGTAACTAAGCACTAATATTACATATGAATTATTTTTTTTCGGATGAGCCTATAGAGAGCTTCGACCTGATTACATTGATGTAAAATCACTTCTGTATATTATATAGTAACGGAGATATGCGAGTTTAAATTTTATATAATGTTTTTGTAAAACGTGAAGCCTAATGATGTATTACATTGTTTCAACAATCAAAGTGGTTATTTCAATTCTGCACGACGACGACTACAATCATACACTTTATTGTTATGAGAGTTTCCATGGTAACTAAGCATGAATATTGCACATGGATTAATTTTTTTATGATGAGCCTATACAGAGTTTCGACCTGATTACGTGAGTGTAAAATCACTTCTGTATCTTCTATAGTAACATAGATATACGAGTTTCAAATTTTATATGAGGTTTTTTCAAAACGTGAGTCCTTAGTATGCATTACATTGTTTCAACAATCAAACTGGTTATTTGAAATCTCCACGACGACGCCTACAATCCTGCACAAATAGATTGTTTACTTTATTGTTATGAGAGTTTCCATGGTAACTAAGCATGAATATTACACATGGATTAAATTTTTCCTGATGAGCCTATAGAGAACTTAGACCTAATTAGATTGAGTGTAAAATCGCTTTTGTATCTGCTATAGTAACGGAGATATTCGATTTTGAAATTTTATATAATGTTTTTGTAAAACGTGAAGCCTAAGGATGTATAACATTGTTTCAACAATCAAAGTGGTTATTTCAAATCTCCACGACGACTACTACAATGAAGCACAAATATATTGCTTACTTTTTTGTTATGAGAGTTTCCATGGTAACTAAGCATGAATATTACACATGGATTAATTTTTTCCTGATGAGCCTATAGAGAACTTCGACCTAATTAGATTGAGTGTAAAATCACTTCTGTATATTCTATAGAAACAGAGATTTGCGAGTTTGAAATTTTATATAATGTTTTGGTAAAACGTGAAGCCTAAGGATGTATTACACTGATTCAACAATCAAAGTGGTTATTTCAAATCTCCAATTCGACTACTACAATCAAGCACAAATAGATTGTTTACTTTATTGTTATGAGAGATTTCATGGCAACTAAGCATGAATATTACACATGGATTAAATTTTTTACTGATGAGCCAATAGAGAACTTCGACCTGATTACATTGAGTGTAAAATCGCTTCTGTATCTTATATAGTAACGGAGATATGCGATTTTGAAATTTTATATAATGTTTTTGTAAAACGTGAAGCCTATGGATGTATTACATTTTTTCAACAATCAAAGTGGTTATTTCAAATCTCCACGACGACTACTACAATGAAGCACAAATATATTGTTTACTTTTTTGTTATGAGAGTTTTCATGGTAACTAAGCATGAATATTACACATGGTTTAATTTTTTCCTGATGAGCCTATAGAGAGCTTCGACCTGATTACATTGAGTGTAAAATCATTTCCGTATCTTATATAGTAACGCAGATATGCGAGTTTGAAATTTTATATAATGTTTTTTGTAAAACGAGAGGCTTTAGTATGCATTACACTGGTTCAACAATCAAACTGGTTATTTCAAATCTCCACGATGACGCCTACAATCCTGCACAAATAGATTGTTTACTTTATTGTTATGAGAGTTTCCATGGTAACAAGGAATGGATATTACATATGAATTATATTTTTCCTGATGAGCCAATAGAGAACTTCGACCTGATTACATCGAGTGTAAAATCACTTCTGTATCTTCTATAGTAACGGAGATATGCGAGTTTGAAATTTTATATAATGTTTTTGTAAAACGTGAAGCCTAAGGATGTATTACATTGTTTCAACAATCAAAGTGGTTATTTCAAATCTCCACGACGACTACTACAATGAAGCACAAAAAGATTGTTTACTTTTTTTGTTATGAGAGTTTTCATGGTAACTAAGCATGAATATTACACACGGATTAAATTTTTCCTGATGAGCCGATAGAAAACTTCGACCTAATTAGATTGAGTGTAAAATCCCTTCTGTATATTCTATAGTAACAGAGATTTGCGAGTTTGAAATTTTATATAATGTTTTTGTAAAACGTGAAGCCTAAGGATGTATTACATTGTTTCAACAATCAAAGTGGTTATTTCAAATCTCCACGACGACGCGTACAATCCTGCACAAATAGATTGTTTACTTTATTGTTATGAGAGTTTCCATGGTAACTAAGCACGAATATTACATATGAATTATTTTTTTTCGGATGAGCCTATAGAGAGCTTCGACCTGATTACATTGATGTAAAATCACTTCTGTATCTTATATAGTAACGGAGATATGCGAGTTTAAATTTTATATAATGTTTTTGTAAAACGTGAGTCCTTAGTATGCATTACATTGTTTCAACAATCAAAGTGGTTATTTCAATTCTGCACGACGACAACTACAATCATACACAAATAGATTGTTTGCTTTATTGTTATGAGAGTTTCCATTGTAACTAAGCATGAATATTACACATGGATTAATTTTTTTATGATGAGCCTATAGAGACCTTCGACCTGATTACATTGAGTGTAAAATCGCTTCTGTATCTGCTATAGTAACGGAGATATGCGATTTTGAAATTTTACATAATGTTTTTGTAAAACGTGAAGCCTAAGGATGTATAACATTGTTTCAACAATCAAAGTGGTTATTTCAAATCTCCACGACGACTACTACAATGAAGCACAAATATATTGCTTACTTTTTTGTTATGAGAGTTTCCATGGTAACTAAGCATGAATATTACACATGGATTAAATTTTTCCTGATGAGCCTATAGAGAGCTTCGACCTGATTACATTGAGTGTAAAATCACTTCTGAATCTTCTATAGTAACGGAGATATACGAGTTTGAAATTTTTTATAATGTTTTTTCAAAACGTGAGGCCTTAGTATGCATTACACTGTTTCAACAATCAAACTGGTTATTTCAAATCTCCACGACGACGACTACATAATGCACAAATAGATTGTTTACTTTATTGTTATGAGAGTTTCCATGGTAACTAAGCATGAATATTACACATGGATTAAATTTTTCCTGATGAGCCTATAGAGAACTTCGACCTAATTAGATTGAGTGTAAAATCACTTCTGTATATTCTATAGAAACAGAGATTTGCGAGTTTGAAATTTTATGTAATGTTTTGGTAAAACGTGAAGCCTAAGGATGTATTACACTGATTCAACAATCAAAGTGGTTATTTCAAATCTCCAATTCGACTACTACAATCAAGCACAAATAGATTGTTTACTTTTTTGTTATGAGAGTTTTCATGGTAACTAAGCATGAATATTACACTTGGATTAATTTTTTCCTGATGAGCCTATACAGAGCTTCGACCTGATTACGTGAGTGTAAAATCACTTCTGTATGTTCTATAGTAACATAGATATACGAGTTTGAAATTTTATATAAGGTTTTTTTCAAAACGTGAGTCCTTAGTATGCATTACATTGTTTCAACAATCAAACTGGTTATTTGAAATGTCCACGACGACGCCTACAATCCTGCACAAATAGATTTTTACTTTATTGTTATGAGAGTTTCCATGGTAACTAAGCATGAATATTACACATGGATTAAATTTTTCCTGATGAGCCTATAGACAGCTTCGACCTGATTACATTGAGTGTAAAATCACTTTTGTATCTTCTTTAGTAAAGGCGATATGCGAGTTTGAAATTTTATATAATGTTTTTGTAAAACGTGAAGCCTTAGTATGCATTACACTGTTTCAACAATCAAAATGGTTATTTCAAATCTTCACGACAACTACTACAATCAAGCACAAAAATATTGTTTACTTTTTTGTTATGAGAGTTTTCATGGCAACTAAGCATGAATATTACACATGGATTAATTTTTTCCTGATGAGCCTATAGAGACCTTCGACCTGATTAGATTGAGTGTAAAATCCCTTCTGTATATTCTATAGTAACGGAGATTTGCGAGTTTGAAATTTTATATAATGTTTTTTCAAAACGTGAGGCCTTAGTATGCAATACACTGTTTCAACAATCAAACTGTTTATTTCAAATCTCCACGACGACGCCTACAATAATGCACAAATACATTGTTTACTTTATTGTTATGAGAGTTTCCATGATAACTAAGCATGAATATTACACATGGATTAAATTTTTTACTGATGAGCCAATAGAGAACTTCGACCTGATTACATTGAGTGTAAAATCGCTTCTGTATCTTCTATAGTAACGGAGATATGCGATTTTGAAATTTTATATAATGTTTTTGTAAAACGTGAAGCCTAAGGATGTATTACATTGTTTCAACAATCAAAGTGGTTATTTCAAATCTCCACGACGACTACTACAATGAAGGACAAATATATTGTTTACTTTTTTGTTATGAGAGTTTCCATGGTAACTAAGCATGAATATTACACATGGATTAAATTTTTTACTGATGAGCCAATAGAGAATTTCGACCTGATTACATTGAGTGTAAAATCGCTTCTGTATCTGCTATAGTAACGGAGATATGCGATTTTGAAATTTTATATAATGTTTTTGTAAAACGTGAAGCCTAAGGCTGTATAACATTGTTTCAACAATCAAAGTGGTTATTTCAAATCTCCACGACGACTACTACAATGAAGCACAAATATATTGCTTACTTTTTTGTTATGAGAGTTTCCATGGTAACTAAGCATGAATATTACACATGGATTAAATTCTTCCTGATGAGCCGATAGAAAACTTCGACCTAATTAGATTGAGTGTAAAATCCCTTCTGTATATTCTATAGTAACAGAGATTTGCGAGTTTGAAATTTTATATAATGTTTTTGTAAAACGTGAAGCCTAAGGATGTATTACATTGTTTCAACAATCAAAGTGGTTATTTCAAATCTCCACGACGACTACTACAATGAAGCACAAAAAGATTGTTTACTTTTTTTGTTATGAGAGTTTTCATGGCAACTAAGCATGAATATTACACATGGATTAAATTCTTCCTGATGAGCCGATAGAAAACTTCGACCTAATTAGATTGAGTGTAAAATCCCTTCTGTATATTCTATAGTAACAGAGATTTGCGAGTTTGAAATTTTATATAATGTTTTTGTAAAACGTGAAGCCTAAGGATGTATTACATTGTTTCAACAATCAAAGTGGTTATTTCAAATCTCCACGACGACTACTACAATGAAGCACAAAAAGATTGTTTACTTTTTTTGTTATGAGAGTTTTCATGGCAACTAAGCATGAATATTACACATGGATTAAATTTTTCCTGATGAGCCGATAGAAAACTTCGAACTGATTACATTGAGTGTAAAATCCCTTCTGTATATTCTATAGTAACAGAGATTTGCGAGTTTGAAATTTTATATAATGTTTTTTGTAAAACGAGAGGCTTTAGTATGCATTACACTGGTCAACAATCAAACTGGTTATTTCAAATCTCCACGATGACGCCTACAATCCTGCACAAATAGATTGTTTACTTTATTGTTATGAGAGTTTCCATGGTAACAAGGAATGGATATTACATATGAATTATATTTTTCCTGATGAGCCAATAGAGAACTTCGACCTGATTACATCGAGTGTAAAATCACTTCTGTATCTTCAATAGTAACGGAGATATGCGAGTTTGAAATTTTATATAATGTTTTTGTAAAACGTGAAGCCTAAGGATGTATTACGTTGTTTCAACAATCAAAGTGGTTATTTCAAATCTCCACGACGACTACTACAATGAAGCACAAAAAGATTGTTTACTTTTTTTGTTATGAGAGTTTTCATGGTAACTAAGCATGAATATTACACACGGATTAAATTTTTCCTGATGAGCCGATAGAAAACTTCGACCTAATTAGATTGAGTGTAAAATCCCTTCTGTATATTCTATAGTAACAGAGATTTGCGAGTTTGAAATTTTATATAATGTTTTTGTAAAACGTGAAGCCTAAGGATGTATTACATTGTTTCAACAATCAAAGTGGTTATTTCAAATCTCCACGACGACGCGTACAATCCTGCACAAATAGATTGTTTACTTTATTGTTATGAGAGTTTCCATGGTAACTAAGCACGAATATTACATATGAATTATTTTTTTTCGGATGAGCCTATAGAGAGCTTCGACCTGATTACATTGATGTAAAATCACTTCTGTATCTTATATAGTAACGGAGATATGCGAGTTTAAATTTTATATAATGTTTTTGTAAAACGTGAGTCCTTAGTATGCATTACATTGTTTCAACAATCAAAGTGGTTATTTCAATTCTGCACGACGACGACTACAATCATACACAAATAGATTGTTTGCTTTATTGTTATGAGAGTTTCCATTGTAACTAAGCATGAACATTACACATGGATTAATTTTTTTATGATGAGCCTATAGAGACCTTCGACCTGATTACATTGAGTGTAAAATCGCTTCTGTATCTGCTATAGTAACGGAGATATGCGATTTTGAAATTTTACATAATGTTTTTGTAAAACGTGAAGCCTAAGGATGTATAACATTGTTTCAACAATCAAAGTGGTTATTTCAAATCTCCACGACGACTACTACAATGAAGCACAAATATATTGCTTACTTTTTTGTTATGAGAGTTTCCATGGTAACTAAGCATGAATATTACACATGGATTAAATTTTTCCTGATGAGCCTATAGAGAGCTTCGACCTGATTACATTGAGTGTAAAATCACTTCTGAATCTTCTATAGTAACGGAGATATACGAGTTTGAAATTTTTTATAATGTTTTTTCAAAACGTGAGGCCTTAGTATGCATTACACTGTTTCAACAATCAAACTGGTTATTTCAAATCTCCACGACGACGCCTACATAATGCACAAATAGATTGTTTACTTTATTGTTATGAGAGTTTCCATGGTAACTAAGCATGAATATTACACATGGATTAAATTTTTCCTGATGAGCCTATAGAGAACTTCGACCTAATTAGATTGAGTGTAAAATCACTTCTGTATATTCTATAGAAACAGAGATTTGCGAGTTTGAAATTTTATGTAATGTTTTGGTAAAACGTGAAGCCTAAGGATGTATTACACTGATTCAACAATCAAAGTGGTTATTTCAAATCTCCAATTCGACTACTACAATCAAGCACAAATAGATTGTTTACTTTTTTGTTATGAGAGTTTTCATGGTAACTAAGCATGAATATTACACATGGATTAATTTTTTCCTGATGAGCCTATACAGAGCTTCGACCTGATTACGTGAGTGTAAAATCACTTCTGTATGTTCTATAGTAACATAGATATACGAGTTTGAAATTTTATATAAGGTTTTTTTCAAAACGTGAGTCCTTAGTATGCATTACATTGTTTCAACAATCAAACTGGTTATTTGAAATGTCCACGACGACGCCTACAATCCTGCACAAATAGATTTTTACTTTATTGTTATGAGAGTTTCCATGGTAACTAAGCATGAATATTACACATGGATTAAATTTTTCCTGATGAGCCTATAGACAGCTTCGACCTGATTACATTGAGTGTAAAATCACTTTTGTATCTTCTTTAGTAAAGGCGATATGCGAGTTTGAAATTTTATATAATGTTTTTGTAAAACGTGAAGCCTTAGTATGCATTACACTGTTTCAACAATCAAAATGGTTATTTCAAATCTTCACGACAACTACTACAATCAAGCACAAATATATTGTTTACTTTTTTGTTATGAGAGTTTTCATGGCAACTAAGCATGAATATTACACATGGATTAATTTTTTCCTGATGAGCCTATAGAGACCTTCGACCTGATTAGATTGAGTGTAAAATCCCTTCTGTATATTCTATAGTAACGGAGATTTGCGAGTTTGAAATTTTATATAATGTTTTTTCAAAACGTGAGGCCTTAGTATGCAATACACTGTTTCAACAATCAAACTGTTTATTTCAAATCTCCACGACGACGCCTACAATAATGCACAAATAGATTGTTTACTTTATTGTTATGAGAGTTTCCATGATAACTAAGCATGAATATTACACATGGATTAAATTTTTTACTGATGAGCCAATAGAGAACTTCGACCTGATTACATTGAGTGTAAAATCGCTTCTGTATCTTCTATAGTAACGGAGATATGCGATTTTGAAATTTTATATAATGTTTTTGTAAAACGTGAAGCCTAAGGATGTATTACATTGTTTCAACAATCAAAGTGGTTATTTCAAATCTCCACGACGACTACTACAATGAAGGACAAATATATTGTTTACTTTTTTGTTATGAGAGTTTCCATGGTAACTAAGCATGAATATTACACATGGATTAAATTTTTTACTGATGAGCCAATAGAGAATTTCGACCTGATTACATTGAGTGTAAAATCGCTTCTGTATCTGCTATAGTAACGGAGATATGCGATTTTGAAATTTTATATAATGTTTTTGTAAAACGTGAAGCCTAAGGCTGTATAACATTGTTTCAACAATCAAAGTGGTTATTTCAAATCTCCACGACGACTACTACAATGAAGCACAAATATATTGCTTACTTTTTTGTTATGAGAGTTTCCATGGTAACTAAGCATGAATATTACACATGGATTAAATTCTTCCTGATGAGCCGATAGAAAACTTCGACCTAATTAGATTGAGTGTAAAATCCCTTCTGTATATTCTATAGTAACAGAGATTTGCGAGTTTGAAATTTTATATAATGTTTTTGTAAAACGTGAAGCCTAAGGATGTATTACATTGTTTCAACAATCAAAGTGGTTATTTCAAATCTCCACGACGACGCGTACAATCCTGCACAAATAGATTGTTTACTTTATTGTTATGAGAGTTTCCATGGTAACTAAGCACGAATATTACATATGAATTATTTTTTTTCGGATGAGCCTATAGAGAGCTTCGACCTGATTACATTGATGTAAAATCACTTCTGTATCTTATATAGTAACGGAGATATGCGAGTTTAAATTTTATATAATGTTTTTGTAAAACGTGAGTCCTTAGTATGCATTACATTGTTTCAACAATCAAAGTGGTTATTTCAATTCTGCACGACGACGACTACAATCATACACAAATAGATTGTTTGCTTTATTGTTATGAGAGTTTCCATTGTAACTAAGCATGAATATTACACATGGATTAATTTTTTTATGATGAGCCTATAGAGACCTTCGACCTGATTACATTGAGTGTAAAATCGCTTCTGTATCTGCTATAGTAACGGAGATATGCGATTTTGAAATTTTACATAATGTTTTTGTAAAACGTGAAGCCTAAGGATGTATAACATTGTTTCAACAATCAAAGTGGTTATTTCAAATCTCCACGACGACTACTACAATGAAGCACAAATATATTGCTTACTTTTTTGTTATGAGAGTTTCCATGGTAACTAAGCATGAATATTACACATGGATTAAATTTTTCCTGATGAGCCTATAGAGAGCTTCGACCTGATTACATTGAGTGTAAAATCACTTCTGAATCTTCTATAGTAACGGAGATATACGAGTTTGAAATTTTTTATAATGTTTTTTCAAAACGTGAGGCCTTAGTATGCATTACACTGTTTCAACAATCAAACTGGTTATTTCAAATCTCCACGACGACGCCTACATAATGCACAAATAGATTGTTTACTTTATTGTTATGAGAGTTTCCATGGTAACTAAGCATGAATATTACACATGGATTAAATTTTTCCTGATGAGCCTATAGAGAACTTCGACCTAATTAGATTGAGTGTAAAATCACTTCTGTATATTCTATAGAAACAGAGATTTGCGAGTTTGAAATTTTATGTAATGTTTTGGTAAAACGTGAAGCCTAAGGATGTATTACACTGATTCAACAATCAAAGTGGTTATTTCAAATCTCCAATTCGACTACTACAATCAAGCACAAATAGATTGTTTACTTTTTTGTTATGAGAGTTTTCATGGTAACTAAGCATGAATATTACACATGGATTAATTTTTTCCTGATGAGCCTATACAGAGCTTCGACCTGATTACGTGAGTGTAAAATCACTTCTGTATGTTCTATAGTAACATAGATATACGAGTTTGAAATTTTATATAAGGTTTTTTTCAAAACGTGAGTCCTTAGTATGCATTACATTGTTTCAACAATCAAACTGGTTATTTGAAATGTCCACGACGACGCCTACAATCCTGCACAAATAGATTTTTACTTTATTGTTATGAGAGTTTCCATGGTAACTAAGCATGAATATTACACATGGATTAAATTTTTCCTGATGAGCCTATAGACAGCTTCGACCTGATTACATTGAGTGTAAAATCACTTTTGTATCTTCTTTAGTAAAGGCGATATGCGAGTTTGAAATTTTATATAATGTTTTTGTAAAACGTGAAGCCTTAGTATGCATTACACTGTTTCAACAATCAAAATGGTTATTTCAAATCTTCACGACAACTACTACAATCAAGCACAAAAATATTGTTTACTTTTTTGTTATGAGAGTTTTCATGGCAACTAAGCATTAATATTACACATGGATTAATTTTTTCCTGATGAGCCTATAGAGACCTTCGACCTGATTAGATTGAGTGTAAAATCCCTTCTGTATATTCTATAGTAACGGAGATTTGCGAGTTTGAAATTTTATATAATGTTTTTTCAAAACGTGAGGCCTTAGTATGCAATACACTGTTTCAACAATCAAACTGTTTATTTCAAATCTCCACGACGACGCCTACAATAATGCACAAATAGATTGTTTACTTTATTGTTATGAGAGTTTCCATGATAACTAAGCATGAATATTACACATGGATAAAATTTTTTACTGATGAGCCAATAGAGAACTTCGACCTGATTACATTGAGTGTAAAATCGCTTCTGTATCTTCTATAGTAACGGAGATATGCGATTTTGAAATTTTATATAATGTTTTTGTAAAACGTGAAGCCTAAGGATGTATTACATTGTTTCAACAATCAAAGTGGTTATTTCAAATCTCCACGACGACTACTACAATGAAGGACAAATATATTGTTTACTTTTTTGTTATGAGAGTTTCCATGGTAACTAAGCATGAATATTACACATGGATTAAATTTTTTACTGATGAGCCAATAGAGAATTTCGACCTGATTACATTGAGTGTAAAATCGCTTCTGTATCTGCTATAGTAACGGAGATATGCGATTTTGAAATTTTATATAATGTTTTTGTAAAACGTGAAGCCTAAGGCTGTATAACATTGTTTCAACAATCAAAGTGGTTATTTCAAATCTCCACGACGACTACTACAATGAAGCACAAATATATTGCTTACTTTTTTGTTATGAGAGTTTCCATGGTAACTAAGCATGAATATTACACATGGATTAAATTCTTCCTGATGAGCCGATAGAAAACTTCGACCTAATTAGATTGAGTGTAAAATCCCTTCTGTATATTCTATAGTAACAGAGATTTGCGAGTTTGAAATTTTATATAATGTTTTTGTAAAACGTGAAGCCTAAGGATGTATTACATTGTTTCAACAATCAAAGTGGTTATTTCAAATCTCCACGACGACTACTACAATGAAGCACAAAAAGATTGTTTACTTTTTTTGTTATGAGAGTTTTCATGGCAACTAAGCATGAATATTACACATGGATTAAATTCTTCCTGATGAGCCGATAGAAAACTTCGACCTAATTAGATTGAGTGTAAAATCCCTTCTGTATATTCTATAGTAACAGAGATTTGCGAGTTTGAAATTTTATATAATGTTTTTGTAAAACGTGAAGCCTAAGGATGTATTACATTGTTTCAACAATCAAAGTGGTTATTTCAAATCTCCACGACGACTACTACAATGAAGCACAAAAAGATTGTTTACTTTTTTTGTTATGAGAGTTTTCATGGCAACTAAGCATGAATATTACACATGGATTAAATTTTTCCTGATGAGCCGATAGAAAACTTCGACCTGATTACATTGAGTGTAAAATCCCTTCTGTATATTCTATAGTAACAGAGATTTGCGAGTTTGAAATTTTATATAATGTTTTTTGTAAAACGAGAGGCTTTAGTATGCATTACACTGGTTCAACAATCAAACTGGTTATTTCAAATCTCCACGATGACGCCTACAATCCTGCACAAATAGATTGTTTACTTTATTGTTATGAGAGTTTCCATGGTAACAAGGAATGGATATTACATATGAATTATATTTTTCCTGATGAGCCAATAGAGAACTTCGACCTGATTACATCGAGTGTAAAATCA
This sequence comes from Lepisma saccharinum, assembly GCF_977018435.1. NCBI lineage: Eukaryota > Metazoa > Arthropoda > Insecta > Zygentoma > Lepismatidae > Lepisma > Lepisma saccharinum. The sequence goes on along the minus strand of NW_028142899.1, from coordinate 5,245,085 downwards.
CTTCTGTATCTTCTATAGTAACGGAGATATGCGAGTTTGAAATTTTATATAATGTTTTTGTAAAACGTGAAGCCTAAGGATGTATTACGTTGTTTCAACAATCAAAGTGGTTATTTCAAATCTCCACGACGACTACTACAATGAAGCACAAAAAGATTGTTTACTTTTTTTGTTATGAGAGTTTTCATGGTAACTAAGCATGAATATTACACACGGATTAAATTTTTCCTGATGAGCCGATAGAAAACTTCGACCTAATTAGATTGAATGTAAAATCCCTTCTGTATATTCTATAGTAACAGAGATTTGCGAGTTTGAAATTTTATATAATGTTTTTGTAAAACGTGAAGCCTAAGGATGTATTACATTGTTTCAACAATCAAAGTGGTTATTTCAAATCTCCACGACGACGCGTACAATCCTGCACAAATAGATTGTTTACTTTATTGTTATGAGCGTTTCCATGGTAACTAAGCACGAATATTACATATGAATTATTTTTTTTCGGATGAGCCTATAGAGAGCTTCGACCTGATTACATTGATGTAAAATCACTTCTGTATCTTATATAGTAACGGAGATATGCGAGTTTAAATTTTATATAATGTTTTTGTAAAACGTGAGTCCTTAGTATGCATTACATTGTTTCAACAATCAAAGTGGTTATTTCAATTCTGCACGACGACGACTACAATCATACACAAATAGATTGTTTGCTTTATTGTTATGAGAGTTTCCATTGTAACTAAGCATGAATATTACACATGGATTAATTTTTTTATGATGAGCCTATAGAGACCTTCGACCTGATTACATTGAGTGTAAAATCGCTTCTGTATCTGCTATAGTAACGGAGATATGCGATTTTGAAATTTTACATAATGTTTTTGTAAAACGTGAAGCCTAAGGATGTATAACATTGTTTCAACAATCAAAGTGGTTATTTCAAATCTCCACGACGACTACTACAATGAAGCACAAATATATTGCTTACTTTTTTGTTATGAGAGTTTCCATGGTAACTAAGCATGAATATTACACATGGATTAAATTTTTCCTGATGAGCCTATAGAGAGCTTCGACCTGATTACATTGAGTGTAAAATCACTTCTGAATCTTCTATAGTAACGGAGATATACGAGTTTGAAATTTTTTATAATGTTTTTTCAAAACGTGAGGCCTTAGTATGCATTACACTGTTTCAACAATCAAACTGGTTATTTCAAATCTCCACGACGACGCCTACATAATGCACAAATAGATTGTTTACTTTATTGTTATGAGAGTTTCCATGGTAACTAAGCATGAATATTACACATGGATTAAATTTTTCCTGATGAGCCTATAGAGAACTTCGACCTAATTAGATTGAGTGTAAAATCACTTCTGTATATTCTATAGAAACAGAGATTTGCGAGTTTGAAATTTTATGTAATGTTTTGGTAAAACGTGAAGCCTAAGGATGTATTACACTGATTCAACAATCAAAGTGGTTATTTCAAATCTCCAATTCGACTACTACAATCAAGCACAAATAGATTGTTTACTTTTTTGTTATGAGAGTTTTCATGGTAACTAAGCATGAATATTACACATGGATTAATTTTTTCCTGATGAGCCTATACAGAGCTTCGACCTGATTACGTGAGTGTAAAATCACTTCTGTATGTTCTATAGTAACATAGATATACGAGTTTGAAATTTTATATAAGGTTTTTTTCAAAACGTGAGTCCTTAGTATGCATTACATTGTTTCAACAATCAAACTGGTTATTTGAAATGTCCACGACGACGCCTACAATCCTGCACAAATAGATTTTTACTTTATTGTTATGAGAGTTTCCATGGTAACTAAGCATGAATATTACACATGGATTAAATTTTTCCTGATGAGCCTATAGACAGCTTCGACCTGATTACATTGAGTGTAAAATCACTTTTGTATCTTCTTTAGTAAAGGCGATATGCGAGTTTGAAATTTTATATAATGTTTTTGTAAAACGTGAAGCCTTAGTATGCATTACACTGTTTCAACAATCAAAATGGTTATTTCAAATCTTCACGACAACTACTACAATCAAGCACAAATATATTGTTTACTTTTTTGTTATGAGAGTTTTCATGGCAACTAAGCATGAATATTACACATGGATTAATTTTTTCCTGATGAGCCTATAGAGACCTTCGACCTGATTAGATTGAGTGTAAAATCCCTTCTGTATATTCTATAGTAACGGAGATTTGCGAGTTTGAAATTTTATATAATGTTTTTTCAAAACGTGAGGCCTTAGTATGCAATACACTGTTTCAACAATCAAACTGTTTATTTCAAATCTCCACGACGACGCCTACAATAATGCACAAATAGATTGTTTACTTTATTGTTATGAGAGTTTCCATGATAACTAAGCATGAATATTACACATGGATTAAATTTTTTACTGATGAGCCAATAGAGAACTTCGACCTGATTACATTGAGTGTAAAATCGCTTCTGTATCTTCTATAGTAACGGAGATATGCGATTTTGAAATTTTATATAATGTTTTTGTAAAACGTGAAGCCTAAGGATGTATTACATTGTTTCAACAATCAAAGTGGTTATTTCAAATCTCCACGACGACTACTACAATGAAGGACAAATATATTGTTTACTTTTTTGTTATGAGAGTTTCCATGGTAACTAAGCATGAATATTACACATGGATTAAATTTTTTACTGATGAGCCAATAGAGAATTTCGACCTGATTACATTGAGTGTAAAATCGCTTCTGTATCTGCTATAGTAACGGAGATATGCGATTTTGAAATTTTATATAATGTTTTTGTAAAACGTGAAGCCTAAGGCTGTATAACATTGTTTCAACAATCAAAGTGGTTATTTCAAATCTCCACGACGACTACTACAATGAAGCACAAATATATTGCTTACTTTTTTGTTATGAGAGTTTCCATGGTAACTAAGCATGAATATTACACATGGATTAAATTCTTCCTGATGAGCCGATAGAAAACTTCGACCTAATTAGATTGAGTGTAAAATCCCATCTGTATATTCTATAGTAACAGAGATTTGCGAGTTTGAAATTTTATATAATGTTTTTGTAAAACGTGAAGCCTAAGGATGTATTACATTGTTTCAACAATCAAAGTGGTTATTTCAAATCTCCACGACGACTACTACAATGAAGCACAAAAAGATTGTTTACTTTTTTTGTTATGAGAGTTTTCATGGCAACTAAGCATGAATATTACACATGGATTAAATTCTTCCTGATGAGCCGATAGAAAACTTCGACCTAATTAGATTGAGTGTAAAATCCCTTCTGTATATTCTATAGTAACAGAGATTTGCGAGTTTGAAATTTTATATAATGTTTTTGTAAAACGTGAAGCCTAAGGATGTATTACATTGTTTCAACAATCAAAGTGGTTATTTCAAATCTCCACGACGACTACTACAATGAAGCACAAAAAGATTGTTTACTTTTTTTGTTATGAGAGTTTTCATGGCAACTAAGCATGAATATTACACATGGATTAAATTTTTCCTGATGAGCCGATAGAAAACTTCGACCTGATTACATTGAGTGTAAAATCCCTTCTGTATATTCTATAGTAACAGAGATTTGCGAGTTTGAAATTTTATAAAATGTTTTTGTAAAACGTGAAGCCTAAGGATGTCTTACATTGTTTCAACAATCAAAGTGGTTATTCAAATCTCCACGACGACTACTACAATGAAGCACAAACAGATTGTTTAATTTTTTTGTTATGAGAGTTTTCATGGCAACTAAGCATGAATATTACACATGGATTAAATTTTTCCTGATGAGCCGATAGAAAACTTCGACCTAATTAGATTGAGTGTAAAATCCCTTCTGTACATTCTATAGTAACAGAGATTTGCGAGTTTGAAATTTTATATAATGTTTTTTCAAAACGTGAGGCCTTAGTATGCAATACACTGTTTCAACAATCAAACTGGTTATTTCAAATCTCCACGACGACGCCTACAATAATGCACAAATAGATTGTTTACTTTATTGTTACGAGAATTTCCATGATAACTAAGCATGAATATTACACATGGATTAAATTTTTTACTGATGAGCCAATAGAGAACTTCGACCTGATTACATTGAGTGTAAAATCGCTTCTGTATCTTCTATAGTAACGGAGATATGAGATTTTGAAATTTTATATAATGTTTTTGTAAAACGTGAAGCCTAAGGATGTATTACATTGTTTCAACAATAAAAGTGGTTATTTCAAATCTCCACGACGGCTACTACAATGAAGGACAAATATATTGTTTACTTTTTTGTTATGAGAGTTTCCATGGTAACTAAGCATGAATATTACACATGGATTAAATTTTTTACTGATGAGCCAATAGAGAATTTCGACCTGATTACATTGAGTGTAAAATCGCTTCTGTATCTGCTATAGTAACGGAGATATGCGATTTTGAAATTTTATATAATGTTTTTGTAAAACGTGAAGCCTAAGGATGTATAACATTGTTTCAACAATCAAAGTGGTTATTTCAAATCTCCACGACGACTACTACAATGAAGCACAAATATATTGCTTACTTTTTTGTTATGAGAGTTTCCATGGTAACTAAGCATGAATATTACACATGGATTAAATTTTTTACTGATGAGCCAATAGAGAATTTCGACCTGATTACATTGAGTGTAAAATCGCTTCTGTATCTGCTATAGTAACGGAGATATGCGATTTTGAAATTTTATATAATGTTTTTGTAAAACGTGAAGCCTAAGGCTGTATAACATTGTTTCAACAATCAAAGTGGTTATTTCAAATCTCCACGACGACTACTACAATGAAGCACAAATATATTGCTTACTTTTTTGTTATGAGAGTTTCCATGGTAACTAAGCATGAATATTACACATGGATTAAATTCTTCCTGATGAGCCGATAGAAAACTTCGACCTAATTAGATTGAGTGTAAAATCCCTTCTGTATATTCTATAGTAACAGAGATTTGCGAGTTTGAAATTTTATATAATGTTTTTGTAAAACGTGAAGCCTAAGGATGTATTACATTGTTTCAACAATCAAAGTGGTTATTTCAAATCTCCACGACGACTACTACAATGAAGCACAAAAAGATTGTTTACTTTTTTTGTTATGAGAGTTTTCATGGCAACTAAGCATGAATATTACACATGGATTAAATTCTTCCTGATGAGCCGATAGAAAACTTCGACCTAATTAGATTGAGTGTAAAATCCCTTCTGTATATTCTATAGTAACAGAGATTTGCGAGTTTGAAATTTTATATAATGTTTTTGTAAAACGTGAAGCCTAAGGATGTATTACATTGTTTCAACAATCAAAGTGGTTATTTCAAATCTCCACGACGACTACTACAATGAAGCACAAAAAGATTGTTTACTTTTTTTGTTATGAGAGTTTTCATGGCAACTAAGCATGAATATTACACATGGATTAAATTTTTCCTGATGAGCCGATAGAAAACTTCGACCTGATTACATTGAGTGTAAAATCCCTTCTGTATATTCTATAGTAACAGAGATTTGCGAGTTTGAAATTTTATAAAATGTTTTTGTAAAACGTGAAGCCTAAGGATGTCTTACATTGTTTCAACAATCAAAGTGGTTATTCAAATCTCCACGACGACTACTACAATGAAGCACAAAAAGATTGTTTAATTTTTTTGTTATGAGAGTTTTCATGGCAACTAAGCATGAATATTACACATGGATTAAATTTTTCCTGATGAGCCGATAGAAAACTTCGACCTAATTAGATTGAGTGTAAAATCCCTTCTGTACATTCTATAGTAACAGAGATTTGCGAGTTTGAAATTTTATATAATGTTTTTTCAAAACGTGAGGCCTTAGTATGCAATACACTGTTTCAACAATCAAACTGGTTATTTCAAATCTCCACGACGACGCCTACAATAATGCACAAATAGATTGTTTACTTTATTGTTATGAGAATTTCCATGATAACTAAGCATGAATATTACACATGGATTAAATTTTTTACTGATGAGCCAATAGAGAACTTCGACCTGATTACATTGAGTGTAAAATCGCTTCTGTATCTTCTATAGTAACGGAGATATGAGATTTTGAAATTTTATATAATGTTTTTGTAAAACGTGAAGCCTAAGGATGTATTACATTGTTTCAACAATAAAAGTGGTTATTTCAAATCTCCACGACGGCTACTACAATGAAGGACAAATATATTGTTTACTTTTTTGTTATGAGAGTTTCCATGGTAACTAAGCATGAATATTACACATGGATTAAATTTTTTACTGATGAGCCAATAGAGAATTTCGACCTGATTACATTGAGTGTAAAATCGCTTCTGTATCTGCTATAGTAACGGAGATATGCGATTTTGAAATTTTATATAATGTTTTTGTAAAACGTGAAGCCTAAGGATGTATAACATTGTTTCAACAATCAAAGTGGTTATTTCAAATCTCCACGACGACTACTACAATGAAGCACAAATATATTGCTTACTTTTTTGTTATGAGAGTTTCCATGGTAACTAAGCATGAATATTACACATGGATTAATTTTTTCCTGATGAGCCTATAGAGAACTTCGACCTAATTAGATTGAGTGTAAAATCACTTCTGTATATTCTATAGAAACAGAGATTTGCGAGTTTGAAATTTTATATAATGTTTTGGTAAAACTTGAAGCCTAAGGATGTATTACACTGATTCAACAATCAAAGTGGTTATTTCAAATCTCCAATTCGACTACTACAATCAAGCACAAATATATTGCTTACTTTTTTGTTATGAGAGTTTTCATGGCAACTAAGCATGAATATTACACATGGATTAAATTTTTCCTGATGAGCCGATAGAAAACTTCGACCTAATTAGATTGAGTGTAAAATCCCTTCTGTATATTCTATAGTAACAGAGATTTGCGAGTTTGAAATTTTATATAATGTTTTTGTAAAACGTGAAGCCTAAGGATGTATTACATTGTTTCAACAATCAAAGTGGTTATTTCAAATCTCCACGACGACTACTACAATGAAGCACAAAAAGATTGTTTACTTTTTTTGTTATGAGAGTTTTCATGGCAACTAAGCATGAATATTACACATGGATAAAATTTTTCCTGATGAGCCGATAGAAAACTTCGACCTAATTAGATTGAGTGTAAAATCCCTTCTGTATATTCTATAGTAACAGAGATTTGCGAGTTTGAAATTTTATATAATGTTTTTGTAAAACGTTAAACCTAAGGATGTATTACATTGTTTCAACAATCAAAGTGGTTATTCAAATCTCCACGACGACTACTACAATGAAGCACATAAAGATTGTTTAATTTTTTTGTTATGAGAGTTTTCATGGCAACTAAGCATGAATATTACACATGGATTAAATTTTTCCTGATGAGCCGATAGAAAAATTCGACCTAATTAGATTGAGTGTAAAATCCCTTCTGTACATTCTATAGTAACAGAGATTTGCGAGTTTGAAATTTTATATAATGTTTTTTCAAAACGTGAGGCCTTAGTATGCAATACACTGTTTCAACAATCAAACTGGTTATTTCAAATCTCCACGACGACGCCTACAATAATGCACAAATAGATTGTTTACTTTATTGTTATGAGAGTTTCCATGATAACTAAGCATGAATATTACACATGGATTAAATTTTTTACTGATGAGCCAATAGAGAACTTCGACCTGATTACATTGAGTGTAAAATCGTTTCTGTATCTTCTATAGTAACGGAGATATGCGATTTTGAAATTTTATATAATGTTTTTGTAAAACGTGAAGCCTAAGGATGTATTACATTGTTTCAACAATCAAAGTGTTTATTTCAAATCTCCACGACGACTACTACAATGAAGGACAAATATATTGTTTACTTTTTTGTTATGAGAGTTTCCATGGTAACTAAGCATGAATATTACACATGGATTAAATTTTTTACTGATGAGCCAATAGAGAATTTCGACCTGATTACATTGAGTGTAAAATCGCTTCTGTATCTGCTATAGTAACGGAGATATGCGATTTTGAAATTTTATATAATGTTTTTGTAAAACGTGAAGCCTAAGGATGTATAACATTGTTTCAACAATCAAAGTGGTTATTTCAAATCTCCACGACGACTACTACAATGAAGCACAAATATATTGCTTACTTTTTTGTTATGAGAGTTTCCATGGTAACTAAGCATGAATATTACACATGGATTAATTTTTTCCTGATGAGCCTATAGAGAACTTCGACCTAATTAGATTGAGTGTAAAATCACTTCTGTATATTCTATAGAAACAGAGATTTGCGAGTTTGAAATTTTATATAATGTTTTGGTAAAACGTGAAGCCTAAGGATGTATTACACTGATTCAACAATCAAAGTGGTTATTTCAAATCTCCAATTCGACTACTACAATCAAGCACAAATATATTGCTTACTTTTTTGTTATGAGAGTTTTCATGGCAACTAAGCATGAATATTACACATGGATTAAATTTTTCCTGATGAGCCGATAGAAAACTTCGACCTAATTAGATTGAGTGTAAAATCCCTTCTGTATATTCTATAGTAACAGAGATTTGCGAGTTTGAAATTTTATATAATGTTTTTGTAAAACGTGAAGCCTAATGATGTATTACATTGTTTCAACAATCAAAGTGGTTATTTCAATTCTGCACGACGACGACTACAATCATACACAAATAGATTGTTTGCTTTATTGTTATGAGAGTTTCCATTGTAACTAAGCATGAATATTACACATGGATTAATTTTTTTATGATGAGCCTATACAGAGTTTCGACCTGATTACGTGAGTGTAAAATCACTTCTGTATCTTCTATAGTAACATAGATATACGAGTTTCAAATTTTATATGAGGTTTTTTTCAAAACGTGAGTCCTTAGTATGCATTACATTGTTTCAACAATCAAACTGGTTATTTGAAATCTCCACGACGACGCCTACAATCCTGCACAAATAGATTGTTTACTTTATTGTTATGAGAGTTTCCATGGTAACTAAGCATGAATATTACACATGGATTAATTTTTTCCTGATGAGCCTATAGAGAACTTCGACCTAATTAGATTGAGTGTAAAATCCCTTCTGTATATTCTATAGTAACAGAGATTTGCGAGTTTGAAATTTTATATAATGTTTTTGTAAAACGTGAAGCCTAAGGATGTATTACATTGTTTCAACAATCAAAGTGGTTATTTCAAATCTCCACGACGACTACTACAATGAAGCACAAATATATTGCTTACTTTTTTGTTATGAGAGTTTCCATGGTAACTAAGCATGAATATTACACATGGATTAATTTTTTCCTGATGAGCCTATAGAGAACTTCGACCTAATTAGATTGAGTGTAAAATCACTTCTGTATATTCTATAGAAACAGAGATTTGCGAGTTTGAAATTTTATATAATGTTTTGGTAAAACGTGAAGCCTAAGGATGTATTACACTGATTCAACAATCAAAGTGGTTATTTCAAATCTCCAATTCGACTACTACAATCAAGCACAAATATATTGCTTACTTTTTTGTTATGAGAGTTTTCATGGCAACTAAGCATGAATATTACACATGGATTAAATTTTTCCTGATGAGCCGATAGAAAACTTCGACCTAATTAGATTGAGTTGTAAAATCCCTTCTGTATATTCTATAGTAACAGAGATTTGCGAGTTTGAAATTTTATATAATGTTTTTGTAAAACGTGAAGCCTAAGGATGTATTACATTGTTTCAACAATCAAAGTGGTTATTTTAAATCTCCACGACGACTACTACAATGAAGCACAAAAAGATTGTTTACTTTTTTTGTTATGAGAGTTTTCATGGCAACTAAGCATGAATATTACACATGGATTAAATTTTTCCTGATGAGCCGATAGAAAACTTCGACCTAATTAGATTGAGTGTAAAATCCCTTCTGTATATTCTATAGTAACAGAGATTTGCGAGTTTGAAATTTTATATAATGTTTTTGTAAAACGTTAAACCTAAGGATGTATTACATTGTTTCAACAATCAAAGTGGTTATTCAAATCTCCACGACGACTACTACAATGAAGCACAAAAAGATTGTTTAATTTTTTTGTTATGAGAGTTTTCATGGCAACTAAGCATGAATATTACACATGGATTAAATTTTTCCTGATGAGCCGATAGAAAACTTCGACCTAATTAGATTGAGTGTAAAATCCCTTCTGTACATTCTATAGTAACAGAGATTTGCGAGTTTGAAATTTTATATAATGTTTTTTCAAAACGTGAGGCCTTAGTATGCAATACACTGTTTCAACAATCAAACTGGTTATTTCAAATCTCCACGACGACGCCTACAATAATGCACAAATAGATTGTTTACTTTATTGTTATGAGAGTTTCCATGATAACTAAGCATGAATATTACCCATGGATTAAATTTTTTACTGATGAGCCAATAGAGAACTTCGACCTGATTACATTGAGTGTAAAATCGCTTCTGTATCTTCTATAGTAACGGAGATATGCGATTTTGAAATTTTATATAATGTTTTTGTAAAACGTGAAGCCTAAGGATGTATTACATTGTTTCAACAATCAAAGTGGTTATTTCAAATCTCCACGACGACTACTACAATGAAGGACAAATATATTGTTTACTTTTTTGTTATGAGAGTTTCCATGGTAACTAAGCATGAATATTACACATGGATTAAATTTTTCCTGATGAGCCGATAGAAAACTTCGACCTAATTAGATTGAGTGTAAAATCCCTTCTGTACATTCTATAGTAACAGAGATTTGCGAGTTTGAAATTTTATATAATGTTTTTTCAAAACGTGAGGCCTTAGTATGCAATACACTGTTTCAACAATCAAACTGGTTATTTCAAATCTCCACGACGACGCCTACAATAATGCACAAATAGATTGTTTACTTTATTGTTATGAGAGTTTCCATGATAACTAAGCATGAATATTACACATGGATTAAATTTTTTACTGATGAGCCAATAGAGAACTTCGACCTGATTACATTGAGTGTAAAATCGCTTCTGTATCTTCTATAGTAACGGAGATATGCGATTTTGAAATTTTATATAATGTTTTTGTAAAACGTGAAGCCTAAGGATGTATAACATTGTTTCAACAATCAAAGTGGTTATTTCAAATCTCCACGACGACTACTACAATGAAGCACAAATATATTGCTTACTTTTTTGTTATGAGAGTTTCCATGGTAACTAAGCATGAATATTACACATGGATTAATTTTTTCCTGATGAGCCTATAGAGAACTTCGACCTAATTAGATTGAGTGTAAAATCACTTCTGTATATTCTATAGAAACAGAGATTTGCGAGTTTGAAATTTTATATAATGTTTTGGTAAAACGTGAAGCCTAAGGATGTATTACACTGATTCAACAATCAAAGTGGTTATTTCAAATCTCCAATTCGACTACTACAATCAAGCACAAATATATTGCTTACTTTTTGTTATGAGAGTTTTCATGGCAACTAAGCATGAATATTACACATGGATTAAATTTTTCCTGATGAGCCGATAGAAAACTTCGACCTAATTAGATTGAGTGTAAAATCCCTTCTGTATATTCTATAGTAACAGAGATTTGCGAGTTTGAAATTTTATATAATGTTTTTGTAAAACGTTAAACCTAAGGATGTATTACATTGTTTCAACAATCAAAGTGGTTATTCAAATCTCCACGACGACTACTACAATCAAGCACATAAAGATTGTTTATTTTTTTTGTTATGAGAGTTTTCATGGCAACTAAGCATGAATATTACACATGGATTAAATTTTTCCTGATGAGCCGATAGAAAACTTCGACCTAATTAGATTGAGTGTAAAATCCCTTCTGTACATTCTATAGTAACAGAGATTTGCGAGTTTGAAATTTTATATAATGTTTTTTCAAAACGTGAGGCCTTAGTATGCAATACACTGTTTCAACAATCAAACTGGTTATTTCAAATCTCCACGACGACGCCTACAATAATGCACAAATAGATTGTTTACTTTATTGTTATGAGAGTTTCCATGATAACTAAGCATGAATATTACACATGGATTAAATTTTTTACTGATGAGCCAATAGAGAACTTCGACCTGATTACATTGAGTGTAAAATCGCTTCTGTATCTTCTATAGTAACGGAGATATGCGATTTTGAAATTTTATATAATGTTTTTGTAAAACGTGAAGCCTAAGGATGTATTACATTGTTTCAACAATCAAAGTGGTTATTTCAAATCTCCACGACGACTACTACAATGAAGGACAATTATATTGTTTACTTTTTTGTTATGAGAGTTTCCATGGTAACTAAGCATGAATATTACACATGGATTAAATTTTTTACTGATGAGCCAATAGAGAATTTCGACCTGATTACATTGAGTGTAAAATCGCTTCTGTATCTGCTATAGTAACGGAGATATGCGATTTTGAAATTTTATATAATGTTTTTGTAAAACGTGAAGCCTAAGGATGTATAACATTGTTTCAACAATCAAAGTGGTTATTTCAAATCTCCACGACGACTACTACAATGAAGCACAAATATATTGCTTACTTTTTTGTTATGAGAGTTTCCATGGTAACTAAGCATGAATATTACACATGGATTAATTTTTTCCTGATGAGCCTATAGAGAACTTCGACCTAATTAGATTGAGTGTAAAATCACTTCTGTATATTCTATAGAAACAGAGATTTGCGAGTTTGAAATTTTATATAATGTTTTGGTAAAACGTGAAGCCTAAGGATGTATTACACTGATTCAACAATCAAAGTGGTTATTTCAAATCTCCAATTCGACTACTACAATCAAGCACAAATATATTGCTTACTTTTTTGTTATGAGAGTTTTCATGGCAACTAAGCATGAATATTACACATGGATTAAATTTTTCCTGATGAGCCGATAGAAAACTTCGACCTAATTAGATTGAGTGTAAAATCCCTTCTGTATATTCTATAGTAACAGAGATTTGCGAGTTTGAAATTTTATATAATGTTTTTGTAAAACGTGAAGCCTAATGATGTATTACATTGTTTCAACAATCAAAGTGGTTATTTCAATTCTGCACGACGACGACTACAATCATACACAAATAGATTGTTTGCTTTATTGTTATGAGAGTTTCCATTGTAACTAAGCATGAATATTACACATGGATTAATTTTTTTATGATGAGCCTATACAGAGTTTCGACCTGATTACGTGAGTGTAAAATCACTTCTGTATCTTCTATAGTAACATAGATATACGAGTTTCAAATTTTATATGAGGTTTTTTTCAAAACGTGAGTCCTTAGTATGCATTACATTGTTTCAACAATCAAACTGGTTATTTGAAATCTCCACGACGACGCCTACAATCCTGCACAAATAGATTGTTTACTTTATTGTTATGAGAGTTTCCATGGTAACTAAGCATGAATATTACACATGGATTAAATTTTTCCTGATGAGCCTATAGAGACCTTCGACCTGATTACATTGAGTGTAAAATCGCTTCTGTATCTGCTATAGTAACGGAGATATGCGATTTTGAAATTTTACATAATGTTTTTGTAAAACGTGAAGCCTAAGGATGTATAACATTGTTTCAACAATCAAAGTGGTTATTTCAAATCTCCACGACGACTACTACAATGAAGCACAAATATATTGCTTACTTTTTTGTTATGAGAGTTTCCATGGTAACTAAGCATGAATATTACACATGGATTAATTTTTTCCTGATGAGCCTATAGAGAACTTCGACCTAATTAGATTGAGTGTAAAATCACTTCTGTATATTCTATAGAAACAGAGATTTGCGAGTTTGAAATTTTATATAATGTTTTGGTAAAACGTGAAGCCTAAGGATGTATTACACTGATTCAACAATCAAAGTGGTTATTTCAAATCTCCAATTCGACTACTACAATCAAGCACAAATATATTGCTTACTTTTTTGTTATGAGAGTTTTCATGGCAACTAAGCATGAATATTACACATGGATTAAAGTTTTCCTGATGAGCCGATAGAAAACTTCGACCTAATTAGATTGAGTGTAAAATCCCTTCTGTATATTCTATAGTAACAGAGATTTGCGAGTTTGAAATTTTATATAATGTTTTTGTAAAACGTGAAGCCTAAGGATGTATTACATTGTTTCAACAATCAAAGTGGTTATTTTAAATCTCCACGACGACTACTACAATGAAGCACAAAAAGATTGTTTACTTTTTTTGTTATGAGAGTTTTCATGGCAACTAAGCATGAATATTACACATGGATTAAATTTTTCCTGATGAGCCGATAGAAAACTTCGACCTAATTAGATTGAGTGTAAAATCCCTTCTGTACATTCTATAGTAACAGAGATTTGCGAGTTTGAAATTTTATATAATGTTTTTTCAAAACGTGAGGCCTTAGTATGCAATACACTGTTTCAACAATCAAACTGGTTATTTCAAATCTCCACGACGACGCCTACAATAATGCACAAATAGATTGTTTACTTTATTGTTATGAGAGTTTCCATGATAACTAAGCATGAATATTACACATGGATTAAATTTTTTACTGATGAGCCAATAGAGAACTTCGACCTGATTACATTGAGTGTAAAATCGCTTCTGTATCTTCTATAGTAACGGAGATATGCGATTTTGAAATTTTATATAATGTTTTTGTAAAACGTGAAGCCTAAGGATGTATTACATTGTTTCAACAATCAAAGTGGTTATTTCAAATCTCCACGACGACTACTACAATGAAGGACAAATATATTGTTTACTTTTTTGTTATGAGAGTTTCCATGGTAACTAAGCATGAATATTACACATGGATTAAATTTTTTACTGATGAGCCAATAGAGAATTTCGACCTGATTACATTGAGTGTAAAATCGCTTCTGTATCTGCTATAGTAACGGAGATATGCGATTTTGAAATTTTATATAATGTTTTTGTAAAACGTGAAGCCTAAGGATGTATAACATTGTTTCAACAATCAAAGTGGTTATTTCAAATCTCCACGACGACTACTACAATGAAGCACAAATATATTGCTTACTTTTTTGTTATGAGAGTTTCCATGGTAACTAAGCATGAATATTACACATGGATTAATTTTTTCCTGATGAGCCTATAGAGAACTTCGACCTAATTAGATTGAGTGTAAAATCACTTCTGTATATTCTATAGAAACAGAGATTTGCGAGTTTGAAATTTTATATAATGTTTTGGTAAAACGTGAAGCCTAAGGATGTATTACACTGATTCAACAATCAAAGTGGTTATTTCAAATCTCCAATTCGACTACTACAATCAAGCACAAATATATTGCTTACTTTTTTGTTATGAGAGTTTTCATGGCAACTAAGCATGAATATTACACATGGATTAAATTTTTCCTGATGAGCCGATAGAAAACTTCGACCTAATTAGATTGAGTGTAAAATCCCTTCTGTATATTCTATAGTAACAGAGATTTGCGAGTTTGAAATTTTATATAATGTTTTTGTAAAACGTGAAGCCTAATGATGTATTACATTGTTTCAACAATCAAAGTGGTTATTTCAATTCTGCACGACGACGACTACAATCATACACAAATAGATTGTTTGCTTTATTGTTATGAGAGTTTCCATTGTAACTAAGCATGAATATTACACATGGATTAATTTTTTTATGATGAGCCTATACAGAGTTTCGACCTGATTACGTGAGTGTAAAATCACTTCTGTATCTTCTATAGTAACATAGATATACGAGTTTCAAATTTTATATGAGGTTTTTTTCAAAACGTGAGTCCTTAGTATGCATTACATTGTTTCAACAATCAAACTGGTTATTTGAAATCTCCACGACGACGCCTACAATCCTGCACAAATAGATTGTTTACTTTATTGTTATGAGAGTTTCCATGGTAACTAAGCATGAATATTACACATGGATTAAATTTTTCCTGATGAGCCTATAGAGACCTTCGACCTGATTACATTGAGTGTAAAATCGCTTCTGTATCTGCTATAGTAACGGAGATATGCGATTTTGAAATTTTACATAATGTTTTTGTAAAACGTGAAGCCTAAGGATGTATAACATTGTTTCAACAATCAAAGTGGTTATTTCAAATCTCCACGACGACTACTACAATGAAGCACAAATATATTGCTTACTTTTTTGTTATGAGAGTTTCCATGGTAACTAAGCATGAATATTACACATGGATTAATTTTTTCCTGATGAGCCTATAGAGAACTTCGACCTAATTAGATTGAGTGTAAAATCACTTCTGTATATTCTATAGAAACAGAGATTTGCGAGTTTGAAATTTTATATAATGTTTTGGTAAAACGTGAAGCCTAAGGATGTATTACACTGATTCAACAATCAAAGTGGTTATTTCAAATCTCCAATTCGACTACTACAATCAAGCACAAATATATTGCTTACTTTTTTGTTATGAGAGTTTTCATGGCAACTAAGCATGAATATTACACATGGATTAAAGTTTTCCTGATGAGCCGATAGAAAACTTCGACCTAATTAGATTGAGTGTAAAATCCCTTCTGTATATTCTATAGTAACAGAGATTTGCGAGTTTGAAATTTTATATAATGTTTTTGTAAAACGTGAAGCCTAAGGATGTATTACATTGTTTCAACAATCAAAGTGGTTATTTTAAATCTCCACGACGACTACTACAATGAAGCACAAAAAGATTGTTTACTTTTTTTGTTATGAGAGTTTTCATGGCAACTAAGCATGAATATTACACATGGATTAAATTTTTCCTGATGAGCCGATAGAAAACTTCGACCTAATTAGATTGAGTGTAAAATCCCTTCTGTACATTCTATAGTAACAGAGATTTGCGAGTTTGAAATTTTATATAATGTTTTTTCAAAACGTGAGGCCTTAGTATGCAATACACTGTTTCAACAATCAAACTGGTTATTTCAAATCTCCACGACGACGCCTACAATAATGCACAAATAGATTGTTTACTTTATTGTTATGAGAGTTTCCATGATAACTAAGCATGAATATTACACATGGATTAAATTTTTTACTGATGAGCCAATAGAGAACTTCGACCTGATTACATTGAGTGTAAAATCGCTTCTGTATCTTCTATAGTAACGGAGATATGCGATTTTGAAATTTTATATAATGTTTTTGTAAAACGTGAAGCCTAAGGATGTATTACATTGTTTCAACAATCAAAGTGGTTATTTCAAATCTCCACGACGACTACTACAATGAAGGACAAATATATTGTTTACTTTTTTGTTATGAGAGTTTCCATGGTAACTAAGCATGAATATTACACATGGATTAAATTTTTTACTGATGAGCCAATAGAGAATTTCGACCTGATTACATTGAGTGTAAAATCGCTTCTGTATCTGCTATAGTAACGGAGATATGCGATTTTGAAATTTTATATAATGTTTTTGTAAAACGTGAAGCCTAAGGATGTATAACATTGTTTCAACAATCAAAGTGGTTATTTCAAATCTCCACGACGACTACTACAATGAAGCACAAATATATTGCTTACTTTTTTGTTATGAGAGTTTCCATGGTAACTAAGCATGAATATTACACATGGATTAATTTTTTCCTGATGAGCCTATAGAGAACTTCGACCTAATTAGATTGAGTGTAAAATCACTTCTGTATATTCTATAGAAACAGAGATTTGCGAGTTTGAAATTTTATATAATGTTTTGGTAAAACGTGAAGCCTAAGGATGTATTACACTGATTCAACAATCAAAGTGGTTATTTCAAATCTCCAATTCGACTACTACAATCAAGCACAAATATATTGCTTACTTTTTTGTTATGAGAGTTTTCATGGCAACTAAGCATGAATATTACACATGGATTAAATTTTTCCTGATGAGCCGATAGAAAACTTCGACCTAATTAGATTGAGTGTAAAATCCCTTCTGTATATTCTATAGTAACAGAGATTTGCGAGTTTGAAATTTTATATAATGTTTTTGTAAAACGTGAAGCCTAATGATGTATTACATTGTTTCAACAATCAAAGTGGTTATTTCAATTCTGCACGACGACGACTACAATCATACACAAATAGATTGTTTGCTTTATTGTTATGAGAGTTTCCATTGTAACTAAGCATGAATATTACACATGGATTAATTTTTTTATGATGAGCCTATACAGAGTTTCGACCTGATTACGTGAGTGTAAAATCACTTCTGTATCTTCTATAGTAACATAGATATACGAGTTTCAAATTTTATATGAGGTTTTTTTCAAAACGTGAGTCCTTAGTATGCATTACATTGTTTCAACAATCAAACTGGTTATTTGAAATCTCCACGACGACGCCTACAATCCTGCACAAATAGATTGTTTACTTTATTGTTATGAGAGTTTCCATGGTAACTAAGCATGAATATTACACATGGATTAAATTTTTCCTGATGAGCCTATAGAGACCTTCGACCTGATTACATTGAGTGTAAAATCGCTTCTGTATCTGCTATAGTAACGGAGATATGCGATTTTGAAATTTTACATAATGTTTTTGTAAAACGTGAAGCCTAAGGATGTATAACATTGTTTCAACAATCAAAGTGGTTATTTCAAATCTCCACGACGACTACTACAATGAAGCACAAATATATTGCTTACTTTTTTGTTATGAGAGTTTCCATGGTAACTTAGCATGAATATTACACATGGATTAATTTTTTCCTGATGAGCCTATAGAGAACTTCGACCTAATTAGATTGAGTGTAAAATCACTTCTGTATATTCTATAGAAACAGAGATTTGCGAGTTTGAAATTTTATATAATGTTTTGGTAAAACGTGAAGCCTAAGGATGTATTACACTGATTCAACAATCAAAGTGGTTATTTCAAATCTCCAATTCGACTACTACAATCAAGCACAAATATATTGCTTACTTTTTTGTTATGAGAGTTTTCATGGCAACTAAGCATGAATATTACACATGGATTAAATTTTTCCTGATGAGCCGATAGAAAACTTCGACCTAATTAGATTGAGTGTAAAATCCCTTCTGTATATTCTATAGTAACAGAGATTTGCGAGTTTGAAATTTTATATAATGTTTTTGTAAAACGTGAAGCCTAAGGATGTATTACATTGTTTCAACAATCAAAGTGGTTATTTTAAATCTCCACGACGACTACTACAATGAAGCACAAAAAGATTGTTTACTTTTTTTGTTATGAGAGTTTTCATGGCAACTAAGCATGAATATTACACATGGATTAAATTTTTCCTGATGAGCCGATAGAAAACTTCGACCTAATTAGATTGAGTGTAAAATCCCTTCTGTATATTCTATAGTAACAGAGATTTGCGAGTTTGAAATTTTATATAATGTTTTTGTAAAACGTTAAACCTAAGGATGTATTACATTGTTTCAACAATCAAAGTGGTTATTCAAATCTCCACGACGACTACTACAATGAAGCACAAAAAGATTGTTTAATTTTTTTGTTATGAGAGTTTTCATGGCAACTAAGCATGAATATTACACATGGATTAAATTTTTCCTGATGAGCCGATAGAAAACTTCGACCTAATTAGATTGAGTGTAAAATCCCTTCTGTACATTCTATAGTAACAGAGATTTGCGAGTTTGAAATTTTATATAATGTTTTTTCAAAACGTGAGGCCTTAGTATGCAATACACTGTTTCAACAATCAAACTGGTTATTTCAAATCTCCACGACGACGCCTACAATAATGCACAAATAGATTGTTTACTTTATTGTTATGAGAGTTTCCATGGTAACTAAGCATGAATATTACCCATGGATTAAATTTTTTACTGATGAGCCAATAGAGAATTTCGACTTGATTACATTGAGTGTAAAATCGCTTCTGTATCTGCTATAGTAACGGAGATATGCGATTTTGAAATTTTATATAATGTTTTTGTAAAACGTGAAGCCTAAGGATGTATAACATTGTTTCAACAATCAAAGTGGTTATTTCAAATCTCCACGACGACTACTACAATGAAGCACAAATATATTGCTTACTTTTTTGTTATGAGAGTTTCCATGGTAACTAAGCATGAATATTACACATGGATTAATTTTTTCCTGATGAGCCTATAGAGAACTTCGACCTAATTAGATTGAGTGTAAAATCACTTCTGTATATTCTATAGAAACAGAGATTTGCGAGTTTGAAATTTTATATAATGTTTTGGTAAAACGTGAAGCCTAAGGATGTATTACACTGATTCAACAATCAAAGTGGTTATTTCAAATCTCCAATTCGACTACTACAATCAAGCACAAATATATTGCTTACTTTTTTGTTATGAGAGTTTTCATGGCAACTAAGCATGAATATTACACATGGATTAAATTTTTCCTGATGAGCCGATAGAAAACTTCGACCTAATTAGATTGAGTGTAAAATCCCTTCTGTATATTCTATAGTAACAGAGATTTGCGAGTTTGAAATTTTATATAATGTTTTTGTAAAACGTGAAGCCTAATGATGTATTACATTGTTTCAACAATCAAAGTGGTTATTTCAATTCTGCACGACGACGACTACAATCATACACAAATAGATTGTTTGCTTTATTGTTATGAGAGTTTCCATTGTAACTAAGCATGAATATTACACATGGATTAATTTTTTTATGATGAGCCTATACAGAGTTTCGACCTGATTACGTGAGTGTAAAATCACTTCTGTATCTTCTATAGTAACATAGATATACGAGTTTCAAATTTTTTAAGAGGTTTTTTTCAAAACGTGAGTCCTTAGTATGCATTACATTGTTTCAACAATCAAACTGGTTATTTGAAATCTCCACGACGACGCCTATAATAATGCACAAATAGATTGTTTACTTTATTGTTATGAGAGTTTCCATGGTAACTAAGCATGAATATTACACATGGATTAAATTTTTCCTGATGAGCCTATAGAGACCTTCGACCTGATTACATTGAGTGTAAAATCGCTTCTGTATCTGCTATAGTAACGGAGATATGCGATTTTGAAATTTTACATAATGTTTTTGTAAAACGTGAAGCCTAAGGATGTATAACATTGTTTCAACAATCAAAGTGGTTATTTCAAATCTCCACGACGACTACTACAATGAAGCACAAATATATTGCTTACTTTTTTGTTATGAGAGTTTCCATGGTAACTTAGCATGAATATTACACATGGATTAATTTTTTCCTGATGAGCCTATAGAGAACTTCGACCTAATTAGATTGAGTGTAAAATCACTTCTGTATATTCTATAGAAACAGAGATTTGCGAGTTTGAAATTTTATATAATGTTTTGGTAAAACGTGAAGCCTAAGGATGTATTACACTGATTCAACAATCAAAGTGGTTATTTCAAATCTCCAATTCGACTACTACAATCAAGCACAAATATATTGCTTACTTTTTTGTTATGAGAGTTTTCATGGCAACTAAGCATGAATATTACACATGGATTAAATTTTTCCTGATGAGCCGATAGAAAACTTCGACCTAATTAGATTGAGTGTAAAATCCCTTCTGTATATTCTATAGTAACAGAGATTTGCGAGTTTGAAATTTTATATAATGTTTTTGTAAAACGTGAAGCCTAAGGATGTATTACATTGTTTCAACAATCAAAGTGGTTATTTTAAATCTCCACGACGACTACTACAATGAAGCACAAAAAGATTGTTTACTTTTTTTGTTATGAGAGTTTTCATGGCAACTAAGCATGAATATTACACATGGATTAAATTTTTCCTGATGAGCCGATAGAAAACTTCGACCTAATTAGATTGAGTGTAAAATCCCTTCTGTACATTCTATAGTAACAGAGATTTGCGAGTTTGAAATTTTATATAATGTTTTTTCAAAACGTGAGGCCTTAGTATGCAATACACTGTTTCAACAATCAAACTGGTTATTTCAAATCTCCACGACGACGCCTACAATAATGCACAAATAGATTGTTTACTTTATTGTTATGAGAGTTTCCATGGTAACTAAGCATGAATATTACCCATGGATTAAATTTTTTACTGATGAGCCAATAGAGAATTTCGACTTGATTACATTGAGTGTAAAATCGCTTCTGTATCTGCTATAGTAACGGAGATATGCGATTTTGAAATTTTATATAATGTTTTTGTAAAACGTGAAGCCTAAGGATGTATAACATTGTTTCAACAATCAAAGTGGTTATTTCAAATCTCCACGACGACTACTACAATGAAGCACAAATATATTGCTTACTTTTTTGTTATGAGAGTTTCCATGGTAACTAAGCATGAATATTACACATGGATTAATTTTTTCCTGATGAGCCTATAGAGAACTTCGACCTAATTAGATTGAGTGTAAAATCACTTCTGTATATTCTATAGAAACAGAGATTTGCGAGTTTGAAATTTTATATAATGTTTTGGTAAAACGTGAAGCCTAAGGATGTATTACACTGATTCAACAATCAAAGTGGTTATTTCAAATCTCCAATTCGACTACTACAATCAAGCACAAATATATTGCTTACTTTTTTGTTATGAGAGTTTTCATGGCAACTAAGCATGAATATTACACATGGATTAAATTTTTCCTGATGAGCCGATAGAAAACTTCGACCTAATTAGATTGAGTGTAAAATCCCTTCTGTATATTCTATAGTAACAGAGATTTGCGAGTTTGAAATTTTATATAATGTTTTTGTAAAACGTGAAGCCTAATGATGTATTACATTGTTTCAACAATCAAAGTGGTTATTTCAATTCTGCACGACGACGACTACAATCATACACAAATAGATTGTTTGCTTTATTGTTATGAGAGTTTCCATTGTAACTAAGCATGAATATTACACATGGATTAATTTTTTTATGATGAGCCTATACAGAGTTTCGACCTGATTACGTGAGTGTAAAATCACTTCTGTATCTTCTATAGTAACATAGATATACGAGTTTCAAATTTTATATGAGGTTTTTTTCAAAACGTGAGTCCTTAGTATGCATTACATTGTTTCAACAATCAAACTGGTTATTTGAAATCTCCACGACGACGCCTACAATCCTGCACAAATAGATTGTTTACTTTATTGTTATGAGAGTTTCCATGGTAACTAAGCATGAATATTACACATGGATTAAATTTTTCCTGATGAGCCTATAGAGACCTTCGACCTGATTACATTGAGTGTAAAATCGCTTCTGTATCTGCTATAGTAACGGAGATATGCGATTTTGAAATTTTACATAATGTTTTTGTAAAACGTGAAGCCTAAGGATGTATAACATTGTTTCAACAATCAAAGTGGTTATTTCAAATCTCCACGACGACTACTACAATGAAGCACAAATATATTGCTTACTTTTTTGTTATGAGAGTTTCCATGGTAACTTAGCATGAATATTACACATGGATTAATTTTTTCCTGATGAGCCTATAGAGAACTTCGACCTAATTAGATTGAGTGTAAAATCACTTCTGTATATTCTATAGAAACAGAGATTTGCGAGTTTGAAATTTTATATAATGTTTTGGTAAAACGTGAAGCCTAAGGATGTATTACACTGATTCAACAATCAAAGTGGTTATTTCAAATCTCCAATTCGACTACTACAATCAAGCACAAATATATTGCTTACTTTTTTGTTATGAGAGTTTTCATGGCAACTAAGCATGAATATTACACATGGATTAAATTTTTCCTGATGAGCCGATAGAAAACTTCGACCTAATTAGATTGAGTTGTAAAATCCCTTCTGTATATTCTATAGTAACAGAGATTTGCGAGTTTGAAATTTTATATAATGTTTTTGTAAAACGTGAAGCCTAAGGATGTATTACATTGTTTCAACAATCAAAGTGGTTATTTTAAATCTCCACGACGACTACTACAATGAAGCACAAAAAGATTGTTTACTTTTTTTGTTATGAGAGTTTTCATGGCAACTAAGCACGAATATTACACATGGATTAAATTTTTCCTGATGAGCCGATAGAAAACTTCGACCTAATTAGATTGAGTGTAAAATCCCTTCTGTATATTCTATAGTAACAGAGATTTGCGAGTTTGAAATTTTATATAATGTTTTTGTAAAACGTTAAACCTAAGGATGTATTACATTGTTTCAACAATCAAAGTGGTTATTCAAATCTCCACGACGACTACTACAATGAAGCACAAAAAGATTGTTTAATTTTTTTGTTATGAGAGTTTTCATGGCAACTAAGCATGAATATTACACATGGATTAAATTTTTCCTGATGAGCCGATAGAAAACTTCGACCTAATTAGATTGAGTGTAAAATCCCTTCTGTACATTCTATAGTAACAGAGATTTGCGAGTTTGAAATTTTATATAATGTTTTTTCAAAACGTGAGGCCTTAGTATGCAATACACTGTTTCAACAATCAAACTGGTTATTTCAAATCTCCACGACGACGCCTACAATAATGCACAAATAGATTGTTTACTTTATTGTTATGAGAGTTTCCATGATAACTAAGCATGAATATTACACATGGATTAAATTTTTTACTGATGAGCCAATAGAGAACTTCGACCTGATTACATTGAGTGTAAAATCGCTTCTGTATCTTCTATAGTAACGGAGATATGCGATTTTGAAATTTTATATAATGTTTTTGTAAAACGTGAAGCCTAAGGATGTATTACATTGTTTCAACAATCAAAGTGGTTATTTCAAATCTCCACGACGACTACTACAATGAAGGACAAATATATTGTTTACTTTTTTGTTATGAGAGTTTCCATGGTAACTAAGCATGAATATTACACATGGATTAAATTTTTCCTGATGAGCCGATAGAAAACTTCGACCTAATTAGATTGAGTGTAAAATCCCTTCTGTACATTCTATAGTAACAGAGATTTGCGAGTTTGAAATTTTATATAATGTTTTTTCAAAACGTGAGGCCTTAGTATGCAATACACTGTTTCAACAATCAAACTGGTTATTTCAAATCTCCACGACGACGCCTACAATAATGCACAAATAGATTGTTTACTTTATTGTTATGAGAGTTTCCATGATAACTAAGCATGAATATTACACATGGATTAAATTTTTTACTGATGAGCCAATAGAGAACTTCGACCTGATTACATTGAGTGTAAAATCGCTTCTGTATCTTCTATAGTAACGGAGATATGCGATTTTGAAATTTTATATAATGTTTTTGTAAAACGTGAAGCCTAAGGATGTATAACATTGTTTCAACAATCAAAGTGGTTATTTCAAATCTCCACGACGACTACTACAATGAAGCTCAAATATATTGCTTACTTTTTTGTTATGAGAGTTTCCATGGTAACTAAGCATGAATATTACACATGGATTAATTTTTTCCTGATGAGCCTATAGAGAACTTCGACCTAATTAGATTGAGTGTAAAATCACTTCTGTATATTCTATAGAAACAGAGATTTGCGAGTTTGAAATTTTATATAATGTTTTGGTAAAACGTGAAGCCTAAGGATGTATTACACTGATTCAACAATCAAAGTGGTTATTTCAAATCTCCAATTCGACTACTACAATCAAGCACAAATATATTGCTTACTTTTTGTTATGAGAGTTTTCATGGCAACTAAGCATGAATATTACACATGGATTAAATTTTTCCTGATGAGCCGATAGAAAACTTCGACCTAATTAGATTGAGTGTAAAATCCCTTCTGTATATTCTATAGTAACAGAGATTTGCGAGTTTGAAATTTTATATAATGTTTTTGTAAAACGTTAAACCTAAGGATGTATTACATTGTTTCAACAATCAAAGTGGTTATTCAAATCTCCACGACGACTACTACAATCAAGCACATAAAGATTGTTTAATTTTTTTGTTATGAGAGTTTTCATGGCAACTAAGCATGAATATTACACATGGATTAAATTTTTCCTGATGAGCCGATAGAAAACTTCGACCTAATTAGATTGAGTGTAAAATCCCTTCTGTACATTCTATAGTAACAGAGATTTGCGAGTTTGAAATTTTATATAATGTTTTTTCAAAACGTGAGGCCTTAGTATGCAATACACTGTTTCAACAATCAAACTGGTTATTTCAAATCTCCACGACGACGCCTACAATAATGCACAAATAGATTGTTTACTTTATTGTTATGAGAGTTTCCATGATAACTAAGCATGAATATTACACATGGATTAAATTTTTTACTGATGAGCCAATAGAGAACTTCGACCTGATTACATTGAGTGTAAAATCGCTTCTGTATCTTCTATAGTAACGGAGATATGCGATTTTGAAATTTTATATAATGTTTTTGTAAAACGTGAAGCCTAAGGATGTATTACATTGTTTCAACAATCAAAGTGGTTATTTCAAATCTCCACGACGACTACTACAATGAAGGACAATTATATTGTTTACTTTTTTGTTATGAGAGTTTCCATGGTAACTAAGCATGAATATTACACATGGATTAAATTTTTTACTGATGAGCCAATAGAGAATTTCGACCTGATTACATTGAGTGTAAAATCGCTTCTGTATCTGCTATAGTAACGGAGATATGCGATTTTGAAATTTTATATAATGTTTTTGTAAAACGTGAAGCCTAAGGATGTATAACATTGTTTCAACAATCAAAGTGGTTATTTCAAATCTCCACGACGACTACTACAATGAAGCACAAATATATTGCTTACTTTTTTGTTATGAGAGTTTCCATGGTAACTAAGCATGAATATTACACATGGATTAATTTTTTCCTGATGAGCCTATAGAGAACTTCGACCTAATTAGATTGAGTGTAAAATCACTTCTGTATATTCTATAGAAACAGAGATTTGCGAGTTTGAAATTTTATATAATGTTTTGGTAAAACGTGAAGCCTAAGGATGTATTACACTGATTCAACAATCAAAGTGGTTATTTCAAATCTCCAATTCGACTACTACAATCAAGCACAAATATATTGCTTACTTTTTTGTTATGAGAGTTTTCATGGCAACTAAGCATGAATATTACACATGGATTAAATTTTTCCTGATGAGCCGATAGAAAACTTCGACCTAATTAGATTGAGTGTAAAATCCCTTCTGTATATTCTATAGTAACAGAGATTTGCGAGTTTGAAATTTTATATAATGTTTTTGTAAAACGTGAAGCCTAATGATGTATTACATTGTTTCAACAATCAAAGTGGTTATTTCAATTCTGCACGACGACGACTACAATCATACACAAATAGATTGTTTGCTTTATTGTTATGAGAGTTTCCATTGTAACTAAGCATGAATATTACACTTGGATTAATTTTTTTATGATGAGCCTATACAGAGTTTCGACCTGATTACGTGAGTGTAAAATCACTTCTGTATCTTCTATAGTAACATAGATATACGAGTTTCAAATTTTATATGAGGTTTTTTTCAAAACGTGAGTCCTTAGTATGCATTACATTGTTTCAACAATCAAACTGGTTATTTGAAATCTCCACGACGACGCCTACAATCCTGCACAAATAGATTGTTTACTTTATTGTTATGAGAGTTTCCATGGTAACTAAGCATGAATATTACACATGGATTAAATTTTTCCTGATGAGCCTATAGAGACCTTCGACCTGATTACATTGAGTGTAAAATCGCTTCTGTATCTGCTATAGTAACGGAGATATGCGATTTTGAAATTTTACATAATGTTTTTGTAAAACGTGAAGCCTAAGGATGTATAACATTGTTTCAACAATCAAAGTGGTTATTTCAAATCTCCACGACGACTACTACAATGAAGCACAAATATATTGCTTACTTTTTTGTTATGAGAGTTTCCATGGTAACTAAGCATGAATATTACACATGGATTAATTTTTTCCTGATGAGCCTATAGAGAACTTCGACCTAATTAGATTGAGTGTAAAATCACTTCTGTATATTCTATAGAAACAGAGATTTGCGAGTTTGAAATTTTATATAATGTTTTGGTAAAACGTGAAGCCTAAGGATGTATTACACTGATTCAACAATCAAAGTGGTTATTTCAAATCTCCAATTCGACTACTACAATCAAGCACAAATATATTGCTTACTTTTTTGTTATGAGAGTTTTCATGGCAACTAAGCATGAATATTACACATGGATTAAAGTTTTCCTGATGAGCCGATAGAAAACTTCGACCTAATTAGATTGAGTGTAAAATCCCTTCTGTATATTCTATAGTAACAGAGATTTGCGAGTTTGAAATTTTATATAATGTTTTTGTAAAACGTGAAGCCTAAGGATGTATTACATTGTTTCAACAATCAAAGTGGTTATTTTAAATCTCCACGACGACTACTACAATGAAGCACAAAAAGATTGTTTACTTTTTTTGTTATGAGAGTTTTCATGGCAACTAAGCATGAATATTACACATGGATTAAATTTTTCCTGATGAGCCGATAGAAAACTTCGACCTAATTAGATTGAGTGTAAAATCCCTTCTGTACATTCTATAGTAACAGAGATTTGCGAGTTTGAAATTTTATATAATGTTTTTTCAAAACGTGAGGCCTTAGTATGCAATACACTGTTTCAACAATCAAACTGGTTATTTCAAATCTCCACGACGACGCCTACAATAATGCACAAATAGATTGTTTACTTTATTGTTATGAGAGTTTCCATGATAACTAAGCATGAATATTACACATGGATTAAATTTTTTACTGATGAGCCAATAGAGAACTTCGACCTGATTACATTGAGTGTAAAATCGCTTCTGTATCTTCTATAGTAACGGAGATATGCGATTTTGAAATTTTATATAATGTTTTTGTAAAACGTGAAGCCTAAGGATGTATTACATTGTTTCAACAATCAAAGTGGTTATTTCAAATCTCCACGACGACTACTACAATGAAGGACAAATATATTGTTTACTTTTTTGTTATGAGAGTTTCCATGGTAACTAAGCATGAATATTACACATGGATTAAATTTTTTACTGATGAGCCAATAGAGAATTTCGACCTGATTACATTGAGTGTAAAATCGCTTCTGTATCTGCTATAGTAACGGAGATATGCGATTTTGAAATTTTATATAATGTTTTTGTAAAACGTGAAGCCTAAGGATGTATAACATTGTTTCAACAATCAAAGTGGTTATTTCAAATCTCCACGACGACTACTACAATGAAGCACAAATATATTGCTTACTTTTTTGTTATGAGAGTTTCCATGGTAACTAAGCATGAATATTACACATGGATTAATTTTTTCCTGATGAGCCTATAGAGAACTTCGACCTAATTAGATTGAGTGTAAAATCACTTCTGTATATTCTATAGAAACAGAGATTTGCGAGTTTGAAATTTTATATAATGTTTTGGTAAAACGTGAAGCCTAAGGATGTATTACACTGATTCAACAATCAAAGTGGTTATTTCAAATCTCCAATTCGACTACTACAATCAAGCACAAATATATTGCTTACTTTTTTGTTATGAGAGTTTTCATGGCAACTAAGCATGAATATTACACATGGATTAAATTTTTCCTGATGAGCCGATAGAAAACTTCGACCTAATTAGATTGAGTGTAAAATCCCTTCTGTATATTCTATAGTAACAGAGATTTGCGAGTTTGAAACTTTATATAATGTTTTTGTAAAACGTGAAGCCTAATGATGTATTACATTGTTTCAACAATCAAAGTGGTTATTTCAATTCTGCACGACGACGACTACAATCATACACAAATAGATTGTTTGCTTTATTGTTATGAGAGTTTCCATTGTAACTAAGCATGAATATTACACATGGATTAATTTTTTTATGATGAGCCTATACAGAGTTTCGACCTGATTACGTGAGTGTAAAATCACTTCTGTATCTTCTATAGTAACATAGATATACGAGTTTCAAATTTTATATGAGGTTTTTTTCAAAACGTGAGTCCTTAGTATGCATTACATTGTTTCAACAATCAAACTGGTTATTTGAAATCTCCACGACGACGCCTACAATCCTGCACAAATAGATTGTTTACTTTATTGTTATGAGAGTTTCCATGGTAACTAAGCATGAATATTACACATGGATTAAATTTTTCCTGATGAGCCTATAGAGACCTTCGACCTGATTACATTGAGTGTAAAATCGCTTCTGTATCTGCTATAGTAACGGAGATATGCGATTTTGAAATTTTACATAATGTTTTTGTAAAACGTGAAGCCTAAGGATGTATAACATTGTTTCAACAATCAAAGTGGTTATTTCAAATCTCCACGACGACTTCTACAATGAAGCACAAATATATTGCTTACTTTTTTGTTATGAGAGTTTCCATGGTAACTAAGCATGAATATTACACATGGATTAATTTTTTCCTGATGAGCCTATAGAGAACTTCGACCTAATTAGATTGAGTGTAAAATCACTTCTGTATATTCTATAGAAACAGAGATTTGCGAGTTTGAAATTTTATATAATGTTTTGGTAAAACGTGAAGCCTAAGGATGTATTACGCTGATTCAACAATCAAAGTGGTTATTTCAAATCTCCAATTCGACTACTACAATCAAGCACAAATATATTGCTTACTTTTTTGTTATGAGAGTTTTCATGGCAACTAAGCATGAATATTACACATGGATTAAATTTTTCCTGATGAGCCGATAGAAAACTTCGACCTAATTAGATTGAGTGTAAAATCCCTTCTGTATATTCTATAGTAACAGAGATTTGCGAGTTTGAAATTTTATATAATGTTTTTGTAAAACGTGAAGCCTAAGGATGTATTACATTGTTTCAACAATCAAAGTGGTTATTTTAAATCTCCACGACGACTACTACAATGAAGCACAAAAAGATTGTTTACTTTTTTTGTTATGAGAGTTTTCATGGCAACTAAGCATGAATATTACACATGGATTAAATTTTTCCTGATGAGCCGATAGAAAACTTCGACCTAATTAGATTGAGTGTAAAATCCCTTCTGTATATTCTATAGTAACAGAGATTTGCGAGTTTGAAATTTTATATAATGTTTTTGTAAAACGTTAAACCTAAGGATGTATTACATTGTTTCAACAATCAAAGTGGTTATTCAAATCTCCACGACGACTACTACAATGAAGCACAAAAAGATTGTTTAATTTTTTTGTTATGAGAGTTTTCATGGCAACTAAGCATGAATATTACACATGGATTAAATTTTTCCTGATGAGCCGATAGAAAACTTCGACCTAATTAGATTGAGTGTAAAATCCCTTCTGTACATTCTATAGTAACAGAGATTTGCGAGTTTGAAATTTTATATAATGTTTTTTCAAAACGTGAGGCCTTAGTATGCAATACACTGTTTCAACAATCAAACTGGTTATTTCAAATCTCCACGACGACGCCTACAATAATGCACAAATAGATTGTTTACTTTATTGTTATGAGAGTTTCCATGGTAACTAAGCATGAATATTACCCATGGATTAAATTTTTTACTGATGAGCCAATAGAGAATTTCGACTTATTTTACATTGAGTGTAAAATCGCTTCTGTATCTGCTATAGTAACGGAGATATGCGATTTTGAAATTTTATATAATGTTTTTGTAAAACGTGAAGCCTAAGGATGTATAACATTGTTTCAACAATCAAAGTGGTTATTTCAAATCTCCACGACGACTACTACAATGAAGCACAAATATATTGCTTACTTTTTTGTTATGAGAGTTTCCATGGTAACTAAGCATGAATATTACACATGGATTAATTTTTTCCTGATGAGCCTATAGAGAACTTCGACCTAATTAGATTGAGTGTAAAATCACTTCTGTATATTCTATAGAAACAGAGATTTGCGAGTTTGAAATTTTATATAATGTTTTGGTAAAACGTGAAGCCTAAGGATGTATTACACTGATTCAACAATCAAAGTGGTTATTTCAAATCTCCAATTCGACTACTACAATCAAGCACAAATATATTGCTTACTTTTTTGTTATGAGAGTTTTCATGGCAACTAAGCATGAATATTACACATGGATTAAATTTTTCCTGATGAGCCGATAGAAAACTTCGACCTAATTAGATTGAGTGTAAAATCCCTTCTGTATATTCTATAGTAACAGAGATTTGCGAGTTTGAAATTTTATATAATGTTTTTGTAAAACGTGAAGCCTAATGATGTATTACATTGTTTCAACAATCAAAGTGGTTATTTCAATTCTGCACGACGACGACTACAATCATACACAAATAGATTGTTTGCTTTATTGTTATGAGAGTTTCCATTGTAACTAAGCATGAATATTACACATGGATTAATTTTTTTATGATGAGCCTATACAGAGTTTCGACCTGATTACGTGAGTGTAAAATCACTTCTGTATCTTCTATAGTAACATAGATATACGAGTTTCAAATTTTATATGAGGTTTTTTTCAAAACGTGAGTCCTTAGTATGCATTACATTGTTTCAACAATCAAACTGGTTATTTGAAATCTCCACGACGACGCCTACAATCCTGCACAAATAGATTGTTTACTTTATTGTTATGAGAGTTTCCATGGTAACTAAGCATGAATATTACACATGGATTAAATTTTTCCTGATGAGCCTATAGAGACCTTCGACCTGATTACATTGAGTGTAAAATCGCTTCTGTATCTGCTATAGTAACGGAGATATGCGATTTTGAAATTTTACATAATGTTTTTGTAAAACGTGAAGCCTAAGGATGTATAACATTGTTTCAACAATCAAAGTGGTTATTTCAAATCTCCACGACGACTACTACAATGAAGCACAAATATATTGCTTACTTTTTTGTTATGAGAGTTTCCATGGTAACTTAGCATGAATATTACACATGGATTAATTTTTTCCTGATGAGCCTATAGAGAACTTCGACCTAATTAGATTGAGTGTAAAATCACTTCTGTATATTCTATAGAAACAGAGATTTGCGAGTTTGAAATTTTATATAATGTTTTGGTAAAACGTGAAGCCTAAGGATGTATTACACTGATTCAACAATCAAAGTGGTTATTTCAAATCTCCAATTCGACTACTACAATCAAGCACAAATATATTGCTTACTTTTTTGTTATGAGAGTTTTCATGGCAACTAAGCATGAATATTACACATGGATTAAATTTTTCCTGATGAGCCGATAGAAAACTTCGACCTAATTAGATTGAGTGTAAAATCCCTTCTGTATATTCTATAGTAACAGAGATTTGCGAGTTTGAAATTTTATATAATGTTTTTGTAAAACGTGAAGCCTAAGGATGTATTACATTGTTTCAACAATCAAAGTGGTTATTTTAAATCTCCACGACGACTACTACAATGAAGCACAAAAAGATTGTTTACTTTTTTTGTTATGAGAGTTTTCATGGCAACTAAGCATGAATATTACACATGGATTAAATTTTTCCTGATGAGCCGATAGAAAACTTCGACCTAATTAGATTGAGTGTAAAATCCCTTCTGTATATTCTATAGTAACAGAGATTTGCGAGTTTGAAATTTTATATAATGTTTTTGTAAAACGTTAAACCTAAGGATGTATTACATTGTTTCAACAATCAAAGTGGTTATTCAAATCTCCACGACGACTACTACAATGAAGCACAAAAAGATTGTTTAATTTTTTTGTTATGAGAGTTTTCATGGCAACTAAGCATGAATATTACACATGGATTAAATTTTTCCTGATGAGCCGATAGAAAACTTCGACCTAATTAGATTGAGTGTAAAATCCCTTCTGTACATTCTATAGTAACAGAGATTTGCGAGTTTGAAATTTTATATAATGTTTTTTCAAAACGTGAGGCCTTAGTATGCAATACACTGTTTCAACAATCAAACTGGTTATTTCAAATCTCCACGACGACGCCTACAATAATGCACAAATAGATTGTTTACTTTATTGTTATGAGAGTTTCCATGATAACTAAGCATGAATATTACACATGGATTAAATTTTTTACTGATGAGCCAATAGAGAACTTCGACCTGATTACATTGAGTGTAAAATCGCTTCTGTATCTTCTATAGTAACGGAGATATGCGATTTTGAAATTTTATATAATGTTTTTGTAAAACGTGAAGCCTAAGGATGTATTACATTGTTTCAACAATCAAAGTGGTTATTTCAAATCTCCACGACGACTACTACAATGAAGGACAAATATATTGTTTACTTTTTTGTTATGAGAGTTTCCATGATAACTAAGCATGAATATTACACATGGATTAAATTTTTTACTGATGAGCCAATAGAGAATTTCGACCTGATTACATTGAGTGTAAAATCGCTTCTGTATCTGCTATAGTAACGGAGATATGCGATTTTGAAATTTTATATAATGTTTTTGTAAAACGTGAAGCCTAAGGATGTATAACATTGTTTCAACAATCAAAGTGGTTATTTCAAATCTCCACGACGACTACTACAATGAAGCACAAATATATTGCTTACTTTTTTGTTATGAGAGTTTCCATGGTAACTAAGCATGAATATTACACATGGATTAATTTTTTCCTGATGAGCCTATAGAGAACTTCGACCTAATTAGATTGAGTGTAAAATCACTTCTGTATATTCTATAGAAACAGAGATTTGCGAGTTTGAAATTTTATATAATGTTTTGGTAAAACGTGAAGCCTAAGGATGTATTACACTGATTCAACAATCAAAGTGGTTATTTCAAATCTCCAATTCGACTACTACAATCAAGCACAAATATATTGCTTACTTTTTTGTTATGAGAGTTTTCATGGCAACTAAGCATGAATATTACACATGGATTAAATTTTTCCTGATGAGCCGATAGAAAACTTCGACCTAATTAGATTGAGTGTAAAATCCCTTCTGTATATTCTATAGTAACAGAGATTTGCGAGTTTGAAATTTTATATAATGTTTTTGTAAAACGTGAAGCCTAAGGATGTATTACATTGTTTCAACAATCAAAGTGGTTATTTTAAATCTCCACGACGACTACTACAATGAAGCACAAAAAGATTGTTTACTTTTTTTGTTATGAGAGTTTTCATGGCAACTAAGCATGAATATTACACATGGATTAAATTTTTCCTGATGAGCCGATAGAAAACTTCGACCTAATTAGATTGAGTGTAAAATCCCTTCTGTATATTCTATAGTAACAGAGATTTGCGAGTTTGAAATTTTATATAATGTTTTTGTAAAACGTTAAACCTAAGGATGTATTACATTGTTTCAACAATCAAAGTGGTTATTCAAATCTCCACGACGACTACTACAATGAAGCACAAAAAGATTGTTTAATTTTTTTGTTATGAGAGTTTTCATGGCAACTAAGCATGAATATTACACATGGATTAAATTTTTCCTGATGAGCCGATAGAAAACTTCGACCTAATTAGATTGAGTGTAAAATCCCTTCTGTACATTCTATAGTAACAGAGATTTGCGAGTTTGAAATTTTATATAATGTTTTTTCAAAACGTGAGGCCTTAGTATGCAATACACTGTTTCAACAATCAAACTGGTTATTTCAAATCTCCACGACGACGCCTACAATAATGCACAAATAGATTGTTTACTTTATTGTTATGAGAGTTTCCATGGTAACTAAGCATGAATATTACCCATGGATTAAATTTTTTACTGATGAGCCAATAGAGAATTTCGACTTATTTTACATTGAGTGTAAAATCGCTTCTGTATCTGCTATAGTAACGGAGATATGCGATTTTGAAATTTTATATAATGTTTTTGTAAAACGTGAAGCCTAAGGATGTATAACATTGTTTCAACAATCAAAGTGGTTATTTCAAATCTCCACGACGACTACTACAATGAAGCACAAATATATTGCTTACTTTTTTGTTATGAGAGTTTCCATGGTAACTAAGCATGAATATTACACATGGATTAATTTTTTCCTGATGAGCCTATAGAGAACTTCGACCTAATTAGATTGAGTGTAAAATCACTTCTGTATATTCTATAGAAACAGAGATTTGCGAGTTTGAAATTTTATATAATGTTTTGGTAAAACGTGAAGCCTAAGGATGTATTACACTGATTCAACAATCAAAGTGGTTATTTCAAATCTCCAATTCGACTACTACAATCAAGCACAAATATATTGCTTACTTTTTTGTTATGAGAGTTTTCATGGCAACTAAGCATGAATATTACACATGGATTAAATTTTTCCTGATGAGCCGATAGAAAACTTCGACCTAATTAGATTGAGTGTAAAATCCCTTCTGTATATTCTATAGTAACAGAGATTTGCGAGTTTGAAATTTTATATAATGTTTTTGTAAAACGTGAAGCCTAATGATGTATTACATTGTTTCAACAATCAAAGTGGTTATTTCAATTCTGCACGACGACGACTACAATCATACACAAATAGATTGTTTGCTTTATTGTTATGAGAGTTTCCATTGTAACTAAGCATGAATATTACACATGGAT
This sequence comes from Lepisma saccharinum, assembly GCF_977018435.1. NCBI lineage: Eukaryota > Metazoa > Arthropoda > Insecta > Zygentoma > Lepismatidae > Lepisma > Lepisma saccharinum. The sequence continues at coordinate 5,208,538 of NW_028142899.1, read as the reverse complement.
TAATTTTTTTATGATGAGCCTATACAGAGTTTCGACCTGATTACGTGAGTGTAAAATCACTTCTGTATCTTCTATAGTAACATAGATATACGAGTTTCAAATTTTATATGAGGTTTTTTTCAAAACGTGAGTCCTTAGTATGCATTACATTGTTTCAACAATCAAACTGGTTATTTGAAATCTCCACGACGACGCCTACAATCCTGCACAAATAGATTGTTTACTTTATTGTTATGAGAGTTTCCATGGTAACTAAGCATGAATATTACACATGGATTAAATTTTTCCTGATGAGCCTATAGAGACCTTCGACCTGATTACATTGAGTGTAAAATCGCTTCTGTATCTGCTATAGTAACGGAGATATGCGATTTTGAAATTTTACATAATGTTTTTGTAAAACGTGAAGCCTAAGGATGTATAACATTGTTTCAACAATCAAAGTGGTTATTTCAAATCTCCACGACGACTACTACAATGAAGCACAAATATATTGCTTACTTTTTTGTTATGAGAGTTTCCATGGTAACTTAGCATGAATATTACACATGGATTAATTTTTTCCTGATGAGCCTATAGAGAACTTCGACCTAATTAGATTGAGTGTAAAATCACTTCTGTATATTCTATAGAAACAGAGATTTGCGAGTTTGAAATTTTATATAATGTTTTGGTAAAACGTGAAGCCTAAGGATGTATTACACTGATTCAACAATCAAAGTGGTTATTTCAAATCTCCAATTCGACTACTACAATCAAGCACAAATATATTGCTTACTTTTTTGTTATGAGAGTTTTCATGGCAACTAAGCATGAATATTACACATGGATTAAATTTTTCCTGATGAGCCGATAGAAAACTTCGACCTAATTAGATTGAGTGTAAAATCCCTTCTGTATATTCTATAGTAACAGAGATTTGCGAGTTTGAAATTTTATATAATGTTTTTGTAAAACGTGAAGCCTAAGGATGTATTACATTGTTTCAACAATCAAAGTGGTTATTTTAAATCTCCACGACGACTACTACAATGAAGCACAAAAAGATTGTTTACTTTTTTTGTTATGAGAGTTTTCATGGCAACTAAGCATGAATATTACACATGGATTAAATTTTTCCTGATGAGCCGATAGAAAACTTCGACCTAATTAGATTGAGTGTAAAATCCCTTCTGTATATTCTATAGTAACAGAGATTTGCGAGTTTGAAATTTTATATAATGTTTTTGTAAAACGTTAAACCTAAGGATGTATTACATTGTTTCAACAATCAAAGTGGTTATTCAAATCTCCACGACGACTACTACAATGAAGCACAAAAAGATTGTTTAATTTTTTTGTTATGAGAGTTTTCATGGCAACTAAGCATGAATATTACACATGGATTAAATTTTTCCTGATGAGCCGATAGAAAACTTCGACCTAATTAGATTGAGTGTAAAATCCCTTCTGTACATTCTATAGTAACAGAGATTTGCGAGTTTGAAATTTTATATAATGTTTTTTCAAAACGTGAGGCCTTAGTATGCAATACACTGTTTCAACAATCAAACTGGTTATTTCAAATCTCCACGACGACGCCTACAATAATGCACAAATAGATTGTTTACTTTATTGTTATGAGAGTTTCCATGATAACTAAGCATGAATATTACACATGGATTAAATTTTTTACTGATGAGCCAATAGAGAACTTCGACCTGATTACATTGAGTGTAAAATCGCTTCTGTATCTTCTATAGTAACGGAGATATGCGATTTTGAAATTTTATATAATGTTTTTGTAAAACGTGAAGCCTAAGGATGTATTACATTGTTTCAACAATCAAAGTGGTTATTTCAAATCTCCACGACGACTACTACAATGAAGGACAAATATATTGTTTACTTTTTTGTTATGAGAGTTTCCATGATAACTAAGCATGAATATTACACATGGATTAAATTTTTTACTGATGAGCCAATAGAGAATTTCGACCTGATTACATTGAGTGTAAAATCGCTTCTGTATCTGCTATAGTAACGGAGATATGCGATTTTGAAATTTTATATAATGTTTTTGTAAAACGTGAAGCCTAAGGATGTATAACATTGTTTCAACAATCAAAGTGGTTATTTCAAATCTCCACGACGACTACTACAATGAAGCACAAATATATTGCTTACTTTTTTGTTATGAGAGTTTCCATGGTAACTAAGCATGAATATTACACATGGATTAATTTTTTCCTGATGAGCCTATAGAGAACTTCGACCTAATTAGATTGAGTGTAAAATCACTTCTGTATATTCTATAGAAACAGAGATTTGCGAGTTTGAAATTTTATATAATGTTTTGGTAAAACGTGAAGCCTAAGGATGTATTACACTGATTCAACAATCAAAGTGGTTATTTCAAATCTCCAATTCGACTACTACAATCAAGCACAAATATATTGCTTACTTTTTTGTTATGAGAGTTTTCATGGCAACTAAGCATGAATATTACACATGGATTAAATTTTTCCTGATGAGCCGATAGAAAACTTCGACCTAATTAGATTGAGTGTAAAATCCCTTCTGTATATTCTATAGTAACAGAGATTTGCGAGTTTGAAATTTTATATAATGTTTTTGTAAAACGTGAAGCCTAATGATGTATTACATTGTTTCAACAATCAAAGTGGTTATTTCAATTCTGCACGACGACGACTACAATCATACACAAATAGATTGTTTGCTTTATTGTTATGAGAGTTTCCATTGTAACTAAGCATGAATATTACACATGGATTAATTTTTTTATGATGAGCCTATACAGAGTTTCGACCTGATTACGTGAGTGTAAAATCACTTCTGTATCTTCTATAGTAACAAAGATATACGAGTTTCAAATTTTATATGAGGTTTTTTTCAAAACGTGAGTCCTTAGTATGCATTACATTGTTTCAACAATCAAACTGGTTATTTGAAATCTCCACGACGACGCCTACAATCCTGCACAAATAGATTGTTTACTTTATTGTTATGAGAGTTTCCATGGTAACTAAGCATGAATATTACACATGGATTAAATTTTTCCTGATGAGCCTATAGAGACCTTCGACCTGATTACATTGAGTGTAAAATCGCTTCTGTATCTGCTATAGTAACGGAGATATGCGATTTTGAAATTTTACATAATGTTTTTGTAAAACGTGAAGCCTAAGGATGTATAACATTGTTTCAACAATCAAAGTGGTTATTTCAAATCTCCACGACGACTACTACAATGAAGCACAAATATATTGCTTACTTTTTTGTTATGAGAGTTTCCATGGTAACTAAGCATGAATATTACACATGGATTAAATTTTTCCTGATGAGCCTATAGAGAGCTTCGACCTGATTACATTGAGTGTAAAATCACTTCTGAATCTTCTATAGTAACGGAGATATACGAGTTTGAAATTTTTTATAATGTTTTTTCAAAACGTGAGGCCTTAGTATGCATTACACTGTTTCAACAATCAAACTGGTTATTTCAAATCTCCACGACGACGCCTACATAATGCACAAATAGATTGTTTACTTTATTGTTATGAGAGTTTCCATGGTAACTAAGCATGAATATTACACATGGATTAAATTTTTCCTGATGAGCCTATAGAGAACTTCGACCTAATTAGATTGAGTGTAAAATCACTTCTGTATATTCTATAGAAACAGAGATTTGCGAGTTTGAAATTTTATTTAATGTTTTGGTAAAACGTGAAGCCTAAGGATGTATTACACTGATTCAACAATCAAAGTGGTTATTTCAAATCTCCAATTCGACTACTACAATCAAGCACAAATAGATTGTTTACTTTTTTGTTATGAGAGTTTTCATGGTAACTAAGCATGAATATTACACATGGATTAATTTTTTCCTGATGAGCCTATACAGAGCTTCGACCTGATTACGTGAGTGTAAAATCACTTCTGTATGTTCTATAGTAACATAGATATACGAGTTTGAAATTTTATATAAGGTTTTTTTCAAAACGTGAGTCCTTAGTATGCATTACATTGTTTCAACAATCAAACTGGTTATTTGAAATCTCCACGACGACGCCTACAATCCTGCACAAATAGATTTTTACTTTATTGTTATGAGAGTTTCCATGGTAACTAAGCATGAATATTACACATGGATTAAATTTTTCCTGATGAGCCTATAGACAGCTTCGACCTGATTACATTGAGTGTAAAATCACTTTTGTATCTTCTTTAGTAAAGGCGATATGCGAGTTTGAAATTTTATATAATGTTTTTGTAAAACGTGAAGCCTTAGTATGCATTACACTGTTTCAACAATCAAAATGGTTATTTCAAATCTTCACGACGACTACTACAATCAAGCACAAATATATTGTTTACTTTTTTGTTATGAGAGTTTTCATGGCAACTAAGCATGAATATTACACATGGATTAATTTTTTCCTGATGAGCCTATAGAGACCTTCGACCTGATTAGATTGAGTGTAAAATCCCTTCTGTATATTCTATAGTAACGGAGATTTGCGAGTTTGAAATTTTATATAATGTTTTTTCAAAACGTGAGGCCTTAGTATGCAATACACTGTTTCAACAATCAAACTGTTTATTTCAAATCTCCACGACGACGCCTACAATAATGCACAAATAGATTGTTTACTTTATTGTTATGAGAGTTTCCATGATAACTAAGCATGAATATTACACATGGATTAAATTTTTTACTGATGAGCCAATAGAGAACTTCGACCTGATTACATTGAGTGTAAAATCGCTTCTGTATCTTCTATAGTAACGGAGATATGCGATTTTGAAATTTTATATAATGTTTTTGTAAAACGTGAAGCCTAAGGATGTATTACATTGTTTCAACAATTAAAGTGGTTATTTCAAATCTCCACGACGACTACTACAATGAAGGACAAATATATTGTTTACTTTTTTGTTATGAGAGTTTCCATGGTAACTAAGCATGATTATTACACATGGATTAAATTTTTTACTGATGAGCCAATAGAGAATTTCGACCTGATTACATTGAGTGTAAAATCGCTTCTGTATCTGCTATAGTAACGGATATATGCGATTTTGAAATTTTATATAATGTTTTTGTAAAACGTGAAGCCTAAGGATGTATAACATTGTTTCAACAATCAAAGTGGTTATTTCAAATCTCCACGACGACTACTACAATGAAGCACAAATATATTGCTTACTTTTTTGTTATGAGAGTTTCCATGGTAACTAAGCATGAATATTACACATGGATTAATTTTTTCCTGATGAGCCTATAGAGAACTTCGACCTAATTAGATTGAGTGTAAAATCACTTCTGTATATTCTATAGAAACAGAGATTTGCGAGTTTGAAATTTTATATAATGTTTTGGTAAAACGTGAAGCCTAAGGATGTATTACACTGATTCAACAATCAAAGTGGTTATTTCAAATCTCCAATTCGACTACTACAATCAAGCACAAATATATTGCTTACTTTTTTGTTATGAGAGTTTTCATGGCAACTAAGCATGAATATTACACATGGATTAAATTTTTCCTGATGAGCCGATAGAAAACTTCGACCTAATTAGATTGAGTGTAAAATCCCTTCTGTATATTCTATAGTAACAGAGATTTGCGAGTTTGAAATTTTATATAATGTTTTTGTAAAACGTGAAGCCTAATGATGTATTACATTGTTTCAACAATCAAAGTGGTTATTTCAATTCTGCACGACGACGACTACAATCATACACAAATAGATTGTTTGCTTTATTGTTATGAGAGTTTCCATTGTAACTAAGCATGAATATTACACATGGATTAATTTTTTTATGATGAGCCTATACAGAGTTTCGACCTGATTACGTGAGTGTAAAATCACTTCTGTATCTTCTATAGTAACAAAGATATACGAGTTTCAAATTTTATATGAGGTTTTTTTTTCAAAACGTGAGTCCTTAGTATGCATTACATTGTTTCAACAATCAAACTGGTTATTTGAAATCTCCACGACGACGCCTACAATCCTGCACAAATAGATTGTTTACTTTATTGTTATGAGAGTTTCCATGGTAACTAAGCATGAATATTACACATGGATTAAATTTTTCCTGATGAGCCTATAGAGACCTTCGACCTGATTACATTGAGTGTAAAATCGCTTCTGTATCTGCTATAGTAACGGAGATATGCGATTTTGAAATTTTACATAATGTTTTTGTAAAACGTGAAGCCTAAGGATGTATAACATTGTTTCAACAATCAAAGTGGTTATTTCAAATCTCCACGACGACTACTACAATGAAGCACAAATATATTGCTTACTTTTTTGTTATGAGAGTTTCCATGGTAACTAAGCATGAATATTACACATGGATTAAATTTTTCCTGATGAGCCTATAGAGAGCTTCGACCTGATTACATTGAGTGTAAAATCACTTCTGAATCTTCTATAGTAACGGAGATATACGAGTTTGAAATTTTTTATAATGTTTTTTCAAAACGTGAGGCCTTAGTATGCATTACACTGTTTCAACAATCAAACTGGTTATTTCAAATCTCCACGACGACGCCTACATAATGCACAAATAGATTGTTTACTTTATTGTTATGAGAGTTTCCATGGTAACTAAGCATGAATATTACACATGGATTAAATTTTTCCTGATGAGCCTATAGAGAACTTCGACCTAATTAGATTGAGTGTAAAATCACTTCTGTATATTCTATAGAAACAGAGATTTGCGAGTTTGAAATTTTATTTAATGTTTTGGTAAAACGTGAAGCCTAAGGACGTATTACACTGATTCAACAATCAAAGTGGTTATTTCAAATCTCCAATTCGACTACTACAATCAAGCACAAATAGATTGTTTACTTTTTTGTTATGAGAGTTTTCATGGTAACTAAGCATAAATATTACACATGGATTAATTTTTTCCTGATGAGCCTATACAGAGCTTCGACCTGATTACGTGAGTGTAAAATCACTTCTGTATGTTCTATAGTAACATAGATATACGAGTTTGAAATTTTATATAAGGTTTTTTTCAAAACGTGAGTCCTTAGTATGCATTACATTGTTTCAACAATCAAACTGGTTATTTGAAATCTCCACGACGACGCCTACAATCCTGCACAAATAGATTTTTACTTTATTGTTATGAGAGTTTCCATGGTAACTAAGCATGAATATTACACATGGATTAAATTTTTCCTGATGAGCCTATAGACAGCTTCGACCTGATTACATTGAGTGTAAAATCACTTTTGTATCTTCTTTAGTAAAGGCGATATGCGAGTTTGAAATTTTATATAATGTTTTTGTAAAACGTGAAGCCTTAGTATGCATTACACTGTTTCAACAATCAAAATGGTTATTTCAAATCTTCACGACGACTACTACAATCAAGCACAAATATATTGTTTACTTTTTTGTTATGAGAGTTTTCATGGCAACTAAGCATGAATATTACACATGGATTAATTTTTTCCTGATGAGCCTATAGAGACCTTCGACCTGATTAGATTGAGTGTAAAATCCCTTCTGTATATTCTATAGTAACGGAGATTTGCGAGTTTGAAATTTTATATAATGTTTTTTCAAAACGTGAGGCCTTAGTATGCAATACACTGTTTCAACAATCAAACTGTTTATTTCAAATCTCCACGACGACGCCTACAATAATGCACAAATAGATTGTTTACTTTATTGTTATGAGAGTTTCCATGATAACTAAGCATGAATATTACACATGGATTAAATTTTTTACTGATGAGCCAATAGAGAACTTCGACCTGATTACATTGAGTGTAAAATCGCTTCTGTATCTTCTATAGTAACGGAGATATGCGATTTTGAAATTTTATATAATGTTTTTGTAAAACGTGAAGCCTAAGGATGTATTACATTGTTTCAACAATTAAAGTGGTTATTTCAAATCTCCACGACGACTACTACAATGAAGGACAAATATATTGTTTACTTTTTTGTTATGAGAGTTTCCATGGTAACTAAGCATGAATATTACACATGGATTAAATTTTTTACTGATGAGCCAATAGAGAATTTCGACCTGATTACATTGAGTGTAAAATCGCTTCTGTATCTGCTATAGTAACGGATATATGCGATTTTGAAATTTTACATAATGTTTTTGTAAAACGTGAAGCCTAAGGATGTATAACATTGTTTCAACAATCAAAGTGGTTATTTCAAATCTCCACGACGACTACTACAATGAAGCACAAATATATTGCTTACTTTTTTGTTATGAGAGTTTCCATGGTAACTAAGCATGAACATTACACATGGATTAATTTTTTCCTGATGAGCTTATAGAGAACTTCGACCTAATTAGATTGAGTGTAAAATCACTTCTGTATATTCTATAGAAACAGAGATTTGCGAGTTTGAAATTTTATATAATGTTTTGGTAAAACGTGAAGCCTAAGGATGTATTACACTGATTCAACAATCAAAGTGGTTATTTCAAATCTCCAATTCGACTACTACAATCAAGCACAAATATATTGCTTACTTTTTTGTTATGAGAGTTTTCATGGCAACTAAGCATGAATATTACACATGGATTAAATTTTTCCTGATGAGCCGATAGAAAACTTCGACCTAATTAGATTGAGTGTAAAATCCCTTCTGTATATTCTATAGTAACAGAGATTTGCGAGTTTGAAATTTTATATAATGTTTTTGTAAAACGTGAAGCCTAAGGATGTATTACATTGTTTCAACAATCAAAGTGGTTATTTCAAATCTCCACGACGACTACTACAATGAAGCACAAAAGATTGTTTACTTTTTTTGTTATGAGAGTTTTCATGGCAACTAAGCATGAATATTACACATGGATTAAATTTTTCCTGATGAGCCGATAGAAAACTTCGACCTGATTACATTGAGTGTAAAATCCCTTCTGTATATTTTATAGTAACAGAGATTTGCGAGTTTGAAATTTTATATAATGTTTTTGTAAAACGTGAAGCCTAAGGATGTCTTACATTGTTTCAACAATCAAAGTGGTTATTCAAATCTCCACGACGACTACTACAATGAAGCACAAAAAGATTGTTTAATTTTTTTGTTATGAGAGTTTTCATGGCAACTAAGCATGAATATTACACATGGATTAAATTTTTCCTGATGAGCCGATTGAAAACTTCGACCTAATTAGATTGAGTGTAAAATCCCTTCTGTACATTCTATAGTAACAGAGATTTGCGAGTTTGAAATTTTATATAATGTTTTTTCAAAACGTGAGGCCTTAGTATGCAATACACTGTTTCAACAATCAAACTGGTTATTTCAAATCTCCACGACGACGCCTACAATAATGCACAAATAGATTGTTTACTTTATTGTTATGAGAGTTTCCATGGTAACTAAGCATGAATATTACACATGGATTAAATTTTTTACTGATGAGCCAATAGAGAATTTCGACCTGATTACATTGAGTGTAAAATCGCTTCTGTATCTGCTATAGTAACGGAGATATGCGATTTTGAAATTTTATATAATGTTTTTGTAAAACGTGAAGCCTAATTATGTATAACATTGTTTCAACAATCAAAGTGGTTATTTCAAATCTCCACGACGACTACTACAATGAAGCACAAATATATTGCTTACTTTTTTGTTATGAGAGTTTCCATGGTAACTAAGCATGAATATTACACATGGATTAATTTTTTCCTGATGAGCCTATAGAGAACTTCGACCTAATTAGATTGAGTGTAAAATCACTTCTGTATATTCTATAGAAACAGAGATTTGCGAGTTTGAAATTTTATATAATGTTTTGGTAAAACGTGAAGCCTAAGGATGTATTACACTGATTCAACAATCAAAGTGGTTATTTCAAATCTCCAATTCGACTAATACAATCAAGCACAAATATATTGCTTACTTTTTTGTTATGAGAGTTTTCATGGCAACTAAGCATGAATATTACATATGGATTAAATTTTTCCTGATGAGCCGATAGAAAACTTCGACCTAATTAGATTGAGTGTAAAATCCCTTCTGTATATTCTATAGTAACAGAGATTTGCGAGTTTGAAATTTTATATAATGTTTTTGTAAAACGTGAAGCCTAAGGATGTATTACATTGTTTCAACAATCAAAGTGGTTATTTCAAATCTCCACGACGACTACTACAATGAAGCACAAAAAGATTGTTTACTTTTTTTGTTATGAGAGTTTTCATGGCAACTAAGCATGAATATTACACATGGATTAAATTTTTTCTGATGAGCCGATAGAAAACTTCGACCTAATTAGATTGAGTGTAAAATCCCTTCTGTATATTCTATAGTAACAGAGATTTGCGAGTTTGAAATTTTATATAATGTTTTTGTAAAACGTGAAGCCTAAGGATGTATTACATTGTTTCAACAATCAAAGTGGTTATTCAAATCTCCACGACGACTACTACAATGAAGCACAAAAAAATTGTTTAATTTTTTTGTTATGAGAGTTTTCATGGCAACTAAGCATGAATATTACACATGGATTAAATTTTTCCTGATGAGCCGATAGAAAACTTCGACCTAATTAGATTGAGTGTAAAATCCCTTCTGTATCTGCTATAGTAACGGAGATATGCGATTTTGAAATTTTATATAATGTTTTTGTAAAACGTGAAGCCTAAGGATGTATAACATTGTTTCAACAATCAAAGTGGTTATTTCAAATCTCCACGACGACTACTACAATGAAGCACAAATATATTGCTTACTTTTTTGTTATGAGAGTTTCCATGGTAACTAAGCATGAATATTACACATGGATTAATTTTTTCCTGATGAGCCTATAGAGAACTTCGACCTAATTAGATTGAGTGTAAAATCACTTCTGTATATTCTATAGAAACAGAGATTTGCGAGTTTGAAATTTTATATAATGTTTTGGTAAAACGTGAAGCCTAAGGATGTATTACACTGATTCAACAATCAAAGTTGTTATTTCAAATCTCCAATTCGACTACTACAATCAAGCACAAATATATTGCTTACTTTTTTGTTATGAGAGTTTTCATGGCAACTAAGCATGAATATTACACATGGATTAAATTTTTCCTGATGAGCCGATAGAAAACTTCGACCTAATTAGATTGAGTGTAAAATCCCTTCTGTATATTCTATAGTAACAGAGATTTGCGAGTTTGAAATTTTATATAATGTTTTTGTAAAACGTGAAGCCTAAGGATGTATTACATTGTTTCAACAATCAAAGTGGTTATTTCAAATCTCCACGACGACTACTACAATGAAGCACAAAAAGATTGTTTACTTTTTTTGTTATGAGAGTTTTCATGGCAACTAAGCATGAATATTACACATGGATTAAATTTTTCCTGATGAGCCGATAGAAAACTTCGACCTAATTAGATTGAGTGTAAAATCCCTTCTGTATATTCTATAGTAACAGAGATTTGCGAGTTTGAAATTTTATATAATGTTTTTGTAAAACGTGAAGCCTAAGGATGTATTACATTGTTTCAAAAATCAAAGTGGTTATTCAAATCTCCACGACGACTACTACAATGAAGCACAAAAAGATTGTTTAATTTTTTTGTTATGAGAGTTTTCATGGCAACTAAGCATGAATATTACACATGGATTAAATTTTTCCTGATGAGCCGATAGAAAACTTCGACCTAATTAGATTGAGTGTAAAATCCCTTCTGTACATTCTATAGTAACAGAGATTTGCGAGTTTGAAATTTTATATAATGTTTTTGTAAAACGTGAAGCCTAAGGATGTATTACATTGTTTCAACAATCAAAGTGGATATTTCAAATCTCCACGACGACTACTACAATGAAGCACAAAAAGATTGTTTACTTTTTTTGTTATGAGAGTTTTCATGGCAACTAAGCATGAATATTACACATGGATTAAATTTTTCCTGATGAGCCGATAGAAAACTTCGACCTAATTAGATTGAGTGTAAAATCCCTTCTGTATATTCTATAGTAACAGAGATTTGCGAGTTTGAAATTTTATATAATGTTTTTGTAAAACGTGAAGCCTAAGGATGTATTACATTGTTTCAACAATCAAAGTGGTTATTTCAAATCTCCACGACGACTACTACAATGAAGCACAAAAAGATTGTTTACTTTTTTTGTTATGAGAGTTTTCAAGGCAACTAAGCATGAATATTACACAGGGATTAAATTTTTCCTGATGAGCCGATAGAAAACTTCGACCTAATTAGATTGAGTGTAAAATCCCTTCTGTATATTCTATAGTAACAGAGATTTGCGAGTTTGAAATTTTATATAATGTTTTTGTAAAACGTGAAGCCTAAGGATGTATTACATTGTTTCAACAATCAAAGTGGTTATTTCAAATCTCCACGACGACGCGTACAATCCTGCACAAATAGATTGTTTACTTTATTTTTATGAGAGTTTCCATGGTAACTAAGCACGAATATTACATATGAATTATTTTTTTTCGGATGAGCCTATAGAGAGCTTCGACCTGATTACATTGATGTAAAATCACTTCTGTATCTTATATAGTAACGTAGATATGCGAGTTTAAATTTTATATAATGTTTTTGTAAAACGTGAAGCCTAATGATGTATTACATTGTTTCAACAATCAAAGTGGTTATTTCAATTCTGCACGACGACGACTACAATCATACACAAATAGATTGTTTGTTTATTGTTATGAGAGTTTCCATGGTAACTAAGCATGAATATTACACATGGATTAATTTTTTTATGATGAGCCTATACAGAGTTTCGACCTGATTACGTGAGTGTAAAATCACTTCTGTATCTTCTATAGTAACATAGATATACGAGTTTCAAATTTTATATGAGGTTTTTTTCAAAACGTGAGTCCTTAGTATGCATTACATTGTTTCAACAATCAAACTGGCTATTTGAAATCTCCACGACGACGCCTACAATCCTGCACAAATAGATTGTTTACTTTATTGTTATGAGAGTTTCCATGGTAACTAAGCATGAATATTACACATGGATTAAATTTTTTATGATGAGCCTATACAGAGTTTCGACCTGATTACGTGAGTGTAAAATCACTTCTGTATATTCTATAGAAACAGAGATTTGCGAGTTTGAAATTTTACTTAATGTTTTGGTAAAACGTGAAGCCTAAGGATGTATTACACTGATTCAACAATCAAAGTGGTTATTTCAAATCTCCAATTCGACTACTACAATCAAGCACAAATAGATTGTTTACTTTTTTGTTATGAGAGTTTTCATGGTAACTAAGCATGAATATTACACATGGATTATTTTTTTCCTGATGAGCCTATACAGAGCTTCGACCTGATTACGTGAGAGTAAAATCACTTCTGTATCTTCTATAGTAACATAGATATACGAGTTTGAAATTTTATATAAGGTTTTTTTCAAAACGTGAGTCCTTAGTATGCATTACATTGTTTCAACAATCAAACTGGTTATTTGAAATCTCCACGACGACGCCTACAATCCTGCACAAATAGATTTTTACTTTATTGTTATGAGAGTTTCCATGGTAACTAAGCATGAATATTACACATGGATTAAATTTTTCCTGATGAGCCTATAGACAGCTTCGACCTGATTACATTGAGTGTAAAATCACTTTTGTATCTTCTTTAGTAAAGGCGATATGCGAGTTTGAAATTTTATATAATGTTTTTGTAAAACGTGAAGCCTTAGTATGCATTACACTGTTTCAACAATCAAAATGGTTATTTCAAATCTTCACGACGACGCCTACAATAATGCACAAATAGATTGTTTACTTTATTGTTATGAGAGTTTCCATGATAACTAAGCATGAATATTACACATGGATTATATTTTTTACTGATGAGCCAATAGAGAACTTCGACCTGATTACATTGAGTGTAAAATCGCTTCTGTATCTTCTATAGTAACGGAGATATGCGATTTTGAAATTTTATATAATGCTTTTGTAAAACGTGAAGCCTAAGGATGTATTACATTGTTTCAACAATCAAAGTGGTTATTTCAAATCTCCACGACGACTACTACAATGAAGGACAAATATATTGTTTACTTTTTTGTTATGAGAGTTTCCATGGTAACTAAGCATGAATATTACACATGGATTAAATTTTTTACTGATGAGCCAATAGAGAATTTCGACCTGATTACATTGAGTGTAAAATCGCTTCTGTATCTGCTATAGTAACGGAGATATGCGATTTTGAAATTTTATATAATGTTTTTGTAAAACGTGAAGCCTAAGGATGTATAACATTGTTTCAACAATCAAAGTGGTTATTTCAAATCTCCACGACGACTACTACAATGAAGCACAAATATATTGCTTACTTTTTTGTTATGAGAGTTTCCATGGTAACTAAGCATGAATATTACACATGGATTAATTTTTTCCTGATGAGCCTATAGAGAACTTCGACCTAATTAGATTGAGTGTAAAATCACTTCTGTATATTCTATAGAAACAGAGATTTGCGAGTTTGAAATTTTATATAATGTTTGGTAAAACGTGAAGCCTAAGGATGTATTACACTGATTCAACAATCAAAGTGGTTATTTCAAATCTCCAAATCGACTACTACAATCAAGCACAAATATATTGCTTACTTTTTTGTTATGAGAGTTTTCATGGCAACTAAGCATGAATATTACACATGGATTAAATTTTTCCTGATGAGCCGATAGAAAACTTCGACCTAATTAGATTGAGTGTAAAATCCCTTCTGTATATTCTATAGTAACAGAGATTTGCGAGTTTGAAATTTTATATAATGTTTTTGTAAAACGTGAAGCCTAAGGATGTATTACATTGTTTCAACAATCAAAGTGGTTATTTCAAATCTCCACGACGACTACTACAATGAAGCACAAAAAGATTGTTTACTTTTTTTGTTATGAGAGTTTTCATGGCAACTAAGCATGAATATTACACATGGATTAAATTTTTCCTGATGAGCCGATAGAAAACTTCGACCTAATTAGATTGAGTGTAAAATCCCTTCTGTATATTCTATAGTAACAGAGATTTGCGAGTTTGAAATTTTATATAATGTTTTTGTAAAACGTGAAGCCTAAGGATGTATTACATTGTTTCAACAATCAAAGTGGTTATTCAAATCTCCACGACGACTACTACAATGAAGCACAAAAAGATTGTTTAATTTTTTTGTTATGAGAGTTTTCATGGCAACTAAGCATGAATATTACACATGGATTAAATTTTTCCTGATGAGCCGATAGAAAACTTCGACCTAATTAGATTGAGTGTAAAATCCCTTCTGTACATTCTATAGTAACAGAGATTTGCGAGTTTGAAATTTTATATAATGTTTTTGTAAAACGTGAAGCCTAAGGATGTATTACATTGTTTCAACAATCATAGTGGATATTTCAAATCTCCACGACGACTACTACAATGAAGCACAAAAAGATTGTTTACTTTTTTTGTTATGAGAGTTTTCATGGCAACTAAGCATGAATATTACACATGGATTAAATTTTTCCTGATGAGCCGATAGAAAACTTCGACCTAATTAGATTGAGTGTAAAATCCCTTCTGTATATTCTATAGTAACAGAGATTTGCGAGTTTGAAATTTTATATAATGTTTTTGTAAAACGTGAAGCCTAAGGATGTATTACATTGTTTCAACAATCAAAGTGGTTATTTCAAATCTCCACGACGACTACTACAATGAAGCACAAAAAGATTGTTTACTTTTTTTGTTATGAGAGTTTTCAAGGCAACTAAGCATGAATATTACACAGGGATTAAATTTTTCCTGATGAGCCGATAGAAAACTTCGACCTAATTAGATTGAGTGTAAAATCCCTTCTGTATATTCTATAGTAACAGAGATTTGCGAGTTTGAAATTTTATATAATGTTTTTGTAAAACGTGAAGCCTAAGGATGTATTACATTGTTTCAACAATCAAAGTGGTTATTTCAAATCTCCACGACGACGCGTACAATCCTGCACAAATAGATTGTTTACTTTATTTTTATGAGAGTTTCCATGGTAACTAAGCACGAATATTACATATGAATTATTTTTTTTCGGATGAGCCTATAGAGAGCTTCGACCTGATTACATTGATGTAAAATCACTTCTGTATCTTATATAGTAACGTAGATATGCGAGTTTAAATTTTATATAATGTTTTTGTAAAACGTGAAGCCTAATGATGTATTACATTGTTTCAACAATCAAAGTGGTTATTTCAATTCTGCACGACGACGACTACAATCATACACAAATAGATTGTTTGCTTTATTGTTATGAGAGTTTCCATGGTAACTAAGCATGAATATTACACATGGATTAATTTTTTTATGATGAGCCTATACAGAGTTTCGACCTGATTACGTGAGTGTAAAATCACTTCTGTATCTTCTATAGTAACATAGATATACGAGTTTCAAATTTTATATGAGGTTTTTTTCAAAACGTGAGTCCTTAGTATGCATTACATTGTTTCAACAATCAAACTGGCTATTTGAAATCTCCACGACGACGCCTACAATCCTGCACAAATAGATTGTTTACTTTATTGTTATGAGAGTTTCCATGGTAACTAAGCATGAATATTACACATGGATTAAATTTTTTATGATGAGCCTATACAGAGTTTCGACCTGATTACGTGAGTGTAAAATCACTTCTGTATATTCTATAGAAACAGAGATTTGCGAGTTTGAAATTTTACTTAATGTTTTGGTAAAACGTGAAGCCTAAGGATGTATTACACTGATTCAACAATCAAAGTGGTTATTTCAAATCTCCAATTCGACTACTACAATCAAGCACAAATAGATTGTTTACTTTTTTGTTATGAGAGTTTTCATGGTAACTAAGCATGAATATTACACATGGATTATTTTTTTCCTGATGAGCCTATACAGAGCTTCGACCTGATTACGTGAGAGTAAAATCACTTCTGTATCTTCTATAGTAACATAGATATACGAGTTTGAAATTTTATATAAGGTTTTTTTCAAAACGTGAGTCCTTAGTATGCATTACATTGTTTCAACAATCAAACTGGTTATTTGAAATCTCCACGACGACGCCTACAATCCTGCACAAATAGATTTTTACTTTATTGTTATGAGAGTTTCCATGGTAACTAAGCATGAATATTACACATGGATTAAATTTTTCCTGATGAGCCTATAGACAGCTTCGACCTGATTACATTGAGTGTAAAATCACTTTTGTATCTTCTTTAGTAAAGGCGATATGCGAGTTTGAAATTTTATATAATGTTTTTGTAAAACGTGAAGCCTTAGTATGCATTACACTGTTTCAACAATCAAAATGGTTATTTCAAATCTTCACGACGACTACTACAATCAAGCACAAATATATTGTTTACTTTTTTGTTATGAGAGTTTTCATGGCAACTAAGCATGAATATTACACATGGAATAAATTTTTCCTGATGAGCCTATAGAGACCTTCGACCTGATTAGATTGAGTGTAAAATCCCTTCTGTATATTCTATAGTAACGGAGATTTGCGAGTTTGAAATTTTATATAATGTTTTTCAAAACGTGAGGCCTTAGTATGCAATACACTGTTTCAACAATCAAACTGGTTATTTCAAATCTCCACGACGACGCCTACAATAATGCACAAATAGATTGTTTACTTTATTGTTATGAGAGTTTCCATGATAACTAAGCATGAATATTACACATGGATTATATTTTTTACTGATGAGCCAATAGAGAACTTCGACCTGATTACATTGAGTGTAAAATCGCTTCTGTATCTTCTATAGTAACGGAGATATGCGATTTTGAAATTTTATATAATGCTTTTGTAAAACGTGAAGCCTAAGGATGTATTACATTGTTTCAACAATCAAAGTGGTTATTTCAAATCTCCACGACGACTACTACAATGAAGGACAAATATATTGTTTACTTTTTTGTTATGAGAGTTTCCATGGTAACTAAGCATGAATATTACACATGGATTAAATTTTTTACTGATGAGCCAATAGAGAATTTCGACCTGATTACATTGAGTGTAAAATCGCTTCTGTATCTGCTATAGTAACGGAGATATGCGATTTTGAAATTTTATATAATGTTTTTGTAAAACGTGAAGCCTAAGGATGTATAACATTGTTTCAACAATCAAAGTGGTTATTTCAAATCTCCACGACGACTACTACAATGAAGCACAAATATATTGCTTACTTTTTTGTTATGAGAGTTTCCATGGTAACTAAGCATGAATATTACACATGGATTAATTTTTTCCTGATGAGCCTATAGAGAACTTCGACCTAATTAGATTGAGTGTAAAATCACTTCTGTATATTCTATAGAAACAGAGATTTGCGAGTTTGAAATTTTATATAATGTTTTGGTAAAACGTGAAGCCTAAGGATGTATTACACTGATTCAACAATCAAAGTGGTTATTTCAAATCTCCAATTCGACTACTACAATCAAGCACAAATATATTGCTTACTTTTTTGTTATGAGAGTTTTCATGGCAACTAAGCATGAATATTACACATGGATTAAATTTTTCCTGATGAGCCGATAGAAAACTTCGACCTAATTAGATTGAGTGTAAAATCCCTTCTGTATATTCTATAGTAACAGAGATTTGCGAGTTTGAAATTTTATATAATGTTTTTGTAAAACGTGAAGCCTAAGGATGTATTACATTGTTTCAACAATCAAAGTGGTTATTTCAAATCTCCACGACGACTACTACAATGAAGCACAAAAAGATTGTTTACTTTTTTTGTTATGAGAGTTTTCATGGCAACTAAGCATGAATATTACACATGGATTAAATTTTTCCTGATGAGCCGATAGAAAACTTCGACCTAATTAGATTGAGTGTAAAATCCCTTCTGTATATTCTATAGTAACAGAGATTTGCGAGTTTGAAATTTTATATAATGTTTTTGTAAAACGTGAAGCCTAAGGATGTATTACATTGTTTCAACAATCAAAGTGGTTATTCAAATCTCCACGACGACTACTACAATGAAGCACAAAAAGATTGTTTAATTTTTTTGTTATGAGAGTTTTCATGGCAACTAAGCATGAATATTACACATGGATTAAATTTTTCCTGATGAGCCGATAGAAAACTTCGACCTAATTAGATTGAGTGTAAAATCCCTTCTGTACATTCTATAGTAACAGAGATTTGCGAGTTTGAAATTTTATATAATGTTTTTGTAAAACGTGAAGCCTAAGGATGTATTACATTGTTTCAACAATCATAGTGGATATTTCAAATCTCCACGACGACTACTACAATGAAGCACAAAAAGATTGTTTACTTTTTTTGTTATGAGAGTTTTCATGGCAACTAAGCATGAATATTACACATGGATTAAATTTTTCCTGATGAGCCGATAGAAAACTTCGACCTAATTAGATTGAGTGTAAAATCCCTTCTGTATATTCTATAGTAACAGAGATTTGCGAGTTTGAAATTTTATATAATGTTTTTGTAAAACGTGAAGCCTAAGGATGTATTACATTGTTTCAACAATCAAAGTGGTTATTTCAAATCTCCAGTTCGACTACTACAATCAAGCACAAATATATTGCTTACTTTTTTGTTATGAGAGTTTCCATGGTAACTAAGCATGAATATTACACATGGATTAAATTTTTCCTGATGAGCCTATAGAGAGCTTCGACCTGATTACATTGAGTGTAAAATCACTTCTGAATCTGCTATAGTAACGGAGATATGCGATTTTGAAATTTTATATAATGTTTTTGTAAAACGTGAAGCCTAAGGATGTATAACATTGTTTCAACAATCAAAGTGGTTATTTCAAATCTCCACGACGACTACTACAATGAAGCACAAATATATTGCTTACTTTTTTGTTATGAAAGTTTCCATGGTAACTAAGCATGAATATTACACATGGATTAATTTTTTCCTGATGAGCCTATAGAGCACTTCGACCTAATTAGATTGAGTGTAAAATCACTTCTGTATATTCTATAGAAACAGAGATTTGCGAGTTTGAAATTTTATATAATGTTTTGGTAAAACGTGAAGCCTAAGGATGTATTACACTGATTCAACAATCAAAGTGGTTATTTCAAATCTCCAGTTCGACTACTACAATCAAGCACAAATATATTGCTTACTTTTTTGTTATGAGAGTTTTCATGGCAACTAAGCATGAATATTACACATGGATTAAATTTTTCCTGATGAGCCGATAGAAAACTTCGACCTAATTAGATTGAGTGTAAAATCCCTTCTGTATATTCTATAGTAACAGAGATTTGCGAGTTTGAAATTTTATATAATGTTTTTGGAAAACGTGAAGCCTAAGGATGTATTACATTGTTTCAACAATCAAAGTGGTTATTTCAAATCTCCACGACGACGACTACAATGAAGCTCAAAAAGATTGTTTACTTTTTTTGTTATGAGAGTTTTCATGGCAACTAAGCAGGAATATTACACATGGATTAAATTTTTCCTGATGAGCCGATAGAAAACTTCGACCTAATTAGATTGAGTGTAAAATCCCTTCTGTATATTCTATAGTAACAGAGATTTGCGAGTTTGAAATTTTATATAATGTTTTTGTAAAACGTGAAGCCTAAGGATGTATTACATTGTTTCAACAATCAAAGTGGTTATTCAAATCTCCACGACGACTACTACAATGAAGCACAAAAAGATTGTTTAATTTTTTTGTTATGAGAGTTTTCATGGCAACTAAGCATGAATATTACACATGGATTAAATTTTTCCTGATGAGCCGATAGAAAACTTCGACCTAATTAGATTGAGTGTAAAATCCCTTCTGTACATTCTATAGTAACAGAGATTTGCGAGTTTGAAATTTTATATAATGTTTTTGTAAAACGTGAAGCCTAAGGATGTATTACATTGTTTCAACAATCAAAGTGGATATTTCAAATCTCCACGACGACTACTACAATGAAGCACAAAAAGATTGTTTACTTTTTTTGTTATGAGAGTTTTCATGGCAACTAAGCATGAATATTACACATGGATTAATTTTTTCCTGATGAGCCGATAGAAAACTTCGACCTAATTAGATTGAGTGTAAAATCCCTTCTGTATATTCTATAGTAACAGAGATTTGCGAGTTTCAAATTTTATATAATGTTTTTGTAAAACGTGAAGCCTAAGGATGTATTACATTGTTTCAACAATCAAAGTGGTTATTTCAAATCTCCACGACGACGCGTACAATCCTGCACAAATAGATTGTTTACTTTATTGTTATGAGAGTTTCCATGGTAACTAAGCACGAATATTACATATGAATTTTTTTTTTCGGATGAGCCTATAGAGAGCTTCGACCTGATTACATTGATGTAAAATCACTTCTGTATCTTATATAGTAACGGAGATATGCGAGTTTAAATTTTATATAATGTTTTGGTAAAACGTGAAGCCTAATGATGTATTACATTGTTTCAACAATCAAAGTGGTTATTTCAATTCTGCACGACGACGACTACAATCATACACAAATAGATTGTTTGCTTTATTGTTATGAGAGTTTCCATGGTAACTAAGCATGAATATTACACATGGATTAATTTTTTTATGATGAGCCTATACAGAGTTTCGACCTGATTACGAGAGTGTAAAATCACTTCTGTATCTTCTATAGTAACATAGATATACGAGTTTCAAATTTTATATGAGGTTTTTTTCAAAACGTGAGTCCTTAGTATGCATTACATTGTTTCAACAATCAAACTGGTTATTTGAAATCTCCACGACGACGCCTACAATCCTGCACAAATAGATTGTTTACTTTATTGTTATGAGAGTTTCCATGGTAACTAAGCATGAATATTACACATGGATTAAATTTTTCCTGATGAGCCGATAGAAAACTTCGACCTAATTAGATTGAGTGTAAAATCCCTTCTGTATATTCTATAGTAACAGAGATTTGCGAGTTTGAAATTTTATATAATGTTTTTGTAAAACGTGAAGCCTAAGGATGTATTACATTGTTTCAACAATCAAAGTGGTTATTCAAATCTCCACGACGACTACTACAATGAAGCACAAAAAGATTGTTTAATTTTTTTGTTATGAGAGTTTTCATGGCAACTAAGCATGAATATTACACATGGATTAAATTTTTCCTGATGAGCCGATAGAAAACTTCGACCTAATTAGATTGAGTGTAAAATCCCTTCTGTATATTCTATAGTAACAGAGATTTGCGAGTTTGAAATTTTATATAATGTTTTTGTAAAACGTGAAGCCTAAGGATGTATTACATTGTTTCAACAATCAAAGTGGTTATTTCAAATCTCCACGACGACGCGTACAATCCTGCACAAATAGATTGTTTACTTTATTGTTATGAGAGTTTCCATGGTAACTAAGCACGAATATTACATATGAATTATTTTTTTTCGGATGAGCCTATAGAGAGCTTCGACCTGATTACATTGATGTAAAATCACTTCTGTATCTTATATAGTAACGGAGATATGCGAGTTTAAATTTTATATAATGTTTTTGTAAAACGTGAAGCCTAATGATGTATTACATTGTTTCAACAATCAAAGTGGTTATTTCAATTCTGCACGACGACGACTACAATCATACACAAATAGATTGTTTGCTTTATTGTTATGAGAGTTTCCATGGTAACTAAGCATGAATATTACACATGGATTAATTTTTTTATGATGAGCCTATACAGAGTTTCGACCTTATTACGTGAGTGTAAAATCACTTCTGTATCTTCTATAGTAACATAGATATACGAGTTTCAAATTTTATATGAGGTTTTTTTCAAAACGTGAGTCCTTAGTATGCATTACATTGTTTCAACAATCAAACTGGCTATTTGAAATCTCCACGACGACGCCTACAATCCTGCACAAATAGATTGTTTACTTTATTGTTATGAGAGTTTCCATGGTAACTAAGCATGAATATTACACATGGATTAAATTTTTCCTGATGAGCCTATAGAGACCTTCGACCTGATTACATTGAGTGTAAAATCGCTTCTGTATCTGCTATAGTAACGGAGATATGCGATTTTGAAATTTTACATAATGTTTTTGTAAAACGTGAAGCCTAAGGATGTATAACATTGTTTCAACAATCAAAGTGGTTATTTCAAATCTCCACGACGACTACTACAATGAAGCACAAATATATTGCTTACTTTTTTGTTATGAGAGTTTCCATGGTAACTAAGCATGAATATTACACATGGATTAAATTTTTTATGATGAGCCTATACAGAGTTTCGACCTGATTACGTGAGTGTAAAATCACTTCTGTATATTCTATAGAAACAGAGATTTGCGAGTTTGAAATTTTACTTAATGTTTTGGTAAAACGTGAAGCCTAAGGATGTATTACACTGATTCAACAATCAAAGTGGTTATTTCAAATCTCCAATTCGACTACTACAATCAAGCACAAATAGATTGTTTACTTTTTTGTTATGAGAGTTTTCATGGTAACTAAGCATGAATATTACACATGGATTATTTTTTTCCTGATGAGCCTATACAGAGCTTCGACCTGATTACGTGAGAGTAAAATCACTTCTGTATCTTCTATAGTAACATAGATATACGAGTTTGAAATTTTATATAAGGTTTTTTTCAAAACGTGAGTCCTTAGTATGCATTACATTGTTTCAACAATCAAACTGGTTATTTGAAATCTCCACGACGACGCCTACAATCCTGCACAAATAGATTTTTACTTTATTGTTATGAGAGTTTCCATGGTAACTAAGCATGAATATTACACATGGATTAAATTTTTCCTGATGAGCCTATAGACAGCTTCGACCTGATTACATTGAGTGTAAAATCACTTTTGTATCTTCTTTAGTAAAGGCGATATGCGAGTTTGAAATTTTATATAATGTTTTTGTAAAACGTGAAGCCTTAGTATGCATTACACTGTTTCAACAATCAAAATGGTTATTTCAAATCTTCACGACGACTACTACAATCAAGCACAAATATATTGTTTACTTTTTTGTTATGAGAGTTTTCATGGCAACTAAGCATGAATATTACACATGGAATAAATTTTTCCTGATGAGCCTATAGAGACCTTCGACCTGATTAGATTGAGTGTAAAATCCCTTCTGTATATTCTATAGTAACGGAGATTTGCGAGTTTGAAATTTTATATAATGTTTTTCAAAACGTGAGGCCTTAGTATGCAATACACTGTTTCAACAATCAAACTGGTTATTTCAAATCTCCACGACGACGCCTACAATAATGCACAAATAGATTGTTTACTTTATTGTTATGAGAGTTTCCATGATAACTAAGCATGAATATTACACATGGATTATATTTTTTACTGATGAGCCAATAGAGAACTTCGACCTGATTACATTGAGTGTAAAATCGCTTCTGTATCTTCTATAGTAACGGAGATATGCGATTTTGAAATTTTATATAATGCTTTTGTAAAACGTGAAGCCTAAGGATGTATTACATTGTTTCAACAATCAAAGTGGTTATTTCAAATCTCCACGACGACTACTACAATGAAGGACAAATATATTGTTTACTTTTTTGTTATGAGAGTTTCCATGGTAACTAAGCATGAATATTACACATGGATTAAATTTTTTACTGATGAGCCAATAGAGAATTTCGACCTGATTACATTGAGTGTAAAATCGCTTCTGTATCTGCTATAGTAACGGAGATATGCGATTTTGAAATTTTATATAATGTTTTTGTAAAACGTGAAGCCTAAGGATGTATAACATTGTTTCAACAATCAAAGTGGTTATTTCAAATCTCCACGACGACTACTACAATGAAGCACAAATATATTGCTTACTTTTTTGTTATGAGAGTTTCCATGGTAACTAAGCATGAATATTACACATGGATTAATTTTTTCCTGATGAGCCTATAGAGAACTTCGACCTAATTAGATTGAGTGTAAAATCACTTCTGTATATTCTATAGAAACAGAGATTTGCGAGTTTGAAATTTTATATAATGTTTTGGTAAAACGTGAAGCCTAAGGATGTATTACACTGATTCAACAATCAAAGTGGTTATTTCAAATCTCCAATTCGACTACTACAATCAAGCACAAATATATTGCTTACTTTTTTGTTATGAGAGTTTTCATGGCAACTAAGCATGAATATTACACATGGATTAAATTTTTCCTGATGAGCCGATAGAAAACTTCGACCTAATTAGATTGAGTGTAAAATCCCTTCTGTATATTCTATAGTAACAGAGATTTGCGAGTTTGAAATTTTATATAATGTTTTTGTAAAACGTGAAGCCTAAGGATGTATTACATTGTTTCAACAATCAAAGTGGTTATTTCAAATCTCCACGACGACTACTACAATGAAGCACAAAAAGATTGTTTACTTTTTTTGTTATGAGAGTTTTCATGGCAACTAAGCATGAATATTACACATGGATTAAATTTTTCCTGATGAGCCGATAGAAAACTTCGACCTAATTAGATTGAGTGTAAAATCCCTTCTGTATATTCTATAGTAACAGAGATTTGCGAGTTTGAAATTTTATATAATGTTTTTGTAAAACGTGAAGCCTAAGGATGTATTACATTGTTTCAACAATCAAAGTGGTTATTCAAATCTCCACGACGACTACTACAATGAAGCACAAAAAGATTGTTTAATTTTTTTGTTATGAGAGTTTTCATGGCAACTAAGCATGAATATTACACATGGATTAAATTTTTCCTGATGAGCCGATAGAAAACTTCGACCTAATTAGATTGAGTGTAAAATCCCTTCTGTACATTCTATAGTAACAGAGATTTGCGAGTTTGAAATTTTATATAATGTTTTTGTAAAACGTGAAGCCTAAGGATGTATTACATTGTTTCAACAATCATAGTGGATATTTCAAATCTCCACGACGACTACTACAATGAAGCACAAAAAGATTGTTTACTTTTTTTGTTATGAGAGTTTTCATGGCAACTAAGCATGAATATTACACATGGATTAAATTTTTCCTGATGAGCCGATAGAAAACTTCGACCTAATTAGATTGAGTGTAAAATCCCTTCTGTATATTCTATAGTAACAGAGATTTGCGAGTTTGAAATTTTATATAATGTTTTTGTAAAACGTGAAGCCTAAGGATGTATTACATTGTTTCAACAATCAAAGTGGTTATTTCAAATCTCCAGTTCGACTACTACAATCAAGCACAAATATATTGCTTACTTTTTTGTTATGAGAGTTTCCATGGTAACTAAGCATGAATATTACACATGGATTAAATTTTTCCTGATGAGCCTATAGAGAGCTTCGACCTGATTACATTGAGTGTAAAATCACTTCTGAATCTGCTATAGTAACGGAGATATGCGATTTTGAAATTTTATATAATGTTTTTGTAAAACGTGAAGCCTAAGGATGTATAACATTGTTTCAACAATCAAAGTGGTTATTTCAAATCTCCACGACGACTACTACAATGAAGCACAAATATATTGCTTACTTTTTTGTTATGAAAGTTTCCATGGTAACTAAGCATGAATATTACACATGGATTAATTTTTTCCTGATGAGCCTATAGAGCACTTCGACCTAATTAGATTGAGTGTAAAATCACTTCTGTATATTCTATAGAAACAGAGATTTGCGAGTTTGAAATTTTATATAATGTTTTGGTAAAACGTGAAGCCTAAGGATGTATTACACTGATTCAACAATCAAAGTGGTTATTTCAAATCTCCAGTTCGACTACTACAATCAAGCACAAATATATTGCTTACTTTTTTGTTATGAGAGTTTTCATGGCAACTAAGCATGAATATTACACATGGATTAAATTTTTCCTGATGAGCCGATAGAAAACTTCGACCTAATTAGATTGAGTGTAAAATCCCTTCTGTATATTCTATAGTAACAGAGATTTGCGAGTTTGAAATTTTATATAATGTTTTTGGAAAACGTGAAGCCTAAGGATGTATTACATTGTTTCAACAATCAAAGTGGTTATTTCAAATCTCCACGACGACGACTACAATGAAGCTCAAAAAGATTGTTTACTTTTTTTGTTATGAGAGTTTTCATGGCAACTAAGCAGGAATATTACACATGGATTAAATTTTTCCTGATGAGCCGATAGAAAACTTCGACCTAATTAGATTGAGTGTAAAATCCCTTCTGTATATTCTATAGTAACAGAGATTTGCGAGTTTGAAATTTTATATAATGTTTTTGTAAAACGTGAAGCCTAAGGATGTATTACATTGTTTCAACAATCAAAGTGGTTATTCAAATCTCCACGACGACTACTACAATGAAGCACAAAAAGATTGTTTAATTTTTTTGTTATGAGAGTTTTCATGGCAACTAAGCATGAATATTACACATGGATTAAATTTTTCCTGATGAGCCGATAGAAAACTTCGACCTAATTAGATTGAGTGTAAAATCCCTTCTGTACATTCTATAGTAACAGAGATTTGCGAGTTTGAAATTTTATATAATGTTTTTGTAAAACGTGAAGCCTAAGGATGTATTACATTGTTTCAACAATCAAAGTGGATATTTCAAATCTCCACGACGACTACTACAATGAAGCACAAAAAGATTGTTTACTTTTTTTGTTATGAGAGTTTTCATGGCAACTAAGCATGAATATTACACATGGATTAATTTTTTCCTGATGAGCCGATAGAAAACTTCGACCTAATTAGATTGAGTGTAAAATCCCTTCTGTATATTCTATAGTAACAGAGATTTGCGAGTTTCAAATTTTATATAATGTTTTTGTAAAACGTGAAGCCTAAGGATGTATTACATTGTTTCAACAATCAAAGTGGTTATTTCAAATCTCCACGACGACTCGTACAATCCTGCACAAATAGATTGTTTACTTTATTGTTATGAGAGTTTCCATGGTAACTAAGCACGAATATTACATATGAATTTTTTTTTTTCGGATGAGCCTATAGAGAGCTTCGACCTGATTACATTGATGTAAAATCACTTCTGTATCTTATATAGTAACGGAGATATGCGAGTTTAAATTTTATATAATGTTTTGGTAAAACGTGAAGCCTAATGATGTATTACATTGTTTCAACAATCAAAGTGGTTATTTCAATTCTGCACGACGACGACTACAATCATACACAAATAGATTGTTTGCTTTATTGTTATGAGAGTTTCCATGGTAACTAAGCATGAATATTACACATGGATTAATTTTTTTATGATGAGCCTATACAGAGTTTCGACCTGATTACGTGAGTGTAAAATCACTTCTGTATCTTCTATAGTAACATAGATATACGAGTTTCAAATTTTATATGAGGTTTTTTTCAAAACGTGAGTCCTTAGTATGCATTACATTGTTTCAACAATCAAACTGGTTATTTGAAATCTCCACGACGACGCCTACAATCCTGCACAAATAGATTGTTTACTTTATTGTTATGAGAGTTTCCATGGTAACTAAGCATGAATATTACACATGGATTAAATTTTTCCTGATGAGCCGATAGAAAACTTCGACCTAATTAGATTGAGTGTAAAATCCCTTCTGTATATTCTATAGTAACAGAGATTTGCGAGTTTGAAATTTTATATAATGTTTTTGTAAAACGTGAAGCCTAAGGATGTATTACATTGTTTCAACAATCAAAGTGGTTATTCAAATCTCCACGTCGACTACTACAATGAAGCACAAAAAGATTGTTTAATTTTTTTGTTATGAGAGTTTTCATGGCAACTAAGCATGAATATTACACATGGATTAAATTTTTCCTGATGAGCCGATAGAAAACTTCGACCTAATTAGATTGAGTGTAAAATCCCTTCTGTATATTCTATAGTAACAGAGATTTGCGAGTTTGAAATTTTATATAATGTTTTTGTAAAACGTGAAGCCTAAGGATGTATTACATTGTTTCAACAATCAAAGTGGTTATTTCAAATCTCCACGACGACGCGTACAATCCAGCACAAATAGATTGTTTACTTTATTGTTATGAGAGTTTCCATGGTAACTAAGCACGAATATTACATATGAATTATTTTTTTTCGGATGAGCCTATAGAGAGCTTCGACCTGATTACATTGATGTAAAATCACTTCTGTATCTTATATAGTAACGGAGATATGCGAGTTTAAATTTTATATAATGTTTTTGTAAAACGTGAAGCCTAATGATGTATTACATTGTTTCAACAATCAAAGTGGTTATTTCAATTCTGCACGACGACGACTACAATCATACACAAATAGATTGTTTGCTTTATTGTTATGAGAGTTTCCATGGTAACTAAGCATGAATATTACACATGGATTAATTTTTTTATGATGAGCCTATACAGAGTTTCGACCTTATTACGTGAGTGTAAAATCACTTCTGTATCTTCTATAGTAACATAGATATACGAGTTTCAAATTTTATATGAGGTTTTTTTCAAAACGTGAGTCCTTAGTATGCATTACATTGTTTCAACAATCAAACTGGCTATTTGAAATCTCCACGACGACGCCTACAATCCTGCACAAATAGATTGTTTACTTTATTGTTATGAGAGTTTCCATGGTAACTAAGCATGAATATTACACATGGATTAAATTTTTCCTGATGAGCCTATAGAGACCTTCGACCTGATTACATTGAGTGTAAAATCGCTTCTGTATCTGCTATAGTAACGGAGATATGCGATTTTGAAATTTTACATAATGTTTTTGTAAAACGTGAAGCCTAAGGATGTATAACATTGTTTCAACAATCAAAGTGGTTATTTCAAATCTCCACGACGACTACTACAATGAAGCACAAATATATTGCTTACTTTTTTGTTATGAGAGTTTCCATGGTAACTAAGCATGAATATTACACATGGATTAAATTTTTCCTGATGAGCCTATAGAGAGCTTCGACCTGATTACATTGAGTGTAAAATCACTTCTGAATCTTCAATAGTAACGGAGATATACGAGTTTGAAATTTTTTATAATGTTTTTTCAAAACGTGAGGCCTTAGTATGCATTAAACTGTTTCAACAATCAAACTGGTTATTTCAAATCTCCACGACGACGCCTACAATAATGCACAAATAGATTGTTTACTTTATTGTTATGAGAGTTTCCATGGTAACTAAGCATGAATATTACACATGGATTAAATTTTTCCTGATGAGCCTATAGAGAACTTCGACCTAATTAGATTGAGTGTAAAATCACTTCTGTATATTCTATAGAAACAGAGATTTGCGAGTTTGAAATTTTATTTAATGTTTTGGTAAAACGTGAAGCCTAAGGATGTATTACACTGATTCAACAATCAAAGTGGTTATTTCAAATCTCCAATTCGACTACTACAATCAAGCACAAATAGATTGTTTACTTTTTTGTTATGAGAGTTTTCATGGTAACTAAGCATGAATATTACACATGGATTATTTTTTTTCTGATGAGCCTATACAGAGCTTCGACCTGATTACGTGAGAGTAAAATCACTTCTGTATCTTCTATAGTAACATAGATATACGAGTTTGAAATTTTATATAAGTTTTTTTTCAAAACGTGAGTCCTTAGTATGCATTACATTGTTTCAACAATCAAACTGGTTATTTGAAATCTCCACGACGACGCCTACAATCCTGCACAAATAGATTTTTACTTTATTGTTATGAGAGTTTCCATGGTAACTAAGCATGAATATTACACATGGATTAAATTTTTCCTGATGAGCCTATAGACAGCTTCGACCTGATTACATTGAGTGTAAAATGACTTTTGTATCTTCTTTAGTAAAGGCGATATGCGAGTTTGAAATTTTATATAATGTTTTTGTAAAACGTGAAGCCTTAGTATGCATTACACTGTTTCAACAATCAAAATGGTTATTTCAAATCTTCACGACGACTACTACAATCAAGCACAAATATATTGTTTACTTTTTTGTTATGAGAGTTTTCATGGCAACTAAGCATGAATATTACACATGGAATAAATTTTTCCTGATGAGCCTATAGAGACCTTCGACCTGATTAGATTGAGTGTAAAATCCCTTCTGTATATTCTATATTAACGGAGATTTGCGAGTTTGAAATTTTATATAATGTTTTTCAAAACGTGAGGCCTTAGTATGCAATACACTGTTTCAACAATCAAACTGGTTATTTCAAATCTCCACGACGACGCCTACAATAATGCACAAATAGATTGTTTACTTTATTGTTATGAGAGTTTCCATGATAACTAAGCATGAATATTACACATGGATTATATTTTTTACTGATGAGCCAATAGAGAAATTCGACCTGATTACATTGAGTGTAAAATCGCTTCTGTATCTTCTATAGTAACGGAGATATGCGATTTTGAAATTTTATATAATGTTTTTGTAAAACGTGAAGCCTAAGGCTGTATTACATTGTTTCAACAATCAAAGTGGTTATTTCAAATCTCCACGACGACTACTACAATGAAGGACAAATATATTGTTTACTTTTTTGTTATGAGAGTTTCCATGGTAACTAAGCATGAATATTACACATGGATTAAATTTTTTACTGATGAGCCAATAGAGAATTTCGACCTGATTACATTGAGTGTAAAATCGCTTCTGTATCTGCTATAGTAACGGAGATATGCGATTTTGAAATTTTATATAATGTTTTTGTAAAACGTGAAGCCTAAGGATGTATAACATTGTTTCAACAATCAAAGTGGTTATTTCAAATCTCCACGACGACTACTACAATGAAGCACAAATATATTGCTTACTTTTTTGTTATGAGAGTTTCCATGGTAACTAAGCATGAATATTACACATGGATTAATTTTTTCCTGATGAGCCTATAGAGAACTTCGACCTAATTAGATTGAGTGTAAAATCACTTCTGTATATTCTATAGAAACATAGATTTGCGAGTTTGATATTTTATATAATGTTTTGGTAAAACGTGAAGCCTAAGGATGTATTACACTGATTCAACAACCAAAGTGGTTATTTCAAATCTCCAGTTCGACTACTACAATCAAGCACAAATATATTGCTTACTTTTTTGTTATGAGAGTTTTCATGGCAACTAAGCATGAATATTACACATGGATTAAATTTTTCCTGATGAGCCGATAGAAAACTTCGACCTAATTAGATTGAGTGTAAAATCCCTTCTGTATATTCTATAGTAACAGAGATTTGCGAGTTTGAAATTTTATATAATGTTTTTGTAAAACGTGAAGCCTAAGGATGTATTACATTGTTTCAACAATCAAAGTGGTTATTTCAAATCTCCACGACGACTACTACAATGAAGCACAAAAAGATTGTATACTTTTTTTGTTATGAGAGTTTTCATGGCAACTAAGCATGAATATTACACATGGATTAAATTTTTCCTGATGAGCCGATAGAAAACTTCGACCTAATTAGATTGAGTGTAAAATCCCTTCTGTATATTCTATAGTAACAGAGATTTGCGAGTTTGAAATTTTATATAATGTTTTTGTAAAACGTGAAGCCTAAGGATGTATTACATTGTTTCAACAATCAAAGTGGTTATTCAAATCTCCACGACGACTACTACAATGAAGCACAAAAAGATTGTTTAATTTTTTTGTTATGAGAGTTTTCATGGCAACTAAGCATGAATATTACACATGGATTAAATTTTTCCTGATGAGCCGATAGAAAACTTCGACCTAATTAGATTGAGTGTAAAATCCCTTCTGTACATTCTATAGTAACAGAGATTTGCGAGTTTGAAATTTTATATAATGTTTTTGTAAAACGTGAAGCCTAAGGATGTATTACATTGTTTCAACAATCAAAGTGGATATTTCAAATCTCCACGACGACTACTACAATGAAGCACAAAAAGATTGTTTACTTTTTTTGTTATGAGAGTTTTCATGGCAACTAAGCATGAATATTACACATGGATTAAATTTTTCCTGATGAGCCGATAGAAAACTTCGACCTAATTAGATTGAGTGTAAAATCCCTTCTGTATATTCTATAGTAACAGAGATTTGCGAGTTTGAAATTTTATATAATGTTTTTGTAAAACGTGAAGCCTAAGGATGTATTACATTGTTTCAACAATCAAAGTGGTTATTTCAAATCTCCACGACGACGCGTACAATCCTGCACAAATAGATTGTTTACTTTATTGTTATGAGAGTTTCCATGGTAACTAAGCACGAATATTACATATGAATTATTTTTTTTCGGATGAGCCTATAGAGAGCTTCGACCTGATTACACTGATGTAAAATCACTTCTGTATCTTATATAGTAACGGAGATATGCGAGTTTAAATTTTATATAATGTTTTTGTAAAACGTGAAGCCTAATGATGTATTACATTGTTTCAACAATCAAAGTGGTTATTTCAATTCTGCACGACGACGACTACAATCATACACAAATAGATTGTTTGATTTATTGTTATGAGAGTTTCCATGGTAACTAAGCATGAATATTACACATGGATTAATTTTTTTATGATGAGCCTATACAGAGTTTCGACCTGATTACGTGAGTGTAAAATCACTTCTGTATCTTCTATAGTAACATAGATATACGAGTTTCAAATTTTATAAGAGGTTTTTTTCAAAACGTGAGTCCTTAGTATGCATTACATTGTTTCAACAATCAAACTGGTTATTTGAAATCTCCACGACGACGCCTACAATCCTGCACAAATAGATTGTTTACTTTATTGTTATGAGAGTTTCCATGGTAACTAAGCATGAATATTACACATGGATTAAATTTTTCCTGATGAGCCTATAGAGACCTTCGACCTGATTACATTGAGTGTAAAATCGCTTCTGTATCTGCTATAGTAACGGAGATATGCGATTTTGAAATTTTACATAATGTTTTTGTAAAACGTGAAGCCTAAGGATGTATAACATTGTTTCAACAATCAAAGTGGTTATTTCAAATCTCCACGACGACTACTACAATGAAGCACAAATATATTGCTTACTTTTTTGTTATGAGAGTTTCCATGGTAACTAAGCATGAATATTACACATGGATTAAATTTTTCCTGATGAGCCTATAGAGAGCTTCGACCTGATTACATTGAGTGTAAAATCCCTTCTGAATCTGCTATAGTAACGGAGATATGCGATTTTGAAATTTTATATAATGTTTTTGTAAAACGTGAAGCCTAAGGATGTATAACATTGTTTCAACAATCAAAGTGGTTATTTCAAATCTCCACGACGACTACTACAATGAAGCACAAATATATTGCTTACTTTTTTGTTATGAGAGTTTCCATGGTAACTAAGCATGAATATTACACATGGATTAATTTTTTCCTGATGAGCCTATAGAGAACTTCGACCTAATTAGATTGAGTGTAAAATCACTTCTGTATATTCTATAGAAACAGAGATTTGCGAGTTTGAAATTTTATATAATGTTTTGGTAAAACGTGAAGCCTAAGGATGTATTACACTGATTCAACAATCAAAGTGGTTATTTCAAATCTCCAATTCGACTACTACAATCAAGCACAAATATATTGCTTACTTTTTTGTTATGAGAGTTTTCATGGCAACTAAGCATGAATATTACACATGGATTAAATTTTTCCTGATGAGCCGATAGAAAACTTCGACCTAATTAGATTGAGTGTAAAATCCCTTCTGTATATTCTATAGTAACAGAGATTTGCGAGTTTGAAATTTTATATAATGTTTTTGTAAAACGTGAAGCCTAAGGATGTATTACATTGTTTCAACAATCAAAGTGGTTATTTCAAATCTCCACGACGACTACTACAATGAAGCTCAAAAAGATTGTTTACTTTTTTTGTTATGAGAGTTTTCATGGCAACTAAGCAGGAATATTACACATGGATTAAATTTTTCCTGATGAGCCGATAGAAAACTTCGACCTAATTAGATTGAGTGTAAAATCCCTTCTGTATATTCTATAGTAACAGAGATTTGCGAGTTTGAAATTTTATATAATGTTTTTGTAAAACGTGAAGCCTAAGGATGTATTACATTGTTTCAACAATCAAAGTGGTTATTCAAATCTCCACGACGACTACTACAATGAAGCACAAAAAGATTGTTTAATTTTTTTGTTATGAGAGTTTTCATGGCAACTAAGCATGAATATTACACATGGATTAAATTTTTCCTGATGAGCCGATAGAAAACTTCGACCTAATTAGATTGAGTGTAAAATCCCTTCTGTACATTCTATAGTAACAGAGATTTGCGAGTTTGAAATTTTATATAATGTTTTTGTAAAACGTGAAGCCTAAGGATGTATTACATTGTTTCAACAATCAAAGTGGATATTTCAAATCTCCACGACGACTACTACAATGAAGCACAAAAAGATTGTTTACTTTTTTTGTTATGAGAGTTTTCATGGCAACTAAGCATGAATATTACACATGGATTAATTTTTTCCTGATGAGCCGATAGAAAACTTCGACCTAATTAGATTGAGTGTAAAATCCCTTCTGTATATTCTATAGTAACAGAGATTTGCGAGTTTAAATTTTATATAATGTTTTTGTAAAACGTGAAGCCTAAGGATGTATTACATTGTTTCAACAATCAAAGTGGTTATTTCAATTCTGCACGACGACGACTACAATCATACACAAATAGATTGTTTGCTTTATTGTTATGAGAGTTTCCATGGTAACTAAGCATGAATATTACACATGGATTAATTTTTTTATGATAAGCCTATACAGAGTTTCGACCTGATTACGTGAGTGTAAAATCACTTCTGTATCTTCTATAGTAACATAGATATACGAGTTTCAAATTTTATATGAGGTTTTTTTCAAAACGTGAGTCCTTAGTATGCATTACATTGTTTCAACAATCAAACTGGTTATTTGAAATCTCCACGACGACGCCTACAATCCTGCACAAATAGATTGTTTACTTTATTGTTATGAGAGTTTCCATGGTAACTAAGCATGAATATTACACATGGATTAAATTTTTCCTGATGAGCCTATAGAGACCTTCGACCTGATTACATTGAGTGTAAAATCGCTTCTGTATCTGCTATAGTAACGGAGATATGCGATTTTGAAATTTTACATAATGTTTTTGTAAAACGTGAAGCCTAAGGATGTATAACATTGTTTCAACAATCAAAGTGGTTATTTCAAATTTCCACGACGACTACTACAATGAAGCACAAATATATTGCTTACTTTTTTGTTATGAGAGTTTCCATGGTAACTAAGCATGAATATTACACATGGATTAAATTTTTCCTGATGAGCCGATACAAAACTTCGACCTAATTAGATTGAGTGTAAAATCCCTTCTGTATATTCTATAGTAACAGAGATTTGCGAGTTTGAAATTTTATATAATGTTTTTGTAAAACGTGAAGCCTAAGGATGTATTACATTGTTTCAACAATCAAAGTGGTTATTTCAAATCTCCACGACGACTACTACAATGAAGCACAAAAAGATTGTTTACTTTTTTTGTTATGAGAGTTTTCATGGCAACTAAGCATGAATATTACACATGGATTAAATTTTTCCTGATGAGCCGATAGAAAACTTCGACCTAATTAGATTGAGTGTAAAATCCCTTCTGTATATTCTATAGTAACAGAGATTTGCGAGTTTGAAATTTTATATAATGTTTTTGTAAAACGTGAAGCCTAAGGATGTATTACATTGTTTCAACAATCAAAGTGGTTATTCAAATCTCCACGACGACTACTACAATGAAGCACAAAAAGATTGTTTAATTTTTTTGTTATGAGAGTTTTCATGGCAACTAAGCATGAATATTACACATGGATTAAATTTTTCCTGATGAGCCGATAGAAAACTTCGACCTAATTAGATTGAGTGTAAAATCCCTTCTGTACATTCTATAGTAACAGAGATTTGCGAGTTTGAAATTTTATATAATGTTTTTGTAAAACGTGAAGCCTAAGGATGTATTACATTGTTTCAACAATCAAAGTGGATATTTCAAATCTCCACGACGACTACTACAATGAAGCACAAAAAGATTGTTTACTTTTTTTGTTATGAGAGTTTTCATGGCAACTAAGCATGAATATTACACATGGATTAAATTTTTCCTGATGAGCCGATAGAAAACTTCGACCTAATTAGATTGAGTGTAAAATCCCTTCTGTATATTCTATAGTAACAGAGATTTGCGAGTTTGAAATTTTATATAATGTTTTTGTAAAACGTGAAGCCTAAGGATGTATTACATTGTTTCAACAATCAAAGTGGTTATTTCAAATCTCCACGACGACGCGTACAATCCTGCACAAATAGATTGTTTACTTTATTGTTATGAGAGTTTCCATGGTAACTAAGCACGAATATTACATATGAATTATTTTTTTTCGGATGAGCCTATAGAGAGCTTCGACCTGATTACACTGATGTAAAATCACTTCTGTATCTTATATAGTAACGGAGATATGCGAGTTTAAATTTTATATAATGTTTTTGTAAAACGTGAAGCCTAATGATGTATTACATTGTTTCAACAATCAAAGTGGTTATTTCAATTCTGCACGACGACGACTACAATCATACACAAATAGATTGTTTGATTTATTGTTATGAGAGTTTCCATGGTAACTAAGCATGAATATTACACATGGATTAATTTTTTTATGATGAGCCTATACAGAGTTTCGACCTGATTACGTGAGTGTAAAATCACTTCTGTATCTTCTATAGTAACATAGATATACGAGTTTCAAATTTTATAAGAGGTTTTTTTCAAAACGTGAGTCCTTAGTATGCATTACATTGTTTCAACAATCAAACTGGTTATTTGAAATCTCCACGACGACGCCTACAATCCTGCACAAATAGATTGTTTACTTTATTGTTATGAGAGTTTCCATGGTAACTAAGCATGAATATTACACATGGATTAAATTTTTCCTGATGAGCCTATAGAGACCTTCGACCTGATTACATTGAGTGTAAAATCGCTTCTGTATCTGCTATAGTAACGGAGATATGCGATTTTGAAATTTTACATAATGTTTTTGTAAAACGTGAAGCCTAAGGATGTATAACATTGTTTCAACAATCAAAGTGGTTATTTCAAATCTCCACGACGACTACTACAATGAAGCACAAATATATTGCTTACTTTTTTGTTATGAGAGTTTCCATGGTAACTAAGCATGAATATTACACATGGATTAAATTTTTCCTGATGAGCCTATAGAGAGCTTCGACCTGATTACATTGAGTGTAAAATCCCTTCTGAATCTGCTATAGTAACGGAGATATGCGATTTTGAAATTTTATATAATGTTTTTGTAAAACGTGAAGCCTAAGGATGTATAACATTGTTTCAACAATCAAAGTGGTTATTTCAAATCTCCACGACGACTACTACAATGAAGCACAAATATATTGCTTACTTTTTTGTTATGAGAGTTTCCATGGTAACTAAGCATGAATATTACACATGGATTAATTTTTTCCTGATGAGCCTATAGAGAACTTCGACCTAATTAGATTGAGTGTAAAATCACTTCTGTATATTCTATAGAAACAGAGATTTGCGAGTTTGAAATTTTATATAATGTTTTGGTAAAACGTGAAGCCTAAGGATGTATTACACTGATTCAACAATCAAAGTGGTTATTTCAAATCTCCAATTCGACTACTACAATCAAGCACAAATATATTGCTTACTTTTTTGTTATGAGAGTTTTCATGGCAACTAAGCATGAATATTACACATGGATTAAATTTTTCCTGATGAGCCGATAGAAAACTTCGACCTAATTAGATTGAGTGTAAAATCCCTTCTGTATATTCTATAGTAACAGAGATTTGCGAGTTTGAAATTTTATATAATGTTTTTGTAAAACGTGAAGCCTAAGGATGTATTACATTGTTTCAACAATCAAAGTGGTTATTTCAAATCTCCACGACGACTACTACAATGAAGCTCAAAAAGATTGTTTACTTTTTTTGTTATGAGAGTTTTCATGGCAACTAAGCAGGAATATTACACATGGATTAAATTTTTCCTGATGAGCCGATAGAAAACTTCGACCTAATTAGATTGAGTGTAAAATCCCTTCTGTATATTCTATAGTAACAGAGATTTGCGAGTTTGAAATTTTATATAATGTTTTTGTAAAACGTGAAGCCTAAGGATATATTACATTGTTTCAACAATCAAAGTGGTTATTCAAATCTCCACGACGACTACTACAATGAAGCACAAAAAGATTGTTTAATTTTTTTGTTATGAGAGTTTTCATGGCAACTAAGCTTGAATATTACACATGGATTAAATTTTTCCTGATGAGCCGATAGAAAACTTCGACCTAATTAGATTGAGTGTAAAATCCCTTCTGTACATTCTATAGTAACAGAGATTTGCGAGTTTGAAATTTTATATAATGTTTTTGTAAAACGTGAAGCCTAAGGATGTATTACATTGTTTCAACAATCAAAGTGGATATTTCAAATCTCCACGACGACTACTACAATGAAGCACAAAAAGATTGTTTACTTTTTTTGTTATGAGAGTTTTCATGGCAACTAAGCATGAATATTACACATGGATTAATTTTTTCCTGATGAGCCGATAGAAAACTTCGACCTAATTAGATTGAGTGTAAAATCCCTTCTGTATATTCTATAGTAACAGAGATTTGCGAGTTTAAATTTTATATAATGTTTTTGTAAAACGTGAAGCCTAAGGATGTATTACATTGTTTCAACAATCAAAGTGGTTATTTCAATTCTGCACGACGACGACTACAATCATACACAAATAGATTGTTTGCTTTATTGTTATGAGAGTTTCCATGGTAACTAAGCATGAATATTACACATGGATTAATTTTTTTATGATAAGCCTATACAGAGTTTCGACCTGATTACGTGAGTGTAAAATCACTTCTGTATCTTCTATAGTAACATAGATATACGAGTTTCAAATTTTATATGAGGTTTTTTTCAAAACGTGAGTCCTTAGTATGCATTACATTGTTTCAACAATCAAACTGGTTATTTGAAATCTCCACGACGACGCCTACAATCCTGCACAAATAGATTGTTTACTTTATTGTTATGAGAGTTTCCATGGTAACTAAGCATGAATATTACACATGGATTAAATTTTTCCTGATGAGCCTATAGAGACCTTCGACCTGATTACATTGAGTGTAAAATCGCTTCTGTATCTGCTATAGTAACGGAGATATGCGATTTTGAAATTTTACATAATGTTTTTGTAAAACGTGAAGCCTAAGGATGTATAACATTGTTTCAACAATCAAAGTGGTTATTTCAAATCTCCACGACGACTACTACAATGAAGCACAAATATATTGCTTACTTTTTTGTTATGAGAGTTTCCATGGTAACTAAGCATGAATATTACACATGGATTAAATTTTTCCTGATGAGCCGATAGAAAACTTCGACCTAATTAGATTGAGTGTAAAATCCCTTCTGTATATTCTATAGTAACAGAGATTTGCGAGTTTGAAATTTTATATAATGTTTTTGTAAAACGTGAAGCCTAAGGATGTATTACATTGTTTCAACAATCAAAGTGGTTATTTCAAATCTCCACGACGACTACTACAATGAAGCACAAAAAGATTGTTTACTTTTTTTGTTATGAGAGTTTTCATGGCAACTAAGCATGAATATTACACATGGATTAAATTTTTCCTGATGAGCCGATAGAAAACTTCGACCTAATTAGATTGAGTGTAAAATCCCTTCTGTATATTCTATAGTAACAGAGATTTGCGAGTTTGAAATTTTATATAATGTTTTTGTAAAACGTGAAGCCTAAGGATGTATTACATTGTTTCAACAATCAAAGTGGTTATTCAAATCTCCACGACGACTACTACAATGAAGCACAAAAAGATTGTTTAATTTTTTTGTTATGAGAGTTTTCATGGCAACTAAGCATGAATATTACACATGGATTAAATTTTTCCTGATGAGCCGATAGAAAACTTCGACCTAATTAGATTGAGTGTAAAATCCCTTCTGTACATTCTATAGTAACAGAGATTTGCGAGTTTGAAATTTTATATAATGTTTTTGTAAAACGTGAAGCCTAAGGATGTATTACATTGTTTCAACAATCAAAGTGGATATTTCAAATCTCCACGACGACTACTACAATGAAGCACAAAAAGATTGTTTACTTTTTTTGTTATGAGAGTTTTCATGGCAACTAAGCATGAATATTACACATGGATTAAATTTTTCCTGATGAGCCGATAGAAAACTTCGACCTAATTAGATTGAGTGTAAAATCCCTTCTGTATATTCTATAGTAACAGAGATTTGCGAGTTTGAAATTTTATATAATGTTTTTGTAAAACGTGAAGCCTAAGGATGTATTACATTGTTTCAACAATCAAAGTGGTTATTTCAAATCTCCACGACGACGCGTACAATCCTGCACAAATAGATTGTTTACTTTATTGTTATGAGAGTTTCCATGGTAACTAAGCACGAATATTACATATGAATTATTTTTTTTCGGATGAGCCTATAGAGAGCTTCGACCTGATTACACTGATGTAAAATCACTTCTGTATCTTATATAGTAACGGAGATATGCGAGTTTAAATTTTATATAATGTTTTTGTAAAACGTGAAGCCTAATGATGTATTACATTGTTTCAACAATCAAAGTGGTTATTTCAATTCTGCACGACGACGACTACAATCATACACAAATAGATTGTTTGATTTATTGTTATGAGAGTTTCCATGGTAACTAAGCATGAATATTACACATGGATTAATTTTTTTATGATGAGCCTATACAGAGTTTCGACCTGATTACGTGAGTGTAAAATCACTTCTGTATCTTCTATAGTAACATAGATATACGAGTTTCAAATTTTATAAGAGGTTTTTTTCAAAACGTGAGTCCTTAGTATGCATTACATTGTTTCAACAATCAAACTGGTTATTTGAAATCTCCACGACGACGCCTACAATCCTGCACAAATAGATTGTTTACTTTATTGTTATGAGAGTTTCCATGGTAACTAAGCATGAATATTACACATGGATTAAATTTTTCCTGATGAGCCTATAGAGACCTTCGACCTGATTACATTGAGTGTAAAATCGCTTCTGTATCTGCTATAGTAACGGAGATATGCGATTTTGAAATTTTACATAATGTTTTTGTAAAACGTGAAGCCTAAGGATGTATAACATTGTTTCAACAATCAAAGTGGTTATTTCAAATCTCCACGACGACTACTACAATGAAGCACAAATATATTGCTTACTTTTTTGTTATGAGAGTTTCCATGGTAACTAAGCATGAATATTACACATGGATTAAATTTTTCCTGATGAGCCTATAGAGAGCTTCGACCTGATTACATTGAGTGTAAAATCCCTTCTGAATCTGCTATAGTAACGGAGATATGCGATTTTGAAATTTTATATAATGTTTTTGTAAAACGTGAAGCCTAAGGATGTATAACATTGTTTCAACAATCAAAGTGGTTATTTCAAATCTCCACGACGACTACTACAATGAAGCACAAATATATTGCTTACTTTTTTGTTATGAGAGTTTCCATGGTAACTAAGCATGAATATTACACATGGATTAATTTTTTCCTGATGAGCCTATAGAGAACTTCGACCTAATTAGATTGAGTGTAAAATCACTTCTGTATATTCTATAGAAACAGAGATTTGCGAGTTTGAAATTTTATATAATGTTTTGGTAAAACGTGAAGCCTAAGGATGTATTACACTGATTCAACAATCAAAGTGGTTATTTCAAATCTCCAATTCGACTACTACAATCAAGCACAAATATATTGCTTACTTTTTTGTTATGAGAGTTTTCATGGCAACTAAGCATGAATATTACACATGGATTAAATTTTTCCTGATGAGCCGATAGAAAACTTCGACCTAATTAGATTGAGTGTAAAATCCCTTCTGTATATTCTATAGTAACAGAGATTTGCGAGTTTGAAATTTTATATAATGTTTTTGTAAAACGTGAAGCCTAAGGATGTATTACATTGTTTCAACAATCAAAGTGGTTATTTCAAATCTCCACGACGACTACTACAATGAAGCTCAAAAAGATTGTTTACTTTTTTTGTTATGAGAGTTTTCATGGCAACTAAGCAGGAATATTACACATGGATTAAATTTTTCCTGATGAGCCGATAGAAAACTTCGACCTAATTAGATTGAGTGTAAAATCCCTTCTGTATATTCTATAGTAACAGAGATTTGCGAGTTTGAAATTTTATATAATGTTTTTGTAAAACGTGA
This sequence comes from Lepisma saccharinum, assembly GCF_977018435.1. Taxonomy (NCBI): domain Eukaryota; kingdom Metazoa; phylum Arthropoda; class Insecta; order Zygentoma; family Lepismatidae; genus Lepisma; species Lepisma saccharinum. Next base: position 5,165,189 of record NW_028142899.1, on the reverse strand, counting down.
AGCCTAAGGATGTATTACATTGTTTCAACAATCAAAGTGGTTATTCAAATCTCCACGACGACTACTACAATGAAGCACAAAAAGATTGTTTAATTTTTTTGTTATGAGAGTTTTCATGGCAACTAAGCATGAATATTACACATGGATTAAATTTTTCCTGATGAGCCGATAGAAAACTTCGACCTAATTAGATTGAGTGTAAAATCCCTTCTGTATATTCTATAGTAACAGAGATTTGCGAGTTTGAAATTTTATATAATGTTTTTGTAAAACGTGAAGCCTAAGGATGTATTACATTGTTTCAACAATCAAAGTGGATATTTCAAATCTCCACGACGACTACTACAATGAAGCACAAAAAGATTGTTTACTTTTTTTGTTATGAGAGTTTTCATGGCAACTAAGCATGAATATTACACATGGATTAATTTTTTCCTGATGAGCCGATAGAAAACTTCGACCTAATTAGATTGAGTGTAAAATCCCTTCTGTATATTCTATAGTAACAGAGATTTGCGAGTTTAAATTTTATATAATGTTTTTGTAAAACGTGAAGCCTAAGGATGTATTACATTGTTTCAACAATCAAAGTGGTTATTTCAATTCTGCACGACGACGACTACAATCATACACAAATAGATTGTTTGATTTATTGTTATGAGAGTTTCCATGGTAACTAAGCATGAATATTACACATGGATTAATTTTTTTATGATGAGCCTATACAGAGTTTCGACCTGATTACGTGAGTGTAAAATCACTTCTGTATCTTCTATAGTAACGGAGATATGCGATTTTGAAATTTTACATAATGTTTTTGTAAAACGTGAAGCCTAAGGATGTATAACATTGTTTCAACAATCAAAGTGGTTATTTCAAATCTCCACGACGACTACTACAATGAAGCACAAATATATTGCTTACTTTTTTGTTATGAGAGTTTCCATGGTAACTAAGCATGAATATTACACATGGATTAAATTTTTCCTGATGAGCCTATAGAGAGCTTCGACCTGATTACATTGAGTGTAAAATCACTTCTGAATCTGCTATAGTAACGGAGATATGCGATTTTGAAATTTTATATAATGTTTTTGTAAAACGTGAAGCCTAAGGATGTATAACATTGTTTCAACAATCAAAGTGGTTATTTCAAATCTCCACGACGACTACTACAATGAAGCACAAATATATTGCTTACTTTTTTGTTATGAGAGTTTCCATGGTAACTAAGCATGAATATTACACATGGATTAATTTTTTCCTGATGAGCCTATAGAGAACTTCGACCTAATTAGATTGAGTGTAAAATCACTTCTGTATATTCTATAGAAACAGAGATTTGCGAGTTTGAAATTTTATATAATGTTTTGGTAAAACGTGAAGCCTAAGGATGTATTACACTGATTCAACAATCAAAGTGGTTATTTCAAATCTCCAATTCGACTACTACAATCAAGCACAAATATATTGCTTACTTTTTTGTTATGAGAGTTTTCATGGCAACTAAGCATGAATATTACACATGGATTAAATTTTTCCTGATGAGCCGATAGAAAACTTCGACCTAATTAGATTGAGTGTAAAATCCCTTCTGTATATTCTATAGTAACAGAGATTTGCGAGTTTGAAATTTTATATAATGTTTTTGTAAAACGTGAAGCCTAAGGATGTATTACATTGTTTCAACAATCAAAGTGGTTATTTCAAATCTCCACGACGACTACTACAATGAAGCTCAAAAAGATTGTTTACTTTTTTTGTTATGAGAGTTTTCATGGCAACTAAGCAGGAATATTACACATGGATTAAATTTTTCCTGATGAGCCGATAGAAAACTTCGACCTAATTAGATTGAGTGTAAAATCCCTTCTGTATATTCTATAGTAACAGAGATTTGCGAGTTTGAAATTTTATATAATGTTTTTGTAAAACGTGAAGCCTAAGGATGTATTACATTGTTTCAACAATCAAAGTGGTTATTCAAATCTCCACGACGACTACTACAATGAAGCACAAAAAGATTGTTTAATTTTTTTGTTATGAGAGTTTTCATGGCAACTAAGCATGAATATTACACATGGATTAAATTTTTCCTGATGAGCCGATAGAAAACTTCGACCTAATTAGATTGAGTGTAAAATCCCTTCTGTACATTCTATAGTAACAGAGATTTGCGAGTTTGAAATTTTATATAATGTTTTTGTAAAACGTGAAGCCTAAGGATGTATTACATTGTTTCAACAATCAAAGTGGATATTTCAAATCTCCACGACGACTACTACAATGAAGCACAAAAAGATTGTTTACTTTTTTTGTTATGAGAGTTTTCATGGCAACTAAGCATGAATATTACACATGGATTAATTTTTTCCTGATGAGCCGATAGAAAACTTCGACCTAATTAGATTGAGTGTAAAATCCCTTCTGTATATTCTATAGTAACAGAGATTTGCGAGTTTAAATTTTATATAATGTTTTTGTAAAACGTGAAGCCTAAGGATGTATTACATTGTTTCAACAATCAAAGTGGTTATTTCAATTCTGCACGACGACGACTACAATCATACACAAATAGATTGTTTGCTTTATTGTTATGAGAGTTTCCATGGTAACTAAGCATGAATATTACACATGGATTAATTTTTTTATGATAAGCCTATACAGAGTTTCGACCTGATTACGTGAGTGTAAAATCACTTCTGTATCTTCTATAGTAACATAGATATACGAGTTTCAAATTTTATATGAGGTTTTTTTCAAAACGTGAGTCCTTAGTATGCATTACATTGTTTCAACAATCAAACTGGTTATTTGAAATCTCCACGACGACGCCTACAATCCTGCACAAATAGATTGTTTACTTTATTGTTATGAGAGTTTCCATGGTAACTAAGCATGAATATTACACATGGATTAAATTTTTCCTGATGAGCCTATAGAGACCTTCGACCTGATTACATTGAGTGTAAAATCGCTTCTGTATCTGCTATAGTAACGGAGATATGCGATTTTGAAATTTTACATAATGTTTTTGTAAAACGTGAAGCCTAAGGATGTATAACATTGTTTCAACAATCAAAGTGGTTATTTCAAATCTCCACGACGACTACTACAATGAAGCACAAATATATTGCTTACTTTTTTGTTATGAGAGTTTCCATGGTAACTAAGCATGAATATTACACATGGATTAAATTTTTCCTGATGAGCCGATAGAAAACTTCGACCTAATTAGATTGAGTGTAAAATCCCTTCTGTATATTCTATAGTAACAGAGATTTGCGAGTTTGAAATTTTATATAATGTTTTTGTAAAACGTGAAGCCTAAGGATGTATTACATTGTTTCAACAATCAAAGTGGTTATTTCAAATCTCCACGACGACTACTACAATGAAGCACAAAAAGATTGTTTACTTTTTTTGTTATGAGAGTTTTCATGGCAACTAAGCATGAATATTACACATGGATTAAATTTTTCCTGATGAGCCGATAGAAAACTTCGACCTAATTAGATTGAGTGTAAAATCCCTTCTGTATATTCTATAGTAACAGAGATTTGCGAGTTTGAAATTTTATATAATGTTTTTGTAAAACGTGAAGCCTAAGGATGTATTACATTGTTTCAACAATCAAAGTGGTTATTCAAATCTCCACGACGACTACTACAATGAAGCACAAAAAGATTGTTTAATTTTTTTGTTATGAGAGTTTTCATGGCAACTAAGCATGAATATTACACATGGATTAAATTTTTCCTGATGAGCCGATAGAAAACTTCGACCTAATTAGATTGAGTGTAAAATCCCTTCTGTACATTCTATAGTAACAGAGATTTGCGAGTTTGAAATTTTATATAATGTTTTTGTAAAACGTGAAGCCTAAGGATGTATTACATTGTTTCAACAATCAAAGTGGATATTTCAAATCTCCACGACGACTACTACAATGAAGCACAAAAAGATTGTTTACTTTTTTTGTTATGAGAGTTTTCATGGCAACTAAGCATGAATATTACACATGGATTAAATTTTTCCTGATGAGCCGATAGAAAACTTCGACCTAATTAGATTGAGTGTAAAATCCCTTCTGTATATTCTATAGTAACAGAGATTTGCGAGTTTGAAATTTTATATAATGTTTTTGTAAAACGTGAAGCCTAAGGATGTATTACATTGTTTCAACAATCAAAGTGGTTATTTCAAATCTCCACGACGACGCGTACAATCCTGCACAAATAGATTGTTTACTTTATTGTTATGAGAGTTTCCATGGTAACTAAGCACGAATATTACATATGAATTATTTTTTTTCGGATGAGCCTATAGAGAGCTTCGACCTGATTACACTGATGTAAAATCACTTCTGTATCTTATATAGTAACGGAGATATGCGAGTTTAAATTTTATATAATGTTTTTGTAAAACGTGAAGCCTAATGATGTATTACATTGTTTCAACAATCAAAGTGGTTATTTCAATTCTGCACGACGACGACTACAATCATACACAAATAGATTGTTTGATTTATTGTTATGAGAGTTTCCATGGTAACTAAGCATGAATATTACACATGGATTAATTTTTTTATGATGAGCCTATACAGAGTTTCGACCTGATTACGTGAGTGTAAAATCACTTCTGTATCTTCTATAGTAACATAGATATACGAGTTTCAAATTTTATAAGAGGTTTTTTTCAAAACGTGAGTCCTTAGTATGCATTACATTGTTTCAACAATCAAACTGGTTATTTGAAATCTCCACGACGACGCCTACAATCCTGCACAAATAGATTGTTTACTTTATTGTTATGAGAGTTTCCATGGTAACTAAGCATGAATATTACACATGGATTAAATTTTTCCTGATGAGCCTATAGAGACCTTCGACCTGATTACATTGAGTGTAAAATCGCTTCTGTATCTGCTATAGTAACGGAGATATGCGATTTTGAAATTTTACATAATGTTTTTGTAAAACGTGAAGCCTAAGGATGTATAACATTGTTTCAACAATCAAAGTGGTTATTTCAAATCTCCACGACGACTACTACAATGAAGCACAAATATATTGCTTACTTTTTTGTTATGAGAGTTTCCATGGTAACTAAGCATGAATATTACACATGGATTAAATTTTTCCTGATGAGCCTATAGAGAGCTTCGACCTGATTACATTGAGTGTAAAATCCCTTCTGAATCTGCTATAGTAACGGAGATATGCGATTTTGAAATTTTATATAATGTTTTTGTAAAACGTGAAGCCTAAGGATGTATAACATTGTTTCAACAATCAAAGTGGTTATTTCAAATCTCCACGACGACTACTACAATGAAGCACAAATATATTGCTTACTTTTTTGTTATGAGAGTTTCCATGGTAACTAAGCATGAATATTACACATGGATTAATTTTTTCCTGATGAGCCTATAGAGAACTTCGACCTAATTAGATTGAGTGTAAAATCACTTCTGTATATTCTATAGAAACAGAGATTTGCGAGTTTGAAATTTTATATAATGTTTTGGTAAAACGTGAAGCCTAAGGATGTATTACACTGATTCAACAATCAAAGTGGTTATTTCAAATCTCCAATTCGACTACTACAATCAAGCACAAATATATTGCTTACTTTTTTGTTATGAGAGTTTTCATGGCAACTAAGCATGAATATTACACATGGATTAAATTTTTCCTGATGAGCCGATAGAAAACTTCGACCTAATTAGATTGAGTGTAAAATCCCTTCTGTATATTCTATAGTAACAGAGATTTGCGAGTTTGAAATTTTATATAATGTTTTTGTAAAACGTGAAGCCTAAGGATGTATTACATTGTTTCAACAATCAAAGTGGTTATTTCAAATCTCCACGACGACTACTACAATGAAGCTCAAAAAGATTGTTTACTTTTTTTGTTATGAGAGTTTTCATGGCAACTAAGCAGGAATATTACACATGGATTAAATTTTTCCTGATGAGCCGATAGAAAACTTCGACCTAATTAGATTGAGTGTAAAATCCCTTCTGTATATTCTATAGTAACAGAGATTTGCGAGTTTGAAATTTTATATAATGTTTTTGTAAAACGTGAAGCCTAAGGATGTATTACATTGTTTCAACAATCAAAGTGGTTATTCAAATCTCCACGACGACTACTACAATGAAGCACAAAAAGATTGTTTAATTTTTTTGTTATGAGAGTTTTCATGGCAACTAAGCATGAATATTACACATGGATTAAATTTTTCCTGATGAGCCGATAGAAAACTTCGACCTAATTAGATTGAGTGTAAAATCCCTTCTGTACATTCTATAGTAACAGAGATTTGCGAGTTTGAAATTTTATATAATGTTTTTGTAAAACGTGAAGCCTAAGGATGTATTACATTGTTTCAACAATCAAAGTGGATATTTCAAATCTCCACGACGACTACTACAATGAAGCACAAAAAGATTGTTTACTTTTTTTGTTATGAGAGTTTTCATGGCAACTAAGCATGAATATTACACATGGATTAATTTTTTCCTGATGAGCCGATAGAAAACTTCGACCTAATTAGATTGAGTGTAAAATCCCTTCTGTATATTCTATAGTAACAGAGATTTGCGAGTTTAAATTTTATATAATGTTTTTGTAAAACGTGAAGCCTAAGGATGTATTACATTGTTTCAACAATCAAAGTGGTTATTTCAATTCTGCACGACGACGACTACAATCATACACAAATAGATTGTTTGCTTTATTGTTATGAGAGTTTCCATGGTAACTAAGCATGAATATTACACATGGATTAATTTTTTTATGATAAGCCTATACAGAGTTTCGACCTGATTACGTGAGTGTAAAATCACTTCTGTATCTTCTATAGTAACATAGATATACGAGTTTCAAATTTTATATGAGGTTTTTTTCAAAACGTGAGTCCTTAGTATGCATTACATTGTTTCAACAATCAAACTGGTTATTTGAAATCTCCACGACGACGCCTACAATCCTGCACAAATAGATTGTTTACTTTATTGTTATGAGAGTTTCCATGGTAACTAAGCATGAATATTACACATGGATTAAATTTTTCCTGATGAGCCTATAGAGACCTTCGACCTGATTACATTGAGTGTAAAATCGCTTCTGTATCTGCTATAGTAACGGAGATATGCGATTTTGAAATTTTACATAATGTTTTTGTAAAACGTGAAGCCTAAGGATGTATAACATTGTTTCAACAATCAAAGTGGTTATTTCAAATCTCCACGACGACTACTACAATGAAGCACAAATATATTGCTTACTTTTTTGTTATGAGAGTTTCCATGGTAACTAAGCATGAATATTACACATGGATTAAATTTTTCCTGATGAGCCGATAGAAAACTTCGACCTAATTAGATTGAGTGTAAAATCCCTTCTGTATATTCTATAGTAACAGAGATTTGCGAGTTTGAAATTTTATATAATGTTTTTGTAAAACGTGAAGCCTAAGGATGTATTACATTGTTTCAACAATCAAAGTGGTTATTTCAAATCTCCACGACGACTACTACAATGAAGCACAAAAAGATTGTTTACTTTTTTTGTTATGAGAGTTTTCATGGCAACTAAGCATGAATATTACACATGGATTAAATTTTTCCTGATGAGCCGATAGAAAACTTCGACCTAATTAGATTGAGTGTAAAATCCCTTCTGTATATTCTATAGTAACAGAGATTTGCGAGTTTGAAATTTTATATAATGTTTTTGTAAAACGTGAAGCCTAAGGATGTATTACATTGTTTCAACAATCAAAGTGGTTATTCAAATCTCCACGACGACTACTACAATGAAGCACAAAAAGATTGTTTAATTTTTTTGTTATGAGAGTTTTCATGGCAACTAAGCATGAATATTACACATGGATTAAATTTTTCCTGATGAGCCGATAGAAAACTTCGACCTAATTAGATTGAGTGTAAAATCCCTTCTGTATATTCTATAGTAACAGAGATTTGCGAGTTTGAAATTTTATATAATGTTTTTGTAAAACGTGAAGCCTAAGGATGTATTACATTGTTTCAACAATCAAAGTGGTTATTTCAAATCTCCACGACGACGCGTACAATCCTGCACAAATAGATTGTTTACTTTATTGTTATGAGAGTTTCCATGGTAACTAAGCACGAATATTACATATGAATTATTTTTTTTCGGATGAGCCTATAGAGAGCTTCGACCTGATTACACTGATGTAAAATCACTTCTGTATCTTATATAGTAACGGAGATATGCGAGTTTAAATTTTATATAATGTTTTTGTAAAACGTGAAGCCTAATGATGTATTACATTGTTTCAACAATCAAAGTGGTTATTTCAATTCTGCACGACGACGACTACAATCATACACAAATAGATTGTTTGATTTATTGTTATGAGAGTTTCCATGGTAACTAAGCATGAATATTACACATGGATTAATTTTGTTATGATGAGCCTATACAGAGTTTCGACCTGATTACGTGAGTGTAAAATCACTTCTGTATCTTCTATAGTAACATAGATATACGAGTTTCAAATTTTATAAGAGGTTTTTTTCAAAACGTGAGTCCTTAGTATGCATTACATTGTTTCAACAATCAAACTGGTTATTTGAAATCTCCACGACGACGCCTACAATCCTGCACAAATAGATTGTTTACTTTATTGTTATGAGAGTTTCCATGGTAACTAAGCATGAATATTACACATGGATTAAATTTTTTCTGATGAGCCTATAGAGACCTTCGACCTGATTACATTGAGTGTAAAATCGCTTCTGTATCTGCTATAGTAACGGAGATATGCGATTTTGAAATTTTACATAATGTTTTTGTAAAACGTGAAGCCTAAGGATGTATAACATTGTTTCAACAATCAAAGTGGTTATTTCAAATCTCCACGACGACTACTACAATGAAGCACAAATATATTGCTTACTTTTTTGTTATGAGAGTTTCCATGGTAACTAAGCATGAATATTACACATGGATTAAATTTTTCCTGATGAGCCTATAGAGAGCTTCGACCTGATTACATTGAGTGTAAAATCCCTTCTGAATCTGCTATAGTAACGGAGATATGCGATTTTGAAATTTTATATAATGTTTTTGTAAAACGTGAAGCCTAAGGATGTATAACATTGTTTCAACAATCAAAGTGGTTATTTCAAATCTCCACGACGACTACTACAATGAAGCACAAATATATTGCTTACTTTTTTGTTATGAGAGTTTCCATGGTAACTAAGCATGAATATTACACATGGATTAATTTTTTCCTGATGAGCCTATAGAGAACTTCGACCTAATTAGATTGAGTGTAAAATCACTTCTGTATATTCTATAGAAACAGAGATTTGCGAGTTTGAAATTTTATATAATGTTTTGGTAAAACGTGAAGCCTAAGGATGTATTACACTGATTCAACAATCAAAGTGGTTATTTCAAATCTCCAATTCGACTACTACAATCAAGCACAAATATATTGCTTACTTTTTTGTTATGAGAGTTTTCATGGCAACTAAGCATGAATATTACACATGGATTAAATTTTTCCTGATGAGCCGATAGAAAACTTCGACCTAATTAGATTGAGTGTAAAATCCCTTCTGTATATTCTATAGTAACAGAGATTTGCGAGTTTGAAATTTTATATAATGTTTTTGTAAAACGTGAAGCATAAGGATGTATTACATTGTTTCAACAATCAAAGTGGTTATTTCAAATCTCCACGACGACTACTACAATGAAGCTCAAAAAGATTGTTTACTTTTTTTGTTATGAGAGTTTTCATGGCAACTAAGCAGGAATATTACACATGGATTAAATTTTTCCTGATGAGCCGATAGAAAACTTCGACCTAATTAGATTGAGTGTAAAATCCCTTCTGTATATTCTATAGTAACAGAGATTTGCGAGTTTGAAATTTTATATAATGTTTTTGTAAAACGTGAAGCCTAAGGATGTATTACATTGTTTCAACAATCAAAGTGGTTATTCAAATCTCCACGACGACTACTACAATGAAGCACAAAAAGATTGTTTAATTTTTTTGTTATGAGAGTTTTCATGGCAACTAAGCATGAATATTACACATGGATTAAATTTTTCCTGATGAGCCGATAGAAAACTTCGACCTAATTAGATTGAGTGTAAAATCCCTTCTGTATATTCTATAGTAACAGAGATTTGCGAGTTTGAAATTTTATATAATGTTTTTGTAAAACGTGAAGCCTAAGGATGTATTACATTGTTTCAACAATCAAAGTGGATATTTCAAATCTCCACGACGACTACTACAATGAAGCACAAAAAGATTGTTTACTTTTTTTGTTATGAGAGTTTTCATGGCAACTAAGCATGAATATTACACATGGATTAATTTTTTCCTGATGAGCCGATAGAAAACTTCGACCTAATTAGATTGAGTGTAAAATCCCTTCTGTATATTCTATAGTAACAGAGATTTGCGAGTTTAAATTTTATATAATGTTTTTGTAAAACGTGAAGCCTAAGGATGTATTACATTGTTTCAACAATCAAAGTGGTTATTTCAATTCTGCACGACGACGACTACAATCATACACAAATAGATTGTTTGCTTTATTGTTATGAGAGTTTCCATGGTAACTAAGCATGAATATTACACATGGATTAATTTTTTTATGATAAGCCTATACAGAGTTTCGACCTGATTACGTGAGTGTAAAATCACTTCTGTATCTTCTATAGTAACATAGATATACGAGTTTCAAATTTTATATGAGGTTTTTTTCAAAACGTGAGTCCTTAGTATGCATTACATTGTTTCAACAATCAAACTGGTTATTTGAAATCTCCACGACGACGCCTACAATCCTGCACAAATAGATTGTTTACTTTATTGTTATGAGAGTTTCCATGGTAACTAAGCATGAATATTACACATGGATTAAATTTTTCCTGATGAGCCTATAGAGACCTTCGACCTGATTACATTGAGTGTAAAATCGCTTCTGTATCTGCTATAGTAACGGAGATATGCGATTTTGAAATTTTACATAATGTTTTTGTAAAACGTGAAGCCTAAGGATGTATAACATTGTTTCAACAATCAAAGTGGTTATTTCAAATCTCCACGACGACTACTACAATGAAGCACAAATATATTGCTTACTTTTTTGTTATGAGAGTTTCCATGGTAACTAAGCATGAATATTACACATGGATTAAATTTTTCCTGATGAGCCTATAGAGAGCTTCGACCTGATTACATTGAGTGTAAAATCACTTCTGAATCTGCTATAGTAACGGAGATATGCGATTTTGAAATTTTATATAATGTTTTTGTAAAACGTGAAGCCTAAGGATGTATAACATTGTTTCAACAATCAAAGTGGTTATTTCAAATCTCCACGACGACTACTACAATGAAGCACAAATATATTGCTTACTTTTTTGTTATGAAAGTTTCCATGGTAACTAAGCATGAATATTACACATGGATTAATTTTTTCCTGATGAGCCTATAGAGCACTTCGACCTAATTAGATTGAGTGTAAAATCACTTCTGTATATTCTATAGAAACAGAGATTTGCGAGTTTGAAATTTTATATAATGTTTTGGTAAAACGTGAAGCCTAAGGATGTATTACACTGATTCAACAATCAAAGTGGTTATTTCAAATCTCCAGTTCGACTACTACAATCAAGCACAAATATATTGCTTACTTTTTTGTTATGAGAGTTTTCATGGCAACTAAGCATGAATATTACACATGGATTAAATTTTTCCTGATGAGCCGATAGAAAACTTCGACCTAATTAGATTGAGTGTAAAATCCCTTCTGTATATTCTATAGTAACAGAGATTTGCGAGTTTGAAATTTTATATAATGTTTTTGTAAAACGTGAAGCCTAAGGATGTATTACATTGTTTCAACAATCAAAGTGGTTATTTCAAATCTCCACGACGACGACTACAATGAAGCTCAAAAAGATTGTTTACTTTTTTTGTTATGAGAGTTTTCATGGCAACTAAGCAGGAATATTACACATGGATTAAATTTTTCCTGATGAGCCGATAGAAAACTTCGACCTAATTAGATTGAGTGTAAAATCCCTTCTGTATATTCTATAGTAACAGAGATTTGCGAGTTTGAAATTTTATATAATGTTTTTGTAAAACGTGAAGCCTAAGGCTGTATTACATTGTTTCAACAATCAAAGTGGTTATTCAAATCTCCACGACGACTACTACAATGAAGCACAAAAAGATTGTTTAATTTTTTTGTTATGAGAGTTTTCATGGCAACTAAGCATGAATATTACACATGGATTAAATTTTTCCTGATGAGCCGATAGAAAACTTCGACCTAATTAGATTGAGTGTAAAATCCCTTCTGTACATTCTATAGTAACAGAGATTTGCGAGTTTGAAATTTTATATAATGTTTTTGTAAAACGTGAAGCCTAAGGATGTATTACATTGTTTCAACAATCAAAGTGGATATTTCAAATCTCCACGACGACTACTACAATGAAGCACAAAAAGATTGTTTACTTTTTTTGTTATGAGAGTTTTCATGGCAACTAAGCATGAATATTACACATGGATTAATTTTTTCCTGATGAGCCGATAGAAAACTTCGACCTAATTAGATTGAGTGTAAAATCCCTTCTGTATATTCTATAGTAACAGAGATTTGCGAGTTTCAAATTTTATATAATGTTTTTGTAAAACGTGAAGCCTAAGGATGTATTACATTGTTTCAACAATCAAAGTGGTTATTTCAAATCTCCACGACGACGCGTACAATCCTGCACAAATAGATTGTTTACTTTATTGTTATGAGAGTTTCCATGGTAACTAAGCACGAATATTACATATGAATTATTTTTTTTCGGATGAGCCTATAGAGAGCTTCGACCTGATTACATTGATGTAAAATCACTTCTGTATCTTATATAGTAACGGAGATATGCGAGTTTAAATTTTATATAATGTTTTGGTAAAACGTGAAGCCTAATGATGTATTACATTGTTTCAACAATCAAAATGGTTATTTCAATTCTGCACGACGACGACTACAATCATACACAAATAGATTGTTTGCTTTATTGTTATGAGAGTTTCCATGGTAACTAAGCATGAATATTACACATGGATTAATTTTTTTATGATGAGCCTATACAGAGTTTCGACCTGATTACGTGAGTGTAAAATCACTTCTGTATCTTCTATAGTAACATAGATATACGAGTTTCAAATTTTATATGAGGTTTTTTTCAAAACGTGAGTCCTTAGTATGCATTACATTGTTTCAACAATCAAACTGGTTATTTGAAATCTCCACGACGACGCCTACAATCCTGCACAAATAGATTGTTTACTTTATTGTTATGAGAGTTTCCATGGTAACTAAGCATGAATATTACACATGGATTAAATTTTTCCTGATGAGCCGATAGAAAACTTCGACCTAATTAGATTGAGTGTAAAATCCCTTCTGTATATTCTATAGTAACAGAGATTTGCGAGTTTGAAATTTTATATAATGTTTTTGTAAAACGTGAAGCCTAAGGATGTATTACATTGTTTCAACAATCAAAGTGGTTATTCAAATCTCCACGACGACTACTACAATGAAGCACAAAAAGATTGTTTAATTTTTTTGTTATGAGAGTTTTCATGGCAACTAAGCATGAATATTACACATGGATTAAATTTTTCCTGATGAGCCGATAGAAAACTTCGACCTAATTAGATTGAGTGTAAAATCCCTTCTGTATATTCTATAGTAACAGAGATTTGCGAGTTTGAAATTTTATATAATGTTTTTGTAAAACGTGAAGCCTAAGGATGTATTACATTGTTTCAACAATCAAAGTGGTTATTTCAAATCTCCACGACGACGCGTACAATCCTGCACAAATAGATTGTTTACTTTATTGTTATGAGAGTTTCCATGGTAACTAAGCACGAATATTACATATGAATTATTTTTTTTCGGATGAGCCTATAGAGAGCTTCGACCTGATTACATTGATGTAAAATCACTTCTGTATCTTATATAGTAACGGAGATATGCGAGTTTAAATTTTATATAATGTTTTTGTAAAACGTGAAGCCTAATGATGTATTACATTGTTTCAACAATCAAAGTGGTTATTTCAATTCTGCACGACGACGACTACAATCATACACAAATAGATTGTTTGCTTTATTGTTATGAGAGTTTCCATGGTAACTAAGCATGAATATTACACATGGATTAATTTTTTTATGATGAGCCTATACAGAGTTTCGACCTGATTACGTGAGTGTAAAATCACTTCTGTATCTTCTATAGTAACATAGATATACGAGTTTCAAATTTTATATGAGGTTTTTTTCAAAACGTGAGTCCTTAGTATGCATTACATTGTTTCAACAATCAAACTGGCTATTTGAAATCTCCACGACGACGCCTACAATCCTGCACAAATAGATTGTTTACTTTATTGTTATGAGAGTTTCCATGGTAACTAAGCATGAATATTACACATGGATTAAATTTTTCCTGATGAGCCTATAGAGACCTTCGACCTGATTACATTGAGTGTAAAATCGCTTCTGTATCTGCTATAGTAACGGAGATATGCGATTTTGAAATTTTACATAATGTTTTTGTAAAACGTGAAGCCTAAGGATGTATAACATTGTTTCAACAATCAAAGTGGTTATTTCAAATCTCCACGACGACTACTACAATGAAGCACAAATATATTGCTCACTTTTTTGTTATGAGAGTTTCCATGGTAACTAAGCATGAATATTACACATGGATTAAATTTTTCCTGATGAGCCTATAGAGAGCTTCGACCTGATTACATTGAGTGTAAAATCACTTCTGAATCTTCTATAGTAACGGAGATATACGAGTTTGAAATTTTTTATAATGTTTTTTCAAAACGTGAGGCCTTAGTATGCATTAAACTGTTTCAACAATCAAACTGGTTATTTCAAATCTCCACGACGACGCCTACAATAATGCACAAATAGATTGTTTACTTTATTGTTATGAGAGTTTCCATGGTAACTAAGCATGAATATTACACATGGATTAAATTTTTCCTGATGAGCCTATAGAGAACTTCGACCTAATTAGATTGAGTGTAAAATCACTTCTGTATAT
Organism: Lepisma saccharinum; assembly: GCF_977018435.1. Taxonomy (NCBI): domain Eukaryota; kingdom Metazoa; phylum Arthropoda; class Insecta; order Zygentoma; family Lepismatidae; genus Lepisma; species Lepisma saccharinum. The sequence goes on along the minus strand of NW_028142899.1, from coordinate 5,150,014 downwards.
TCTATAGAAACAGAGATTTGCGAGTTTGAAATTTTATTTAATGTTTTGGTAAAACGTGAAGCCTAAGGATGTATTACACTGATTCAACAATCAAAGTGGTTATTTCAAATCTCCAATTCGACTACTACAATCAAGCACAAATAGATTGTTTACTTTTTTGTTATGAGAGTTTTCATGGTAACTAAGCATGAATATTACACATGGATTAATTTTTTCCTGATGAGCCTATACAGAGCTTCGACCTGATTACGTGAGAGTAAAATCACTTCTGTATCTTCTATAGTAACATAGATATACGAGTTTGAAATTTTATATAAGGTTTTTTTCAAAACGTGAGTCCTTAGTATGCATTACATTGTTTCAACAATCAAACTGGTTATTTGAAATCTCCACGACGACGCCTACAATCCTGCACAAATAGATTTTTACTTTATTGTTATGAGAGTTTCCATGGTAACTAAGCATGAATATTACACATGGATTAAATTTTTCCTGATGAGCCTATAGACAGCTTCGACCTGATTACATTGAGTGTAAAATCACTTTTGTATCTTCTTTAGTAAAGGCGATATGCGAGTTTGAAATTTTATATAATGTTTTTGTAAAACGTGAAGCCTTAGTATGCATTACACTGTTTCAACAATCAAAATGGTTATTTCAAATCTTCACGACGACTACTACAATCAAGCACAAATATATTGTTTACTTTTTTGTTATGAGAGTTTTCATGGCAACTAAGCATGAATATTACACATGGAATAAATTTTTCCTGATGAGCCTATAGAGACCTTCGACCTGATTAGATTGAGTGTAAAATCCCTTCTGTATATTCTATATTAACGGAGATTTGCGAGTTTGAAATTTTATATAATGTTTTTCAAAACGTGAGGCCTTAGTATGCAATACACTGTTTCAACAATCAAACTGGTTATTTCAAATCTCCACGACGACGCCTACAATAATGCACAAATAGATTGTTTACTTTATTGTTATGAGAGTTTCCATGATAACTAAGCATGAATATTACACATGGATTATATTTTTTACTGATGAGCCAATAGAGAAATTCGACCTGATTACATTGAGTGTAAAATCGCTTCTGTATCTTCTATAGTAACGGAGATATGCGATTTTGAAATTTTATATAATGTTTTTGTAAAACGTGAAGCCTAAGGCTGTATTACATTGTTTCAACAATCAAAGTGGTTATTTCAAATCTCCACGACGACTACTACAATGAAGGACAAATATATTGTTTACTTTTTTGTTATGAGAGTTTCCATGGTAACTAAGCATGAATATTACACATGGATTAAATTTTTTACTGATGAGCCAATAGAGAATTTCGACCTGATTACATTGAGTGTAAAATCGCTTCTGTATCTGCTATAGTAACGGAGATATGCGATTTTGAAATTTTATATAATGTTTTTGTAAAACGTGAAGCCTAAGGATGTATAACATTGTTTCAACAATCAAAGTGGTTATTTCAAATCTCCACGACGACTACTACAATGAAGCACAAATATATTGCTTACTTTTTTGTTATGAGAGTTTCCATGGTAACTAAGCATGAATATTACACATGGATTAATTTTTTCCTGATGAGCCTATAGAGAACTTCGACCTAATTAGATTGAGTGTAAAATCACTTCTGTATATTCTATAGAAACAGAGATTTGCGAGTTTGAAATTTTATATAATGTTTTGGTAAAACGTGAAGCCTAAGGATGTATTACACTGATTCAACAATCAAAGTGGTTATTTCAAATCTCCAATTCGACTACTACAATCAAGCACAAATATATTGCTTACTTTTTTGTTATGAGAGTTTTCATGGCAACTAAGCATGAATATTACACATGGATTAAATTTTTCCTGATGAGCCGATAGAAAACTTCGACCTAATTAGATTGAGTGTAAAATCCCTTCTGTATATTCTATAGTAACAGAGATTTGCGAGTTTGAAATTTTATATAATGTTTTTGTAAAACGTGAAGCCTAAGGATGTATTACATTGTTTCAACAATCAAAGTGGTTATTTCAAATCTCCACGACGACTACTACAATGAAGCTCAAAAAGATTGTTTACTTTTTTTGTTATGAGAGTTTTCATGGCAACTAAGCAGGAATATTACACATGGATTAAATTTTTCCTGATGAGCCGATAGAAAACTTCGACCTAATTAGATTGAGTGTAAAATCCCATCTGTATATTCTATAGTAACAGAGATTTGCGAGTTTGAAATTTTATATAATGTTTTTGTAAAACGTGAAGCCTAAGGATGTATTACATTGTTTCAACAATCAAAGTGGTTATTCAAATCTCCACGACGACTACTACAATGAAGCACAAAAAGATTGTTTAATTTTTTTGTTATGAGAGTTTTCATGGCAACTAAGCATGAATATTACACATGGATTAAATTTTTCCTGATGAGCTGATAGAAAACTTCGACCTAATTAGATTGAGTGTAAAATCCCTTCTGTACATTCTATAGTAACAGAGATTTGCGAGTTTGAAATTTTATATAATGTTTTTGTAAAACGTGAAGCCTAAGGATGTATTACATTGTTTCAACAATCAAAGTGGATATTTCAAATCTCCACGACGACTACTACAATGAAGCACAAAAAGATTGTTTACTTTTTTTGTTATGAGAGTTTTCATGGCAACTAAGCATGAATATTACACATGGATTAATTTTTTCCTGATGAGCCGATAGAAAACTTCGACCTAATTAGATTGAGTGTAAAATCCCTTCTGTATATTCTAAAGTAACAGAGATTTGCGAGTTTGAAATTTTATATAATGTTCTTGTAAAACGTGAAGCCTAAGGATGTATTACATTGTTTCAACAATCAAAGTGGTTATTTCAAATCTCCACGACGACGCGTACAATCCTGCACAAATAGATTGTTTACTTTATTGTTATGAGAGTTTCCATGGTAACTAAGCACGAATATTACATATGAATTATTTTTTTTCGGATGAGCCTATAGAGAGCATCGACCTGATTACATTGATGTAAAATCACTTCTGTATCTTATATAGTAACGGAGATATGCGAGTTTAAATTTTATATAATGTTTTTGTAAAACGTGAAGCCTAATGATGTATTACATTGTTTCAACAATCAAAGTGGTTATTTCAATTCTGCACGACGACGACTACAATCATACACAAATAGATTGTTTGCTTTATTGTTATGAGAGTTTCCATGGTAACTAAGCATGAATATTACACATGGATTAATTTTTTTATGATAAGCCTATACAGAGTTTCGACCTGATTACGTGAGTGTAAAATCACTTCTGTATCTTCTATAGTAACATAGATATACGAGTTTCAAATTTTATATGAGGTTTTTTTCAAAACGTGAGTCCTTAGTATGCATTACATTGTTTCAACAATCAAACTGGTTATTTGAAATCTCCACGACGACGCCTACAATCCTGCACAAATAGATTGTTTACTTTATTGTTATGAGAGTTTCCATGGTAACTAAGCATGAATATTACACATGGATTAAATTTTTCCTGATGAGCCTATAGAGAGCTTCGACCTGATTACATTGAGTGTAAAATCACTTCTGAATCTTCTATAGTAACGGAGATATACGAGTTTGAAATTTTTTATAATGTTTTTTCAAAACGTGAGGCCTTAGTATGCATTAAACTGTTTCAACAATCAAACTGGTTATTTCAAATCTCCACGACGACGCCTACAATAATGCACAAATAGATTGTTTACTTTATTGTTATGAGAGTTTCCATGGTAACTAAGCATGAATATTACACATGGATTAAATTTTTCCTGATGAGCCTATAGAGAACTTCGACCTAATTAGATTGAGTGTAAAATCACTTCTGTATATTCTATAGAAACAGAGATTTGCGAGTTTGAAATTTTATTTAATGTTTTGGTAAAACGTGAAGCCTAAGGATGTATTACACTGATTCAACAATCAAAGTGGTTATTTCAAATCTCCAATTCGACTACTACAATCAAGCACAAATAGATTGTTTACTTTTTTGTTATGAGAGTTTTCATGGTAACTAAGCATGAATATTACACATGGATTAATTTTTTCCTGATGAGCCTATACAGAGCTTCGACCTGATTACGTGAGAGTAAAATCACTTCTGTATCTTCTATAGTAACATAGATATACGAGTTTGAAATTTTATATAAGGTTTTTTTCAAAACGTGAGTCCTTAGTATGCATTACATTGTTTCAACAATCAAACTGGTTATTTGAAATCTCCACGACGACGCCTACAATCCTGCACAAATAGATTGTTTACTTTATTGTTATGAGAGTTTCCATGGTAACTAAGCATGAATATTACACATGGATTAAATTTTTCCTGATGAGCCTATAGACAGCTTCGACCTGATTACATTGAGTGTAAAATCACTTTTGTATCTTCTTTAGTAAAGGCGATATGCGAGTTTGAAATTTTATATAATGTTTTTGTAAAACGTGAAGCCTTAGTATGCATTACACTGTTTCAACAATCAAAATGGTTATTTCAAATCTTCACGACGACTACTACAATCAAGCACAAATATATTGTTTACTTTTTTGTTATGAGAGTTTTCATGGCAACTAAGCATGAATATTACACATGGAATAAATTTTTCCTGATGAGCCTATAGAGACCTTCGACCTGATTAGATTGAGTGTAAAATCCCTTCTGTATATTCTATATTAACGGAGATTTGCGAGTTTGAAATTTTATATAATGTTTTTCAAAACGTGAGGCCTTAGTATGCAATACACTGTTTCAACAATCAAACTGGTTATTTCAAATCTCCACGACGACGCCTACAATAATGCACAAATAGATTGTTTACTTTATTGTTATGAGAGTTTCCATGATAACTAAGCATGAATATTACACATGGATTATATTTTTTACTGATGAGCCAATAGAGAAATTCGACCTGATTACATTGAGTGTAAAATCGCTTCTGTATCTTCTATAGTAACGGAGATATGCGATTTTGAAATTTTATATAATGTTTTTGTAAAACGTGAAGCCTAAGGCTGTATTACATTGTTTCAACAATCAAAGTGGTTATTTCAAATCTCCACGACGACTACTACAATGAAGGACAAATATATTGTTTACTTTTTTGTTATGAGAGTTTCCATGGTAACTAAGCATGAATATTACACATGGATTAAATTTTTTACTGATGAGCCAATAGAGAATTTCGACCTGATTACATTGAGTGTAAAATCGCTTCTGTATCTGCTATAGTAACGGAGATATGCGATTTTGAAATTTTATATAATGTTTTTGTAAAACGTGAAGCCTAAGGATGTATAACATTGTTTCAACAATCAAAGTGGTTATTTCAAATCTCCACGACGACTACTACAATGAAGCACAAATATATTGCTTACTTTTTTGTTATGAGAGTTTCCATGGTAACTAAGCATGAATATTACACATGGATTAATTTTTTCCTGATGAGCCTATAGAGAACTTCGACCTAATTAGATTGAGTGTAAAATCACTTCTGTATATTCTATAGAAACAGAGATTTGCGAGTTTGAAATTTTATATAATGTTTTGGTAAAACGTGAAGCCTAAGGATGTATTACACTGATTCAACAATCAAAGTGGTTATTTCAAATCTCCAATTCGACTACTACAATCAAGCACAAATATATTGCTTACTTTTTTGTTATGAGAGTTTTCATGGCAACTAAGCATGAATATTACACATGGATTAAATTTTTCCTGATGAGCCGATAGAAAACTTCGACCTAATTAGATTGAGTGTAAAATCCCTTCTGTATATTCTATAGTAACAGAGATTTGCGAGTTTGAAATTTTATATAATGTTTTTGTAAAACGTGAAGCCTAAGGATGTATTACATTGTTTCAACAATCAAAGTGGTTATTTCAAATCTCCACGACGACTACTACAATGAAGCTCAAAAAGATTGTTTACTTTTTTTGTTATGAGAGTTTTCATGGCAACTAAGCAGGAATATTACACATGGATTAAATTTTTCCTGATGAGCCGATAGAAAACTTCGACCTAATTAGATTGAGTGTAAAATCCCATCTGTATATTCTATAGTAACAGAGATTTGCGAGTTTGAAATTTTATATAATGTTTTTGTAAAACGTGAAGCCTAAGGATGTATTACATTGTTTCAACAATCAAAGTGGTTATTCAAATCTCCACGACGACTACTACAATGAAGCACAAAAAGATTGTTTAATTTTTTTGTTATGAGAGTTTTCATGGCAACTAAGCATGAATATTACACATGGATTAAATTTTTCCTGATGAGCTGATAGAAAACTTCGACCTAATTAGATTGAGTGTAAAATCCCTTCTGTACATTCTATAGTAACAGAGATTTGCGAGTTTGAAATTTTATATAATGTTTTTGTAAAACGTGAAGCCTAAGGATGTATTACATTGTTTCAACAATCAAAGTGGATATTTCAAATCTCCACGACGACTACTACAATGAAGCACAAAAAGATTGTTTACTTTTTTTGTTATGAGAGTTTTCATGGCAACTAAGCATGAATATTACACATGGATTAATTTTTTCCTGATGAGCCGATAGAAAACTTCGACCTAATTAGATTGAGTGTAAAATCCCTTCTGTATATTCTATAGTAACAGAGATTTGCGAGTTTGAAATTTTATATAATGTTCTTGTAAAACGTGAAGCCTAAGGATGTATTACATTGTTTCAACAATCAAAGTGGTTATTTCAAATCTCCACGACGACGCGTACAATCCTGCACAAATAGATTGTTTACTTTATTGTTATGAGAGTTTCCATGGTAACTAAGCACGAATATTACATATGAATTATTTTTTTTCGGATGAGCCTATAGAGAGCATCGACCTGATTACATTGATGTAAAATCACTTCTGTATCTTATATAGTAACGGAGATATGCGAGTTTAAATTTTATATAATGTTTTTGTAAAACGTGAAGCCTAATGATGTATTACATTGTTTCAACAATCAAAGTGGTTATTTCAATTCTGCACGACGACGACTACAATCATACACAAATAGATTGTTTGCTTTATTGTTATGAGAGTTTCCATGGTAACTAAGCATGAATATTACACATGGATTAATTTTTTTATGATAAGCCTATACAGAGTTTCGACCTGATTACGTGAGTGTAAAATCACTTCTGTATCTTCTATAGTAACATAGATATACGAGTTTCAAATTTTATATGAGGTTTTTTTCAAAACGTGAGTCCTTAGTATGCATTACATTGTTTCAACAATCAAACTGGTTATTTGAAATCTCCACGACGACGCCTACAATCCTGCACAAATAGATTGTTTACTTTATTGTTATGAGAGTTTCCATGGTAACTAAGCATGAATATTACACATGGATTAAATTTTTCCTGATGAGCCTATAGAGACCTTCGACCTGATTACATTGAGTGTAAAATCGCTTCTGTATCTGCTATAGTAACGGAGATATGCGATTTTGAAATTTTACATAATGTTTTTGTAAAACGTGAAGCCTAAGGATGTATAACATTGTTTCAACAATCAAAGTGGTTATTTCAAATCTCCACGACGACTACTACAATGAAGCACAAATATATTGCTTACTTTTTTGTTATGAGACTTTCCATGGTAACTAAGCATGAATATTACACATGGATTAAATTTTTCCTGATGAGCCTATAGAGAGCTTCGACCTGATTACATTGAGTGTAAAATGACTTCTGAATCTGCTATAGTAACGGAGATATGCGATTTTGAAATTTTATATAATGTTTTTGTAAAACGTGAAGCCTAAGGATGTATAACATTGTTTCAACAATCAAAGTGGTTATTTCAAATCTCCACGACGACTACTACTATGAAGCACAAATATATTGCTTACTTTTTTGTTATGAGAGTTTCCATGGTAACTAAGCATGAATATTACACATGGATTAATTTTTTCCTGATGAGCCTATAGAGAACTTCGACCTAATTAGATTGAGTGTAAAATCACTTCTGTATATTCTATAGAAACAGAGATTTGCGAGTTTGAAATTTTATATAATGTTTTGGTAAAACGTGAAGCCTAAGGATGTATTACACTGATTCAACAATCAAAGTGGTTATTTCAAATCTCCAATTCGACTACTACAATCAAACACAAATATATTGCTTACTTTTTTGTTATGAGAGTTTTCATGGCAACTAAGCATGAATATTACACATGGATTAAATTTTTCCTGATGAGCCGATAGAAAACTTCGACCTAATTAGATTGAGTGTAAAATCCCTTCTGTATATTCTATAGTAACAGAGATTTGCGAGTTTGAAATTTTATATAATGTTTTTGTAAAACGTGAAGACTAAGGATGTATTACATTGTTTCAACAATCAAAGTGGTTATTTCAAATCTCCACGACGACTACTACAATGAAGCACAAAAAGATTGTTTACTTTTTTTGTTATGAGAGTTTTCATGGCAACTAACATGAATATTACACATGGATTAAATTTTTCCTGATGAGCCGATAGAAAACTTCGACCTAATTAGATTGAGTGTAAAATCCCTTCTGTATATTCTATAGTAACAGAGATTTGCGAGTTTGAAATTTTATATAATGTTTTTGTAAAACGTGAAGCCTAAGGATGTATTACATTGTTTCAACAATCAAAGTGGTTATTCAAATCTCCACGACGACTACTACAATGAAGCACAAAAAGATTGTTTAATTTTTTTGTTATGAGAGTTTTCATGGCAACTAAGCATGAATATTACACATGGATTAAATTTTTCCTGATGAGCCGATAGAAAACTTCGACCTAATTAGATTGAGTGTAAAATCCCTTCTGTACATTCTATAGTAACAGAGATTTGCGAGTTTGAAATTTTATATAATGTTTTTGTAAAACGTGAAGCCTAAGGATGTATTACATTGTTTCAACAATCAAAGTGGATATTTCAAATCTCCACGACGACTACTACAATGAAGCACAAAAAGATTGTTTACTTTTTTTGTTATGAGAGTTTTCATGGCAACTAAGCATGAATATTACACATGGATTAAATTTTTCCTGATGAGCCGATAGAAAACTTCGACCTAATTAGATTGAGTGTAAAATCCCTTCTGTATATTCTATAGTAACAGAGATTTGCGAGTTTGAAATTTTATATAATGTTTTTGTAAAACGTGAAGCCTAAGGATGTATTACATTGTTTCAACAATCAAAGTGGTTATTTCAAATCTCCACGACGACGCGTACAATCCTGCACAAATAGATTGTTTACTTTATTGTTATGAGAGTTTCCATGGTAACTAAGCACGAATATTACATATGAATTTTTTTTTTTCGGATGAGCCTATAGAGAGCTTCGACCTGATTACATTGATGTAAAATCACTTCTGTATCTTATATAGTAACGGAGATATGCGAGTTTAAATTTTATATAATGTTTTTGTAAAACGTGAAGCCTAATGATGTATTACATTGTTTCAACAATCAAAGTGGTTATTTCAATTCTGCACGACGACGACTACAATCATACACAAATAGATTGTTTGATTTATTGTTATGAGAGTTTCCATGGTAACTAAGCATGAATATTACACATGGATTAATTTTTTTATGATGAGCCTATACAGAGTTTCGACCTGATTACGTGAGTGTAAAATCACTTCTGTATCTTCTATAGTAACATAGATATACGAGTTTCAAATTTTATAAGAGGTTTTTTTCAAAACGTGAGTCCTTAGTATGCATTACATTGTTTCAACAATCAAACTGGTTATTTGAAATCTCCACGACGACGCCTATAATAATGCACAAATAGATTGTTTACTTTATTGTTATGAGAGTTTCCATGGTAACTAAGCATGAATATTACACATGGATTAAATTTTTCCTGATGAGCCTATAGAGACCTTCGACCTGATTACATTGAGTGTAAAATCGCTTCTGTATCTGCTATAGTAACGGAGATATGCGATTTTGAAATTTTACATAATGTTTTTGTAAAACGTGAAGCCTAAGGATGTATAACATTGTTTCAACAATCAAAGTGGTTATTTCAAATCTCCACGACGACTACTACAATGAAGCACAAATATATTGCTTACTTTTTTGTTATGAGAGTTTCCATGGTAACTAAGCACGAATATTACACATGGATTAAATTTTTCCTGATGAGCCTATAGAGAGCTTCGACCTGATTACATTGAGTGTAAAATGACTTCTGAATCTGCTATAGTAACGGAGATATGCGATTTTGAAATTTTATATAATGTTTTTGTAAAACGTGAAGCCTAAGGATGTATAACATTGTTTCAACAATCAAAGTGGTTATTTCAAATCTCCACGACGACTACTACAATGAAGCACAAATATATTGCTTACTTTTTTGTTATGAGAGTTTCCATGGTAACTAAACATGAATATTACACATGGATTAATTTTTTCCTGATGAGCCTATAGAGAACTTCGACCTAATTAGATTGAGTGTAAAATCACTTCTGTATATTCTATAGAAACAGATATTTGCGAGTTTGAAATTTTATATAATGTTTTGGTAAAACGTGAAGCCTAAGGATGTATTACACTGATTCAACAATCAAAGTGGTTATTTCAAATCTCCAATTCGACTACTACAATCAAACACAAATATATTGCTTACTTTTTTGTTATGAGAGTTTTCATGGCAACTAAGCATGAATATTACACATGGATTAAATTTTTCCTGATGAGCCGATAGAAAACTTCGACCTAATTAGATTGAGTGTAAAATCCCTTCTGTATATTCTATAGTAACAGAGATTTGCGAGTTTGAAATTTTATATAATGTTTTTGTAAAACGTGAAGCCTAAGGATGTATTACATTGTTTCAACAATCAAAGTGGTTATTTCAAATCTCCACGACGACTACTACAATGAAGCACAAAAAGATTGTTTACTTTTTTTGTTATGAGAGTTTTCATGGCAACTAACATGAATATTACACATGGATTAAATTTTTCCTGATGAGCCGATAGAAAACTTCGACCTAATTAGATTGAGTGTAAAATCCCTTCTGTATATTCTATAGTAACAGAGATTTGCGAGTTTGAAATTTTATATAATGTTTTTGTAAAACGTGAAGCCTAAGGATGTATTACATTGTTTCAACAATCAAAGTGGTTATTCAAATCTCCACGACGACTACTACAATGAAGCACAAAAAGATTGTTTAATTTTTTTGTTATGAGAGTTTTCATGGCAACTAAGCATGAATATTACACATGGATTAAATTTTTCCTGATGAGCCGATAGAAAACTTCGACCTAATTAGATTGAGTGTAAAATCCCTTCTGTACATTCTATAGTAACAGAGATTTGCGAGTTTGAAATTTTATATAATGTTTTTGTAAAACGTGAAGCCTAAGGATGTATTACATTGTTTCAACAATCAAAGTGGATATTTCAAATCTCCACGACGACTACTACAATGAAGCACAAAAAGATTGTTTACTTTTTTTGTTATGAGAGTTTTCATGGCAACTAAGCATGAATATTACACATGGATAAAAATTTTTCCTGATGAGCCGATAGAAAACTTCGACCTAATTAGATTGAGTGTAAAATCCCTTCTGTATATTCTATAGTAACAGAGATTTGCGAGTTTGAAATTTTATATAATGTTTTTGTAAAACGTGAAGCCTAAGGATGTATTACATTGTTTCAACAATCAAAGTGGTTATTTCAAATCTCCACGGCGACTACTACAATGAAGCACAAAAAGATTGTTTACTTTTTTTGTTATGAGAGTTTTCATGGCAACTAAGCATGAATATTACACAGGGATTAAATTTTTCCTGATGAGCCGATAGAAAACTTCGACCTAATTAGATTGAGTGTAAAATCCCTTCTGTATATTCTATAGTAACAGAGATTTGCGAGTTTGAAATTTTATATAATGTTTTTGTAAAACGTGAAGCCTAAGGATGTGTTACACTGATTCAACAATCAAAGTGGTTATTTCAAATCTCCAATTCGACTACTACAATCAAGCACAAATAGATTGTTTACTTTTTTGTTATGAGAGTTTTCATGGCAACTAAGCATGAATATTACACATGGAATAAATTTTTCCTGATGAGCCTATAGAGACCTTCGACCTGATTAGATTGAGTGTAAAATCCATTCTGTATATTCTATAGTAACGGAGATTTGCGAGTTTGAAATTTTATATAATGTTTTTCAAAACGTGAGGCCTTAGTATGCAATACACTGTTTCAACAATCAAACTGGTTATTTCAAATCTCCACGACGACGCCTACAATAATGCACAAATAGATTGTTTACTTTATTGTTATGAGAGTTTCCATGATAACTAAGCATGAATATTACACATGGATTATATTTTTTACTGATGAGCCAATAGAGAACTTCGACCTGATTACATTGAGTGTAAAATCGCTTCTGTATCTTCTATAGTAACGGAGATATGCGATTTTGAAATTTTATATAATGTTTTTGTAAAACGTGAAGCCTAAGGATGTATTACATTGTTTCAACAATCAAAGTGGTTATTTCAAATCTCCAATTCGACTACTACAATCAAGCACAAATATATTGCTTACTTTTTTGTTATGAGAGTTTTCATGGCAACTAAGCATGAATATTACACATGGATTAAATTTTTCCTGATGAGCCGATAGAAAACTTCGACCTAATTAGATTGAGTGTAAAATCCCTTCTGTATATTCTATAGTAACAGAGATTTGCGAGTTTGAAATTTTATATAATGTTTTTGTAAAACGTGAAGCCTAATTATGTATTACATTGTTTCAACAATCAAAGTGGTTATTTCAAATCTCCACGACGACTACTACAATGAAGCACAAAAAGATTGTTTACTTTTTTTGTTATGAGAGTTTTCATGGCAACTAAGCATGAATATTACACATGGATTAAATTTTTCCTGATGAGCCGATAGAAAACTTCGACCTAATTAGATTGAGTGTAAAATCCCTTCTGTATATTCTATAGTAACAGAGATTTGCGAGTTTGAAATTTTATATAATGTTTTTGTAAAACGTGAAGCCTAAGGATGTATTACATTGTTTCAACAATCAAAGTGGTTATTCAAATCTCCACGACGACTACTACAATGAAGCACAAAAAGATTGTTTAATTTTTTTGTTATGAGAGTTTTCATGGCAACTAAGCATGAATATTACACATGGATTAAATTTTTCCTGATGAGCCGATAAAAAACTTCGACCTAATTAGATTGAGTGTAAAATCCCTTCTGTACATTCTATAGTAACAGAGATTTGCGAGTTTGAAATTTTATATAATGTTTTTGTAAAACGTGAAGCCTAAGGATGTATTACATTGTTTCAACAATCAAAGTGGATATTTCAAATCTCCACGACGACTACTACAATGAAGCACAAAAAGATTGTTTACTTTTTTTGTTATGAGAGTTTTCATGGCAACTAAGCATGAATATTACACATGGATTAAATTTTTCCTGATGAGCCGATAGAAAACTTCGACCTAATTAGATTGAGTGTAAAATCCCTTCTGTATATTCTATAGTAACAGAGATTTGCGAGTTTGAAATTTTATATAATGTTTTTGTAAAACGTGAAGCCTAAGGATGTATTACATTGTTTCAACAATCAAAGTGGTTATTTCAAATCTCCACGACGACGCGTACAATCCTGCACAAATAGATTGTTTACTTTATTGTTATGAGAATTTCCATGGTAACTAAGCACGAATATTACATATGAATTTTTTTTTTTCGGATGAGCCTATAGAGAGCTTCGACCTGATTACATTGATGTAAAATCACTTCTGTATCTTATATAGTAACGGAGATATGCGAGTTTAAATTTTATATAATGTTTTTGTAAAACGTGAAGCCTAATGATGTATTACATTGTTTCAACAATCAAAGTGGTTATTTCAATTCTGCACGACGACGACTACAATCATACACAAATAGATTGTTTGATTTATTGTTATGAGAGTTTCCATGGTAACTAAGCATGAATATTACACATGGATTAATTTTTTTATGATGAGCCTATACAGAGTTTCGACCTGATTACGTGAGTGTAAAATCACTTCTGTATCTTCTATAGTAACATAGATATACGAGTTTCAAATTTTATAAGAGGTTTTTTTCAAAACGTGAGTCCTTAGTATACATTACATTGTTTCAACAATCAAACTGGTTATTTGAAATCTCCACGACGACGCCTACAATCCTGCACAAATAGATTGTTTACTTTATTGTTATGAGAGTTTCCATGGTAACTAAGCATGAATATTACACATGGATTAATTTTTTTATGATGAGCCTATAGAGACCTTCGACCTGATTACATTGAGTGTAAAATCGCTTCTGTATCTGCTATAGTAACGGAGATATGCGATTTTGAAATTTTACATAATGTTTTTGTAAAATGTGAAGCCTAAGGATGTATAACATTGTTTCAACAATCAAAGTGGTTATTTCAAATCACCACGACGACTACTACAATGAAGCACAAATATATTGCTTACTTTTTTGTTATGAGAGTTTCCATGGTAACTAAGCATGAATATTACACATGGATTAAAGTTTTCCTGATGAGCCTATAGAGAGCTTCGACCTGATTACATTGAGTGTAAAATGACTTCTGAATCTGCTATAGTAACGGAGATATGCGATTTTGAAATTTTATATAATGTTTTTGTAAAACGTGAAGCCTAAGGATGTATAACATTGTTTCAACAATCAAAGTGGTTATTTCAAATCTCCACGACGACTACTACTATGAAGCACAAATATATTGCTTACTTTTTTGTTATGAGAGTTTCCATGGTAACTAAGCATGAATATTACACATGGATTAATTTTTTCCTGATGAGCCTATAGAGAACTTCGACCTAATTAGATTGAGTGTAAAATGACTTCTGTATATTCTATAGAAACAGAGATTTGCGAGTTTGAAATTTTATATAATGTTTTGGTAAAACGTGAAGCCTAAGGATGTATTACACTGATTCAACAATCAAAGTGGTTATTTCAAATCTCCAATTCGACTACTACAATCAAACACAAATATATTGCTTACTTTTTTGTTATGAGAGTTTTCATGGCAACTAAGCATGAATATTACACATGGATTAAATTTTTCCTGATGAGCCGATAGAAAACTTCGACCTAATTAGATTGAGTGTAAAATCCCTTCTGTATATTCTATAGTAACAGAGATTTGCGAGTTTGAAATTTTATATAATGTTTTTGTAAAACGTGAAGCCTAAGGATGTATTACATTGTTTCAACAATCAAAGTGGTTATTTCAAATCTCCACGGCGACTACTACAATGAAGCACAAAAAGATTGTTTACTTTTTTTGTTATGAGAGTTTTCATGGCAACTAAGCATGAATATTACACAGGGATTAAATTTTTCCTGATGAGCCGATAGAAAACTTCGACCTAATTAGATTGAGTGTAAAATCCCTTCTGTATATTCTATAGTAACAGAGATTTGCGAGTTTGAAATTTTATATAATGTTTTTGTAAAACGTGAAGCCTAAGGATGTGTTACACTGATTCAACAATCAAAGTGGTTATTTCAAATCTCCAATTCGACTACTACAATCAAGCACAAATAGATTGTTTACTTTTTTGTTATGAGAGTTTTCATGGCAACTAAGCATGAATATTACACATGGAATAAATTTTTCCTGATGAGCCTATAGAGACCTTCGACCTGATTAGATTGAGTGTAAAATCCATTCTGTATATTCTATAGTAACGGAGATTTGCGAGTTTGAAATTTTATATAATGTTTTTCAAAACGTGAGGCCTTAGTATGCAATACACTGTTTCAACAATCAAACTGGTTATTTCAAATCTCCACGACGACGCCTACAATAATGCACAAATAGATTGTTTACTTTATTGTTATGAGAGTTTCCATGATAACTAAGCATGAATATTACACATGGATTATATTTTTTACTGATGAGCCAATAGAGAACTTCGACCTGATTACATTGAGTGTAAAATCGCTTCTGTATCTTCTATAGTAACGGAGATATGCGATTTTGAAATTTTATATAATGTTTTTGTAAAACGTGAAGCCTAAGGATGTATTACATTGTTTCAACAATCAAAGTGGTTATTTCAAATCTCCAATTCGACTACTACAATCAAGCACAAATATATTGCTTACTTTTTTGTTATGAGAGTTTTCATGGCAACTAAGCATGAATATTACACATGGATTAAATTTTTCCTGATGAGCCGATAGAAAACTTCGACCTAATTAGATTGAGTGTAAAATCCCTTCTGTATATTCTATAGTAACAGAGATTTGCGAGTTTGAAATTTTATATAATGTTTTTGTAAAACGTGAAGCCTAATTATGTATTACATTGTTTCAACAATCAAAGTGGTTATTTCAAATCTCCACGACGACTACTACAATGAAGCACAAAAAGATTGTTTACTTTTTTTGTTATGAGAGTTTTCATGGCAACTAAGCATGAATATTACACATGGATTAAATTTTTCCTGATGAGCCGATAGAAAACTTCGACCTAATTAGATTGAGTGTAAAATCCCTTCTGTATATTCTATAGTAACAGAGATTTGCGAGTTTGAAATTTTATATAATGTTTTTGTAAAACGTGAAGCCTAAGGATGTATTACATTGTTTCAACAATCAAAGTGGTTATTCAAATCTCCACGACGACTACTACAATGAAGCACAAAAAGATTGTTTAATTTTTTTGTTATGAGAGTTTTCATGGCAACTAAGCATGAATATTACACATGGATTAAATTTTTCCTGATGAGCCGATAAAAAACTTCGACCTAATTAGATTGAGTGTAAAATCCCTTCTGTACATTCTATAGTAACAGAGATTTGCGAGTTTGAAATTTTATATAATGTTTTTGTAAAACGTGAAGCCTAAGGATGTATTACATTGTTTCAACAATCAAAGTGGATATTTCAAATCTCCACGACGACTACTACAATGAAGCACAAAAAGATTGTTTACTTTTTTTGTTATGAGAGTTTTCATGGCAACTAAGCATGAATATTACACATGGATTAAATTTTTCCTGATGAGCCGATAGAAAACTTCGACCTAATTAGATTGAGTGTAAAATCCCTTCTGTATATTCTATAGTAACAGAGATTTGCGAGTTTGAAATTTTATATAATGTTTTTGTAAAACGTGAAGCCTAAGGATGTATTACATTGTTTCAACAATCAAAGTGGTTATTTCAAATCTCCACGACGACGCGTACAATCCTGCACAAATAGATTGTTTACTTTATTGTTATGAGAATTTCCATGGTAACTAAGCACGAATATTACATATGAATTTTTTTTTTTCGGATGAGCCTATAGAGAGCTTCGACCTGATTACATTGATGTAAAATCACTTCTGTATCTTATATAGTAACGGAGATATGCGAGTTTAAATTTTATATAATGTTTTTGTAAAACGTGAAGCCTAATGATGTATTACATTGTTTCAACAATCAAAGTGGTTATTTCAATTCTGCACGACGACGACTACAATCATACACAAATAGATTGTTTGATTTATTGTTATGAGAGTTTCCATGGTAACTAAGCATGAATATTACACATGGATTAATTTTTTTATGATGAGCCTATACAGAGTTTCGACCTGATTACGTGAGTGTAAAATCACTTCTGTATCTTCTATAGTAACATAGATATACGAGTTTCAAATTTTATAAGAGGTTTTTTTCAAAACGTGAGTCCTTAGTATGCATTACATTGTTTCAACAATCAAACTGGTTATTTGAAATCTCCACGACGACGCCTACAATCCTGCACAAATAGATTGTTTACTTTATTGTTATGAGAGTTTCCATGGTAACTAAGCATGAATATTACACATGGATTAATTTTTTTATGATGAGCCTATAGAGACCTTCGACCTGATTACATTGAGTGTAAAATCGCTTCTGTATCTGCTATAGTAACGGAGATATGCGATTTTGAAATTTTACATAATGTTTTTGTAAAATGTGAAGCCTAAGGATGTATAACATTGTTTCAACAATCAAAGTGGTTATTTCAAATCACCACGACGACTACTACAATGAAGCACAAATATATTGCTTACTTTTTTGTTATGAGAGTTTCCATGGTAACTAAGCATGAATATTACACATGGATTAAAGTTTTCCTGATGAGCCTATAGAGAGCTTCGACCTGATTACATTGAGTGTAAAATGACTTCTGAATCTGCTATAGTAACGGAGATATGCGATTTTGAAATTTTATATAATGTTTTTGTAAAACGTGAAGCCTAAGGATGTATAACATTGTTTCAACAATCAAAGTGGTTATTTCAAATCTCCACGACGACTACTACTATGAAGCACAAATATATTGCTTCCTTTTTTGTTATGAGAGTTTCCATGGTAACTAAGCATGAATATTACACATGGATTAATTTTTTCCTGATGAGCCTATAGAGAACTTCGACCTAATTAGATTGAGTGTAAAATCACTTCTGTATATTCTATAGAAACAGAGATTTGCGAGTTTGAAATTTTATATAATGTTTTGGTAAAACGTGAAGCCTAAGGATGTATTACACTGATTCAACAATCAAAGTGGTTATTTCAAATCTCCAATTCGACTACTACAATCAAACACAAATATATTGCTTACTTTTTTGTTATGAGAGTTTTCATGGCAACTAAGCATGAATATTACACATGGATTAAATTTTTCCTGATGAGCCGATAGAAAACTTCGACCTAATTAGATTGAGTGTAAAATCCCTTCTGTATATTCTATAGTAACAGAGATTTGCGAGTTTGAAATTTTATATAATGTTTTTGTAAAACGTGAAGCCTAAGGATGTATTACATTGTTTCAACAATCAAAGTGGTTATTTCAAATCTCCACGACGACTACTACAATGAAGCACAAAAAGATTGTTTACTTTTTTTGTTATGAGAGTTTTCATGGCAACTAACATGAATATTACACATGGATTAAATTTTTCCTGATGAGCCGATAGAAAACTTCGACCTAATTAGATTGAGTGTAAAATCCCTTCTGTATATTCTATAGTAACAGAGATTTGCGAGTTTGAAATTTTATATAATGTTTTTGTAAAACGTGAAGCCTAAGGATGTATTACATTGTTTCAACAATCAAAGTGGTTATTCAAATCTCCACGACGACTACTACAATGAAGCACAAAAAGATTGTTTAATTTTTTTGTTATGAGAGTTTTCATGGCAACTAAGCATGAATATTACACATGGATTAAATTTTTCCTGATGAGCCGATAGAAAACTTCGACCTAATTAGATTGAGTGTAAAATCCCTTCTGTACATTCTATAGTAACAGAGATTTGCGAGTTTGAAATTTTATATAATGTTTTTGTAAAACGTGAAGCCTAAGGATGTATTACATTGTTTCAACAATCAAAGTGGATATTTCAAATCTCCACGACGACTACTACAATGAAGCACAAAAAGATTGTTTACTTTTTTTGTTATGAGAGTTTTCATGGCAACTAAGCATGAATATTACACATGGATTAAATTTTTCCTGATGAGCCGATAGAAAACTTCGACCTAATTAGATTGAGTGTAAAATCCCTTCTGTATATTCTATAGTAACAGAGATTTGCGAGTTTGAAATTTTATATAATGTTTTTGTAAAACGTGAAGCCTAAGGATGTATTACATTGTTTCAACAATCAAAGTGGTTATTTCAAATCTCCACGACGACGCGTACAATCCTGCACAAATAGATTGTTTACTTTATTGTTATGAGAGTTTCCATGGTAACTAAGCACGAATATTACATATGAATTTTTTTTTTTCGGATGAGCCTATAGAGAGCTTCGACCTGATTACATTGATGTAAAATCACTTCTGTATCTTATATAGTAACGGAGATATGCGAGTTTAAATTTTATATAATGTTTTTGTAAAACGTGAAGCCTAATGATGTATTACATTGTTTCAACAATCAAAGTGGTTATTTCAATTCTGCACGACGACGACTACAATCATACACAAATAGATTGTTTGATTTATTGTTATGAGAGTTTCCATGGTAACTAAGCATGAATATTACACATGGATTAATTTTTTTATGATGAGCCTATACAGAGTTTCGACCTGATTACGTGAGTGTAAAATCACTTCTGTATCTTCTATAGTAACATAGATATACGAGTTTCAAATTTTATAAGAGGTTTTTTTCAAAACGTGAGTCCTTAGTATGCATTACATTGTTTCAACAATCAAACTGGTTATTTGAAATCTCCACGACGACGCCTATAATAATGCACAAATAGATTGTTTACTTTATTGTTATGAGAGTTTCCATGGTAACTAAGCATGAATATTACACATGGATTAAATTTTTCCTGATGAGCCTATAGAGACCTTCGACCTGATTACATTGAGTGTAAAATCGCTTCTGTATCTGCTATAGTAACGGAGATATGCGATTTTGAAATTTTATATAATGTTTTTGTAAAACGTGAAGCCTAAGGATGTATTACATTGTTTCAACAATCAAAGTGGATATTTCAAATCTCCACGACGACTACTACAATGAAGCACAAAAAGATTGTTTACTTTTTTTGTTATGAGAGTTTTCATGGCAACTAAGCATGAATATTACACATGGATAAAATTTTTCCTGATGAGCCGATAGAAAACTTCGACCTAATTAGATTGAGTGTAAAATCCCTTCTGTATATTCTATAGTAACAGAGATTTGCGAGTTTGAAATTTTATATAATGTTTTTGTAAAACGTGAAGCCTAAGGATGTATTACATTGTTTCAACAATCAAAGTGGTTATTTCAAATCTCCACGGCGACTACTACAATGAAGCACAAAAAGATTGTTTACTTTTTTTGTTATGAGAGTTTTCATGGCAACTAAGCATGAATATTACACAGGGATTAAATTTTTCCTGATGAGCCGATAGAAAACTTCGACCTAATTAGATTGAGTGTAAAATCCCTTCTGTATATTCTATAGTAACAGAGATTTGCGAGTTTGAAATTTTATATAATGTTTTTGTAAAACGTGAAGCCTAAGGATGTGTTACACTGATTCAACAATCAAAGTGGTTATTTCAAATCTCCAATTCGACTACTACAATCAAGCACAAATAGATTGTTTACTTTTTTGTTATGAGAGTTTTCATGGCAACTAAGCATGAATATTACACATGGAATAAATTTTTCCTGATGAGCCTATAGAGACCTTCGACCTGATTAGATTGAGTGTAAAATCCATTCTGTATATTCTATAGTAACGGAGATTTGCGAGTTTGAAATTTTATATAATGTTTTTCAAAACGTGAGGCCTTAGTATGCAATACACTGTTTCAACAATCAAACTGGTTATTTCAAATCTCCACGACGACGCCTACAATAATGCACAAATAGATTGTTTACTTTATTGTTATGAGAGTTTCCATGATAACTAAGCATGAATATTACACATGGATTATATTTTTTACTGATGAGCCAATAGAGAACTTCGACCTGATTACATTGAGTGTAAAATCGCTTCTGTATCTTCTATAGTAACGGAGATATGCGATTTTGAAATTTTATATAATGTTTTTGTAAAACGTGAAGCCTAAGGATGTATTACATTGTTTCAACAATCAAAGTGGTTATTTCAAATCTCCAATTCGACTACTACAATCAAGCACAAATATATTGCTTACTTTTTTGTTATGAGAGTTTTCATGGCAACTAAGCATGAATATTACACATGGATTAAATTTTTCCTGATGAGCCGATAGAAAACTTCGACCTAATTAGATTGAGTGTAAAATCCCTTCTGTATATTCTATAGTAACAGAGATTTGCGAGTTTGAAATTTTATATAATGTTTTTGTAAAACGTGAAGCCTAATTATGTATTACATTGTTTCAACAATCAAAGTGGTTATTTCAAATCTCCACGACGACTACTACAATGAAGCACAAAAAGATTGTTTACTTTTTTTGTTATGAGAGTTTTCATGGCAACTAAGCATGAATATTACACATGGATTAAATTTTTCCTGATGAGCCGATAGAAAACTTCGACCTAATTAGATTGAGTGTAAAATCCCTTCTGTATATTCTATAGTAACAGAGATTTGCGAGTTTGAAATTTTATATAATGTTTTTGTAAAACGTGAAGCCTAAGGATGTATTACATTGTTTCAACAATCAAAGTGGTTATTCAAATCTCCACGACGACTACTACAATGAAGCACAAAAAGATTGTTTAATTTTTTTGTTATGAGAGTTTTCATGGCAACTAAGCATGAATATTACACATGAATTAAATTTTTCCTGATGAGCCGATAAAAAACTTCGACCTAATTAGATTGAGTGTAAAATCCCTTCTGTACATTCTATAGTAACAGAGATTTGCGAGTTTGAAATTTTATATAATGTTTTTGTAAAACGTGAAGCCTAAGGATGTATTACATTGTTTCAACAATCAAAGTGGATATTTCAAATCTCCACGACGACTACTACAATGAAGCACAAAAAGATTGTTTACTTTTTTTGTTATGAGAGTTTTCATGGCAACTAAGCATGAATATTACACATGGATTAAATTTTTCCTGATGAGCCGATAGAAAACTTCGACCTAATTAGATTGAGTGTAAAATCCCTTCTGTATATTCTATAGTAACAGAGATTTGCGAGTTTGAAATTTTATATAATGTTTTTGTAAAACGTGAAGCCTAAGGATGTATTACATTGTTTCAACAATCAAAGTGGTTATTTCAAATCTCCACGACGACGCGTACAATCCTGCACAAATAGATTGTTTACTTTATTGTTATGAGAATTTCCATGGTAACTAAGCACGAATATTACATATGAATTTTTTTTTTCGGATGAGCCTATAGAGAGCTTCGACCTGATTACATTGATGTAAAATCACTTCTGTATCTTATATAGTAACGGAGATATGCGAGTTTAAATTTTATATAATGTTTTTGTAAAACGTGAAGCCTAATGATGTATTACATTGTTTCAACAATCAAAGTGGTTATTTCAATTCTGCACGACGACGACTACAATCATACACAAATAGATTGTTTGATTTATTGTTATGAGAGTTTCCATGGTAACTAAGCATGAATATTACACATGGATTAATTTTTTTATGATGAGCCTATACAGAGTTTCGACCTGATTACGTGAGTGTAAAATCACTTCTGTATCTTCTATAGTAACATAGATATACGAGTTTCAAATTTTATAAGAGGTTTTTTTCAAAACGTGAGTCCTTAGTATGCATTACATTGTTTCAACAATCAAACTGGTTATTTGAAATCTCCACGACGACGCCTACAATCCTGCACAAATAGATTGTTTACTTTATTGTTATGAGAGTTTCCATGGTAACTAAGCATGAATATTACACATGGATTAATTTTTTTATGATGAGCCTATAGAGACCTTCGACCTGATTACATTGAGTGTAAAATCGCTTCTGTATCTGCTATAGTAACGGAGATATGCGATTTTGAAATTTTACATAATGTTTTTGTAAAATGTGAAGCCTAAGGATGTATAACATTGTTTCAACAATCAAAGTGGTTATTTCAAATCACCACGACGACTACTACAATGAAGCACAAATATATTGCTTACTTTTTTGTTATGAGAGTTTCCATGGTAACTAAGCATGAATATTACACATGGATTAAAGTTTTCCTGATGAGCCTATAGAGAGCTTCGACCTGATTACATTGAGTGTAAAATCACTTCTGAATCTCCTATAGTAACGGAGATATGCGATTTTGAAATTTTATATAATGTTTTTGTAAAACGTGAAGCCTAAGGATGTATAACATTGTTTCAACAATCAAAGTGGTTATTTCAAATCTCCACGACGACTACTACAATGAAGCACAAATATATTGCTTACTTTTTTGTTATGAGAGTTTCCATGGTAACTAAGCATGAATATTACACATGGATTAATTTTTTCCTGATGAGCCTATAGAGAACTTCGACCTAATTAGATTGAGTGTAAAATCACTTCTGTATATTCTATAGAAACAGAGATTTGCGAGTTTGAAATTTTATATAATGTTTTGGTAAAACGTGAAGCCTAAGGATGTATTACACTGATTCAACAATCAAAGTGGTTATTTCAAATCTCCAATTCGACTACTACAATCAAGCACAAATATATTGCTTACTTTTTTGTTATGAGAGTTTTCATGGCAACTAAGCATGAATATTACACATGGATTAAATTTTTCCTGATGAGCCGATAGAAAACTTCGACCTAATTAGATTGAGTGTAAAATCCCTTCTGTATATTCTATAGTAACAGAGATTTGCGAGTTTGAAATTTTATATAATGTTTTTGTAAAACGTGAAGCCTAAGGATGTATTACATTGTTTCAACAATCAAAGTGGTTATTTCAAATCTCCACGACGACTACTACAATGAAGCTCAAAAAGATTGTTTACTTTTTTTGTTATGAGAGTTTTCATGGCAACTAAGCAGGAATATTACACATGGATTAAATTTTTCCTGATGAGCCGATAGAAAACTTCGACCTAATTAGATTGAGTGTAAAATCCCTTCTGTATATTCTATAGTAACAGAGATTTGCGAGTTTGAAATTTTATATAATGTTTTTGTAAAACGTGAAGCCTAAGGATGTATTACATTGTTTCAACAATCAAAGTGGTTATTCAAATCTCCACGACGACTACTACAATGAAGCACAAAAAGATTGTTTAATTTTTTTGTTATGAGAGTTTTCATGGCAACTAAGCATGAATATTACACATGGATTAAATTTTTCCTGATGAGCCGATAGAAAACTTCGACCTAATTAGATTGAGTGTAAAATCCCTTCTGTACATTCTATAGTAACAGAGATTTGCGAGTTTGAAATTTTATATAATGTTTTTGTAAAACGTGAAGCCTAAGGATGTATTACATTGTTTCAACAATCAAAGTGGATATTTCAAATCTCCACGACGACTACTACAATGAAGCACAAAAAGATTGTTTACTTTTTTTGTTATGAGAGTTTTCATGGCAACTAAGCATGAATATTACACATGGATTAATTTTTTCCTGATGAGCCGATAGAAAACTTCGACCTAATTAGATTGAGTGTAAAATCCCTTCTGTATATTCTATAGTAACAGAGATTTGCGAGTTTGAAATTTTATATAATGTTTTTGTAAAACTTGAAGCCTAAGGATGTATTACATTGTTTCAACAATCAAAGTGGTTATTTCAAATCTCCACGACGACGCGTACAATCCTGCACAAATAGATTGTTTACTTTATTGTTATGAGAGTTTCCATGGTAACTAAGCACGAATATTACATATGAATTATTTTTTTTCGGATGAGCCTATAGAGAGCTTCGACCTGATTACATTGATGTAAAATCACTTCTGTATCTTATATAGTAACGGAGATATGCGAGTTTAAATTTTATATAATGTTTTTGTAAAACGTGAAGCCTAATGATGTATTACATTGTTTCAACAATCAAAGTGGTTATTTCAATTCTGCACGACGACGACTACAATCATACACAAATAGATTGTTTGCTTTATTGTTATGAGAGTTTCCATGGTAACTAAGCATGAATATTACACATGGATTAATTTTTTTATGATGAGCCTATACAGAGTTTCGACCTGATTACGTGAGTGTAAAATCACTTCTGTATCTTCTATAGTAACATAGATATACGAGTTTCAAATTTTATATGAGGTTTTTTTCAAAACGTGAGTCCTTAGTATGCATTACATTGTTTCAACAATCAAACTGGTTATTTGAAATCTCCACGACGACGCCTACAATCCTGCACAAATAGATTGTTTACTTTATTGTTATGAGAGTTTCCATGGTAACTAAGCATGAATATTACACATGGATTAATTTTTTCCTGATGAGCCTGTAGAGAACTTCGACCTAATTAGATTGAGTGTAAAATCACTTCTGTATATTCTATAGAAACAGAGATTTGCGAGTTTGAAATTTTATATAATGTTTTGGTAAAACGTGAAGCCTAAGGATGTATAACATTGTTTCAACAATCAAAGTGGTTATTTCAAATCTCCACGACGACTACTACAATGAAGTACAAATATATTGCTTACTTTTTTGTTATGAGAGTTTCCATGGTAACTAAGCATGAATATTACACATGGATTAATTTTTTCCTGATGAGCCTATAGAGAACTTCGACCTAATTAGATTGAGTGTAAAATCACTTCTGTATATTCTATAGAAACAGAGATTTGCGAGTTTGAAATTTTATATAATGTTTTTGTAAAACGTGAAGCCTAAGGATGTATTACATTGTTTCAACAATCAAAGTGGTTATTCAAATCTCCACGACGACTACTACAATGAAGCACAAAAAGATTGTTTAATTTTTTTGTTATGAGAGTTTTCATGGCAACTAAGCATGAATATTACACATGGATTAAATTTTTCCTGATGAGCCGATAGAAAACTTCGACCTAATTAGATTGAGTGTAAAATCCCTTCTGTACATTCTATAGTAACAGAGATTTGCGAGTTTGAAATTTTATATAATGTTTTTGTAAAACGTGAAGCCTAAGGATGTATTACATTGTTTCAACAATCAAAGTGGATATTTCAAATCTCCACGACGACTACTACAATGAAGCACAAAAAGATTGTTTACTTTTTTTGTTATGAGAGTTTTCATGGCAACTAAGCATGAATATTACACATGGATTAAATTTTTCCTGATGAGCCGATAGAAAACTTCGACCTAATTAGATTGAGTGTAAAATTCCTTCTGTATATTCTATAGTAACAGAGATTTGCGAGTTTGAAATTTTATATAATGTTTTTGTAAAACTTGAAGCCTAAGGATGTATTACATTGTTTCAACAATCAAAGTGGTTATTTCAAATCTCCACGACGACGCGTACAATCCTGCACAAATAGATTGTTTACTTTATTGTTATGAGAGTTTCCATGGTAACTAAGCACGAATATTACATATGAATTATTTTTTTTCGGATGAGCCTATAGAGAGCTTCGACCTGATTACATTGATGTAAAATCACTTCTGTATCTTATATAGTAACGGAGATATGCGAGTTTAAATTTTATATAATGTTTTTGTAAAACGTGAAGCCTAATGATGTATTACATTGTTTCAACAATCAAAGTGGTTATTTCAATTCTGCACGACGACGACTACAATCATACACAAATAGATTGTTTGCTTTATTGTTATGAGAGTTTCCATGGTAACTAAGCATGAATATTACACATGGATTAATTTTTTTATGATGAGCCTATACAGAGTTTCGACCTGATTACGTGAGTGTAAAATCACTTCTGTATCTTCTATAGTAACATAGATATACGAGTTTCAAATTTTATATGAGGTTTTTTTCAAAACGTGAGTCCTTAGTATGCATTACATTGTTTCAACAATCAAACTGGTTATTTGAAATCTCCACGACGACGCCTACAATCCTGCACAAATAGATTGTTTACTTTATTGTTATGAGAGTTTCCATGGTAACTAAGCATGAATATTACACATGGATTAAATTTTTCCTGATGAGCCTATAGAGACCTTCGACCTGATTACATTGAGTGTAAAATCGCTTCTGTATCTGCTATAGTAACGGAGATATGCGATTTTGAAATTTTACATAATGTTTTTGTAAAACGTGAAGCCTAAGGATGTATAACATTGTTTCAACAATCAAAGTGGTTATTTCAAATCTCCACGACGACTACTACAATGAAGCACAAATATATTGCTTACTTTTTTGTTATGAGAGTTTCCATGGTAACTAAGCATGAATATTACACATGGATTAAATTTTTCCTGATGAGCCGATAGAAAACTTCGACCTAATTAGATTGAGTGTAAAATCCCTTCTGTATATTCTATAGTAACAGAGATTTGCGAGTTTGAAATTTTATATAATGTTTTTGTAAAACGTGAAGCCTAAGGATGTATTACATTGTTTCAACAATCAAAGTGGTTATTTCAAATCTCCACGACGACGCGTACAATCCTGCACAAATAGATTGTTTACTTTATTGTTATGAGAATTTCCATGGTAACTAAGCACGAATATTACATATGAATTTTTTTTTTTCGGATGAGCCTATAGAGAGCTTCGACCTGATTACATTGATGTAAAATCACTTCTGTATCTTATATAGTAACGGAGATATGCGAGTTTAAATTTTATATAATGTTTTTGTAAAACGTGAAGCCTAATGATGTATTACATTGTTTCAACAATCAAAGTGGTTATTTCAATTCTGCACGACGACGACTACAATCATACACAAATAGATTGTTTGATTTATTGTTATGAGAGTTTCCATGGTAACTAAGCATGAATATTACACATGGATTAATTTTTTTATGATGAGCCTATACAGAGTTTCGACCTGATTACGTGAGTGTAAAATCACTTCTGTATCTTCTATAGTAACATAGATATACGAGTTTCAAATTTTATAAGAGGTTTTTTTCAAAACGTGAGTCCTTAGTATGCATTACATTGTTTCAACAATCAAACTGGTTATTTGAAATCTCCACGACGACGCCTACAATCCTGCACAAATAGATTGTTTACTTTATTGTTATGAGAGTTTCCATGGTAACTAAGCATGAATATTACACATGGATTAATTTTTTTATGATGAGCCTATAGAGACCTTCGACCTGATTACATTGAGTGTAAAATCGCTTCTGTATCTGCTATAGTAACGGAGATATGCGATTTTGAAATTTTACATAATGTTTTTGTAAAATGTGAAGCCTAAGGATGTATAACATTGTTTCAACAATCAAAGTGGTTATTTCAAATCACCACGACGACTACTACAATGAAGCACAAATATATTGCTTACTTTTTTGTTATGAGAGTTTCCATGGTAACTAAGCATGAATATTACACATGGATTAAAGTTTTCCTGATGAGCCTATAGAGAGCTTCGACCTGATTACATTGAGTGTAAAATCACTTCTGAATCTCCTATAGTAACGGAGATATGCGATTTTGAAATTTTATATAATGTTTTTGTAAAACGTGAAGCCTAAGGATGTATAACATTGTTTCAACAATCAAAGTGGTTATTTCAAATCTCCACGACGACTACTACAATGAAGCACAAATATATTGCTTACTTTTTTGTTATGAGAGTTTCCATGGTAACTAAGCATGAATATTACACATGGATTAATTTTTTCCTGATGAGCCTATAGAGAACTTCGACCTAATTAGATTGAGTGTAAAATCACTTCTGTATATTCTATAGAAACAGAGATTTGCGAGTTTGAAATTTTATATAATGTTTTGGTAAAACGTGAAGCCTAAGGATGTATTACACTGATTCAACAATCAAAGTGGTTATTTCAAATCTCCAATTCGACTACTACAATCAAGCACAAATATATTGCTTACTTTTTTGTTATGAGAGTTTTCATGGCAACTAAGCATGAATATTACACATGGATTAAATTTTTCCTGATGAGCCGATAGAAAACTTCGACCTAATTAGATTGAGTGTAAAATCCCTTCTGTATATTCTATAGTAACAGAGATTTGCGAGTTTGAAATTTTATATAATGTTTTTGTAAAACGTGAAGCCTAAGGATGTATTACATTGTTTCAACAATCAAAGTGGTTATTTCAAATCTCCACGACGACTACTACAATGAAGCTCAAAAAGATTGTTTACTTTTTTTGTTATGAGAGTTTTCATGGCAACTAAGCAGGAATATTACACATGGATTAAATTTTTCCTGATGAGCCGATAGAAAACTTCGACCTAATTAGATTGAGTGTAAAATCCCTTCTGTATATTCTATAGTAACAGAGATTTGCGAGTTTGAAATTTTATATAATGTTTTTGTAAAACGTGAAGCCTAAGGATGTATTACATTGTTTCAACAATCAAAGTGGTTATTCAAATCTCCACGACGACTACTACAATGAAGCACAAAAAGATTGTTTAATTTTTTTGTTATGAGAGTTTTCATGGCAACTAAGCATGAATATTACACATGGATTAAATTTTTCCTGATGAGCCGATAGAAAACTTCGACCTAATTAGATTGAGTGTAAAATCCCTTCTGTATATTCTATAGTAACAGAGATTTGCGAGTTTGAAATTTTATATAATGTTTTTGTAAAACTTGAAGCCTAAGGATGTATTACATTGTTTCAACAATCAAAGTGGTTATTTCAAATCTCCACGACGACGCGTACAATCCTGCACAAATAGATTGTTTACTTTATTGTTATGAGAGTTTCCATGGTAACTAAGCACGAATATTACATATGAATTATTTTTTTTCGGATGAGCCTATAGAGAGCTTCGACCTGATTACATTGATGTAAAATCACTTCTGTATCTTATATAGTAACGGAGATATGCGAGTTTAAATTTTATATAATGTTTTTGTAAAACGTGAAGCCTAATGATGTATTACATTGTTTCAACAATCAAAGTGGTTATTTCAATTCTGCACGACGACGACTACAATCATACACAAATAGATTGTTTGCTTTATTGTTATGAGAGTTTCCATGGTAACTAAGCATGAATATTACACATGGATTAATTTTTTTATGATGAGCCTATACAGAGTTTCGACCTGATTACGTGAGTGTAAAATCACTTCTGTATCTTCTATAGTAACATAGATATACGAGTTTCAAATTTTATATGAGGTTTTTTTCAAAACGTGAGTCCTTAGTATGCATTACATTGTTTCAACAATCAAACTGGTTATTTGAAATCTCCACGACGACGCCTACAATCCTGCACAAATAGATTGTTTACTTTATTGTTATGAGAGTTTCCATGGTAACTAAGCATGAATATTACACATGGATTAATTTTTTCCTGATGAGCCTATAGAGAACTTCGACCTAATTAGATTGAGTGTAAAATCACTTCTGTATATTCTATAGAAACAGAGATTTGCGAGTTTGAAATTTTATATAATGTTTTGGTAAAACGTGAAGCCTAAGGATGTATAACATTGTTTCAACAATCAAAGTGGTTATTTCAAATCTCCACGACGACTACTACAATGAAGTACAAATATATTGCTTACTTTTTTGTTATGAGAGTTTCCATGGTAACTAAGCATGAATATTACACATGGATTAATTTTTTCCTGATGAGCCTATAGAGAACTTCGACCTAATTAGATTGAGTGTAAAATCACTTCTGTATATTCTATAGAAACAGAGATTTGCGAGTTTGAAATTTTATATAATGTTTTTGTAAAACGTGAAGCCTAAGGATGTATTACATTGTTTCAACAATCAAAGTGGTTATTCAAATCTCCACGACGACTACTACAATGAAGCACAAAAAGATTGTTTAATTTTTTTGTTATGAGAGTTTTCATGGCAACTAAGCATGAATATTACACATGGATTAAATTTTTCCTGATGAGCCGATAGAAAACTTCGACCTAATTAGATTGAGTGTAAAATCCCTTCTGTACATTCTATAGTAACAGAGATTTGCGAGTTTGAAATTTTATATAATGTTTTTGTAAAACGTGAAGCCTAAGGATGTATTACATTGTTTCAACAATCAAAGTGGATATTTCAAATCTCCACGACGACTACTACAATGAAGCACAAAAAGATTGTTTACTTTTTTTGTTATGAGAGTTTTCATGGCAACTAAGCATGAATATTACACATGGATTAAATTTTTCCTGATGAGCCGATAGAAAACTTCGACCTAATTAGATTGAGTGTAAAATTCCTTCTGTATATTCTATAGTAACAGAGATTTGCGAGTTTGAAATTTTATATAATGTTTTTGTAAAACTTGAAGCCTAAGGATGTATTACATTGTTTCAACAATCAAAGTGGTTATTTCAAATCTCCACGACGACGCGTACAATCCTGCACAAATAGATTGTTTACTTTATTGTTATGAGAGTTTCCATGGTAACTAAGCACGAATATTACATATGAATTATTTTTTTTCGGATGAGCCTATAGAGAGCTTCGACCTGATTACATTGATGTAAAATCACTTCTGTATCTTATATAGTAACGGAGATATGCGAGTTTAAATTTTATATAATGTTTTTGTAAAACGTGAAGCCTAATGATGTATTACATTGTTTCAACAATCAAAGTGGTTATTTCAATTCTGCACGACGACGACTACAATCATACACAAATAGATTGTTTGCTTTATTGTTATGAGAGTTTCCATGGTAACTAAGCATGAATATTACACATGGATTAATTTTTTTATGTTGAGCCTATACAGAGTTTCGACCTGATTACGTGAGTGTAAAATCACTTCTGTATCTTCTATAGTAACATAGATATACGAGTTTCAAATTTTATATGAGGTTTTTTTCAAAACGTGAGTCCTTAGTATGCATTACATTGTTTCAACAATCAAACTGGTTATTTGAAATCTCCACGACGACGCCTACAATCCTGCACAAATAGATTGTTTACTTTATTGTTATGAGAGTTTCCATGGTAACTAAGCATGAATATTACACATGGATTAAATTTTTCCTGATGAGCCTATAGAGACCTTCGACCTGATTACATTGAGTGTAAAATCGCTTCTGTATCTGCTATAGTAACGGAGATATGCGATTTTGAAATTTTACATAATGTTTTTGTAAAACGTGAAGCCTAAGGATGTATAACATTGTTTCAACAATCAAAGTGGTTATTTCAAATCTCCACGACGACTACTACAATGAAGCACAAATATATTGCTTACTTTTTTGTTATGAGAGTTTCCATGGTAACTAAGCATGAATATTACACATGGATTAAATTTTTCCTGATGAGCCTATAGAGAGCTTCGACCTGATTACATTGAGTGTAAAATCACTTCTGAATCTGCTATAGTAACGGAGATATGCGATTTTGAAATTTTATATAATGTTTTTGTAAAACGTGAAGCCTAAGGATGTATAACATTGTTTCAACAATCAAAGTGCTTATTTCAAATCTCCACGACGACTACTACAATGAAGCACAAATATATTGCTTACATTTTTGTTATGAGAGTTTCCATGGTAACTAAGCATGAATATTACACATGGATTAATTTTTTCCTGATGAGCCTATAGAGAACTTCGACCTAATTAGATTGAGTGTAAAATCACTTCTGTATATTCTATAGAAACAGAGATTTGCGAGTTTGAAATTTTATATAATGTTTTGGTAAAACGTGAAGCCTATGGATGTATTACACTGATTCAACAATCAAAGTGGTTATTTCAAATCTCCAATTCGACTACTACAATCAAACACAAATATATTGCTTACTTTTTTGTTATGAGAGTTTTCATGGCAACTAAGCATGAATATTACACATGGATTAAATTTTTCCTGATGAGCCGATAGAAAACTTCGACCTAATTAGATTGAGTGTAAAATCCCTTCTGTATATTCTATAGTAACAGAGATTTGCGAGTTTGAAATTTTATATAATGTTTTTGTAAAACGTGAAGCCTAAGGATGTATTACATTGTTTCAACAATCAAAGTGGTTATTTCAAATCTCCACGACGACTACTACAATGAAGCACAAAAAGATTGTTTACTTTTTTTGTTATGAGAGTTTTCATGGCAACTAACATGAATATTACACATGGATTAAATTTTTCCTGATGAGCCGATAGAAAACTTCGACCTAATTAGATTGAGTGTAAAATCCCTTCTGTATATTCTATAGTAACAGAGATTTGCGAGTTTGAAATTTTATATAATGTTTTTGTAAAACGTGAAGCCTAAGGATGTATTACATTGTTTCAACAATCAAAGTGGTTATTCAAATCTCCACGACGACTACTACAATGAAGCACAAAAAGATTGTTTAATTTTTTTGTTATGAGAGTTTTCATGGCAACTAAGCATGAATATTACACATGGATTAAATTTTTCCTGATGAGCCGATAGAAAACTTCGACCTAATTAGATTGAGTGTAAAATCCCTTCTGTACATTCTATAGTAACAGAGATTTGCGAGTTTGAAATTTTATATAATGTTTTTGTAAAACGTGAAGCCTAAGGATGTATTACATTGTTTCAACAATCAAAGTGGATATTTCAAATCTCCACGACGACTACTACAATGAAGCACAAAAAGATTGTTTACTTTTTTTGTTATGAGAGTTTTCATGGCAACTAAGCATGAATATTACACATGGATTAAATTTTTCCTGATGAGCCGATAGAAAACTTCGACCTAATTAGATTGAGTGTAAAATCCCTTCTGTATATTCTATAGTAACAGAGATTTGCGAGTTTGAAATTTTATATAATGTTTTTGTAAAACGTGAAGCCTAAGGATGTATTACATTGTTTCAACAATCAAAGTGGTTATTTCAAATCTCCACGACGACTACTACAATGGATCACAAAAAGATTGTTTACTTTTTTTGTTATGAGAGTTTTCATGGCAACTAAACATGAATATTACACAGGGATTAAATTTTTCCTGATGAGCCGATAGAAAACTTCGACCTAATTAGATTGAGTGTAAAATCCCTTCTGTATATTCTATAGTAACAGAGATTTGCGAGTTTGAAATTTTATATAATGTTTTTGTAAAACGTGAAGCCTAAGGATGTATTACATTGTTTCAACAATCAAAGTGGTTATTTCAAATCTCCACGACGACGCGTACAATCCTGCACAAATAGATTGTTTACTTTATTGTTATGAGAGTTTCCATGGTAACTAAGCACGAATATTACATATGAATTATTTTTTTTCGGATGAGCCTATAGAGAGCTTCGACCTGATTACATTGATGTAAAATCACTTCTGTATCTTATATAGTAACGGAGATATGCGAGTTTAAATTTTATATAATGTTTTTGTAAAACGTGAAGCCTAATGATGTATTACATTGTTTCAACAATCAAAGTGGTTATTTCAATTCTGCACGACGACGACTACAATCATACACAAATAGATTGTTTGCTTTATTGTTATGAGAGTTTCCATGGTAACTAAGCATGAATATTACACATGGATTAATTTTTTTATGATGAGCCTATACAGAGTTTCGACCTGATTACGTGAGTGTAAAATCACTTCTGTATCTTCTATAGTAACATAGATATACGAGTTTCAAATTTTATATGAGGTTTTTTTCAAAACGTGAGTCCTTAGTATGCATTACATTGTTTCAACAATCAAACTGGTTATTTGAAATCTCCACGACGACGCCTACAATCCTGCACAAATAGATTGTTTACTTTATTGTTATGAGAGTTTCCATGGTAACTAAGCATGAATATTACACATGGATTAAATTTTTCCTGATGAGCCGATAGAAAACTTCGACCTGATTACATTGAGTGTAAAATCACTTCTGAATCTGCTATAGTAACGGAGATATGCGATTTTGAAATTTTATATAATGTTTTTGTAAAACGTGAAGCCTAAGGATGTATAACATTGTTTCAACAATCAAAGTGGTTATTTCAAATCTCCACGACGACGCCTATAATAATGCACAAATAGATTGTTTACTTTATTGTTATGAGAGTTTCCATGGTAACTAAGCATGAATATTACACATGGATTACATTTTTCCTGATGAGCTAATAGAGAACTTCGACCTAATTAGATTGAGTGTAAAATCACTTCTGTATATTCTATAGAAACAGAGATTTGCGAGTTTGAAATTTTATTTAATGTTTTGGTAAAACGTGAAGCCTAAGGATGTGTTACACTGATTCAACAATCAAAGTGGTTATTTCAAATCTCCAATTCGACTACTACAATCAAGCACATATAGATTGTTTACTTTTTTGTTATGAGAGTTTCCATGGTAACTAAGCATGAATATTACACATGGATTACATTTTTCCTGATGAGCTAATAGAGAACTTCGACCTAATTAGATTGAGTGTAAAATCCCTTCTGTATATTCTATAGTAACAGAGATTTGCGAGTTTGAAATTTTATATAATGTTTTTGTAAAACGTGAAGCCTAAGGATGTATTACATTGTTTCAACAATCAAAGTGGTTATTTCAAATCTCCACGACGACGCGTACAATCCTGCACAAATAGATTGTTTACTTTATTGTTATGAGAGTTTCCATGGTAACTAAGCACGAATATTACATATGAATTATTTTTTTTCGGATGAGCCTATAGAGAGCTTCGACCTGATTACATTGATGTAAAATCACTTCTGTATCTTATATAGTAACGGAGATATGCGAGTTTAAATTTTATATAATGTTTTTGTAAAACGTGAAGCCTAATGATGTATTACATTGTTTCAACAATCAAAGTGGTTATTTCAATTCTGCACGACGACGACTACAATCATACACAAATAGATTGTTTGCTTTATTGTTATGAGAGTTTCCATGGTAACTAAGCATGAATATTACACATGGATTAATTTTTTTATGATGAGCCTATACAGAGTTTCGACCTGATTACGTGAGTGTAAAATCACTTCTGTATCTTCTATAGTAACATAGATATACGAGTTTCAAATTTTACATAATGTTTTTGTAAAACGTGAAGCCTAAGGATGTATAACATTGTTTCAACAATCAAAGTGGTTATTTCAAATCTCCACGACGACTACTACAATGAAGCACAAATATATTGCTTACTTTTTTGTTATGAGAGTTTCCATGGTAACTAAGCATGAATATTACACATGGATTAAATTTTTCCTGATGAGCCTATAGAGAGCTTCGACCTGATTACATTGAGTGTAAAATCACTTCTGAATCTGCTATAGTAACGGAGATATGCGATTTTGAAATTTTATATAATGTTTTTGTAAAACGTGAAGCCTAAGGATGTATAACATTGTTTCAACAATCAAAGTGCTTATTTCAAATCTCCACGACGACTACTACAATGAAGCACAAATATATTGCTTACATTTTTGTTATGAGAGTTTCCATGGTAACTAAGCATGAATATTACACATGGATTAATTTTTTCCTGATGAGCCTATAGAGAACTTCGACCTAATTAGATTGAGTGTAAAATCACTTCTGTATATTCTATAGAAACAGAGATTTGCGAGTTTGAAATTTTATATAATGTTTTGGTAAAACGTGAAGCCTATGGATGTATTACACTGATTCAACAATCAAAGTGGTTATTTCAAATCTCCAATTCGACTACTACAATCAAACACAAATATATTGCTTACTTTTTTGTTATGAGAGTTTTCATGGCAACTAAGCATGAATATTACACATGGATTAAATTTTTCCTGATGAGCCGATAGAAAACTTCGACCTAATTAGATTGAGTGTAAAATCCCTTCTGTATATTCTATAGTAACAGAGATTTGCGAGTTTGAAATTTTATATAATGTTTTTGTAAAACGTGAAGCCTAAGGATGTATTACATTGTTTCAACAATCAAAGTGGTTATTTCAAATCTCCACGACGACTACTACAATGAAGCACAAAAAGATTGTTTACTTTTTTTGTTATGAGAGTTTTCATGGCAACTAACATGAATATTACACATGGATTAAATTTTTCCTGATGAGCCGATAGAAAACTTCGACCTAATTAGATTGAGTGTAAAATCCCTTCTGTATATTCTATAGTAACAGAGATTTGCGAGTTTGAAATTTTATATAATGTTTTTGTAAAACGTGAAGCCTAAGGATGTATTACATTGTTTCAACAATCAAAGTGGTTATTCAAATCTCCACGACGACTACTACAATGAAGCACAAAAAGATTGTTTAATTTTTATGTTATGAGAGTTTTCATGGCAACTAAGCATGAATATTACACATGGATTAAATTTTTCCTGATGAGCCGATAGAAAACTTCGACCTAATTAGATTGAGTGTAAAATCCCTTCTGTACATTCTATAGTAACAGAGATTTGCGAGTTTGAAATTTTATATAATGTTTTTGTAAAACGTGAAGCCTAAGGATGTATTACATTGTTTCAACAATCAAAGTGGATATTTCAAATCTCCACGACGACTACTACAATGAAGCACAAAAAGATTGTTTACTTTTTTTGTTATGAGAGTTTTCATGGCAACTAAGCATGAATATTACACA
This sequence comes from Lepisma saccharinum, assembly GCF_977018435.1. NCBI lineage: Eukaryota > Metazoa > Arthropoda > Insecta > Zygentoma > Lepismatidae > Lepisma > Lepisma saccharinum. Next base: position 5,111,867 of record NW_028142899.1, on the reverse strand, counting down.
TGGATTAAATTTTTCCTGATGAGCCGATAGAAAACTTCGACCTAATTAGATTGAGTGTAAAATCCCTTCTGTATATTCTATAGTAACAGAGATTTGCGAGTTTGAAATTTTATATAATGTTTTTGTAAAACGTGAAGCCTAAGGATGTATTACATTGTTTCAACAATCAAAGTGGTTATTTCAAATCTCCACGACGACTACTACAATGGATCACAAAAAGATTGTTTACTTTTTTTGTTATGAGAGTTTTCATGGCAACTAAACATGAATATTACACAGGGATTAAATTTTTCCTGATGAGCCGATAGAAAACTTCGACCTAATTAGATTGAGTGTAAAATCCCTTCTGTATATTCTATAGTAACAGAGATTTGCGAGTTTGAAATTTTATATAATGTTTTTGTAAAACGTGAAGCCTAAGGATGTATTACATTGTTTCAACAATCAAAGTGGTTATTTCAAATCTCCACGACGACGCGTACAATCCTGCACAAATAGATTGTTTACTTTATTGTTATGAGAGTTTCCATGGTAACTAAGCACGAATATTACATATGAATTATTTTTTTTCGGATGAGCCTATAGAGAGCTTCGACCTGATTACATTGATGTAAAATCACTTCTGTATCTTATATAGTAACGGAGATATGCGAGTTTAAATTTTATATAATGTTTTTGTAAAACGTGAAGCCTAATGATGTATTACATTGTTTCAACAATCAAAGTGGTTATTTCAATTCTGCACGACGACGACTACAATCATACACAAATAGATTGTTTGCTTTATTGTTATGAGAGTTTCCATGGTAACTAAGCATGAATATTACACATGGATTAATTTTTTTATGATGAGCCTATACAGAGTTTCGACCTGATTACGTGAGTGTAAAATCACTTCTGTATCTTCTATAGTAACATAGATATACGAGTTTCAAATTTTATATGAGGTTTTTTTCAAAACGTGAGTCCTTAGTATGCATTACATTGTTTCAACAATCAAACTGGTTATTTGAAATCTCCACGACGACGCCTACAATCCTGCACAAATAGATTGTTTACTTTATTGTTATGAGAGTTTCCATGGTAACTAAGCATGAATATTACACATGGATTAAATTTTTCCTGATGAGCCTATAGAGACCTTCGACCTGATTACATTGAGTGTAAAATCGCTTCTGTATCTGCTATAGTAACGGAGATATGCGATTTTTAAATTTTACATAATGTTTTTGTAAAACGTGAAGCGTAAGGATGTATAACATTGTTTCAACAATCAAAGTGGTTATTTCAAATCTCCACGACGACGCCTATAATAATGCACAAATAGATTGTTTACTTTATTGTTATGAGAGTTTCCATGGTAACTAAGCATGAATATTACACATGGATTACATTTTTCCTGATGAGCTAATAGAGAACTTCGACCTAATTAGATTGAGTGTAAAATCACTTCTGTATATTCTATAGAAACAGAGATTTGCGAGTTTGAAATTTTATTTAATGTTTTGGTAAAACGTGAAGCCTAAGGATGTGTTACACTGATTCAACAATCAAAGTGGTTATTTCAAATCTCCAATTCGACTACTACAATCAAGCACATATAGATTGTTTACTTTTTTGTTATGAGAGTTTTCATGGTAACTAAGCATGAATATTACACATGGATTAAATTTTTCCTGATGAGCCTATAGAGACCTTCGACCTGATTACATTGAGTGTAAAATCACTTTTGTATCTTCTTTAGTAAAGGCGATATGCGAGTTTGAAATTTTATATAATGTTTTTGTAAAACGTGAAGCCTAATGATGTATTACATTGTTTCAACAATCAAAGTGGTTTTTTCAAATCTCCACGACGACTACTACAATGAAGCACAAATATATTGCTTACTTTTTTGTTATGAGAGTTTCCATGGTAACTAAGCATGAATATTACACATGGATTAATTTTTTCCTGATGAGCCTATAGAGAACTTCGACCTAATTAGATTGAGTGTAAAATCATATCTGTATATTCTATAGAAACAGAGATTTGCGAGTTTGAAATTTTATATAATGTTTTGGTAAAACGTGAAGCCTAAGGATGTATTTCACTGATTCAACAATCAAAGTGGTTATTTCAAATTTCCAATTCGACTACTACAATGAAGCACAAAAAGATTGTTTACTTTTTTTGTTATGAGAGTTTTCATGCCAACTAAGCATGAATATTACACAGGGATTAAATTTTTCCTGATGAGCCGATAGAAAACTTCGACCTAATTAGATTGAGTGTAAAATCCCTTCTGTATATTCTATAGTAACAGAGATTTGCGAGTTTGAAATTTTATATAATGTTTTTGTAAAACGTGAAGCCTAAGGATGTATTACATTGTTTCAACAATCAAAGTGGTTATTTCAAATCTCCACGACGACGCGTACAATCCTGCACAAATAGATTGTTTACTTTATTGTTATGAGAGTTTCCATGGTAACTAAGCACGAATATTACATATGAATTATTTTTTTTCGGATGAGCCTATAGAGAGCTTCGACCTGATTACATTGATGTAAAATCACTTCTGTATATTATATAGTAACGGAGATATGCGAGTTTAAATTTTATATAATGTTTTTGTAAAACGTGAAGCCTAATGATGTATTACATTGTTTCAACAATCAAAGTGGTTATTTCAATTCTGCACGACGACGACTACAATCATACACAAATAGATTGTTTGCTTTATTGTTATGAGAGTTTCCATGGTAACTAAGCATGAATATTACACATGGATTAATTTTTTTATGATGAGCCTATACAGAGTTTCGACCTGATTACGTGAGTGTAAAATCACTTCTGTATCTTCTATAGTAACATAGATATACGAGTTTCAAATTTTATATGAGGTTTTTTTCAAAACGTGAGTCCTTAATATGCATTACATTGTTTCAACAATCAAACTGGTTATTTGAAATCTCCACGACGACGCCTACAATCCTGCACAAATAGATTGTTTACTTTATTGTTATGAGAGTTTCCATGGTAACTAAGCATGAATATTACACATGGATTAAATTTTTCCTGATGAGCCTATAGAGAACTTCGACCTAATTAGATTGAGTGTAAAATCACTTCTGTATATTCTATAGAAACAGAGATTTGCGAGTTTGAAATTTTATTTAATGTTTTGGTAAAACGTGAAGCCTAAGGATGTGTTACACTGATTCAACAATCAAAGTGGTTATTTCAAATCTCCAATTCGACTACTACAATCAAGCACAAATAGATTGTTTAATTTTTGTTATGAGAGTTTTCATGGTAACTAAGCATGAATATTACACATGGATTAAATTTTTCCTGATGAGCCTATAGACAGCTTCGACCTGATTACATTGAGTGTAAAATCACTTTTGTATCTTCTTTAGTAAAGGCGATATGCGAGTTTGAAATTTTATATAATGTTTTTGTAAAACGTGAAGCCTAATGATGTATTACATTGTTTCAACAATCAAAGTGGTTATTTCAAATCTCCACGACGACTACTACAATGAAGCACAAATATATTGCTTACTTTTTTGTTATGAGAGTTTCCAAGGTCACTAAGCATGAATATTACACATGGATTAATTTTTTCCTGATGAGCCTATAGAGAACTTCGACCTTATTAGATTGAGTGTAAAATCACTTCTGTATATTCTATAGAAACAGAGATTTGCGAGTTTGAAATTTTATATAATGTTTTGGTAAAACGTGAAGCCTAAGGATGTATTACACTGATTCAACAATCAAAGTGGTTATTTCAAATTTCCAATTCGACTACTACAATCAAGCACAAATAGATTGTTTACTTTATTGTTAGAGAGATTTCATGGCAACTAAGCATGAATATTACACATGGATTAAATTTTTTACTGATGAGCCAATAGAGAACTTCGACCTGATTACATTGAGTGTAAAATCGCTTCTGTATCTTATATAGTAACGGAGATATGCGATTTTGAAATTTTATATAATGTTTTTGTAAAACGTGAAGCCTATGGATGTATTACATTTTTTCAACAATCAAAGTGGTTATTTCAAATCTCCACGACGACTACTACAATGAAGCACAAATAGATTGTTTACTTTTTTTGTTATGAGAGTTTTCATGGCAACTAAGCATGAATATTACACATGGATTAAATTTTTCCTGATGAGCCTATAGAAAACTTCGACCTAATTAGATTGAGTGTAAAATCCCTTCTGTATATTCTATTGTAACAGAGATTTGCGAGTTTGAAATTTTATATAATGTTTTTGTAAAACGTGAAGCCTAAGGATGTATTACATTGTTTCAACAATCAAAGTGGTTATTTCAAATCTCCACGACGACGCGTACAATCCTGCACAAATAGATTGTTTACTTTATTGTTATGAGAGTTTCCATGGTAACTAAGCACGAATATTACATATGAATTATTTTTTTTCGGATGAGCCTATAGAGAGCTTCGACCTGATTACATTGATGTAAAATCACTTCTGTATCTTATATAGTAACGGAGATATGCGAGTTTAAATTTTATATAATGTTTTTGTAAAACGTGAAGCCTAATGATATATTACATTGTTTCAACAATCAAAGTGGTTATTTCAATTCTGCACGACGACGACTACAATCATACACAAATAGATTGTTTGCTTTATTGTTATGAGAGTTTCCATGGTAACTAAGCATGAATATTACACATGGATTAATTTTTTTATGATGAGCCTATACAGAGTTTCGACCTGATTACGTGAGTGTAAAATCACTTCTGTATCTTCTATAGTAACATAGATATACGAGTTTCAAATTTTATATGAGGTTTTTTTCAAAACGTGAGTCCTTAATATGCATTACATTGTTTCAACAATCAAACTGGTTATTTGAAATCTCCACGACGACGCCTACAATCCTGTACAAATAGATTGTTTACTTTATTGTTATGAGAGTTTCCATGGTAACTAAGCATGAATATTACACATGGATTAAATTTTTCCTGATGAGCCTATAGAGAGCTTCGACCTGATTACATTGAGTGTAAAATCACTTCTGAATCTTCTATAGTAACGGAGATATACGAGTTTGAAATTTTTTATAATGTTTTTTCAAAACGTGAGGCCTTAGTATGCATTACACTGTTTCAACAATCAAACTGGTTATTTGAAATCTCCACGACGACGCCTACAATCCTGCACAAATAGATTGTTTACTTTATTGTTATGAGAGTTTCCATGGTAACTAAGCACGAATATTACATATGAATTATTTTTTTTCGGATGAGCCTATAGAGAGCTTCGACCTGATTACATTGATGTAAAATCACTTCTGTATCTTATATAGTAACGGAGATATGCGTGTTTAAATTTTATATAATGTTTTTGTAAAACGTGAAGCCTAATGATGTATTACATTGTTTCAACAATCAAAGTGGTTATTTCAATTCTGCACGACGACGACTACAATCATACACAAATAGATTGTTTGCTTTATTGTTATGAGAGTTTCCATGGTAACTAAGCATGAATATTACACATGGATTAATTTTTTTATGATGAGCCTATACAGAGTTTCGACCTGATTACGTGAGTGTAAAATCACTTCTGTATCTTCTATAGTAACATAGATATACGAGTTTCAAATTTTATATGAGGTTTTTTTCAAAACGTGAGTCCTTAGTATGCATTACATTGTTTCAACAATCAAACTGGTTATTTGAAATCTCCACGACGACGCCTACAATCCTGCACAAATAGATTGTTTACTTTATTGTTATGAGAGTTTCCATGGTAACTAAGCATGAATATTACACATGGATTAAATTTTTCCTGATGAGCCTATAGAGACCTTCGACCTGATTACATTGAGTGTAAAATCGCTTCTGTATCTGCTATAGTAACGGAGATATGCGATTTTTAAATTTTACATAATGTTTTTGTAAAACGTGAAGCGTAAGGATGTATAACATTGTTTCAACAATCAAAGTGGTTATTTCAAATCTCCACGACGACGCCTATAATAATGCACAAATAGATTGTTTACTTTATTGTTATGAGAGTTTCCATGGTAACTAAGCATGAATATTACACATGGATTACATTTTTCCTGATGAGCTAATAGAGAACTTCGACCTAATTAGATTGAGTGTAAAATCACTTCTGTATATTCTATAGAAACAGAGATTTGCGAGTTTGAAATTTTATTTAATGTTTTGGTAAAACGTGAAGCCTAAGGATGTGTTACACTGATTCAACAATCAAAGTGGTTATTTCAAATCTCCAATTCGACTACTACAATCAAGCACATATAGATTGTTTACTTTTTTGTTATGAGAGTTTTCATGGTAACTAAGCATGAATATTACACATGGATTAAATTTTTCCTGATGAGCCTATAGACAGCTTCGACCTGATTACATTGAGTGTAAAATCACTTTTGTATCTTCTTTAGTAAAGGCGATATGCGAGTTTGAAATTTTATATAATGTTTTTGTAAAACGTGAAGCCTAATGATGTATTACATTGTTTCAACAATCAAAGTGGTTTTTTCAAATCTCCACGACGACTACTACAATGAAGCACAAATATATTGCTTACTTTTTTGTTATGAGAGTTTCCATGGTAACTAAGCATGAATATTACACATGGATTAATTTTTTCCTGATGAGCCTATAGAGAACTTCGACCTAATTAGATTGAGTGTAAAATCATATCTGTATATTCTATAGAAACAGAGATTTGCGAGTTTGAAATTTTATATAATGTTTTGGTAAAACGTGAAGCCTAAGGATGTATTTCACTGATTCAACAATCAAAGTGGTTATTTCAAATTTCCAATTCGACTACTACAATGAAGCACAAAAAGATTGTTTACTTTTTTGTTATGAGAGTTTTCATGGCAACTAAGCATGAATATTACACAGGGATTAAATTTTTCCTGATGAGCCGATAGAAAACTTCGACCTAATTAGATTGAGTGTAAAATCCCTTCTGTATATTCTATAGTAACAGAGATTTGCGAGTTTGAAATTTTATATAATGTTTTTGTAAAACGTGAAGCCTAAGGATGTATTACATTGTTTCAACAATCAAAGTGGTTATTTCAAATCTCCACGACGACGCGTACAATCCTGCACAAATAGATTGTTTACTTTATTGTTATGAGAGTTTCCATGGTAACTAAGCACGAATATTACATATGAATTATTTTTTTTCGGATGAGCCTATAGAGAGCTTCGACCTGATTACATTGATGTAAAATCACTTCTGTATCTTATATAGTAACGGAGATATGCGAGTTTAAATTTTATATAATGTTTTTGTAAAACGTGAAGCCTAATGATGTATTACATTGTTTCAACAATCAAAGTGGTTATTTCAATTCTGCACGACGACGACTACAATCATACACAAATAGATTGTTTGCTTTATTGTTATGAGAGTTTCCATGGTAACTAAGCATGAATATTACACATGGATTAATTTTTTTATGATGAGCCTATACAGAGTTTCGACCTGATTACGTGAGTGTAAAATCACTTCTGTATCTTCTATAGTAACATAGATATACGAGTTTCAAATTTTATATGAGGTTTTTTTCAAAACGTGAGTCCTTAATATGCATTACATTGTTTCAACAATCAAACTGGTTATTTGAAATCTCCACGACGACGCCTACAATCCTGCACAAATAGATTGTTTACTTTATTGTTATGAGAGTTTCCATGGTAACTAAGCATGAATATTACACATGGATTAAATTTTTCCTGATGAGCCTATAGAGAACTTCGACCTAATTAGATTGAGTGTAAAATCACTTCTGTATATTCTATAGAAACAGAGATTTGCGAGTTTGAAATTTTATTTAATGTTTTGGTAAAACGTGAAGCCTAAGGATGTGTTACACTGATTCAACAATCAAAGTGGTTATTTCAAATCTCCAATTCGACTACTACAATCAAGCACAAATAGATTGTTTAATTTTTGTTATGAGAGTTTTCATGGTAACTAAGCATGAATATTACACATGGATTAAATTTTTCCTGATGAGCCTATAGACAGCTTCGACCTGATTACATTGAGTGTAAAATCACTTTTGTATCTTCTTTAGTAAAGGCGATATGCGAGTTTGAAATTTTATATAATGTTTTTGTAAAACGTGAAGCCTAATGATGTATTACATTGTTTCAACAATCAAAGTGGTTATTTCAAATCTCCACGACGACTACTACAATGAAGCACAAATATATTGCTTACTTTTTGTTATGAGAGTTTCCAAGGTCACTAAGCATGAATATTACACATGGATTAATTTTTTCCTGATGAGCCTATAGAGAACTTCGACCTTATTAGATTGAGTGTAAAATCACTTCTGTATATTCTATAGAAACAGAGATTTGCGAGTTTGAAATTTTATATAATGTTTTGGTAAAACGTGAAGCCTAAGGATGTATTACACTGATTCAACAATCAAAGTGGTTATTTCAAATTTCCAATTCGACTACTACAATCAAGCACAAATAGATTGTTTACTTTATTGTTAGAGAGATTTCATGGCAACTAAGCATGAATATTACACATGGATTAAATTTTTTACTGATGAGCCAATAGAGAACTTCGACCTGATTACATTGAGTGTAAAATCGCTTCTGTATCTTATATAGTAACGGAGATATGCGATTTTGAAATTTTATATAATGTTTTTGTAAAACGTGAAGCCTATGGATGTATTACATTTTTCAACAATCAAAGTGGTTATTTCAAATCTCCACGACGACTACTACAATGAAGCACAAATAGATTGTTTACTTTTTTTGTTATGAGAGTTTTCATGGCAACTAAGCATGAATATTACACATGGATTAAATTTTTCCTGATGAGCCTATAGAAAACTTCGACCTAATTAGATTGAGTGTAAAATCCCTTCTGTATATTCTATTGTAACAGAGATTTGCGAGTTTGAAATTTTATATAATGTTTTTGTAAAACGTGAAGCCTAAGGATGTATTACATTGTTTCAACAATCAAAGTGGTTATTTCAAATCTCCACGACGACGCGTACAATCCTGCACAAATAGATTGTTTACTTTATTGTTATGAGAGTTTCCATGGTAACTAAGCACGAATATTACATATGAATTATTTTTTTTCGGATGAGCCTATAGAGAGCTTCGACCTGATTACATTGATGTAAAATCACTTCTGTATCTTATATAGTAACGGAGATATGCGAGTTTAAATTTTATATAATGTTTTTGTAAAACGTGAAGCCTAATGATATATTACATTGTTTCAACAATCAAAGTGGTTATTTCAATTCTGCACGACGACGACTACAATCATACACAAATAGATTGTTTGCTTTATTGTTATGAGAGTTTCCATGGTAACTAAGCATGAATATTACACATGGATTAATTTTTTTATGATGAGCCTATACAGAGTTTCGACCTGATTACGTGAGTGTAAAATCACTTCTGTATCTTCTATAGTAACATAGATATACGAGTTTCAAATTTTATATGAGGTTTTTTTCAAAACGTGAGTCCTTAATATGCATTACATTGTTTCAACAATCAAACTGGTTATTTGAAATCTCCACGACGACGCCTACAATCCTGTACAAATAGATTGTTTACTTTATTGTTATGAGAGTTTCCATGGTAACTAAGCATGAATATTACACATGGATTAAATTTTTCCTGATGAGCCTATAGAGAGCTTCGACCTGATTACATTGAGTGTAAAATCACTTCTGAATCTTCTATAGTAACGGAGATATACGAGTTTGAAATTTTTTATAATGTTTTTTCAAAACGTGAGGCCTTAGTATGCATTACACTGTTTCAACAATCAAACTGGTTATTTGAAATCTCCACGACGACGCCTACAATCCTGCACAAATAGATTGTTTACTTTATTGTTATGAGAGTTTCCATGGTAACTAAGCACGAATATTACATATGAATTATTTTTTTTCGGATGAGCCTATAGAGAGCTTCGACCTGATTACATTGATGTAAAATCACTTCTGTATCTTATATAGTAACGGAGATATGCGTGTTTAAATTTTATATAATGTTTTTGTAAAACGTGAAGCCTAATGATGTATTACATTGTTTCAACAATCAAAGTGGTTATTTCAATTCTGCACGACGACGACTACAATCATACACAAATAGATTGTTTGCTTTATTGTTATGAGAGTTTCCATGGTAACTAAGCATGAATATTACACATGGATTAATTTTTTTATGATGAGCCTATACAGAGTTTCGACCTGATTACGTGAGTGTAAAATCACTTCTGTATCTTCTATAGTAACATAGATATACGAGTTTCAAATTTTATATGAGGTTTTTTTCAAAACGTGAGTCCTTAGTATGCATTACATTGTTTCAACAATCAAACTGGTTATTTGAAATCTCCACGACGACGCCTACAATCCTGCACAAATAGATTGTTTACTTTATTGTTATGAGAGTTTCCATGGTAACTAAGCATGAATATTACACATGGATTAAATTTTTCCTGATGAGCCTATAGAGACCTTCGACCTGATTACATTGAGTGTAAAATCGCTTCTGTATCTGCTATAGTAACGGAGATATGCGATTTTTAAATTTTACATAATGTTTTTGTAAAACGTGAAGCGTAAGGATGTATAACATTGTTTCAACAATCAAAGTGGTTATTTCAAATCTCCACGACGACGCCTATAATAATGCACAAATAGATTGTTTACTTTATTGTTATGAGAGTTTCCATGGTAACTAAGCATGAATATTACACATGGATTACATTTTTCCTGATGAGCTAATAGAGAACTTCGACCTAATTAGATTGAGTGTAAAATCACTTCTGTATATTCTATAGAAACAGAGATTTGCGAGTTTGAAATTTTATTTAATGTTTTGGTAAAACGTGAAGCCTAAGGATGTGTTACACTGATTCAACAATCAAAGTGGTTATTTCAAATCTCCAATTCGACTACTACAATCAAGCACATATAGATTGTTTACTTTTTTGTTATGAGAGTTTTCATGGTAACTAAGCATGAATATTACACATGGATTAAATTTTTCCTGATGAGCCTATAGACAGCTTCGACCTGATTACATTGAGTGTAAAATCACTTTTGTATCTTCTTTAGTAAAGGCGATATGCGAGTTTGAAATTTTATATAATGTTTTTGTAAAACGTGAAGCCTAATGATGTATTACATTGTTTCAACAATCAAAGTGGTTTTTTCAAATCTCCACGACGACTACTACAATGAAGCACAAATATATTGCTTACTTTTTTGTTATGAGAGTTTCCATGGTAACTAAGCATGAATATTACACATGGATTAATTTTTTCCTGATGAGCCTATAGAGAACTTCGACCTAATTAGATTGAGTGTAAAATCATATCTGTATATTCTATAGAAACAGAGATTTGCGAGTTTGAAATTTTATATAATGTTTTGGTAAAACGTGAAGCCTAAGGATGTATTTCACTGATTCAACAATCAAAGTGGTTATTTCAAATTTCCAATTCGACTACTACAATGAAGCACAAAAAGATTGTTTACTTTTTTGTTATGAGAGTTTTCATGGCAACTAAGCATGAATATTACACAGGGATTAAATTTTTCCTGATGAGCCGATAGAAAACTTCGACCTAATTAGATTGAGTGTAAAATCCCTTCTGTATATTCTATAGTAACAGAGATTTGCGAGTTTGAAATTTTATATAATGTTTTTGTAAAACGTGAAGCCTAAGGATGTATTACATTGTTTCAACAATCAAAGTGGTTATTTCAAATCTCCACGACGACGCGTACAATCCTGCACAAATAGATTGTTTACTTTATTGTTATGAGAGTTTCCATGGTAACTAAGCACGAATATTACATATGAATTATTTTTTTTCGGATGAGCCTATAGAGAGCTTCGACCTGATTACATTGATGTAAAATCACTTCTGTATCTTATATAGTAACGGAGATATGCGAGTTTAAATTTTATATAATGTTTTTGTAAAACGTGAAGCCTAATGATGTATTACATTGTTTCAACAATCAAAGTGGTTATTTCAATTCTGCACGACGACGACTACAATCATACACAAATAGATTGTTTGCTTTATTGTTATGAGAGTTTCCATGGTAACTAAGCATGAATATTACACATGGATTAATTTTTTTATGATGAGCCTATACAGAGTTTCGACCTGATTACGTGAGTGTAAAATCACTTCTGTATCTTCTATAGTAACATAGATATACGAGTTTCAAATTTTATATGAGGTTTTTTTCAAAACGTGAGTCCTTAATATGCATTACATTGTTTCAACAATCAAACTGGTTATTTGAAATCTCCACGACGACGCCTACAATCCTGCACAAATAGATTGTTTACTTTATTGTTATGAGAGTTTCCATGGTAACTAAGCATGAATATTACACATGGATTAAATTTTTCCTGATGAGCCTATAGAGAACTTCGACCTAATTAGATTGAGTGTAAAATCACTTCTGTATATTCTATAGAAACAGAGATTTGCGAGTTTGAAATTTTATTTAATGTTTTGGTAAAACGTGAAGCCTAAGGATGTGTTACACTGATTCAACAATCAAAGTGGTTATTTCAAATCTCCAATTCGACTACTACAATCAAGCACAAATAGATTGTTTAATTTTTGTTATGAGAGTTTTCATGGTAACTAAGCATGAATATTACACATGGATTAAATTTTTCCTGATGAGCCTATAGACAGCTTCGACCTGATTACATTGAGTGTAAAATCACTTTTGTATCTTCTTTAGTAAAGGCGATATGCGAGTTTGAAATTTTATATAATGTTTTTGTAAAACGTGAAGCCTAATGATGTATTACATTGTTTCAACAATCAAAGTGGTTATTTCAAATCTCCACGACGACTACTACAATGAAGCACAAATATATTGCTTACTTTTTGTTATGAGAGTTTCCAAGGTCACTAAGCATGAATATTACACATGGATTAATTTTTTCCTGATGAGCCTATAGAGAACTTCGACCTTATTAGATTGAGTGTAAAATCACTTCTGTATATTCTATAGAAACAGAGATTTGCGAGTTTGAAATTTTATATAATGTTTTGGTAAAACGTGAAGCCTAAGGATGTATTACACTGATTCAACAATCAAAGTGGTTATTTCAAATTTCCAATTCGACTACTACAATCAAGCACAAATAGATTGTTTACTTTATTGTTAGAGAGATTTCATGGCAACTAAGCATGAATATTACACATGGATTAAATTTTTTACTGATGAGCCAATAGAGAACTTCGACCTGATTACATTGAGTGTAAAATCGCTTCTGTATCTTATATAGTAACGGAGATATGCGATTTTGAAATTTTATATAATGTTTTTGTAAAACGTGAAGCCTATGGATGTATTACATTTTTCAACAATCAAAGTGGTTATTTCAAATCTCCACGACGACTACTACAATGAAGCACAAATAGATTGTTTACTTTTTTTGTTATGAGAGTTTTCATGGCAACTAAGCATGAATATTACACATGGATTAAATTTTTCCTGATGAGCCTATAGAAAACTTCGACCTAATTAGATTGAGTGTAAAATCCCTTCTGTATATTCTATTGTAACAGAGATTTGCGAGTTTGAAATTTTATATAATGTTTTTGTAAAACGTGAAGCCTAAGGATGTATTACATTGTTTCAACAATCAAAGTGGTTATTTCAAATCTCCACGACGACGCGTACAATCCTGCACAAATAGATTGTTTACTTTATTGTTATGAGAGTTTCCATGGTAACTAAGCACGAATATTACATATGAATTATTTTTTTTCGGATGAGCCTATAGAGAGCTTCGACCTGATTACATTGATGTAAAATCACTTCTGTATCTTATATAGTAACGGAGATATGCGAGTTTAAATTTTATATAATGTTTTTGTAAAACGTGAAGCCTAATGATATATTACATTGTTTCAACAATCAAAGTGGTTATTTCAATTCTGCACGACGACGACTACAATCATACACAAATAGATTGTTTGCTTTATTGTTATGAGAGTTTCCATGGTAACTAAGCATGAATATTACACATGGATTAAATTTTTCCTGATGAGCCTATAGAGAACTTCGACCTAATTAGATTCAGTGTAAAATCACTTCTGTATATTCTATAGAAACAGAGATTTGCGAGTTTGAAATTTTATTTAATGTTTTGGTAAAACGTGAAGCCTAAGGATGTGTTACACTGATTCAACAATCAAAGTGGTTATTTCAAATCTCCAATTCGACTACTACAATCAAGCACAAATAGATTGTTTACTTTTTTGTTATGAGAGTTTTCATGGTAACTAAGCATGAATATTACACATGGATTAAATTTTTCCTGATGAGCCTATAGACAGCTTCGACCTGATTACATTGAGTGTAAAATCACTTTTGTATCTTCCTTAGTAAAGGCGATATGCGAGTTTGAAATTTTATATAATGTTTTTGTAAAACGTGAAGCCTAATGATGTATTACATTGTTTCAACAATCAAAGTGGTTATTTCAAATCTCCACGACGACTACTACAATGAAGCACAAATATATTGCTTACTTTTTTGTTATGAGAGTTTCCATGGTCACTAAGCATGAATATTACACATGGATTAATTTTTTCCTGATGAGCCTATAGAGAACTTCGACCTAATTAGATTGAGTGTAAAATCACTTCTGTATATTCTATAGAAACAGAGATTTGCGAGTTTGAAATTTTATATAATGTTTTGGTAAAACGTGAAGCCTAAGGATGTATTACACTGATTCAACAATCAAAGTGGTTATTTCAAATTTCCAATTCGACTACTACAATCAAGCACAAATAGATTGTTTACTTTATTGTTATGAGAGATTTCATGGCAACTAAGCATGAATATTACACATGGATTAAATTTTTTACTGATGAGCCAATAGAGAACTTCGACCTGATTACATTGAGTGTAAAATCGCTTCTGTATCTTCTATAGTAACGGAGATATGCGATTTTGAAATTTTATATAATGTTCTTGTAAAACGTGAAGCCTATGGATGTATTACATTTTTTCAACAATCAAAGTGGTTATTTCAAATCTCCACGACGACTACTACAATGAAGCACAAATAGATTATTTACTTTTTTTGTTATGAGAGTTTTCATGGCAACTAAGCATGAATATTACACATGGATTAAATTTTTCCTGATGAGCCTATAGAAAACTTCGACCTAATTAGATTGAGTGTAAAATCCCTTCTGTATATTCTATTGTAACAGAGATTTGCGAGTTTGAAATTTTATATAATGTTTTTGTAAAACGTGAAGCCTAAGGATGTATTACATTGTTTCAACAATCAAAGTGGTTATTTCAAATCTCCACGACGACGCGTACAATCCTGCACAAATAGATTGTTTACTCTATTGTTATGAGAGTTTCCATGGTAACTAAGCACGAATATTACATATGAATTATTTTTTTTCGGATGAGCCTATAGAGAGCTTCGACCTGATTACATTGATGTAAAATCACTTCTGTATATTATATAGTAACGGAGATATGCGAGTTTAAATTTTATATAATGTTTTTGTAAAACGTGAAGCCTAATGATGTATTACATTGTTTCAACAATCAAAGTGGTTATTTCAATTCTGCACGACGACGACTACAATCATACACAAATAGATTGTTTGCTTTATTGTTATGAGAGTTTCCATGGTAACTAAGCATGAATATTACACATGGATTAAATTTTTCCTGATGAGCCTATTGAAAACTTCGACCTAATTAGATTGAGTGTAAAATCCCTTCTGTATATTCTATTGTAACAGAGATTTGCGAGTTTGAAATTTTATATAATGTTTTTGTAAAACGTGAAGCCTAAGGATGTATAACATTGTTTCAACAATCAAAGTGGTTATTTCAAATCTCCACGACGACGCGTACAATCCTGCACAAATAGATTGTTTACTTTATTGTTATGAGAGTTTCCATGGTAACTAAGCACGAATATTACATATGAATTATTTTTTTTCGGATGAGCCTATAGAGAGCTTCGACCTGATTACATTGATGTAAAATCACTTCTGTATATTATATAGTAACGGAGATATGCGAGTTTAAATTTTATATAATGTTTTTGTAAAACGTGAAGCCTAATGATGTATTACATTGTTTCAACAATCAAAGTGGTTATTTCAATTCTGCACGACGACGACTACAATCATACACAAATAGATTGTTTGCTTTATTGTTATGAGAGTTTCCATGGTAACTAAGCATGAATATTACACATGGATTAATTTTTTTATGATGAGCCTATAGAGAACTTCGACCTAATTAGATTGAGTGTAAAATCGCTTTTGTATCTGCTATAGTAACGGAGATATGCGATTTTAAAATTTTATATAATGTTTTAGTAAAACGTGAAGCCTAAGGATGTATAACATTGTTTCAACAATCAAAGTGGTTATTTCAAATCTCCACGACGACTACTACAATGAAGCACAAATATATTGCTTACTTTTTTGTTATGAGAGTTTCCATGGTCACTAAGCATGAATATTACACATGGATTAATTTTTTCCTGATGAGCCTATAGAGAACTTCGACCTAATTAGATTGAGTGTAAAATCACTTCTGTATATTCTATAGAAACAGAGATTTGCGAGTTTGAAATTTTATATAATGTTTTGGTAAAACGTGAAGCCTAAGGATGTATTACACTGATTCAACAATCAAAGTGGTTATTTCAAATTTCCAATTCGACTACTACAATCAAGCACAAATAGACTGTTTACTTTATTGTTATGAGAGATTTCATGGCAACTAAGCATGAATATTACACATGGATTAAATTTTTTACTGATGAGCCAATAGAGAACTTCGACCTGATTACATTGAGTGTAAAATCGCTTCTGTATCTTATATAGTAACGGAGATATGCGATTTTGAAATTTTATATAATGTTTTTGTAAAACGTGAAGCCTATGGATGTATTACATTTTTTCAACAATCAAAGTGGTTATTTCAAATCTCCACGACGACTACTACAATGAAGCACAAATAGATTGTTTACTTTTTTTGTTATGAGAGTTTTCATGGCAACTAAGCATGAATATTACACATGGATTAAATTTTTCCTGATGAGCCTATAGAAAACTTCGACCTAATTAGATTGAGTGTAAAATCCCTTCTGTATATTCTATTGTAACAGAGATTTGCGAGTTTGAAATTTTATATAATGTTTTTGTAAAACGTGAAGCCTAAGGATGTATAACATTGTTTCAACAATCAAAGTGGTTATTTCAAATCTCCACGACGACGCGTACAATCCTGCACAAATAGATTGTTTACTTTATTGTTATGAGAGTTTCCATGGTAACTAAGCACGAATATTACATATGAATTATTTTTTTTCGGATGAGCCTATAGAGAGCTTCGACCTGATTACATTGATGTAAAATCACTTCTGTATCTTATATAGTAACGGAGATATGCGAGTTTAAATTTTATATAATGTTTTTGTAAAACGTGAAGCCTAATGATGTATTACATTGTTTCAACAATCAAAGTGGTTATTTCAATTCTGCACGACGACGACTACAATCATACACAAATAGATTGTTTGCTTTATTGTTATGAGAGTTTCCATGGTAACTAAGCATGAATATTACACATGGATTAATTTTTTTATGATGAGCCTATACAGAGTTTCGACCTGATTACGTGAGTGTAAAATCACTTCTGTATCTTCTATAGTAACATAGATATACGAGTTTCAAATTTTATATGAGGTTTTTTTCAAAACGTGAGTCCTTAATATGCATTACATTGTTTCAACAATCAAACTGGTTATTTGAAATCTCCACGACGACGCCTACAATCCTGCACAAATAGATTGTTTACTTTATTGTTATGAGAGTTTCCATGGTAACTAAGCATGAATATTACACATGGATTAAATTTTTCCTGATGAGCCTATAGAGACCTTCGACCTGATTACATTGATTGTAAAATCGCTTCTGTATCTGCTATAGTAACGGAGATATGCGATTTTTAAATTTTACATAATGTTTTTGTAAAACGTGAAGCCTAAGGATGTATAACATTGTTTCAACAATCAAAGTGGTTATTTCAAATCTCCACGACGACGCCTATAATAATGCACAAATAGATTGTTTACTTTATTGTTATGAGAGTTTCCATGGTAACTAAGCATGAATATTACACATGGATTAAATTTTTCCTGATGAGCCTATAGAGAACTTCGACCTAATTAGATTCAGTGTAAAATCACTTCTGTATATTCTATAGAAACAGAGATTTGCGAGTTTGAAATTTTATTTAATGTTTTGGTAAAACGTGAAGCCTAAGGATGTGTTACACTGATTCAACAATCAAAGTGGTTATTTCAAATCTCCAATTCGACTACTACAATCAAGCACAAATAGATTGTTTACTTTTTTGTTATGAGAGTTTTCATGGTAACTAAGCATGAATATTACACATGGATTAAATTTTTCCTGATGAGCCTATAGACAGCTTCGACCTGATTACATTGAGTGTAAAATCACTTTTGTATCTTCTTTAGTAAAGGCGATATGCGAGTTTGAAATTTTATATAATGTTTTTGTAAAACGTGAAGCCTAATGATGTATTACATTGTTTCAACAATCAAAGTGGTTATTTCAAATCTCCACGACGACTACTACAATGAAGCACAAATATATTGCTTACTTTTTTGTTATGAGAGTTTCCATGGTCACTAAGCATGAATATTACACATGGATTAATTTTTTCCTGATGAGCCTATAGAGAACTTCGACCTAATTAGATTGAGTGTAAAATCACTTCTGTATATTCTATAGAAACAGAGATTTGCGAGTTTGAAATTTTATATAATGTTTTTGTAAAACGTGAAGCCTAAGGATGTATTACATTGTTTCAACAATCAAAGTGGTTATTTCAAATCTCCACGACGACGCGTACAATCCTGCACAAATAGATTGTTTACTCTATTGTTATGAGAGTTTCCATGGTAACTAAGCACGAATATTACATATGAATTATTTTTTTTCGGATGAGCCTATAGAGAGCTTCGACCTGATTACATTGATGTAAAATCACTTCTGTATATTATATAGTAACGGAGATATGCGAGTTTAAATTTTATATAATGTTTTTGTAAAACGTGAAGCCTAATGATGTATTACATTGTTTCAACAATCAAAGTGGTTATTTCAATTCTGCACGACGACGACTACAATCATACACAAATAGATTGTTTGCTTTATTGTTATGAGAGTTTCCATGGTAACTAAGCATGAATATTACACATGGATTAAATTTTTCCTGATGAGCCTATTGAAAACTTCGACCTAATTAGATTGAGTGTAAAATCCCTTCTGTATATTCTATTGTAACAGAGATTTGCGAGTTTGAAATTTTATATAATGTTTTTGTAAAACGTGAAGCCTAAGGATGTATAACATTGTTTCAACAATCAAAGTGGTTATTTCAAATCTCCACGACGACGCGTACAATCCTGCACAAATAGATTGTTTACTTTATTGTTATGAGAGTTTCCATGGTAACTAAGCACGAATATTACATATGAATTATTTTTTTTCGGATGAGCCTATAGAGAGCTTCGACCTGATTACATTGATGTAAAATCACTTCTGTATATTATATAGTAACGGAGATATGCGAGTTTAAATTTTATATAATGTTTTTGTAAAACGTGAAGCCTAATGATGTATTACATTGTTTCAACAATCAAAGTGGTTATTTCAATTCTGCACGACGACGACTACAATCATACACAAATAGATTGTTTGCTTTATTGTTATGAGAGTTTCCATGGTAACTAAGCATGAATATTACACATGGATTAATTTTTTTATGATGAGCCTATAGAGAACTTCGACCTAATTAGATTGAGTGTAAAATCGCTTTTGTATCTGCTATAGTAACGGAGATATGCGATTTTAAAATTTTATATAATGTTTTAGTAAAACGTGAAGCCTAAGGATGTATAACATTGTTTCAACAATCAAAGTGGTTATTTCAAATCTCCACGACGACTACTACAATGAAGCACAAATATATTGCTTACTTTTTTGTTATGAGAGTTTCCATGGTCACTAAGCATGAATATTACACATGGATTAATTTTTTCCTGATGAGCCTATAGAGAACTTCGACCTAATTAGATTGAGTGTAAAATCACTTCTGTATATTCTATAGAAACAGAGATTTGCGAGTTTGAAATTTTATATAATGTTTTGGTAAAACGTGAAGCCTAAGGATGTATTACACTGATTCAACAATCAAAGTGGTTATTTCAAATTTCCAATTCGACTACTACAATCAAGCACAAATAGACTGTTTACTTTATTGTTATGAGAGATTTCATGGCAACTAAGCATGAATATTACACATGGATTAAATTTTTTACTGATGAGCCAATAGAGAACTTCGACCTGATTACATTGAGTGTAAAATCGCTTCTGTATCTTATATAGTAACGGAGATATGCGATTTTGAAATTTTATATAATGTTTTTGTAAAACGTGAAGCCTATGGATGTATTACATTTTTTCAACAATCAAAGTGGTTATTTCAAATCTCCACGACGACTACTACAATGAAGCACAAATAGATTGTTTACTTTTTTTGTTATGAGAGTTTTCATGGCAACTAAGCATGAATATTACACATGGATTAAATTTTTCCTGATGAGCCTATAGAAAACTTCGACCTAATTAGATTGAGTGTAAAATCCCTTCTGTATATTCTATTGTAACAGAGATTTGCGAGTTTGAAATTTTATATAATGTTTTTGTAAAACGTGAAGCCTAAGGATGTATAACATTGTTTCAACAATCAAAGTGGTTATTTCAAATCTCCACGACGACGCGTACAATCCTGCACAAATAGATTGTTTACTTTATTGTTATGAGAGTTTCCATGGTAACTAAGCACGAATATTACATATGAATTATTTTTTTTCGGATGAGCCTATAGAGAGCTTCGACCTGATTACATTGATGTAAAATCACTTCTGTATCTTATATAGTAACGGAGATATGCGAGTTTAAATTTTATATAATGTTTTTGTAAAACGTGAAGCCTAATGATGTATTACATTGTTTCAACAATCAAAGTGGTTATTTCAATTCTGCACGACGACGACTACAATCATACACAAATAGATTGTTTGCTTTATTGTTATGAGAGTTTCCATGGTAACTAAGCATGAATATTACACATGGATTAATTTTTTTATGATGAGCCTATACAGAGTTTCGACCTGATTACGTGAGTGTAAAATCACTTCTGTATCTTCTATAGTAACATAGATATACGAGTTTCAAATTTTATATGAGGTTTTTTTCAAAACGTGAGTCCTTAATATGCATTACATTGTTTCAACAATCAAACTGGTTATTTGAAATCTCCACGACGACGCCTACAATCCTGCACAAATAGATTGTTTACTTTATTGTTATGAGAGTTTCCATGGTAACTAAGCATGAATATTACACATGGATTAAATTTTTCCTGATGAGCCTATAGAGACCTTCGACCTGATTACATTGATTGTAAAATCGCTTCTGTATCTGCTATAGTAACGGAGATATGCGATTTTTAAATTTTACATAATGTTTTTGTAAAACGTGAAGCCTAAGGATGTATAACATTGTTTCAACAATCAAAGTGGTTATTTCAAATCTCCACGACGACGCCTATAATAATGCACAAATAGATTGTTTACTTTATTGTTATGAGAGTTTCCATGGTAACTAAGCATGAATATTACACATGGATTAAATTTTTCCTGATGAGCCTATAGAGAACTTCGACCTAATTAGATTCAGTGTAAAATCACTTCTGTATATTCTATAGAAACAGAGATTTGCGAGTTTGAAATTTTATTTAATGTTTTGGTAAAACGTGAAGCCTAAGGATGTGTTACACTGATTCAACAATCAAAGTGGTTATTTCAAATCTCCAATTCGACTACTACAATCAAGCACAAATAGATTGTTTACTTTTTTGTTATGAGAGTTTTCATGGTAACTAAGCATGAATATTACACATGGATTAAATTTTTCCTGATGAGCCTATAGACAGCTTCGACCTGATTACATTGAGTGTAAAATCACTTTTGTATCTTCTTTAGTAAAGGCGATATGCGAGTTTGAAATTTTATATAATGTTTTTGTAAAACGTGAAGCCTAATGATGTATTACATTGTTTCAACAATCAAAGTGGTTATTTCAAATCTCCACGACGACTACTACAATGAAGCACAAATATATTGCTTACTTTTTTGTTATGAGAGTTTCCATGGTCACTAAGCATGAATATTACACATGGATTAATTTTTTCCTGATGAGCCTATAGAGAACTTCGACCTAATTAGATTGAGTGTAAAATCACTTCTGTATATTCTATAGAAACAGAGATTTGCGAGTTTGAAATTTTATATAATGTTTTGGTAAAACGTGAAGCCTAAGGATGTATTACACTGATTCAACAATCAAAGTGGTTATTTCAAATTTCCAATTCGACTACTACAATCAAGCACAAATAAATTGTTTACTTTATTGTTATGAGAGATTTCATGGCAACTAAGCATGAATATTACACATGGATTAAATTTTTTACTGATGAGCCAATAGAGAACTTCGACCTGATTACATTGAGTGTAAAATCGCTTCTGTATCTTATATAGTAACGGAGATATGCGATTTTGAAATTTTATATAATGTTTTTGTAAAACGTGAAGCCTATGGATGTATTACATTTTTTCAACAATCAAAGTGGTTATTTCAAATCTCCACGACGACTACTACAATGAAGCACAAATAGATTGTTTACTTTTTTTGTTATGAGAGTTTTCATGGCAACTAAGCATGAATATTACACATGGATTAAATTTTTCCTGATGAGCCTATAGAAAACTTCGACCTAATTAGATTGAGTGTAAAATCCCTTCTGTATATTCTATTGTAACAGAGATTTGCGAGTTTGAAATTTTATATAATGTTTTTGTAAAACGTGAAGCCTAAGGATGTATTACATTGTTTCAACAATCAAAGTGGTTATTTCAAATCTCCACGACGACGCGTACAATCCTGCACAAATAGATTGTTTACTTTATTGTTATGAGAGTTTCCATGGTAACTAAGCACGAATATTACATATGAATTATTTTTTTTCGGATGAGCCTATAGAGAGCTTCGACCTGATTACATTGATGTAAAATCACTTCTGTATATTATATAGTAACGGAGATATGCGAGTTTAAATTTTATATAATGTTTTTGTAAAACGTGAAGCCTAATGATGTATTACATTGTTTCAACAATCAAAGTGGTTATTTCAATTCTGCACGACGACGACTACAATCATACACAAATAGATTGTTTGCTTTATTGTTATGAGAGTTTCCATGGTAACTAAGCATGAATATTACACATGGATTAATTTTTTTATGATGAGCCTATAGAGAACTTCGACCTAATTAGATTGAGTGTAAAATCGCTTTTGTATCTGCTATAGTAACGGAGATATGCGATTTTAAAATTTTATATAATGTTTTAGTAAAACGTGAAGCCTAAGGATGTATAACATTGTTTCAACAATCAAAGTGGTTATTTCAAATCTCCACGACGACTACTACAATGAAGCACAAATAGATTGTTTACTTTATTGTTATGAGAGTTTCCATGGTAACTAAGCATGAATATTACACATGGATTAAATTTTTCCTGATGAGCCTATAGAGAACTTCGACCTAATTAGATTGAGTGTAAAATCGCTTTTGTATCTGCTATAGTAACGGAGATATGCGATTTTAAAATTTTATATAATGTTTTAGTAAAACGTGAAGCCTAAGGATGTATAACATTGTTTCAACAATCAAAGTGGTTATTTCAAATCTCCACGACGACTACTACAATGAAGCACAAATATATTGCTTACTTTTTTGTTATGAGAGTTTCCATGGTAACTAAGCATGAATATTACACATGGATTAATTTTTTCCTGATGAGCCTATAGAGAACTTCGACCTAATTAGATTGAGTGTAAAATCACTTCTGTATATTCTATAGAAACAGAGATTTGCGAGTTTGAAATTTTATATAATGTTTTGGTAAAACGTGAAGCCTAAGGATGTATTACACTGATTCAACAATCAAAGTGGTTATTTCAAATCTCCAATTCGACTACTACAATCAAGCACAAATAGATTGTTTACTTTATTGTTATGAGAGATTTCATGGCAACTAAGCATGAATATTACACATGGATTAAATTTTTTACTGATGAGCCAATAGAGAACTTCGACCTGATTACATTGAGTGTAAAATCGCTTCTGTATCTTATATAGTAACGGAGATATGCGATTTTGAAATTTTATATAATGTTTTTGTAAAACGTGAAGCCTATGGATGTATTACATTGTTTCAACAATCAAAGTGGTTATTTCAAATCTCCACGACGACTACTACAATGAAGCACAAAAAGATTGTTTACTTTTTTTGTTATGAGAGTTTTCATGGCAACTAAGCATGAATATTACACATGGATTAAATTTTTCCTGATGAGCCGATAGAAAACTTCGACCTAATTAGATTGAGTGTAAAATCCCTTCTGTATATTCTATAGTAACAGAGATTTGCGAGTTTGAAATTTTATATAATGTTTTTGTAAAACGTGAAGCCTAAGGATGTATTACATTGTTTCAACAATCAAAGTGGTTATTTCAAATCTCCACGACGACTACTACAATGAAGCACAAAAAGATTGTTTACTTTTTTTGTTATGAGAGTTTTCATGGCAACTAAGCATGAATATTACACATGGATTAAATTTTTCCTGATGAGCCGATAGAAAACTTCGACCTAATTAGATTGAGTGTAAAATCCCTTCTGTATATTCTATAGTAACAGAGATTTGCGAGTTTGAAATTTTATATAATGTTTTTGTAAAACGTGAAGCCTAAGGATGTATTACATTGTTTCAACAATCAAAGTGGTTATTTCAAATCTCCACGACGACGCGTACAATCCTGCACAAATAGATTGTTTACTTTATTGTTATGAGAGTTTCCATGGTAACTAAGCACGAATATTACATATGAATTATTTTTTTTCCGATGAGCCTATAGAGAGCTTCGACCTGATTACATTGATGTAAAATCACTTCTGTATCTTATATAGTAACGGAGATATGCGAGTTTAAATTTTATATAATGTTTTTGTAAAACGTGAAGCCTAATGATGTATTACATTGTTTCAACAATCAAAGTGGTTATTTCAATTCTGCACGACGACGACTACAATCATACACAAATAGATTGTTTGCTTTATTGTTATGAGAGTTTCCATGGTAACTAAGCATGAATATTACACATGGATTATTTTTTTTATGATGAGCCTATACAGAGTTTCGACCTGATTACGTGAGTGTAAAATCACTTCTGTATCTTCTATAGTAACATAGATATACGAGTTTCAAATTTTATATGAGGTTTTTTTCAAAACGTGAGTCCTTAGTATGCATTACATTGTTTCAACAATCAAACTGGTTATTTGAAATCTCCACGACGACGCCTACAATCCTGCACAAATAGATTGTTTACTTTATTGTTATGAGAGTTTCCATGGTAACTAAGCATGAATATTACACATGGATTAAATTTTTCCTGATGAGCCTATAGAGAGCTTCGACCTGATTACATTGAGTGTAAAATCACTTCTGAATCTTCTATAGTAACGGAGATTTGCGAGTTTGAAATTTTTTATAATGTTTTTTCAAAACGTGAGGCCTTAGTATGCATTACACTGTTTCAACAATCAAACTGGTTATTTCAAATCTCCACGACGACGCCTACAATAATGCACAAATAGATTGTTTACTTTATTGTTATGAGAGTTTCCATGGTAACTAAGCATGAATATTACACATGGATTAAATTTTTCCTGATGAGCCTATAGAGTACTTCGACCTAATTAGATTGAGTGTAAAATCACTTCTGTATATTCTATAGAAACAGAGATTTGCGAGTTTGAAATTTTATTTAATGTTTTGGTAAAACGTGAAGCCTAAGGATGTATTACACTGATTCAACAATCAAAGTGGTTATTTCAAATCTCCAATTCGACTACTACAATCAAGCACAAATAGATTGTTTACTTTTTTGTTATGAGAGTTTTCATGGTAACTAAGCATGAATATTACACATGGATTAATTTTTTCCTGATGAGCCTATACAGAGCTTCGACCTGATTACGTGAGTGTAAAATCACTTCTGTATCTTCTATAGTAACATAGATATACGAGTTTGAAATTTTATATAAGGTTTTTTTCAAAACGTGAGTCCTTAGTATGCATTACATTGTTTCAACAATCAAACTGGTTATTTGAAATCTCCACGACGACGCCTAAAATCCTGCACAAATAGATTTTTACTTTATTGTTATGAGAGTTTCCATGGTAACTAAGCATGAATATTACACATGGATTAAATTTTTCCTGATGAGCCTATAGACAGCTTCGACCTGATTACATTGAGTGTAAAATCACTTTTGTATCTTCTTTAGTAAAGGCGATATGCGAGTTTAAATTTTATATAATGTTTTTGTAAAACGTGAAGCCTTAGTATGCATTACACTGTTTCAACAATCAAAATGGTTATTTCAAATCTTCACGACGACTACTACAATCAAGCACAAATATATTGTTTACTTTATTGTTATGAGAGTTTCCATGATAACTAAGCATGAATATTACACATGGATTAAATTTTTTACTGATGAGCCAATAGAGAACTTCGACCTGATTACATTGAGTGTAAAATCGCTTCTGTATCTTCTATAGTAACGGAGATATGCGATTTTGAAATTTTATATAATGTTTTTGTAAAACGTGAAGCCTAAGGATGTATTACATTGTTTCAACAATCAAAGTGGTTATTTCAAATCTCCACGACGACTACTACAATGAAGGACAAATATATTGCTTACTTTTTTGTTATGAGAGTTTTCATGGTAACTAAGCATGAATATTACACATGGATTAATTTTTTCCTGATGAGCCTATAGAGAACTTCGACCTAATTAGATTGAGTGTAAAATCACTTCTGTATATTCTATAGAAACAGAGATTTGCGAGTTTGAAATTTTATATAATGTTTTGGTAAAACGTGAAGCCTAAGGATGTATTACACTGATTCAACAATCAAAGTGGTTATTTCAAATCTCCAATTCGACTACTACAATCAAGCACAAATATATTGCTTACTTTTTTGTTATGAGAGTTTTCATGGCAACTAAGCATGAATATTACACATGGATTAAATTTTTCCTGATGAGCCGATAGAAAACTTCGACCTAATTAGATTGAGTGTAAAATCCCTTCTGTATATTCTATAGTAACAGAGATTTGCGAGTTTGAAATTTTATATAATGTTTTTGTAAAACGTGAAGCCTAAGGATGTATTACATTGTTTCAACAATCAAAGTGGTTATTTCAAATCTCCACGACGACTACTACAATGAAGCACAAAAAGATTGTTTACTTTTTTTGTTATGAGAGTTTTCATGGCAACTAAGCATGAATATTACACATGGATTAAATTTTTCCTGATGAGCCGATAGAAAACTTCGACCTAATTAGATTGAGTGTAAAATCCCTTCTGTATATTCTATAGTAACAGAGATTTGCGAGTTTGAAATTTTATATAATGTTTTTGTAAAACGTGAAGCCTAAGGATGTATTACATTGTTTCAACAATCAAAGTGGTTATTCAAATCTCCACGACGACTACTACAATGAAGCACAAAAAGATTGTTTAATTTTTTTGTTATGAGAGTTTTCATGGCAACTAAGCATGAATATTACACATGGATTAAATTTTTCCTGATGAGCCGATAGAAAACTTCGACCTAATTAGATTGAGTGTAAAATCCCTTCTGTACATTCTATAGTAACAGATATTTGCGAGTTTGAAATTTTATATAATGTTTTTGTAAAACGTGAAGCCTAAGGATGTATTACATTGTTTCAACAATCAAAGTGGATATTTCAAATCTCCACGACGACTACTACAATGAAGCGCAAAAAGATTGTTTACTTTTTTTGTTATGAGAGTTTTCATGGCAACTAAGCATGAATATTACACATGGATTAAATTTTTCCTGATGAGCCGATAGAAAACTTCGACCTAATTAGATTGAGTGTAAAATCCCTTCTGTATATTCTATAGTAACGGAGATATGCGATTTTGAAATTTTATATAATGTTTTTGTAAAACGTGAAGCCTATGGATGTATTACATTTTTTCAACAATCAAAGTGGTTATTTCAAATCTCCACGACGACTACTACAATGAAGCACAAATAGATTGTTTACTTTTTTTGTTATGAGAGTTTTCATGGCAACTAAGCACGAATATTACACATGGATTAAATTTTTCCTGATGAGCCTATAGAAAACTTCGACCTAATTAGATTGAGTGTAAAATCCCTTCTGTATATTCTATTGTAACAGAGATTTGCGAGTTTGAAATTTTATATAATGTTTTTGTAAAACGTGAAGCCTAAGGATGTATAACATTGTTTCAACAATCAAAGTGGTTATTTCAAATCTCCACGACGACGCGTACAATCCTGCACAAATAGATTGTTTACTTTATTGTTATGAGAGTTTCCATGGTAACTAAGCACGAATATTACATATGAATTATTTTTTTTCGGATGAGCCTATAGAGAGCTTCGACCTGATTACATTGATGTAAAATCACTTCTGTATCTTATATAGTAACGGAGATATGCGAGTTTAAATTTTATATAATGTTTTTGTAAAACGTGAAGCCTAATGATGTATTACATTGTTTCAACAATCAAAGTGGTTATTTCAATTCTGCACGACGACGACTACAATCATACACAAATAGATTGTTTGCTTTATTGTTATGAGAGTTTCCATGGTAACTAAACATGAATATTACACATGGATTAATTTTTTTATGATGAGCCTATACAGAGTTTCGACCTGATTACGTGAGTGTAAAATCACTTCTGTATCTTCTATAGTAACATAGATATACGAGTTTCAAATTTTATATGAGGTTTTTTTCAAAACGTGAGTCCTTAATATGCATTACATTGTTTCAACAATCAAACTGGTTATTTGAAATCTCCACGACGACGCCTACAATCCTGCACAAATAGATTGTTTACTTTATTGTTATGAGAGTTTCCATGGTAACTAAGCATGAATATTACACATGGATTAAATTTTTCCTGATGAGCCTATAGAGTACTTCGACCTAATTAGATTGAGTGTAAAATCACTTCTGTATATTCTATAGAAACAGAGATTTGCGAGTTTGAAATTTTATTTAATGTTTTGGTAAAACGTGAAGCCTAAGGATGTATTACACTGATTCAACAATCAAAGTGGTTATTTCAAATCTCCAATTCGACTACTACAATCAAGCACAAATAGATTGTTTACTTTTTTGTTATGAGAGTTTTCATGGTAACTAAGCATGAATATTACACATGGATTAATTTTTTCCTGATGAGCCTATACAGAGCTTCGACCTGATTACGTGAGTGTAAAATCACTTCTGTATCTTCTATAGTAACATAGATATACGAGTTTGAAATTTTATATAAGGTTTTTTTCAAAACGTGAGTCCTTAGTATGCATTACATTGTTTCAACAATCAAACTGGTTATTTGAAATCTCCACGACGACGCCTAAAATCCTGCACAAATAGATTTTTACTTTATTGTTATGAGAGTTTCCATGGTAACTAAGCATGAATATTACACATGGATTAAATTTTTCCTGATGAGCCTATAGACAGCTTCGACCTGATTACATTGAGTGTAAAATCACTTTTGTATCTTCTTTAGTAAAGGCGATATGCGAGTTTAAATTTTATATAATGTTTTTGTAAAACGTGAAGCCTTAGTATGCATTACACTGTTTCAACAATCAAAATGGTTATTTCAAATCTTCACGACGACTACTACAATCAAGCACAAATATATTGTTTACTTTATTGTTATGAGAGTTTCCATGATAACTAAGCATGAATATTACACATGGATTAAATTTTTTACTGATGAGCCAATAGAGAACTTCGACCTGATTACATTGAGTGTAAAATCGCTTCTGTATCTTCTATAGTAACGGAGATATGCGATTTTGAAATTTTATATAATGTTTTTGTAAAACGTGAAGCCTAAGGATGTATTACATTGTTTCAACAATCAAAGTGGTTATTTCAAATCTCCACGACGACTACTACAATGAAGGACAAATATATTGCTTACTTTTTTGTTATGAGAGTTTTCATGGTAACTAAGCATGAATATTACACATGGATTAATTTTTTCCTGATGAGCCTATAGAGAACTTCGACCTAATTAGATTGAGTGTAAAATCACTTCTGTATATTCTATAGAAACAGAGATTTGCGAGTTTGAAATTTTATATAATGTTTTGGTAAAACGTGAAGCCTAAGGATGTATTACACTGATTCAACAATCAAAGTGGTTATTTCAAATCTCCAATTCGACTACTACAATCAAGCACAAATATATTGCTTACTTTTTTGTTATGAGAGTTTTCATGGCAACTAAGCATGAATATTACACATGGATTAAATTTTTCCTGATGAGCCGATAGAAAACTTCGACCTAATTAGATTGAGTGTAAAATCCCTTCTGTATATTCTATAGTAACAGAGATTTGCGAGTTTGAAATTTTATATAATGTTTTTGTAAAACGTGAAGCCTAAGGATGTATTACATTGTTTCAACAATCAAAGTGGTTATTTCAAATCTCCACGACGACTACTACAATGAAGCACAAAAAGATTGTTTACTTTTTTTGTTATGAGAGTTTTCATGGCAACTAAGCATGAATATTACACATGGATTAAATTTTTCCTGATGAGCCGATAGAAAACTTCGACCTAATTAGATTGAGTGTAAAATCCCTTCTGTATATTCTATAGTAACAGAGATTTGCGAGTTTGAAATTTTATATAATGTTTTTGTAAAACGTGAAGCCTAAGGATGTATTACATTGTTTCAACAATCAAAGTGGTTATTCAAATCTCCACGACGACTACTACAATGAAGCACAAAAAGATTGTTTAATTTTTTTGTTATGAGAGTTTTCATGGCAACTAAGCATGAATATTACACATGGATTAAATTTTTCCTGATGAGCCGATAGAAAACTTCGACCTAATTAGATTGAGTGTAAAATCCCTTCTGTACATTCTATAGTAACAGATATTTGCGAGTTTGAAATTTTATATAATGTTTTTGTAAAACGTGAAGCCTAAGGATGTATTACATTGTTTCAACAATCAAAGTGGATATTTCAAATCTCCACGACGACTACTACAATGAAGCGCAAAAAGATTGTTTACTTTTTTTGTTATGAGAGTTTTCATGGCAACTAAGCATGAATATTACACATGGATTAAATTTTTCCTGATGAGCCGATAGAAAACTTCGACCTAATTAGATTGAGTGTAAAATCCCTTCTGTATATTCTATAGTAACGGAGATATGCGATTTTGAAATTTTATATAATGTTTTTGTAAAACGTGAAGCCTATGGATGTATTACATTTTTTCAACAATCAAAGTGGTTATTTCAAATCTCCACGACGACTACTACAATGAAGCACAAATAGATTGTTTACTTTTTTTGTTATGAGAGTTTTCATGGCAACTAAGCATGAATATTACACATGGATTAAATTTTTCCTGATGAGCCTATAGAAAACTTCGACCTAATTAGATTGAGTGTAAAATCCCTTCTGTATATTCTATTGTAACAGAGATTTGCGAGTTTGAAATTTTATATAATGTTTTTGTAAAACGTGAAGCCTAAGGATGTATAACATTGTTTCAACAATCAAAGTGGTTATTTCAAATCTCCACGACGACGCGTACAATCCTGCACAAATAGATTGTTTACTTTATTGTTATGAGAGTTTCCATGGTAACTAAGCACGAATATTACATATGAATTATTTTTTTTCGGATAAGCCTATAGAGAGCTTCGACCTGATTACATTGATGTAAAATCACTTCTGTATCTTATATAGTAACGGAGATATGCGAGTTTAAATTTTATATAATGTTTTTGTAAAACGTGAAGCCTAATGATGTATTACATTGTTTCAACAATCAAAGTGGTTATTTCAATTCTGCACGACGACGACTACAATCATACACAAATAGATTGTTTGCTTTATTGTTATGAGAGTTTCCATGGTAACTAAGCATGAATATTACACATGGATTAATTTTTTTATGATGAGCCTATACAGAGTTTCGACCTGATTACGTGAGTGTAAAATCACTTCTGTATCTTCTATAGTAACATAGATATACGAGTTTCAAATTTTATATGAGGTTTTTTTCAAAACGTGAGTCCTTAATATGCATTACATTGTTTCAACAATCAAACTGGTTATTTGAAATCTCCACGACGACGCCTACAATCCTGCACAAATAGATTGTTTACTTTATTGTTATGAGAGTTTCCATGGTAACTAAGCATGAATATTACACATGGATTAAATTTTTCCTGATGAGCCTATAGAGACCTTCGACCTGATTACATTGATTGTAAAATCGCTTCTGTATCTGCTATAGTAACGGAGATATGCGATTTTTAAATTTTACATAATGTTTTTGTAAAACGTGAAGCCTAAGGATGTATAACATTGTTTCAACAATCAAAGTGGTTATTTCAAATCTCCACGACGACGCCTATAATAATGCACAAATAGATTGTTTACTTTATTGTTATGAGAGTTTCCATGGTAACTAAGCATGAATATTACACATGGATTAAATTTTTCCTGATGAGCCTATAGAGAACTTCGACCTAATTAGATTCAGTGTAAAATCACTTCTGTATATTCTATAGAAACAGAGATTTGCGAGTTTGAAATTTTATTTAATGTTTTGGTAAAACGTGAAGCCTAAGGATGTGTTACACTGATTCAACAATCAAAGTGGTTATTTCAAATCTCCAATTCGACTACTACAATCAAGCACAAATAGATTGTTTACTTTTTTGTTATGAGAGTTTTCATGGTAACTAAGCATGAATATTACACATGGATTAAATTTTTCCTGATGAGCCTATAGACAGCTTCGACCTGATTACATTGAGTGTAAAATCACTTTTGTATCTTCTTTAGAAAAGGCGATATGCGAGTTTGAAATTTTATATAATGTTTTTGTAAAACGTGAAGCCTAATGATGTATTACATTGTTTCAACAATCAAAGTGGTTATTTCAAATCTCCACGACGACTACTACAATGAAGCACAAATATATTGCTTACTTTTTTGTTATGAGAGTTTCCATGGTCACTAAGCATGAATATTACACATGGATTAATTTTTTCCTGATGAGCCTATAGAGAACTTCGACCTAATTAGATTGAGTGTAAAATCACTTCTGTATATTCTATAGAAACAGAGATTTGCGAGTTTGAAATTTTATATAATGTTTTGGTAAAACGTGAAGCCTAAGGATGTATTACACTGATTCAACAATCAAAGTGGTTATTTCAAATTTCCAATTCGACTACTACAATCAAGCACAAATAGATTGTTTACTTTATTGTTATGAGAGATTTCATGGCAACTAAGCATGAATATTACACATGGATTAAATTTTTTACTGATGAGCCAATAGAGAACTTCGACCTGATTACATTGAGTGTAAAATCGCTTCTGTATCTTATATAGTAACGGAGATATGCGATTTTGAAATTTTATATAATGTTTTTGTAAAACGTGAAGCCTATGGATGTATTACATTTTTTCAACAATCAAAGTGGTTATTTCAAATCTCCACGACGACTACTACAATGAAGCACAAATAGATTGTTTACTTTTTTTGTTATGAGAGTTTTCATGGCAACTAAGCATGAATATTACACATGGATTAAATTTTTCCTGATGAGCCTATAGAAAACTTCGACCTAATTAGATTGAGTGTAAAATCCCTTCTGTATATTCTATTGTAACAGAGATTTGCGAGTTTGAAATTTTATATAATGTTTTTGTAAAACGTGAAGCCTAAGGATGTATTACATTGTTTCAACAATCAAAGTGGTTATTTCAAATCTCCACGACGACGCGTACAATCCTGCACAAATAGATTGTTTACTTTATTGTTATGAGAGTTTCCATGGTAACTAAGCACGAATATTACATATGAATTATTTTTTTTCGGATGAGCCTATAGAGAGCTTCGACCTGATTACATTGATGTAAAATCACTTCTGTATATTATATAGTAACGGAGATATGCGAGTTTAAATTTTATATAATGTTTTTGTAAAACGTGAAGCCTAATGATGTATTACATTGTTTCAACAATCAAAGTGGTTATTTCAATTCTGCACGACGACGACTACAATCATACACAAATAGATTGTTTGCTTTATTGTTATGAGAGTTTCCATGGTAACTAAGCATGAATATTACACATGGATTAATTTTTTTATGATGAGCCTATAGAGAACTTCGACCTAATTAGATTGAGTGTAAAATCGCTTTTGTATCTGCTATAGTAACGGAGATATGCGATTTTAAAATTTTATATAATGTTTTAGTAAAACGTGAAGCCTAAGGATGTATAACATTGTTTCAACAATCAAAGTGGTTATTTCAAATCTCCACGACGACTACTACAATGAAGCACAAATATATTGCTTACTTTTTTGTTATGAGAGTTTCCATGGTAACTAAGCATGAATATTACACATGGATTAATTTTTTCCTGATGAGCCTATAGAGAACTTCGACCTTATTACATTGAGTGTAAAATCACTTCTGTATCTGCTATAGTAACGGAGATATGCGATTTTAAAATTTTATATAATGTTTTAGTAAAACGTGAAGCCTAAGGATGTATAACATTGTTTCAACAATCAAAGTGGTTATTTCAAATCTCCACGACGACTACTACAATGAAGCACAAATAGATTGTTTACTTTATTGTTATGAGAGTTTCCATGGTAACTAAGCATGAATATTACACATGGATTAAATTTTTCCTGATGAGCCTATAGAGAACTTCGACCTAATTAGATTGAGTGTAAAATCGCTTTTGTATCTGCTATAGTAACGGAGATATGCGATTTTAAAATTTTATATAATGTTTTAGTAAAACGTGAAGCCTAAGGATGTATAACATTGTTTCAACAATCAAAGTGGTTATTTCAAATCTCCACGACGACTACTACAATGAAGCACAAATATATTGCTTACTTTTTTGTTATGAGAGTTTCCATGGTAACTAAGCATGAATATTACACATGGATTAATTTTTTCCTGATGAGCCTATAGAGAACTTCGACCTAATTAGATTGAGTGTAAAATCACTTCTGTATATTCTATAGAAACAGAGATTTGCGAGTTTGATATTTTATATAATGTTTTGGTAAAACGTGAAGCCTAAGGATGTATTACACTGATTCAACAATCAAAGTGGTTATTTCAAATCTCCAATTCGACTACTACAATCAAGCACAAATAGATTGTTTACTTTATTGTTATGAGAGATTTCATGGCAACTAAGCATGAATATTACACATGGATTAAATTTTTTACTGATGAGCCAATAGAGAACTTCGACCTGATTACATTGAGTGTAAAATCGCTTCTGTATCTTATATAGTAACGGAGATATGCGATTTTGAAATTTTATATAATGTTTTTGTAAAACGTGAAGCCTATGGATGTATTACATTGTTTCAACAATCAAAGTGGTTATTTCAAATCTCCACGACGACTACTACAATGAAGCACAAAAAGATTGTTTACTTTTTTTGTTATGAGAGTTTTCATGGCAACTAAGCATGAATATTACACATGGATTAAATTTTTCCTGATGAGCCGATAGAAAACTTCGACCTAATTAGATTGAGTGTAAAATCCCTTCTGTATATTCTATAGTAACAGAGATTTGCGAGTTTGAAATTTTATATAATGTTTTTGTAAAACGTGAAGCCTAAGGATGTATTACATTGTTTCAACAATCAAAGTGGTTATTTCAAATCTCCACGACGACTACTACAATGAAGCACAAAAAGATTGTTTACTTTTTTTGTTATGAGAGTTTTCATGGCAACTAAGCATGAATATTACACATGGATTAAATTTTTCCTGATGAGCCGATAGAAAACTTCGACCTAATTAGATTGAGTGTAAAATCCCTTCTGTATATTCTATAGTAACAGAGATTTGCGAGTTTGAAATTTTATATAATGTTTTTGTAAAACGTGAAGCCTAAGGATGTATTACATTGTTTCAACAATCAAAGTGGTTATTTCAAATCTCCACGACGACGCGTACAATCCTGCACAAATAGATTGTTTACTTTATTGTTATGAGAGTTTCCATGGTAACTAAGCACGAATATTTCATATGAATTATTTTTTTTCCGATGAGCCTATAGAGAGCTTCGACCTGATTACATTGATGTAAAATCACTTCTGTATCTTATATAGTAACGGAGATATGCGAGTTTAAATTTTATATAATGTTTTTGTAAAACGTGAAGCCTAATGATGTATTACATTGTTTCAACAATCAAAGTGGTTATTTCAATTCTGCACGACGACGACTACAATCATACACAAATAGATTGTTTGCTTTATTGTTATGAGAGTTTCCATGGTAACTAAGCATGAATATTACACATGGATTATTTTTTTTATGATGAGCCTATACAGAGTTTCGACCTGATTACGTGAGTGTAAAATGACTTCTGTATCTTCTATAGTAACATAGATATACGAGTTTCAAATTTTATATGAGGTTTTTTTCAAAACGTGAGTCCTTAGTATGCATTACATTGTTTCAACAATCAAACTGGTTATTTGAAATCTCCACGACGACGCCTACAATCCTGCACAAATAGATTGTTTACTTTATTGTTATGAGAGTTTCCATGGTAACTAAGCATGAATATTACACATGGATTAAATTTTTCCTGATGAGCCTATAGAGAGCTTCGACCTGATTACATTGAGTGTAAAATCACTTCTGAATCTTCTATAGTAACGGAGATTTGCGAGTTTGAAATTTTTTATAATGTTTTTTCAAAACGTGAGGCCTTAGTATGCATTACACTGTTTCAACAATCAAACTGGTTATTTCAAATCTCCACGACGACGCCTACAATAATGCACAAATAGATTGTTTACTTTATTGTTATGAGAGTTTCCATGGTAACTAAGCATGAATATTACACATGGATTAAATTTTTCCTGATGAGCCTATAGAGTACTTCGACCTAATTAGATTGAGTGTAAAATCACTTCTGTATATTCTATAGAAACAGAGATTTGCGAGTTTGAAATTTTATTTAATGTTTTGGTAAAACGTGAAGCCTAAGGATGTATTACACTGATTCAACAATCAAAGTGGTTATTTCAAATCTCCAATTCGACTACTACAATCAAGCACAAATAGATTGTTTACTTTTTTGTTATGAGAGTTTTCATGGTAACTAAGCATGAATATTACACATGGATTAATTTTTTCCTGATGAGCCTATACAGAGCTTCGACCTGATTACGTGAGTGTAAAATCACTTCTGTATCTTCTATAGTAACATAGATATACGAGTTTGAAATTTTATATAAGGTTTTTTTCAAAACGTGAGTCCTTAGTATGCATTACATTGTTTCAACAATCAAACTGGTTATTTGAAATCTCCACGACGACGCCTAAAATCCTGCACAAATAGATTTTTACTTTATTGTTATGAGAGTTTCCATGGTAACTAAGCATGAATATTACACATGGATTAAATTTTTCCTGATGAGCCTATAGACAGCTTCGACCTGATTACATTGAGTGTAAAATCACTTTTGTATCTTCTTTAGTAAAGGCGATATGCGAGTTTAAATTTTATATAATGTTTTTGTAAAACGTGAAGCCTTAGTATGCATTACACTGTTTCAACAATCAAAATGGTTATTTCAAATCTTCACGACGACTACTACAATCAAGCACAAATATATTGTTTACTTTATTGTTATGAGAGTTTCCATGATAACTAAGCATGAATATTACACATGGATTAAATTTTTTACTGATGAGCCAATAGAGAACTTCGACCTGATTACATTGAGTGTAAAATCGCTTCTGTATCTTCTATAGTAACGGAGATATGCGATTTTGAAATTTTATATAATGTTTTTGTAAAACGTGAAGCCTAAGGATGTATTACATTGTTTCAACAATCAAAGTGGTTATTTCAAATCTCCACGACGACTACTACAATGAAGGACAAATATATTGCTTACTTTTTTGTTATGAGAGTTTTCATGGTAACTAAGCATGAATATTACACATGGATTAATTTTTTCCTGATGAGCCTATAGAGAACTTCGACCTAATTAGATTGAGTGTAAAATCACTTCTGTATATTCTATAGAAACAGAGATTTGCGAGTTTGAAATTTTATATAATGTTTTGGTAAAACGTGAAGCCTAAGGATGTATTACACTGATTCAACAATCAAAGTGGTTATTTCAAATCTCCAATTCGACTACTACAATCAAGCACAAATATATTGCTTACTTTTTTGTTATGAGAGTTTTCATGGCAACTAAGCATGAATATTACACATGGATTAAATTTTTCCTGATGAGCCGATAGAAAACTTCGACCTAATTAGATTGAGTGTAAAATCCCTTCTGTATATTCTATAGTAACAGAGATTTGCGAGTTTGAAATTTTATATAATGTTTTTGTAAAACGTGAAGCCTAAGGATGTATTACATTGTTTCAACAATCAAAGTGGTTATTTCAAATCTCCACGACGACTACTACAATGAAGCACAAAAAGATTGTTTACTTTTTTTGTTATGAGAGTTTTCATGGCAACTAAGCATGAATATTACACATGGATTAAATTTTTCCTGATGAGCCGATAGAAAACTTCGACCTAATTAGATTGAGTGTAAAATCCCTTCTGTATATTCTATAGTAACAGAGATTTGCGAGTTTGAAATTTTATATAATGTTTTTGTAAAACGTGAAGCCTAAGGATGTATTACATTGTTTCAACAATCAAAGTGGTTATTCAAATCTCCACGACGACTACTACAATGAAGCACAAAAAGATTGTTAAATTTTTTTGTTATGAGAGTTTTCATGGCAACTAAGCATGAATATTACACATGGATTAAATTTTTCCTGATGAGCCGATAGAAAACTTCGACCTAATTAGATTGAGTGTAAAATCCCTTCTGTACATTCTATAGTAACAGATATTTGCGAGTTTGAAATTTTATATAATGTTTTTGTAAAACGTGAAGCCTAAGGATGTATTACATTGTTTCAACAATCAAAGTGGATATTTCAAATCTCCACGACGACTACTACAATGAAGCGCAAAAAGATTGTTTACTTTTTTTGTTATGAGAGTTTTCATGGCAACTAAGCATGAATATTACACATGGATTAAATTTTTCCTGATGAGCCGATAGAAAACTTCGACCTAATTAGATTGAGTGTAAAATCCCTTCTGTATATTCTATAGTAACGGAGATATGCGATTTTGAAATTTTATATAATGTTTTTGTAAAACGTGAAGCCTATGGATGTATTACATTTTTTCAACAATCAAAGTGGTTATTTCAAATCTCCACGACGACTACTACAATGAAGCACAAATAGATTGTTTACTTTTTTTGTTATGAGAGTTTTCATGGCAACTAAGCATGAATATTACACATGGATTAAATTTTTCCTGATGAGCCTATAGAAAACTTCGACCTAATTAGATTGAGTGTAAAATCCCTTCTGTATATTCTATTGTAACAGA
Source organism: Lepisma saccharinum (assembly GCF_977018435.1). Taxonomy (NCBI): domain Eukaryota; kingdom Metazoa; phylum Arthropoda; class Insecta; order Zygentoma; family Lepismatidae; genus Lepisma; species Lepisma saccharinum. The sequence goes on along the minus strand of NW_028142899.1, from coordinate 5,071,911 downwards.
GATTTGCGAGTTTGAAATTTTATATAATGTTTTTGTAAAACGTGAAGCCTAAGGATGTATAACATTGTTTCAACAATCAAAGTGGTTATTTCAAATCTCCACGACGACGCGTACAATCCTGCACAAATAGATTGTTTACTTTATTGTTATGAGAGTTTCCATGGTAACTAAGCACGAATATTACATATGAATTATTTTTTTTCGGATGAGCCTATAGAGAGCTTCGACCTGATTACATTGATGTAAAATCACTTCTGTATCTTATATAGTAACGGAGATATGCGAGTTTAAATTTTATATAATGTTTTTGTAAAACGTGAAGCCTAATGATGTATTACATTGTTTCAACAATCAAAGTGGTTATTTCAATTCTGCACGACGACGACTACAATCATACACAAATAGATTGTTTGCTTTATTGTTATGAGAGTTTCCATGGTAACTAAGCATGAATATTACACATGGATTAATTTTTTTATGATGAGCCTATACAGAGTTTCGACCTGATTACGTGAGTGTAAAATCACTTCTGTATCTTCTATAGTAACATAGATATACGAGTTTCAAATTTTATATGAGGTTTTTTTCAAAACGTGAGTCCTTAATATGCATTACATTGTTTCAACAATCAAACTGGTTATTTGAAATCTCCACGACGACGCCTACAATCCTGCACAAATAGATTGTTTACTTTATTGTTATGAGAGTTTCCATGGTAACTAAGCATGAATATTACACATGGATTAAATTTTTCCTGATGAGCCTATAGAGACCTTCGACCTGATTACATTGATTGTAAAATCGCTTCTGTATCTGCTATAGTAACGGAGATATGCGATTTTTAAATTTTACATAATGTTTTTGTAAAACGTGAAGCCTAAGGATGTATAACATTGTTTCAACAATCAAAGTGGTTATTTCAAATCTCCACGACGACGCCTATAATAATGCACAAATAGATTGTTTACTTTATTGTTATGAGAGTTTCCATGGTAACTAAGCATGAATATTACACATGGATTAAATTTTTCCTGATGAGCCTATAGAGAACTTCGACCTAATTAGATTCAGTGTAAAATCACTTCTGTATATTCTATAGAAACAGAGATTTGCGAGTTTGAAATTTTATTTAATGTTTTGGTAAAACGTGAAGCCTAAGGATGTGTTACACTGATTCAACAATCAAAGTGGTTATTTCAAATCTCCAATTCGACTACTACAATCAAGCACAAATAGATTGTTTACTTTTTTGTTATGAGAGTTTTCATGGTAACTAAGCATGAATATTACACATGGATTAAATTTTTCCTGATGAGCCTATAGACAGCTTCGACCTGATTACATTGAGTGTAAAATCACTTTTGTATCTTCTTTAGAAAAGGCGATATGCGAGTTTGAAATTTTATATAATGTTTTTGTAAAACGTGAAGCCTAATGATGTATTACATTGTTTCAACAATCAAAGTGGTTATTTCAAATCTCCACGACGACTACTACAATGAAGCACAAATATATTGCTTACTTTTTTGTTATGAGAGTTTCCATGGTCACTAAGCATGAATATTACACATGGATTAATTTTTTCCTGATGAGCCTATAGAGAACTTCGACCTAATTAGATTGAGTGTAAAATCACTTCTGTATATTCTATAGAAACAGAGATTTGCGAGTTTGAAATTTTATATAATGTTTTGGTAAAACGTGAAGCCTAAGGATGTATTACACTGATTCAACAATCAAAGTGGTTATTTCAAATTTCCAATTCGACTACTACAATCAAGCACAAATAGATTGTTTACTTTATTGTTATGAGAGATTTCATGGCAACTAAGCATGAATATTACACATGGATTAAATTTTTTACTGATGAGCCAATAGAGAACTTCGACCTGATTACATTGAGTGTAAAATCGCTTCTGTATCTTATATAGTAACGGAGATATGCGATTTTGAAATTTTATATAATGTTTTTGTAAAACGTGAAGCCTATGGATGTATTACATTTTTTCAACAATCAAAGTGGTTATTTCAAATCTCCACGACGACTACTACAATGAAGCACAAATAGATTGTTTACTTTTTTTGTTATGAGAGTTTTCATGGCAACTAAGCATGAATATTACACATGGATTAAATTTATCCTGATGAGCCTATAGAAAACTTCGACCTAATTAGATTGAGTGTAAAATCCCTTCTGTATATTCTATTGTAACAGAGATTTGCGAGTTTGAAATTTTATATAATGTTTTTGTAAAACGTGAAGCCTAAGGATGTATTACATTGTTTCAACAATCAAAGTGGTTATTTCAAATCTCCACGACGACGCGTACAATCCTGCACAAATAGATTGTTTACTTTATTGTTATGAGAGTTTCCATGGTAACTAAGCACGAATATTACATATGAATTATTTTTTTTCGGATGAGCCTATAGAGAGCTTCGACCTGATTACATTGATGTAAAATCACTTCTGTATATTATATAGTAACGGAGATATGCGAGTTTAAATTTTATATAATGTTTTTGTAAAACGTGAAGCCTAATGATGTATTACATTGTTTCAACAATCAAAGTGGTTATTTCAATTCTGCACGACGACGACTACAATCATACACAAATAGATTGTTTGCTTTATTGTTATGAGAGTTTCCATGGTAACTAAGCATGAATATTACACATGGATTAATTTTTTTATGATGAGCCTATAGAGAACTTCGACCTAATTAGATTGAGTGTAAAATCGCTTTTGTATCTGCTATAGTAACGGAGATATGCGATTTTAAAATTTTATATAATGTTTTAGTAAAACGTGAAGCCTAAGGATGTATAACATTGTTTCAACAATCAAAGTGGTTATTTCAAATCTCCACGACGACTACTACAATGAAGCACAAATATATTGCTTACTTTTTTGTTATGAGAGTTTCCATGGTAACTAAGCATGAATATTACACATGGATTAATTTTTTCCTGATGAGCCTATAGAGAACTTCGACCTTATTACATTGAGTGTAAAATCACTTCTGTATCTGCTATAGTAACGGAGATATGCGATTTTAAAATTTTATATAATGTTTTAGTAAAACGTGAAGCCTAAGGATGTATAACATTGTTTCAACAATCAAAGTGGTTATTTCAAATCTCCACGACGACTTCTACAATGAAGCACAAATAGATTGTTTACTTTATTGTTATGAGAGTTTCCATGGTAACTAAGCATGAATATTACACATGGATTAAATTTTTCCTGATGAGCCTATAGAGAACTTCGACCTAATTAGATTGAGTGTAAAATCGCTTTTGTATCTGCTATAGTAACGGAGATATGCGATTTTAAAATTTTATATAATGTTTTAGTAAAACGTGAAGCCTAAGGATGTATAACATTGTTTCAACAATCAAAGTGGTTATTTCAAATCTCCACGACGACTACTACAATGAAGCACAAATATATTGCTTACTTTTTTGTTATGAGAGTTTCCATGGTAACTAAGCATGAATATTACACATGGATTAATTTTTTCCTGATGAGCCTATAGAGAACTTCGACCTAATTAGATTGAGTGTAAAATCACTTCTGTATATTCTATAGAAACAGAGATTTGCGAGTTTGATATTTTATATAATGTTTTGGTAAAACGTGAAGCCTAAGGATGTATTACACTGATTCAACAATCAAAGTGGTTATTTCAAATCTCCAATTCGACTACTACAATCAAGCACAAATAGATTGTTTACTTTATTGTTATGAGAGATTTCATGGCAACTAAGCATGAATATTACACATGGATTAAATTTTTTACTGATGAGCCAATAGAGAACTTCGACCTGATTACATTGAGTGTAAAATCGCTTCTGTATCTTATATAGTAACGGAGATATGCGATTTTGAAATTTTATATAATGTTTTTGTAAAACGTGAAGCCTATGGATGTATTACATTGTTTCAACAATCAAAGTGGTTATTTCAAATCTCCACGACGACTACTACAATGAAGCACAAAAAGATTGTTTACTTTTTTTGTTATGAGAGTTTTCATGGCAACTAAGCATGAATATTACACATGGATTAAATTTTTCCTGATGAGCCGATAGAAAACTTCGACCTAATTAGATTGAGTGTAAAATCCCTTCTGTATATTCTATAGTAACAGAGATTTGCGAGTTTGAAATTTTATATAATGTTTTTGTAAAACGTGAAGCCTAAGGATGTATTACATTGTTTCAACAATCAAAGTGGTTATTTCAAATCTCCACGACGACTACTACAATGAAGCACAAAAAGATTGTTTACTTTTTTTGTTATGAGAGTTTTCATGGCAACTAAGCATGAATATTACACATGGATTAAATTTTTCCTGATGAGCCGATAGAAAACTTCGACCTAATTAGATTGAGTGTAAAATCCCTTCTGTATATTCTATAGTAACAGAGATTTGCGAGTTTGAAATTTTATATAATGTTTTTGTAAAACGTGAAGCCTAAGGATGTATTACATTGTTTCAACAATCAAAGTGGTTATTTCAAATCTCCACGACGACGCGTACAATCCTGCACAAATAGATTGTTTACTTTATTGTTATGAGAGTTTCCATGGTAACTAAGCACGAATATTTCATATGAATTATTTTTTTTCCGATGAGCCTATAGAGAGCTTCGACCTGATTACATTGATGTAAAATCACTTCTGTATCTTATATAGTAACGGAGATATGCGAGTTTAAATTTTATATAATGTTTTTGTAAAACGTGAAGCCTAATGATGTATTACATTGTTTCAACAATCAAAGTGGTTATTTCAATTCTGCACGACGACGACTACAATCATACACAAATAGATTGTTTGCTTTATTGTTATGAGAGTTTCCATGGTAACTAAGCATGAATATTACACATGGATTATTTTTTTTATGATGAGCCTATACAGAGTTTCGACCTGATTACGTGAGTGTAAAATGACTTCTGTATCTTCTATAGTAACATAGATATACGAGTTTCAAATTTTATATGAGGTTTTTTTCAAAACGTGAGTCCTTAGTATGCATTACATTGTTTCAACAATCAAACTGGTTATTTGAAATCTCCACGACGACGCCTACAATCCTGCACAAATAGATTGTTTACTTTATTGTTATGAGAGTTTCCATGGTAACTAAGCATGAATATTACACATGGATTAAATTTTTCCTGATGAGCCTATAGAGAGCTTCGACCTGATTACATTGAGTGTAAAATCACTTCTGAATCTTCTATAGTAACGGAGATTTGCGAGTTTGAAATTTTTTATAATGTTTTTTCAAAACGTGAGGCCTTAGTATGCATTACACTGTTTCAACAATCAAACTGGTTATTTCAAATCTCCACGACGACGCCTACAATAATGCACAAATAGATTGTTTACTTTATTGTTATGAGAGTTTCCATGGTAACTAAGCATGAATATTACACATGGATTAAATTTTTCCTGATGAGCCTATAGAGTACTTCGACCTAATTAGATTGAGTGTAAAATCACTTCTGTATATTCTATAGAAACAGAGATTTGCGAGTTTGAAATTTTATTTAATGTTTTGGTAAAACGTGAAGCCTAAGGATGTATTACACTGATTCAACAATCAAAGTGGTTATTTCAAATCTCCAATTCGACTACTACAATCAAGCACAAATAGATTGTTTACTTTTTTGTTATGAGAGTTTTCATGGTAACTAAGCATGAATATTACACATGGATTAATTTTTTCCTGATGAGCCTATACAGAGCTTCGACCTGATTACGTGAGTGTAAAATCACTTCTGTATCTTCTATAGTAACATAGATATACGAGTTTGAAATTTTATATAAGGTTTTTTTCAAAACGTGAGTCCTTAGTATGCATTACATTGTTTCAACAATCAAACTGGTTATTTGAAATCTCCACGACGACGCCTAAAATCCTGCACAAATAGATTTTTACTTTATTGTTATGAGAGTTTCCATGGTAACTAAGCATGAATATTACACATGGATTAAATTTTTCCTGATGAGCCTATAGACAGCTTCGACCTGATTACATTGAGTGTAAAATCACTTTTGTATATTCTTTAGTAAAGGCGATATGCGAGTTTGAAATTTTATATAATGTTTTTGTAAAACGTGAAGCCTTAGTATGCATTACACTGTTTCAACAATCAAAATGGTTATTTCAAATCTTCACGACGACTACTACAATCAAGCACAAATATATTGTTTACTTTATTGTTATGAGAGTTTCCATGATAACTAAGCATGAATATTACACATGGATTAAATTTTTTACTGATGAGCCAATAGAGAACTTCGACCTGATTACATTGAGTGTAAAATCGCTTCTGTATCTTCTATAGTAACGGAGATATGCGATTTTGAAATTTTATATAATGTTTTTGTAAAACGTGAAGCCTAAGGATGTATTACATTGTTTCAACAATCAAAGTGGTTATTTCAAATCTCCACGACGACTACTACAATGAAGGACAAATATATTGCTTACTTTTTTGTTATGAGAGTTTTCATGGTAACTAAGCATGAATATTACACATGGATTAATTTTTTCCTGATGAGCCTATAGAGAACTTCGACCTAATTAGATTGAGTGTAAAATCACTTCTGTATATTCTATAGAAACAGAGATTTGCGAGTTTGAAATTTTATATAATGTTTTGGTAAAACGTGAAGCCTAAGGATGTATTACACTGATTCAACAATCAAAGTGGTTATTTCAAATCTCCAATTCGACTACTACAATCAAGCACAAATATATTGCTTACTTTTTTGTTATGAGAGTTTTCATGGCAACTAAGCATGAATATTACACATGGATTAAATTTTTCCTGATGAGCCGATAGAAAACTTCGACCTAATTAGATTGAGTGTAAAATCCCTTCTGTATATTCTATAGTAACAGAGATTTGCGAGTTTGAAATTTTATATAATGTTTTTGTAAAACGTGAAGCCTAAGGATGTATTACATTGTTTCAACAATCAAAGTGGTTATTTCAAATCTCCACGACGACTACTACAATGGAGCACAAAAAGATTGTTTACTTTTTTTGTTATGAGAGTTTTCATGGCAACTAAGCATGAATATTACACATGGATTAAATTTTTCCTGATGAGCCGATAGAAAACTTCGACCTAATTAGATTGAGTGTAAAATCCCTTCTGTATATTCTATAGTAACAGAGATTTGCGAGTTTGAAATTTTATATAATGTTTTTGTAAAACGTGAAGCCTAAGGATGTATTACATTGTTTCAACAATCAAAGTGGTTATTCAAATCTCCACGACGACTACTACAATGAAGCACAAAAAGATTGTTTAATTTTTTTGTTATGAGAGTTTTCATGGCAACTAAGCATGAATATTACACATGGATTAAATTTTTCCTGATGAGCCGATAGAAAACTTCGACCTAATTAGATTGAGTGTAAAATCCCTTCTGTACATTCTATAGTAACAGAGATTTGCGAGTTTGAAATTTTATATAATGTTTTTGTAAAACGTGAAGCCTAAGGATGTATTACATTGTTTCAACAATCAAAGTGGATATTTCAAATCTCCACGACGACTACTACAATGAAGCGCAAAAAGATTGTTTACTTTTTTTGTTATGAGAGTTTTCATGGCAACTAAGCATGAATATTACACATGGATTAAATTTTTCCTGATGAGCCGATAGAAAACTTCGACCTAATTAGATTGAGTGTAAAATCCCTTCTGTATATTCTATAGTAACAGAGATTTGCGAGTTTGAAATTTTATATAATGTTTTTGTAAAACGTGAAGCCTAAGGATGTATTACATTGTTTCAACAATCAAAGTGGTTATTTCAAATCTCCACGACGACTACTACAATGAAGCACAAAAAGATTGTTTACTTTTTTTGTAATGAGAGTTTTCATGGCAACTAAGCATGAATATTACACAGGGATTAAATTTTTCCTGATGAGCCGATAGAAAACTTCGACCTAATTAGATTGAGTGTAAAATCCCTTCTGTATATTCTATAGTAACAGAGATTTGCGAGTTTGAAATTTTATATAATGTTTTTGTAAAACGTGAAGCCTAAGGATGTATTACATTGTTTCAACAATCAAAGTGGTTATTTCAAATCTCCACGACGACGCGTACAATCCTGCACAAATAGATTGTTTACTTTATTGTTATGAGAGTTTCCATGGTAACTAAGCACGAATATTACATATGAATTATTTTTTTTCGGATGAGCCTATAGAGAGCTTCGACCTGATTACATTGATGTAAAATCACTTCTGTATCTTATATAGTAACGGAGATATGCGAGTTTAAATTTTATATAATGTTTTTGTAAAACGTGAAGCCTAATGATGTATTACATTGTTTCAACAATCAAAGTGGTTATTTCAATTCTGCACGACGACGACTACAATCATACACAAATAGATTGTTTGCTTTATTGTTATGAGAGTTTCCATGGTAACTAAGCATGAATATTACACATGGATTAATTTTTTTATGATGAGCCTATACAGAGTTTCGACCTGATTACGTGAGTGTAAAATCACTTCTGTATCTTCTATAGTAACATAGATATACGAGTTTCAAATTTTATATGAGGTTTTTTTCAAAACGTGAGTCCTTAGTATGCATTACATTGTTTCAAAAATCAAAGTGGTTATTTCAAATCTCCACGACGACTACTACAATGAAGCACAAATATATTGCTTACTTTTTTGTTATGAGTGTTTCCATGGTAACTAAGCATGAATATTACACATGGATTAAATTTTTCCTGATGAGCCTATAGAGAGCTTCGACCTGATTACATTGAGTGTAAAATCACTTCTGAATCTTCTATAGTAACGGAGATATACGAGTTTGAAATTTTTTATAATGTTTTTTTCAAAACGTGAGGCCTTAGTATGCATTACACTGTTTCAACAATCAAACTGGTTATTTCAAGTCTCCACGACGACGCCTACAATAATGCACAAATAGATTGTTTACTTTATTGTTATGAGAGTTTCCATGGTAACTAAGCATGAATATTACACATGGAATAAATTTTTCTTGATGAGCCTATAGAGAACTTCGACCTAATTAGATTGAGTGTAAAATCACTTCTGTATATTCTATAGAAACAGAGATTTGCGAGTTTGAAATTTTATTTAATGTTTTGGTAAAACGTGAAGCCTAAGGATGTATTACACTGATTCAACAATCAAAGTGGTTATTTCAAATCTCCAATTCGACTACTACAATCAAGCACAAATAGATTGTTTACTTTTTTGTTATGAGAGTTTTCATGGTAACTAAGCATGAATATTACACATGGATTAAATTTTTCCTGATGAGCCTATAGACAGCTTCGACCTGATTACATTGAGTGTAAAATCACTTTTGTATCTTCTTTAGTAAAGGCGATATGCGAGTTTGAAATTTTATATAATGTTTTTGTAAAACGTGAAGCCTAATGATGTATTACATTGTTTCAACAATCAAAGTGGTTATTTCAAATCTCCACGACGACTACTACAATGAAGCACAAATATATTGCTTACTTTTTTGTTATGAGAGTTTCCATGGTAACTAAGCATGAATATTACACATGGATTAATTTTTTCCTGATGAGCCTATAGAGAACTTCGACCTAATTAGATTGAGTGTAAAATCACTTCTGTATATTCTATAGAAACAGAGATTTGCGAGTTTGAAATTTTATATAATGTTTTGGTAAAACGTGAAGCCTAAGGATGTATTACACTGATTCAACAATCAAAGTGGTTATTTCAAATTTCCAATTCGACTACTACAATCATGCACAAATAGATTGTTTACTTTATTGTTATGAGAGATTTCATGGCAACTAAGCATGAATATTACACATGGATTAAATTTCTTACTGATGAGCCAATAGAGAACTTCGACCTGATTACATTGAGTGTAAAATCGCTTCTGTATCTTATATAGTAACGGAGATATGCGATTTTGAAAATTTATATAATGTTTTTGTAAAACGTGAAGCCTATGGATGTATTACATTATTTCAACAATCAAAGTGGTTATTTCAAATCTCCACGACGACTACTACAATGAAGCACAAATATATTGTTTACTTTTTTGTTATGAGAGTTTTCATGGTAACTAAGCATGAATATTACACATGGTTTAATTTTTTCCTGATGAGCCTATAGAGAGCTTCGACCTGATTACATTGAGTGTAAAATCATTTCCGTATCTTATATAGTAACGGAGATATGCGAGTTTGAAATTTTATATAATGTTTTTGTAAAACGTGAAGCCTAAGGATGTATTACATTGTTTCAACAATCAAAGTGGTTATTTCAAATCTCCACGACGACTACTACAATGAAGCACAAAAAGATTGTTTACTTTTTTTGTTATGAGAGTTTTCATGGCAACTAAGCATGAATATTACACATGGATTAAATTTTTCCTGATGAGCCGATAGAAAACTTCGACCTAATTAGATTGAGTGTAAAATCCCTTCTGTATATTCTATAGTAACAGAGATTTGCGAGTTTGAAATTTTATATAATGTTTTTGTAAAACGTGAAGCCTAAGGATGTATTACATTGTTTCAACAATCAAAGTGGTTATTTCAAATCTCCACGACGACTACTACAATGAAGCACAAAAAGATTGTTTACTTTTTTTGTTATGAGAGTTTTCATGGCAACTAAGCATGAATATTACACATGGATTAAATTTTTCCTGATGAGCCGATAGAAAACTTCGACCTAATTAGATTGAGTGTAAAATCCCTTCTGTATATTCTATAGTAACAGAGATTTGCGAGTTTGAAATTTTATATAATGTTTTTGTAAAACGTGAAGCCTAAGGATGTATTACATTGTTTCAACAATCAAAGTGGTTATTTCAAATCTCCACGACGACGGGTACAATCCTGCACAAATAGATTGTTTACTTTATTGTTATGAGAGTTTCCATGGTAACTAAGCACGAATATTACATATGAATTATTTTTTTTCGGATGAGCCTATAGAGAGCTTCAACCTGATTACATTGATGTAAAATCATTTGTGTATCTTATATAGTAACGGAGATATGCGAGTTTAAATTTTATATAATGTTTTTGTAAAACGTGAAGCCTAATGATGTATTACATTGTTTCAACAATCAAAGTGGTTATTTCAATTCTGCACGACGACGACTACAATCATACACAAATAGATTGTTTGCTTTATTGTTATGAGAGTTTCCATGGTAACTAAGCATGAATATTACACATGGATTAATTTTTTTATGATGAGCCTATACAGAGTTTCGACCTGATTACGTGAGTGTAAAATCACTTCTGTATTTTCTAAAGTAACATAGATATACGAGTTTCAAATTTTATATGAGGTTTTTTTCAAAACGTGAGTCCTTAGTATGCATTACATTGTTTCAACAATCAAACTGGTTATTTGAAATCTCCACGACGACGCCTACAATCCTGCACAAATAGATTGTTTACTTTATTGTTATGAGAGTTTCCATGGTAACTAAGCATGAATATTACACATGGATTAAATTTTTCCTGATGAGCCTATAGAGAGCTTCGACCTGATTACATTGAGTGTAAAATCACTTCTGAATCTTCTATAGTAACGGAGATTTGCGAGTTTGAAATTTTTTATAATGTTTTTTCAAAACGTGAGGCCTTAGTATGCATTACACTGTTTCAACAATCAAACTGGTTATTTCAAATCTCCACGACGACGCCTACAATAATGCACAAATAGATTGTTTACTTTATTGTTATGAGAGTTTCCATGGTAACTAAGCATGAATATTACACATGGATTAAATTTTTCCTGATGACCCTATAGAGTACTTCGACCTAATTAGATTGAGTGTAAAATCACTTCTGTATATTCTATAGAAACAGAGATTTGCGAGTTTGAAATTTTATTTAATGTTTTGGTAAAACGTGAAGCCTAAGGATGTATTACACTGATTCAACAATCAAAGTGGTTATTTCAAATCTCCAATTCGACTACTACAATCAAGCACAAATAGATTGTTTACTTTTTTGTTATGAGAGTTTTCATGGTAACTAAGCATGAATATTACACATGGATTAATTTTTTCCTGATGAGCCTATACAGAGCTTCGACCTGATTACGTGAGTGTAAAATCACTTCTGTATCTTCTATAGTAACATAGATATACGAGTTTGAAATTTTATATAAGGTTTTTTTCAAAACGTGAGTCCTTAGTATGCATTACATTGTTTCAACAATCAAACTGGTTATTTGAAATCTCCACGACGACGCCTAAAATCCTGCACAAATAGATTTTTACTTTATTGTTATGAGAGTTTCCATGGTAACTAAGCATGAATATTACACATGGATTAAATTTTTCCTGATGAGCCTATAGACAGCTTCGACCTGATTACATTGAGTGTAAAATCACTTTTGTATCTTCTTTAGTAAAGGCGATATGCGAGTTTGAAATTTTATATAATGTTTTTGTAAAACGTGAAGCCTTAGTATGCATTACACTGTTTCAACAATCAAAATGGTTATTTCAAATCTTCACGACGACTACTACAATCAAGCACAAATATATTGTTTACTTTATTGTTATGAGAGTTTCCATGATAACTAAGCATGAATATTACACATGGATTAAATTTTTTACTGATGAGCCAATAGAGAACTTCGACCTGATTACATTGAGTGTAAAATCGCTTCTGTATCTTCTATAGTAACGGAGATATGCGATTTTGAAATTTTATATAATGTTTTTGTAAAACGTGAAGCCTAAGGATGTATTACATTGTTTCAACAATCAAAGTGGTTATTTCAAATCTCCACGACGACTACTACAATGAAGGACAAATATATTGTTTACTTTTTTGTTATGAGAGTTTCCATGGTAACTAAGCATGAATATTACACATGGATTAAATTTTTTACTGATGAGCCAATAGAGAATTTCGACCTGATTACATTGAGTGTAAAATCGCTTCTGTATCTGCTATAGTAACGGAGATATGCGATTTTGAAATTTTATATAATGTTTTTGTAAAACGTGAAGCCTAAGGATGTATAACATTGTTTCAACAATCAAAGTGGTTATTTCAAATCTCCACGACGACTACTACAATGAAGCACAAATATATTGCTTACTTTTTTGTTATGAGAGTTTCCATGGTAACTAAGCATGAATATTACACATGGATTAATTTTTTCCTGATGAGCCGATAGAAAACTTCGACCTAATTAGATTGAGTGTAAAATCCCTTCTGTATATTCTATAGTAACAGAGATTTGCGAGTTTGAAATTTTATATAATGTTTTTGTAAAACGTGAAGCCTAAGGATGTATTACATTGTTTCAACAATCAAAGTGGTTATTTCAAATCTCCACGACGACTACTACAATGAAGCACAAAAAGATTGTTTACTTTTTTTGTTATGAGAGTTTTCATGGCAACTAAGCATGAATATTACACATGGATTAAATTTTTCCTGATGAGCCGATAGAAAACTTCGACCTAATTAGATTGAGTGTAAAATCCCTTCTGTATATTCTATAGTAACAGAGATTTGCGAGTTTGAAATTTTATATAATGTTTTTGTAAAACGTGAAGCCTAAGGATGTATTACATTGTTTCAACAATCAAAGTGGTTATTCAAATCTCCACGACGACTACTACAATGAAGCACAAAAAGATTGTTTAATTTTTTTGTTATGAGAGTTTTCATGGCAACTAAGCATGAATATTACACATGGATTAAATTTTTCCTGATGAGCCGATAGAAAACTTCGACCTAATTAGATTGAGTGTAAAATCCCTTCTGTACATTCTATAGTAACAGAGATTTGCGAGTTTGAAATTTTATATAATGTTTTTGTAAAACGTGAAGCCTAAGGATGTATTACATTGTTTCAACAATCAAAGTGGATATTTCAAATCTCCACGACGACTACTACAATGAAGCACAAAAAGATTGTTTACTTTTTTTGTTATGAGAGTTTTCATGGCAACTAAGCATGAATATTACACATGGATTAAATTTTTCCTGATGAGCCGATAGAAAACTTCGACCTAATTAGATTGAGTGTAAAATCCCTTCTGTATATTCTATAGTAACAGAGATTTGCGAGTTTGAAATTTTATGTAATGCTTTTGTAAAACGTGAAGCCTAAGGATGTATTACATTGTTTCAACAATCAAAGTGGTTATTTCAAATCTCCACGACGACTACTACAATGAAGCACAAAAAGATTGTTTACTTTTTTTGTAATGAGAGTTTTCATGGCAACTAAGCATGAATATTACACAGGGATTAAATTTTTCCTGATGAGCCGATAGAAAACTTCGACCTAATTAGATTGAGTGTAAAATCCCTTCTGTATATTCTATAGTAACAGAGATTTGCGAGTTTGAAATTTTATATAATGTTTTTGTAAAACGTGAAGCCTAAGGATGTATTACATTGTTTCAACAATCAAAGTGGTTATTTCAAATCTCCACGACGACGCGTACAATCCTGCACAAATAGATTGTTTACTTTATTGTTATGAGAGTTTCCATGGTAACTAAGCACGAATATTACATATGAATTATTTTTTTTCGGATGAGCCTATAGAGAGCTTCGACCTGATTACATTGATGTAAAATCACTTCTGTATCTTATATAGTAACGGAGATATGCGAGTTTAAATTTTATATAATGTTTTTGTAAAACGTGAAGCCTAATGATGTATTACATTGTTTCAACAATCAAAGTGGTTATTTCAATTCTGCACGACGACGACTACAATCATACACAAATAGATTGTTTGCTTTATTGTTATGAGAGTTTCCATGGTAACTAAGCATGAATATTACACATGGATTAATTTTTTTATGATGAGCCTATACAGAGTTTCGACCTGATTACGTGAGTGTAAAATCACTTCTGTATCTTCTATAGTAACATAGATATACGAGTTTCAAATTTTATATGAGGTTTTTTTCAAAACGTGAGTCCTTAGTATGCATTACATTGTTTCAACAATCAAACTGGTTATTTGAAATCTCCACGACGACGCCTACAATCCTGCACAAATAGATTGTTTACTTTATTGTTATGAGAGTTTCCATGGTAACTAAGCATGAATATTACACATGGATTAAATTTTTCCTGATGAGCCTATAGAGACCTTCGACCTGATTACATTGAGTGTAAAATCGCTTCTGTATCTGCTATAGTAACGGAGATATGCGATTTTGAAATTTTACATAATGTTTTTGTAAAACGTGAAGCCTAAGGATGTATAACATTGTTTCAACAATCAAAGTGGTTATTTCAAATCTCCACGACGACTACTACAATGAAGCACAAATATATTGCTTACTTTTTTGTTATGAGAGTTTCCATGGTAACTAAGCATGAATATTACACATGGATTAAATTTTTCTTGATGAGCCTATAGAGAACTTCGACCTAATTAGATTGAGTGTAAAATCACTTCTGAATCTTCTATAGTAACGGAGATATACGAGTTTGAAATTTTTTATAATGTTTTTTTCAAAACGTGAGGCCTTAGTATGCATTACACTGTTTCAACAATCAAACTGGTTATTTCAAATCTCCACGACGACGCCTACAATAATGCACAAATAGATTGTTTACTTTATTGTTATGAGAGTTTCCTTGGTAACTAAGCATGAATATTACACATGGAATAAATTTTTCTTGATGAGCCTATAGAGAACTTCGACCTAATTAGATTGAGTGTAAAATCACTTCTGTATATTCTATAGAAACAGAGATTTGCGAGTTTGAAATTTTATTTAATGTTTTGGTAAAACGTGAAGCCTAAGGATGTATTACACTGATTCAACAATCAAAGTGGTTATTTCAAATCTCCAATTCGACTACTACAATCAAGCACAAATAGATTGTTTACTTTTTTGTTATGAGAGTTTTCATGGTAACTAAGCATGAATATTACACATGGATTAAATTTTTCCTGATGAGCCTATAGACAGCTTCGACCTGATTACATTGAGTGTAAAATCACTTTTGTATCTTCTTTAGTAAAGGCGATATGCGAGTTTGAAATTTTATATAATGTTTTTGTAAAACGTGAAGCCTAAGGATGTATAACATTGTTTCAACAATCAAAGTGGTTATTTCAAATCTCCACGACGACTACTACAATGAAGCACAAATATATTGCTTACTTTTTTGTTATGAGAGTTTCCATGGTAACTAAGCATGAATATTACACATGCATTAATTTTTTCCTGATGAGCCTATAGAGAACTTCGACCTAATTAGATTGAGTGTAAAATCACTTCTGTATATTCTATAGAAACAGAGATTTGCGAGTTTGAAATTTTATATAATGTTTTGGTAAAACGTTAAGCCTAAGGATGTATTACACTGATTCAACAATCAAAGTGGTTATTTCAAATCTCCAATTCGACTACTACAATCAAGCACAAATAGATTGTTTACTTTATTGTTATGAGAGATTTCATGGCAACTAAGCATGAATATTACACATGGATTAAATTTTTTACTGATGAGCCAATAGAGAACTTCGACCTGATTACATTGAGTGTAAAATCGCTTCTGTATCTTATATAGTAACGGAGATATGCGATTTTGAAATTTTATATAATGTTTTTGTAAAACGTGAAGCCTATGGATGTATTACATTTTTTCAACAATCAAAGTGGTTATTTCAAATCTCCACGACGACTACTACAATGAAGCACAACTATATTGTTTACTTTTTTTGTTATGAGAGTTTTCATGGTAACTAAGCATGAATATTACACATGGTTTAATTTTTTCCTGATGAGCCTATAGAGAACTTCGACCTGATTACATTGAGTGTAAAATCATTTCCGTATCTTATATAGTAACGCAGATATGCGAGTTTGAAATTTTATATAATGTTTTTTGTAAAACGAGAGGCTTTAGTATGCATTACACTGGTTCAACAATCAAACTGGTTATTTCAAATCTCCACGATGACGCCTACAATCCTGCACAAATAGATTGTTTACTTTATTGTTATGAGAGTTTCCATGGTAACAAGGAATGAATATTACATATGAATTATATTTTTCCTGATGAGCCAATAGAGAACTTCGACCTGATTACATCGAGTGTAAAATCACTTCTGTATCTTCTATAGTAACGGAGATATGCGAGTTTGAAATTTTATATAATGTTTTTGTAAAACGTGAAGCCTAAGGATGTATTACATTGTTTCAACAATCAAAGTGGTTATTTCAAATCTCCACGACGACTACTACAATGAAGCACAAAAAGATTGTTTACTTTTTTTGTTATGAGAGTTTTCATGGCAACTAAGCATGAATATTACACATGGATTAAATTTTTCCTGATGAGCCGATAGAAAACTTCGACCTAATTAGATTGAGTGTAAAATCACTTCTGTATATTCTATAGTAACAGAGATTTGCGAGTTTGAAATTTTATATAATGTTTTTGTAAAACGTGAAGCCTAAGGATGTATTACATTGTTTCAACAATCAAAGTGGTTATTTCAAATCTCCACGACGACGGGTACAATCCTGCACAAATAGATTGTTTACTTTATTGTTATGAGAGTTTCCATGGTAACTAAGCACGAATATTACATATGAATTTATTTTTTTCGGATGAGCCTATAGAGAGCTTCGACCTGATTACATTGATGTAAAATCATTTGTGTATCTTATATAGTAACGGAGATATGCGAGTTTAAATTTTATATAATGTTTTTTAAAACGTGAAGCCTAATGATGTATTACATTGTTTCAACAATCAAAGTGGTTATTTCAATTCTGCACGACGACGACTACAATCATACACAAATAGATTGTTTGCTTTATTGTTATGAGAGTTTCCATGGTAACTAAGCATGAATATTACACATGGATTAATTTTTTTATGATGAGCCTATACAGAGTTTCGACCTGATTACGTGAGTGTAAAATCACTTCTGTATCTTCTATAGTAACATAGATATACGAGTTTCAAATTTTATATGAGGTTTTTTCAAAACGTGAGTCCTTAGTATGCATTACATTGTTTCAACAATCAAACTGGTTATTTGAAATCTCCACGACGACGCCTACAATCCTGCACAAATAGATTGTTTACTTTATTGTTATGAGAGTTTCCATGGTAACTAAGCATGAATATTACACATGGATTAAATTTTTCCTGATGAGCCTATAGAAAACTTCGACCTAATTAGATTGAGTGTAAAATCCCTTCTGTATATTCTATAGTAACAGAGATTTGCGAGTTTGAAATTTTATGTAATGTTTTTGTAAAACGTGAAGCCTAAGGATGTATTACAATGTTTCAACAATCAAAGTGGTTATTTCAAATCTCCACGACGACGCGTACAATCCTGCACAAATAGATTGTTTACTTTATTGTTATGAGAGTTTCCATGGTAACTAAGCATGAATATTACATATGAATTATTTTTTTTCGGATGAGCCTATAGAGAGCTTCGACCTGATTACATTGATGTAAAATCACTTCTGTATCTTATATAGTAACGGAGATATGCGAGTTTGAAATTTTATATAATGTTTTTGTAAAACGTGAAGCCTAATGATGTATTACATTGTTTCAACAATCAAAGTGGTTATTTCAAATCTCCACGACGACTACTACAATGAAGCACAAATATATTGCTTACTTTTTTGTTATGAGAGTTTCCATGGTAACTAAGCATGAATATTACACATGGATTAAATTTTTTCTGATGAGCCTATAGAGAGCTTCGACCTGATTACATTGAGTGTAAAATCACTTCTGAATCTTCTATAGTAACGGAGATATACGAGTTTGAAATTTTTTATAATGTTTTTCAAAACGTGATTCCTTAGTATGCATTACACTGTTTCAACAATCAAACTGGTTATTTCAAATCTCCACGACGACGCCTACAATAAAGCACAAATAGATTGTTTACTTTATTGTTATGAGAGTTTCCATGGTAACTAAGCATGAATATTACACATGGATTAAATTTTTCCTGATGAGCCTATAGAGAACTTCGACCTAATTAGATTGAGTGTAAAATCACTTGTGTATATTCTATAGAAACAGAGATTTGCGAGTTTGAAATTTTATTTAATGTTTTGGTAAAACGTGAAGCCTAAGGATGTATTACACTGATTCAACAATCAAAGTGGTTATTTCAAATCTCCAATTCGACTACTACAATCAAGCACAAATAGATTGTTTACTTTTTTGTTATGAGAGTTTTCATGGTAACTAAGCATGAATATTACACATGGATTAATTTTTTCCTGATGAGCCTATACAGAGCTTCGACCTGATTACGTGAGTGTAAAATCACTTCTGTATCTTCTATAGTAACATAGATATACGAGTTTGAAATTTTATATAAGGTTTTTTTCAAAACGTGAGTCCTTAGTATGCATTACATTGTTTCAACAATCAAACTGGTTATTTGAAATCTCCACGACGACGCCTAGAATCCTGCACAAATAGATTTTTACTTTATTGTTATGAGAGTTTCCATGGCAACTAAGCATGAATATTACACATGGAATAATTTTTTCCTGATGAGCCTCTAGAGACCTTCGACCTGATTAGATTGAGTGTAAAATCCCTTCTGTATATTCTATAGTAACGGAGATTTGCGAGTTTGAAATTTTATATAATGTTTTTTCAAAACGTGAGGCCTTAGTATGCAATACACTGTTTCAACAATCAAACTGGTTATTTCAAATCTCCACGACGACGCCTACAATAATGCACAAATAGATTGTTTACTTTATTGTTATGAGAGTTTCCATGATAACTAAGCATGAATATTACACATGGATTAAATTTTTTACTGATGAGCCAATAGAGAACTTCGATCTGATTACATTGAGTGTAAAATCGCTTCTGTATCTTCTATAGTAACGGAGATATGCGATTTTGAAATTTTATATAATGTTTTTGTAAAACGTGAAGCCTAAGGATGTATTACATTGTTTCAACAATCAAAGTGGTTATTTCAAATCTCCACGACGACTACTACAATGAAGGACAAATATATTGTTTACTTTTTTGTTATGAGAGTTTCCATGGTAACTAAGCATGAATATTACACATGGATTAAATTTTTTACTGATGAGCCAATAGAGAATTTCGACCTGATTACATTGAGTGTAAAATCGCTTCTGTATCTGCTATAGTAACGGAGATATGCGATTTTGAAATTTTACATAATGTTTTTGTAAAACGTGAAGCCTAAGGATGTATAACATTGTTTCAACAATCAAAGTGGTTATTTCAAATCTCCACGACGACTACTACAATGAAGCACAAATATATTGCTTACTTTTTTGTTATGAGAGTTTCCATGGTAACTAAGCATGAATATTACACATGGATTAAATTTTTCCTGATGAGCCTATAGAGAGCTTCGACCTGATTACATTGAGTGTAAAATCACTTCTGAATCTTCTATAGTAACGGAGATATACGAGTTTGAAAATTTTTATAATGTTTTTTTCAAAACGTGAGGCCTTAGTATGCATTACACTGTTTCAACAATCAAACTGGTTATTTCAAATCTCCACGACGACGCCTACAATAATGCACAAATAGATTGTTTACTTTATTGTTATGAGAGTTTCCATGGTAACTAAGCATGAATATTACACATGGATTAAATTTTTCCTGATGAGCCTATAGACAGCTTCGACCTGATTACATTGAGTGTAAAATCACTTTTGTATCTTCTTTAGTAAAGGCGATATGCGAGTTTGAAATTTTATATAATGTTTTTGTAAAACGTGAAGCCTAATGATGTATTACATTGTTTCAACAATCAAAGTGGTTATTTCAAATCTCCACGACGACTACTACAATGAAGCACAAATATATTGCTTACTTTTTTGTTATGAGAGTTTCCATGGTAACTAAGCATGAATATTACACATGGATTAATTTTTCCTGATGAGCCTATAGAGAACTTCGACCTAATTAGATTGAGTGTAAAATCACTTCTGTATATTCTATAGAAACAGAGATTTGCGAGTTTGAAATTTTATATAATGTTTTGGTAAAACGTGAAGCCTAAGGATGTATTACACTGATTCAACAATCAAAGTGGTTATTTCAAATTTCCAATTCGACTACTACAATCAAGCACAAATAGATTGTTTACTTTATTGTTATGAGAGATTTCATGGCAACTAAGCATGAATATTACACATGGATTAAATTTTTTACTGATGAGCCAATAGAGAACTTAGACCTGATTACATTGAGTGTAAAATCGCTTCTGTATCTTATATAGTAACGGAGATATGCGATTTTGAAATTTTATATAATGTTTTTGTAAAACGTGAAGCCTATGGATGTATTACATTTTTTCAACAATCAAAGTGGTTATTTCAAATCTCCACGACGACTACTACAATGAAGCACAAATATATTGTTTACTTTATTGTTATGAGAGTTTCCATGGTAACAAGGAATGAATATTACATATGAATTATATTTTTCCTGATGAGCCAATAGAGAACTTCGACCTGATTACATCGAGTGTAAAATCACTTCTGTATATTCTATAGAAACAGAGATTTGCGAGTTTGAAATTTTATATAATGTTTTTGTAAAACGTGAAGCCTAAGGATGTATTACACTGATTCAACAATCAAAGTGGTTATTTCAAATCTCCAATTCGACTACTACAATCAAGCACAAATAGATTGTTTACTTTATTGTTATGAGAGATTTCATGGCAACTAAGCATGAATATTACACATGGATTACATTTTTTACTGATGAGCCAATAGAGAACTTCGATCCGATTACATTGAGTGTAAAATTGCTTCTGTATCTTCTATAGTAACGGAGATATGCGATTTTGAAATTTTATATAATGTTTTTGTAAAACGTGAAGCCTAAGGATGTATTACATTGTTTCAACAATCAAAGTGGTTATTTCAAATCTCCACGACGACTACTACAATGAAGGACAAATATATTGTTTACTTTTTTGTTATGAGAGTTTCCATGGTAACTAAGCATGAATATTACACATGGATTAAATTTTTTACTGATGAGCCAACAGAGAATTTCGACCTGATTACATTGAGTGTAAAATCGCTTCTGTATCTGCTATAGTAACGGAGATATGCGATTTTGAAATTTTACATAATGTTTTTGTAAAACGTGAAGCCTAAGGATGTATAACATTGTTTCAACAATCAAAGTGGTTATTTCAAATCTCCACGACGACTACTACAATCCTGCACAAATAGATTGTTTACTTTATTGTTATGGGAGTTTCCATGGTAACTAAGCACGAATATTACATATGAATTTTTTTTTTTCGGATGAGCCTATAGAGAGCTTCGACCTGATTACATTGATGTAAAATCATTTCTGTATATTATATAGTAACGGAGATATGCGAGTTTAAATTTTATATAATGTTTTTGTAAAACGTGAAGCCTAATGATGTATTACATTGTTTCAACAATCAAAGTGGTTATTTCAATTCTGCACGACGACGACTACAATCATAAACAAATAGATTGTTTGCTTTATTGTTATGAGAGTTTCCATGGTAACTAAGCATGAATATTTAGCATGGATTAATTTTTTTATGATGAGCCTATACAGAGTTTCGACCTGATTACGTGAGTGTAAAATCACTTCTGTATCTTCTATAGTAACATAGATATAGGAGTTTCAAATTTTATATGAGGTTTTTTCAAAACGTGAGTCCTTAGTATGCATTACATTGTTTCAACAATCAAACTGGTTATTTGAAATCTCCACGACGACGCCTACAATCCTGCACAAATAGATTGTTTACTTTATTGTTATGAGAGTTTCCATGGTAACTAAGCATGAATATTACACATGGATTAAATTTTTCCTGATGAGCCTATAGAGAACTTCGACCTAATTAGATTGAGTGTAAAATCGCTTTTGTATCTGCTATAGTAACGGAGATATGCGATTTTGAAATTTTATATAATGTTTTTGTAAAACGTGAAGCCTAAGGATGTATAACATTGTTTCAACAATCAAAGTGGTTATTTCAAATCTCCACGACGACTACTACAATGAAGCACAAATATATTGCTTACTTTTTTGTTATGAGAGTTTCCATGGTAACTAAGCATGAATATTACACATGGATTAATTTTTTCCTGATGAGCCTATAGAGAACTTCGACCTAATTAGATTGAGTGTAAAATCACTTCTGTATATTCTATAGAAACAGAGATTTGCGAGTTTGAAATTTTATATAATGTTTTTGTAAAACGTGAAGCCTAAGGATGTATTACACTGATTCAACAATCAAAGTGGTTATTTCAAATCTCCAATTCGACTACTACAATCAAGCACAAATAGATTGTTTACTTTATTGTTATGAGAGATTTCATGGCAACTAAGCATGAATATTACACATGGATTACATTTTTTACTGATGAGCCAATAGAGAACTTCGATCTGATTACATTGAGTGTAAAATTGCTTCTGTATCTTCTATAGTAACGGAGATATGCGATTTTGAAATTTTATATAATGTTTTTGTAAAACGTGAAGCCTAAGGATGTATTACATTGTTTCAACAATCAAAGTGGTTATTTCAAAACTCCACGACGACTACTACAATGAAGGACAAATATATTGTTTACTTTTTTGTTATGAGAGTTTCCATGGTAACTAAGCATGAATATTACACATGGATTAAATTTTTTACTGATGAGCCAACAGAGAATTTCGACCTGATTACATTGAGTGTAAAATCGCTTCTGTATCTGCTATAGTAACGGAGATATGCGATTTTGAAATTTTACATAATGTTTTTGTAAAACGTGAAGCCTAAGGATGTATAACATTGTTTCAACAATCAAAGTGGTTATTTCAAATCTCCACGACGACTACTACAATGAAGCACAAATATATTGCTTACTTTTTTGTTATGAGAGTTTCCATGGTAACTAAGCATGAATATTACACATGGATTAAATTTTTTACTGATGAGCCAATAGAGAATTTCGACCTGATTACATTGAGTGTAAAATCGCTTCTGTATCTGCTATTGTAACGGAGATATGCGATTTTGAAATTTTACATAATGTTTTTGTAAAACGTGAAGCCTAAGGATGTATAACATTGTTTCAACAATCAAAGTGGTTATTTCAAATCTCCACGACGACTACTACAATGAAGCACAAATATATTGCTTACTTTTTTGTTATGAGAGTTTCCATGGTAACTAAGCATGAATATTACACATGGATTAAATTTTTCCTGATGAGCCTATAGAGAGCTTCGACCTGATTACATTGAGTGTAAAATCACTTCTGAATCTTCTATAGTAACGGAGATATACGAGTTTGAAAATTTTTATAATGTTTTTTTCAAAACGTGAGGCCTTAGTATGCATTACACTGTTTCAACAATCAAACTGGTTATTTCAAATCTCCACGACGACGCCTACAATAATGCACAAATAGATTGTTTACTTTATTGTTATGAGAGTTTCCATGGTAACTAAGCATGAATATTACACATGGATTAATTTTTCCTGATGAGCCTATAGAGAACTTCGACCTAATTAGATTGAGTGTAAAATCACTTTTGTATCTTCTTTAGTAAAGGCGATATGCGAGTTTGAAATTTTATATAATGTTTTTGTAAAACGTGAAGCCTAATGATGTATTACATTGTTTCAACAATCAAAGTGGTTATTTCAAATCTCCACGACGACTACTACAATGAAGCACAAATATATTGCTTACTTTTTTGTTATGAGAGTTTCCATGGTAACTAAGCATGAATATTACACATGGATTAATTTTTCCTGATGAGCCTATAGAGAACTTCGACCTAATTAGATTGAGTGTAAAATCACTTCTGTATATTCTATAGAAACAGAGATTTGCGAGTTTGAAATTTTATATAATGTTTTGGTAAAACGTGAAGCCGAAGGATGTATTACACTGATTCAACAATCAAAGTGGTTATTTCAAATTTCCAATTCGACTACTACAATCAAGCACAAATAGATTGTTTACTTTATTGTTATGAGAGATTTCATGGCAACTAAGCATGAATATTACACATGGATTAAATTTTTTACTGATGAGCCAATAGAGAACTTAGACCTGATTACATTGAGTGTAAAATCGCTTCTGTATCTTATATAGTAACGGAGATATGCGATTTTGAAATTTTATATAATGTTTTTGTAAAACGTGAAGCCTATGGATGTATTACATTTTTTCAACAATCAAAGTGGTTATTTCAAATCTCCACGACGACTACTACAATGAAGCACAAATATATTGTTTACTTTTTTGTTATGAGAGTTTTCATGGTAACTAAGCATGAATATTACACATGGTTTAATTTTTTCCTGATGAGCCTATAGAGAGCTTCGACCTGATTACATTGAGTGTAAAATCATTTCCGTATCTTATATAGTAACGCAGATATGCGAGTTTGAAATTTTATATAATGTTTTTTGTAAAACGAGAGACTTTAGTATGCATTACACAGGTTCAACAATCAAACTGGTTATTTCAAATCTCCACGATGACGCCTACAATCCTGCACAAATAGATTGTTTACTTTATTGTTATGAGAGTTTCCATGGTAACAAGGAATGAATATTACATATGAATTATATTTTTCCTGATGAGCCAATAGAGAACTTCGACCTGATTACATCGAGTGTAAAATCACTTCTGTATCTTCTATAGTAACGGAGATATGCGAGTTTGAAATTTTATATAATGTTTTTGTAAAACGTGAAGCCTAAGGATGTATTACATTGTTTCAACAATCAAAGTGGTTATTTCAAATCTCCACGACGACTACTACAATGAAGCACAAATAGATTGTTTACTTTTTTTGTTATGAGAGTTTTCATGGCAACTAAGCATGAATATTACACATGGATTAAATTTTTCCTGATGAGCCTATAGAAAACTTCGACCAAATTAGATTGAGTGTAAAATCCCTTCTGTATATTCTATTGTAACAGAGATTTGCGAGTTTGAAATTTTATATAATGTTTTTGTAAAACGTGAAGCCTAAGGATGTATTACATTGTTTCAACAATCAAAGTGGTTATTTCAAATCTCCACGACGACGCGTACAATCCTGCACAAATAGATTGTTTACTTTATTGTTATGGGAGTTTCCATGGTAACTAAGCACGAATATTACATATGAATTATTTTTTTTCGGATGAGCCTATAGAGAGCTTCGACCTGATTACATTGATGTAAAATCACTTCTGTATATTATATAGTAACGGAGATATGCGAGTTTAAATTTTATATAATGTTTTTGTAAAACGTGAAGCCTAATGATGTATTACATTGTTTCAACAATCAAAGTGGTTATTTCAATTCTGCACGACGACGACTACAATCATAAACAAATAGATTGTTTGCTTTATTGTTATGAGAGTTTCCATGGTAACTAAGCATGAATATTGCACATGGATTAATTTTATTATGATGAGCCTATACAGAGTTTCGACCTGATTACGTGAGTGTAAAATCACTTCTGTATCTTCTATAGTAACATAGATATAGGAGTTTCAAATTTTATATGAGGTTTTTTCAAAACGTGAGTCCTTAGTATGCATTACATTGTTTCAACAATCAAACTGGTTATTTGAAATCTCCACGACGACGCCTACAATCCTGCACAAATAGATTGTTTACTTTATTGTTATGAGAGTTTCCATGGTAACTAAGCATGAATATTACACATGGATTAAATTTTTCCTGATGAGCCTATAGAGATCTTCGACCTAATTAGATTGAGTGTAAAATCGCTTTTGTATCTGCTATAGTAACGGAGATATGCGATTTTGAAATTTTATATAATGTTTTTGTAAAACGTGAAGCCTAAGGATGTATAACATTGTTTCAACAATCAAAGTGGTTATTTCAAATCTCCACGACGACTACTACAATGAAGCACAAATATATTGCTTACTTTTTTGTTATGAGAGTTTCCATGGTAACTAAGCATGAATATTACACATGGATTAATTTTTTCCTGATGAGCCTATAGAGAACTTCGACCTAATTAGATTGAGTGTAAAATCACTTCTGTATATTCTATAGAAACAGAGATTTGCGAGTTTGAAATTTTATATAATGTTTTTGTAAAACGTGAAGCCTAAGGATGTATTACACTGATTCAACAATCAAAGTGGTTATTTCAAATCTCCAATTCGACTACTACAATCAAGCACAAATAGATTGTTTACTTTATTGTTATGAGAGATTTCATGGCAACTAAGCATGAATATTACACATGGATTAAATTTTTTACTGATGAGCCAATAGAGAACTTCGATCTGATTACATTGAGTGTAAAATTGCTTCTGTATCTTCTATAGTAACGGAGATATGCGATTTTGAAATTTTATATAATGTTTTTGTAAAACGTGAAGCCTAAGGATGTATTACATTGTTTCAACAATCAAAGTGGTTATTTCAAATCTCCACGACGACTACTACAATGAAGGACAAATATATTGTTTACTTTTTTGTTATGAGAGTTTCCATGGTAACTAAGCATGAATATTACACATGGATGAAATTTTTTACTGATGAGCCAATAGAGAATTTCGACCTGATTACATTGAGTGTAAAATCGCTTCTGTATCTGCTATAGTAACGGAGATATGCGATTTTGATATTTTACATAATGTTTTTGTAAAACGTGAAGCCTAAGGATGTATAACATTGTTTCAACAATCAAAGTGGTTATTTCAAATCTCCACACGACTACTACAATGAAGCACAAATATATTGCTTACTTTTTTGTTATGAGAGTTTCCATGGTAACTAAGCATGAATATTACACATGGATTAAATTTTTCCTGATGAGCCTATAGAGAGCTTCGACCTGATTACATTGAGTGTAAAATCACTTCTGAATCTTCTATAGTAACGGAGATATACGAGTTTGAAAAATTTTATAATGTTTTTTTCAAAACGTGAGGCCTTAGTATGCATTACACTGTTTCAACAATCAAACTGGTTATTTCAAATCTCCACGACGACGCCTACAATAATGCACAAATAGATTGTTTACTTTATTGTTATGAGAGTTTCCATGGTAACTAAGCATGAATATTACACATGGATTAAATTTTTCCTGATGAGCCTATAGAGAACTTCGACCTAATTAGATTGAGTGTAAAATCATTTCTGTATATTCTATAGAAACAGAGATTTGCGAGTTTGAAATTTTATTTAATGTTTTGGTAAAACGTGAAGCCTAAGGATGTATTACACTGATTCAACAATCAAAGTGGTTATTTCAAATCTCCAATTCGACTACTACAATGAAGCACAAATATATTGCTTACTTTTTTGTTATGAGAGTTTCCATGGTAACTAAGCATGAATATTACACATGGATTAATTTTTTCCTGATGAGCCTATAGAGAACTTCGACCAAATTAGATTGAGTGTAAAATCACTTCTGTATATTCTATAGAAACAGAGATTTGCGAGTTTGAAATTTTATATAATGTTTTGGTAAAACGTGAAGCCTAAGGATGTATTACACTGATTCAACAATCAAAGTGGTTATTTCAAATTTCCAATTCGACTACTACAATCAAGCACAAATATATTGTTTACTTTTTTGTTATGAGAGTTTTCATGGTAACTAAGCATGAATATTACACATGGTTTAATTTTTTCCTGATGAGCCTATAGAGAGCTTCGACCTGATTACATTGAGTGTAAAATCATTTCCGTATCTTATATAGTAACGCAGATATGCGAGTTTGAAATTTTATATAATGTTTTTTGTAAAACGAGAGACTTTAGTATGCATTACACAGGTTCAACAATCAAACTGGTTATTTCAAATCTCCACGATGACGCCTACAATCCTGCACAAATAGATTGTTTACTTTATTGTTATGAGAGTTTCCATGGTAACAAGGAATGAATATTACATATGAATTATATTTTTCCTGATGAGCCAATAGAGAACTTCGACCTGATTACATCGAGTGTAAAATCACTTCTGTATCTTATATAGTAACGGAGATATGCGAGTTTGAAATTTTATATAATGTTTTTGTAAAACGTGAAGCCTAAGGATGTATTACATTGTTTTAACAATCAAAGTGGTTATTTCAAATCTCCACGACGACTACTACAATGAAGCACAAATAGATTGTTTACTTTTTTTGTTATGAGAGTTTTCATGGCAACTAAGCATGAATATTACACATGGATTAAATTTTTCCTGATGAGCCTATAGAAAACTTCGACCTAATTAGATTGAGTGTAAAATCCCTTTTGTATATTCTATTGTAACAGAGATTTGCGAGTTTGAAATTTTATATAATGTTTTTGTAAAACGTGAAGCCTAAGGATGTATTACATTGTTTCAACAATCAAAGTGGTTATTTCAAATCTCCACGACGACACGTACAATCCTGCACAAATAGATTGTTTACTTTATTGTTATGAGAGTTTCCATGGTAACTAAGCACGAATATTACATATGAATTATTTTTTTTCGGATGAGCCTATAGAGAGCTTCGACGTGATTACATTGATGTAAAATCACTTCTGTATATTATATAGTAACGGAGATATGCGAGTTTAAATTTTATATAATGTTTTTGTAAAACGTGAAGCCTAATGATGTATTACATTGTTTCAACAATCAAAGTGGTTATTTCAATTCTGCACGACGACGACTACAATCATACACAAATAGATTGTTTGCTTTATTGTTATGAGAGTTTCCATGGTAACTAAGCATGAATATTGCACATGGATTAATTTTTTTACGATGAGCCTATACAGAGTTTCGACCTGATTACGTGAGTGTAAAATCACTTCTGTATCTTCTATAGTAACATAGATATAGGAGTTTCAAATTTTATATGAGGTTTTTTCAAAACGTGTGTCCTTAGTATGCATTACATTGTTTCAACAATCAAACTGGTTATTTGAAATCTCCACGACGACGCCTACAATCCTGCACAAATAGATTGTTTACTTTATTGTTATGAGAGTTTCCATGGTAACTAAGCATGAATATTACACATGGATTAAATTTTTCCTGATGAGCCTATAGAGAACTTCGACCTAATTAGATTGAGTGTAAAATCGCTTTTGTATCTTCTATAGTAACGGAGATATGCGGTTTTGAAATTTTATATAATGTTTTTGTAAAACGTGAAGCCTAAGGATGTATAACATTGTTTCAACAATCAAAGTGGTTATTTCAAATCTCCACGACGACTACTACAATGAAGCACAAATATATTGCTTACTTTTTTGTTATGAGAGTTTCCATGGTAACTAAGCATGAATATTACACATGGATTAATTTTTTCCTGATGAGCCTATAGAGAACTTCGACCTAATTAGATTGAGTGTCAAATCACTTCTGTATATTCTATAGAAACAGAGATTTGCGAGTTTGAAATTTTATATAATGTTTTGGTAAAACGTGAAGCCTAAGGATGTATTACACTGATTCAACAATCAAAGTGGTTATTTCAAATCTCCAATTCGACTACTACAATCAAGCACAAATAGATTGTTTACTTTATTGTTATGAGAGATTTCATGGCAACTAAGCATGAATATTACACATGGATTAAATTTTTTACTGATGAGCCAATAGAGAACTTCGACCTGATTACATTGAGTGTAAAATCATTTCCGTATCTTATATAGTAACGCAGATATGCGAGTTTGAAATTTTATATAATGTTTTTTGTAAAACGAGAGGCTTTAGTATGCATTACACTGGTTCAACAATCAAACTTATTATTTCAAATCTCCACGATGACGCCTACAATCCTGCACAAATAGATTGTTTACTTTATTGTTATGAGAGTTTCCATGGTAACAAGGAATGAATATTACATATGAATTATTTTTTTTCGGATGAGCCTATAGAGAGCTTCGACCTGATTACATTGATGTAAAATCACTTCTGTATCTTATATAGTAACGGAGATATGCGAGTTTAAATTTTATATAATGTTTTTGTAAAACGTGAAGCCTAATGATGTATTACATTGTTTCAACAATCAAAGTGGTTATTTCAATTCTGCACGACGACGACTACAATCATACACAAATAGATTGTTTGCTTTATTGTTATGAGAGTTTCCATGGTAACTAAGCATGAATATTACACATGGATTAATTTTTTTATGATGAGCCTATACAGAGTTTCGACCTGATTACGTGAGTGTAAAATCACTTCTGTATCTTCTATAGTAACATAGATATACGAGTTTCAAATTTTATATGAGGTTTTTTTGAAAACGTGAGTCCTTAGTATGCATTACATTGTTTCAACAATCAAACTGGTTATTTGAAATCTCCACGACGACGCCTACAATCCTGCACAAATAGATTGTTTACTTTATTGTTATGAGAGTTTCCATGGTAACTAAGCATGAATATTACACATGGATTAAATTTTTCCTGATGAGCCTATAGAGACCTTCGACCTGATTACATTGAGTGTAAAATCGCTTCTGTATCTGCTATAGTAACGGAGATATGCGATTTTGAAATTTTACATAATGTTTTTGTAAAACGTGAAGCCTAAGGATGTATAACATTGTTTCAACAATCAAAGTGGTTATTTCAAATCTCCACGACGACTACTACAATGAAGCACAAATATATTGCTTACTTTTTTGTTATGAGAGTTTCCATGGTAACTAAGCATGAATATTACACATGGATTAAATTTTTCCTGATGAGCCTATAGAGAACTTCGACCTAATTAGATTGAGTGTAAAATCGCTTTTGTATCTTCTATAGTAACGGAGATATGCGGTTTTGAAATTTTATATAATGTTTTTGTAAAACGTGAAGCCTAAGGATGTATAACATTGTTTCAACAATCAAAGTGGTTATTTCAAATCTCCACGACGACTACTACAATGAAGCACAAATATATTGCTTACTTTTTTGTTATGAGAGTTTCCATGGTAACTAAGCATGAATATTACACATGGATTAATTTTTTCCTGATGAGCCTATAGAGAACTTCGACCTAATTAGATTGAGTGTCAAATCACTTCTGTATATTCTATAGAAACAGAGATTTGCGAGTTTGAAATTTTATATAATGTTTTGGTAAAACGTGAAGCCTAAGGATGTATTACACTGATTCAACAATCAAAGTGGTTATTTCAAATCTCCAATTCGACTACTACAATCAAGCACAAATAGATTGTTTACTTTATTGTTATGAGAGATTTCATGGCAACTAAGCATGAATATTACACATGGATTAAATTTTTTACTGATGAGCCAATAGAGAACTTCGACCTGATTACATTGAGTGTAAAATCATTTCCGTATCTTATATAGTAACGCAGATATGCGAGTTTGAAATTTTATATAATGTTTTTTGTAAAACGAGAGGCTTTAGTATGCATTACACTGGTTCAACAATCAAACTTATTATTTCAAATCTCCACGATGACGCCTACAATCCTGCACAAATAGATTGTTTACTTTATTGTTATGAGAGTTTCCATGGTAACAAGGAATGAATATTACATATGAATTATTTTTTTTCGGATGAGCCTATAGAGAGCTTCGACCTGATTACATTGATGTAAAATCACTTCTGTATCTTATATAGTAACGGAGATATGCGAGTTTAAATTTTATATAATGTTTTTGTAAAACGTGAAGCCTAATGATGTATTACATTGTTTCAACAATCAAAGTGGTTATTTCAATTCTGCACGACGACGACTACAATCATACACAAATAGATTGTTTGCTTTATTGTTATGAGAGTTTCCATGGTAACTAAGCATGAATATTACACATGGATTAATTTTTTTATGATGAGCCTATACAGAGTTTCGACCTGATTACGTGAGTGTAAAATCACTTCTGTATCTTCTATAGTAACATAGATATACGAGTTTCAAATTTTATATGAGGTTTTTTTGAAAACGTGAGTCCTTAGTATGCATTACATTGTTTCAACAATCAAACTGGTTATTTGAAATCTCCACGACGACGCCTACAATCCTGCACAAATAGATTGTTTACTTTATTGTTATGAGAGTTTCCATGGTAACTAAGCATGAATATTACACATGGATTAAATTTTTCCTGATGAGCCTATAGAGACCTTCGACCTGATTACATTGAGTGTAAAATCGCTTCTGTATCTGCTATAGTAACGGAGATATGCGATTTTGAAATTTTACATAATGTTTTTGTAAAACGTGAAGCCTAAGGATGTATAACATTGTTTCAACAATCAAAGTGGTTATTTCAAATCTCCACGACGACTACTACAATGAAGCACAAATATATTGCTTACTTTTTTGTTATGAGAGTTTCCATGGTAACTAAGCATGAATATTACACATGGATTAAATTTTTCCTGATGAGCCTATAGAGAGCTTCGACCTGATTACATTGAGTGTAAAATCACTTCTGAATCTTCTATAGTAACGGAGATATACGAGTTTGAAATTTTTTATAATGTTTTTTCAAAACGTGAGGCCTTAGTATGCATTACACTGTTTCAACAATCAAACTGGTTATTTCAAATCTCCACGACGACGCCTACAATAATGCACAAATAGATTGTTTACTTTATTGTTATGAGAGTTTCCATGGTAACTAAGCATGAATATTACACATGGATTAAATTTTTCCTGATGAGCCTATAGAGAACTTCGACCTAATTAGATTGAGTGTAAAATCACTTGTGTATATTCTATAGAAACAGAGATTTGCGAGTTTGAAATTTTATTTTATGTTTTGGTAAAACGTGAAGCCTAAGGATGTATTACACTGATTCAACAATCAAAGTGGTTATTTCAAATCTCCAATTCGACTACTACAATCAAGCACAAATAGATTGTTTACTTTTTTGTTATGAGAGTTTTCATGGTAACTAAGCATGAATATTACACATGGATTATTTTTTTCCTGATGAGCCTATACAGAGCTTCGACCTGATTACGTGAGTGTAAAATCACTTCTGTATCTTCTATAGTAACATAGATATACGAGTTTGAAATTTTATATATGGTTTTTTTCAAAACGTGAGTCCTTAGTATGCATTACATTGTTTCAACAATCAAACTGGTTATTTGAAATCTCCACGACGACGCCTACAATCCTGCACAAATAGATTTTTACTTTATTGTTATGAGAGTTTCCATGGTAACTAAGCATGAATATTACACATGGATTAAATTTTTCCTGATGAGCCTATAGACAGCTTCGACCTGATTACATTGAGTGTAAAATCACTTTTGTATCTTCTTTAGTAAAGGCGATACGCGAGTTTGACATTTTATATAATGTTTTTGTAAAACGTGAAGCCTTAGTATGCATTACACTGTTTCAACAATCAAAATGGTTATTTCAAATCTTCACGACGACTACTACAATCAAGCACAAATATATTGTTTACTTTTTTGTTATGAGAGTTTTCATGGCAACTATGCATGAATATTACACATGGATTAAATATTTCCTGATGAGCCGATAGAAAACTTCGACCTAATTAGATTCAGTGTAAAATCCCTTCTGTATATTCTATAGTAACAGAGATTTGCGAGTTTGAAATTTTATATAATGTTTTTGTAAAACGTGAAGCCTAAGGATGTATTACATTGTTTCAACAATCAAAGTGGTTATTTCAAATCTCCACGACGACTACTACAATGAAGGACAAATATTTTGTTTACTTTTTTGTTATGAGAGTTTCCATGGTAACTAAGCATGAATATTACACATGGATTAATTTTTTTACTGATGAGCCAATAGAGAATTCGACCTGATTACATTGAGTGTAAAATCGCTTCTGTATCAGCTATAGTAACGGAGATATGCGATTTTGAAATTTTATATAATGTTTTTGTAAAACGTGAAGCCTAAGGATGTATAACATTGTTTCAACAATCAAAGTGGTTATTTCAAATCTCCACGACGACTACTACAATGAAGCACAAATATATTGATTACTTTTTTGTTATGAGAGTTTCCATGGTAACTAAGCATGAATATTACACATGGATTAATTTTTTCCTGATGAGCCTATAGAGAACTTCGACCTAATTAGATTGAGTGTAAAATCACTTCTGTATATTCTATAGAAACAGAGATTTGCGAGTTTGAAATTTTATATAATGTTTTGGTAAAACGTGAAGCCTAAGGATGTATTACACTGATTCAACAATCAAAGTGGTTATTTCAAATCTCCAATTCGACTACTACAATCAAGCACAAATATATTGCTTACTTTTTTGTTATGAGAGTTTTCATGGCAACTAAGCATGAATATTACACATGGATTAAATTTTTCCTGATGAGCCGATAGAAAACTTCGACCTAATTAGATTGAGTGTAAAATCCCTTCTGTATATTCTATAGTAACAGAGATTTGCGAGTTTGAAATTTTATATAATGTTTTTGTAAAACGTGAAGCCTAAGGATGTATTACATTGTTTCAACAATCAAAGTGGTTATTTCAAATCTCCACGACGACTACTACAATGAAGCACAAAAAGATTGTTTACTTTTTTTGTTATGAGAGTTTTCATGGCAACTAAGCATGAATATTACACATGGATTAAATTTTTCCTGATGAGCCGATAGAAAACTTCGACCTAATTAGATTGAGTGTAAAATCCCTTCTGTATATTCTATAGTAACAGAGATTTGCGAGTTTGAAATTTTATATAATGTTTTTGTAAAACGTGAAGAATAAGGATGTATTACATTGTTTATACAATCAAAGTGGTTATTCAAATCTCCACGACGACTACTACAATGAAGCACAAAAAGATTGTTTACTTTTTTTGTTATGAGAGTTTTCATGGCAACTAAGCATGAATATTACACATGGATTAAATTTTTCCTGATGAGCCGATAGAAAACTTCGACCTAATTAGATTGAGTGTAAAATCCCTTCTGTACATTCTATAGTAACAGAGATTTGCGAGTTTGAAATTTTATATAATGTTTTTGTAAAACGTGAAGCCTAAGGATGTATTACATTGTTTCAACAATCAAAGTGGATATTTCAAATCTCCACGACGACTACTACAATG
This sequence comes from Lepisma saccharinum, assembly GCF_977018435.1. NCBI lineage: Eukaryota > Metazoa > Arthropoda > Insecta > Zygentoma > Lepismatidae > Lepisma > Lepisma saccharinum. The sequence continues at coordinate 5,035,776 of NW_028142899.1, read as the reverse complement.
AAGCACAAAAAGATTGTTTAGTTTTTTTGTTATGAGAGTTTTCATGGCAACTAAGCATGAATATTACACATGGATTAAATTTTTCCTGATGAGCCGATAGAAAACTTCGACCTAATTAGATTGAGTGTAAAATCCCTTCTGTATATTCTATAGTAACAGAGATTTGCGAGTTTGAAATTTTATATAATGTTTTTGTAAAACGTGAAGCCTAAGGATGTATTACATTGTTTCAACAATCAAAGTGGTTATTTCAAATCTCCACGACGACTACTACAATGAAGCACAAAAAGATTGTTTACTTTTTTTGTTATGAGAGTTTTCATGGCAACTAAGCATGAATATTACACAGGGATTAAATTTTTCCTGATGAGCCGATAGAAAACTTCGACCTAATTAGATTGAGTGTAAAATCCCTTCTGTATATTCTATAGTAACAGAGATTTGCGAGTTTGAAATTTTATATAATGTTTTTGTAAAACGTGAAGCCTAAGGATGTATTACATTGTTTCAACAATCAAAGTGGTTATTTCAAATCTCCACGACGACGCGTACAATCCTGCACAAATAGATTGTTTACTTTATTGTTATGAGAGTTTCCATGGTAACTAAGCACGAATATTACATATGAATTTTTTTTTTTCGGATGAGCCTATAGAGAGCTTCGACCTGATTACATTGATGTAAAATCACTTCTGTATCTTATATAGTAACGGAGATATGCGAGTTTAAATTTTATATAATGTTTTTGTAAAACGTGAAGCCTAATGATGTATTACATTGTTTCAACAATCAAAGTGGTTATTTCAATTCTGCACGACGACGACTACAATCATACACAAATAGATTGTTTGCTTTATTGTTATGAGAGTTTCCATGGTAACTAAGCATGAATATTACACATGGATTAATTTTTTTATGATGAGCCTATACAGAGTTTCGACCTGATTACGTGAGTGTAAAATCACTTCTGTATCTTCTATAGTAACATAGATATACGAGTTTCAAATTTTATATGAGGTTTTTTTCAAAACGTGAGTCCTTAGTATGCATTACATTGTTTCAACAATCAAACTGGTTATTTGAAATCTCCACGACGACGCCTACAATCCTGCACAAATAGATTGTTTACTTTATTGTTATGAGAGTTTCCATGGTAACTAAGCATGAATATTACACATGGATTAAATTTTTCCTGATGAGCCTATAGAGAGCTTCGACCTGATTACATTGAGTGTAAAATCACTTCTGAATCTTCTATAGTAACGGAGATATACGAGTTTGAAATTTTTTATAATGTTTTTTCAAAACGTGATTCCTTAGTATGCATTACACTGTTTCAACAATCAAACTGGTTATTTCAAATCTCCACGACGACGCCTACAATAATGCACAAAGAGATTGTTTACTTTATTGTTATGAGAGTTTCCATGGTAACTAAGCATGAATATTACACATGGATTAAATTTTTCCTGATGAGCCTATAGAGAACTTCGACCTAATTAGATTGAGTGTAAAATCACTTCTGTATATTCTATAGAAACAGAGATTTGCGAGTTTGAAATTTTATTTAATGTTTTGGTAAAACGTGAAGCCTAAGGATGTATTACACTGATTCAACAATGAAAGTGGTTATTTCAAATCTCCAATTCGACTACTACAATCAAGCACAAATAGATTGTTTACTTTTTTGTTATGAGAGTTTTCATGGTAACTAAGCATGAATATTACACATGGGTTAAATTTTTCCTGATGAGCCTATAGACAGCTTCGACCTGATTACATTGAGTGTAAAATCACTTTTGTATCTTCTTTAGTAAAGGCGATATGCGAGTTTGAAATTTTATATAATGTTCTTGTAAAACGTGAAGCCTTAGTATGCATTACACTGTTTCAACAATCAAAATGGTTATTTCAAATCTTCACGACGACTACTACAATCAAGCACAAATATATTGTTTACTTTTTTGTTATGAGAGTTTTCATGGCAACTAAGCATGAATATTACACATGGAATAAATTTTTCCTGATGAGCCTATAGAGACCTTCGACCTGATTAGATTGAGTGTAAAATCCCTTCTGTATATTCTATAGTAACGGAGATTTGCGAGTTTGAAATTTTATATAATGTTTTTGTAAAACGTGAAGCCTAAGGATGTATTACATTGTTTCAACAATCAAAGTGGTTATTTCAAATCTCCACGACGACTACTACAATCAAGCACAAATATATTGTTTACTTTATTGTTATGAGAGTTTCCATTATAACTAAGCATGAATATTACACATGGATTAAATTTTTTACTGATGAGCCAATAGAGAACTTCGACCTGATTACATTGAGTGTAAAATCGCTTCTGTATCTTCTATAGTAACGGAGATATGCGATTTTGAAATTTTATATAATGTTTTTGTAAAACGTGAAGCCTAAGGATGTATTACATTGTTTCAACAATCAAAGTGGTTATTTCAAATCTCCACGACGACTACTACAATGAAGGACAAATATATTGTTTACTTTTTTGTTATGAGAGTTTCCATGGTAACTAAGCATGAATATTACACATGGATTAATTTTTTTACTGATGAGCCAATAGAGAATTTCGACCTGATTACATTGAGTGTAAAATCGCTTCTGTATCAGCTATAGTAACGGAGATATGCGATTTTGAAATTTTATATAATGTTTTTGTAAAACGTGAAGCCTAAGGATGTATAACATTGTTTCAACAATCAAAGTGGTTATTTCAAATCTCCACGACGACTACTACAATGAAGCACAAATATATTGCTTACTTTTTTGTTATGAGAGTTTCCATGGTAACTAAGCATGAATATTACACATGGATTAATTTTTTCCTGATGAGCCTATAGAGAACTTCGACCTAATTAGATTGAGTGTAAAATCACTTCTGTATATTCTATAGAAACAGAGATTTGCGAGTTTGAAATTTTATATAATGTTTTGGTAAAACGTGAAGCCTAAGGATGTATTACACTGATTCAACAATCAAAGTGGTTATTTCAAATCTCCAATTCGACTACTACAATCAAGCACAAATATATTGCTTACTTTTTTGTTATGAGAGTTTTCATGGCAACTAAGCATGAATATTACACATGGATTAAATTTTTCCTGATGAGCCGATAGAAAACTTCGACCTAATTAGATTGAGTGTAAAATCCCTTCTGTATATTCTATAGTAACAGAGATTTGCGAGTTTCAAATTTTATATAATGTTTTTGTAAAACGTGAAGCCTAAGGATGTATTACATTGTTTATACAATCAAAGTGGTTATTCAAATCTCCACGACGACTACTACAATGAAGCACAAAAAGATTGTTTACTTTTTTTGTTATGAGAGTTTTCATGGCAACTAAGCATGAATATTACACATGGATTAAATTTTTCCTGATGAGCCGATAGAAAACTTCGACCTAATTAGATTGAGTGTAAAATCCCTTCTGTACATTCTATAGTAACAGAGATTTGCGAGTTTGAAATTTTATATAATGTTTTTGTAAAACGTGAAGCCTAAGGATGTATTACATTGTTTCAACAATCAAAGTGGATATTTCAAATCTCCACGACGACTACTACAATGAAGCACAAAAAGATTGTTTAGTTTTTTTGTTATGAGAGTTTTCATGGCAACTAAGCATGAATATTACACATGGATTAAATTTTTCCTGATGAGCCGATAGAAAACTTCGACCTAATTAGATTGAGTGTAAAATCCCTTCTGTATATTCTATAGTAACAGAGATTTGCGAGTTTGAAATTTTATATAATGTTTTTGTAAAACGTGAAGCCTAAGGATGTATTACATTGTTTCAACAATCAAAGTGGTTATTTCAAATCTCCACGACGACTACTACAATGAAGCACAAAAAGATTGTTTACTTTTTTGTTATGAGAGTTTTCATGGCAACTAAGCATGAATATTACACAGGGATTAAATTTTTCCTGATGAGCCGATAGAAAACTTCGACCTAATTAGATTGAGTGTAAAATCCCTTCTGTATATTCTATAGTAACAGAGATTTGCGAGTTTGAAATTTTATATAATGTTTTTGTAAAACGTGAAGCCTAAGGATGTATTACATTGTTTCAACAATCAAAGTGGTTATTTCAAATCTCCACGACGACGCGTACAATCCTGCACAAATAGATTGTTTACTTTATTGTTATGAGAGTTTCCATGGTAACTAAGCACGAATATTACATATGAATTATTTTTTTTCGGATGAGCCTATAGAGAGCTTCGACCTGATTACATTGATGTAAAATCACTTCTGTATCTTATATAGTAACGGAGATATGCGAGTTTAAATTTTATATAATGTTTTTGTAAAACGTGAAGCCTAATGATGTATTACATTGTTTCAACAATCAAAGTGGTTATTTCAATTCTGCACGACGACGACTACAATCATACACAAATAGATTGTTTGCTTTATTGTTATGAGAGTTTCCATGGTAACTAAGCATGAATATTACACATGGATTAATTTTTTTATGATGAGCCTATACAGAGTTTCGACCTGATTACGTGAGTGTAAAATCACTTCTGTATCTTCTATAGTAACATAGATATACGAGTTTCAAATTTTATATGAGGTTTTTTTCAAAACGTGAGTCCTTAGTATGCATTACATTGTTTCAACAATCAAACTGGTTATTTGAAATCTCCACGACGACGCCTACAATCCTGCACAAATAGATTGTTTACTTTATTGTTATGAGAGTTTCCATGGTAACTAAGCATGAATATTACACATGGATTAAATTTTTCCTGATGAGCCTATAGAGAGCTTCGACCTGATTACATTGAGTGTAAAATCACTTCTGAATCTTCTATATAGTAACGGAGATATACGAGTTTGAAATTTTTTATAATGTTTTTTCAAAACGTGATTCCTTAGTATGCATTACACTGTTTCAACAATCAAACTGGTTATTTCAAATCTCCACGACGACGCCTACAATAATGCACAAATAGATTGTTTACTTTATTGTTATGAGAGTTTCCATGGTAACTAAGCATGAATATTACACATGGATTAAATTTTTCCTGATGAGCCTATAGAGAACTTCGACCTAATTAGATTGAGTGTAAAATCACTTCTGTATATTCTATAGAAACAGAGATTTGCGAGTTTGAAATTTTATTTAATGTTTTGGTAAAACGTGAAGCCTAAGGATGTATTACACTGATTCAACAATCAAAGTGGTTATTTCAAATCTCCAATTCGACTACTACAATCAAGCACAAATAGATTGTTTACTTTTTTGTTATGAGAGTTTTCATGGTAACTAAGCATGAATATTACACATGGATTAAATTTTTCCTGATGAGCCTATAGACAGCTTCGACCTGATTACATTGAGTGTAAAATCACTTTTTGTATCTTCTTTAGTAAAGGCGATATGCGAGTTTGAAATTTTATATAATGTTTTTGTAAAACGTGAAGCCTAATGATGTATTACATTGTTTCAACAATCAAAGTGGTTATTTCAAATCTCCACGACGACTACTACAATGAAGCACAAATATATTGCTTACTTTTTTGTTATGAGAGTTTCCATGGTAACTAAGCATGAATATTACACATGGATTAATTTTTTCCTGATGAGCCTATAGAGAACTTCGACCTAATTAGATTGAGTGTAAAATCACTTCTGTATATTCTATAGAAACAGAGATTTGCGAGTTTGAAATTTTATATAATGTTTTGGTAAAACGTGAAGCCTAAGGATGTATTACACTGATTCAACAATCAAAGTGGTTATTTCAAATTTCCAATTCGACTACTACAATCAAGCACAAATAGATTGTTTACTTTATTGTTATGAGAGATTTCATGGCAACTAAGCATGAATATTACACATGGATTAAATTCTTTACTGATGAGCCAATAGAGAACTTCGACCTGATTACATTGAGTGTAAAATCGCTTCTGTATCTTATATAGTAACGGAGATATGCGATTTTGAAATTTTATATAATGTTTTTGTAAAACGTGAAGCCTATGGATGTATTACATTTTTTCAACAATCAAAGTGGTTATTTCAAATCTCCACGACGACTACTACAATGAAGGACAAATAGATTGTTTACTTTTTTTGTTATGAGAGTTTTCATGGCAACTAAGCATGAATATTACACATGGATTAAATTTTTCCTGATGAGCCTATAGAAAACTTCGACCTAATTAGATTGAGTGTAAAATCCCTTCTGTATCTTCTATAGTAACATAGATATGCGAGTTTGAAATTTTATATAATGTTTTTTTGTAAAACGAGAGGCTTTAGTATGCATTACACAGGTTCAACAATCAAACTGGTTATTTCAAATCTCCACGATGACGCCTACAATCCTGCACAAATAGATTGTTTACTTTATTGTTATGAGAGTTTCCATGGTAACAAGGAATGAATATTACATATGAATTATATTTTTCCTGATGAGCCTATAGAGACCTTCGACCTGATTACATTGAGTGTAAAATCGCTTCTGTATCTGCTATAGTAAAGGAGATATGCGATTTTGAAATTTTACATAATGTTTTTGTAAAACGTGAAGCCTAATGATGTATTACATTGTTTCAACAATCAAAGTGGTTATTTCAATTCTGCACGACGACGACTACAATCATACACAAATAGATTGTTTGCTTTATTGTTATGAGAGTTTCCATGGTAACTAAGCATGAATATTACACATGGATTATTTTTTTTATGATGAGCCTATACAGAGTTTCGACCTGATTACGTGAGTGTAAAATCACTTCTGTATCTTCTATAGTAACATAGATATACGAGTTTCAAATTTTATATGAGGTTTTTTTCAAAACGTGAGTCCTTAGTATGCATTACATTGTTTCAACAATCAAACTGGTTATTTGAAATCTCCACGACGACGCCTACAATAATGCACAAATAGATTGTTTACTTTATTGTTATGAGAGTTTCCATGGTAACTAAGCATGAATATTACACATGGATTAAATTTTTCCTGATGAGCCTATAGAGAACTTCGACCTAATTAGATTGAGTGTAAAATCACTTGTGTATATTCTATAGAAACAGAGATTTGCGAGTTTGAAATTTTATTTAATGTTTTGGTAAAACGTGAAGCCTAAGGATGTATTACACTGATTCAACAATCAAAGTGGTTATTTCAAATCTCCAATTCGACTACTACAATCAAGCACAAATAGATTGTTTACTTTTTTGTTATGAGAGTTTTCATGGTAACTAAGCATGAATATTACACATGGATTATTTTTTTCCTGATGAGCCTATACAGAGCTTCGACCTGATTACGTGAGTGTAAAATCACTTCTGTATCTTCTATAGTAACATAGATATACGAGTTTGAAATTTTATGTAAGGTTTTTTTCAAAACGTGAGTCCTTAGTATGCATTACATTGTTTCAACAATCAAACTGGTTATTTGAAATCTCCACGACGACGCCTACAATCCTGCACAAATAGATTTTTACTTTATTGTTATGAGAGTTTCCATGGTAACTAAGCATGAATATTACACATGGATTAAATTTTTCCTGATGAGCCTATAGACAGCTTCGACCTGATTACATTGAGTGTAAAATCACTTTTGTATCTTCTTTAGTAAAGGCGATATGCGAGTTTGAAATTTTATATAATGTTTTTGTAAAACGTGAAGCCTTAGTATGCATTACACTGTTTCAACAATCAAAATGGTTATTTCAAATCTTCACGACGACTGCTACAATCAAGCACAAATATATTGCTTACTTTTTTGTTATGAGAGTTTTCATGGCAACTAAGCATGAATATTACACATGGAATAAATTTTTCCTGATGAGCCTATAGAGACCTTCGACCTGATTAGATTGAGTGTAAAATCCCTTCTGTATATTCTATAGTAACGGAGATTTGCGAGTTTGAAATTTTATATAATGTTTTTTCAAAACGTGAGGCCTTAGTATGCAATACACTGTTTCAACAATCAAACTGGTTATTTCAAATCTCCACGACGACGCCTACAATAATGCACAAATAGATTGTTTACTATATTGTTATGAGAGTTTCCATGATAACTAAGCATGAATATTACACATGGATTAAATTTTTTACTGATGAGCCAATAGAGAACTTCGACCTGATTACATTGAGTGTAAAATCGCTTCTGTATCTTCTATAGTAACGGAGATATGCGATTTTTAAATTTTATATAATGTTTTTGTAAAACGTGAAGCCTAAGGATGTATTACATTGTTTCAACAATCAAAGTGGTTATTTCAAATCTCCACGACGAATACTACAATGAAGGACAAATATATTGTTTACTTTTTTGTTATGAGAGTTTCCATGGTAACTAAGCATGAATATTACACATGGATTAATTTTTTCCTGATGAGCCTATAGAGAACTTCGACCTAATTAGATTGAGTGTAAAATCACTTCTGTATATTCTATAGAAACAGAGATTTGCGAGTTTGAAATTTTATATAATGTTTTGGTAAAACGTGAAGCCTAAGGATGTATTACACTGATTCAACAATCAAAGTGGTTATTTCAAATTTCCAATTCGACTACTACAATCAAGCACAAATAGATTGTTTACTTTATTGTTATGAGAGATTTCATGGCAACTAAGCATGAATATTACACATGGATTAAATTCTTTACTGATGAGCCAATAGAGAACTTCGACCTGATTACATTGAGTGTAAAATCGCTTCTGTATCTTATATAGTAACGGAGATATGCGATTTTGAAATTTTATATAATGTTTTTGTAAAACGTGAAGCCTATGGATGTATTACATTTTTTCAACAATCAAAGTGGTTATTTCAAATCTCCACGACGACTACTACAATGAAGCACAAATAGATTGTTTACTTTTTTTGTTATGAGAGTTTTCATGGCAACTAAGCATGAATATTACACATGGATTAAATTTTTCCTGATGAGCCTATAGAAAACTTCGACCTAATTAGATTGAGTGTAAAATCCCTTCTGTATCTTCTATAGTAACATAGATATGCGAGTTTGAAATTTTATATAATGTTTTTTTGTAAAACGAGAGGCTTTAGTATGCATTACACAGGTTCAACAATCAAACTGGTTATTTCAAATCTCCACGATGACGCCTACAATCCTGCACAAATAGATTGTTTACTTTATTGTTATGAGAGTTTCCATGGTAACAAGGAATGAATATTACATATGAATTATATTTTTCCTGATGAGCCTATAGAGACCTTCGACCTGATTACATTGAGTGTAAAATCGCTTCTGTATCTGCTATAGTAAAGGAGATATGCGATTTTGAAATTTTACATAATGTTTTTGTAAAACGTGAAGCCTAATGATGTATTACATTGTTTCAACAATCAAAGTGGTTATTTCAATTCTGCACGACGACGACTACAATCATACACAAATAGATTGTTTGCTTTATTGTTATGAGAGTTTCCATGGTAACTAAGCATGAATATTACACATGGATTATTTTTTTTATGATGAGCCTATACAGAGTTTCGACCTGATTACGTGAGTGTAAAATCACTTCTGTATCTTCTATAGTAACATAGATATACGAGTTTCAAATTTTATATGAGGTTTTTTTCAAAACGTGAGTCCTTAGTATGCATTACATTGTTTCAACAATCAAACTGGTTATTTGAAATCTCCACGACGACGCCTACAATAATGCACAAATAGATTGTTTACTTTATTGTTATGAGAGTTTCCATGGTAACTAAGCATGAATATTACACATGGATTAAATTTTTCCTGATGAGCCTATAGAGAACTTCGACCTAATTAGATTGAGTGTAAAATCACTTGTGTATATTCTATAGAAACAGAGATTTGCGAGTTTGAAATTTTATTTAATGTTTTGGTAAAACGTGAAGCCTAAGGATGTATTACACTGATTCAACAATCAAAGTGGTTATTTCAAATCTCCAATTCGACTACTACAATCAAGCACAAATAGATTGTTTACTTTTTTGTTATGAGAGTTTTCATGGTAACTAAGCATGAATATTACACATGGATTATTTTTTTCCTGATGAGCCTATACAGAGCTTCGACCTGATTACGTGAGTGTAAAATCACTTCTGTATCTTCTATAGTAACATAGATATACGAGTTTGAAATTTTATGTAAGGTTTTTTTCAAAACGTGAGTCCTTAGTATGCATTACATTGTTTCAACAATCAAACTGGTTATTTGAAATCTCCACGACGACGCCTACAATCCTGCACAAATAGATTTTTACTTTATTGTTATGAGAGTTTCCATGGTAACTAAGCATGAATATTACACATGGATTAAATTTTTCCTGATGAGCCTATAGACAGCTTCGACCTGATTACATTGAGTGTAAAATCACTTTTGTATCTTCTTTAGTAAAGGCGATATGCGAGTTTGAAATTTTATATAATGTTTTTGTAAAACGTGAAGCCTTAGTATGCATTACACTGTTTCAACAATCAAAATGGTTATTTCAAATCTTCACGACGACTACTACAATCAAGCACAAATATATTGCTTACTTTTTTGTTATGAGAGTTTTCATGGCAACTAAGCATGAATATTACACATGGAATAAATTTTTCCTGATGAGCCTATAGAGACCTTCGACCTGATTAGATTGAGTGTAAAATCCCTTCTGTATATTCTATAGTAACGGAGATTTGCGAGTTTGAAATTTTATATAATGTTTTTTCAAAACGTGAGGCCTTAGTATGCAATACACTGTTTCAACAAACAAACTGGTTATTTCAAATCTCCACGACGACGCCTACAATAATGCACAAATAGATTGTTTACTTTATTGTTATGAGAGTTTCCATGATAACTAAGCATGAATATTACACATGGATTAAATTTTTTACTGATGAGCCAATAGAGAACTTCGACCTGATTACATTGAGTGTAAAATCGCTTCTGTATCTTCTATAGTAACGGAGATATGCGATTTTTAAATTTTATATAATGTTTTTGTAAAACGTGAAGCCTAAGGATGTATTACATTGTTTCAACAATCAAAGTGGTTATTTCAAATCTCCACGACGAATACTACAATGAAGGACAAATATATTGTTTACTTTTTTGTTATGAGAGTTTCCATGGTAACTAAGCATGAATATTACACATGGATTAATTTTTTTACTGATGAGCCAATAGAGAATTTCGACCTGATTACATTGAGTGTAAAATCGCTTCTGTATCAGCTATAGTAACGGAGATATGCGATTTTGAAATTTTATATAATGTTTTTGTAAAACGTGAAGCCTAAGGATGTATAACATTGTTTCAACAATCAAAGTGGTTATTTCAAATCTCCACGACGACTACTACAATGAAGCACAAATATATTGCTTACTTTTTTGTTATGAGAGTTTCCATGGTAACTAAGCATGAATATTACACATGGATTAATTTTTTCCTGATGAGCCTATAGAGAACTTCGACCTAATTAGATTGAGTGTAAAATCACTTCTGTATATTCTATAGAAACAGAGATTTGCGAGTTTGAAATTTTATATAATGTTTTGGTAAAACGTGAAGCCTAAGGATGTATTACACTGATTCAACAATCAAAGTGGTTATTTCAAATCTCCAATTCGACTACTACAATCAAGCACAAATATATTGCTTACTTTTTTGTTATGAGAGTTTTCATGGCAACTAAGCATGAATATTACACATGGATTAAATTTTTCCTGATGAGCCGATAGAAAACTTCGACCTAATTAGATTGAGTGTAAAATCCCTTCTGTATATTCTATAGTAACAGAGATTTGCGAGTTTGAAATTTTATATAATGTTTTTGTAAAACGTGAAGCCTAAGGATGTATTACATTGTTTCAACAATCAAAGTGGTTATTTCAAATCTCCACGACGACTACTACAATGAAGCACAAAAAGATTGTTTACTTTTTTTGTTATGAGAGTTTTCATGGCAACTAAGCATGAATATTACACATGGATTAAATTTTTCCTGATGAGCCGATAGAAAACTTCGACCTAATTAGATTGAGTGTAAAATCCCTTCTGTATATTCTATTGTAACAGAGATTTGCGAGTTTGAAATTTTATATAATGTTTTTGTAAAACGTGAAGCCTAAGGATGTATTACATTGTTTCAACAATCAAACTGGTTATTCAAATCTCCACGACGACTACTACAATGAAGCACAAAAAGATTGTTTACTTTTTTTGTTATGAGAGTTTTCATGGCAACTAAGCATGAATATTACACATGGATTAAATTTTTCCTGATGAGCCGATAGAAAACTTCAACCTAATTAGATTGAGTGTAAAATCCCTTCTGTACATTCTATAGTAACAGAGATTTGCGAGTTTGAAATTTTATATAATGTTTTTGTAAAACGTGAAGCCTAAGGATGTATTACATTGTTTCAACAATCAAAGTGGATATTTCAAATCTCCACGACGACTACTACAATGAAGCACAAAAAGATTGTTTAGTTTTTTGTTATGAGAGTTTTCATGGCAACTAAGCATGAATATTACACATGGATTAAATTTTTCCTGATGAGCCGATAGAAAACTTCGACCTAATTAGATTGAGTGTAAAATCCCTTCTGTATATTCTATAGTAACAGAGATTTGCGAGTTTGAAATTTTATATAATGTTTTTGTAAAACGTGAAGCCTAAGGATGTATTACATTGTTTCAACAATCAAAGTGGTTATTTCAAATCTCCACGACGACTACTACAATGAAGCACAAAAAGATTGTTTACTTTTTTGTTATGAGAGTTTTCATGGCAACTAAGCATGAATATTACACAGGGATTAAATTTTTCCTGATGAGCCGATAGAAAACTTCGACCTAATTAGATTGAGTGTAAAATCCCTTCTGTATATTCTATAGTAACAGAGATTTGCGAGTTTGAAATTTTATATAATGTTTTTGTAAAACGTGAAGCCTAAGGATGTATTACATTGTTTCAACAATCAAAGTGGTTATTTCAAATCTCCACGACGACGCGTACAATCCTGCACAAATAGATTGTTTACTTTATTGTTATGAGAGTTTCCATGGTAACTAAGCACGAATATTACATATGAATTATTTTTTTTCGGATGAGCCTATAGAGAGCTTCGACCTGATTACATTGATGTAAAATCACTTCTGTATCTTATATAGTAACGGAGATATGCGAGTTTAAATTTTATATAATGTTTTTGTAAAACGTGAAGCCTAATGATGTATTACATTGTTTCAACAATCAAAGTGGTTATTTCAATTCTGCACGACGACGACTACAATCATACACAAATAGATTGTTTGCTTTATTGTTATGAGAGTTTCCATGGTAACTAAGCATGAATATTACACATGGATTAATTTTTTTATGATGAGCCTATACAGAGTTTCGACCTGATTACGTGAGTGTAAAATCACTTCTGTATCTTCTATAGTAACATAGATATACGAGTTTCAAATTTTATATGAGGTTTTTTTCAAAACGTGAGTCCTTAGTATGCATTACATTGTTTCAACAATCAAACTGGTTATTTGAAATCTCCACGACGACGCCTACAATCCTGCACAAATAGATTGTTTACTTTATTGTTATGAGAGTTTCCATGGTAACTAAGCATGAATATTACACATGGATTAAATTTTTCCTGATGAGCCTATAGAGAGCTTCGACCTGATTACATTGAGTGTAAAATCACTTCTGAATCTTCTATATAGTAACGGAGATATACGAGTTTGAAATTTTTTATAATGTTTTTTCAAAACGTGATTCCTTAGTATGCATTACACTGTTTCAACAATCAAACTGGTTATTTCAAATCTCCACGACGACGCCTACAATAATGCACAAATAGATTGTTTACTTTATTGTTATGAGAGTTTCCATGGTAACTAAGCATGAATATTACACATGGATTAAATTTTTCCTGATGAGCCTATAGAGAACTTCGACCTAATTAGATTGAGTTAAAATCACTTCTGTATATTCTATAGAAACAGAGATTTGCGAGTTTGAAATTTTATTTAATGTTTTGGTAAAACGTGAAGCCTAAGGATGTATTACACTGATTCAACAATCAAAGTGGTTATTTCAAATCTCCAATTCGACTACTACAATCAAGCACAAATAGATTGTTTACTTTTTTGTTATGAGAGTTTTCATGGTAACTAAGCATGAATATTACACATGGATTAAATTTTTCCTGATGAGCCTATAGACAGCTTCGACCTGATTACATTGAGTGTAAAATCACTTTTGTATCTTCTTTAGTAAAGGCGATATGCGAGTTTGAAATTTTATATAATGTTTTTGTAAAACGTGAAGCCTAATGATGTATTACATTGTTTCAACAATCAAAGTGGTTATTTCAAATCTCCACGACGACTACTACAATGAAGCACAAATATATTGCTTACTTTTTTGTTATGAGAGTTTCCATGGTAACTAAGCATGAATATTACACATGGATTAATTTTTTCCTGATGAGCCTATAGAGAACTTCGACCTAATTAGATTGAGTGTAAAATCACTTCTGTATATTCTATAGAAACAGAGATTTGCGAGTTTGAAATTTTATATAATGTTTTGGTAAAACGTGAAGCCTAAGGATGTATTACACTGATTCAACAATCAAAGTGGTTATTTCAAATTTCCAATTCGACTACTACAATCAAGCACAAATAGATTGTTTACTTTATTGTTATGAGAGATTTCATGGCAACTAAGCATGAATATTACACATGGATTAAATTCTTTACTGATGAGCCAATAGAGAACTTCGACCTGATTACATTGAGTGTAAAATCGCTTCTGTATCTTATATAGTAACGGAGATATGCGATTTTGAAATTTTATATAATGTTTTTGTAAAACGTGAAGCCTATGGATGTATTACATTTTTTCAACAATCAAAGTGGTTATTTCAAATCTCCACGACGACTACTACAATGAAGCACAAATAGATTGTTTACTTTTTTTGTTATGAGAGTTTTCATGGCAACTAAGCATGAATATTACACATGGATTAAATTTTTCCTGATGAGCCTATAGAAAACTTCGACCTAATTAGATTGAGTGTAAAATCCCTTCTGTATCTTCTATAGTAACATAGATATGCGAGTTTGAAATTTTATATAATGTTTTTTTGTAAAACGAGAGGCTTTAGTATGCATTACACAGGTTCAACAATCAAACTGGTTATTTCAAATCTCCACGATGACGCCTACAATCCTGCACAAATAGATTGTTTACTTTATTGTTATGAGAGTTTCCATGGTAACAAGGAATGAATATTACATATGAATTATATTTTTCCTGATGAGCCTATAGAGACCTTCGACCTGATTACATTGAGTGTAAAATCGCTTCTGTATCTGCTATAGTAAAGGAGATATGCGATTTTGAAATTTTACATAATGTTTTTGTAAAACGTGAAGCCTAATGATGTATTACATTGTTTCAACAATCAAAGTGGTTATTTCAATTCTGCACGACGACGACTACAATCATACACAAATAGATTGTTTGCTTTATTGTTATGAGAGTTTCCATGGTAACTAAGCATGAATATTACACATGGATTAATTTTTTTATGATGAGCCTATACAGAGTTTCGACCTGATTACGTGAGTGTAAAATCACTTCTGTATCTTCTATAGTAACATAGATATACGAGTTTCAAATTTTATATGAGGTTTTTTTCAAAACGTGAGTCCTTAGTATGCATTACATTGTTTCAACAATCAAACTGGTTATTTGAAATCTCCACGACGACGCCTACAATAATGCACAAATAGATTGTTTACTTTATTGTTATGAGAGTTTCCATGGTAACTAAGCATGAATATTACACATGGATTAAATTTTTCCTGATGAGCCTATAGAGAACTTCGACCTAATTAGATTGAGTGTAAAATCACTTGTGTATATTCTATAGAAACAGAGATTTGCGAGTTTGAAATTTTATTTAATGTTTTGGTAAAACGTGAAGCCTAAGGATGTATTACACTGATTCAACAATCAAAGTGGTTATTTCAAATCTCCAATTCGACTACTACAATCAAGCACAAATAGATTGTTTACTTTTTTGTTATGAGAGTTTTCATGGTAACTAAGCATGAATATTACACATGGATTATTTTTTTCCTGATGAGCCTATACAGAGCTTCGACCTGATTACGTGAGTGTAAAATCACTTCTGTATCTTCTATAGTAACATAGATATACGAGTTTGAAATTTTATGTAAGGTTTTTTTCAAAACGTGAGTCCTTAGTATGCATTACATTGTTTCAACAATCAAACTGGTTATTTGAAATCTCCACGACGACGCCTACAATCCTGCACAAATAGATTTTTACTTTATTGTTATGAGAGTTTCCATGGTAACTAAGCATGAATATTACACATGGATTAAATTTTTCCTGATGAGCCTATAGACAGCTTCGACCTGATTACATTGAGTGTAAAATCACTTTTGTATCTTCTTTAGTAAAGGCGATATGCGAGTTTGAAATTTTATATAATGTTTTTGTAAAACGTGAAGCCTTAGTATGCATTACACTGTTTCAACAATCAAAATGGTTATTTCAAATCTTCACGACGACTACTACAATCAAGCACAAATATATTGCTTACTTTTTTGTTATGAGAGTTTTCATGGCAACTAAGCATGAATATTACACATGGAATAAATTTTTCCTGATGAGCCTATAGAGACCTTCGACCTGATTAGATTGAGTGTAAAATCCCTTCTGTATATTCTATAGTAACGGAGATTTGCGAGTTTGAAATTTTATATAATGTTTTTTCAAAACGTGAGGCCTTAGTATGCAATACACTGTTTCAACAATCAAACTGGTTATATCAAATCTCCACGACGACGCCTACAATAATGCACAAATAGATTGTTTACTTTATTGTTATGAGAGTTTCCATGATAACTAAGCATGAATATTACACATGGAATAAATTTTTCCTGATGAGCCAATAGAGAACTTCGACCTGATTACATTGAGTGTAAAATCGCTTCTGTATCTTCTATAGTAACGGAGATATGCGATTTTTAAATTTTATATAATGTTTTTGTAAAACGTGAAGCCTAAGGATGTATTACATTGTTTCAACAATCAAAGTGGTTATTTCAAATCTCCACGACGACTACTACAATGAAGGACAAATATATTGTTTACTTTTTTGTTATGAGAGTTTCCATGGTAACTAAGCATGAATATTACACATGGATTAATTTTTTTACTGATGAGCCAATAGAGAATTTCGACCTGATTACATTGAGTGTAAAATCGCTTCTGTATCAGCTATAGTAACGGAGATATGCGATTTTGAAATTTTATATAATGTTTTTGTAAAACGTGAAGCCTAAGGATGTATAACATTGTTTCAACAATCAAAGTGGTTATTTCAAATCTCCACGACGACTACTACAATGAAGCACAAATATATTGCTTACTTTTTTGTTATGAGAGTTTCCATGGTAACTAAGCATGAATATTACACATGGATTAATTTTTTCCTGATGAGCCTATAGAGAACTTCGACCTAATTAGATTGAGTGTAAAATCACTTCTGTATATTCTATAGAAACAGAGATTTGCGAGTTTGAAATTTTATATAATGTTTTGGTAAAACGTGAAGCCTAAGGATGTATTACACTGATTCAACAATCAAAGTGGTTATTTCAAATCTCCAATTCGACTACTACAATCAAGCACAAATATATTGCTTACTTTTTTGTTATGAGAGTTTTCATGGCAACTAAGCATGAATATTACACATGGATTAAATTTTTCCTGATGAGCCGATAGAAAACTTCGACCTAATTAGATTGAGTGTAAAATCCCTTCTGTATATTCTATAGTAACAGAGATTTGCGAGTTTGAAATTTTATATAATGTTTTTGTAAAACGTGAAGCCTAAGGATGTATTACATTGTTTCAACAATCAAAGTGGTTATTTCAAATCTCCACGACGACTACTACAATGAAGCACAAAAAGATTGTTTACTTTTTTTGTTATGAGAGTTTTCATGGCAACTAAGCATGAATATTACACATGGATTAAATTTTTCCTGATGAGCCGATAGAAAACTTCGACCTAATTAGATTGAGTGTAAAATCCCTTCTGTATATTCTATAGTAACAGAGATTTGCGAGTTTGAAATTTTATATAATGTTTTTGTAAAACGTGAAGCCTAAGGATGTATTACATTGTTTCAACAATCAAAGTGGTTATTCAAATCTCCACGACGACTACTACAATGAAGCACAAAAAGATTGTTTACTTTTTTTGTTATGAGAGTTTTCATGGCAACTAAGCATGAATATTACACATGGATTAAATTTTTCCTGATGAGCCGATAGAAAACTTCGACCTAATTAGATTGAGTGTAAAATCCCTTCTGTACATTCTATAGTAACAGAGATTTGCGAGTTTGAAATTTTATATAATGTTTTTGTAAAACGTGAAGCCTAAGGATGTATTACATTGTTTCAACAATCAAAGTGGATATTTCAAATCTCCACGACGACTACTACAATGAAGCACAAAAAGATTGTTTAGTTTTTTTGTTATGAGAGTTTTCATGGCAACTAAGCATGAATATTACACATGGATTAAATTTTTCCTGATGAGCCGATAGAAAACTTCGACCTAATTAGATTGAGTGTAAAATCCCTTCTGTATATTCTATAGTAACAGAGATTTGCGAGTTTGAAATTTTATATAATGTTTTTGTAAAACGTGAAGCCTAAGGATGTATTACATTGTTTCAACAATCAAAGTGGTTATTTCAAATCTCCACGACGACTACTACAATGAAGCACAAAAAGATTGTTTACTTTTTTTGTTATGAGAGTTTTCATGGCAACTAAGCATGAATATTACACAGGGATTAAAATTTTCCTGATGAGCCGATAGAAAACTTCGACCTAATTAGATTGAGTGTAAAATCCCTTCTGTATATTCTATAGTAACAGAGATTTGCGAGTTTGAAATTTTATATAATGTTTTTGTAAAACGTGAAGCCTAAGGATGTATTACATTGTTTCAACAATCAAAGTGGTTATTTCAAATCTCCACGACGACGCGTACAATCCTGCACAAATAGATTGTTTACTTTATTGTTATGAGAGTTTCCATGGTAACTAAGCACGAATATTACATATGAATTATTTTTTTTCGGATGAGCCTATAGAGAACTTCGACCTGATTACATTGATGTAAAATCACTTCTGTATCTTATATAGTAACGGAGATATGCGAGTTTAAATTTTATATAATGTTTTTGTAAAACGTGAAGCCTAATGATGTATTACATTGTTTCAACAATCAAAGTGGTTATTTCAATTCTGCACGACGACGACTACAATCATACACAAATAGATTGTTTGCTTTATTGTTATGAGAGTTTCCATGGTAACTAAGCATGAATATTACACATGGATTAATTTTTTTATGATGAGCCTATACAGAGTTTCGACCTGATTACGTGAGTGTAAAATCACTTCTGTATCTTCTATAGTAACATAGATATACGAGTTTCAAATTTTATATGAGGTTTTTTTCAAAACGTGAGTCCTTAGTATGCATTACATTGTTTCAACAATCAAACTGGTTATTTGAAATCTCCACGACGACGCCTACAATCCTGTACAAATAGATTGTTTACTTTATTGTTATGAGAGTTTCCATGGTAACTAAGCATGAATATTACACATGGATTAAATTTTTCCTGATGAGCCTATAGAGAGCTTCGACCTGATTACATTGAGTGTAAAATCACTTCTGAATCTTCTATAGTAACGGAGATATACGAGTTTGAAATTTTTTATAATGTTTTTTCAAAACGTGAGGCCTTAGTATGCATTACACTGTTTCAACAATCAAACTGGTTATTTCAAATCTCCACGACGACGCCTACAATAATGCACAAATAGATTGTTTACTTTATTGTTATGAGAGTTTCCATGGTAACTAAGCATGAATATTACACATGGATTAAATTTTTCCTGATGAGCCTATAGAGAACTTCGACCTAATTAGATTGAGTGTAAAATCACTTCTGTATATTCTATAGAAACAGAGATTTGCGAGTTTGAAATTTTATTTAATGTTTTGGTAAAACGTGAAGCCTAAGGATGTATTACACTGATTCAACAATCAAAGTGGTTATTTCAAATCTCCAATTCGACTACTACAATCAAGCACAAATAGATTGTTTACTTTTTTGTTATGAGAGTTTTCATGGTAACTAAGCATGAATATTACACATGGATTAAATTTTTCCTGATGAGCCTATAGACAGCTTCGACCTGATTACATTGAGTGTAAAATCACTTTTGTATCTTCTTTAGTAAAGGCGATATGCGAGTTTGAAATTTTATATAATGTTTTTGTAAAACGTGAAGCCTAATGATGTATTACATTGTTTCAACAATCAAAGTGGTTATTTCAAATCTCCACGACGACTACTACAATGAAGCACAAATATATTGCTTACTTTTTTGTTATGAGAGTTTCCATGGTAACTAAGCATGAATATTACACATGGATTAATTTTTTCCTGATGAGCCTATAGAGAACTTCGACCTAATTAGATTGAGTGTAAAATCACTTCTGTATATTCTATAGAAACAGAGATTTGCGAGTTTGAAATTTTATATAATGTTTTGGTAAAACGTGAAGCCTAAGGATGTATTACACTGATTCAACAATCAAAGTGGTTATTTCAAATTTCCAATTCGACTACTACAATCAAGCACAAATAGATTGTTTACTTTATTGTTATGAGAGATTTCATGGCAACTAAGCATGAATATTACACATGGATTAAATTCTTTACTGATGAGCCAATAGAGAACTTCGACCTGATTACATTGAGTGTAAAATCGCTTCTGTATCTTATATAGTAACGGAGATGTGCGATTTTGAAATTTTATATAATGTTTTTGTAAAACGTGAAGCCTATGGATGTATTACATTTTTTCAACAATCAAAGTGGTTATTTCAAATCTCCACGACGACTACTACAATGAAGCACAAATATATTGTTTACCTTTTTGTTATGAGAGTTTTCATGGTAACTAAGCATGAATATTACACATGGTTTAATTTTTTCCTGATGAGCCTATAGAGAGCTTCGACCTGATTACATTGAGTGTAAAATCATTTCCGTATCTTATATAGTAACGCAGATATGCGAGTTTGAAATTTTATATAATGTTTTTTGTAAAACGAGAGACTTTAGTATGCATTACACAGGTTCAACAATCAAACTGGTTATTTCAAATCTCCACGATGACGCCTACAATCCTACAAATAGATTGTTTACTTTATTGTTATGAGAGTTTCCATGGTAACAAGGAATGAATATTACATATGAATTATATTTTTCCTGATGAGCCAATAGAGAACTTCGACCTGATTACATCGAGTGTAAAATCACTTCTGTATCTTCTATAGTAACGGAGATATGCGAGTTTGAAATTTTATATAATGTTTTTGTAAAACGTGAAGCATAAGGATGTATTACATTGTTTCAACAATCAAAGTGGTTATTTCAAATCTCCACGACGACTACTACAATGAAGCACAAATAGATTGTTTACTTTTTTTGTTATGAGAGTTTTCATGGCAACTAAGCATGAATATTACACATGGATTAAATTTTTCCTGATGAGCCTATAGAAAACTTCGACCTAATTAGATTGAGTGTAAAATCCCTTCTGTATCTTCTATAGAAACATAGATATGCGAGTTTGAAATTTTATATAATGTTTTTTGTAAAACGAGAGGCTTTAGTATGCATTACACAGGTTCAACAATCAAACTGGTTATTTCAAATCTCCACGATGACGCCTACAATCCTGCACAAATAGATTGTTTACTTTATTGTTATGAGAGTTTCCATGGTAACAAGGAATGAATATTACATATGAATTATATTTTTCCTGATGAGCCTATAGAGACCTTCGACCTGATTACATTGAGTGTAAAAACGCTTCTGTATCTGCTATAGTAAAGGAGATATGCGATTTTGAAATTTTACATAATGTTTTTGTAAAACGTGAAGCCTAATGATGTATTACATTGTTTCAACAATCAAAGTGGTTATTTCAATTCTGCACGACGACGACTACAATCATACACAAATAGATTGTTTGCTTTATTGTTATGAGAGTTTCCATGGTAACTAAGCATGAATATTACACATGGATTAATTTTTTTATGATGAGCCTATACAGAGTTTCGACCTGATTACGTGAGTGTAAAATCACTTCTGTATCTTCTATAGTAACATAGATATACGAGTTTCAAATTTTATATGAGGTTTTTATCAAAACGTGAGTCCTTAGTATGCATTACATTGTTTCAACAATCAAACTGGTTATTTGAAATCTCCACGACGACGCCTACAATAATGCACAAATAGATTGTTTACTTTATTGTTATGAGAGTTTCCATGGTAACTAAGCATGAATATTACACATGGATTAAATTTTTCCTGATGAGCCTATAGAGAACTTCGACCTAATTAGATTGAGTGTAAAATCACTTGTGTATATTCTATAGAAACAGAGATTTGCGAGTTTGAAATTTTATTTAATGTTTTGGTAAAACGTGAAGCCTAAGGATGTATTACACTGATTCAACAATCAAAGTGGTTATTTCAAATCTCCAATTCGACTACTACAATCAAGCACAAATAGATTGTTTACTTTTTTGTTATGAGAGTTTTCATGGTAACTAAGCATGAATATTACACATGGATTATTTTTTTCCTGATGAGCCTATACAGAGCTTCGACCTGATTACGTGAGTGTAAAATCACTTCTGTATCTTCTATAGTAACATAGATATACGAGTTTGAAATTTTATGTAAGGTTTTTTTCAAAACGTGAGTCCTTAGTATGCATTACATTGTTTCAACAATCAAACTGGTTATTTGAAATCTCCACGACGACGCCTACAATCCTGCACAAATAGATTTTTACTTTATTGTTATGAGAGTTTCCATGGTAACTAAGCATGAATATTACACATGGATTAAATTTTTCCTGATGAGCCTATAGACAGCTTCGACCTGATTACATTGAGTGTAAAATCACTTTTGTATCTTCTTTAGTAAAGGCGATATGCGAGTTTGAAATTTTATATAATGTTTTTGTAAAACGTGAAGCCTTAGTATGCATTACACTGTTTCAACAATCAAAATGGTTATTTCAAATCTTCACGACGACTACTACAATCAAGCACAAATATATTGCTTACTTTTTTGTTATGAGAGTTTTCATGGCAACTAAGCATGAATATTACACATGGAATAAATTTTTCCTGATGAGCCTATAGAGACCTTCGACCTGATTAGATTGAGTGTAAAATCCCTTCTGTATATTCTATAGTAACGGAGATTTGCGAGTTTGAAATTTTATATAATGTTTTTTCAAAACGTGAGGCCTTAGTATGCAATACACTGTTTCAACAATCAAACTGGTTATTTCAAATCTCCACGACGACGCCTACAATAATGCACAAATAGATTGTTTACTTTATTGTTATGAGAGTTTCCATGATAACTAAGCATGAATATTACACATGGATTAAATTTTTTACTGATGAGCCAATAGAGAACTTCGACCTGATTACATTGAGTGTAAAATCGCTTCTGTATCTTCTATAGTAACGGAGATATGCGATTTTTAAATTTTATATAATGTTTTTGTAAAACGTGAAGCCTAAGGATGTATTACATTGTTTCAACAATCAAAGTGGTTATTTCAAATCTCCACGACGAATACTACAATGAAGGACAAATATATTGTTTACTTTTTTGTTATGAGAGTTTCCATGGTAACTAAGCATGAATATTACACATGGATTAATTTTTTTACTGATGAGCCAATAGAGAATTTCGACCTGATTACATTGAGTGTAAAATCGCTTCTGTATCAGCTATAGTAACGGAGATATGCGATTTTGAAATTTTATATAATGTTTTTGTAAAACGTGAAGCCTAAGGATGTATAACATTGTTTCAACAATCAAAGTGGTTATTTCAAATCTCCACGACGACTACTACAATGAAGCACAAATATATTGCTTACTTTTTTGTTATGAGAGTTTCCATGGTAACTAAGCATGAATATTACACATGGATTAATTTTTTCCTGATGAGCCTATAGAGAACTTCGACCTAATTAGATTGAGTGTAAAATCACTTCTGTATATTCTATAGAAACAGAGATTTGCGAGTTTGAAATTTTATATAATGTTTTGGTAAAACGTGAAGCCTAAGGATGTATTACACTGATTCAACAATCAAAGTGGTTATTTCAAATCTCCAATTCGACTACTACAATCAAGCACAAATATATTGCTTACTTTTTTGTTATGAGAGTTTTCATGGCAACTAAGCATGAATATTACACATGGATTAAATTTTTCCTGATGAGCCGATAGAAAACTTCGACCTAATTAGATTGAGTGTAAAATCCCTTCTGTATATTCTATAGTAACAGAGATTTGCGAGTTTGAAATTTTATATAATGTTTTTGTAAAACGTGAAGCCTAAGGATGTATTACATTGTTTCAACAATCAAAGTGGTTATTTCAAATCTCCACGACGACTACTACAATGAAGCACAAAAAGATTGTTTACTTTTTTTGTTATGAGAGTTTTCATGGCAACTAAGCATGAATATTACACATGGATTAAATTTTTCCTGATGAGCCGATAGAAAACTTCGACCTAATTAGATTGAGTGTAAAATCCCTTCTGTATATTCTATTGTAACAGAGATTTGCGAGTTTGAAATTTTATATAATGTTTTTGTAAAACGTGAAGCCTAAGGATGTATTACATTGTTTCAACAATCAAAGTGGTTATTCAAATCTCCACGACGACTACTACAATGAAGCACAAAAAGATTGTTTACTTTTTTTGTTATGAGAGTTTTCATGGCAACTAAGCATGAATATTACACATGGATTAAATTTTTCCTGATGAGCCGATAGAAAACTTCAACCTAATTAGATTGAGTGTAAAATCCCTTCTGTACATTCTATAGTAACAGAGATTTGCGAGTTTGAAATTTTATATAATGTTTTTGTAAAACGTGAAGCCTAAGGATGTATTACATTGTTTCAACAATCAAAGTGGATATTTCAAATCTCCACGACGACTACTACAATGAAGCACAAAAAGATTGTTTAGTTTTTTTTTATGGGAGTTTTCATGGCAACTAAGCATGAATATTACACATGGATTAAATTTTTCCTGATGAGCCGATAGAAAACTTCGACCTAATTAGATTGAGTGTAAAATCCCTTCTGTATATTCTATAGTAACAGAGATTTGCGAGTTTGAAATTTTATATAATGTTTTTGTAAAACGTGAAGCCTAAGGATGTATTACATTGTTTCAACAATCAAAGTGGTTATTTCAAATCTCCACGACGACTACTACAATGAAGCACAAAAAGATTGTTTACTTTTTTGTTATGAGAGTTTTCATGGCAACTAAGCATGAATATTACACAGGGATTAAATTTTTCCTGATGAGCCGATAGAAAACTTCGACCTAATTAGATTGAGTGTAAAATCCCTTCTGTATATTCTATAGTAACAGAGATTTGCGAGTTTGAAATTTTATATAATGTTTTTGTAAAACGTGAAGCCTAAGGATGTATTACATTGTTTCAACAATCAAAGTGGTTATTTCAAATCTCCACGACGACGCGTACAATCCTGCACAAATAGATTGTTTACTTTATTGTTATGAGAGTTTCCATGGTAACTAAGCACGAATATTACATATGAATTATTTTTTTTCGGATGAGCCTATAGAGAGCTTCGACCTGATTACATTGATGTAAAATCACTTCTGTATCTTATATAGTAACGGAGATATGCGAGTTTAAATTTTATATAATGTTTTTGTAAAACGTGAAGCCTAATGATGTATTACATTGTTTCAACAATCAAAGTGGTTATTTCAATTCTGCACGACGACGACTACAATCATACACAAATAGATTGTTTGCTTTATTGTTATGAGAGTTTCCATGGTAACTAAGCATGAATATTACACATGGATTAATTTTTTTATGATGAGCCTATACAGAGTTTCGACCTGATTACGTGAGTGTAAAATCACTTCTGTATCTTCTATAGTAACATAGATATACGAGTTTCAAATTTTATATGAGGTTTTTTTCAAAACGTGAGTCCTTAGTATGCATTACATTGTTTCAACAATCAAACTGGTTATTTGAAATCTCCACGACGACGCCTACAATCCTGCACAAATAGATTGTTTACTTTATTGTTATGAGAGTTTCCATGGTAACTAAGCATGAATATTACACATGGATTAAATTTTTCCTGATGAGCCTATAGAGAGCTTCGACCTGATTACATTGAGTGTAAAATCACTTCTGAATCTTCTATATAGTAACGGAGATATACGAGTTTGAAATTTTTTATAATGTTTTTTCAAAACGTGATTCCTTAGTATGCATTACACTGTTTCAACAATCAAACTGGTTATTTCAAATCTCCACGACGACGCCTACAATAATGCACAAATAGATTGTTTACTTTATTGTTATGAGAGTTTCCATGGTAACTAAGCATGAATATTACACATGGATTAAATTTTTCCTGATGAGCCTATAGAGAACTTCGACCTAATTAGATTGAGTTAAAATCACTTCTGTATATTCTATAGAAACAGAGATTTGCGAGTTTGAAATTTTATTTAATGTTTTGGTAAAACGTGAAGCCTAAGGATGTATTACACTGATTCAACAATCAAAGTGGTTATTTCAAATCTCCAATTCGACTACTACAATCAAGCACAAATAGATTGTTTACTTTTTTGTTATGAGAGTTTTCATGGTAACTAAGCATGAATATTACACATGGATTAAATTTTTCCTGATGAGCCTATAGACAGCTTCGACCTGATTACATTGAGTGTAAAATCACTTTTGTATCTTCTTTAGTAAAGGCGATATGCGAGTTTGAAATTTTATATAATGTTTTTGTAAAACGTGAAGCCTAATGATGTATTACATTGTTTCAACAATCAAAGTGGTTATTTCAAATCTCCACGACGACTACTACAATGAAGCACAAATATATTGCTTACTTTTTTGTTATGAGAGTTTCCATGGTAACTAAGCATGAATATTACACATGGATTAATTTTTTCCTGATGAGCCTATAGAGAACTTCGACCTAATTAGATTGAGTGTAAAATCACTTCTGTATATTCTATAGAAACAGAGATTTGCGAGTTTGAAATTTTATATAATGTTTTGGTAAAACGTGAAGCCTAAGGATGTATTACACTGATTCAACAATCAAAGTGGTTATTTCAAATTTCCAATTCGACTACTACAATCAAGCACAAATAGATTGTTTACTTTATTGTTATGAGAGATTTCATGGCAACTAAGCATGAATATTACACATGGATTAAATTCTTTACTGATGAGCCAATAGAGAACTTCGACTTGATTACATTGAGTGTAAAATCGCTTCTGTATCTTATATAGTAACGGAGATATGCGATTTTGAAATTTTATATAATGTTTTTGTAAAACGTGAAGCCTATGGATGTATTACATTTTTTCAACAATCAAAGTGGATATTTCAAATCTCCACGACGACTACTACAATGAAGCACAAAAAGATTGTTTAGTTTTTTGTTATGAGAGTTTTCATGGCAACTAAGCATGAATATTACACATGGATTAAATTTTTCCTGATGAGCCGATAGAAAACTTCGACCTAATTAGATTGAGTGTAAAATCCCTTCTGTATATTCTATAGTAACAGAGATTTGCGAGTTTGAAATTTTATATAATGTTTTTGTAAAACGTGAAGCCTAAGGATGTATTACATTGTTTCAACAATCAAAGTGGTTATTTCAAATCTCCACGACGACTACTACAATGAAGCACAAAAAGATTGTTTACTTTTTTGTTATGAGAGTTTTCATGGCAACTAAGCATGAATATTACACAGGGATTAAATTTTTCCTGATGAGCCGATAGAAAACTTCGACCTAATTAGATTGAGTGTAAAATCCCTTCTGTATATTCTATAGTAACAGAGATTTGCGAGTTTGAAATTTTATATAATGTTTTTGTAAAACGTGAAGCCTAAGGATGTATTACATTGTTTCAACAATCAAAGTGGTTATTTCAAATCTCCACGACGACGCGTACAATCCTGCACAAATAGATTGTTTACTTTATTGTTATGAGAGTTTCCATGGTAACTAAGCACGAATATTACATATGAATTATTTTTTTTCGGATGAGCCTATAGAGAGCTTCGACCTGATTACATTGATGTAAAATCACTTCTGTATCTTATATAGTAACGGAGATATGCGAGTTTAAATTTTATATAATGTTTTTGTAAAACGTGAAGCCTAATGATGTATTACATTGTTTCAACAATCAAAGTGGTTATTTCAATTCTGCACGACGACGACTACAATCATACACAAATAGATTGTTTGCTTTATTGTTATGAGAGTTTCCATGGTAACTAAGCATGAATATTACACATGGATTAATTTTTTTATGATGAGCCTATACAGAGTTTCGACCTGATTACGTGAGTGTAAAATCACTTCTGTATCTTCTATAGTAACATAGATATACGAGTTTCAAATTTTATATGAGGTTTTTTTCAAAACGTGAGTCCTTAGTATGCATTACATTGTTTCAACAATCAAACTGGTTATTTGAAATCTCCACGACGACGCCTACAATCCTGCACAAATAGATTGTTTACTTTATTGTTATGAGAGTTTCCATGGTAACTAAGCATGAATATTACACATGGATTAAATTTTTCCTGATGAGCCTATAGAGAGCTTCGACCTGATTACATTGAGTGTAAAATCACTTCTGAATCTTCTATATAGTAACGGAGATATACGAGTTTGAAATTTTTTATAATGTTTTTTCAAAACGTGATTCCTTAGTATGCATTACACTGTTTCAACAATCAAACTGGTTATTTCAAATCTCCACGACGACGCCTACAATAATGCACAAATAGATTGTTTACTTTATTGTTATGAGAGTTTCCATGGTAACTAAGCATGAATATTACACATGGATTAAATTTTTCCTGATGAGCCTATAGAGAACTTCGACCTAATTAGATTGAGTTAAAATCACTTCTGTATATTCTATAGAAACAGAGATTTGCGAGTTTGAAATTTTATTTAATGTTTTGGTAAAACGTGAAGCCTAAGGATGTATTACACTGATTCAACAATCAAAGTGGTTATTTCAAATCTCCAATTCGACTACTACAATCAAGCACAAATAGATTGTTTACTTTTTTGTTATGAGAGTTTTCATGGTAACTAAGCATGAATATTACACATGGATTAAATTTTTCCTGATGAGCCTATAGACAGCTTCGACCTGATTACATTGAGTGTAAAATCACTTTTGTATCTTCTTTAGTAAAGGCGATATGCGAGTTTGAAATTTTATATAATGTTTTTGTAAAACGTGAAGCCTAATGATGTATTACATTGTTTCAACAATCAAAGTGGTTATTTCAAATCTCCACGACGACTACTACAATGAAGCACAAATATATTGCTTACTTTTTTGTTATGAGAGTTTCCATGGTAACTAAGCATGAATATTACACATGGATTAATTTTTTCCTGATGAGCCTATAGAGAACTTCGACCTAATTAGATTGAGTGTAAAATCACTTCTGTATATTCTATAGAAACAGAGATTTGCGAGTTTGAAATTTTATATAATGTTTTGGTAAAACGTGAAGCCTAAGGATGTATTACACTGATTCAACAATCAAAGTGGTTATTTCAAATTTCCAATTCGACTACTACAATCAAGCACAAATAGATTGTTTACTTTATTGTTATGAGAGATTTCATGGCAACTAAGCATGAATATTACACATGGATTAAATTCTTTACTGATGAGCCAATAGAGAACTTCGACTTGATTACATTGAGTGTAAAATCGCTTCTGTATCTTATATAGTAACGGAGATATGCGATTTTGAAATTTTATATAATGTTTTTGTAAAACGTGAAGCCTATGGATGTATTACATTTTTTCAACAATCAAAGTGGTTATTTCAAATCTCCACGACGACTACTACAATGAAGCACAAATAGATTGTTTACTTTTTTTGTTATGAGAGTTTTCATGGCAACTAAGCATGAATATTACACATGGATTAAATTTTTCCTGATGAGCCTATAGAAAACTTCGACCTAATTAGATTGAGTGTAAAATCCCTTCTGTATCTTCTATAGTAACATAGATATGCGAGTTTGAAATTTTATATAATGTTTTTTTGTAAAACGAGAGGCTTTAGTATGCATTACACAGGTTCAACAATCAAACTGGTTATTTCAAATCTCCACGATGACGCCTACAATCCTGCACAAATAGATTGTTTACTTTATTGTTATGAGAGTTTCCATGGTAACAAGGAATGAATATTACATATGAATTATATTTTTCCTGATGAGCCTATAGAGACCTTCGACCTGATTACATTGAGTGTAAAATCGCTTCTGTATCTGCTATAGTAAAGGAGATATGCGATTTTGAAATTTTACATAATGTTTTTGTAAAACGTGAAGCCTAATAATGTATTACATTGTTTCAACAATCAAAGTGGTTATTTCAATTCTGCACGACGACGACTACAATCATACACAAATAGATTGTTTGCTTTATTGTTATGAGAGTTTCCATGGTAACTAAGCATGAATATTACACATGGATTAATTTTTTTATGATGAGCCTATACAGAGTTTCGACCTGATTACGTGAGTGTAAAATCACTTCTGTATCTTCTATAGTAACATAGATATACGAGTTTCAAATTTTATATGAGGTTTTTTTCAAAACGTGAGTCCTTAGTATGCATTACATTGTTTCAACAATCAAACTGGTTATTTGAAATCTCCACGACGACGCCTACAATAATGCACAAATAGATTGTTTACTTTATTGTTATGAGAGTTTCCATGGTAACTAAGCATGAATATTACACATGGATTAAATTTTTCCTGATGAGCCTATAGAGAACTTCGACCTAATTAGATTGAGTGTAAAATCACTTGTGTATATTCTATAGAAACAGAGATTTGCGAGTTTGAAATTTTATTTAATGTTTTGGTAAAACGTGAAGCCTAAGGATGTATTACACTGATTCAACAATCAAAGTGGTTATTTCAAATCTCCAATTCGACTACTACAATCAAGCACAAATAGATTGTTTACTTTTTTGTTATGAGAGTTTTCATGGTAACTAAGCATGAATATTACACATGGATTATTTTTTTCCTGATGAGCCTATACAGAGCTTCGACCTGATTACGTGAGTGTAAAATCACTTCTGTATCTTCTATAGTAACATAGATATACGAGTTTGAAATTTTATGTAAGGTTTTTTTCAAAACGTGAGTCCTTAGTATGCATTACATTGTTTCAACAATCAAACTGGTTATTTGAAATCTCCACGACGACGCCTACAATCCTGCACAAATAGATTTTTACTTTATTGTTATGAGAGTTTCCATGGTAACTAAGCATGAATATTACACATGGATTAAATTTTTCCTGATGAGCCTATAGACAGCTTCGACCTGATTACATTGAGTGTAAAATCACTTTTGTATCTTCTTTAGTAAAGGCGATATGCGAGTTTGAAATTTTATATAATGTTTTTGTAAAACGTGAAGCCTTAGTATGCATTACACTGTTTCAACAATCAAAATGGTTATTTCAAATCTTCACGACGACTACTACAATCAAGCACAAATATATTGCTTACTTTTTTGTTATGAGAGTTTTCATGGCAACTAAGCATGAATATTACACATGGAATAAATTTTTCCTGATGAGCCTATAGAGACCTTCGACCTGATTAGATTGAGTGTAAAATCCCTTCTGTATATTCTATAGTAACGGAGATTTGCGAGTTTGAAATTTTATATAATGTTTTTTCAAAACGTGAGGCCTTAGTATGCAATACACTGTTTCAACAATCAAACTGGTTATTTCAAATCTCCACGACGACGCCTACAATAATGCACAAATAGATTGTTTACTTTATTGTTATGAGAGTTTCCATGATAACTAAGCATGAATATTACACATGGAATAAATTTTTCCTGATGAGCCAATAGAGAACTTCGACCTGATTACATTGAGTGTAAAATCGCTTCTGTATCTTCTATAGTAACGGAGATATGCGATTTTTAAATTTTATATAATGTTTTTGTAAAACGTGAAGCCTAAGGATGTATTACATTGTTTCAACAATCAAAGTGGTTATTTCAAATCTCCACGACGACTACTACAATGAAGGACAAATATATTGTTTACTTTTTTGTTATGAGAGTTTCCATGGTAACTAAGCATGAATATTACACATGGATTAATTTTTTTACTGATGAGCCAATAGAGAATTTCGACCTGATTACATTGAGTGTAAAATCGCTTCTGTATCAGCTATAGTAACGGAGATATGCGATTTTGAAATTTTATATAATGTTTTTGTAAAACGTGAAGCCTAAGGATGTATAACATTGTTTCAACAATCAAAGTGGTTATTTCAAATCTCCACGACGACTACTACAATGAAGCACAAATATATTGCTTACTTTTTTGTTATGAGAGTTTCCATGGTAACTAAGCATGAATATTACACATGGATTAATTTTTTCCTGATGAGCCTATAGAGAACTTCGACCTAATTAGATTGAGTGTAAAATCACTTCTGTATATTCTATAGAAACAGAGATTTGCGAGTTTGAAATTTTATATAATGTTTTGGTAAAACGTGAAGCCTAAGGATGTATTACACTGATTCAACAATCAAAGTGGTTATTTCAAATCTCCAATTCGACTACTACAATCAAGCACAAATATATTGCTTACTTTTTTGTTATGAGAGTTTTCATGGCAACTAAGCATGAATATTACACATGGATTAAATTTTTCCTGATGAG
Source organism: Lepisma saccharinum (assembly GCF_977018435.1). Taxonomy (NCBI): domain Eukaryota; kingdom Metazoa; phylum Arthropoda; class Insecta; order Zygentoma; family Lepismatidae; genus Lepisma; species Lepisma saccharinum. Next base: position 5,002,696 of record NW_028142899.1, on the reverse strand, counting down.
CCGATAGAAAACTTCGACCTAATTAGATTGAGTGTAAAATCCCTTCTGTATATTCTATAGTAACAGAGATTTGCGAGTTTGAAATTTTATATAATGTTTTTGTAAAACGTGAAGCCTAAGGATGTATTACATTGTTTCAACAATCAAAGTGGTTATTTCAAATCTCCACGACGACTACTACAATGAAGCACAAAAAGATTGTTTACTTTTTTTGTTATGAGAGTTTTCATGGCAACTAAGCATGAATATTACACATGGATTAAATTTTTCCTGATGAGCCGATAGAAAACTTCGACCTAATTAGATTGAGTGTAAAATCCCTTCTGTATATTCTATAGTAACAGAGATTTGCGAGTTTGAAATTTTATATAATGTTTTTGTAAAACGTGAAGCCTAAGGATGTATTACATTGTTTCAACAATCAAAGTGGTTATTCAAATCTCCACGACGACTACTACAATGAAGCACAAAAAGATTGTTTACTTTTTTTGTTATGAGAGTTTTCATGGCAACTAAGCATGAATATTACACATGGATTAAATTTTTCCTGATGAGCCGATAGAAAACTTCGACCTAATTAGATTGAGTGTAAAATCCCTTCTGTACATTCTATAGTAACAGAGATTTGCGAGTTTGAAATTTTATATAATGTTTTTGTAAAACGTGAAGCCTAAGGATGTATTACATTGTTTCAACAATCAAAGTGGATATTTCAAATCTCCACGACGACTACTACAATGAAGCACAAAAAGATTGTTTAGTTTTTTTGTTATGAGAGTTTTCATGGCAACTAAGCATGAATATTACACATGGATTAAATTTTTCCTGATGAGCCGATAGAAAACTTCGACCTAATTAGATTGAGTGTAAAATCCCTTCTGTATATTCTATAGTAACAGAGATTTGCGAGTTTGAAATTTTATATAATGTTTTTGTAAAACGTGAAGCCTAAGGATGTATTACATTGTTTCAACAATCAAAGTGGTTATTTCAAATCTCCACGACGACTACTACAATGAAGCACAAAAAGATTGTTTACTTTTTTTGTTATGAGAGTTTTCATGGCAACTAAGCATGAATATTACACAGGGATTAAATTTTTCCTGATGAGCCGATAGAAAACTTCGACCTAATTAGATTGAGTGTAAAATCCCTTCTGTATATTCTATAGTAACAGAGATTTGCGAGTTTGAAATTTTATATAATGTTTTTGTAAAACGTGAAGCCTAAGGATGTATTACATTGTTTCAACAATCAAAGTGGTTATTTCAAATCTCCACGACGACGCGTACAATCCTGCACAAATAGATTGTTTACTTTATTGTTATGAGAGTTTCCATGGTAACTAAGCACGAATATTACATATGAATTATTTTTTTTCGGATGAGCCTATAGAGAACTTCGACCTGATTACATTGATGTAAAATCACTTCTGTATCTTATATAGTAACGGAGATATGCGAGTTTAAATTTTATATAATGTTTTTGTAAAACGTGAAGCCTAATGATGTATTACATTGTTTCAACAATCAAAGTGGTTATTTCAATTCTGCACGACGACGACTACAATCATACACAAATAGATTGTTTGCTTTATTGTTATGAGAGTTTCCATGGTAACTAAGCATGAATATTACACATGGATTAATTTTTTTATGATGAGCCTATACAGAGTTTCGACCTGATTACGTGAGTGTAAAATCACTTCTGTATCTTCTATAGTAACATAGATATACGAGTTTCAAATTTTATATGAGGTTTTTTTCAAAACGTGAGTCCTTAGTATGCATTACATTGTTTCAACAATCAAACTGGTTATTTGAAATCTCCACGACGACGCCTACAATCCTGTACAAATAGATTGTTTACTTTATTGTTATGAGAGTTTCCATGGTAACTAAGCATGAATATTACACATGGATTAAATTTTTCCTGATGAGCCTATAGAGAGCTTCGACCTGATTACATTGAGTGTAAAATCACTTCTGAATCTTCTATAGTAACGGAGATATACGAGTTTGAAATTTTTTATAATGTTTTTTCAAAACGTGAGGCCTTAGTATGCATTACACTGTTTCAACAATCAAACTGGTTATTTCAAATCTCCACGACGACGCCTACAATAATGCACAAATAGATTGTTTACTTTATTGTTATGAGAGTTTCCATGGTAACTAAGCATGAATATTACACATGGATTAAATTTTTCCTGATGAGCCTATAGAGAACTTCGACCTAATTAGATTGAGTGTAAAATCACTTCTGTATATTCTATAGAAACAGAGATTTGCGAGTTTGAAATTTTATTTAATGTTTTGGTAAAACGTGAAGCCTAAGGATGTATTACACTGATTCAACAATCAAAGTGGTTATTTCAAATCTCCAATTCGACTACTACAATCAAGCACAAATAGATTGTTTACTTTTTTGTTATGAGAGTTTTCATGGTAACTAAGCATGAATATTACACATGGATTAAATTTTTCCTGATGAGCCTATAGACAGCTTCGACCTGATTACATTGAGTGTAAAATCACTTTTGTATCTTCTTTAGTAAAGGCGATATGCGAGTTTGAAATTTTATATAATGTTTTTGTAAAACGTGAAGCCTAATGATGTATTACATTGTTTCAACAATCAAAGTGGTTATTTCAAATCTCCACGACGACTACTACAATGAAGCACAAATATATTGCTTACTTTTTTGTTATGAGAGTTTCCATGGTAACTAAGCATGAATATTACACATGGATTAATTTTTTCCTGATGAGCCTATAGAGAACTTCGACCTAATTAGATTGAGTGTAAAATCACTTCTGTATATTCTATAGAAACAGAGATTTGCGAGTTTGAAATTTTATATAATGTTTTGGTAAAACGTGAAGCCTAAGGATGTATTACACTGATTCAACAATCAAAGTGGTTATTTCAAATTTCCAATTCGACTACTACAATCAAGCACAAATAGATTGTTTACTTTATTGTTATGAGAGATTTCATGGCAACTAAGCATGAATATTACACATGGATTAAATTCTTTACTGATGAGCCAATAGAGAACTTCGACCTGATTACATTGAGTGTAAAATCGCTTCTGTATCTTATATAGTAACGGAGATGTGCGATTTTGAAATTTTATATAATGTTTTTGTAAAACGTGAAGCCTATGGATGTATTACATTTTTTCAACAATCAAAGTGGTTATTTCAAATCTCCACGACGACTACTACAATGAAGCACAAATATATTGTTTACCTTTTTGTTATGAGAGTTTTCATGGTAACTAAGCATGAATATTACACATGGTTTAATTTTTTCCTGATGAGCCTATAGAGAGCTTCGACCTGATTACATTGAGTGTAAAATCATTTCCGTATCTTATATAGTAACGCAGATATGCGAGTTTGAAATTTTATATAATGTTTTTTGTAAAACGAGAGACTTTAGTATGCATTACACAGGTTCAACAATCAAACTGGTTATTTCAAATCTCCACGATGACGCCTACAATCCTACAAATAGATTGTTTACTTTATTGTTATGAGAGTTTCCATGGTAACAAGGAATGAATATTACATATGAATTATATTTTTCCTGATGAGCCAATAGAGAACTTCGACCTGATTACATCGAGTGTAAAATCACTTCTGTATCTTCTATAGTAACGGAGATATGCGAGTTTGAAATTTTATATAATGTTTTTGTAAAACGTGAAGCATAAGGATGTATTACATTGTTTCAACAATCAAAGTGGTTATTTCAAATCTCCACGACGACTACTACAATGAAGCACAAATAGATTGTTTACTTTTTTTGTTATGAGAGTTTTCATGGCAACTAAGCATGAATATTACACATGGATTAAATTTTTCCTGATGAGCCTATAGAAAACTTCGACCTAATTAGATTGAGTGTAAAATCCCTTCTGTATCTTCTATAGAAACATAGATATGCGAGTTTGAAATTTTATATAATGTTTTTTGTAAAACGAGAGGCTTTAGTATGCATTACACAGGTTCAACAATCAAACTGGTTATTTCAAATCTCCACGATGACGCCTACAATCCTGCACAAATAGATTGTTTACTTTATTGTTATGAGAGTTTCCATGGTAACAAGGAATGAATATTACATATGAATTATATTTTTCCTGATGAGCCTATAGAGACCTTCGACCTGATTACATTGAGTGTAAAAACGCTTCTGTATCTGCTATAGTAAAGGAGATATGCGATTTTGAAATTTTACATAATGTTTTTGTAAAACGTGAAGCCTAATGATGTATTACATTGTTTCAACAATCAAAGTGGTTATTTCAATTCTGCACGACGACGACTACAATCATACACAAATAGATTGTTTGCTTTATTGTTATGAGAGTTTCCATGGTAACTAAGCATGAATATTACACATGGATTAATTTTTTTATGATGAGCCTATACAGAGTTTCGACCTGATTACGTGAGTGTAAAATCACTTCTGTATCTTCTATAGTAACATAGATATACGAGTTTCAAATTTTATATGAGGTTTTTTTCAAAACGTGAGTCCTTAGTATGCATTACATTGTTTCAACAATCAAACTGGTTATTTGAAATCTCCACGACGACGCCTACAATAATGCACAAATAGATTGTTTACTTTATTGTTATGAGAGTTTCCATGGTAACTAAGCATGAATATTACACATGGATTAAATTTTTCCTGATGAGCCTATAGAGAAATTCGACCTAATTAGATTGAGTGTAAAATCACTTGTGTATATTCTATAGAAACAGAGATTTGCGAGTTTGAAATTTTATTTAATGTTTTGGTAAAACGTGAAGCCTAAGGATGTATTACACTGATTCAACAATCAAAGTGGTTATTTCAAATCTCCAATTCGACTACTACAATCAAGCACAAATAGATTGTTTACTTTTTTGTTATGAGAGTTTTCATGGTAACTAAGCATGAATATTACACATGGATTATTTTTTTCCTGATGAGCCTATACAGACCTTCGACCTGATTACGTGAGTGTAAAATCACTTCTGTATCTTCTATAGTAACATAGATATACGAGTTTGAAATTTTATATAAGGTTTTTTTCAAAACGTGAGTCCTTAGTATGCATTACATTGTTTCAACAATCAAACTGGTTATTTGAAATCTCCACGACGACGCCTACAATCCTGCACAAATAGATTTTTACTTTATTGTTATGAGAGTTTCCATGGTAACTAAGCATGAATATTACACATGGATTAAATTTTTCCTGATGAGCCTATAGACAGCTTCGACCTGATTACATTGAGTGTAAAATCACTTTTGTATCTTCTTTAGTAAAGGCGATATGCGAGTTTGAAATTTTATATAATGTTTTTGTAAAACGTGAAGCCTTAGTATGCATTACACTGTTTCAACAATCAAAATGGTTATTTCAAATCTTCACGACGACTACTACAATCAAGCACAAATATATTGTTTACTTTTTTTGTTATGAGAGTTTTCATGGCAACTAAGCATGAATATTACACATGGATTAAATTTTTCCTGATGAGCCTATTGAGACCTTCGACCTGATTACATTGAGTGTAAAATCGCTTCTGTATCTGCTATAGTAACGGAGATATGCGATTTTGAAATTTTACATAATGTTTTTGTAAAACGTGAAGCCTAAGGATGTATAACATTGTTTCAACAATCAAAGTGGTTATTTCAAATCTCCACGACCACTACTACAATGAAGCACAAATATATTGCTTACTTTTTTGTTATGAGAGTTTCCATGGTAACTAAACATGAATATTACACATGGATTAAATTTTTCCTGATGAGCCTATAGAGAGCTTCGACCTGATTACATTGAGTGTAAAATCACTACTGAATCTTCTATAGTAACGGAGATATACGAGTTTGAAATTTTTTATAATGTTTTTTTCAAAACGTGAGGCCTTAGTATGCATTACACTGTTTCAACAATCAAACTGGTTATTTCAAATCTCTACGACGACGCCTACAATAATGCACAAATAGATTGTTTACTTTATTGTTATGAGAGTTTCCATGGTAACCAAGCATGAATATTACACATGGATTAAATTTTTCCTGATGAGCCTATAGAGAACTTCGACCTAATTAGATTGAGTGTAAAATCACTTCTGTATATTCTATAGAAACAGAGATTTGCGAGTTTGAAATTTTATTTAATGTTTTGGTAAAACGTGAAGCCTAAGGATGTATTACACTGATTCAACAATCAAAGTGGTTATTTCAAATCTCCAATTCGACTACTACAATCAAGCACAAATAGATTGTTTACTTTTTTGTTATGAGAGTTTTCATGGTAACTAAGCATGAATATTACACATGGATTAACTTTTTTACTGGTGAGCCAATAGAGAACTTCGACCTGATTACATTGAGTGTAAAATCGCTTCTGTATCTTCTATAGTAACGGAGATATGCGATTTTGAAATTTTATATAATGTTTTTGTAAAACGTGAAGCCTAAGGATGTATTACATTGTTTCAACAATCAAAGTGGTTATTTCAAATCTCCACGACGACTACTACAATGAAGGACAAATATATTGTTTACTTTTTTGTTATGAGAGTTTCCATGGTAACTAAGCATGAATATTACACATGGATTAATTTTTTCCTGATGAGCCTATAGAGAACTTCGACCTAATTAGATTGAGTGTAAAATCACTTCTGTATATTCTATAGAAACAGAGATTTGCGAGTTTGAAATTTTATATAATGTTTTGGTAAAACGTGAAGCCTAAGGATGTATTACACTGATTCAACAATCAAAGTGGTTATTTCAAATCTCCAATTCGACTACTACAATCAAGCACAAATAGATTGTTTACTTTATTGTTATGAGAGATTTCATGGCAACTAAGCATGAATATTACACATGGATTAAATTTTTTACTGATGAGCCAATAGAGAACTTCGACCTGATTACATTGAGTGTAAAATCGCTTCTGTATATTATATAGTAACGGAGATATGCGATTTTGAAATTTTATATAATGTTTTTGCAAAACGTGAAGCCTATGGATGTATTACATTTTTTCAACAATCAAAGTGGTTATTTCAAATCTCCACGACGACTACAAGAATGAAGCACAAATAGATTGTTTACTTTTTTTGTTATGAGAGTTTTCATGGCAACTAAGCATGAATATTACACATGGATTAAATTTTTCCTGATGAGCCTATAGAAAACTTCGACCTAATTAGATTGAGTGTAAAATCCCTTCTGTATATTCTATAGTAACAGAGATTTGCGAGTTTGAAATTTTATATAATGTTTTTGTAAAACGTGAAGCCTAAGGATGTATTACATTGTTTCAACAATCAAAGTGGTTATTTCAAATCTTCACGACGACGCGTACAATCCTGCACACATAGATTGTTTACTTTATTGTTATGAGAGTTTCCATGGTAACTAAGCATGAATATTACATATGAATTATTTTTTTTCGGATGAGCCTATAGAGAGCTTCGACCTGAATACATTTATGTAAAATCACTTTTGTATCTTATATAGTAACGGAGATATGCGAGTTTGAAATTTTATATAATGTTTTTGTAAAACGTGAAGCCTAATGATGTATTACATTGTTTCAACAATCAAAGTGGTTATTTCAAATCTCCACGACGACTACTACAATGAAGCACAAATATATTGCTTACTTTTTTGTTATGAGAGTTTCCATGGTAACTAAGCATGAATATTACATATGAATTATTTTTTTTCGGATGAGCCTATAGAGAGCTTCGACCTGATTACATTGAGTGTAAAATCACTTCTGAATCTTCTATAGTAACGGAGATATACGAGTTTGAAATTTTTTATAATGTTTTTTCAAAACGTGAGGCCTTAGTATGCATTACACTGTTTCAACAATCAAACTGGTTATTTCAAATCTCCACGACGACGCCTACAATAATGCACAAATAGATTGTTTACTTTATTGTTATGAGAGTTTCCATGGTAACTAAGCATGAATATTACACATGGATTAAATTTTTCCTGATGAGCCTATAGAGAACTTCGACCTAATTAGATTGAGTGTAAAATCACATCTGTATATTCTATAGAAACAGAGATTTGCGAGTTTGAAATTTTATATAATGTTTTTTCAAAACGTGAGGCCTTAGTATGCAATACACTGTTTCAACAATCAAACTGGTTATTTCAAATCTCCACGACGACGCCTACAATAATGCAAAAATAGATTGTTTACTTTATTGATATGAGAGTTTCCATGGTAACTAAGCATGAATATTACACATGGATTAATTTTTTTATGATGAGCCTATACAGAGTTTCGACCTGATTACGTGAGTGTAAAATCACTTCTGTATCTTCTATAGTAACATAGATATACGAGTTTCAAATTTTATATGAGTTTTTTTTCAAAACGTGAGTCCTTAGTATGCATTACATTGTTTCAACAATCAAACTGGTTATTTGAAATCTCCACGACGACGCCTACAATCCTGCACAAATAGATTGTTTACTTTATTGCTATGAGAGTTTTCATGGCAACTAAGCATGAATATTACACATGGATTAAATTTTTCCTGATGAGCCGATAGAAAACTTCGACCTAATTAGATTGAGTGTAAAATCCCTTCTGTATATTCTATAGTAACAGATATTTCCGAGTTTGAAATTTTATATAATGTTTTTGTAAAACGTGAAGCCTAAGGATGTATTACATTGTTTCAACAATCAAAGTGGTTATTTCAAATCTCCACGACGACTACTACAATGAAGCACAAAAAGATTGTTTACTTTTTTTGTTATGAGAGTTTTCATGGCAACTAAGCATGAATATTACACAGGGATTAAATTTTTCCTGATGAGCCGATAGAAAACTTCGACCTAATTAGATTGAGTGTAAAATCCCTTCTGTATATTCTATAGTAACAGAGATTTGCGAGTTTGAAATTTTATATAATTTTTTTGTAAAACGTGAAGCCTAAGGATGTATTACATTGTTTCAACAATCAAAGTGGTTATTTCAAATCTCCACGACGACGCGTACAATCCTGCACAAATAGATTGTTTACTTTATTGTTATGAGAGTTTCCATGGTAACTAAGCACGAATATTACATATGAATTATTTTTTTTCGGATGAGCCTATAGAGAGCTTCGACCTGATTACATTGATGTAAAATCACTTCTGTATCTTATATAGTAACGGAGATATGCGAGTTTAAATTTTATATAATGTTTTTGTAAAACGTGAAGCCTAATGATGTATTACATTGTTTCAACAATCAAAGTGGTTATTTCAAATCTCCACGACGACTACTACAATGAAGGACAAATATATTGTTTACTTTTTTGTTATGAGAGTTTCCATGGTAACTAAGCATGAATATTACACATGGATTAATTTTTTCCTGATGAGCCTATAGAGAACTTCGACCTAATTAGATTGAGTGTAAAATCACTTCTGTATATTCTATAGAAACAGAGATTTGCGAGTTTGAAATTTTATATAATGTTTTGGTAAAACGTGAAGCCTAAGGATGTATTACACTGATTCAACAATCAAAGTGGTTATTTCAAATCTCCAATTCGACTACTACAATCAAGCACAAATAGATTGTTTACTTTATTGTTATGAGAGATTTCATGGCAACTAAGCATGAATATTACACATGAATTAAATTTTTTACTGATGAGTCAATAGAGAACTTCGACCTGATTACATTGAGTGTAAAATCGCTTCTGTATCTTATATAGTAACGGAGATATGCGATTTTGAAATTTTATATAATGTTTTTGCAAAACGTGAAGCCTATGGATGTATTACATTTTTTCAACAATCAAAGTGGTTATTTCAAATCTCCACGACGACTACTACAATGAAGCACAAATATATTGTTTACTTTTTTGTTATGAGAGTTTTCATGGTAACTAAGCATGAATATTACACATGGATTAACTTTTTTACTGGTGAGCCAATAGAGAACTTCGACCTGATTACATTGAGTGTAAAATCGCTTCTGTATCTTCTATAGTAACGGAGATATGCGATTTTGAAATTTTATATAATGTTTTTGTAAAACGTGAAGCCTAAGGATGTATTACATTGTTTCAACAATCAAAGTGGTTATTTCAAATCTCCACGACGACTACTACAATGAAGGACAAATATATTGTTTACTTTTTTGTTATGAGAGTTTCCATGGTAACTAAGCATGAATATTACACATGGATTAATTTTTTCCTGATGAGCCTATAGAGAACTTCGACCTAATTAGATTGAGTGTAAAATCACTTCTGTATATTCTATAGAAACAGAGATTTGCGAGTTTGAAATTTTATATAATGTTTTGGTAAAACGTGAAGCCTAAGGATGTATTACACTGATTCAACAATCAAAGTGGTTATTTCAAATCTCCAATTCGACTACTACAATCAAGCACTAATAGATTGTTTACTTTATTGTTATGAGAGATTTCATGGCAACTAAGCATGAATATTACACATGGATTAAATTTTTTACTGATGAGCCAATAGAGAACTTCGACCTGATTACATTGAGTGTAAAATCGCTTCTGTATCTTATATAGTAACGGAGATATGCGATTTTGAAATTTTATATAATGTTTTTGCAAAACGTGAAGCCTATGGATGTATTACATTTTTTCAACAATCAAAGTGGTTATTTCAAATCTCCACGACGACTACAAGAATGAAGCACAAATAGATTGTTTACTTTTTTTGTTATGAGAGTTTTCATGGCAACTAAGCATGAATATTACACATGGATTAAATTTTTCCTGATGAGCCTATAGAAAACTTCGTCCTAATTAGATTGAGTGTAAAATCACTACTGTATATTCTATAGAAACAGAGATTTGCGAGTTTGAAATTTTATTTAATGTTTTGGTAAAACGTGAAGCCTAAGGATGTATTACACTGATTCAACAATCAAAGTGGTTATTTCAAATCTCCAATTCGACTACTACAATCAAGCACAAATAGATTGTTTACTTTTTTGTTATGAGAGTTTTCATGGTAACTAAGCATGAATATTACACATGGATTAACTTTTTTACTGGTGAGCCAATAGAGAACTTCGACCTGATTACATTGAGTGTAAAATCGCTTCTGTATCTTCTATAGTAACGGAGATATGCGATTTTGAAATTTTATATAATGTTTTTGTAAAACGTGAAGCCCAAGGATGTATTACATTGTTTCAACAATCAAAGTGGTTATTTCAAATCTCCACGACGACTACTACAATGAAGGACAAATATATTGTTTACTTTTTTGTTATGAGAGTTTCCATGGTAACTAAGCATGAATATTACACATGGATTAATTTTTTCCTGATGAGCCTATAGAGAACTTCGACCTAATTAGATTGAGTGTAAAATCACTTCTGTATATTCTATAGAAACAGAGATTTGCGAGTTTGAAATTTTATATAATGTTTTGGTAAAACGTGAAGCCTAAGGATGTATTACACTGATTCAACAATCAAAGTGGTTATTTCAAATCTCCAATTCGACTACTACAATCAAGCACAAATAGATTGTTTACTTTATTTTTATGAGAGATTTCATGGCAACTAAGCATGAATATTACACATGGATTAAATTTTTTACTGATGAGCCAATAGAGAACTTCGACCTGATTACATTGAGTGTAAAATCGCTTCTGTATCTTATATAGTAACGGAGATATGCGATTTTGAAATTTTATATAATGTTTTTGCAAAACGTGAAGCCTATGGATGTATTACATTTTTTCAACAATCAAAGTGGTTATTTCAAATCTCCACGACGACTACAAGAATGAAGCACAAATAGATTGTTTACTTTTTTTGTTATGAGAGTTTTCATGGCAACTAAGCATGAATATTACACATGGATTAAATTTTTCCTGATGAGCCTATAGAAAACTTCGACCTAATTAGATTGAGTGTAAAATCCCTTCTGTATATTCTATAGTAACAGAGATTTGCGAGTTTGAAATTTTATATAATGTTTTTGTAAAACGTGAAGCCTAAGGATGTATTACATTGTTTCAACAATCAAAGTGGTTATTTCAAATCTTCACGACGACGCGTACAATCCTGCACACATAGATTGTTTACTTTATTGTTATGAGAGTTTCCATGGTAACTAAGCATGAATATTACATATGAATTATTTTTTTTCGGATGAGCCTATAGAGAGCTTCGACCTGATTACATTGATGTAAAATCACTTCTGTATCTTATATAGTAACGGAGATATGCGAGTTTGAAATTTTATATAATGTTTTTGTAAAACGTGAAGCCTAATGATGTATTACATTGTTTCAACAATCAAAGTGGTTATTTCAAATCTCCACGACGACTACTACAATGAAGCACAAATATATTGCTTACTTTTTTGTTATGAGAGTTTCCATGGTAACTAAGCATGAATATTACACATGGATTAAATTTTTTCTGATGAGCCTATAGAGAGCTTCGACCTGATTACATTGAGTGTAAAATCACTTCTGAATCTTCTATAGTAACGGAGATATACGAGTTTGAAATTTTTTATAATGTTTTTTCAAAACGTGAGGCCTTAGTATGCATTACACTGTTTCAACAATCAAACTGGTTATTTCAAATCTCCACGACGACGCCTACAATAATGCACAAATAGATTGTTTACTTTATTGTTATGAGAGTTTCCATGGTAACTAAGCATGAATATTACACATGGATTAAATTTTTCCTGATGAGCCTATAGAGAACTTCGACCTAATTAGATTGAGTGTAAAATCACTTCTGTATATTCTATAGAAACAGAGATTTGCGAGTTTGAAATTTTATATAATGTTTTTTCAAAACGTGTGGCCTTAGTATGCAATACACTGTTTCAACAATCAAACTGGTTATTTCAAATCTCCACGACGACGCCTACAATAATGCAAAAATAGATTGTTTACTTTATTGATATGAGAGTTTCCATGGTAACTAAGCATGAATATTACACATGGATTAATTTTTTTATGATGAGCCTATACAGAGTTTCGACCTGATTACGTGAGTGTAAAATCGCTTCTGTATCTTATATAGTAACGGAGATATGCGATTTTGAAATTTTATATAATGTTTTTGCAAAACGTGAGGCCTTAGTATGCATTACACTGTTTCAACAATCAAACTGGTTATTTCAAATCTCCACGACGACGCCTACAATAATGCACAAATAGATTGTTTACTTTATTGTTATGAGAGTTTCCATGGTAACTAAGCATGAATATTACACATGGATTAAATTTTTCCTGATGAGCCTATAGAAAACTTCGACCTAATTAGATTGAGTGTAAAATCCCTTCTGTATATTCTATAGTAACAGATATTTGCGAGTTTGAAATTTTATATAATGTTTTTGTAAAACGTGAAGCCTAAGGATGTATTACATTGTTTCAACAATCAAAGTGGTTATTTCAAATCTCCACGACGACTACTACAATGAAGCACAAAAAGATTGTTTACTTTTTTTGTTATGAGAGTTTTCATGGCAACTAAGCATGAATATTACACAGGGATTAAATTTTTCCTGATGAGCCGATAGAAAACTTCGACCTAATTAGATTGAGTGTAAAATCCCTTCTGTATATTCTATAGTAACAGAGATTTGCGAGTTTGAAATTTTATATAATTTTTTTGTAAAACGTGAAGCCTAAGGATGTATTACATTGTTTCAACAATCAAAGTGGTTATTTCAAATCTCCACGACGACGCGTACAATCCTGCACAAATAGATTGTTTACTTTATTGTTATGAGAGTTTCCATGGTAACTAAGCACGAATATTACATATGAATTATTTTTTTTCGGATGAGCCTATAGAGAGCTTCGACCTGATTACATTGATGTAAAATCACTTCTGTATCTTATATAGTAACGGAGATATGCGAGTTTAAATTTTATATAATGTTTTTGTAAAACGTGAAGCCTAATGATGTATTACATTGTTTCAACAATCAAAGTGGTTATTTCAAATCTCCACGACGACTACTACAATGAAGGACAAATATATTGTTTACTTTTTTGTTATGAGAGTTTCCATGGTAACTAAGCATGAATATTACACATGGATTAATTTTTTCCTGATGAGCCTATAGAGAACTTCGACCTAATTAGATTGAGTGTAAAATCACTTCTGTATATTCTATAGAAACAGAGATTTGCGAGTTTGAAATTTTATATAATGTTTTGGTAAAACGTGAAGCCTAAGGATGTATTACACTGATTCAACAATCAAAGTGGTTATTTCAAATCTCCAATTCGACTACTACAATCAAGCACAAATAGATTGTTTACTTTATTGTTATGAGAGATTTCATGGCAACTAAGCATGAATATTACACATGGATTAAATTTTTTACTGATGAGCCAATAGAGAACTTCGACCTGATTACATTGAGTGTAAAATCGCTTCTGTATCTTATATAGTAACGGAGATATGCGATTTTGAAATTTTATATAATGTTTTTGCAAAACGTGAAGCCTATGGATGTATTACATTTTTTCAACAATCAAAGTGGTTATTTCAAATCTCCACGACGACTACTACAATGAAGCACAAATATATTGTTTACTTTTTTGTTATGAGAGTTTTCATGGTAACTAAGCATGAATATTACACATGGATTAACTTTTTTACTGGTGAGCCAATAGAGAACTTCGACCTGATTACATTGAGTGTAAAATCGCTTCTGTATCTTCTATAGTAACGGAGATATGCGATTTTGAAATTTTATATAATGTTTTTGTAAAACGTGAAGCCTAAGGATGTATTACATTGTTTCAACAATCAAAGTGGTTATTTCAAATCTCCACGACGACTACTACAATGAAGGACAAATATATTGTTTACTTTTTTGTTATGAGAGTTTCCATGGTAACTAAGCATGAATATTACACATGGATTAATTTTTTCCTGATGAGCCTATAAAGAACTTCGACCTAATTAGATTGAGTGTAAAATCACTTCTGTATATTCTATAGAAACAGAGATTTGCGAGTTTGAAATTTTATATAATGTTTTGGTAAAACTTGAAGCCTAAGGATGTATTACACTGATTCAACAATCAAAGTGGTTATTTCAAATCTCCAATTCGACTACTACAATCAAGCACAAATAGATTGTTTACTTTATTGTTATGAGAGATTTCATGGCAACTAAGCATGAATATTACACATAGATTAAATTTTTTACTGATGAGCCAATAGAGAACTTCGACCTGATTACATTGAGTGTAAAATCGCTTCTGTATCTTATATAGTAACGGAGATATGCGATTTTGAAATTTTATATAATGTTTTTGCAAAACGTGAAGCCTATGGATGTATTACATTTTTTCAACAATCAAAGTGGTTATTTCAAATCTCCACGACGACTACAAGAATGAAGCACAAATAGATTGTTTACTTTTTTTGTTATGAGAGTTTTCATGGCAACTAAGCATGAATATTACACATGGATTAAATTTTTCCTGATGAGCCTATAGAAAACTTCGACCTAATTAGATTGAGTGTAAAATCCCTTCTGTATATTCTATAGTAACAGAGATTTGCGAGTTTGAAATTTTATATAATGTTTTTGTAAAACGTGAAGCCTAAGGATGTATTACATTGTTTCAACAATCAAAGTGGTTATTTCAAATCTTCACGACGACGCGTACAATCCTGCACACATAGATTGTTTACTTTATTGTTATGAGAGTTTCCATGGTAACTAAGCATGAATATTACATATGAATTATTTTTTTTCGGATGAGCCTATAGAGAGCTTCGACCTGATTACATTGATGTAAAATCACTTCTGTATCTTATATAGTAACGGAGATATGCGAGTTTGAAATTTTATATAATGTTTTTGTAAAACGTGAAGCCTAATGATGTATTACATTGTTTCAACAATCAAAGTGGTTATTTCAAATCTCCACGACGACTACTACAATGAAGCACAAATATATTGCTTACTTTTTTGTTATGAGAGTTTCCATGGTAACTAAGCATGAATATTACACATGGATTAAATTTTTCCTGATGAGCCTATAGAGAGCTTCGACCTGATTACATTGAGTGTAAAATCACTTCTGAATCTTATATAGTAACGGAGATATACGAGTTTGAAATTTTTTATAATGTTTTTTCAAAACGTGAGGCCTTAGTATGCATTACACTGTTTCAACAATCAAACTGGTTATTTCAAATCTCCACGACGACGCCTACAATAATGCACAAATAGATTGTTTACTTTATTGTTATGAGAGTTTCCATGGTAACTAAGCATGAATATTACACATGGATTAAATTTTTCCTGATGAGCCTATAGAGAACTTCGACCTAATTAGATTGAGTGTAAAATCACTTCTGTATATTCTATAGAAACAGAGATTTGCGAGTTTGAAATTTTATATAATGTTTTTTCAAAACGTGAGGCCTTAGTATGCAATACACTGTTTCAACAATCAAACTGGTTATTTCAAATCTCCACGACGACGCCTACAATAATGCAAAAATAGATTGTTTACTTTCTTGATATGAGAGTTTCCATGGTAACTAAGCATGAATATTACACATGGATTAATTTTTTTATGATGAGCCTATACAGAGTTTCGACCTGATTACGTGAGTGTAAAATCACTTCTGTATCTTCTATAGTAACATAGATATACGAGTTTGAAATTTTATATGAGTTTTTTTTCAAAACGTGAGTCCTTAGTATGCATTACATTGTTTCAACAATCAAACTGGTTATTTGAAATCTCCACGACGACGCCTACAATCCTGCACAAATAGATTGTTTACTTTATTGTTATGAGAGTTTTCATGGCAACTAAGCATGAATATTACACATGGATTAAATTTTTCCTGATGAGCCGATAGAAAACTTCGACCTAATTAGATTGAGTGTAAAATCCCTTCTGTATATTCTATAGTAACAGATATTTGCGAGTTTGAAATTTTATATAATGTTTTTGTAAAACGTGAAGCCTAAGGATGTATTACATTGTTTCAACAATCAAAGTGGTTATTTCAAATCTCCACGACGACTACTACAATGAAGCACAAAAAGATTGTTTACTTTTTTTGTTATGAGAGTTTTCATGGCAACTAAGCATGAATATTACACAGGGATTAAATTTTTCCTGATGAGCCGATAGAAAACTTCGACCTAATTAGATTGAGTGTAAAATCCCTTCTGTATATTCTTAAGTAACAGAGATTTGCGAGTTTGAAATTTTATATAATTTTTTTGTAAAACGTGAAGCCTAAGGATGTATTACATTGTTTCAACAATCAAAGTGGTTATTTCAAATCTCCACGACGACGCGTACAATCCTGCACAAATAGATTGTTTACTTTATTGTTATGAGAGTTTCCATGGTAACTAAGCACGAATATTACATATGAATTATTTTTTTTCGGATGAGCCTATAGAGAGCTTCGACCTGATTACATTGATGTAAAATCACTTCTGTATCTTATATAGTAACGGAGATATGCGAGTTTAAATTTTATATAATGTTTTTGTAAAACGTGAAGCCTAATGATGTATTACATTGTTTCAACAATCAAAGTGGTTATTTCAAATCTCCACGACGACTACTACAATGAAGGACAAATATATTGTTTACTTTTTTGTTGTGAGAGTTTCCATGGTAACTAAGCATGAATATTACACATGGATTAATTTTTTCCTGATGAGCCTATAGAGAACTTCGACCTAATTAGATTGAGTGTAAAATCACTTCTGTATATTCTATAGAAACAGAGATTTGCGAGTTTGAAATTTTATATAATGTTTTGGTAAAACGTGAAGCCTAAGGATGTATTACACTGATTCAACAATCAAAGTGGTTATTTCAAATCTCCAATTCGACTACTACAATCAAGCACAAATAGATTGTTTACTTTATTGTTATGAGAGATTTCATGGCAACTAAGCATGAATATTACACATGGATTAAATTTTTTACTGATGAGCCAATAGAGAACTTCGACCTGATTACATTGAGTGTAAAATCGCTTCTGTATCTTATATAGTAACGGAGATATGCGATTTTGAAATTTTATATAATGTTTTTGCAAAACGTGAAGCCTATGGATGTATTACATTTTTTCAACAATCAAAGTGGTTATTTCAAATCTCCACGACGACTACTACAATGAAGCACAAATATATTGTTTACTTTTTTGTTATGAGAGTTTTCATGGTAACTAAGCATGAATATTACACATGGATTAACTTTTTTACTGGTGAGCCAATAGAGAACTTCGACCTGATTACATTGAGTGTAAAATCGCTTCTGTATCTTCTATAGTAACGGAGATATGCGATTTTGAAATTTTATATAATGTTTTTGTAAAACGTGAAGCCTAAGGATGTATTACATTGTTTCAACAATCAAAGTGGTTATTTCAAATCTCCACGACGACTACTACAATGAAGGACAAATATATTGTTTACTTTTTTGTTATGAGAGTTTCCATGGTAACTAAGCATGAATATTACACATGGATTAATTTTTTCCTGATGAGCCTATAGAGAACTTCGACCTAATTAGATTGAGTGTAAAATCACTTCTGTATATTCTATAGAAACAGAGATTTGCGAGTTTGAAATTTTATATAATGTTTTGGTAAAACGTGAAGCCTAAGGATGTATTACACTGATTCAACAATCAAAGTGGTTATTTCAAATCTCCAATTCGACTACTACAATCAAGCACAAATAGATTGTTTACTTTATTGTTATGAGAGATTTCATGGCAACTAAGCATGAATATTACACATGGATTAAATTTTTTACTGATGAGCCAATAGAGAACTTCGACCTGATTACATTGAGTGTAAAATCGCTTCTGTAACTTATATAGTAACGGAGATATGCGATTTTGAAATTTTATATAATGTTTTTGCAAAACGTGAAGCCTATGGATGTATTACATTTTTTCAACAATCAAAGTGGTTATTTCAAATCTCCACGACGACTACAAGAATGAAGCACAAATAGATTGTTTACTTTTTTGTTATGAGAGTTTTCATGGCAACTAAGCATGAATATTACACATGGATTAAATTTTTCCTGATGAGCCTATAGAAAACTTCGACCTAATTAGATTGAGTGTAAAATCCCTTCTGTATATTCTATAGTAACAGAGATTTGCGAGTTTGAAATTTTATATAATGTTTTTGTAAAACGTGAAGCCTAAGGATGTATTACATTGTTTCAACAATCAAAGTGGTTATTTCAAATCTTCACGACGACGCGTACAATCCTGCACACATAGATTGTTTACTTTATTGTTATGAGAGTTTCCATGGTAACTAAGCATGAATATTACATATGAATTATTTTTTTTCGGATGAGCCTATAGAGAGCTTCGACCTGATTACATTGATGTAAAATCACTTCTGTATCTTATATAGTAACGGAGATATGCGAGTTTGAAATTTTATATAATGTTTTTGTAAAACGTGAAGCCTAATGATGTATTACATTGTTTCAACAATCAAAGTGGTTATTTCAAATCTCCACGACGACTACTACAATGAAGCACAAATATATTGCTTACTTTTTTGTTATGAGAGTTTCCATGGTAACTAAGCATGAATATAACACATGGATTAAATTTTTCCTGATGAGCCTATAGAGAGCTTCGACCTGATTACATTGAGTGTAAAATCACTTCTGAATCTTCTATAGTAACGGAGATATACGAGTTTGAAATTTTTTATATTGTTTTTTCAAAACGTGATTCCTTAGTATGCATTACACTGTTTCAACAATCAAACTGGTTATTTCAAATCTCCACGACGACGCCTACAATAATGCACAAATAGATTGTTTACTTTATTGTTATGAGAGTTTCCATGGTAACTAAGCATGAATATTACACATGGATTAAATTTTTCCTGATGAGCCTATAGAGAACTTCGACCTAATTAGATTGAGTGTAAAATCACTTCTGTATATTCTATAGAAACAGAGATTTGCGAGTTTGAAATTTTATATAATGTTTTTTCAAAACGTGAGGCCTTAGTATGCAATACACTGTTTCAACAATCAAACTGGTTATTTCAAATCTCCACGACGACGCCTACAATAATGCAAAAATAGATTGTTTACTTTCTTGATATGAGAGTTTCCATGGTAACTAAGCATGAATATTACACATGGATTAATTTTTTTATGATGAGCCTATACAGAGTTTCGACCTGATTACGTGAGTGTAAAATCACTTCTGTATCTTCTATAGTAACATAGATATACGAGTTTCAAATTTTATATGAGTTTTTTTTCAAAACGTGAGTCCTTAGTATGCATTACATTGTTTCAACAATCAAACTGGTTATTTGAAATCTCCACGACGACGCCTACAATCCTGCACAAATAGATTGTTTACTTTATTGTTATGAGAGTTTTCATGGCAACTAAGCATGAATATTACACATGGATTAAATTTTTCCTGATGAGCCGATAGAAAACTTCGACCTAATTAGATTGAGTGTAAAATCCCTTCTGTATATTCTATAGTAACAGATATTTGCGAGTTTGAAATTTTATATAATGTTT
Organism: Lepisma saccharinum; assembly: GCF_977018435.1. Classification (NCBI taxonomy): domain Eukaryota; kingdom Metazoa; phylum Arthropoda; class Insecta; order Zygentoma; family Lepismatidae; genus Lepisma; species Lepisma saccharinum. Next base: position 4,982,086 of record NW_028142899.1, on the reverse strand, counting down.
TTGTAAAACGTGAAGCCTAAGGTTGTATTACATTGTTTCAACAATCAAAGTGGTTATTTCAAATCTTCACGACGACTACTACAATGAAGCACAAAAAGATTGTTTACTTTTTTTGTTATGAGAGTTTTCATGGCAACTAAGCATGAATATTACACAGGGATTAAATTTTTCCTGATGAGCCGATAGAAAACTTCGACCTAATTAGATTGAGTGTAAAATCCCTTCTGTATATTCTATAGTAACAGAGATTTGCGAGTTTGAAATTTTATATAATTTTTTTGTAAAACGTGAAGCCTAAGGATGTATTACATTGTTTCAACAATCAAAGTGGTTATTTCAAATCTCCACGACGACGCGTACAATCCTGCACAAATAGATTGTTTACTTTATTGTTATGAGAGTTTCCATGGTAACTAAGCACGAATATTACATATGAATTATTTTTTTTCGGATGAGCCTATAGAGAGCTTCGACCTGATTACATTGATGTAAAATCACTTCTGTATCTTATATAGTAACGGAGATATGCGAGTTTAAATTTTATATAATGTTTTTGTAAAACGTGAAGCCTAATGATGTATTACATTGTTTCAACAATCAAAGTGGTTATTTCAAATCTCCACGACGACTACTACAATGAAGGACAAATATATTGTTTACTTTTTTGTTATGAGAGTTTCCATGGTAACTAAGCATGAATATTACACATGGATTAATTTTTTCCTGATGAGCCTATAGAGAACTTTGACCTAATTAGATTGAGTGTAAAATCACTTCTGTATATTCTATAGAAACAGAGATTTGCGAGTTTGAAATTTTATATAATGTTTTGGTAAAACGTGAAGCCTAAGGATGTATTACACTGATTCAACAATCAAAGTGGTTATTTCAAATCTCCAATTCGACTACTACAATCAAGCACAAATAGATTGTTTACTTTATTGTTATGAGAGATTTCATGGCAACTAAGCATGAATATTACACATGGATTAAATTTTTTACTGATGAGCCAATAGAGAACTTCGACCTGATTACATTGAGTGTAAAATCGCTTCTGTATCTTATATAGTAACGGAGATATGCGATTTTGAAATTTTATATAATGTTTTTGCAAAACGTGAAGCCTATGGATGTATTACATTTTTTCAACAATCAAAGTGGTTATTTCAAATCTCCACGACGACTACTACAATGAAGCACAAATATATTGTTTACTTTTTTGTTATGAGAGTTTTCATGGTAACTAAGCATGAATATTACACATGGTTTAATTTTTTCCTGATGAGCCTATAGAGAGCTTCGACCTGATTACATTGAGTGTAGAATCATTTCCGTATCTTATATAGTAACGCAGATATGCGAGTTTGAAATTTTATATAATGTTTTTTGTAAAACGAGAGGCTTTAGTATGCATTACACTGGTTCAACAATCAAACTGGTTATTTCAAATCTCCACGATGACGCCTACAATCCTGAAAAAATAGATTGTTTACTTTATTGATATGAGAGTTTCCATGGTAACAAGGAATGAATATTACATATGAATTATATTTTTCCTGATGAGCCAATAGAGAACTTCGACCTGATTACATCGAGTGTAAAATCACTTCTGTATCTTCTATAGTAACGGAGATATGCGAGTTTGAAATTTTATATAATGTTTTTGTAAAACGTGAAGCCTAAGGATGTATTACATTGTTTCAACAATCAAAGTGGTTATTTCAAATCTCCACGACGACTACAAGAATGAAGCACAAATAGATTGTTTACTTTTTTTGTTATGAGAGTTTTCATGGCAACTAAGCATGAATATTACACATGGATTAAATTTTTCCTGATGAGCCTATAGAAAACTTCGACCTAATTAGATTGAGTGTAAAATCCCTTCTGTATATTCTATAGTAACAGAGATTTGCGAGTTTGAAATTTTATATAATGTTTTTGTAAAACGTGAATCCTAAGGATGTATTACATTGTTTCAACAATCAAAGTGGTTATTTCAAATCTTCACGACGACGCGTACAATCCTGCACACATAGATTGTTTACTTTATTGTTATGAGAGTTTCCATGGTAACTAAGCATGAATATTACATATGAATTATTTTTTTTCGGATGAGCCTATAGAGAGCTTCGACCTGATTACATTGATGTAAAATCACTTCTGTATCTTATATAGTAACGGAGATATGCGAGTTTGAAATTTTATATAATGTTTTTGTAAAACGTGAAGCCTAATGATGTATTACATTGTTTCAACAATCAAAGTGGTTATTTCAAATCTTCACGACGACGCGTACAATCCTGCACACATAGATTGTTTACTTTATTGTTATGAGAGTTTCCATGGTAACTAAGCATGAATATTACATATGAATTATTTTTTTTCGGATGAGCCTATAGAGAGCTTCGACCTGATTACATTGAGTGTAAAATCACTTCTGAATCTTCTATAGTAACGGAGATATACGAGTTTGAAATTTTTTATAATGTTTTTTCAAAACGTGAGGCCTTAGTATGCATTACACTGTTTCAACAATCAAACTGGTTATTTCAAATCTCCACGACGACGCCTACAATAATGCACAAATAGATTGTTTACTTTATTGTTATGAGAGTTTCCATGGTAACTAAGCATGAATATTACACATGGATTAAATTTTTCCTGATGAGCCTATAGAGAACTTCGACCTAATTAGATTGAGTGTAAAATCACTTCTGTATATTCTATAGAAACAGAGATTTGCGAGTTTGAAATTTTATATAATGTTTTTTCAAAACGTGAGGCCTTAGTATGCAATACACTGTTTCAACAATCAAACTGGTTATTTCAAATCTCCACGACGACGCCTAAAATAATGCAAAAATAGATTGTTTACTTTATTGTTATGAGAGTTTCCATGGTAACTAAGCATGAATATTACATATGAATTATTTTTTTTCGGATGAGCCTATACAGAGTTTCGACCTGATTACGTGAGTGTAAAATCACTTCTGTATCTTCTATAGTAACATAGATATACGAGTTTCAAATTTTATATGAGTTTTTTTTCAAAACGTGAGTCCTTAGTATGCATTACATTGTTTCAACAATCAAACTGGTTATTTGAAATCTCCACGACGACGCCTACAATCCTGCAAAAATAGATTGTTTACTTTATTGTTATGAGAGTTTTCATGGCAACTAAGCATGAATATTACACATGGATTAAATTTTTCCTGATGAGCCGATAGAAAACTTCGACCTAATTAGATTGAGTGTAAAATCCCTTCTGTATATTCTATAGTAACAGATATTTGCGAGTTTGAAATTTTATATAATGTTTTTGTAAAACGTGAAGCCTAAGGATGTATTACATTGTTTCAACAATCAAAGTGGTTATTTCAAATCTCCACGACGACTACTACAATGAAGCACAAAAAGATTGTTTACTTTTTTTGTTATGAGAGTTTTCATGGCAACTAAGCATGAATATTACACATGGATTAATTTTTTCCTGATGAGCCTATAGAGAACTTCGACCTAATTAGATTGAGTGTAAAATCACTTCTGTATATTCTATAGAAACAGAGATTTGCGAGTTTGAAATTTTATATAATGTTTTGGTAAAACGTGAAGCCTAAGGATGTATTACACTGATTCAACAATCAAAGTGGTTATTTCAAATCTCCAATTCGACTACTACAATCAAGCACAAATAGATTGTTTACTTTATTGTTATGAGAGATTTCATGGCAACTAAGCATGAATATTACACATGGATTAATTTTTTTACTGATGAGCCAATAGAGAACTTCGACCTGATTACATTGAGTGTAAAATCGCTTCTGTATCTTATATAGTAACGGAGATATGCGATTTTGAAATTTTATATAATGTTTTGGTAAAACGTGAAGCCTAAGGATGTATTACACTGATTCAACAATCAAAGTGGTTATTTCAAATCTCCAATTCGACTACTACAATCAAGCACAAATAGATTGTTTACTTTATTGTTATGAGAGATTTCATGGCAACTAAGCATGAATATTACACATGGATTAAATTTTTTACTGATGAGCCAATAGAGAACTTCGACCTGATTACATTGAGTGTAAAATCGCTTCTGTAACTTATATAGTAACGGAGATATGCGATTTTGAAATTTTATATAATGTTTTTGCAAAACGTGAAGCCTATGGATGTATTACATTTTTTCAACAATCAAAGTGGTTATTTCAAATCTCCACGACGACTACAAGAATGAAGCACAAATAGATTGTTTACTTTTTTTGTTATGAGAGTTTTCATGGCAACTAAGCATGAATATTACACATGGATTAAATTTTTCCTGATGAGCCTATAGAAAACTTCGACCTAATTAGATTGAGTGTAAAATCCCTTCTGTATATTCTATAGTAACAGAGATTTGCGAGTTTGAAATTTTATATAATGTTTTTGTAAAACGTGAAGCCTAAGGATGTATTACATTGTTTCAACAATCAAAGTGGTTATTTCAAATCTTCACGACGACGCGTACAATCCTGCACACATAGATTGTTTACTTTATTGTTATGAGAGTTTCCATGGTAACTAAGCATGAATATTACATATGAATTATTTTTTTTCGGATGAGCCTATAGAGAGCTTCGACCTGATTACATTGATGTAAAATCACTTCTGTATCTTATATAGTAACGGAGATATGCGAGTTTGAAATTTTATATAATGTTTTTGTAAAACGTGAAGCCTAATGATGTATTACATTGTTTCAACAATCAAAGTGGTTATTTCAAATCTCCACGACGACTACTACAATGAAGCACAAATATATTGCTTACTTTTTTGTTATGAGAGTTTCCATGGTAACTAAGCATGAATATTACACATGGATTAAATTTTTCCTGATGAGCCTATAGAGAGCTTCGACCTGATTACATTGAGTGTAAAATCACTTCTGAATCTTCTATAGTAACGGAGATATACGAGTTTGAAATTTTTTATATTGTTTTTTCAAAACGTGATTCCTTAGTATGCATTACACTGTTTCAACAATCAAACTGGTTATTTCAAATCTCCACGACGACGCCTACAATAATGCACAAATAGATTGTTTACTTTATTGTTATGAGAGTTTCCATGGTAACTAAGCATGAATATTACACATGGATTAAATTTTTCCTGATGAGCCTATAGAGAACTTCGACCTAATTAGATTGAGTGTAAAATCACTTCTGTATATTCTATAGAAACAGAGATTTGCGAGTTTGAAATTTTATATAATGTTTTTTCAAAACGTGAGGCCTTAGTATGCAATACACTGTTTCAACAATCAAACTGGTTATTTCAAATCTCCACGACGACGCCTACAATAATGCAAAAATAGATTGTTTACTTTCTTGATATGAGAGTTTCCATGGTAACTAAGCATGAATATTACACATGGATTAATTTTTTTATGATGAGCCTATACAGAGTTTCGACCTGATTACGTGAGTGTAAAATCACTTCTGTATCTTCTATAGTAACATAGATATACGAGTTTCAAATTTTATATGAGTTTTTTTTCAAAACGTGAGTCCTTAGTATGCATTACATTGTTTCAACAATCAAACTGGTTATTTGAAATCTCCACGACGACGCCTACAATCCTGCACAAATAGATTGTTTACTTTATTGTTATGAGAGTTTTCATGGCAACTAAGCATGAATATTACACATGGATTAAATTTTTCCTGATGAGCCGATAGAAAACTTCGACCTAATTAGATTGAGTGTAAAATCCCTTCTGTATATTCTATAGTAACAGATATTTGCGAGTTTGAAATTTTATATAATGTTTTTGTAAAACGTGAAGCCTAAGGATGTATTACATTGTTTCAACAATCAAAGTGGTTATTTCAAATCTTCACGACGACTACTACAATGAAGCACAAAAAGATTGTTTACTTTTTTTGTTATGAGAGTTTTCATGGCAACTAAGCATGAATATTACACAGGGATTAAATTTTTCCTGATGAGCCGATAGAAAACTTCGACCTAATTAGATTGAGTGTAAAATCCCTTCTGTATATTCTATAGTAACAGAGATTTGCGAGTTTGAAATTTTATATAATTTTTTTGTAAAACGTGAAGCCTAAGGATGTATTACATTGTTTCAACAATCAAAGTGGTTATTTCAAATCTCCACGACGACGCGTACAATCCTGCACAAATAGATTGTTTACTTTATTGTTATGAGAGTTTCCATGGTAACTAAGCACGAATATTACATATGAATTATTTTTTTTCGGATGAGCCTATAGAGAGCTTCGACCTGATTACATTGATGTAAAATCACTTCTGTATCTTATATAGTAACGGAGATATGCGAGTTTAAATTTTATATAATGTTTTTGTAAAACGTGAAGCCTAATGATGTATTACATTGTTTCAACAATCAAAGTGGTTATTTCAAATCTCCACGACGACTACTACAATGAAGGACAAATATATTGTTTACTTTTTTGTTATGAGAGTTTCCATGGTAACTAAGCATGAATATTACACATGGATTAATTTTTTCCTGATGAGCCTATAGAGAACTTTGACCTAATTAGATTGAGTGTAAAATCACTTCTGTATATTCTATAGAAACAGAGATTTGCGAGTTTGAAATTTTATATAATGTTTTGGTAAAACGTGAAGCCTAAGGATGTATTACACTGATTCAACAATCAAAGTGGTTATTTCAAATCTCCAATTCGACTACTACAATCAAGCACAAATAGATTGTTTACTTTATTGTTATGAGAGATTTCATGGCAACTAAGCATGAATATTACACATGGATTAAATTTTTTACTGATGAGCCAATAGAGAACTTCGACCTGATTACATTGAGTGTAAAATCGCTTCTGTATCTTATATAGTAACGGAGATATGCGATTTTGAAATTTTATATAATGTTTTTGCAAAACGTGAAGCCTATGGATGTATTACATTTTTTCAACAATCAAAGTGGTTATTTCAAATCTCCACGACGACTACTACAATGAAGCACAAATATATTGTTTACTTTTTTGTTATGAGAGTTTTCATGGTAACTAAGCATGAATATTACACATGGTTTAATTTTTTCCTGATGAGCCTATAGAGAGCTTCGACCTGATTACATTGAGTGTAGAATCATTTCCGTATCTTATATAGTAACGCAGATATGCGAGTTTGAAATTTTATATAATGTTTTTTGTAAAACGAGAGGCTTTAGTATGCATTACACTGGTTCAACAATCAAACTGGTTATTTCAAATCTCCACGATGACGCCTACAATCCTGAAAAAATAGATTGTTTACTTTATTGATATGAGAGTTTCCATGGTAACAAGGAATGAATATTACATATGAATTATATTTTTCCTGATGAGCCAATAGAGAACTTCGACCTGATTACATCGAGTGTAAAATCACTTCTGTATCTTCTATAGTAACGGAGATATGCGAGTTTGAAATTTTATATAATGTTTTTGTAAAACGTGAAGCCTAAGGATGTATTACATTGTTTCAACAATCAAAGTGGTTATTTCAAATCTCCACGACGACTACAAGAATGAAGCACAAATAGATTGTTTACTTTTTTTGTTATGAGAGTTTTCATGGCAACTAAGCATGAATATTACACATGGATTAAATTTTTCCTGATGAGCCTATAGAAAACTTCGACCTAATTAGATTGAGTGTAAAATCCCTTCTGTATATTCTATAGTAACAGAGATTTGCGAGTTTGAAATTTTATATAATGTTTTTGTAAAACGTGAATCCTAAGGATGTATTACATTGTTTCAACAATCAAAGTGGTTATTTCAAATCTTCACGACGACGCGTACAATCCTGCACACATAGATTGTTTACTTTATTGTTATGAGAGTTTCCATGGTAACTAAGCATGAATATTACATATGAATTATTTTTTTTCGGATGAGCCTATAGAGAGCTTCGACCTGATTACATTGATGTAAAATCACTTCTGTATCTTATATAGTAACGGAGATATGCGAGTTTGAAATTTTATATAATGTTTTTGTAAAACGTGAAGCCTAATGATGTATTACATTGTTTCAACAATCAAAGTGGTTATTTCAAATCTTCACGACGACGCGTACAATCCTGCACACATAGATTGTTTACTTTATTGTTATGAGAGTTTCCATGGTAACTAAGCATGAATATTACATATGAATTATTTTTTTTCGGATGAGCCTATAGAGAGCTTCGACCTGATTACATTGAGTGTAAAATCACTTCTGAATCTTCTATAGTAACGGAGATATACGAGTTTGAAATTTTTTATAATGTTTTTTCAAAACGTGAGGCCTTAGTATGCATTACACTGTTTCAACAATCAAACTGGTTATTTCAAATCTCCACGACGACGCCTACAATAATGCACAAATAGATTGTTTACTTTATTGTTATGAGAGTTTCCATGGTAACTAAGCATGAATATTACACATGGATTAAATTTTTCCTGATGAGCCTATAGAGAACTTCGACCTAATTAGATTGAGTGTAAAATCACTTCTCTATATTCTATAGAAACAGAGATTTGCGAGTTTGAAATTTTATATAATGTTTTTTCAAAACGTGAGGCCTTAGTATGCAATACACTGTTTCAACAATCAAACTGGTTATTTCAAATCTCCACGACGACGCCTAAAATAATGCAAAAATAGATTGTTTACTTTATTGTTATGAGAGTTTCCATGGTAACTAAGCATGAATATTACATATGAATTATTTTTTTTCGGATGAGCCTATACAGAGTTTCGACCTGATTACGTGAGTGTAAAATCACTTCTGTATCTTCTATAGTAACATAGATATACGAGTTTCAAATTTTATATGAGTTTTTTTTCAAAACGTGAGTCCTTAGTATGCATTACATTGTTTCAACAATCAAACTGGTTATTTGAAATCTCCACGACGACGCCTACAATCCTGCAAAAATAGATTGTTTACTTTATTGTTATGAGAGTTTTCATGGCAACTAAGCATGAATATTACACATGGATTAAATTTTTCCTGATGAGCCGATAGAAAACTTCGACCTAATTAGATTGAGTGTAAAATCCCTTCTGTATATTCTATAGTAACAGATATTTGCGAGTTTGAAATTTTATATAATGTTTTTGTAAAACGTGAAGCCTAAGGATGTATTACATTGTTTCAACAATCAAAGTGGTTATTTCAAATCTCCACGACGACTACTACAATGAAGCACAAAAAGATTGTTTACTTTTTTTGTTATGAGAGTTTTCATGGCAACTAAGCATGAATATTACACATGGATTAATTTTTTCCTGATGAGCCTATAGAGAACTTCGACCTAATTAGATTGAGTGTAAAATCACTTCTGTATATTCTATAGAAACAGAGATTTGCGAGTTTGAAATTTTATATAATGTTTTGGTAAAACGTGAAGCCTAAGGATGTATTACACTGATTCAACAATCAAAGTGGTTATTTCAAATCTCCAATTCGACTACTACAATCAAGCACAAATAGATTGTTTACTTTATTGTTATGAGAGATTTCATGGCAACTAAGCATGAATATTACACATGGATTAATTTTTTTACTGATGAGCCAATAGAGAACTTCGACCTGATTACATTGAGTGTAAAATCGCTTCTGTATCTTATATAGTAACGGAGATATGCGATTTTGAAATTTTATATAATGTTTTTGCAAAACGTGAAGCCTATGGATGTATTACATTTTTTCAACAATCAAAGTGGTTATTTCAAATCTCCACGACGACTACTACAATGAAGCACAAATATATTGTTTACTTTTTTGTTATGAGAGTTTTCATGGTAACTAAGCATGAATATTACACATGGTTTAATTTTTTCATGATGAGCCTATAGAGAGCTTCGACCTGATTACATTGAGTGTAAAATCATTTCCGTATCTTATATAGTAACGCAGATATGCGAGTTTGAAATTTTATATAATGTTTTTTGTAAAACGAGAGGCTTTAGTATGCATTACACTGGTTCAACAATCAAACTGGTTATTTCAAATCTCCACGATGACGCCTACAATCCTGCACAAATACATTGTTTACTTTATTGTTATGAGAGTTTCCATGGTAACAAGGAATGAATATTACATATGAATTATATTTTTCCTGATGAGCCAATAGAGAACTTCGACCTGATTACATCGAGTGTAAAATCACTTCTGTATCTTCTATAGTAACGGAGATATGCGAGTTTGAAATTTTATATAATGTTTTTGTAAAACGTGAAGCCTAAGGATGTATTACATTGTTTCAACAATCAAAGTGGTTATTTCAAATCTGCACGACGACTACAAGAATGAAGCACAAATAGATTGTTTACTTTTTTTGTTATGAGAGTTTTCATGGCAACTAAGCATGAATATTACACATGGATTAAATTTTTCCTGATGAGCCTATAGAAAACTTCGACCTAATTAGATTGAGTGTAAAATCCCTTCTGTATATTCTATAGTAACAGAGATTTGCGAGTTTGAAATTTTATATAATGTTTTTGTAAAACGTGAAGCCTAAGGATGTATTACATTGTTTCAACAATCAAAGTGGTTATTTCAAATCTTCACGACGACGCGTACAATCCTGCACACATAGATTGTTTACTTTATTGTTATGAGAGTTTCCATGGTAACTAAGCATGAATATTACATATGAATTATTTTTTTTCGGATGAGCCTATAGAGAGCTTCGACCTGATTACATTGATGTAAAATCACTTCTGTATCTTATATAGTAACGGAGATATGCGAGTTTGAAATTTTATATAATGTTTTTGTAAAACGTGAAGCCTAATGATGTATTACATTGTTTCAACAATCAAAGTGGTTATTTCAATTCTGCACGACGACGCCTACAATCCTGTACAAATAGATTGTTTACTTTATTGTTATGAGAGTTTCCATGGTAAGTAAGCATGAATATTACACATGGATTAAATTTTTCCTGATGAGCCTATAGAGACCTTCGACCTGATTACATTGAGTGTAAAATCGCTTCTGTATCTGCTATAGTAATGGAGATATGCGATTTTGAAATTTTACATAATGTTTTTGTAAAACGTGAAGCCTAAGGATGTATAACATTGTTTCAACAATCAAAGTGGTTATTTCAAATCTCCACGACGACTACTACAATGAAGCACAAATATATTCCTTACTTTTTTGTTATGAGAGTTTCCATGGTAACTAAGCATGAATATTACACATGGATTAAATTTTTCCTGATGAGCCTATAGAGAGCTTCGACCTGATTACATTGAGTGTAAAATCACTTCTGAATCTTCTATAGTAACGGAGATATACGAGTTTGAAATTTTTTATAATGTTTTTTCAAAACGTGAGGCCTTAGTATGCATTACACTGTTTCAACAATCAAAGTGGTTATTTCAAATCTCCACGACGACGCCTACAATATTGCACAAATAGATTGTTTACTTTATTGTTATGAGAGTTTCCATGGTAACTAAGCATGAATATTACACATGGATTAAATTTTTCCTGATGAGCCGATAGAAAACTTCGACCTAATTAGATTGAGTGTAAAATCCCTTCTGTATATTCTATAGTAACAGATATTTGCGAGTTTGAAATTTTATATAATGTTTTTGTAAAACGTGAAGCCTAAGGATGTATTACATTGTTTCAACAATCAAAGTGGTTATTTCAAATCTCCACGACGACTACTACAATGAAGCACAAAATGATTGTTTACTTTTTTTGTTATGAGAAATTTCATGGCAACTAAGCATGAATATTACACAGGGATTAAATTTTTCCTGATGAGCCGATAGAAAACTTCGACCTAATTAGATTGAGTGTAAAATCCCTTCTGTATATTCTATAGTAACAGAGATTTGCGAGTTTGAAATTTTATATAATGTTTTTGTAAAACGTGAAGCCTAAGGATGTATTACATTGTTTCAACAATCAAAGTGGTTATTTCAAATCTCCACGACGACGCGTACAATCCTGCACAAATAGATTGTTTACTTTATTGTTATGAGAGTTTCCATGGTAACTAAGCACGAATATTACATATGAATTATTTTTTTTCGGATGAGCCTATAGAGAGCTTCGACCTGATTACATTGATGTAAAATCACTTCTGTATCTTATATAGTAACGGAGATATGCGAGTTTAAATTTTATATAATGTTTTTGTAAAACGTGAAGCCTAATGATGTATTACATTGTTTCAACAATCAAAGTGGTTATTTCAATTCTGCACGACGACGACTACAATCATACACAAATAGATTGTTTGCTTTATTGTTATGAGAGTTTCCATGGTAACTAAGCATGAATATTACACATGGATTATTTTTTTTATGATGAGCCTATACAGAGTTTCGACCTGATTACGTGAGTGTAAAATCACTTCTGTATCTTCTATAGTAACATAGATATACGAGTTTCAAATTTTATATGAGGTTTTTTTCAAAACGTGAGTCCTTAGTATGCATTACATTGTTTCAACAATCAAACTGGTTATTTGAAATCTCCACGACGACGCCTACAATCCTGCACAAATAGATTGTTTACTTTATTGTTATGAGAGTTTCCATGGTAACTAAGCATTAATATTACACATGGATTAAATTTTTCCTGATGAGCCTATAGAGAACTTCGACCTTATTAGATTGAGTGTAAAATCACTTCTGTATATTCTATAGAAACAGAGATTTGCGAGTTTGAAATTTTATTTAATGTTTTGGTAAAACGTGAAGCCTAAGGATGTATTACACTGATTCAACAATCAAAGTGGTTATTTCAAATCTCCAATTCGACTACTACAATCAAGCACAAATAGATTGTTTACTTTTTTGTTATGAGAGTTTTCATGGTAACTAAGCATGAATATTACACATGGATTAACTTTTTTACTGGTGAGCCAATAGAGAATTTCAACCTGATTACATTGAGTGTAAAATCGCTTCTGTATCTTCTATAGTAACGGAGATATGCGATTTTGAAATTTTATATAATGTTTTTGTAAAACGTGAAGCCTAAGGATGTATTACATTGTTTCAACAATCAAAGTGGTTATTTGAAATCTCCACGACGACGCCTACAATCCTGCACAAATTGATTTTTACTTTATTGTTATGAGAGTTTCCATGGTAACTAAGCATGAATATTACACATGGATTAAATTTTTCCTGATGAGCCTATAGACAGCTTCGACCTGATTACATTGAGTGTAAAATCACTTTTGTATCTTCTTTAGTAAAGGCGATATGCGAGTTTGAAATTTTATATAATGTTTTTGTAAAACGTGAAGCCTTAGTATGCATTACACTGTTTCAACAATCAAAGTGGTTATTTCATATCTCCACGATGACGCCTACAATCCTGCACAAATAGATTGTTTACTTTATTGTTATGAGAGTTTCCATGGTAACAAGGAATGAATATTACATATGAATTATATTTTTCCTGATGAGCCAATAGAGTACTTCGACCTGATTACATCGAGTGTAAAATCACTTCTGTATCGTCTATAGTAACGGAGATATGCGAGTTTGAAATTTTATATAATGTTTTTGTAAAACGTGAAGCCTAAGGATGTATTACATTGTTTCAACAATCAAAGTGGTTATTTCAAATCTCCACGACGACTACTACAATGAAGCACAAATAGATTGTTTACTTTTTTGTTATGAGAGTTTTCATGGCAACTAAGCATGAATATTACACATGGAATAAATTTTTCCTGATGAGCCTATAGAAAACTTCGACCTAATTAGATTGAGTGTAAAATCCCTTCTGTATCTTCTATAGTAACATAGATATGCGAGTTTGAAATTTTATATAATGTTTTTTGTAAAACGAGAGGCTTTAGTATGCATTACACAGGTTCAACAATCAAACTGGTTATTTCAAATCTCCACGATGACGCCTACAATCCTGCACAAATAGATTGTTTACTTTATTGTTATGAGAGTTTCCATGGTAACTAAGCATGAATATTACACATGGATTAAATTTTTCCTGATGAGCCTATAGAGAACTTCGACCTAATTAGATTGAGTGTAAAATCACTTCTGTATATTCTATAGAAACAGAGATTTGCGAGTTTGAAATTTTATATAATGTTTTTTCAAAACGTGAGGCCTTAGTATGCAATACACTGTTTCAACAATCAAACTGGTTATTTCAAATCTCCACGACGACGCCTACAATAATGCAAAAATAGATTGTTTACTTTATTGTTATGAGAGTTTCCATGGTAACTAAGCATGAATATTACACATGGATTAATTTTTTTATGATGAGCCTATACAGAGTTTCGACCTGATTACGTGAGTGTAAAATCACTTCTGTATCATCTATAGTAACATAGATATACGAGTTTCAAATTTTATATGAGTTTTTTTTCAAAACGTGAGTCCTTAGTATGCATTACATTGTTTCAACAATCAAACTGGTTATTTGAAATCTCCACGACGACGCCTACAATCCTGCACAAATAGATTGTTTACTTTATTGTTATGAGAGTTTTCATGGCAACTAAGCATGAATATTACACATGGATTAAATTTTTCCTGATGAGCCGATAGAAAACTTCGACCTAATTAGATTGAGTGTAAAATCCCTTCTGTATATTCTATAGTAACAGATATTTGCGAGTTTGAAATTTTATATAATGTTTTTGTAAAACGTGAAGCCTAAGGATGTATTACATTGTTTCAACAATCAAAGTGGTTATTTCAAATCTCCACGACGACTACTACAATGAAGCACAAAAAGATTGTTTACTTTTTTTGTTATGAGAGTTTTCATGGCAACTAAGCATGAATATTACACAGGGATTAAATTTTTCCTGATGAGCCGATAGAAAACTTCGACCTAATTAGATTGAGTGTAAAATCCCTTCTGTATATTCTATAGTAACAGAGATTTGCGAGTTTGAAATTTTATATAATGTTTTTGTAAAACGTGAAGCCTAAGGATGTATTACATTGTTTCAACAATCAAAGTGGTTATTTCAAATCTCCACGACGACGCGTACAATCCTGCACAAATAGATTGTTTACTTTATTGTTATGAGAGTTTCCATGGTAACTAAGCACGAATATTACATATGAATTATTTTTTTTCGGATGAGCCTATAGAGAGCTTCGATCTGATTACATTGATGTAAAATCACATCTGTATCTTATATAGTAACGGAGATATGCGAGTTTAAATTTTATATAATGTTTTTGTAAAACGTGAAGCCTAATGATGTATTACATTGTTTCAACAATCAAAGTGGTTATTTCAATTCTGCACGACGACGACTACAATCATACACAAATAGATTGTTTGCTTTATTGTTATGAGAGTTTCCATGGTAACTAAGCATGAATATTACACATGGATTATTTTTTTTTGATGAGCCTATACAGAGTTTCGACCTTATTACGTGAGTGTAAAATCACTTCTGTATCTTCTATAGTAACATAGATATACGAGTTTCAAATTTTATATGAGGTTTTTTTCAAAACGTGAGTCCTTAGTATGCATTACATTGTTTCAACAATCAAACTGGTTATTTGAAATCTCCACGACGACGCCTACAATCCTGCACAAATAGATTGTTTACTTTATTGTTATGAGAGTTTCCATGGTAACTAAGCATGAATATTACACATGGATAAAATTTTTCCTGATGAGCCTATAGAGAACTTCGACCTAATTAGATTGAGTGTAAAATCACTTCTGTATATTCTATAGAAACAGAGATTTGCGAGTTTGAAATTTTATTTAATGTTTTGGTAAAACGTGAAGCCTAAGGATGTATTACACTGATTCAACAATCAAAGTGGTTATTTCAAATCTCCAATTCGACTACTACAATCAAGCACAAATAGATTGTTTACTTTTTTGTTATGAGAGTTTTCATGGTAACTAAGCATGAATATTACACATGGATTAAATTTTTCCTGATGAGCCTATAGACAGCTTCGACCTGATTACATTGAGTGTAAAATCAAAAGTGTATCTTCTTTAGTAAAGGCGATATGCGAGTTTGAAATTTTATATAATGTTTTTGTAAAACGTGAAGCCTAATGATGTATTACATTGTTTCAACAATCAAAGTGGTTATTTCAAATCTCCACGACGACTACTACAATGAAGCACAAATATATTGCTTACTTTTTTGTTATGAGAGTTTCCATGGTAACTAAGCATGAATATTACACATGGATTAATTTTTTCCTGATGAGCCTATAGAGAACTTCGACCTAATTAGATTGAGTGTAAAATCACTTCTGTATATACTATAGAAACAGAGATTTGCGAGTTTGAAATTTTATATAATGTTTTGGTAAAACGTGAAGCCTAAGGATGTATTACACTGATTCAACAATCAAAGTGGTTATTTCAAATTTCCAATTCGACTACTACAATCAAGCACAAATAGATTGTTTACTTTATTGTTATGAGAGATTTCATGGCAACTAAGCATGAATATTACACATGGATTAAATTTTTTACTGATGAGCCAATAGAGAACTTCGACCTGATTACATTGAGTGTAAAATCGCTTCTGTATCTTATATAGTAACGGAGATATGCGATTTTGAAATTTTATATAATGTTTTTGTAAAACGTGAAGCCTATGGATGTATTACATTTTTCAACAATCAAAGTGGTTATTTCAAATCTCCACGACGACTACTACAATGAAGCACAAATATATTGTTTACTTTTTTGTTATGAGAGTTTTCATGGTAACTAAGCATGAATATTACACATGGTTTAATTTTTTACTGATGAGCCTATAGAGAGCTTCGACCTGATTACATTGAGTGTAAAATCATTTCCGTATCTTATATAGTAACGCAGATATGCGAGTTTGAAATTTTATATAATGTTTTTTGTAAAACGAGAGGCTTTAGTATGCATTACACAGGTTCAACAATCAAACTGGTTATTTCAAATCTCCACGATGACGCCTACAATCCTGCACAAATAGATTGATTTTCTTTATTGTTATGAGAGTTTCCATGGTAACAAGGAATGAATATTACATATGAATTATATTTTTCCTGATGAGCCTATAGACACCTTCGACCTGATTACATTGAGTGTAAAATCGCTTCTGTATCTGCTATAGTAACGGAGATATGCGATTTTGAAATTCTACATAATGTTTTTGTAAAACGTGAAGCCTAATGATGTATTACATTGTTTCAACAATCAAAGTGGTTATTTCAATTCTGCACGACGACGACTACAATCATACACAAATAGATTGTTTGCTTTATTGTTATGAGAGTTTCCATGGTAACTAAGCATGAATATTACACATGGATTAATTTTTTTATGATGAGCCTTTACAGAGTTTCGACCTGATTACGTGAGTGTAAAATCACTTCTGTATCTTCTATAGTAACATAGATATACGAGTTTCAAATTTTATATGAGGTTTTTTTCAAAACGTGAGTCCTTAGTATGCATTACATTGTTTCAACAATCAAACTGGTTATTTGAAATCTCCACGACGACGCCTACAATCCTGCACAAGTAGATTGTTTACTTTATTGTTATGAGAGTTTTCATGGTAACTAAGCATGAATATTACATGGATTAAATTTTTCCTGATGAGCCTATAGAGACCTTCGACCTGATTACATTGAGTGTAAAATCGCTTCTGTATCTGCTATAGTAACGGAGATATGCGATTTTGAAATTTTACATAATGTTTTTGTAAAACGTGAAGCCTAAGGATGTATAACATTGTTTCAACAATCAAAGTGGTTATTTCAAATCTCCACGACGACTACTACAATGAAGCACAAATATATTGCTTACCTTTTTGTTATGAGAGTTTCCATGGTAACTAAACATGAATATTACACATGGATTAAATTTTTTACTGATGAGCCAATAGAGAACTTCGACCTGATTACATTGAGTGTAAAATCGCTTCTGTATCTTATATAGTAACGGAGATATGCGATTTTGAAATTTTATATAATGTTTTTGTAAAACGTGAAGCCTATGGATGTATTACATTTTTTCAACAATCAAAGTGGTTATTTCAAATCTCCACGACGACTACTACAATGAAGCACAAATATATTGTTTACTTTTTTGTTATGAGAGTTTTCATGGTAACTAAGCATGAATATTACACATGGTTTAATTTTTTCCTGATGAGCCTATAGAGAGCTTCGACCTGATTACATTGAGTGTAAAATCATTTCCGTATCTTATATAGTAACGCAGATATGCGAGTTTGAAATTTTATATAATGTTTTTTGTAAAACGAGAGGCTTTAGTATGCATTACACAGGTTCAACAATCAAACTGGTTATTTCATATCTCCACGATGACGCCTACAATCCTGCACAAATAGATTGTTTACTTTATTGTTATGAGAGTTTCCATGGTAACAAGGAATGAATATTACATATGAATTATATTTTTCCTGATGAGCCAATAGAGTACTTCGACCTGATTACATCGAGTGTAAAATCACTTCTGTATCGTCTATAGTAACGGAGATATGCGAGTTTGAAATTTTATATAATGTTTTTGTAAAACGTGAAGCCTAAGGATGTATTACATTGTTTCAACAATCAAAGTGGTTATTTCAAATCTCCACGACGACTACTACAATGAAGCACAAATAGATTGTTTACTTTTTTGTTATGAGAGTTTTCATGGCAACTAAGCATGAATATTACACATGGAATAAATTTTTCCTGATGAGCCTATAGAAAACTTCGACCTAATTAGATTGAGTGTAAAATCCCTTCTGTATCTTCTATAGTAACATAGATATGCGAGTTTGAAATTTTATATAATGTTTTTTGTAAAACGAGAGGCTTTAGTATGCATTACACAGGTTCAACAATCAAACTGGTTATTTCAAATCTCCACGATGACGCCTACAATCCTGCACAAATAGATTGTTTACTTTATTGTTATGAGAGTTTCCATGGTAACTAAGCATGAATATTACACATGGATTAAATTTTTCCTGATGAGCCTATAGAGAACTTCGACCTAATTAGATTGAGTGTAAAATCACTTCTGTATATTCTATAGAAACAGAGATTTGCGAGTTTGAAATTTTATATAATGTTTTTTCAAAACGTGAGGCCTTAGTATGCAATACACTGTTTCAACAATCAAACTGGTTATTTCAAATCTCCACGACGACGCCTACAATAATGCAAAAATAGATTGTTTACTTTATTGTTATGAGAGTTTCCATGGTAACTAAGCATGAATATTACACATGGATTAATTTTTTTATGATGAGCCTATACAGAGTTTCGACCTGATTACGTGAGTGTAAAATCACTTCTGTATCATCTATAGTAACATAGATATACGAGTTTCAAATTTTATATGAGTTTTTTTTTCAAAACGTGAGTCCTTAGTATGCATTACATTGTTTCAACAATCAAACTGGTTATTTGAAATCTCCACGACGACGCCTACAATCCTGCACAAATAGATTGTTTACTTTATTGTTATGAGAGTTTTCATGGCAACTAAGCATGAATATTACACATGGATTAAATTTTTCCTGATGAGCCGATAGAAAACTTCGACCTAATTAGATTGAGTGTAAAATCCCTTCTGTATATTCTATAGTAACAGATATTTGCGAGTTTGAAATTTTATATAATGTTTTTGTAAAACGTGAAGCCTAAGGATGTATTACATTGTTTCAACAATCAAAGTGGTTATTTCAAATCTCCACGACGACTACTACAATGAAGCACAAAAAGATTGTTTACTTTTTTTGTTATGAGAGTTTTCATGGCAACTAAGCATGAATATTACACAGGGATTAAATTTTTCCTGATGAGCCGATAGAAAACTTCGACCTAATTAGATTGAGTGTAAAATCCCTTCTGTATATTCTATAGTAACAGAGATTTGCGAGTTTGAAATTTTATATAATGTTTTTGTAAAACGTGAAGCCTAAGGATGTATTACATTGTTTCAACAATCAAAGTGGTTATTTCAAATCTCCACGACGACGCGTACAATCCTGCACAAATAGATTGTTTACTTTATTGTTATGAGAGTTTCCATGGTAACTAAGCACGAATATTACATATGAATTATTTTTTTTCGGATGAGCCTATAGAGAGCTTCGATCTGATTACATTGATGTAAAATCACATCTGTATCTTATATAGTAACGGAGATATGCGAGTTTAAATTTTATATAATGTTTTTGTAAAACGTGAAGCCTAATGATGTATTACATTGTTTCAACAATCAAAGTGGTTATTTCAATTCTGCACGACGACGACTACAATCATACACAAATAGATTGTTTGCTTTATTGTTATGAGAGTTTCCATGGTAACTAAGCATGAATATTACACATGGATTATTTTTTTTTTGATGAGCCTATACAGAGTTTCGACCTTATTACGTGAGTGTAAAATCACTTCTGTATCTTCTATAGTAACATAGATATACGAGTTTCAAATTTTATATGAGGTTTTTTTCAAAACGTGAGTCCTTAGTATGCATTACATTGTTTCAACAATCAAACTGGTTATTTGAAATCTCCACGACGACGCCTACAATCCTGCACAAATAGATTGTTTACTTTATTGTTATGAGAGTTTCCATGGTAACTAAGCATGAATATTACACATGGATAAAATTTTTCCTGATGAGCCTATAGAGAACTTCGACCTAATTAGATTGAGTGTAAAATCACTTCTGTATATTCTATAGAAACAGAGATTTGCGAGTTTGAAATTTTATTTAATGTTTTGGTAAAACGTGAAGCCTAAGGATGTATTACACTGATTCAACAATCAAAGTGGTTATTTCAAATCTCCAATTCGACTACTACAATCAAGCACAAATAGATTGTTTACTTTTTTGTTATGAGAGTTTTCATGGTAACTAAGCATGAATATTACACATGGATTAAATTTTTCCTGATGAGCCTATAGACAGCTTCGACCTGATTACATTGAGTGTAAAATCAAAAGTGTATCTTCTTTAGTAAAGGCGATATGCGAGTTTGAAATTTTATATAATGTTTTTGTAAAACGTGAAGCCTAATGATGTATTACATTGTTTCAACAATCAAAGTGGTTATTTCAAATCTCCACGACGACTACTACAATGAAGCACAAATATATTGCTTACTTTTTTGTTATGAGAGTTTCCATGGTAACTAAGCATGAATATTACACATGGATTAATTTTTTCCTGATGAGCCTATGGAGAACTTCGACCTAATTAGATTGAGTGTAAAATCACTTCTGTATATACTATAGAAACAGAGATTTGCGAGTTTGAAATTTTATATAATGTTTTGGTAAAACGTGAAGCCTAAGGATGTATTACACTGATTCAACAATCAAAGTGGTTATTTCAAATTTCCAATTCGACTACTACAATCAAGCACAAATAGATTGTTTACTTTATTGTTATGAGAGATTTCATGGCAACTAAGCATGAATATTACACATGGATTAAATTTTTTACTGATGAGCCAATAGAGAACTTCGACCTGATTACATTGAGTGTAAAATCGCTTCTGTATCTTATATAGTAACGGAGATATGCGATTTTGAAATTTTATATAATGTTTTTGTAAAACGTGAAGCCTATGGATGTATTACATTTTTTCAACAATCAAAGTGGTTATTTCAAATCTCCACGACGACTACTACAATGAAGCACAAATATATTGTTTACTTTTTTGTTATGAGAGTTTTCATGGTAACTAAGCATGAATATTACACATGGTTTAATTTTTTACTGATGAGCCTATAGAGAGCTTCGACCTGATTACATTGAGTGTAAAATCATTTCCGTATCTTATATAGTAACGCAGATATGCGAGTTTGAAATTTTATATAATGTTTTTTGTAAAACGAGAGGCTTTAGTATGCATTACACAGGTTCAACAATCAAACTGGTTATTTCAAATCTCCACGATGACGCCTACAATCCTGCACAAATAGATTGATTTTCTTTATTGTTACGAGAGTTTCCATGGTAACAAGGAATGAATATTACATATGAATTATATTTTTCCTGATGAGCCAATAGAGTACTTCGACCTGATTACATCGAGTGTAAAATCACTTCTGTATCGTCTATAGTAACGGAGATATGCGAGTTTGAAATTTTATATAATGTTTTTGTAAAACGTGAAGCCTAAGGATGTATTACATTGTTTCAACAATCAAAGTGGTTATTTCAAATCTCCAAGACGACTACTACAATGAAGCACAAATAGATTGTTTACTTTTTTGTTATGAGAGTTTTCATGGCAACTAAGCATGAATATTACACATGGATTAAATTTTTCCTGATGAGCCTATAGAAAACTTCGACCTAATTAGATTGAGTGTAAAATCCCTTCTGTATCTTCTATAGTAACATAGATATGCGAGTTTGAAATTTTATATAATGTTTTTTGTAAAACGAGAGGCTTTAGTATGCATTACACAGGTTCAACAATCAAACTGGTTATTTCAAATCTCCACGATGACGCCTACAATCCTGCACAAATAGATTGTTTACTTTATTGTTATGAGAGTTTCCATGGTAACAAGGAATGAATATTACATATGAATTATATTTTTCCTGATGAGCCTATAGAGACCTTCGACCTGATTACATTGAGTGTAAAATCGCTTCTGTATCTGCTATAGTAACGGAGATATGCGATTTTGAAATTCTACATAATGTTTTTGTAAAACGTGAAGCCTAATGATGTATTACATTGTTTCAACAATCAAAGTGGTTATTTCAATTCTGCACGACGACGACTACAATCATACACAAATAGATTGTTTGCTTTATTGTTATGAGAGTTTCCATGGTAACTAAGCATGAATATTACACATGGATTAATTTTTTTATGATGAGCCTTTACAGAGTTTCGACCTGATTACGTGAGTGTAAAATCACTTCTGTATCTTCTATAGTAACATAGATATACGAGTTTCAAATTTTATATGAGGTTTTTTTCAAAACGTGAGTCCTTGGTATGCATTACATTGTTTCAACAATCAAACTGGTTATTTGAAATCTCCACGACGACGCCTACAATCCTGCACAAGTAGATTGTTTACTTTATTGTTATGAGAGTTTTCATGGTAACTAAGCATGAATATTACATGGATTAAATTTTTCCTGATGAGCCTATAGAGACCTTCGACCTGATTACATTGAGTGTAAAATCGCTTCTGTATCTGCTATAGTAACGGAGATATGCGATTTTGAAATTTTACATAATGTTTTTGTAAAACGTGAAGCCTAAGGATGTATAACATTGTTTCAACAATCAAAGTGGTTATTTCAAATCTCCACGACGACTACTACAATGAAGCACAAATATATTGCTTACCTTTTTGTTATGAGAGTTTCCATGGTAACTAAACATGAATATTACACATGGATTAAATTTTTTACTGATGAGCCAATAGAGAACTTCGACCTGATTACATTGAGTGTAAAATCGCTTCTGTATCTTATATAGTAACGGAGATATGCGATTTTGAAATTTTATATAATGTTTTTGTAAAACGTGAAGCCTATGGATGTATTACATTTTTTCAACAATCAAAGTGGTTATTTCAAATCTCCACGACGACTACTACAATGAAGCACAAATATATTGTTTACTTTTTTGTTATGAGAGTTTTCATGGTAACTAAGCATGAATATTACACATGGTTTAATTTTTTCCTGATGAGCCTATAGAGAGCTTCGACCTGATTACATTGAGTGTAAAATCATTTCCGTATCTTATATAGTAACGCAGATATGCGAGTTTGAAATTTTATATAATGTTTTTTGTAAAACGAGAGGCTTTAGTATGCATTACACAGGTTCAACAATCAAACTGGTTATTTCATATCTCCACGATGACGCCTACAATCCTGCACAAATAGATTGTTTACTTTATTGTTATGAGAGTTTCCATGGTAACAAGGAATGAATATTACATATGAATTATATTTTTCCTGATGAGCCAATAGAGTACTTCGACCTGATTACATCGAGTGTAAAATCACTTCTGTATCGTCTATAGTAACGGAGATATGCGAGTTTGAAATTTTATATAATGTTTTTGTAAAACGTGAAGCCTAAGGATGTATTACATTGTTTCAACAATCAAAGTGGTTATTTCAAATCTCCACGACGACTACTACAATGAAGCACAAATAGATTGTTTACTTTTTTGTTATGAGAGTTTTCATGGCAACTAAGCATGAATATTACACATGGAATAAATTTTTCCTGATGAGCCTATAGAAAACTTCGACCTAATTAGATTGAGTGTAAAATCCCTTCTGTATCTTCTATAGTAACATAGATATGCGAGTTTGAAATTTTATATAATGTTTTTTGTAAAACGAGAGGCTTTAGTATGCATTACACAGGTTCAACAATCAAACTGGTTATTTCAAATCTCCACGATGACGCCTACAATCCTGCACAAATAGATTGTTTACTTTATTGTTATGAGAGTTTCCATGGTAACTAAGCATGAATATTACACATGGATTAAATTTTTCCTGATGAGCCTATAGAGAACTTCGACCTAATTAGATTGAGTGTAAAATCACTTCTGTATATTCTATAGAAACAGAGATTTGCGAGTTTGAAATTTTATATAATGTTTTTTCAAAACGTGAGGCCTTAGTATGCAATACACTGTTTCAACAATCAAACTGGTTATTTCAAATCTCCACGACGACGCCTACAATAATGCAAAAATAGATTGTTTACTTTATTGTTATGAGAGTTTCCATGGTAACTAAGCATGAATATTACACATGGATTAATTTTTTTATGATGAGCCTATACAGAGTTTCGACCTGATTACGTGAGTGTAAAATCACTTCTGTATCATCTATAGTAACATAGATATACGAGTTTCAAATTTTATATGAGTTTTTTTTCAAAACGTGAGTCCTTAGTATGCATTACATTGTTTCAACAATCAAACTGGTTATTTGAAATCTCCACGACGACGCCTACAATCCTGCACAAATAGATTGTTTACTTTATTGTTATGAGAGTTTTCATGGCAACTAAGCATGAATATTACACATGGATTAAATTTTTCCTGATGAGCCGATAGAAAACTTCGACCTAATTAGATTGAGTGTAAAATCCCTTCTGTATATTCTATAGTAACAGATATTTGCGAGTTTGAAATTTTATATAATGTTTTTGTAAAACGTGAAGCCTAAGGATGTATTACATTGTTTCAACAATCAAAGTGGTTATTTCAAATCTCCACGACGACTACTACAATGAAGCACAAAAAGATTGTTTACTTTTTTTGTTATGAGAGTTTTCATGGCAACTAAGCATGAATATTACACAGGGATTAAATTTTTCCTGATGAGCCGATAGAAAACTTCGACCTAATTAGATTGAGTGTAAAATCCCTTCTGTATATTCTATAGTAACAGAGATTTGCGAGTTTGAAATTTTATATAATGTTTTTGTAAAACGTGAAGCCTAAGGATGTATTACATTGTTTCAACAATCAAAGTGGTTATTTCAAATCTCCACGACGACGCGTACAATCCTGCACAAATAGATTGTTTACTTTATTGTTATGAGAGTTTCCATGGTAACTAAGCACGAATATTACATATGAATTATTTTTTTTCGGATGAGCCTATAGAGAGCTTCGATCTGATTACATTGATGTAAAATCACATCTGTATCTTATATAGTAACGGAGATATGCGAGTTTAAATTTTATATAATGTTTTTGTAAAACGTGAAGCCTAATGATGTATTACATTGTTTCAACAATCAAAGTGGTTATTTCAATTCTGCACGACGACGACTACAATCATACACAAATAGATTGTTTGCTTTATTGTTATGAGAGTTTCCATGGTAACTAAGCATGAATATTACACATGGATTATTTTTTTTTGATGAGCCTATACAGAGTTTCGACCTTATTACGTGAGTGTAAAATCACTTCTGTATCTTCTATAGTAACATAGATATACGAGTTTCAAATTTTATATGAGGTTTTTTTCAAAACGTGAGTCCTTAGTATGCATTACATTGTTTCAACAATCAAACTGGTTATTTGAAATCTCCACGACGACGCCTACAATCCTGCACAAATAGATTGTTTACTTTATTGTTATGAGAGTTTCCATGGTAACTAAGCATGAATATTACACATGGATAAAATTTTTCCTGATGAGCCTATAGAGAACTTCGACCTAATTAGATTGAGTGTAAAATCACTTCTGTATATTCTATAGAAACAGAGATTTGCGAGTTTGAAATTTTATTTAATGTTTTGGTAAAACGTGAAGCCTAAGGATGTATTACACTGATTCAACAATCAAAGTGGTTATTTCAAATCTCCAATTCGACTACTACAATCAAGCACAAATAGATTGTTTACTTTTTTGTTATGAGAGTTTTCATGGTAACTAAGCATGAATATTACACATGGATTAAATTTTTCCTGATGAGCCTATAGACAGCTTCGACCTGATTACATTGAGTGTAAAATCAAAAGTGTATCTTCTTTAGTAAAGGCGATATGCGAGTTTGAAATTTTATATAATGTTTTTGTAAAACGTGAAGCCTAATGATGTATTACATTGTTTCAACAATCAAAGTGGTTATTTCAAATCTCCACGACGACTACTACAATGAAGCACAAATATATTGCTTACTTTTTTGTTATGAGAGTTTCCATGGTAACTAAGCATGAATATTACACATGGATTAATTTTTTCCTGATGAGCCTATAGAGAACTTCGACCTAATTAGATTGAGTGTAAAATCACTTCTGTATATACTATAGAAACAGAGATTTGCGAGTTTGAAATTTTATATAATGTTTTGGTAAAACGTGAAGCCTAAGGATGTATTACACTGATTCAACAATCAAAGTGGTTATTTCAAATTTCCAATTCGACTACTACAATCAAGCACAAATAGATTGTTTACTTTATTGTTATGAGAGATTTCATGGCAACTAAGCATGAATATTACACATGGATTAAATTTTTTACTGATGAGCCAATAGAGAACTTCGACCTGATTACATTGAGTGTAAAATCGCTTCTGTATCTTATATAGTAACGGAGATATGCGATTTTGAAATTTTATATAATGTTTTTGTAAAACGTGAAGCCTATGGATGTATTACATTTTTTCAACAATCAAAGTGGTTATTTCAAATCTCCACGACGACTACTACAATGAAGCACAAATATATTGTTTACTTTTTTGTTATGAGAGTTTTCATGGTAACTAAGCATGAATATTACACATGGTTTAATTTTTTACTGATGAGCCTATAGAGAGCTTCGACCTGATTACATTGAGTGTAAAATCATTTCCGTATCTTATATAGTAACGCAGATATGCGAGTTTGAAATTTTATATAATGTTTTTTGTAAAACGAGAGGCTTTAGTATGCATTACACAGGTTCAACAATCAAACTGGTTATTTCAAATCTCCACGATGACGCCTACAATCCTGCACAAATAGATTGATTTTCTTTATTGTTATGAGAGTTTCCATGGTAACAAGGAATGAATATTACATATGAATTATATTTTTCCTGATGAGCCAATAGAGTACTTCGACCTGATTACATCGAGTGTAAAATCACTTCTGTATCGTCTATAGTAACGGAGATATGCGAGTTTGAAATTTTATATAATGTTTTTGTAAAACGTGAAGCCTAAGGATGTATTACATTGTTTCAACAATCAAAGTGGTTATTTCAAATCTCCAAGACGACTACTACAATGAAGCACAAATAGATTGTTTACTTTTTTGTTATGAGAGTTTTCATGGCAACTAAGCATGAATATTACACATGGATTAAATTTTTCCTGATGAGCCTATAGAAAACTTCGACCTAATTAGATTGAGTGTAAAATCCCTTCTGTATCTTCTATAGTAACATAGATATGCGAGTTTGAAATTTTATATAATGTTTTTTGTAAAACGAGAGGCTTTAGTATGCATTACACAGGTTCAACAATCAAACTGGTTATTTCAAATCTCCACGATGACGCCTACAATCCTGCACAAATAGATTGTTTACTTTATTGTTATGAGAGTTTCCATGGTAACAAGGAATGAATATTACATATGAATTATATTTTTCCTGATGAGCCTATAGAGACCTTCGACCTGATTACATTGAGTGTAAAATCGCTTCTGTATCTGCTATAGTAACGGAGATATGCGATTTTGAAATTTTACATAATGTTTTTGTAAAACGTGAAGCCTAATGATGTATTACATTGTTTCAACAATCAAAGTGGTTATTTCAATTCTGCACGACGACGACTACAATCATACACAAATAGATTGTTTGCTTTATTGTTATGAGAGTTTCCATGGTAACTAAGCATGAATATTACACATGGATTAATTTTTTTATGATGAGCCTTTACAGAGTTTCGACCTGATTACGTGAGTGTAAAATCACTTCTGTATCTTCTATAGTAACATAGATATACGAGTTTCAAATTTTATATGAGGTTTTTTTCAAAACGTGAGTCCTTAGTATGCATTACATTGTTTCAACAATCAAACTGGTTATTTGAAATCTCCACGACGACGCCTACAATCCTGCACAAGTAGATTGTTTACTTTATTGTTATGAGAGTTTTCATGGTAACTAAGCATGAATATTACATGGATTGAATTTTTCCTGATGAGCCTATAGAGACCTTCGACCTGATTACATTGAGTGTAAAATCGCTTCTGTATCTGCTATAGTAACGGAGATATGCGATTTTGAAATTTTACATAATGTTTTTGTAAAACGTGAAGCCTAAGGATGTATAACATTGTTTCAACAATCAAAGTGGTTATTTCAAATCTCCACGACGACTACTACAATGAAGCACAAATATATTGCTTACCTTTTTGTTATGAGAGTTTCCATGGTAACTAAACATGAATATTACACATGGATTAAATTTTTCCTGATGAGCCTATAGAGAGCTTCGACCTGATTACATTGAGTGTAAAATCACTTCTGAATCTTCTATAGTAACGGAGATATACGAGTTTGAAATTTTTTATAATGTTTTTTTCAAAACGTGAGGCCTTAGTATGCATTACACTGTTTCAACAATCAAACTGGTTATTTCAAATCTCCACGACGACGCCTACAATAATGCACAAATAGATTGTTTACTTTATTGTTATGAGAGTTTCCATGGTAACCAAGCATGAATATTACACATGGATTAAATTTTTCCTGATGAGCCTATAGAGAACTTCGACCTAATTAGATTGAGTGTAAAATCACTTCTGTATATTCTATAGAAACAGAGATTTGCGAGTTTGAAATTTTATTTAATGGTTTGGTAAAACGTGAAGCCTAAGGATGTATTACACTGATTCAACAATCAAAGTGGTTATTTCAAATCTCCAATTCGACTACTACAATCAAGCACAAATAGATTGTTTACTTTTTTGTTATGAGAGTTTTCATGGTAACTAAGCATGAATATTACACATGGATTAACTTTTTTACTGGTGAGCCAATAGAGAACTTCGACCTGATTACATTGAGTGTAAAATCGCTTCTGTATCTTCTATAGTAACGGAGATATGCGATTTTGAAATTTTATATAATGTTTTTGTAAAACGTGAAGCCTAAGGATGTATTACATTGTTTCAACAATCAAAGTGGTTATTTCAAATCTCCACGACGACTACTACAATGAAGGACAAAGATATTGTTTACTTTTTTGTTATGAGAGTTTCCATGGTAACTAAGCATGAATATTACACATGGATTAATTTTTTCCTGATGAGCCTATAGAGAACTTCGACCTAATTAGATTGAGTGTAAAATCACTTCTGTATATTCTATAGAAACAGAGATTTGCGAGTTTGAAATTTTATATAATGTTTTGGTAAAACGTGAAGCCTAAGGATGTATTACACTGATTCAACAATCAAAGTGGTTATTTCAAATCTCCAATTCGACTACTACAATCAAGCACAAATAGATTGTTTACTTTATTGTTATGAGAGATTTCATGGCAACTAAGCATGAATATTACACATGGATTAAATTTTTTACTGATGAGCCAATAGAGAACTTCGACCTGATTACATTGAGTGTAAAATCGCTTCTGTATCTTATATAGTAACGGAGATATGCGATTTTGAAATTTTATATAATGTTTTTGCAAAACGTGAAGCCTATGGATGTATTACATTTTTTCAACAATCAAAGTGGTTATTTCAAATCTCCACGACGACTACTACAATGAAGCACAAATATATTGTTTACTTTTTTGTTATGAGAGTTTTCATGGTAACTAAGCATGAATATTACACATGGTTTAATTTTTTCCTGATGAGCCTATAGAGAGCTTCGACCTGATTACATTGAGTGTAAAATTATTTCCGTATCTTATATAGTAACGCAGATATGCGAGTTTGAAATTTTATATAATGTTTTTTGTAAAACGAGAGGCTTTAGTATGCATTACACTGGTTCAACAATAAAAATTGGTTATTTCAAATCTCCACGATGACGCCTACAATCCTGCACAAATAGATTGTTTACTTTATTGTTATGAGAGTTTCCATGGTAACAAGGAATAAATATTACATATGAATTATATTTTTCCTGATGAGCCAATAGAGTACTTCGACCTGATTACATCGAGTGTAAAATCACTTCTGTATCTTCTATAGTAACGGAGATATGCGAGTTTGAAATTTTATATAATGTTTTTGTAAAACGTGAAGCCTAAGGATGTATTACATTGTTTCAACAATCAAAGTGGTTATTTCAAATCTCCACGACGACTACTACAATGAAGCACAAATAGATTGTTTACTTTTTTTGTTATGAGAGTTTTCATGGCAACTAAGCATGAATAATACACATGGATTAAATTTTTCCTGATGAGCCTATAGAAAACTTCGACCTAATTAGATTGAGTGTAAAATCCCTTCTGTATCTTCTATAGTAACATAGATATGCGAGTTTGAAATTTTATATAATGTTTTTTGTAAAACGAGAGGCTTTAGTATGCATTACACAGGTTCAACAATCAAACTGGTTATTTCAAATCTCCACGATGACGCCTACAATCCTGCACAAATAGATTGTTTACTTTATTGTTATGAGAGTTTCCATGGTAACAAGGAATGAATATTACATATGAATTATATTTTTCCTGATGAGCCTATAGAGACCTTCGACCTGATTACATTGAGTGTAAAATCGCTTCTGTATCTGCTATAGTAACGGAGATATGCGATTTTGAAATTTTACATAATGTTTTTGTAAAACGTGAAGCCTAATGATGTATTACATTGTTTCAACAATCAAAGTGGTTATTTCAATTCTGCACGACGACGACTACAATCATACACAAATAGATTGTTTGCTTTATTGTTATGAGAGTTTCCATGGTAACTAAGCATGAATATTACACATGGATTAATTTTTTAATGATGAGCCTTTACAGAGTTTCGACCTGATTACGTGAGTGTAAAATCACTTCTGTATCTTCTATAGTAACATAGATATACGAGTTTCAAATTTTATATGAGGTTTTTTTCAAAACGTGAGTCCTTAGTATGCATTACATTGTTTCAACAATCAAACTGGTTATTTGAAATCTCCACGACGACGCCTACAATCCTGCACAAGTAGATTGTTTACTTTATTGTTATGAGAGTTTTCATGGTAACTAAGCATGAATATTACATGGATTAAATTTTTCCTGATGAGCCTATAGAGACCTTCGACCTGATTACATTGAGTGTAAAATCGCTTCTGTATCTGCTATAGTAACGGAGATATGCGATTTTGAAATTTTACATAATGTTTTTGTAAAACGTGAAGCCTAAGGATGTATAACATTGTTTCAACAATCAAAGTGGTTATTTCAAATCTCCACGACGACTACTACAATGAAGCACAAATATATTGCTTACTTTTTTGTTATGAGAGTTTCCATGGTAACTAAACATGAATATTACACATGGATTAAATTTTTCCTGATGAGCCTATAGAGAGCTTCGACCTGATTACATTGAGTGTAAAATCACTTCTGAATCTTCTATAGTAACGGAGATGTACGAGTTTGAAATTTTTTATAATGTTTTTTTTCAAAACGTGAGGCCTTAGTATGCATTACACTGTTTCAACAATCAAACTGGTTATTTCAAATCTCCACGACGACGCCTACAATAATGCACAAATAGATTGTTTACTTTATTGTTATGAGAGTTTCCATGGTAACCAAGCATGAATATTACACATGGATTAAATTTTTCCTGATGAGCCTATAGAGAACTTCGACCTTATTAGATTGAGTGTAAAATCACTTCTGTATATTCTATAGAAACAGAGATTTGCGAGTTTGAAATTTTATTTAATGGTTTGGTAAAACGTGAAGCCTAAGGATGTATTACACTGATTCAACAATCAAAGTGGTTATTTCAAATCTCCAATTCGACTACTACAATGAAGCACAAATAGATTGTTTACTTTTTTGTTATGAGAGTTTTCATGGCAACTAAGCATGAATATTACACATGGATTAAATTTTTCCTGATGAGCCTATAGAAAACTTCGACCTAATTAGAATGAGTGTAAAATCCCTTCTGTATCTTCTATAGTAACATAGATATGCGAGTTTGAAATTTTATATAATGTTTTTTGTAAAACGAGAGGCTTTAGTATGCATTACACAGGTTCAACAATCAAACTGGTTATTTCAAATCTCCACGATGACGCCTACAATCCTGCACAAATAGATTGTTTACTTTATTGTTATGAGAGTTTCCATGGTAACAAGGAATGAATATTACATATGAATTATATTTTTCCTGATGAGTTTATGGAGACCTTCGACCTGATTACATTGAGTGTAAAATCGCTTCTGTATCTGCTATAGTAACGGAGATATGCGATTTTGAAATTTTACATAATGTTTTTGTAAAACGTGAAGCCTAATGATGTATTACATTGTTTCAACAATCAAAGTGGTTATTTCAATTCTGCACGACGACGACTACAATCATACACAAATAGATTGTTTGCTTTATTGTTATGAGAGTTTCCATGGTAACTAAGCATGAATATTACACATGGATTAATTTTTTTATGATGAGCCTTTACAGAGTTTCGACCTGATTACGTGAGTGTTAAATCACTTCTGTATCTTCTATAGTAACATAGATATACGAGTTTCAAATTTTATATGAGGTTTTTTTCAAAACGTGAGTCCTTAGTATGCATTACATTGTTTCAACAATCAAACTGGTTATTTGAAATCTCCACGACGACGCCTACAATCCTGCACAAGTAGATTGTTTACTTTATTGTTATGAGAGTTTTCATGGTAACTAAGCATGAATATTACATGGATTAAATTTTTCCTGATGAGCCTATAGAGACCTTCGACCTGATTACATTGAGTGTAAAATCGCTTCTGTATCTGCTATAGTAACGGAGATATGCGATTTTGAAATTTTACATAATGTTTTTGTAAAACGTGAAGCCTAAGGATGTATAACATTGTTTCAACAATCAAAGTGGTTATTTCAAATCTCCACGACGACTACTACAATGAAGCACAAATATATTGCTTACCTTTTTGTTATGAGAGTTTCCATGGTAACTAAACATGAATATTACACATGGATTAAATTTTTCCTGATGAGCCTATAGAGAGCTTCGACCTGATTACATTGAGTGTAAAATTACTTCTGAATCTTCTATAGTAACGGAGAAATACGAGTTTGAAATTTTTTATAATGTTTTTTTCAAAACGTGAGGCCTTAGTATGCATTACACTGTTTCAACAATCAAACTGGTTATTTCAAATCTCCACGACGACGCCTACAATAATGCACAAATAGATTGTTTACTTTATTGTTATGAGAGTTTCCATGGTAACCAAGCATGAATATTACACATGGATTAAATTTTTCCTGATGAGCCTATAGAGAACTTCGACCTAATTAGATTGAGTGTAAAATCACTTCTGTATATTCTATAGAAACAGAGATTTGCGAGTTTGAAATTTTATTTAATGGTTTGGTAAAACGTGAAGCCTAAGGATGTATTACACTGATTCAACAATCAAAGTGGTTATTTCAAATCTCCAATTCGACTACTACAATCAAGCACAAATAGATTGTTTACTTTTTTGTTATGAGAGTTTTCATGGTAACTAAGCATGAATATTACACATGGATTAACTTTTTTCCTGATGAGCCAATAGAGAACTTCGACCTGATTACATTGAGTGTAAAATCGCTTCTGTATCTTCTATAGTAACGGAGATATGCGATTTTGAAATTTTATATAATGTTTTTGTAAAACGTGAAGCCTAAGGATGTATTACATTGTTTCAACAATCAAAGTGGTTATTTCAAATCTCCACGACGACTACTACAATGAAGGACAAATATATTGTTTACTTTTTTGTTATGAGAGTTTCCATGGTAACTAAGCATGAATATTACACATGGATTAATTTTTTCCTGATGAGCCTATAGAGAACTTCGACCTAATTAGATTGAGTGTAAAATCACTTCTGTATATTCTATAGAAACAGAGATTTGCGAGTTTGAAATTTTATATAATGTTTTGGTAAAACGTGAAGCCTAAGGATGTATTACACTGATTCAACAATCAAAGTGGTTATTTCAAATCTCCAATTCGACTACTACAATCAAGCACAAATAGATTGTTTACTTTTTTGTTATGAGAGTTTTCATGGTAACTAAGCATGAATATTACACATGGATTAACTTTTTTCCTGATGAGCCAATAGAGAACTTCGACCTGATTACATTGAGTGTAAAATCGCTTCTGTATCTTATATAGTAACGGAGATATGCGATTTTGAAATTTTATATAATGTTTTTGCAAAACGTGAAGCCTATGGATGTATTACATTTTTTCAACAATCAAAGTGGTTATTTCAAATCTCCACGACGACTACTACAATGATGCACAAATATATTGTTTACTTTTTTGTTATGAGAGTTTTCATGGTAACTAAGCATGAATATTACACATGGTTTAATTTTTTCCTGATGAGCCTATAGAGAGCTTCGACCTGATTACATTGAGTGTAAAATTATTTCCGTATCTTATATAGTAACGCAGATATGCGAGTTTGAAATTTTATATAATGTTTTTTGTAAAACGAGAGGCTTTAGTATGCATTACACTGGTTCAACAATCAAACTGGTTATTTCAAATCTCCACGATGACGCCTACAATCCTGCACAAATAGATTGTTTACTTTATTGTTATGAGAGTTTCCATGGTAACCAAGCATGAATATTACACATGGATTAAATTTTTCCTGATGAGCCTATAGAGAACTTCGACCTAATTAGATTGGGTGTAAAATCACTTCTGTATCTTCTATAGTAACGGAGATATGCGATTTTGAAATTTTATATAATGTTTTTGTAAAACGTGAAGCCTAAGGATGTATTACATTGTTTCAACAATCAAAGTGGTTATTTCAAATCTCCACGACGACTACTACAATGAAGGACAAATATATTGTTTACTTTTTTGTTATGAGAGTTTCCATGGTAACTAAGCATGAATATTACACATGGATTAATTTTTTCCTGATGAGCCTATAGAGAACTTCGACCTAATTAGATTGAGTGTAAAATCACTTCTGTATCGTCTATAGTAACGGAGATTTGCGAGTTTGAAATTTTATATAATTTTTTTGTAAAACGTGAAGCCTAAGGATGTATTACATTGTTTCAACAATCAAAGTGGTTATTTCAAATCTCCACGACGACGCGTACAATCCTGCACAAATAGATTGTTTACTTTATTGTTATGAGAGTTTCCATGGTAACTAAGCACGAATATTACATATGAATTATTTTTTTTCGGATGAGCCTATAGAGAGCTTCGACCTGATTACATTGATGTAAAATCACTTCTGTATCTTATATAGTAACGGAGATATGCGAGTTTAAATTTTATATAATGTTTTTGTAAAACGTGAAGCCTAATGATGTATTACATTGTTTCAACAATCAAAGTGGTTATTTCAAATCTCCACGACGACTACTACAATGAAGGACAAATATATTGTTTACTTTTTTGTTATGAGAGTTTCCATGGTAACTAAGCATGAATATTACACATGGATTAATTTTTTCCTGATGAGCCTATAGAGAACTTTGACCTAATTAGATTGAGTGTAAAATCACTTCTGTATATACTATAGAAACAGAGATTTGCGAGTTTGAAATTTTATATAATGTTTTGGTAAAACGTGAAGCCTAAGGATGTATTACACTGATTCAACAATCAAAGTGGTTATTTCAAATTTCCAATTCGACTACTACAATCAAGCACAAATAGATTGTTTACTTTATTGTTATGAGAGATTTCATGGCAACTAAGCATGAATATTACACATGGATTAAATTTTTTACTGATGAGCCAATAGAGAACTTCGACCTGATTACATTGAGTGTAAAATCGCTTCTGTATCTTATATAGTAACGGAGATATGCGATTTTGAAATTTTATATAATGTTTTTGTAAAACGTGAAGCCTATGGATGTATTACATTTTTTCAACAATCAAAGTGGTTATTTCAAATCTCCACGACGACTACTACAATGAAGCACAAATATATTGTTTACTTTTTTGTTATGAGAGTTTTCATGGTAACTAAGCATGAATATTACACATGGTTTAATTTTTTCCTGATGAGCCTATAGAGAGCTTCGACCTGATTACATTGAGTGTAAAATCATTTCCGTATCTTATATAGTAACGCAGATATGCGAGTTTGAAATTTTATATAATGTTTTTTGTAAAACGAGAGGCTTTAGTATGCATTACACAGGTTCAACAATCAAACTGGTTATTTCAAATCTCCACGATGACGCCTACAATCCTGCACAAATAGATTGATTTTCTTTATTGTTATGAGAGTTTCCATGGTAACAAGGAATGAATATTACATATGAATTATATTTTTCCTGATGAGCCAATAGAGTACTTCGACCTGATTACATCGAGTGTAAAATCACTTCTGTATCGTCTATAGTAACGGAGATATGCGAGTTTGAAATTTTATATAATGTTTTTGTAAAACGTGAAGCCTAAGGATGTATTACATTGTTTCAACAATCAAAGTGGTTATTTCAAATCTCCAAGACGACTACTACAATGAAGCACAAATAGATTGTTTACTTTTTTGTTATGAGAGTTTTCATGGCAACTAAGCATGAATATTACACATGGATTAAATTTTTCCTGATGAGCCTATAGAAAACTTCGACCTAATTAGATTGAGTGTAAAATCCCTTCTGTATCTTCTATAGTAACATAGATATGCGAGTTTGAAATTTTATATAATGTTTTTTGTAAAACGAGAGGCTTTAGTATGCATTACACAGGTTCAACAATCAAACTGGTTATTTCAAATCTCCACGATGACGCCTACAATCCTGCACAAATAGATTGTTTACTTTATTGTTATGAGAGTTTCCATGGTAACAAGGAATGAATATTACATATGAATTATATTTTTCCTGATGAGCCTATAGAGACCTTCGACCTGATTACATTGAGTGTAAAATCGCTTCTGTATCTGCTATAGTAACGGAGATATGCGATTTTGAAATTTTACATAATGTTTTTGTAAAACGTGAAGCCTAATGATGTATTACATTGTTTCAACAATCAAAGTGGTTATTTCAATTCTGCACGACGACGACTACAATCATACACAAATAGATTGTTTGCTTTATTGTTATGAGAGTTTCCATGGTAACTAAGCATGAATATTACACATGGATTAATTTTTTTATGATGAGCCTTTACAGAGTTTCGACCTGATTACGTGAGTGTAAAATCACTTCTGTATCTTCTATAGTAACATAGATATACGAGTTTCAAATTTTATATGAGGTTTTTTTCAAAACGTGAGTCCTTAGTATGCATTACATTGTTTCAACAATCAAACTGGTTATTTGAAATCTCCACGACGACGCCTACAATCCTGCACAAGTAGATTGTTTACTTTATTGTTATGAGAGTTTTCATGGTAACTAAGCATGAATATTACATGGATTAAATTTTTCCTGATGAGCCTATAGAGACCTTCGACCTGATTACATTGAGTGTAAAATCGCTTCTGTATCTGCTATAGTAACGGAGATATGCGATTTTGAAATTTTACATAATGTTTTTGTAAAACGTGAAGCCTAAGGATGTATAACATTGTTTCAACAATCAAAGTGGTTATTTCAAATCTCCACGACGACTACTACAATGAAGCACAAATATATTGCTTACCTTTTTGTTATGAGAGTTTCCATGGTAACTAAACATGAATATTACACATGGATTAAATTTTTCCTGATGAGCCTATAGAGAGCTTCGACCTGATTACATTGAGTGTAAAATCACTTCTGAATCTTCTATAGTAACGGAGATATACGAGTTTGAAATTTTTTATAATGTTTTTTTCAAAACGTGAGGCCTTAGTATGCATTACACTGTTTCAACAATCAAACTGGTTATTTCAAATCTCCACGACGACGCCTACAATAATGCACAAATAGATTGTTTACTTTATTGTTATGAGAGTTTCCATGGTAACCAAGCATGAATATTACACATGGATTAAATTTTTCCTGATGAGCCTATAGAGAACTTCGACCTAATTAGATTGAGTGTAAAATCACTTCTGTATATTCTATAGAAACAGAGATTTGCGAGTTTGAAATTTTATTTAATGGTTTGGTAAAACGTGAAGCCTAAGGATGTATTACACTGATTCAACAATCAAAGTGGTTATTTCAAATCTCCAATTCGACTACTACAATCAAGCACAAATAGATTGTTTACTTTTTTGTTATGAGAGTTTTCATGGTAACTAAGCATGAATATTACACATGGATTAACTTTTTTACTGGTGAGCCAATAGAGAACTTCGACCTGATTACATTGAGTGTAAAATCGCTTCTGTATCTTCTATAGTAACGGAGATATGCGATTTTGAAATTTTATATAATGTTTTTGTAAAACGTGAAGCCTAAGGATGTATTACATTGTTTCAACAATCAAAGTGGTTATTTCAAATCTCCACGACGACTACTACAATGAAGGACAAAGATATTGTTTACTTTTTTGTTATGAGAGTTTCCATGGTAACTAAGCATGAATATTACACATGGATTAATTTTTTCCTGATGAGCCTATAGAGAACTTCGACCTAATTAGATTGAGTGTAAAATCACTTCTGTATATTCTATAGAAACAGAGATTTGCGAGTTTGAAATTTTATATAATGTTTTGGTAAAACGTGAAGCCTAAGGATGTATTACACTGATTCAACAATCAAAGTGGTTATTTCAAATCTCCAATTCGACTACTACAATCAAGCACAAATAGATTGTTTACTTTATTGTTATGAGAGATTTCATGGCAACTAAGCATGAATATTACACATGGATTAAATTTTTTACTGATGAGCCAATAGAGAACTTCGACCTGATTACATTGAGTGTAAAATCGCTTCTGTATCTTATATAGTAACGGAGATATGCGATTTTGAAATTTTATATAATGTTTTTGCAAAACGTGAAGCCTATGGATGTATTACATTTTTTCAACAATCAAAGTGGTTATTTCAAATCTCCACGACGACTACTACAATGAAGCACAAATATATTGTTTACTTTTTTGTTATGAGAGTTTTCATGGTAACTAAGCATGAATATTACACATGGTTTAATTTTTTCCTGATGAGCCTATAGAGAGCTTCGACCTGATTACATTGAGTGTAAAATTATTTCCGTATCTTATATAGTAACGCAGATATGCGAGTTTGAAATTTTATATAATGTTTTTTGTAAAACGAGAGGCTTTAGTATGCATTACACTGGTTCAACAATAAAAATTGGTTATTTCAAATCTCCACGATGACGCCTACAATCCTGCACAAATAGATTGTTTACTTTATTGTTATGAGAGTTTCCATGGTAACAAGGAATAAATATTACATATGAATTATATTTTTCCTGATGAGCCAATAGAGTACTTCGACCTGATTACATCGAGTGTAAAATCACTTCTGTATCTTCTATAGTAACGGAGATATGCGAGTTTGAAATTTTATATAATGTTTTTGTAAAACGTGAAGCCTAAGGATGTATTACATTGTTTCAACAATCAAAGTGGTTATTTCAAATCTCCACGACGACTACTACAATGAAGCACAAATAGATTGTTTACTTTTTTTGTTATGAGAGTTTTCATGGCAACTAAGCATGAATAATACACATGGATTAAATTTTTCCTGATGAGCCTATAGAAAACTTCGACCTAATTAGATTGAGTGTAAAATCCCTTCTGTATCTTCTATAGTAACATAGATATGCGAGTTTGAAATTTTATATAATGTTTTTTGTAAAACGAGAGGCTTTAGTATGCATTACACAGGTTCAACAATCAAACTGGTTATTTCAAATCTCCACGATGACGCCTACAATCCTGCACAAATAGATTGTTTACTTTATTGTTATGAGAGTTTCCATGGTAACAAGGAATGAATATTACATATGAATTATATTTTTCCTGATGAGCCTATAGAGACCTTCGACCTGATTACATTGAGTGTAAAATCGCTTCTGTATCTGCTATAGTAACGGAGATATGCGATTTTGAAATTTTACATAATGTTTTTGTAAAACGTGAAGCCTAATGATGTATTACATTGTTTCAACAATCAAAGTGGTTATTTCAATTCTGCACGACGACGACTACAATCATACACAAATAGATTGTTTGCTTTATTGTTATGAGAGTTTCCATGGTAACTAAGCATGAATATTACACATGGATTAATTTTTTAATGATGAGCCTTTACAGAGTTTCGACCTGATTACGTGAGTGTAAAATCACTTCTGTATCTTCTATAGTAACATAGATATACGAGTTTCAAATTTTATATGAGGTTTTTTTCAAAACGTGAGTCCTTAGTATGCATTACATTGTTTCAACAATCAAACTGGTTATTTGAAATCTCCACGACGACGCCTACAATCCTGCACAAGTAGATTGTTTACTTTATTGTTATGAGAGTTTTCATGGTAACTAAGCATGAATATTACATGGATTAAATTTTTCCTGATGAGCCTATAGAGACCTTCGACCTGATTACATTGAGTGTAAAATCGCTTCTGTATCTGCTATAGTAACGGAGATATGCGATTTTGAAATTTTACATAATGTTTTTGTAAAACGTGAAGCCTAAGGATGTATAACATTGTTTCAACAATCAAAGTGGTTATTTCAAATCTCCACGACGACTACTACAATGAAGCACAAATATATTGCTTACTTTTTTGTTATGAGAGTTTCCATGGTAACTAAACATGAATATTACACATGGATTAAATTTTTCCTGATGAGCCTATAGAGAGCTTCGACCTGATTACATTGAGTGTAAAATCACTTCTGAATCTTCTATAGTAACGGAGATATACGAGTTTGAAATTTTTTATAATGTTTTTTTTCAAAACGTGAGGCCTTAGTATGCATTACACTGTTTCAACAATCAAACTGGTTATTTCAAATCTCCACGACGACGCCTACAATAATGCACAAATAGATTGTTTACTTTATTGTTATGAGAGTTTCCATGGTAACCAAGCATGAATATTACACATGGATTAAATTTTTCCTGATGAGCCTATAGAGAACTTCGACCTAATTAGATTGAGTGTAAAATCACTTCTGTATATTCTATAGAAACAGAGATTTGCGAGTTTGAAATTTTATTTAATGGTTTGGTAAAACGTGAAGCCTAAGGATGTATTACACTGATTCAACAATCAAAGTGGTTATTTCAAATCTCCAATTCGACTACTACAATGAAGCACAAATAGATTGTTTACTTTTTTGTTATGAGAGTTTTCATGGCAACTAAGCATGAATATTACACATGGATTAAATTTTTCCTGATGAGCCTATAGAAAACTTCGACCTAATTAGAATGAGTGTAAAATCCCTTCTGTATCTTCTATAGTAACATAGATATGCGAGTTTGAAATTTTATATAATGTTTTTTGTAAAACGAGAGGCTTTAGTATGCATTACACAGGTTCAACAATCAAACTGGTTATTTCAAATCTCCACGATGACGCCTACAATCCTGCACA
This sequence comes from Lepisma saccharinum, assembly GCF_977018435.1. Taxonomy (NCBI): domain Eukaryota; kingdom Metazoa; phylum Arthropoda; class Insecta; order Zygentoma; family Lepismatidae; genus Lepisma; species Lepisma saccharinum. The sequence continues at coordinate 4,939,857 of NW_028142899.1, read as the reverse complement.
AATAGATTGTTTACTTTATTGTTATGAGAGTTTCCATGGTAACAAGGAATGAATATTACATATGAATTATATTTTTCCTGATGAGTTTATGGAGACCTTCGACCTGATTACATTGAGTGTAAAATCGCTTCTGTATCTGCTATAGTAACGGAGATATGCGATTTTGAAATTTTACATAATGTTTTTGTAAAACGTGAAGCCTAATGATGTATTACATTGTTTCAACAATCAAAGTGGTTATTTCAATTCTGCACGACGACGACTACAATCATACACAAATAGATTGTTTGCTTTATTGTTATGAGAGTTTCCATGGTAACTAAGCATGAATATTACACATGGATTAATTTTTTTATGATGAGCCTTTACAGAGTTTCGACCTGATTACGTGAGTGTTAAATCACTTCTGTATCTTCTATAGTAACATAGATATACGAGTTTCAAATTTTATATGAGGTTTTTTTCAAAACGTGAGTCCTTAGTATGCATTACATTGTTTCAACAATCAAACTGGTTATTTGAAATCTCCACGACGACGCCTACAATCCTGCACAAGTAGATTGTTTACTTTATTGTTATGAGAGTTTTCATGGTAACTAAGCATGAATATTACATGGATTAAATTTTTCCTGATGAGCCTATAGAGACCTTCGACCTGATTACATTGAGTGTAAAATCGCTTCTGTATCTGCTATAGTAACGGAGATATGCGATTTTGAAATTTTACATAATGTTTTTGTAAAACGTGAAGCCTAAGGATGTATAACATTGTTTCAACAATCAAAGTGGTTATTTCAAATCTCCACGACGACTACTACAATGAAGCACAAATATATTGCTTACCTTTTTGTTATGAGAGTTTCCATGGTAACTAAACATGAATATTACACATGGATTAAATTTTTCCTGATGAGCCTATAGAGAGCTTCGACCTGATTACATTGAGTGTAAAATCACTTCTGAATCTTCTATAGTAACGGAGAAATACGAGTTTGAAATTTTTTATAATGTTTTTTTCAAAACGTGAGGCCTTAGTATGCATTACACTGTTTCAACAATCAAACTGGTTATTTCAAATCTCCACGACGACGCCTACAATAATGCACAAATAGATTGTTTACTTTATTGTTATGAGAGTTTCCATGGTAACCAAGCATGAATATTACACATGGATTAAATTTTTCCTGATGAGCCTATAGAGAACTTCGACCTAATTAGATTGAGTGTAAAATCACTTCTGTATATTCTATAGAAACAGAGATTTGCGAGTTTGAAATTTTATTTAATGGTTTGGTAAAACGTGAAGCCTAAGGATGTATTACACTGATTCAACAATCAAAGTGGTTATTTCAAATCTCCAATTCGACTACTACAATCAAGCACAAATAGATTGTTTACTTTTTTGTTATGAGAGTTTTCATGGTAACTAAGCATGAATATTACACATGGATTAACTTTTTTCCTGATGAGCCAATAGAGAACTTCGACCTGATTACATTGAGTGTAAAATCGCTTCTGTATCTTCTATAGTAACGGAGATATGCGATTTTGAAATTTTATATAATGTTTTTGTAAAACGTGAAGCCTAAGGATGTATTACATTGTTTCAACAATCAAAGTGGTTATTTCAAATCTCCACGACGACTACTACAATGAAGGACAAATATATTGTTTACTTTTTTGTTATGAGAGTTTCCATGGTAACTAAGCATGAATATTACACATGGATTAATTTTTTCCTGATGAGCCTATAGAGAACTTCGACCTAATTAGATTGAGTGTAAAATCACTTCTGTATATTCTATAGAAACAGAGATTTGCGAGTTTGAAATTTTATATAATGTTTTGGTAAAACGTGAAGCCTAAGGATGTATTACACTGATTCAACAATCAAAGTGGTTATTTCAAATCTCCAATTCGACTACTACAATCAAGCACAAATAGATTGTTTACTTTATTGTTATGAGAGATTTCATGGCAACTAAGCATGAATATTACACATGGATTAAATTTTTTACTGATGAGCCAATAGAGAACTTCGACCTGATTACATTGAGTGTAAAATCGCTTCTGTATCTTATATAGTAACGGAGATATGCGATTTTGAAATTTTATATAATGTTTTTGCAAAACGTGAAGCCTATGGATGTATTACATTTTTTCAACAATCAAAGTGGTTATTTCAAATCTCCACGACGACTACTACAATGATGCACAAATATATTGTTTACTTTTTTGTTATGAGAGTTTTCATGGTAACTAAGCATGAATATTACACATGGTTTAATTTTTTCCTGATGAGCCTATAGAGAGCTTCGACCTGATTACATTGAGTGTAAAATTATTTCCGTATCTTATATAGTAACGCAGATATGCGAGTTTGAAATTTTATATAATGTTTTTTGTAAAACGAGAGGCTTTAGTATGCATTACACTGGTTCAACAATCAAACTGGTTATTTCAAATCTCCACGATGACGCCTACAATCCTGCACAAATAGATTGTTTACTTTATTGTTATGAGAGTTTCCATGGTAACCAAGCATGAATATTACACATGGATTAAATTTTTCCTGATGAGCCTATAGAGAACTTCGACCTAATTAGATTGAGTGTAAAATCACTTCTGTATATTCTATAGAAACAGAGATTTGCGAGTTTGAAATTTTATTTAATGGTTTGGTAAAACGTGAAGCCTAAGGATGTATTACACTGATTCAACAATCAAAGTGGTTATTTCAAATCTCCAATTCGACTACTACAATCAAGCACAAATAGATTGTTTACTTTTTTGTTATGAGAGTTTTCATGGTAACTAAGCATGAATATTACACATGGATTAACTTTTTTACTGGTGAGCCAATAGAGAACTTCGACCTGATTACATTGAGTGTAAAATCGCTTCTGTATCTTCTATAGTAACGGAGATATGCGATTTTGAAATTTTATATAATGTTTTTGTAAAACGTGAAGCCTAAGGATGTATTACATTGTTTCAACAATCAAAGTGGTTATTTCAAATCTCCACGACGACTACTACAATGAAGGACAAATATATTGTTTACTTTTTTGTTATGAGAGTTTCCATGGTAACTAAGCATGAATATTACACATGGATTAATTTTTTCCTGATGAGCCTATAGAGAACTTCGACCTAATTAGATTGAGTGTAAAATCACTTCTGTATAATCTATAGAAACAGAGATTTGCGAGTTTGAAATTTTATATAATGTTTTGGTAAAACGTGAAGCCTAAGGATGTATTACACTGATTCAACAATCAAAGTGGTTATTTCAAATCTCCAATTCGACTACTACAATCAAGCACAAATAGATTGTTTACTTTATTGTTATGAGAGATTTCATGGCAACTAAGCATGAATATTACACATGGATTAAATTTTTTACTGATGAGCCAATAGAGAACTTCGACCTGATTACATTGAGTGTAAAATCGCTTCTGTATCTTATATAGTAACGGAGATATGCGATTTTGAAATTTTATATAATGTTTTTGCAAAACGTGAAGCCTATGGATGTATTACATTTTTTCAACAATCAAAGTGGTTATTTCAAATCTCCACGACGACTACTACAATGAAGCACAAATATATTGTTTACTTTTTTGTTATGAGAGTTTTCATGGTAACTAAGCATGAATATTACACATGGTTTAATTTTTTCCTGATGAGCCTATAGAGAGCTTCGACCTGATTACATTGAGTGTAAAATTATTTCCGTATCTTATATAGTAACGCAGATATGCGAGTTTGAAATTTTATATAATGTTTTTTGTAAAACGAGTTGCTTTAGTATGCATTACACTGGTTCAACAATCAAACTGGTTATTTCAAATCTCCACGATGACGCCTACAATCCTGCACAAATAGATTGTTTACTTTATTGTTATGAGAGTTTCCATGGTAACAAGGAATGAATATTACATATGAATTATATTTTTCCTGATGAGCCAATAGAGTACTTCGACCTGATTACATCGAGTGTAAAATCACTTCTGTATCTTCTATAGTAACGGAGATATGCGAGTTTGAAATTATATATAATGTTTTTGTAAAACGTGAAGCCTAAGGATGTATTACATTGTTTCAACAATCAAAGTGGTTATTTCAAATCTCCACGACGACGCGTACAATCCTGCACAAATAGATTGTTTACTTTATTGTTATGAGAGTTTCCATGGTAACTAAGCACGAATATTACATATGAATTATTTTTTTTCGGATGAGCCTATAGAGAGCTTCGACCTGATTACATTGATGTAAAATCAATTCTGTATCTTATATAGTAACGGAGATATGCGAGTTTAAATTTTATATAATGTTTTTGTAAAACGTGAAGCCTAATGATGTATTACATTGTTTCAACAATCAAAGTGGTTATTTCAATTCTGCACGACGACGACTACAATCATACACAAATAGATTGTTTGCTTTATTGTTATGAGAGTTTCCATGGTAACTAAGCATGAATATTACACATGGATTATTTTTTTTATGATGAGCCTATACAGAGTTTCGACCTGATTACGTGAGTGTAAAATCACTTCTGTATCTTCTATAGTAACATAGATATACGAGTTTCAAATTTTATATGAGGTTTTTTTCAAAACGTGAGTCCTTAGTATGCATTACATTGTTTCAACAATCAAACTGGTTATTTGAAATCTCCACGACGACGCCTACAATCCTGCACAAATAGATTGTTTACTTTATTGTTATGAGAGTTTCCATGGTAACTAAGCATGAATATTACACATGGATTAAATTTTTCCTGATGAGCCTATAGAGAACTTCGACCTAATTAGATTGAGTGTAAAATCACTTCTGTATATACTATAGAAACAGAGATTTGCGAGTTTGAAATTTTATATAATGTTTTGGTAAAACGTGAAGCCTAAGGATGTATTACACTGATTCAACAATCAAAGTGGTTATTTCAAATCTCCAATTCGACTACTACAATCAAGCACAAATAGATTGTTTACTTTATTGTTATGAGAGATTTCATGGCAACTAAGCATGAATATTACACATGGATTAAATTTTTTACTGATGAGCCAATAGAGAACTTCGACCTGATTACATTGAGTGTAAAATCGCTTCTGTATCTTATATAGTAACGGAGATATGCGATTATGAAATTTTATATAATGTTTTTGCAAAACGTGAAGCCTATGGATGTATTACATTTTTTCAACAATCAAAGTGGTTATTTCAAATCTCCACGACGACTACTACAATGAAGCACAAATATATTGTTTACTTTTTTGTTATGAGAGTTTTCATGGTAACTAAGCATGAATATTACACATGGTTTAATTTTTTCCTGATGAGCCTATAGAGAGCTTCGACCTGATTACATTGAGTGTAAAATTATTTCCGTATCTTATATAGTAACGCAGATATGCGAGTTTGAAATTTTATATAATGTTTTTTGTAAAACGAGAGGCTTTAGTATGCATTACACTGGTTCAACAATCAAACTGGTTATTTCAAATCTCCACGACGACGCCTACAATCCTGCACAAATAGATTGCTTACTTTATTGTTATGAGAGTTTCCATGGTAACAAGGAATGAATATTACATATGAATTATATTTTTCCTGATGAGCCAATAGAGTACTTCGACCTGATTACATCGAGTGTAAAATCACTTCTGTATCTTCTATAGTAACGGAGATATGCGAGTTTGAAATTTTATATAATGTTTTTGTAAAACGTGAAGCCTAAGGATGTATTACATTGTTTCAACAATCAAAGTGGTTATTTCAAATCTCCACTACGACGCGTACAATCCTGCACAAATAGATTGTTTACTTTATTGTTATGAGAGTTTCCATGGTAACTAAGCACGAATATTACATATGAATTATTTTTTTTCGGATGAGCCTATAGAGAGCTTCGACCTGATTACATTGATGTAAAATCAATTCTGTATCTTATATAGTAACGGAGATATGCGAGTTTAAATTTTATATAATGTTTTTGTAAAACGTGAAGCCTAATGATGTATTACATTGTTTCAACAATCAAAGTGGTTATTTCAATTCTGCACGTCGACGACTACAATCATACACAAATAGATTGTTTGCTTTATTGTTATGAGAGTTTCCATGGTAACTAAGCATGAATATTACACATGGATTATTTTTTTTATGATGAGCCTATACAGAGTTTCGACCTGATTACGTGAGTGTAAAATCACTTCTGTATCTTCTATAGTAACATAGATATACGAGTTTCAAATTTTATATGAGGTTTTTTTCAAAACGTGAGTCCTTAGTATGCATTACATTGTTTCAACAATCAAACTGGTTATTTGAAATCTCCACGACGACGCCTACAATCCTGCACAAATAGATTGTTTACTTTATTGTTATGAGAGTTTCCATGGTAACTAAGCATGAATATTACACATGGATTAAATTTTTCCTGATGAGCCTATAGAGAACTTCGACCTAATTAGATTGAGTGTAAAATCACTTCTGTATATACTATAGAAACAGAGATTTGCGAGTTTGAAATTTTATATAATGTTTTGGTAAAACGTGAAGCCTAAGGATGTATTACACTGATTCAACAATCAAAGTGGTTATTTCAAATCTCCAATTCGACTACTACAATCAAGCACAAATAGATTGTTTACTTTATTGTTATGAGAGATTTCATGGCAACTAAGCATGAATATTACACATGGATTAAATTTTTTTCGGATGAGCCTATAGAGACCTTCGACCTGATTACATTGAGTGTAAAATCGCTTCTGTATCTGCTATAGTAACGGAGATATGCGATTTTGAAATTTTACATAATGTTTTTGTAAAACGTGAAGCCTAATGATGTATTACATTGTTTCAACAATCAAAGTGGTTATTTCAATTCTGCACGACGACGACTACAATCATACACAAATAGATTGTTTGCTTTATTGTTATGAGAGTTTCCATGGTAACTAAGCATGAATATTACACATGGATTAATTTTTATATGATGAGCCTTTACAGAGTTTCGACCTGATTACGTGAGTGTAAAATCACTTCTGTATCTTCTATAGTAACATAGATATACGAGTTTCAAATTTTATATAAGGTTTTTTTCAAAACGTGAGTCCTTAGTATGCATTACATTGTTTCAACAATCAAACTGGTTATTTGAAATCTCCACGACGACGCCTACAATCCTGCACAAGTAGATTGTTTACTTTATTGTTATGAGAGTTTTCATGGTAACTAAGCATGAATATTACATGGATTAAATTTTTCCTGATGAACCTATAGAGACCTTCGACCTGATTACATTGAGTGTAAAATCGCTTCTGTATCTGCTATAGTAACGGAGATATGCGATTTTGAAATTTTACATAATGTTTTTGTAAAACGTGAAGCCTAAGGATGTATAACATTGTTTCAACAATCAAAGTGGTTATTTCAAATCTCCACGACGACTACTACAATGAAGCACAAATATATTGCTTACTTTTTTGTTATGAGAGTTTCCATGGTAACTAAACATGAATATTACACATGGATTAAATTTTTCCTGATGAGCCTATAGAGAGCTTCGACCTGATTACATTGAGTGTAAAATCACATCTGAATCTTCTATAGTAACGGAGATATACGAGTTTGAAATTTTTTATAATGTTTTTTTCAAAACGTGAGGCCTTAGTATGCATTACACTGTTTCAACAATCAAACTGGTTATTTCAAATCTCCACGACGACGCCTACAATAATGCACAAATAGATTGTTTACTTTATTGTTATGAGAGTTTCCATGGTAACCAAGCATGAATATTACACATGGATTAAATTTTTCCTGATGAGCCTATAGAGAACTTCGACCTAATTAGATTGAGTGTAAAATCACTTCTGTATATTCTATAGAAACAGAGATTTGCGAGTTTGAAATTTTATTTAATGGTTTGGTAAAACGTGAAGCCTAAGGATGTATTACACTGATTCAACAATCAAAGTGGTTATTTCAAATCTCCAATTCGACTACTACAATCAAGCACAAATAGATTGTTTACTTTTTTGTTATGAGAGTTTTCATGGTAACTAAGCATGAATATTACACATGGATTAACTTTTTTACTGGTGAGCCAATAGAGAACTTCGACCTGATTACATTGAGTGTAAAATCGCTTCTGTATCTTCTATAGTAACGGAGATATGCGATTTTGAAATTTTATATAATGTTTTTGTAAAACGTGAAGCCTAAGGATGTATTACATTGTTTCAACAATCAAAGTGGTTATTTCAAACCTCCACGACGACTACTACAATGAAGGACAAATATATTGTTTACTTTTTTGTTATGAGAGTTTCCATGGTAACTAAGCATGAATATTACACATGGATTAATTTTTTCCTGATGAGCCTATAGAGAACTTCGACCTAATTAGATTGAGTGTAAAATCACTTCTGTATATTCTATAGAAACAGAGATTTGCGAGTTTGAAATTTTATATAATGTTTTGGTAAAACGTGAAGCCTAAGGATGTATTACACTGATTCAACAATCAAAGTGGTTATTTCAAATCTCCAATTCGACTACTACAATCAAGCACAAATAGATTGTTTACTTTATTGTTATGACAGATTTCATGGCAACTAAGCATGAATATTACACATGGATTAAATTTTTTACTGATGAGCCAATAGAGAACTTCGACCTGATTACATTGAGTGTAAAATCGCTTCTGTATCTTATATAGTAACGGAGATATGCGATTTTGAAATTTTATATAATGTTTTTGCAAAACGTGAAGCCTATGGATGTATTACATTTTTTCAACAATCAAAGTGGTTATTTCAAATCTCCACGACGACTACTACAATGAAGCACAAATATATTGTTTACTTTTTTGTTATGAGAGTTTTCATGGTAACTAAGCATGAATATTACACATGGTTTAATTTTTTCCTGATGAGCCTATAGAGAGCTTCGACCTGATTACATTGAGTGTAAAATTATTTCCGTATCTTATATAGTAACGCAGATATGCGAGTTTGAAATTTTATATAATGTTTTTTGTAAAACGAGAGGCTTTAGTATGCATTACACTGGTTCAACAACCAAACTGGTTATTTCAAATCTCCACGATGACGCCTACAATCCTGCACAAATAGATTGTTTACTTTATTGTTATGAGAGTTTCCATGGTAACAAGGAATGAATATTACATATGAATTATATTTTTCCTGATGAGCCAATAGAGAACTTCGACCTGATTACATCGAGTGTAAAATCACTTCTGTATCTTCTATAGTAACGGAGATATGCGAGTTTGAAATTTTATATAATGTTTTTGTAAAACGTGAAGCCTAAGGATGTATTACATTGTTTCAACAATCAAAGTGGTTATTTCAAATCTCCACGACGACTACAAGAATGAAGCACAAATAGATTGTTTACTTTTTTTGTTATGAGAGTTTTCATGGCAACTAAGCATGAATATTACACATGGATTAAATTTTTCCTGATGAGCCTATAGAAAACTTCGACCTAATTAGATTGAGTGTAAAATCCCTTCTGTATATTCTATAGTAACAGAGATTTGCGAGTTTGAAATTTTATATAATGTTTTTGTAAAACGTGAAGCCTAAGGATGTATTACATTGTTTCAACAATCAAAGTGGTTATTTCAAATCTTCACGACGACGCGTACATTCCTGCACAAATAGATTGTTTACTTTATTGTTATGAGAGTTTCCATGGTAACTAAGCATGAATATTACATATGAATTATTTTTTTTCGGATGAGCCTATAGAGAGCTTCGACCTGATTACATTGATGTAAAATCACTTCTGTATCTTATATAGTAACGGAGATATGCGAGTTTGAAATTTTATATAATGTTTTTGTAAAACGTGAAGCCTAATGATGTATTACATTGTTTCAACAATCAAAGTGGTTATTTCAATTCTGCACGACGACGCCTACAATCCTGTACAAATAGATTGTTTACTTTATTGTTATGAGAGTTTCCATAGTAACTAAGCATGAATATTACACATGGATTAAATGTTTCCTGATGAGCCTATAGAGACCTTCGACCTGATTACATTGAGTGTAAAATCGCTTCTGTATCTGCTATAGTAACGGAGATATGCGATTTTGAAATTTTACTTAATGTTTTTGTAAAACGTGAAGCCTAAGGATGTATAACATTGTTTCAACAATCAAAGTGGTTATTTCAAATCTCCACGACGACTACTACAATGAAGCACAAATATATTGCTTACTTTTTTGTTATGAGAGTTGCCATGGTAACTAAGCATGAATATTACACATGGATTAAATTTTTCCTGATGAGCCTATAGAGAGCTTCGACCTGATTACATTGAGTGTAAAATCACTTCTGAATCTTCTATTGTAACGGAGATATACGAGTTTGAAATTTTTTATAATGTTTTTTCAAAACGTGAGGCCTTAGTATGCATTACACTGTTTCAACAATCAAACTGGTTATTTCAAATCTCCACGACGACGCCTACAATAATGCACAAATAGATTGTTTACTTTATTGTTATGAGAGTTTCCATGGTAACTAAGCATGAATATTACACATGGATTAAATTTTTCCTGATGAGCCTATAGAGAACTTCGACCTAATTAGATTGAGTGTAAAATCACTTGTGTATATTCTATAGAAACAGAGATTTGCGAGTTTGAAATTTTATTTAATGTTTTGGTAAAACGTGAAGCCTAAGGATGTATTACACTGATTCAACAATCAAAGTGGTTATTTCAAATCTCCAATTCGACTACTACAATCAAGCACAAATAGATTGTTTACTTTTTTGTTATGAGAGTTTTCATGGTAACTAAGCATGAATATTACACATGGATTAACTTTTTTACTGGTGAGCCAATAGAGAACTTCGACCTGATTACATTGAGTGTAAAATCGCTTCTGTATCTTCTATAGTAACGGAGATATGCGATTTTGAAATTTTATATAATGTTTTTGTAAAACGTGAAGCCTAAGGATGTATTACATTGTTTCAACAATCAAAGTGGTTATTTCAAATCTCCACGACGACTACTACAATGAAGGACAAATATATTGTTTACTTTTTTGTTATGAGAGTTTCCATGGTAACTAAGCATGAATATTACACATGGATTAATTTTTTCCTGATGAGCCTATAGAGAACTTCGACCTAATTAGATTGAGTGTAAAATCACTTCTGTATATTCTATAGAAACAGAGATTTGCGAGTTTGAAATTTTATATAATGTTTTGGTAAAACGTGAAGCCTAAGGATGTATTACACTGATTCAACAATCAAAGTGGTTATTTCAAATCTCCAATTCGACTACTACAATCAAGCACAAATAGATTGTTTACTTTATTGTTATGAGAGATTTCATGGCAACTAAGCATGAATATTACACATGGATTAAATTTTTTACTGATGAGCCAATAGAGAACTTCGACCTGATTACATTGAGTGTAAAATCGCTTCTGTATCTTATATAGTAACGGAGATATGCGATTTTGAAATTTTATATAATGTTTTTGCAAAACGTGAAGCCTATGGATGTATTACATTTTTTCAACAATCAAAGTGGTTATTTCAAATCTCCACGACGACTACTACAATGAAGCACAAATATATTGTTTACTTTTTTGTTATGAGAGTTTTCATGGTAACTAAGCATGAATATTACACATGGTTTAATTTTTTCCTGATGAGCCTATAGAGAGCTTCGACCTGATTACATTGAGTGTAAAATTATTTCCGTATCTTATATAGTAACGCAGATATGCGAGTTTGAAATTTTATATAATGTTTTTTGTAAAACGAGAGGCTTTAGTATGCATTACACTGGTTCAACAATCAAACTGGTTATTTCAAATCTCCACGATGACGCCTACAATCCTGCACAAATAGATTGTTTACTTTATTGTTATGAGAGTTTCCATGGTAACAAGGAATGAATATTACATATGAATTATATTTTTCCTGATGAGCCAATAGAGTACTTCGACCTGATTACATCGAGTGTAAAATCACTTCTGTATCTTCTATAGTAACGGAGATATGCGAGTTTGAAATTTTATATAATGTTTTTGTAAAACGTGAAGCCTAAGGATGTATTACATTGTTTCAACAATCAAAGTGGTTATTTCAAATCTCCACGACGACTACTACAATGAAGCACAAATAGATTGTTTACTTTTTTTGTTATGAGAGTTTTCATGGCAACTAAGCATGAATATTACACATGGATTAATTTTTTCCTGATGAGCCTATAGAAAACTTCGACCTAATTAGATTGAGTGTAAAATCCCTTCTGTATCTTCTATAGTAACATAGATATGCGAGTTTGAAATTTTATATAATGTTTTTTGTAAAACGAGAGGCTTTAGTATGCATTACACAGGTTCAACAATCAAACTGGTTATTTCAAATCTCCACGATGACGCCTACAATCCTGCACAAATAGATTGTTTACTTTATTGTTATAAGAGTTTCCATGGTAACAAGGAATGAATATTACATATGAATTATATTTTTCCTGATGAGCCAATTGAGTACTTCGACCTGATTACATCGAGTGTAAAATCACTTCTGTATCTTCTATAGTAACGGAGATATGCGAGTTTGAAATTTTACATAATGTTTTTGTAAAACGTGAAGCCTAATGATGTATTACATTGTTTCAACAATCAAAGTGGTTATTTCAATTCTGCACGACGACGACTACAATCATACACAAATAGATTGTTTGCTTTATTGTTATGAGAGTTTCCATTGTAACTAAGCATGAATATTACACATGGATTAATTTTTTTATGATGAGCCTTTACAGAGTTTCGACCTGATTACGTGAGTGTAAAATCACTTCTGTATCTTCTATAGTAACATAGATATACGAGTTTCAAATTTTATATGAGGTTTTTTTCAAAACGTGAGTCCTTAGTATGCATTACATTGTTTCAACAATCAAACTGGTTATTTGAAATCTCCACGACGACGCCTACAATCCTGCACAAGTAGATTGTTTACTTTATTGTTATGAGAGTTTTCATGGTAACTAAGCATGAATATTACATGGATTAAATTTTTCCTGATGAGCCTATAGAGACCTTCGACCTGATTACATTGAGTGTAAAATCGCTTCTGTATCTGCTATAGTAACGGAGATATGCGATTTTGAAATTTTACATAATGTTTTTGTAAAACGTGAAGCCTAAGGATGTATAACATTGTTTCAACAATCAAAGTGGTTATTTCAAATCTCCACGACGACTACTACAATGAAGCACAAATATATTGTTTACTTTTTTGTTATGAGAGTTTCCATGGTAACTAAACATGAATATTACACATGGATTAAATTTTTCCTGATGAGCCTATAGAGAGCTTCGACCTGATTACATTGAGTGTAAAATCACTTCTGAATCTTCTATAGTAACGGAGATATACGAGTTTGAAATTTTTTATAATGTTTTTTTCAAAACGTGAGGCCTTAGTATGCATTACACTGTTTCAACAATCAAACTGGTTATTTCAAATCTCCACGACGACGCCTACAATAATGCACAAATAGATTGTTTACTTTATTGTTATGAGAGTTTCCATGGTAACCAAGCATGAATATTACACATGGATTAAATTTTTCCTGATGAGCCTATAGAGAACTTCGACCTAATTAGATTGAGTGTAAAATCACTTCTGTATATTCTATAGAAACAGAGATTTGCGAGTTTGAAATTTTATTTAATGGTTTGGTAAAACGTGAAGCCTAAGGATGTATTACACTGATTCAACAATCAAAATGGTTATTTCAAATCTCCAATTCGACTACTACAATCAAGCACAAATAGATTGTTTACTTTTTTGTTATGAGAGTTTTCATGGTAACTAAGCATGAATATTACACATGGATTAACTTTTTTACTGGTGAGCCAATAGAGAACTTCGACCTGATTACATTGAGTGTAAAATCGCTTCTGTATCTTCTATAGTAACGGAGATATGCGATTTTGAAATTTTATATAATGTTTTTGTAAAACGTGAAGCCTAAGGATGTATTACATTGTTTCAACAATCAAAGTGGTTATTTCAAACCTCCACGACGACTACTACAATGAAGGACAAATATATTGTTTACTTTTTTGTTATGAGAGTTTCCATGGTAACTAAGCATGAATATTACACATGGATTAATTTTTTCCTGATGAGCCTATAGAGAACTTCGACCTAATTAGATTGAGTGTAAAATCACTTCTGTATATTCTATAGAAACAGAGATTTGCGAGTTTGAAATTTTATATAATGTTTTGGTAAAACGTGAAGCCTAAGGATGTATTACACTGATTCAACAATCAAAGTGGTTATTTCAAATCTCCAATTCGACTACTACAATCAAGCACAAATAGATTGTTTACTTTATTGTTATGAGAGATTTCATGGCAACTAAGCATGAATATTACACATGGATTAAATTTTTTACTGATGAGCCAATAGAGAACTTCGACCTGATTACATTGAGTGTAAAATCGCTTCTGTATCTTATATAGTAACGGAGATATGCGATTTTGAAATTTTATATAATGTTTTTGTAAAACGTGAAGCCTATGGATGTATTACATTTTTTCAACAATCAAAGTGGTTATTTCAAATCTCCACGACGACTACTACAATGAAGCACAAATATATTGTTTACTTTTTTGTTATGAGAGTTTTCATGGTAACTAAGCATGAATATTACACATGGTTTAATTTTTTCCTGATGAGCCTATAGAGAGCTTCGACCTGATTACATTGAGTGTAAAATTATTTCCGTATCTTATATAGTAACGCAGATATGCGAGTTTGAAATTTTATATAATGTTTTTTGTAAAACGAGAGGCTTTAGTATGCATTACACTGGTTCAACAACCAAACTGGTTATTTCAAATCTCCACGATGACGCCTACAATCCTGCACAAATAGATTGTTTACTTTATTGTTATGAGAGTTTCCATGGTAACAAGGAATGAATATTACATATGAATTATATTTTTCCTGATGAGCCAATAGAGAACTTCGACCTGATTACATCGAGTGTAAAATCACTTCTGTATCTTCTATAGTAACGGAGATATGCGAGTTTGAAATTTTATATAATGTTTTTGTAAAACGTGAAGCCTAAGGATGTATTACATTGTTTCAACAATCAAAGTGGTTATTTCAAATCTCCACGACGACTACAAGAATGATGCACAAATAGATTGTTTACTTTTTTTGTTATGAGAGTTTTCATGGCAACTAAGCATGAATATTACACATGGATTAAATTTTTCCTGATGAGCCTATAGAAAACTTCGACCTAATTAGATTGAGTGTAAAATCCCTTCTGTATATTCTATAGTAACAGAGATTTGCGAGTTTGAAATTTTATATAATGTTTTTGTAAAACGTGAAGCCTAAGGATGTATTACATTGTTTCAACAATCAAAGTGGTTATTTCAAATCTTCACGACGACGCGTACATTCCTGCACAAATAGATTGTTTACTTTATTGTTATGAGAGTTTCCATGGTAACTAAGCATGAATATTACATATGAATTATTTTTTTTCGGATGAGCCTATAGAGAGCTTCGACCTGATTACATTGATGTAAAATCACTTCTGTATCTTATATAGTAACGGAGATATGCGAGTTTGAAATTTTATATAATGTTTTTGTAAAACGTGAAGCCTAATGATGTATTACATTGTTTCAACAATCAAAGTGGTTATTTCAATTCTGCACGACGACGCCTACAATCCTGTACAAATAGATTGTTTACTTTATTGTTATGAGAGTTTCCATAGTAACTAAGCATGAATATTACACATGGATTAAATGTTTCCTGATGAGCCTATAGAGACCTTCGACCTGATTACATTGAGTGTAAAATCGCTTCTGTATCTGCTATAGTAACGGAGATATGCGATTTTGAAATTTTACTTAATGTTTTTGTAAAACGTGAAGCCTAAGGATGTATAACATTGTTTCAACAATCAAAGTGGTTATTTCAAATCTCCACGACGACTACTACAATGAAGCACAAATATATTGCTTACTTTTTTGTTATGAGAGTTGCCATGGTAACTAAGCATGAATATTACACATGGATTAAATTTTTCCTGATGAGCCTATAGAGAGCTTCGACCTGATTACATTGAGTGTAAAATCACTTCTGAATCTTCTATTGTAACGGAGATATACGAGTTTGAAATTTTTTATAATGTTTTTTCAAAACGTGAGGCCTTAGTATGCATTACACTGTTTCAACAATCAAACTGGTTATTTCAAATCTCCACGACGACGCCTACAATAATGCACAAATAGATTGTTTACTTTATTGTTATGAGAGTTTCCATGGTAACTAAGCATGAATATTACACATGGATTAAATTTTTCCTGATGAGCCTATAGAGAACTTCGACCTAATTAGATTGAGTGTAAAATCACTACTGTATATTCTATAGAAACAGAGATTTGCGAGTTTGAAATTTTATTTAATGTTTTGGTAAAACGTGAAGCCTAAGGAAGTATTACACTGATTCAACAATCAAAGTGGTTATTTCAAATCTCCAATTCGACTACTACAATCAAGCACAAATAGATTGTTTACTTTTTTGTTATGAGAGTTTTCATGGTAACTAAGCATGAATATTACACATGGATTAACTTTTTTACTGGTGAGCCAATAGAGAACTTCGACCTGATTACATTGAGTGTAAAATCGCTTCTGTATCTTCTATAGTAACGGAGATATGCGATTTTGAAATTTTATATAATGTTTTTGTAAAACGTGAAGCCTAAGGATGTATTACATTGTTTCAACAATCAAAGTGGTTATTTCAAATCTCCACGACGACTACTACAATGAAGGACAAATATATTGTTTACTTTTTTGTTATGAGAGTTTCCATGGTAACTAAGCATGAATATTACACATGGATTAATTTTTTCCTGATGAGCCTATAGAGAACTTCGACCTAATTAGATTGAGTGTAAAATCACTTCTGTATATTCCATAGAAACAGAGATTTGCGAGTTTGAAATTTTATATAATGTTTTGGTAAAACGTGAAGCCTAAGGATGTATTACACTGATTCAACAATCAAAGTGGTTATTTCAAATCTCCAATTCGACTACTACAATCAAGCACAAATAGATTGTTTACTTTATTGTTATGAGAGATTTCATGGTAACTAAGCATGAATATTACACATGGATTAAATTTTTTACTGATGAGCCAATAGAGAACTTCGACCTGATTACATTGAGTGTAAAATCGCTTCTGTATCTTATATAGTAACGGAGATATGCGATTTTGAAATTTTATATAATGTTTTTGCAAAACGTGAAGCCTATGGATGTATTACATTTTTTCAACAATCAAAGTGGTTATTTCAAATCTCCACGACGACTACTACAATGAAGCACAAATATATTGTTTACTTTTTTGTTATGAGAGTTTTCATGGTAACTAAGCATGAATATTACACATGGTTTAATTTTTTCCTGATGAGCCTATAGAGAGCTTCGACCTGATTACATTGAGTGTAAAATTATTTCCGTATCTTATATAGTAACGCAGATATGCGAGTTTGAAATTTTATATAATGTTTTTTGTAAAACGAGAGGCTTTAGTATGCATTACACTGGTTCAACAATCAAACTGGTTATTTCAAATCTCCACGATGACGCCTACAATCCTGCACAAATAGATTGTTTACTTTATTGTTATGAGAGTTTCCATGGTAACAAGGAATGAATATTACATATGAATTATATTTTTCCTGATGAGCCAATAGAGTACTTCGACCTGATTACATCGAGTGTAAAATCACTTCTGTATCTTCTATAGTAACGGAGATATGCGAGTTTGAAATTTTATATAATGTTTTTGTAAAACGTGAAGCCTAAGGATGTATTACATTGTTTCAACAATCAAAGTGGTTATTTCAAATCTCCACGACGACTACTACAATGAAGCACAAATAGATTGTTTACTTTTTTTGTTATGAGAGTTTTCATGGCAACTAAGCATGAATATTACACATGGATTAATTTTTTCCTGATGAGCCTATAGAAAACTTCGACCTAATTAGATTGAGTGTAAAATCCCTTCTGTATCTTCTATAGTAACATAGATATGCGAGTTTGAAATTTTATATAATGTTTTTTGTAAAACGAGAGGCTTTAGTATGCATTACACAGGTTCAACAATCAAACTGGTTATTTCAAATCTCCACGATGACGCCTACAATCCTGCACAAATAGATTGTTTACTTTATTGTTATAAGAGTTTCCATGGTAACAAGGAATGAATATTACATATGAATTATATTTTTCCTGATGAGCCAATTGAGTACTTCGACCTGATTACATCGAGTGTAAAATCACTTCTGTATCTTCTATAGTAACGGAGATATGCGAGTTTGAAATTTTACATAATGTTTTTGTAAAACGTGAAGCCTAATGATGTATTACATTGTTTCAACAATCAAAGTGGTTATTTCAATTCTGCACGACGACGACTACAATCATACACAAATAGATTGTTTGCTTTATTGTTATGAGAGTTTCCATGGTAACTAAGCATGAATATTACACATGGATTAATTTTTTTATGATGAGCCTTTACAGAGTTTCGACCTGATTACGTGAGTGTAAAATCACTTCTGTATCTTCTATAGTAACATAGATATACGAGTTTCAAATTTTATATGAGGTTTTTTTCAAAACGTGAGTCCTTAGTATGCATTACATTGTTTCAACAATCAAACTTGTTATTTGAAATCTCCACGACGACGCCTACAATCCTGCACAAGTAGATTGTTTACTTTATTGTTATGAGAGTTTTCATGGTAACTAAGCATGAATATTACATGGATTAAATTTTTCCTGATGAGCCTATAGAGACCTTCGACCTGATTACATTGAGTGTAAAATCGCTTCTGTATCTGCTATAGTAACGGAGATATGCGATTTTGAAATTTTACATAATGTTTTTGTAAAACGTGAAGCCTAAGGATGTATAACATTGTTTCAACAATCAAAGTGGTTATTTCAAATCTCCACGACGACTACTACAATGAAGCACAAATATATTGTTTACTTTTTTGTTATGAGAGTTTCCATGGTAACTAAACATGAATATTATCTATGGATTAAATTTTTCCTGATGAGCCTATAGAGAGCTTCGACCTGATTACATTGAGTGTAAAATCACTTCTGAATCTTCTATAGTAACGGAGATATACGAGTTTGAAATTTTTTATAATGTTTTTTTCAAAACGTGAGGCCTTAGTATGCATTACACTGTTTCAACAATCAAACTGGTTATTTCAAATCTCCACGACGACGCCTACAATAATGCACAAATAGATTGTTTACTTTATTGTTATGAGAGTTTCCATGGTAACCAAGCATGAATATTACACATGGATTAAATTTTTCCTGATGAGCCTATAGAGAACTTCGACCTAATTAGATTGAGTGTAAAATCACTTCTGTATATTCTATAGAAACAGAGATTTGCGAGTTTGAAATTTTATTTAATGGTTTGGTAAAACGTGAAGCCTAAGGATGTATTACACTGATTCAACAATCAAAGTGGTTATTTCAAATCTCCAATTCGACTACTACAATCAAGCACAAATAGATTGTTTACTTTTTTGTTATGAGAGTTTTCATGGTAACTAAGCATGAATATTACACATGGATTAACTTTTTTAATGGTGAGCCCATAGAGAACTTCGACCTGATTACATTGAGTGTAAAATCGCTTCTGTATCTTCTATAGTAACGGAGATATGCGATTTTGAAATTTTACATAATGTTTTTGTAAAACGTGAAGCCTAATGATGTATTACATTGTTTCAACAATCAAAGTGGTTATTTCAATTCTGCACGACGACGACTACAATCATACACAAATAGATTGTTTGCTTTATTGTTATGAGAGTTTCCATGGTAACTAAGCATGAATATTACACATGGATTAATTTTTATATGATGAGCCTTTACAGAGTTTCGACCTGATTACGTGAGTGTAAAATCACTTCTGTATCTTCTATAGTAACATAGATATACGAGTTTCAAATTTTATATGAGGTTTTTTTCAAAACGTGAGTCCTTAGTATGCATTACATTGTTTCAACAATCAAACTGGTTATTTGAAATCTCCACGACGACGCCTACAATCCTGCACAAGTAGATTGTTTACTTTATTGTTATGAGAGTTTTCATGGTAACTAAGCATGAATATTACATGGATTAAATTTTTCCTGATGAACCTATAGAGACCTTCGACCTGATTACATTGAGTGTAAAATCGCTTCTGTATCTGCTATAGTAACGGAGATATGCGATTTTGAAATTTTACATAATGTTTTTGTAAAACGTGAAGCCTAAGGATGTATAACATTGTTTCAACAATCAAAGTGGTTATTTCAAATCTCCACGACGACTACTACAATGAAGCACAAATATATTGCTTACTTTTTTGTTATGAGAGTTTCCATGGTAACTAAACATGAATATTACACATGGATTAAATTTTTCCTGATGAGCCTATAGAGAGCTTCGACCTGATTACATTGAGTGTAAAATCACATCTGAATCTTCTATAGTAACGGAGATATACGAGTTTGAAATTTTTTATAATGTTTTTTTCAAAACGTGAGGCCTTAGTATGCATTACACTGTTTCAACAATCAAACTGGTTATTTCAAATCTCCACGACGACGCCTACAATAATGCACAAATAGATTGTTTACTTTATTGTTATGAGAGTTTCCATGGTAACCAAGCATGAATATTACACATGGATTAAATTTTTCCTGATGAGCCTATAGAGAACTTCGACCTAATTAGATTGAGTATAAAATCACTTCTGTATATTCTATAGAAACAGAGATTTGCGAGTTTGAAATTTTATTTAATGGTTTGGTAAAACGTGAAGCCTAAGGATGTATTACACTGATTCAACAATCAAAGTGGTTATTTCAAATCTCCAATTCGACTACTACAATCAAGCACAAATAGATTGTTTACTTTTTTGTTATGAGAGTTTTCATGGTAACTAAGCATGAATATTACACATGGATTAACTTTTTTACTGGTGAGCCAATAGAGAACTTCGACCTGATTACATTGAGTGTAAAATCGCTTCTGTATCTTCTATAGTAACGGAGATATGCGATTTTGAAATTTTATATAATGTTTTTGTAAAACGTGAAGCCTAAGGATGTATTACATTGTTTCAACAATCAAAGTGGTTATTTCAAACCTCCACGACGACTACTACAATGAAGGACAAATATATTGTTTACTTTTTTGTTATGAGAGTTTCCATGGTAACTAAGCATGAATATTACACATGGATTAATTTTTTCCTGATGAGCCTATAGAGAACTTCGACCTAATTAGATTGAGTGTAAAATCACTTCTGTATATTCTATAGAAACAGAGATTTGCGAGTTTGAAATTTTATATAATGTTTTGGTAAAACGTGAAGCCTAAGGATGTATTACACTGATTCAACAATCAAAGTGGTTATTTCAAATCTCCAATTCGACTACTACAATCAAGCACAAATAGATTGTTTACTTTATTGTTATGACAGATTTCATGGCAACTAAGCATGAATATTACACATGGATTAAATTTTTTACTGATGAGCCAATAGAGAACTTCGACCTGATTACATTGAGTGTAAAATCGCTTCTGTATCTTATATAGTAACGGAGATATGCGATATTGAAATTTTATATAATGTTTTTGCAAAACGTGAAGCCTATGGATGTATTACATTTTTTCAACAATCAAAGTGGTTATTTCAAATCTCCACGACGACTACTACAATGAAGCACAAATATATTGTTTACTTTTTTGTTATGAGAGTTTTCATGGTAACTAAGCATGAATATTACACATGGTTTAATTTTTTCCTGATGAGCCTATAGAGAGCTTCGACCTGATTACATTGAGTGTAAAATTATTTCCGTATCTTATATAGTAACGCAGATATGCGAGTTTGAAATTTTATATAATGTTTTTTGTAAAACGAGAGGCTTTAGTATGCATTACACTGGTTCAACAACCAAACTGGTTATTTCAAATCTCCACGATGACGCCTACAATCCTGCACAAATAGATTGTTTACTTTATTGTTATGAGAGTTTCCATGGTAACAAGGAATGAATATTACATATGAATTATATTTTTCCTGATGAGCCAATAGAGAACTTCGACCTGATTACATCGAGTGTAAAATCACTTCTGTATCTTCTATAGTAACGGAGATATGCGAGTTTGAAATTTTATATAATGTTTTTGTAAAACGTGAAGCCTAAGGATGTATTACATTGTTTCAACAATCAAAGTGGTTATTTCAAATCTCCACGACGACTACAAGAATGAAGCACAAATAGATTGTTTACTTTTTTTGTTATGAGAGTTTTCATGGCAACTAAGCATGAATATTACACATGGATTAAATTTTTCCTGATGAGCCTATAGAAAACTTCGACCTAATTAGATTGAGTGTAAAATCCCTTCTGTATATTCTATAGTAACAGAGATTTGCGAGTTTGAAATTTTATATAATGTTTTTGTAAAACGTGAAGCCTAAGGATGTATTACATTGTTTCAACAATCAAAGTGGTTATTTCAAATCTTCACGACGACGCGTACATTCCTGCACAAATAGATTGTTTACTTTATTGTTATGAGAGTTTCCATGGTAACTAAGCATGAATATTACATATGAATTATTTTTTTTCGGATGAGCCTATAGAGAGCTTCGACCTGATTACATTGATGTAAAATCACTTCTGTATCTTATATAGTAACGGAGATATGCGAGTTTGAAATTTTATATAATGTTTTTGTAAAACGTGAAGCCTAATGATGTATTACATTGTTTCAACAATCAAAGTGGTTATTTCAATTCTGCACGACGACGCCTACAATCCTGTACAAATAGATTGTTTACTTTATTGTTATGAGAGTTTCCATAGTAACTAAGCATGAATATTACACATGGATTAAATGTTTCCTGATGAGCCTATAGAGACCTTCGACCTGATTACATTGAGTGTAAAATCGCTTCTGTATCTGCTATAGTAACGGAGATATGCGATTTTGAAATTTTACTTAATGTTTTTGTAAAACGTGAAGCCTAAGGATGTATAACATTGTTTCAACAATCAAAGTGGTTATTTCAAATCTCCACGACGACTACTACAATGAAGCACAAATATATTGCTTACTTTTTTGTTATGAGAGTTGCCATGGTAACTAAGCATGAATATTACACATGGATTAAATTTTTCCTGATGAGCCTATAGAGAGCTTCGACCTGATTACATTGAGTGTAAAATCACTTCTGAATCTTCTATTGTAACGGAGATATACGAGTTTGAAATTTTTTATAATGTTTTTTCAAAACGTGAGGCCTTAGTATGCATTACACTGTTTCAACAATCAAACTGGTTATTTCAAATCTCCACGACGACGCCTACAATAATGCACAAATAGATTGTTTACTTTATTGTTATGAGAGTTTCCATGGTAACTAAGCATGAATATTACACATGGATTAAATTTTTCCTGATGAGCCTATAGAGAACTTCGACCTAATTAGATTGAGTGTAAAATCACTTGTGTATATTCTATAGAAACAGAGATTTGCGAGTTTGAAATTTTATTTAATGTTTTGGTAAAACGTGAAGCCTAAGGATGTATTACACTGATTCAACAATCAAAGTGGTTATTTCAAATCTCCAATTCGACTACTACAATCAAGCACAAATAGATTGTTTACTTTTTTGTTATGAGAGTTTTCATGGTAACTAAGCATGAATATTACACATGGATTAACTTTTTTACTGGTGAGCCAATAGAGAACTTCGACCTGATTACATTGAGTGTAAAATCGCTTCTGTATCTTCTATAGTAACGGAGATATGCGATTTTGAAATTTTATATAATGTTTTTGTAAAACGTGAAGCCTAAGGATGTATTACATTGTTTCAACAATCAAAGTGGTTATTTCAAATCTCCACGACGACTACTACAATGAAGGACAAATATATTGTTTACTTTTTTGTTATGAGAGTTTCCATGGTAACTAAGCATGAATATTACACATGGATTAATTTTTTCCTGATGAGCCTATAGAGAACTTCGACCTAATTAGATTGAGTGTAAAATCACTTCTGTATATTCTATAGAAACAGAGATTTGCGAGTTTGAAATTTTATATAATGTTTTGGTAAAACGTGAAGCCTAAGGATGTATTACACTGATTCAACAATCAAAGTGGTTATTTCAAATCTCCAATTCGACTACTACAATCAAGCACAAATAGATTGTTTACTTTATTGTTATGAGAGATTTCATGGCAACTAAGCATGAATATTACACATGGATTAAATTTTTTACTGATGAGCCAATAGAGAACTTCGACCTGATTACATTGAGTGTAAAATCGCTTCTGTATCTTATATAGTAACGGAGATATGCGATTTTGAAATTTTATATAATGTTTTTGCAAAACGTGAAGCCTATGGATGTATTACATTTTTTCAACAATCAAAGTGGTTATTTCAAATCTCCACGACGACTACTACAATGAAGCACAAATATATTGTTTACTTTTTTGTTATGAGAGTTTTCATGGTAACTAAGCATGAATATTACACATGGATTAAATTTTTTACTGATGAGCCTATAGAGAGCTTCGACCTGATTACATTGAGTGTAAAATTATTTCCGTATCTTATATAGTAACGCAGATATGCGAGTTTGAAATTTTATATAATGTTTTTTGTAAAACGAGAGGCTTTAGTATGCATTACACTGGTTCAACAATCAAACTGGTTATTTCAAATCTCCACGATGACGCCTACAATCCTGCACAAATAGATTGTTTACTTTATTGTTATGAGAGTTTCCATGGTAACAAGGAATGAATATTACATATGAATTATATTTTTCCTGATGAGCCAATAGAGTACTTCGACCTGATTACATCGAGTGTAAAATCACTTCTGTATCTTCTATAGTAACGGAGATATGCGAGTTTGAAATTTTATATAATGTTTTTGTAAAACGTGAAGCCTAAGGATGTATTACATTGTTTCAACAATCAAAGTGGTTATTTCAAATCTCCACGACGACTACTACAATGAAGCACAAATAGATTGTTTACTTTTTTTGTTATGAGAGTTTTCATGGCAACTAAGCATGAATATTACACATGGATTAATTTTTTCCTGATGAGCCTATAGAAAACTTCGACCTAATTAGATTGAGTGTAAAATCCCTTCTGTATCTTCTATAGTAACATAGATATGCGAGTTTGAAATTTTATATAATGTTTTTTGTAAAACGAGAGGCTTTAGTATGCATTACACAGGTTCAACAATCAAACTGGTTATTTCAAATCTCCACGATGACGCCTACAATCCTGCACAAATAGATTGTTTACTTTATTGTTATAAGAGTTTCCATGGTAACAAGGAATGAATATTACATATGAATTATATTTTTCCTGATGAGCCAATTGAGTACTTCGACCTGATTACATCGAGTGTAAAATCACTTCTGTATCTTCTATAGTAACGGAGATATGCGAGTTTGAAATTTTACATAATGTTTTTGTAAAACGTGAAGCCTAATGATGTATTACATTGTTTCAACAATCAAAGTGGTTATTTCAATTCTGCACGACGACGACTACAATCATACACAAATAGATTGTTTGCTTTATTGTTATGAGAGTTTCCATTGTAACTAAGCATGAATATTACACATGGATTAATTTTTTTATGATGAGCCTTTACAGAGTTTCGACCTGATTACGTGAGTGTAAAATCACTTCTGTATCTTCTATAGTAACATAGATATACGAGTTTCAAATTTTATATGAGGTTTTTTTCAAAACGTGAGTCCTTAGTATGCATTACATTGTTTCAACAATCAAACTGGTTATTTGAAATCTCCACGACGACGCCTACAATCCTGCACAAGTAGATTGTTTACTTTATTGTTATGAGAGTTTTCATGGTAACTAAGCATGAATATTACATGGATTAAATTTTTCCTGATGAGCCTATAGAGACCTTCGACCTGATTACATTGAGTGTAAAATCGCTTCTGTATCTGCTATAGTAACGGAGATATGCGATTTTGAAATTTTACATAATGTTTTTGTAAAACGTGAAGCCTAAGGATGTATAACATTGTTTCAACAATCAAAGTGGTTATTTCAAATCTCCACGACGACTACTACAATGAAGCACAAATATATTGTTTACTTTTTTGTTATGAGAGTTTCCATGGTAACTAAACATGAATATTACACATGGATTAAATTTTTCCTGATGAGCCTATAGAGAGCTTCGACCTGATTACATTGAGTGTAAAATCACTTCTGAATCTTCTATAGTAACGGAGATATACGAGTTTGAAATTTTTTATAATGTTTTTTTCAAAACGTGAGGCCTTAGTATGCATTACACTGTTTCAACAATCAAACTGGTTATTTCAAATCTCCACGACGACGCCTACAATAATGCACAAATAGATTGTTTACTTTATTGTTATGAGAGTTTCCATGGTAACCAAGCATGAATATTACACATGGATTAAATTTTTCCTGATGAGCCTATAGAGAACTTCGACCTAATTAGATTGAGTGTAAAATCACTTCTGTATATTCTATAGAAACAGAGATTTGCGAGTTTGAAATTTTATTTAATGGTTTGGTAAAACGTGAAGCCTAAGGATGTATTACACTGATTCAACAATCAAAGTGGTTATTTCAAATCTCCAATTCGACTACTACAATCAAGCACAAATAGATTGTTTACTTTTTTGTTATGAGAGTTTTCATGGTAACTAAGCATGAATATTACACATGGATTAACTTTTTTACTGGTGAGCCAATAGAGAACTTCGACCTGATTACATTGAGTGTAAAATCGCTTCTGTATCTTCTATAGTAACGGAGATATGCGATTTTGAAATTTTATATAATGTTTTTGTAAAACGTGAAGCCTAAGGATGTATTACATTGTTTCAACAATCAAAGTGGTTATTTCAAACCTCCACGACGACTACTACAATGAAGGACAAATATATTGTTTACTTTTTTGTTATGAGAGTTTCCATGGTAACTAAGCATGAATATTACACATGGATTAATTTTTTCCTGATGAGCCTATAGAGAACTTCGACCTAATTAGATTGAGTGTAAAATCACTTCTGTATATTCTATAGAAACAGAGATTTGCGAGTTTGAATTTTTATATAATGTTTTGGTAAAACGTGAAGCCTAAGGATGTATTACACTGATTCAACAATCAAAGTGGTTATTTCAAATCTCCAATTCGACTACTACAATCAAGCACAAATAGATTGTTTACTTTATTGTTATGAGAGATTTCATGGCAACTAAGCATGAATATTACACATGGATTAAATTTTTTACTGATGAGCCAATAGAGAACTTCGACCTGATTACATTGAGTGTAAAATCGCTTCTGTATCTTATATAGTAACGGAGATATGCGATTTTGAAATTTTATATAATGTTTTTGTAAAACGTGAAGCCTATGGATGTATTACATTTTTTCAACAATCAAAGTGGTTATTTCAAATCTCCACGACGACTACTACAATGAAGCACAAATATATTGTTTACTTTTTTGTTATGAGAGTTTTCATGGTAACTAAGCATGAATATTACACATGGTTTAATTTTTTCCTGATGAGCCTATAGAGAGCTTCGACCTGATTACATTGAGTGTAAAATTATTTCCGTATCTTATATAGTAACGCAGATATGCGAGTTTGAAATTTTATATAATGTTTTTTGTAAAACGAGAGGCTTTAGTATGCATTACACTGGTTCAACAACCAAACTGGTTATTTCAAATCTCCACGATGACGCCTACAATCCTGCACAAATAGATTGTTTACTTTATTGTTATGAGAGTTTCCATGGTAACAAGGAATGAATATTACATATGAATTATATTTTTCCTGATGAGCCAATAGAGAACTTCGACCTGATTACATCGAGTGTAAAATCACTTCTGTATCTTCTATAGTAACGGAGATATGCGAGTTTGAAATTTTATATAATGTTTTTGTAAAACGTGAAGCCTAAGGATGTATTACATTGTTTCAACAATCAAAGTGGTTATTTCAAATCTCCACGACGACTACAAGAATGAAGCACAAATAGATTGTTTACTTTTTTTGTTATGAGAGTTTTCATGGCAACTAAGCATGAATATTACACATGGATTAAATTTTTCCTGATGAGCCTATAGAAAACTTCGACCTAATTAGATTGAGTGTAAAATCCCTTCTGTATATTCTATAGTAACAGAGATTTGCGAGTTTGAAATTTTATATAATGTTTTTGTAAAACGTGAAGCCTAAGGATGTATTACATTGTTTCAACAATCAAAGTGGTTATTTCAAATCTTCACGACGACGCGTACATTCCTGCACAAATAGATTGTTTACTTTATTGTTATGAGAGTTTCCATGGTAACTAAGCATGAATATTACATATGAATTATTTTTTTTCGGATGAGCCTATAGAGAGCTTCGACCTGATTACATTGATGTAAAATCACTTCTGTATCTTATATAGTAACGGAGATATGCGAGTTTGAAATTTTATATAATGTTTTTGTAAAACGTGAAGCCTAATGATGTATTACATTGTTTCAACAATCAAAGTGGTTATTTCAATTCTGCACGACGACGCCTACAATCCTGTACAAATAGATTGTTTACTTTATTGTTATGAGAGTTTCCATAGTAACTAAGCATGAATATTACACATGGATTAAATGTTTCCTGATGAGCCTATAGAGACCTTCGACCTGATTACATTGAGTGTAAAATCGCTTCTGTATCTGCTATAGTAACGGAGATATGCGATTTTGAAATTTTACTTAATGTTTTTGTAAAACGTGAAGCCTAAGGATGTATAACATTGTTTCAACAATCAAAGTGGTTATTTCAAATCTCCACGACGACTACTACAATGAAGCACAAATATATTGCTTACTTTTTTGTTATGAGAGTTGCCATGGTAACTAAGCATGAATATTACACATGGATTAAATTTTTCCTGATGAGCCTATAGAGAGCTTCGACCTGATTACATTGAGTGTAAAATCACTTCTGAATCTTCTATTGTAACGGAGATATACGAGTTTGAAATTTTTTATAATGTTTTTTCAAAACGTGAGGCCTTAGTATGCATTACACTGTTTCAACAATCAAACTGGTTATTTCAAATCTCCACGACGACGCCTACAATAATGCACAAATAGATTGTTTACTTTATTGTTATGAGAGTTTCCATGGTAACTAAGCATGAATATTACACATGGATTAAATTTTTCCTGATGAGCCTATAGAGAACTTCGACCTAATTAGATTGAGTGTAAAATCACTTGTGTATATTCTATAGAAACAGAGATTTGCGAGTTTGAAATTTTATTTAATGTTTTGGTAAAACGTGAAGCCTAAGGATGTATTACACTGATTCAACAATCAAAGTGGTTATTTCAAATCTCCAATTCGACTACTACAATCAAGCACAAATAGATTGTTTACTTTTTTGTTATGAGAGTTTTCATGGTAACTAAGCATGAATATTACACATGGATTAACTTTTTTACTGGTGAGCCAATAGAGAACTTCGACCTGATTACATTGAGTGTAAAATCGCTTCTGTATCTTCTATAGTAACGGAGATATGCGATTTTGAAATTTTATATAATGTTTTTGTAAAACGTGAAGCCTAAGGATGTATTACATTGTTTCAACAATCAAAGTGGTTATTTCAAATCTCCACGACGACTACTACAATGAAGGACAAATATATTGTTTACTTTTTTGTTATGAGAGTTTCCATGGTAACTAAGCATGAATATTACACATGGATTAATTTTTTCCTGATGAGCCTATAGAGAACTTCGACCTAATTAGATTGAGTGTAAAATCACTTCTGTATATTCTATAGAAACAGAGATTTGCGAGTTTGAAATTTTATATAATGTTTTGGTAAAACGTGAAGCCTAAGGATGTATTACACTGATTCAACAATCAAAGTGGTTATTTCAAATCTCCAATTCGACTACTACAATCAAGCACAAATAGATTGTTTACTTTATTGTTATGAGAGATTTCATGGTAACTAAGCATGAATATTACACATGGATTAAATTTTTTACTGATGAGCCAATAGAGAACTTCGACCTGATTACATTGAGTGTAAAATCGCTTCTGTATCTTATATAGTAACGGAGATATGCGATTTTGAAATTTTATATAATGTTTTTGCAAAACGTGAAGCCTATGGATGTATTACATTTTTTCAACAATCAAAGTGGTTATTTCAAATCTCCACGACGACTACTACAATGAAGCACAAATATATTGTTTACTTTTTTGTTATGAGAGTTTTCATGGTAACTAAGCATGAATATTACACATGGTTTAATTTTTTCCTGATGAGCCTATAGAGAGCTTCGACCTGATTAACATTGAGTGTAAAATTATTTCCGTATCTTATATAGTAACGCAGATATGCGAGTTTGAAATTTTATATAATGTTTTTTGTAAAACGAGAGGCTTTAGTATGCATTACACTGGTTCAACAATCAAACTGGTTATTTCAAATCTCCACGATGACGCCTACAATCCTGCACAAATAGATTGTTTACTTTATTGTTATGAGAGTTTCCATGGTAACAAGGAATGAATATTACATATGAATTATATTTTTCCTGATGAGCCAATAGAGTACTTCGACCTGATTACATCGAGTGTAAAATCACTTCTGTATCTTCTATAGTAACGGAGATATGCGAGTTTGAAATTTTATATAATGTTTTTGTAAAACGTGAAGCCTAAGGATGTATTACATTGTTTCAACAATCAAAGTGGTTATTTCAAATCTCCACGACGACTACTACAATGAAGCACAAATAGATTGTTTACTTTTTTTGTTATGAGAGTTTTCATGGCAACTAAGCATGAATATTACACATGGATTAATTTTTTCCTGATGAGCCTATAGAAAACTTCGACCTAATTAGATTGAGTGTAAAATCCCTTCTGTATCTTCTATAGTAACATAGATATGCGAGTTTGAAATTTTATATAATGTTTTTTGTAAAACGAGAGGCTTTAGTATGCATTACACAGGTTCAACAATCAAACTGGTTATTTCAAATCTCCACGATGACGCCTACAATCCTGCACAAATAGATTGTTTACTTTATTGTTATAAGAGTTTCCATGGTAACAAGGAATGAATATTACATATGAATTATATTTTTCCTGATGAGCCAATTGAGTACTTCGACCTGATTACATCGAGTGTAAAATCACTTCTGTATCTTCTATAGTAACGGAGATATGCGAGTTTGAAATTTTACATAATGTTTTTGTAAAACGTGAAGCCTAATGATGTATTACATTGTTTCAACAATCAAAGTGGTTATTTCAATTCTGCACGACGACGACTACAATCATACACAAATAGATTGTTTGCTTTATTGTTATGAGAGTTTCCATGGTAACTAAGCATGAATATTACACATGGATTAATTTTTTTATGATGAGCCTTTACAGAGTTTCGACCTGATTACGTGAGTGTAAAATCACTTCTGTATCTTCTATAGTAACATAGATATACGAGTTTCAAATTTTATATGAGGTTTTTTTCAAAACGTGAGTCCTTAGTATGCATTACATTGTTTCAACAATCAAACTTGTTATTTGAAATCTCCACGACGACGCCTACAATCCTGCACAAGTAGATTGTTTACTTTATTGTTATGAGAGTTTTCATGGTAACTAAGCATGAATATTACATGGATTAAATTTTTCCTGATGAGCCTATAGAGACCTTCGACCTGATTACATTGAGTGTAAAATCGCTTCTGTATCTGCTATAGTAACGGAGATATGCGATTTTGAAATTTTACATAATGTTTTTGTAAAACGTGAAGCCTAAGGATGTATAACATTGTTTCAACAATCAAAGTGGTTATTTCAAATCTCCACGACGACTACTACAATGAAGCACAAATATATTGTTTACTTTTTTGTTATGAGAGTTTCCATGGTAACTAAACATGAATATTATCTATGGATTAAATTTTTCCTGATGAGCCTATAGAGAGCTTCGACCTGATTACATTGAGTGTAAAATCACTTCTGAATCTTCTATAGTAACGGAGATATACGAGTTTGAAATTTTTTATAATGTTTTTTTCAAAACGTGAGGCCTTAGTATGCATTACACTGTTTCAACAATCAAACTGGTTATTTCAAATCTCCACGACGACGCCTACAATAATGCACAAATAGATTGTTTACTTTATTGTTATGAGAGTTTCCATGGTAACCAAGCATGAATATTACACATGGATTAAATTTTTCCTGATGAGCCTATAGAGAACTTCGACCTAATTAGATTGAGTGTAAAATCACTTCTGTATATTCTATAGAAACAGAGATTTGCGAGTTTGAAATTTTATTTAATGGTTTGGTAAAACGTGAAGCCTAAGGATGTATTACACTGATTCAACAATCAAAGTGGTTATTTCAAATCTCCAATTCGACTACTACAATCAAGCACAAATAGATTGTTTACTTTTTTGTTATGAGAGTTTTCATGGTAACTAAGCATGAATATTACACATGGATTAACTTTTTTAATGGTGAGCCCATAGAGAACTTCGACCTGATTACATTGAGTGTAAAATCGCTTCTGTATCTTCTATAGTAACGGAGATATGCGATTTTGAAATTTTATATAATGTTTTTGTAAAACGTGAAGCCTAAGGATGTATTACATTGTTTCAACAATCAAAGTGGTTATTTCAAATCTCCACGACGACTACTACAATGAAGGACAAATATATTGTTTACTTTTTTGTTATGAGAGTTTCCATGGTAACTAAGCATGAATATTACACATGGATTAATTTTTTCCTGATGAGCCTATAGAGAACTTCGACCTAATTAGATTGAGTGTAAAATCACTTCTGTATATTCTATAGAAACAGAGATTTGCGAGTTTGAAATTTTATATAATGTTTTGGTAAAACGTGAAGCCTAAGGATGTATTACACTGATTCAACAATCAAAGTGGTTATTTCAAATCTCCAATTCGACTACTACAATCAAGCACAAATAGATTGTTTACTTTATTGTTATGAGAGATTTCATGGCAACTAAGCATGAATATTACACATGGATTAAATTTTTTACTGATGAGCCAATAGAGAACTTCGACCTGATTACATTGAGTGTAAAATCGCTTCTGTATCTTATATAGTAACGGAGATATGCGATTTTGAAATTTTATATAATGTTTTTGCAAAACGTGAAGCCTATGGATGTATTACATTTTTTCAACAATCAAAGTGGTTATTTCAAATCTCCACGACGACTACTACAATGAAGCACAAATATATTGTTTACTTTTTTGTTATGAGAGTTTTCATGGTAACTAAGCATGAATATTACACATGGTTTAATTTTTTCCTGATGAGCCTATAGAGAGCTTCGACCTGATTACATTGAGTGTAAAATTATTTCCGTATCTTATATAGTAACGCAGATATGCGAGTTTGAAATTTTATATAATGTTTTTTGTAAAACGAGAGGCTTTAGTATGCATTACACTGGTTCAACAATCAAACTGGTTATTTCAAATCTCCACGATGACGCCTACAATCCTGCACAAATAGATTGTTTACTTTATTGTTATGAGAGTTTCCATGGTAACAAGGAATGAATATTACATATGAATTATATTTTTCCTGATGAGCCAATAGAGAACTTCGACCTGATTACATCGAGTGTAAAATTACTTCTGTATCTTCTATAGTAACGGAGATATGCGAGTTTGAAATTTTATATAATGTTTTTGTAAAACGTGAAGCCTAAGGATATATTACATTGTTTCAACAATCAAAGTGGTTATTTCAAATCTCCACGACGACTACAAGAATGAAGCACAAATAGATTGTTTACTTTTTTTGTTATGAGAGTTTTCATGGCAACTAAGCATGAATATTACACATGGATTAAATTTTTCCTGATGAGCCTATAGAAAACTTCGACCTAATTAGATTGAGTGTAAAATCCCTTCTGTATATTCTATAGTAACAGAGATTTGCGAGTTTGAAATTTTATATAATGTTTTTGTAAAACGTGAAGCCTAAGGATGTATTACATTGTTTCAACAATCAAAGTGGTTATTTCAAATCTTCACGACGACGCGTACAATCCTGCACAAATAGATTGTTTACTTTATTGTTATGAGAGTTTCCATGGTAACTAAGCATGAATATTACATATGAATTATTTTTTTTCGGATGAGCCTATAGACAGCTTCGACCTGATTACATTGATGTAAAATCACTTCTGTATCTTATATAGTAACGGAGATATGCGAGTTTGAAATTTTATATAATGTTTTTGTAAAACGTGAAGCCTAATGATGTATTACATTGTTTCAACAATCAAAGTGGTTATTTCAATTCTGCACGACGACGCCTACAATCCTGTACAAATAGATTGTTTACTTTATTGTTATGAGAGTTTCCATAGTAACTAAGCATGAATATTACACATGGATTAAATTTTTCCTGATGAGCCTATAGAGACCTTCGACCTGATTACATTGAGTGTAAAATCGCTTCTGTATCTGCTATAGTAACGGAGATATGCGATTTTGAAATTTTACTTAATGTTTTTGTAAAACGTGAAGCCTAAGGATGTATAACATTGTTTCAACAATCAAAGTGGTTATTTCAAATCTCCACGACGACTACTACAATGAAGCACAAATATATTGCTTACTTTTTTGTTATGAGAGTTTCCATGGTAACTAAGCATGAATATTACACATGGATTAAATTTTTCCTGATGAGCCTATAGAGAGCTTCGACCTGATTACATTGAGTGTAAAATCACTTCTGAATCTTCTATTGTAACGGAGATATACGAGTTTGAAATTTTTTATAATGTTTTTTCAAAACGTGAGGCCTTAGTATGCATTACACTGTTTCAACAATCAAACTGGTTATTTCAAATCTCCACGACGACGCCTACAATAATGCACAAATAGATTGTTTACTTTATTGTTATGAGAGTTTCCATGGTAACTAAGCATGAATATTACACATGGATTAAATTTTTCCTGATGAGCCTATAGAGAACATCGACCTAATTAGATTGAGTGTAAAATCACTTGTGTATATTCTATAGAAACAGAGATTTGCGAGTTTGAAATTTTATTTAATGTTTTGGTAAAACGTGAAGCCTAAGGATGTATTACACTGATTCAACAATCAAAGTGGTTATTTCAAATCTCCAATTCGACTACTACAATCAAGCACAAATAGATTGTTTACTTTTTTGTTATGAGAGTTTTCATGGTAACTAAGCATGAATATTACACATGGATTAATTTTTTCCTGATGAGCCTATACAGAGCTTCGACCTGATTACGTGAGTGTAAAATCACTTCTGTATCTTCTATAGTAACATAGATATACGAGTTTGAAATTTTATATAAGGTTTTTTTCAAAACGTGAGTCCTTAGTATGCATTACATTGTATCAACAATCAAACTGGTTATTTGAAATCTCCACGACGACGCCTACAATCCTGCACAAATTGATTTTTACTTTATTGTTATGAGAGTTTCCATGGTAACTAAGCATGAATATTACACATGGATTAAATTTTTCCTGATGAGCCCATACACAGCTTCGACCTGATTAC
Source organism: Lepisma saccharinum (assembly GCF_977018435.1). NCBI lineage: Eukaryota > Metazoa > Arthropoda > Insecta > Zygentoma > Lepismatidae > Lepisma > Lepisma saccharinum. The sequence goes on along the minus strand of NW_028142899.1, from coordinate 4,903,978 downwards.
ATTGAGTGTAAAATCACTTTTGTATCTTCTTTAGTAAAGGCGATATGCGAGTTTGAAATTTTATATAATGTTTTTGTAAAACGTGAAGCCTTAGTATGCGTTACACTGTTTCAACAACCAAAGTGGTTATTTCAAATCTTCACGACGACTACTACAATCAAGCACAAATATATTGTTTACTTTTTGTTATGAGAGTTTTCATGGCAACTAAGCATGAATATTACACATGGAATAAATTTTTCCTGATGAGCCTATAGAGACCTTCGACCTGATTAAATTGAGTGTAAAATCCCTTCTGTATATTCTATAGTAACGGAGATTTGCGAGTTTGAAATTTTATATAATGTTTTTTTCAAAACGTGAGGCCTTAGTATGCAATACACTGTTTCAGCAATCAAACTGGTTATTTCAAATCTCCACGACGACGCCTACAATAATGCAAAAATAGATTGTTTACTTTATTGTTATGAGAGTTTCCATGGTAACTAAGCATGAATATTACTCATGGATTATTTTTTTTATGATGAGCCTATACAGAGTTTCGACCTGATTACGTGAGTGTAAAATCACTTCTGTATCTTCTATAGTAACATAGATATACGAGTTTCAAATTTTATATGAGTTTTTTTTTCAAAACGTGAGTCCTTAATATGCATTATATTGTTTCAACAATCAAAGTGGTTATTTCAAATCTCCACGACGACGCCTACAATAATGCAAAAATAGATTGTTTACTTTATTGTTATGAGAGTTTCCATGGTAACTAAGCATGAATATTACACATGGATTATTTTTTTTATGATGAGCCTATAGAGACCTTCGACCTGATTACATTGAGTGTAAAATCGCTTCTGTATCTGCTATAGTAACGGAGATATGCGATTTTGAAATTTTACATAATGTTTTTGTAAAACGTGAAGCCTAAGGATGTATAACATTGTTTCAACAATCAAAGTGATTATTTCAAATCTCCACGACGACTACTACAATGAAGCACAAATATATTGCTTACTTTTTTGTTATGAGAGTTTCCATGGTAACTAAGCATGAATATTACACATGGATTAAATTTTTCCTGATGAGCCTATACAGAGCTTCGACCTGATTACATTGAGTGTAAAATCACTTCTGAATCTTCTATAGTAACGGAGATATACGAGTTTGAAATTTTTTATAATGTTTTTTCAAAACGTGAGGCCTTAGTATGCATTACACTGTTTCAACAATCAAACTGGTTATTTCAAATCTCCACGACGACGCCTACAATAATGCACAAACAGATTGTTTACTTTATTGTTATGAGAGTTTCCATGGTAACTAAGCATGAATATTACACATGGATTAAATTTTTCCTGATGAGCCTATAGAGAACTTCGACCTAATTAGATTGAGTGTAAAATCACTTCTGTATATTCTATAGAAACAGAGATTTGCGATTTTGAAATTTTATATAATGTTTTGGTAAAACGTGAAGCCTAAGGATGTATTACACTGATTCAACAATCAAAGTGGTTTTTTCAAATCTCCACGACGACTACTACAATGAAGCACAAATATATTGTTTACTTTTTTGTTATGAGAGTTTTCATGGTAACTAAGCATGAATATTACACATGGTATAATTTTTTCCTGATGAGCCTATAGAGAGCTTCGACCTGATTACATTGAGTGTAAAATCATTTCCGTATCTTATATAGTAACGCAGATATGCGAGTTTGAAATTTTATATAATGTTTTTTTGTAAAACGAGAGGCTTTAGTATGCATTACACAGGTTCAACAATCAAACTGGTTATTTCAAATCTCCACGATGACGCCTACAATCCTGCACAAATAGATTGTTTACTTTATTGTTATGAGAGTTTCCATGGTAACAAGGAATGAATATTACATATGAATTATATTTTTCCTGATGAGCCAATAGAGAACTTCGACCTGATTACATCGAGTGTAAAATCACTTCTGTATCTTCTATAGTAACGGAGATATGCGAGTTTGAAATTTTATATAATGTTTTTGTAAAACGTGAAGCCTAAGGATGTATTACATTGTTTCAACAATCAAAGTGGTTATTTCAAATCTCCACGACGACTACTACAATGAAGCACAAATAGATTGTTTACTTTTTTTGTTATGAGAGTTTTCATGGCAACTAAGCATGAATATTACACATGGATTAAATTTTTCCTGATGAGCCAATAGAAAACTTCGACCTAATTAGATTGAGTGTAAAATCCCTTCTGTATCTGCTATAGTAACGGAGATATGCGATTTTGAAATTTTACATAATGTTTTTTGTAAAACGTGAAGCCTAATGATGTATTACATTGTTTCAACAATCAAAGTGGTTATTTCAATTCTGCACGACGACGACTACAATCATACACAAATAGATTGTTTGCTTTATTGTTATGAGAGTTTCCATGGTAACTAAGCATGAATATTACACATGGATTAATTTTTTTATGATGAGCCTATACAGAGTTTCGACCTGATTACATTGAGTGTAAAATCACTTCTGAATCTTCTATAGTAACGGAGATATACGAGTTTGAAATTTTTTATAATGTTTTTTTCAAAACGTGAGGCCTTAGTATGCATTACACTGTTTCAACAATCAAACTGGTTATTTCAAATCTCCACGACGACGCCTACAATAATGCACAAATAGATTGTTTACTTTATTGTTATGAGAGTTTCCATGGTAACCAAGCATGAATATTACACATGGATTAAATTTTTCCTGATGAGCCTATAGAGAACTTCGACCTAATTAGATTGACTGTAAAATCACTTCTGTATATTCTATAGAAACAGAGATTTGCGAGTTTGAAATTTTATTTAATGTTTTGGTAAAACGTGAAGCCTAAGGATGTATTACACTGATTCAACAATCAAAGTGGTTATTTCAAATCTCCACGACGACTACTACAATGAAGGACAAATATATTGTTTACTTTTTTGTTATGAGAGTTTCCATGGTAACTAAGCATGAATATTACACATGGATTAATTTTTTCCTGATGAGCCTATAGAGAACTTCGACCTAATTAGATTGAGTGTAAAATCACTTCTGTATATTCTATAGAAACAGAGATTTGCGAGTTTGAAATTTTATATAATGTTTTGGTAAAACGTGAAGCCAAAGGATGTATTACACTGACTCAACAATCAAAGTGGTTATTTCAAATCTCCAATTCGACTACTACAATCAAGCACAAATAGATTGTTTACTTTATTGTTATGAGAGTTTCCATGGTAACTAAGCATGAATATTACACATGGATTAATTTTTTCCTGATGAGCCTATAGAGAACTTCGACCTAATTAGATTGAGTGTAAAATCACTTCTGTATATTCTATAGAAACAGAGATTTGCGAGTTTGAAATTTTATATAATGTTTTGGTAAAACGTGAAGCCAAAGGATGTATTACACTGACTCAACAATCAAAGTGGTTATTTCAAATCTCCAATTCGACTACTACAATCAAGCACAAATAGATTGTTTACTTTATTGTTATGAGAGATTTCATGGCAACTAAGCATGAATATTACACATGGATTAAATTTTTTACTGATGAGCCAATAGAGAACTTCGACCTGATTACATTGAGTGTAAAATCGCTTCTGTATCTTATAAAGTAACGTAGATATTCGATTTTGAAATTTTATATAATGTTTTTGCAAAACGTGAAGCCTATGAATGTATTACATTTTTTCAACAATCAAAGTGGTTATTTCAAATCTCCACGACGACGCCTACGATAATGCACAAATAGATTGTTTACTTTATTGTTATGAGAGTTTCCATGGTAACCAAGCATGAATATTACACATGGATTAAATTTTTCCTGATGAGCCTATAGAGAACTTCGACCTAATTAGATTGAGTGTAAAATCACTTCTGTATATTCTATAGAAACAGAGATTTGCGAGTTTGAAATTTTATATAATGTTTTTTGTAAAACGAGAGGCTTTAGTATGCATTACACTGGTTCAACAATCAAACTGGTTATTTCAAATCTCCACGATGACGCCTACAATCCTGCACAAATAGATTGTTTACTTTATTGTTATGAGAGTTTCCATGGTAACAAGGAATGAATATTACATATGAATTATATTTTTCCTGATGAGCCAATAGAGAACTTCGACCTGATTACATCGAGTGTAAAATCACTTCTGTATCTTCTATAGTAACGGAGATATGCGAGTTTGAAATTTTATATAATGTTTTTGTAAAACGTGAGCCTAAGGATGTATTACATTGTTTCAATTAGTTGTTATTTCAAATCTCCACGACGACTACAAGAATGAAGCACAAATAGATTGTTTACTTTTTTTGTTATGAGAGTTTTCATGGCAACTAAGCATGAATATTACACTTGGATTAAATTTTTCCTGATGAGCCTATAGAAAACTTCGACCTAATTAGATTGAGTGTAAAATCCCTTCTGTATATTCTATAGTAACAGAGATTTGCGAGTTTGAAATTTTATATAATGTTTTTGTAAAACGTGAAGCCTAAGGATGTATTACATTGTTTCAACAATCAAAGTGGTTATTTCAAATCTTCACGACGACGCGAACAATCCTGCACAAATAGATTGTTTACTTTATTGTTATGAGAGTTTCCATGGTAACTAAGCGTGAATATTACATATGAATTTTTTTTTTTCGGATGAGCCTATAGAGAGCTTCGACCTGATTACATTGATGTAAAATCACTTCTGTATCTTATATAGTAACGGAGATATGCGAGTTTGAAATTTTATATAATGTTTTTGTAAAACGTAAAGCCTAATGATGTATTACATTGTTTCAACAATCAAAGTGGTTATTTCAATTCTGCAGGACGACGACTACAATCATACACAAATAGATTGTTTGCTTTATTGTTATGAGAGTTTCCATGGTAACTAAGCATGAATATTACACATGGATTAATTTTTTTATGATGAGCCTATACAGAGTTTCGACCTGATTACGTGAGTGTAAAATCACTTCTGTATCTTCTATAGTAACATAGATATACGAGTTTCAAATTTTATATGAGGTTTTTTTCAAAACGTGAGTCCTTAGTATGCATTACATTGTTTCAACAATCAAACTGGTTATTTGAAATCTCCACGACGACGCCTACAATCCTGTACAAATAGATTGTTTACTTTATTGTTATGAGAGTTTCCATGGTAACTAAGCATGAATATTACACATGGATTAAATTTTTCCTGATGAGCCTATAGAGAGCTTCGACCTGATTACATTGAGTGTAAAATCACTTCTGAATCTTCTATAGTAACGGAGATATACGAGTTTGAAATTTTTTATAATGTTTTTTCAAAACGTGAGGCCTAAGGATGTATAACATTGTTTCAACAATCAAAGTGGTTATTTCAAATCTCCACGACGACTACTACAATGAAGCACAAATATATTGCTTACTTTTTTGTTATGAGAGTTTCCATGGTAACTAAGCATGAATATTACACATGGATTAAATTTTTCCTGATGAGCCTATAGAGAGCTTCGACCTGATTACATTGAGTGTAAAATCACTTCTGAATCTTCTATAGTAACGGAGATATACGAGTTTGAAATTTTTTATAATGTTTTTTCAAAACGTGAGGCCTTAGTATGCATTACACTGTTTCAACAATCAAACTGGTTATTTCAAATCTCCACGACGACGCCTACAATAATGCACAAATAGATTGTTTACTTTATTGTTATGAGAGTTTCCATGGTAACTAAGCATGAATATTACACATGGATTAAATTTTTCCTGATGAGCCTATAGAGAACTTCGACCTAATTAGATTGAGTGTAAAATCACTTCTGTATATTCTATAGAAACAGAGATTTGCGAGTTTGAAATTTAATTTAATGTTTTGGTAAAACGTGAAGCCTAAGGATGTATTACACTGATTCAACAATCAAAGTGGTTATTTCAAATCTCCAATTCGACTACTACAATCAAGCACAAATAGATTGTTTATTTTTTTGTTATGAGAGTTTTCATGGTAACTAAGCATGAATATTACACATGGATTAATTTTTTCCTGATGAGCCTATACAGAGCTTCGACCTGATTACGTGAGTGTAAAATCACTTCTGTATCTTCTATAGTAACATAGATATACGAGTTTCAAACTTTTTATGAGTTTTTTTTCAAAACGTGAGACCTTAGTATGCATTACATTGTTTCAACAATCAAACTGGTTATTTGAAATCTCCAAGACGACGCCTACAATCCTGCACAAATAGATTGTTTACTTTATTGTTATGAGAGTTTCCATGGTAACTAAGCATGAATATTACACATGGATTAAATTTTTCCTGATGAGCCTATAGAGACCTTCGACCTGATTACATTGAGTGTAAAATCGCTTCTGTATCTGCTATAGTAACGGAGATATGCGATTTTGAAATTTTACATAATGTTTTTGTAAAACGTGAAGCCTAAGGATGTATAACATTGTTTCAACAATCAAAGTGGTTATTTCAAATCTCCACGACGACTACTACAATGAAGCACAAATATATTGTTTACTTTTTTGTTATGAGAGTTTTCATGGTAACTAAGCATGAATATTACAAATGGATTAACTTTTTTACTGGTGAGCCAATAGAGAACTTCGACCTGATTTCATTGAGTGTAAAATCGCTTCTGTATCTTCTATAGTAACGGAGATATGCGAGTTTGAAATTTTATATAATGTTTTGGTAAAACGTGAAGCATAAGGACGTATTACACTGATTCAACAATCAAAGTGGTTATTTCAAATCTCCAATTCGTCTACTAAAATCAAGCACAAATAGATTGTTTACTTTATTGTTATGAGAGATTTCATGGCAACTAAGCATGAATATTACACATGGATTAAATTTTTTACTGATGAGCCAATAGAGAACTTCGACCTGATTACATTGAGTGTAAAATCGTTTCTGTATCTTATATAGTAACGGAGATATGCGAGTTTGAAATTTTATATAATGTTTTTTGTAAAACGAGAGGCTTTAGTATGCATTACACTGGTTCAACAATCAAACTGGTTATTTCAAATCTCCACGATGACGCCTACAATCCTGCACAAATAGATTGTTTACTTTATTGTTATGAGAGTTTCCATGGTAACAAGGAATGAATATTACATATGAATTATATTTTTCCTGATGAGCCAATAGAGAACTTCGACCTGATTACATCGAGTGTAAAATCACTTCTGTATCTTCTATAGTAACGGAGATATGCGAGTTTGAAATTTTATATAATGTTTTTGTAAAACGTGAAGCCTAAGGATGTATTACATTGTTTCAACAATCAAAGTGGTTATTTCAAATCTCCACGACGACTACAAGAATGAAGCACAAATAGATTGTTTACTTTTTTTGTTATGAGAGTTTTCATGGCAACTAAGCATGAATATTACACATGGATTAAATTTTTCCTGATGAGCCTATAGAAAACTTCGACCTAATTAGATTGAGTGTAAAATCCCTTCTGTATATTCTATAGTAACAGAGATTTGCGAGTTTGAAATTTTATATAATATTTTTGTAAAACGTGAAGCCTAAGGATGTATTACATTGTTTCAACAATCAAAGTGGTTATTTCAAATCTTCACGACGACGCCTACAATCCTGCACAAATAGACTGTTTAGTTTATTGTTATGAGAGTTTCCATGGTAACTAAGCATGAATATTACATATGAATTATTTTTTTTCGGATGAGCCTATAGAGAGCTTCGACCTGATTACATTGATGTAAAATCACTTCTGTATCTTATATAGTAACGGAGATATGCGAGTTTGAAATTGTATATAATGTTTTTGTAAAACGTGAAGCCTAATGATGCATTACATTGTTTCAACAATCAAACTGGTTATTTGAAATCTCCACGACGACGCCTACAATCCTGCACTAATTGATTTTTACTTTATTGTTATGAGAGTTTCCATGGTAACTAAGCATGAATATTACACATGGATTAAATTTTTCCTGATGAGCCCATAGACAGCTTCGACCTGATTACATTGAGTGTAAAATCACTTTTGTATCTTCTTTAGTAAAGGCGATATGCGAGTTTGAAATTTTATATAATGTTTTTGTAAAACGTGAAGCCTTAGTATGCATTACACTGTTTCAACAATCAAAGTGGTTATTTCAAATCTTCACGACGACTACTACAATCAAGCACAAATATATTGTTTACTTTTTTGTTATGAGAGTTTTCATGGCAACTAAGCATGAATATTACACATGGAATAAATTTTTCCTGATGAGCCTATAGAGACCTTCGACCTGATTAAATTGAGTGTAAAATCCCTTCTGTATATTCTATAGTAACGGAGCTTTGCGAGTTTGAAATTTTATATAATGTTTTTTCAAAACGTGAGGCCTTAGTATGCAATACACTGTTTCAACAATCAAACTGGTTATTTCAAATCTCCACGACGACGCCTACAATAATGCAAAAATAGATTGTTTACTTTATTGTTATGAGAGTTTCCATGGTAACTAAGCATGAATATTACACATGGATTAATTTTTTTATGATGAGCCTATACAGAGTTTCGACCTGATTACGTGAGTGTAAAATCACTTCTGTATCTTCTATAGTAACATAGATATACGAGTTTCAAATTTTATATGAGTTTTTTTTCAAAACGTGAGTCCTTAGTATGCATTACATTGTTTCAACAATCAAACTGGTTATTTGAAATCTCCACGACGACGCCTACAATAATGCAAAAATAGATTGTTTACTTTATTGTTATGAGAGTTTCCATGGTAACTAAGCATGAATATTACATATGAATTTTTTTTTTTTCGGATGAGCCTATAGAGAGCTTCGACCTGATTACATTGATGTAAAATCACTTCTGTATCTTATATAGTAACGGAGATATGCGAGTTTGAAATTTTATATAATGTTTTTGTAAAACGTAAAGCCTAATGATGTATTACATTGTTTCAACAATCAAAGTGGTTATTTCAATTCTGCAGGACGACGACTACAATCATACACAAATAGATTGTTTGCTTTATTGTTATGAGAGTTTCCATGGTAACTAAGCATGAATATTACACATGGATTAATTTTTTTATGATGAGCCTATACAGAGTTTCGACCTGATTACGTGAGTGTAAAATCACTTCTGTATCTTCTATAGTAACATAGATATACGAGTTTCAAATTTTATATGAGGTTTTTTTCAAAACGTGAGTCCTTAGTATGCATTACATTGTTTCAACAATCAAACTGGTTATTTGAAATCTCCACGACGACGCCTACAATCCTGTACAAATAGATTGTTTACTTTATTGTTATGAGAGTTTCCATGGTAACTAAGCATGAATATTACACATGGATTAAATTTTTCCTGATGAGCCTATAGAGACCTTCGACCTGATTACATTGAGTGTAAAATCGCTTCTGTATCTGCTATAGTAACGGAGATATGCGATTTTGAAATTTTACATAATGTTTTTGTAAAACGTGAAGCCTAAGGATGTATAACATTGTTTCAACAATCAAAGTGGTTATTTCAAATCTCCACGACGACTACTACAATGAAGCACAAATATATTGCTTACTTTTTTGTTATGAGAGTTTCCATGGTAACTAAGCATGAATATTACACATGGATTAAATTTTTCCTGATGAGCCTATAGAGAGCTTCGACCTGATTACATTGAGTGTAAAATCACTTCTGAATCTTCTATAGTAACGGAGATATACGAGTTTGAAATTTTTTATAATGTTTTTTCAAAACGTGAGGCCTTAGTATGCATTACACTGTTTCAACAATCAAACTGGTTATTTCAAATCTCCACGACGACGCCTACAATAATGCACAAATAGATTGTTTACTTTATTGTTATGAGAGTTTCCATGGTAACTAAGCATGAATATTACACATGGATTAAATTTTTCCTGATGAGCCTATAGAGAACTTCGACCTAATTAGATTGAGTGTAAAATCACTTCTGTATATTCTATAGAAACAGAGATTTGCGAGTTTGAAATTTTATTTAATGTTTTGGTAAAACGTGAAGCCTAAGGATGTATTACACTGATTCAACAATCAAAGTGGTTATTTCAAATCTCCAATTCGACTACTACAATCAAGCACAAATAGATTGTTTATTTTTTTGTTATGAGAGTTTTCATGGTAACTAAGCATGAATATTACACATGGATTAATTTTTTCCTGATGAGCCTATACAGAGCTTCGACCTGATTACGTGAGTGTAAAATCACTTCTGTATCTTCTATAGTAACATAGATATACGAGTTTGAAATTTTATATAAGGTTTTTTTCAAAACGTGAGTCCTTAGTATGCATTACATTGTATCAACAATCAAACTGGTTATTTGAAATCTCCACGACGACGCCTACAATCCTGCACAAATTGATTTTTACTTTATTGTTATGAGAGTTTCCATGGTAACTAAGCATGAATATTACACATGGATTAAATTTTTCCTGATGAGCCCATAGACAGCTTCGACCTGATTACATTGAGTGTAAAATCACTTTTGTATCTTCTTTAGTAAAGGCGATATGCGAGTTTGAAATTTTATATAATGTTTTTGTAAAACGTGAAGCCTTAGTATGCATTACACTGTTTCAACAATCAAAGTGGTTATTTCAAATCTTCACGACGACTACTACAATCAAGCACAAATATATTGTTTACTTTTTTGTTATGAGAGTTTTCATGGCAACTAAGCATGAATATTACACATGGAATAAATTTTTCCTGATGAGCCTATAGAGACCTTCGACCTGATTAAATTGAGTGTAAAATCCCTTCTGTATATTCTATAGTAACGGAGCTTTGCGAGTTTGAAATTTTATATAATGTTTTTTCAAAACGTGAGGCCTTAGTATGCAATACACTGTTTCAACAATCAAACTGGTTATTTCAAATCTCCACGACGACGCCTACAATAATGCAAAAATAGATTGTTTACTTTATTGTTATGAGAGTTTCCATGGTAACTAAGCATGAATATTACACATGGATTAATTTTTTTATAATGAGCCTATACAGAGTTTCGACCTGATTACGTGAGTGTAAAATCACTTCTGTATCTTCTATAGTAACATAGATATACGAGTTTCAAACTTTTTATGAGTTTTTTTTCAAAACGTGAGACCTTAGTATGCATTACATTGTTTCAACAATCAAACTGGTTATTTGAAATCTCCAAGGCGACGCCTACAATCCTGCACAAATAGATTGTTTACTTTATTGTTATGAGAGTTTCCATGGTAACTAAGCATGAATATTACACATGGATTAAATTTTTCCTGATGAGCCTATAGAGACCTTCGACCTGATTACATTGAGTGTAAAATCGCTTCTGTATCTGCTATAGTAACGGAGATATGCGATTTTGAAATTTTACATAATGTTTTTGTAAAACGTGAAGCCTAAGGATGTATAACATTGTTTCAACAATCAAAGTGGTTATTTCAAATCTCCACGACGACTACTACAATGAAGCACAAATATATTGTTTACTTTTTTGTTATGAGAGTTTTCATGGTAACTAAGCATGAATATTACAAATGGATTAACTTTTTTACTGGTGAGCCAATAGAGAACTTCGACCTGATTTCATTGAGTGTAAAATCGCTTCTGTATCTTCTATAGTAACGGAGATATGCGATTTTGAAATTTTATATAATGTTTTTGTAAAACGTGAAGCCTAAGGATGTATTACATTGTTTCAACAATCAAAGTGGTTATTTCAAATCTCCACGACGAGTACTACAATGAAGGACAAATATATTGTTTACTTTTTTGTTATGAGAGTTTCCATGGTAACTAAGCATGAATATTACACATGGATTAATTTTTTCCTGATGAGCCTATAGAGAACTTCGACCTAATTAGATTGAGTGTAAAATCACTTCTGTATATTCTATAGAAACAGAGATTTGCGAGTTTGAAATTTTATATAATGTTTTGGTAAAACGTGAAGCATAAGGACGTATTACACTGATTCAACAATCAAAGTGGTTATTTCAAATCTCCAATTCGACTACTAAACTCAAGCACAAATAGATTGTTTACTTTATTGTTATGAGAGATTTCATGGCAACTAAGCATGAATATTACACATGGATTAAATTTTTTACTGATGAGCCAATAGAGAACTTCGACCTGATTACATTGAGTGTAAAATCGTTTCTGTATCTTATATAGTAACGGAGATATGCGATTTTGAAATTTTATATAATGTTTTTGTAAAACGTGAAGCCTATGGATGTATTACATTTTTTCAACAATCAAAGTGGTTATTTCAAATCTCCACGACGACTACTACAATGAAGCACAAATATATTGTTTACTTTTTTGTTATGAGAGTTTTCATGGTAACTAGGAATGAATATTACACATGGTTTAATTTTTTCCTGATGAGCCTATAGAGAGCTTCGACCTGATTACATTGAGTGTAAAATCATTTCGGTATCTTATATAGTAACGCAGATATGCGAGTTTGAAATTTTATATAATGTTTTTTGTAAAACGAGAGGCTTTAGTATGCATTACACTGGTTCAACAATCAAACTGGTTATTTCAAATCTCCACGATGACGCCTACAATCCTGCACAAATAGATTGTTTACTTTATTGTTATGAGAGTTTCCATGGTAACAAGGAATGAATATTACATATGAATTATATTTCTCCTGATGAGCCAATAGAGAACTTCGACCTGATTACATCGAGTGTAAAATCACTTCTGTATCTTCTATAGTAACGGAGATATGCGAGTTTGAAATTTTATATAATGTTTTTGTAAAACGTGAAGCCTAAGGATGTATTACATTGTTTCAACAATCAAAGTGGTTATTTCAAATCTCCACGACGACTACAAGAATGAAGCACAAATAGATTGTTTACTTTTTTTGTTATGAGAGTTTTCATGGCAACTAAGCATGAATATTACACATGGATTAAATTTTTCCTGATGAGCCTATAGAAAACTTCGACCTAATTAGATTGATGTAAAATCCCTTCTGTATATTCTATAGTAACAGAGATTTGCGAGTTTGAAATTTTGTATAATGTTTTTGTAAAACGTGAAGCCTAAGTATGTATTACATTGTTTCAACAATCAAAGTGGTTATTTCAAATCTTCACGACGACGCCTACAATCCTGCACAAATAGACTGTTTAGTTTATTGTTATGAGAGTTTCCATGGTAACTAAGCATGAATATTACATATGAATTATTTTTTTTCGGATGAGCCTATAGAGAGCTTCGACCTGATTACATTGATGTAAAATCACTTCTGTATCTTATATAGTAACGGAGATATGCGAGTTTGAAATTTTATATAATGTTTTTGTAAAACGTGAAGCCTAATGATGCATTACATTGTTTCAACAATCAAACTGGTTATTTGAAATCTCCACGACGACGCCTACAATCCTGCACAAATTGATTTTTACTTTATTGTTATGAGAGTTTCCATGGTAACTAAGCATGAATATTACACATGGATTAAATTTTTCCTGATGAGCCCATAGACAGCTTCGACCTGATTACATTGAGTGTAAAATCACTTTTGTATCTTCTTTAGTAAAGGCGATATGCGAGTTTGAAATTTTATATAATGTTTTTGTAAAACGTGAAGCCTTAGTATGCATTACACTGTTTCAACAATCAAAGTGGTTATTTCAAATCTTCACGACGACTACTACAATCAAGCACAAATATATTGTTTACTTTTTTGTTATGAGAGTTTTCATGGCAACTAAGCATGAATATTACACATGGAATAAATTTTTCCTGATGAGCCTATAGAGACCTTCGACCTGATTAAATTGAGTGTAAAATCCCTTCTGTATATTCTATAGTAACATAGCTTTGCGAGTTTGAAATTTTATATAATGTTTTTTCAAAACGTGAGGCCTTAGTATGCAATACACTGTTTCAACAATCAAACTGGTTATTTCAAATCTCCACGACGACGCCTACAATAATGCAAAAATAGATTGTTTACTTTATTGTTATGAGAGTTTCCATGGTAACTAAGCATGAATATTACACATGGATTAATTTTTTTATGATGAGCCTATACAGAGTTTCGACCTGATTACGTGAGTGTAAAATCACTTCTGTATCTTCTATAGTAACATAGATATACGAGTTTCAAATTTTATATGAGTTTTTTTTCAAAACGTGAGTCCTTAGTATGCATTACATTGCTTCAACAATCAAACTGGTTATTTGAAATCTCCACGACGACGCCTACAATCCTGCACAAATAGATTGTTTACTTTATTGTTATGAGAGTTTCCATGGTAACTAAGCATGAATATTACACATAGATTAAATTTTTCCTGATGAGCCTATAGAGACCTTCGACCTGATTACATTGAGTGTAAAATCGCTTCTGTATCTGCTATAGTAACGGAGATATGCGATTTTGAAATTTTACATAATGTTTTTGTAAAACGTGAAGCCTAAGGATGTATAACATTGTTTCAACAATCAGAGTGGTTATTTCAAATCTCCACGACGACTACTACAATGAAGCACAAATATATTGTTTACTTTTTTTTTTATGAGAGTTTTCATGGTAACTAAGCATGAATATTACAAATGGATTAACTTTTTTACTGGTGAGCCAATAGAGAACTTCGACCTGATTTCATTGAGTGTAAAATCGCTTCTGTATCTTCTATAGTAACGGAGATATGCGATTTTGAAATTTTATATAATGTTTTTGTAAAACGTGAAGCCTAAGGATGTATTACATTGTTTCAACAATCAAAGTGGTTATTTCAAATCTCCACGACGAGTACTACAATGAAGCACAAATATATTGTTTACTTTTTTGTTATGAGAGTTTTCATGGTAACTAAGCATGAATATTACAAATGGATTAACTTTTTTACTGGTGAGCCAATAGAGAACTTCGACCTGATTTCATTGAGTGTAAAATCGCTTCTGTATCTTCTATAGTAACGGAGATATGCGATTTTGAAATTTTATATAATGTTTTTGTAAAACGTGAAGCCTAAGGATGTATTACATTGTTTCAACAATCAAAGTGGTTATTTCAAATCTCCACGACGAGTACTACAATGAAGGACAAATATATTGTTTACTTTTTTGTTATGAGAGTTTCCATGGTAACTAAGCATGAATATTACACATGGATTAATTTTTTCCTGATGAGCCTATAGAGAACTTCGACCTAATTAGATTGAGTGTAAAATCACTTCTGTATATTCTATAGAAACAGAGATTTGCGAGTTTGAAATTTTATATAATGTTTTGGTAAAACGTGAAGCATAAGGACGTATTACACTGATTCAACAATCAAAGTGGTTATTTCAAATCTCCAATTCGACTACTAAAATCAAGCACAAATAGATTGTTTACTTTATTGTTATGAGAGATTTCATGGCAACTAAGCATGAATATTACACATGGATTAAATTTTTTACTGATGAACCAATAGAGAACTTCGACCTGATTACATTGAGTGTAAAATCGTTTCTGTATCTTATATAGTAACGGAGATATGCGATTTTGAAATTTTATATAATGTTTTTGTAAAACGTGAAGCCTAAGGATGTATTACATTGTTTCAACAATCAAAGTGGTTATTTCAAATCTCCACGACGACTACAAGAATGAAGCACAAATAGATTGTTTACTTTTTTTGTTATGAGAGTTTTCATGGCAACTAAGCATGAATATTACACATGGATTAAATTTTTCCTGATGAGCCTATAGAAAACTTCGACCTAATTAGATTGAGTGTAAAATCCCTTCTGTATATTCTATAGTAACAGAGATTTGCGAGTTTGAAATTTTATATAATGTTTTTGTAAAACGTGAAGCCTAAGTATGTATTACATTGTTTCAACAATCAAAGTGGTTATTTCAAATCTTCACGACGACGCCTACAATCCTGCACAAATAGACTGTTTAGTTTATTGTTATGAGAGTTTCCATGGTAACTAAGCATGAATATTACATATGAATTATTTTTTTTCGGATGAGCCTATAGAGAGCTTCGACCTGATTACATTGATGTAAAATCACTTCTGTATCTTATATAGTAACGGAGATATGCGAGTTTGAAATTTTATATAATGTTTTTGTAAAACGTGAAGCCTAATGATGCATTACATTGTTTCAACAATCAAACTGGTTATTTGAAATCTCCACGACGACGCCTACAATCCTGCACAAATTGATTTTTACTTTATTGTTATGAGAGTTTCCATGGTAACTAAGCATGAATATTACACATGGATTAAATTTTTCCTGATGAGCCCATAGACAGCTTCGACCTGATTACATTGAGTGTAAAATCACTTTTGTATCTTCTTTAGTAAAGGCGATATGCGAGTTTGAAATTTTATATAATGTTTTTGTAAAACGTGAAGCCTTAGTATGCATTACACTGTTTCAACAATCAAAGTGGTTATTTCAAATCTTCACGACGACTACTACAATCAAGCACAAATATATTGTTTACTTTTTTGTTATGAGAGTTTTCATGGCAACTAAGCATGAATATTACACATGGAATAAATTTTTCCTGATGAGCCTATAGAGACCTTCGACCTGATTAAATTGAGTGTAAAATCCCTTCTGTATATTCTATAGTAACGGAGCTTTGCGAGTTTGAAATTTTATATAATGTTTTTTCAAAACGTGAGGCCTTAGTATGCAATACACTGTTTCAACAATCAAACTGGTTATTTCAAATCTCCACGACGACGCCTACAATAATGCAAAAATAGATTGTTTACTTTATTGTTATGAGAGTTTCCATGGTAACTAAGCATGAATATTACACATGGATTAATTTTTTTATGATGAGCCTATACAGAGTTTCGACCTGATTACGTGAGTGTAAAATCACTTCTGTATCTTCTATAGTAACATAGATATACGAGTTTCAAATTTTATATGAGTTTTTTTTCAAAACGTGAGTCCTTAGTATGCATTACATTGCTTCAACAATCAAACTGGTTATTTGAAATCTCCACGACGACGCCTACAATCCTGCACAAATAGATTGTTTACTTTATTGTTATGAGAGTTTCCATGGTAACTAAGCATGAATATTACACATAGATTAAATTTTTCCTGATGAGCCTATAGAGACCTTCGACCTGATTACATTGAGTGTAAAATCGCTTCTGTATCTGCTATAGTAACGGAGATATGCGATTTTGAAATTTTACATAATGTTTTTGTAAAACGTGAAGCCTAAGGATGTATAACATTGTTTCAACAATCAGAGTGGTTATTTCAAATCTCCACGACGACTACTACAATGAAGCACAAATATATTGTTTACTTTTTTTTTTTATGAGAGTTTTCATGGTAACTAAGCATGAATATTACAAATGGATTAACTTTTTTACTGGTGAGCCAATAGAGAACTTCGACCTGATTTCATTGAGTGTAAAATCGCTTCTGTATCTTCTATAGTAACGGAGATATGCGATTTTGAAATTTTATATAATGTTTTTGTAAAACGTGAAGCCTAAGGATGTATTACATTGTTTCAACAATCAAAGTGGTTATTTCAAATCTCCACGACGAGTACTACAATGAAGGACAAATATATTGTTTACTTTTTTGTTATGAGAGTTTCCATGGTAACTAAGCATGAATATTACACATGGATTAATTTTTTCCTGATGAGCCTATAGAGAACTTCGACCTAATTAGATTGAGTGTAAAATCACTTCTGTATATTCTATAGAAACAGAGATTTGCGAGTTTGAAATTTTATATAATGTTTTGGTAAAACGTGAAGCCTAAGGACGTATTACACTGATTCAACAATCAAAGTGGTTATTTCAAATCTCCAATTCGACTACTACAATCAAGCACAAATAAATTGTTTACTTTATTGTTATGAGAGATTTCATGACAACTAAGCATGAATATTACACATGGATTAAATTTTTTACTGATGAGCCAATAGAGAACTTCGACCTGATTACATTGAGTGTAAAATCGTTTCTGTATCTTATATATTAACGGAGATATGCGATTTTGAAATTTTATATAATGGTTTTGTAAAACGTGAAGCCTATGGATGTATTACATTTTTTCAACAATCAAAGTGGTTATTTCAAATCTCCACGACGACTACTACAATGAAGCACAAATATATTGTTTACTTTTTTGTTATGAGAGTTTTCATGGTAACTAAGAATGAATATTACAAATGGATTAACTTTTTTACTGGTGAGCCAATAGAGAACTTCGACCTGATTTCATTGAGTGTAAAATCGCTTCTGTATCTTCTATAGTAACGGAGATATGCGATTTTGAAATTTTATATAATGTTTTTGTAAAACGTGAAGCCTAAGGATGTATTACATTGTTTCAACAATCAAAGTGGTTATTTCAAATCTCCACGACGAGTACTACAATGAAGCACAAATATATTGTTTACTTTTTTGTTATGAGAGTTTTCATGGTAACTAAGCATGAATATTACAAATGGATTAACTTTTTTACTGGTGAGCCAATAGAGAACTTCGACCTGATTTCATTGAGTGTAAAATCGCTTCTGTATCTTCTATAGTAACGGAGATATGCGATTTTGAAATTTTATATAATGTTTTTGTAAAACGTGAAGCCTAAGGATGTATTACATTGTTTCAACAATCAAAGTGGTTATTTCAAATCTCCACGACGAGTACTACAATGAAGGACAAATATATTGTTTACTTTTTTGTTATGAGAGTTTCCATGGTAACTAAGCATGAATATTACACATGGATTAATTTTTTCCTGATGAGCCTATAGAGAACTTCGACCTAATTAGATTGAGTGTAAAATCACTTCTGTATATTCTATAGAAACAGAGATTTGCGAGTTTGAAATTTTATATAATGTTTTGGTAAAACGTGAAGCATAAGGACGTATTACACTGATTCAACAATCAAAGTGGTTATTTCAAATCTCCAATTCGACTACTAAAATCAAGCACAAATAGATTGTTTACTTTATTGTTATGAGAGATTTCATGGCAACTAAGCATGAATATTACACATGGATTAAATTTTTTACTGATGAGCCAATAGAGAACTTCGACCTGATTACATTGAGTGTAAAATCGTTTCTGTATCTTATATAGTAACGGAGATATGCGATTTTGAAATTTTATATAATGTTTTTGTAAAACGTGAAGCCTATGGATGTATTACATTTTTTCAACAATCAAAGTGGTTATTTCAAATCTCCACGACGACTACTACAATGAAGCACAAATATATTGTTTACTTTTTGGTTATGAGAGTTTTCATGGTAACTAAGAATGAATATTACATTTGGTTTAATTTTTTCCTGATGAGCCTATAGAGAACTTCGATCTGATTACATTGAGTGTAAAATCATTTCGGTATCTTATATAGTAACGCAGATATGCGAGTTTGAAATTTTATATAATGTTTTTTGTAAAACGAGAGGCTTTAGTATGCATTACACTGGTTCAACAATCAAACTGGTTATTTCAAATCTCCACGATGACGCCTACAATCCTGCACAAATAGATTGTTTACTTTATTGTTATGAGAGTTTCCATGGTAACAAGGAATGAATATTACATATGAATTATATTTTTCCTGATGAGCCAATAGAGAACTTCGACCTGATTACATCGAGTGTAAAATCACTTCTGTATCTTCTATAGTAACGGAGATATGCGAGTTTGAAATTTTATATAATGTTTTTGTAAAACGTGAAGCCTAAGGATGTATTACATTGTTTCAACAATCAAAGTGGTTATTTCAAATCTCCACGACGACTACAAGAATGAAGCACAAATAGATTGTTTACTTTTTTTGTTATGAGAGTTTTCATGGCAACTAAGCATGAATATTACACATGGATTAAATTTTTCCTGATGAGCCTATAGAAAACTTCGACCTAATTAGATTGAGTGTAAAATCCCTTCTGTATATTCTATAGTAACAGAGATTTGCGAGTTTGAAATTTTATATAATGTTTTTGTAAAACGTGAAGCCTAAGGATGTATTACATTGTTTCAACAATCAAAGTGGTTATTTCAAATCTTCACGACGACGCCTACAATCCTGCACAAATAGACTGTTTAGTTTATTGTTATGAGAGTTTCCATGGTAACTAAGCATGAATATTACATATGAATTATTTTTTTTCGGATGAGCCTATAGAGAGCTTCGACCTGATTACATTGATGTAAAATCACTTCTGTATCTTATATAGTAACGGAGATATGCGAGTTTGAAATTTTATATAATGTTTTTGTAAAACGTGAAGCCTAATGATGCATTACATTGTTTCAACAATCAAACTGGTTATTTGAAATCTCCACGACGACGCCTACAATCCTGCACAAATTGATTTTTACTTTATTGTTATGAGAGTTTCCATGGTAACTAAGCATGAATATTACACATGGATTAAATTTTTCCTGATGAGCCCATAGACAGCTTCGACCTGATTACATTGAGTGTAAAATCACTTTTGTATCTTCTTTAGTAAAGGCGATATGCGAGTTTGAAATTTTATATAATGTTTTTGTAAAACGTGAAGCCTTAGTATGCATTACACTGTTTCAACAATCAAACTGGTTATTTCAAATCTCCACGATGACGCCTACAATCCTGCACAAATAGATTGTTTACTTTATTGTTATGAGAGTTTCCATGGTAACAAGGAATGAATATTACATATGAATTATATTTTTCCTGATGAGCCAATAGAGAACTTCGACCTGATTACATCGAGTGTAAAATCACTTCTGTATCTTCTATAGTAACGGAGATATGCGAGTTTGAAATTTTATATAATGTTTTTGTAAAACGTGAAGCCTAAGGATGTATTACATTGTTTCAACAATCAAAGTGGTTATTTCAAATCTCCACGACGACTACAAGAATGAAGCACAAATAGATTGTTTACTTTTTTTGTTATGAGAGTTTTCATGGCAACTAAGCATGAATATTACACATGGATTAAATTTTTCCTGATGAGCCTATAGAAAACTTCGACCTAATTAGATTGAGTGTAAAATCCCTTCTGTATATTCTATAGTAACAGAGATTTGCGAGTTTGAAATTTTATATAATGTTTTTGTAAAACGTGAAGCCTAAGGATGTATTACATTGTTTCAACAATCAAAGTGGTTATTTCAAATCTTCACGACGACGCCTACAATCCTGCACAAATAGACTGTTTAGTTTATTGTTATGAGAGTTTCCATGGTAACTAAGCATGAATATTACATATGAATTATTTTTTTTCGGATGAGCCTATAGAGAGCTTCGACCTGATTACATTGATGTAAAATCACTTCTGTATCTTATATAGTAACGGAGATATGCGAGTTTGAAATTTTATATAATGTTTTTGTAAAACGTGAAGCCTAATGATGCATTACATTGTTTCAACAATCAAACTGGTTATTTGAAATCTCCACGACGACGCCTACAATCCTGCACAAATTGATTTTTACTTTATTGTTATGAGAGTTTCCATGGTAACTAAGCATGAATATTACACATGGATTAAATTTTTCCTGATGAGCCCATAGACAGCTTCGACCTGATTACATTGAGTGTAAAATCACTTTTGTATCTTCTTTAGTAAAGGCGATATGCGAGTTTGAAATTTTATATAATGTTTTTGTAAAACGTGAAGCCTTAGTATGCATTACACTGTTTCAACAATCAAAGTGGTTATTTCAAATCTTCACGACGACTACTACAATCAAGCACAAATATATTGTTTACTTTTTTGTTATGAGAGTTTTCATGGCAACTAAGCATGAATATTACACATGGAATAAATTTTTCCTGATGAGCCTATAGAGACCTTCGACCTGATTAAATTGAGTGTAAAATCCCTTCTGTATATTCTATAGTAACGGAGCTTTGCGAGTTTGAAATTTTATATAATGTTTTTTCAAAACGTGAGGCCTTAGTATGCAATACACTGTTTCAACAATCAAACTGGTTATTTCAAATCTCCACGACGACGCCTACAATAATGCAAAAATAGATTGTTTACTTTATTGTTATGAGAGTTTCCATGGTAACTAAGCATGAATATTACACATGGATTAATTTTTTTATGATGAGCCTATACAGAGTTTCGACCTGATTACGTGAGTGTAAAATCACTTCTGTATCTTCTATAGTAACATAGATATACGAGTTTCAAATTTTATATGAGTTTTTTTTCAAAACGTGAGTCCTTAGTATGCATTACATTGCTTCAACAATCAAACTGGTTATTTGAAATCTCCACGACGACGCCTACAATCCTGCACAGATAGATTGTTTACTTTATTGTTATGAGAGTTTCCATGGTAACTAAGCATGAATATTACACATAGATTAAATTTTTCCTGATGAGCCTATAGAGACCTTCGACCTGATTACATTGAGTGTAAAATCGCTTCTGTATCTGCTATAGTAACGGAGATATGCGATTTTGAAATTTTACATAATGTTTTTGTAAAACGTGAAGCCTAAGGATGTATAACATTGTTTCAACAATCAGAGTGGTTATTTCAAATCTCCACGACGACTACTACAATGAAGCACAAATATATTGTTTACTTTTTTTTTTTATGAGAGTTTTCATGGTAACTAAGCATGAATATTACAAATGGATTAACTTTTTTACTGGTGAGCCAATAGAGAACTTCGACCTGATTTCATTGAGTGTAAAATCGCTTCTGTATCTTCTATAGTAACGGAGATATGCGATTTTGAAATTTTATATAATGTTTTTGTAAAACGTGAAGCCTAAGGATGTATTACATTGTTTCAACAATCAAAGTGGTTATTTCAAATCTCCACGACGAGTACTACAATGAAGGACAAATATATTGTTTACTTTTTTGTTATGAGAGTTTCCATGGTAACTAAGCATGAATATTACACATGGATTAATTTTTTCCTGATGAGCCTATAGAGAACTTCGACCTAATTAGATTGAGTGTAAAATCACTTCTGTATATTCTATAGAAACAGAGATTTGCGAGTTTGAAATTTTATATAATGTTTTGGTAAAACGTGAAGCCTAAGGACGTATTACACTGATTCAACAATCAAAGTGGTTATTTCAAATCTCCAATTCGACTACTACAATCAAGCACAAATAAATTGTTTACTTTATTGTTATGAGAGATTTCATGACAACTAAGCATGAATATTACACATGGATTAAATTTTTTACTGATGAGCCAATAGAGAACTTCGACCTGATTACATTGAGTGTAAAATCGTTTCTGTATCTTATATATTAACGGAGATATGCGATTTTGAAATTTTATATAATGGTTTTGTAAAACGTGAAGCCTATGGATGTATTACATTTTTTCAACAATCAAAGTGGTTATTTCAAATCTCCACGACGACTACTACAATGAAGCACAAATATATTGTTTACTTTTTTGTTATGAGAGTTTTCATGGTAACTAAGAATGAATATTACAAATGGATTAACTTTTTTACTGGTGAGCCAATAGAGAACTTCGACCTGATTTCATTGAGTGTAAAATCGCTTCTGTATCTTCTATAGTAACGGAGATATGCGATTTTGAAATTTTATATAATGTTTTTGTAAAACGTGAAGCCTAAGGATGTATTACATTGTTTCAACAATCAAAGTGGTTATTTCAAATCTCCACGACGAGTACTACAATGAAGCACAAATATATTGTTTACTTTTTTGTTATGAGAGTTTTCATGGTAACTAAGCATGAATATTACAAATGGATTAACTTTTTTACTGGTGAGCCAATAGAGAACTTCGACCTGATTTCATTGAGTGTAAAATCGCTTCTGTATCTTCTATAGTAACGGAGATATGCGATTTTGAAATTTTATATAATGTTTTTGTAAAACGTGAAGCCTAAGGATGTATTACATTGTTTCAACAATCAAAGTGGTTATTTCAAATCTCCACGACGAGTACTACAATGAAGGACAAATATATTGTTTACTTTTTTGTTATGAGAGTTTCCATGGTAACTAAGCATGAATATTACACATGGATTAATTTTTTCCTGATGAGCCTATAGAGAACTTCGACCTAATTAGATTGAGTGTAAAATCACTTCTGTATATTCTATAGAAACAGAGATTTGCGAGTTTGAAATTTTATATAATGTTTTGGTAAAACGTGAAGCATAAGGACGTATTACACTGATTCAACAATCAAAGTGGTTATTTCAAATCTCCAATTCGACTACTAAAATCAAGCACAAATAGATTGTTTACTTTATTGTTATGAGAGATTTCATGGCAACTAAGCATGAATATTACACATGGATTAAATTTTTTACTGATGAGCCAATAGAGAACTTCGACCTGATTACATTGAGTGTAAAATCGTTTCTGTATCTTATATAGTAACGGAGATATGCGATTTTGAAATTTTATATAATGTTTTTGTAAAACGTGAAGCCTATGGATGTATTACATTTTTTCAACAATCAAAGTGGTTATTTCAAATCTCCACGACGACTACTACAATGAAGCACAAATATATTGTTTACTTTTTGGTTATGAGAGTTTTCATGGTAACTAAGAATGAATATTACATTTGGTTTAATTTTTTCCTGATGAGCCTATAGAGAGCTTCGATCTGATTACATTGAGTGTAAAATCATTTCGGTATCTTATATAGTAACGCAGATATGCGAGTTTGAAATTTTATATAATGTTTTTTGTAAAACGAGAGGCTTTAGTATGCATTACACTGGTTCAACAATCAAACTGGTTATTTCAAATCTCCACGATGACGCCTACAATCCTGCACAAATAGATTGTTTACTTTATTGTTATGAGAGTTTCCATGGTAACAAGGAATGAATATTACATATGAATTATATTTTTCCTGATGAGCCAATAGAGAACTTCGACCTGATTACATCGAGTGTAAAATCACTTCTGTATCTTCTATAGTAACGGAGATATGCGAGTTTGAAATTTTATATAATGTTTTTGTAAAACGTGAAGCCTAAGGATGTATTACATTGTTTCAACAATCAAAGTGGTTATTTCAAATCTCCACGACGACTACAAGAATGAAGCACAAATAGATTGTTTACTTTTTTTGTTATGAGAGTTTTCATGGCAACTAAGCATGAATATTACACATGGATTAAATTTTTCCTGATGAGCCTATAGAAAACTTCGACCTAATTAGATTGAGTGTAAAATCCCTTCTGTATATTCTATAGTAACAGAGATTTGCGAGTTTGAAATTTTATATAATGTTTTTGTAAAACGTGAAGCCTAAGGATGTATTACATTGTTTCAACAATCAAAGTGGTTATTTCAAATCTTCACGACGACGCCTACAATCCTGCACAAATAGACTGTTTAGTTTATTGTTATGAGAGTTTCCATGGTAACTAAGCATGAATATTACATATGAATTATTTTTTTTCGGATGAGCCTATAGAGAGCTTCGACCTGATTACATTGATGTAAAATCACTTCTGTATCTTATATAGTAACGGAGATATGCGAGTTTGAAATTTTATATAATGTTTTTGTAAAACGTGAAGCCTAATGATGCATTACATTGTTTCAACAATCAAACTGGTTATTTGAAATCTCCACGACGACGCCTACAATCCTGCACAAATTGATTTTTACTTTATTGTTATGAGAGTTTCCATGGTAACTAAGAATGAATATTACACATGGATTAAATTTTTCCTGATGAGCCCATAGACAGCTTCGACCTGATTACATTGAGTGTAAAATCACTTTTGTATCTTCTTTAGTAAAGGCGATATGCGAGTTTGAAATTTTATATAATGTTTTTGTAAAACGTGAAGCCTTAGTATGCATTACACTGTTTCAACAATCAAAGTGGTTATTTCAAATCTCCAATTCGACTACTACAATCAAGCACAAATAGATTGTTTACTTTATTGTTATGAGAGATTTCATGACAACTAAGCATGAATATTACACATGGATTAAATTTTTTACTGATGAGCCAATAGAGAACTTCGACCTGATTACATTGAGTGTAAAATCGTTTCTGTATCTTATATAGTAACGGAGATATGCGATTTTGAAATTTTATATAATGTTTTTGTAAAACGTGAAGCCTATGGATGTATTACATTTTTTCAACAATCAAAGTGGTTATTTCAAATCTCCACGACGACTACTACAATGAAGCACATATATATTGTTTACTTTTTTGTTATGAGAGTTTTCATGGTAACTAAGAATGAATATTACACATGGTTTAAATTTTTCCTGATGAGCCTATAGAGAGCTTCGACCTGATTACATTGAGTGTAAAATCATTTCGGTATCTTATATAGTAACGCAGATATGCGAGTTTGAAATTTTATATAATGTTTTTTGTAAAACGAGAGGCTTTAGTATGCATTACACTGGTTCAACAATCAAACTGGTTATTTCAAATCTCCACGATGACGCCTACAATCCTGCACAAATAGATTGTTTACTTTATTGTTATGAGAGTTTCCATGGTAACAAGGAATGAATATTACATATGAATTATATTTTTCCTGATGAGCCAATAGAGAACTTCGACCTGATTACATCGAGTGTAAAATCACTTCTGTATCTTCTATAGTAACGGAGATATGCGAGTTTGAAATTTTATATAATGTTTTTGTAAAACGTGAAGCCTAAGGATGTATTACATTGTTTCAACAATCAAAGTGGTTATTTCAAATCTCCACGACGACTACAAGAATGAAGCACAAATAGATTGTTTACTTTTTTTGTTATGAGAGTTTTCATGGCAACTAAGCATGAATATTACACATGGATTAAATTTTTCCTGATGAGCCTATAGAAAACTTCGACCTAATTAGATTGAGTGTAAAATCCCTTCTGTATATTCTATAGTAACAGAGATTTGCGAGTTTGAAATTTTATATAATGTTTTTGTAAAACGTGAAGCCTAAGGATGTATTACATTGTTTCAACAATCAAAGTGGTTATTTCAAATCTTCACGACGACGCGTACAATCCTGCACAAATAGATTGTTTACTTTATTGTTATGAGAGTTTCCATTTTAACTAAGCATGAATATTACATATGAATTTTTTTTTTTCGGATGAGCCTATAGAGAGCTTCGACCTGATTACATTGATGTAAAATCACTTCTGTATCTTATATAGTAACGGAGATATGCGAGTTTGAAATTTTATATAATGTTTTTGTAAAACGTGAAGCCTAATGATGCATTACATTGTTTCAACAATCAAACTGGTTATTTCAATTCTGCACGACGACGCCTACAATCCTGCACAAATTGATTTTTACTTTATTGTTATGAGAGTTTCCATGGTAACTAAGCATGAATATTACACATGGATTAACTTTTTTACTGGTGAGCCAATAGAGAACATCGACCTGATTTCATTGAGTGTAAAATCGCTTCTGTATCTGCTATAGTAACGGAGATATGCGATTTTGAAATTTTACATAATGTTTTTGTAAAACGTGAAGCCTAAGGATGTATAACATGGTTTCAACAATCAAAGTGGTTATTTCAAATCTCCACGACGACTACTACAATGAAGCACAAATATATTGTTTACTTTTTTGTTATGAGAGTTTTCATGGTAACTAAGCATGAATATTACAAATGGATTAACTTTTTTACTGGTGAGCCAATAGAGAACTTCGACCTGATTTCATTGAGTGTAAAATCGCTTCTGTATCTTCTTTAGTAACGGAGATATGCGATTTTGAAATTTTATATAATGTTTTTGTAAAACGTGAAGCCTAAGGATGTATTACATTGTTTCAACAATCAAAGTGGTTATTTCAAATCTCCACGACGAGTACTACAATGAAGGACAAATATATTGTTTACTTTTTTGTTATGAGAGTTTCCATGGTAACTAAGCATGAATATTACACATGGATTAATTTTTTCCTGATGAGCCTATAGAGAACTTCGACCTAATTAGATTGAGTGTAAAATCACTTCTGTATATTCTATAGAAACAGAGATTTGCGAGTTTGAAATTTTATATAATGTTTTGGTAAAACGTGAAGCCTAAGGACGTATTACACTGATTCAACAATCAAAGTGGTTATTTCAAATCTCCAATTCGACTACTAAAATCAAGCACAAATAGATTGTTTACTTTATTGTTATGAGAGATTTCATGGCAACTAAGCATGAATATTACACATGGATTAAATTTTTTACTGATGAGCCAATAGAGAACTTCGACCTGATTACATTGAGTGTAAAATCGTTTCTGTATCTTATATAGTAACGGAGATATGCGATTTTGAAATTTTATATAATGTTTTTGTAAAACGTGAAGCCTATGGATGTATTACATTTTTTCAACAATCAAAGTGGTTATTTCAAATCTCCACGACGACTACTACAATGAAGCACAAATATATTGTTTACTTTTTTGTTATGAGAGTTTTCATGGTAACTAAGAATGAATATTACACATGGTTTAATTTTTTCCTGATGAGCCTATAGAGAGCTTCGACCTGATTACATTGAGTGTAAAATCATTTCGGTATCTTATATAGTAACGCAGATATGCGAGTTTGAAATTTTATATAATGTTTTTTGTAAAACGAGAGGCTTTAGTATGCATTACACTGGTTCAACAATCAAACAGGTTATTTTAAATCTCCACGATGACGCCTACAATCCTG
Organism: Lepisma saccharinum; assembly: GCF_977018435.1. Classification (NCBI taxonomy): domain Eukaryota; kingdom Metazoa; phylum Arthropoda; class Insecta; order Zygentoma; family Lepismatidae; genus Lepisma; species Lepisma saccharinum. Next base: position 4,875,260 of record NW_028142899.1, on the reverse strand, counting down.
CACAAATAGATTGTTTACTTTATTGTTATGAGAGTTTCCATGGTAACAAGGAATGAATATTACATATGAATTATATTTTTCCTGATGAGCCAATAGAGAACTTCGACCTGATTACATCGAGTGTAAAATCACTTCTGTATCTGCTATAGTAACGGAGATATGCGAGTTTGAAATTTTATATAATGTTTTTGTAAAACGTGAAGCCTAAGGATGTATTACATTGTTTCAACAATCAAAGTGGTTATTTCAAATCTCCACGACGACTACAAGAATGAAGCACAAATAGATTGTTTACTTTTTTTGTTATGAGAGTTTTCATGGCAACTAAGCATGAATATTACACATGGATTAAATTTTTCCTGATGAGCCTATAGAAAACTTCGACCTAATTAGATTGAGTGTAAAATCCCTTCTGTATATTCTATAGTAACAGAGATTTGCGAGTTTGAAATTTTATATAATGTTTTTGTAAAACGTGAAGCCTAAGGATGTATTACATTGTTTCAACAATCAAAGTGGTTATTTCAAATCTTCACGACGACGCGTACAATCCTGCACAAATAGATTGTTTACTTTATTGTTATGAGAGTTTCCATTTTAACTAAGCATGAATATTACATATGAATTTTTTTTTTCGGATGAGCCTATAGAGAGCTTCGACCTGATTACATTGATGTAAAATCACTTCTGTATCTTATATAGTAACGGAGATATGCGAGTTTGAAATTTTATATAATGTTTTTGTAAAACGTGAAGCCTAATGATGCATTACATTGTTTCAACAATCAAACTGGTTATTTGAAATCTCCACGACGACGCCTACAATCCTGCACAAATTGATTTTTACTTTATTGTTATGAGAGTTTCCATGGTAACTAAGCATGAATATTACACATGGATTAAATTTTTCCTGATGAGCCCATAGACAGCTTCGACCTGATTACATTGAGTGTAAAATCACTTTTGTATCTTCTTTAGTAAAGGCGATATGCGAGTTTGAAATTTTATATAATGTTTTTGTAAAACGTGAAGCCTTAGTATGCATTACACTGTTTCAACAATCAAAGTGGTTATTTCAAATCTTCACGACGACTACTACAATCAAGCACAAATATATTGTTTACTTTTTTGTTATGAGAGTTTTCATGGCAACTAAGCATGAATATTACACATGGAATAAATTTTTCCTGATGAGCCTATAGAGACCTTCGACCTGATTACATTGAGTGTAAAATCGCTTCTGTATCTGCTATAGTAACGGAGATATGCGATTTTGAAATTTTACATAATGTTTTTGTAAAACGTGAAGCCTAAGGATGTATAACATTGTTTCAACAATCAAAGTGGTTATTTCAAATCTCCACGACGACTACTACAATGAAGCACAAATATATTGTTTCCTTTTTTGTTATGAGAGTTTCCATGGTAACTAAGCATGAATATTACACATGGATTAAATTTTTCCTGATGAGCCTATAGAGAGCTTCGACCTGATTACACTGAGTGTAAAATCACTTCTGAATCTTCTATAGTAACCGAGATATACGAGTTTGAAATTTTTTATAATGTTTTTTCAAAACGTGAGGCCTTAGTATGCATTACACTGTTTCAACAATCAAACTGGTTATTTCAAATCTCCACGACGACGCCTACAATCAAGCACAAATAGATTGTTTACTTCATTGTTATGAGAGTTTCCATGGTAACAAAGCATGAATATTACACATGGATTAAATTTTTCCTGATGAGCCTATAGAGAACTTCGACCTAATTAGATTGAGTGTAAAATCACTTCTGTATATTCTATAGAAACAGAGATTTGCGAGTTTGAAATTTTATTTAATGTTTTGGTAAAACGTGAAGCCTAAGGATGTATTACACTGATTCAACAATCAAAGTGGTTATTTCAAATCTCCAATTCGACTACTACAATCAAGCACAAATAGATTGTTTACTTTTTTGTTATGAGAGTTTTCATGGTAACTAAGCATGAATATTACACATGGATTAACTTTTTTACTGGTGAGCCAATAGAGAATTTCAACCTGATTACATTGAGTGTAAAATCGCTTCTGTATCTTCTATAGTAACGGAGATATGCGATTTTGAAATTTTATATAATGTTTTTGTAAAACGTGAAGCCTAAGGATGTATTACATTGTTTCAACAATCAAAGTGGTTATTTGAAATCTCCACGACGACGCCTACAATCCTGCACAAATTGATTTTTACTTTATTGTTATGAGAGTTTCCATGGTAACTAAGCATGAATATTACACATGGATTAAATTTTTCCTGATGAGCCTATAGACAGCTTCGACCTGATTACATTGAGTGTAAAATCACTTTTGTATCTTCTTTAGTAAAGGCGATATGCGAGTTTGAAATTTTATATAATGTTTTTGTAAAACGTGAAGCCTTAGTATGCATTACACTGTTTCAACAATCAAAGTGGTTATTTCAAATCTTCACGACTACTACTACAATCAAGCACAAATATATTGTTTACTTTTTGTTATGAGAGTTTTCATGGCAACTAAGCATGAATATTACACATGGAATAAATTTTTCCTGATGAGCCTATAGAGACCTTCGACCTGATTAGATTGAGTGTAAAATCAATTCTGTATATTCTATAGTAACGGAGATTTGCGAGTTTGAAATTTTATATAATGTTTTTTCAAAACGTGAGGCCTTAGTATGCAATACACTGTTTCAACAATCAAACTGGTTATTTCAAATCTCCACGACGACGCCTACAATAATGCAAAAATAGATTGTTTACTTTATTGTTATGAGAGTTTCCATGATAACTAAGCATGAATATTACACATGGATTAAATTTTTTACTGATGAGCCAATAGAGAACTTCGACCTGATTACATTGAGTGTAAAATCGCTTCTGTATCTTCTATAGTAACGGAGATATGCGATTTTGAAATTTTATATAATGTTTTTGTAAAACGTGAAGCCTAAGGATGTATTACATTGTTTCAACAATCAAAGTGGTTATTTCAAATCTCCACGACGACTACTACAATGAAGGACAAATATATTGTTTACTTTTTTGTTATGAGAGTTTCCATGGTAACTAAGCATGAATATTACACATGGATTAAATTTTTTACTGATGAGCCAATAGAGAATTTCGACCTGATTACATTGAGTGTAAAATCGCTTCTGTATCTGCTATAGTAACGGAGATATACGATTTTGAAATTTTATATAATGTTTTTGTAAAACGTGAAGCCTAAGGATGTATAACATTGTTTCAACAATCAAAGTGGTTATTTCAAATCTCCACGACGACTACTACAATGAAGCACAAATATATTGCTTACTTTTTTGTTATGAGAGTGTCCATGGTAACTAAGCATGAATATTACACATGGATTAATTTTTCCTGATGAGCCTATAGAGAACTTCGACCTAATTAGATTGAGTGTAAAATCACTTCTGTATATTCTATAGAAACAGAGATTTGCGAGTTTGAAATTTTATATAATGTTTTGGTAAAACGTGAAGCCTAAGGATGTATTACACTGATTCAACAATCCAAGTGGTTATTTCAAATCTCCAATTCGACTACTACAATCAAGCACAAATAGATTGTTTACTTTATTGTTATGAGAGATTTCATGGCAACTAAGCATGAATATTACACATGGATTAAATTTTTTACTGATGAGCCAATAGAGAACTTCGACCTGATTACATTGAGTGTAAAATCGCTTCTGTATCTTATATAGTAACGGAGATATGCGATTTTGAAATTTTATATAATGTTTTTGTAAAACGTGATGCCTATGGATGTATTACATTTTTTCAACAATCAAAGTGGTTATTTCAAATCTCCACGACGACTACTACAATGAAGCACAAATAGATTGTTTACTTTTTTTGTTATGAGAGTTTTCATGGCAAGTAAGCATGAATATTACACATGGATTAAATTTTTCCTGATGAGCCTATAGAGAACTTCGACCTGATTACATCGAGTGTAAAATCACTTCTGTATCTGCTATAGTAACGGAGATATGCGAGTTTGAAATTTTATATAATGTTTTTGTAAAACGTGAAGCCTAAGGATGTATTACATTGTTTCAACAATCAAAGTGGTTATTTCAAATCTCCACGACGACTACAAGAATGAAGCACAAATAGATTGTTTACTTTTTTTGTTATGAGAGTTTTCATGGTAACTAAGAATGAATATTACACATGGTTTAATTTTTTACTGATGAGCCAATAGAGAACTTCGACCTGATTACATTGAGTGTAAAATCGCTTCTGTATCTGCTATAGTAACGGAGATATACGATTTTGAAATTTTATATAATGTTTTTGTAAAACGTGAAGCCTAAGGATGTATAACATTGTTTCAACAATCAAAGTGGTTATTTCAAATCTCCACGACGACTACTACAATGAAGCACAAATATATTGCTTACTTTTTTGTTATGAGAGTGTCCATGGTAACTAAGCATGAATATTACACATGGATTAATTTTTCCTGATGAGCCTATAGAGAACTTCGACCTAATTAGATTGAGTGTAAAATCACTTCTGTATATTCTATAGAAACAGAGATTTGCGAGTTTGAAATTTTATATAATGTTTTGGTAAAACGTGAAGCCTAAGGATGTATTACACTGATTCAACAATCCAAGTGGTTATTTCAAATCTCCAATTCGACTACTACAATCAAGCACAAATAGATTGTTTACTTTATTGTTATGAGAGATTTCATGGCAACTAAGCATGAATATTACACATGGATTAAATTTTTTACTGATGAGCCAATAGAGAACTTCGACCTGATTACATCGAGTGTAAAATCACTTCTGTATCTGCTATAGTAACGGAGATATGCGAGTTTGAAATTTTATATAATGTTTTTGTAAAACGTGAAGCCTAAGGATGTATTACATTGTTTCAACAATCAAAGTGGTTATTTCAAATCTCCACGACGACTACAAGAATGAAGCACAAATAGATTGTTTACTTTTTTTGTTATGAGAGTTTTCATGGTAACTAAGAATGAATATTACACATGGTTTAATTTTTTCCTGATGAGCCTATAGAGAGCTTCGACCTGATTACATTGAGTGTAAAATCATTTCGGTATCTTATATAGTAACGCAGATATGCGAGTTTGAAATTTTATATAATGTTTTTTGTAAAACGAGAGGCTTTAGTATGCATTACATTGTTTCAACAATCAAAGTGGTTATTTCAAATCTTCACGACGACGCGTACAATCCTGCACAAATAGATTGTTTACTTTATTGTTATGAGAGTTTCCATTTTAACTAAGCATGAATATTACATATGAATTTTTTTTTCGGATGAGCCTATAGAGAGCTTCGACCTGATTACATTGATGTAAAATCACTTCTGTATCTTATATAGTAACGGAGATATGCGAGTTTGAAATTTTATATAATGTTTTTGTAAAACGTGAAGCCTAATGATGCATTACATTGTTTCAACAATCAAACTGGTTATTTGAATTCTCCACGACGACGCCTACAATCCTGCACAAATTGATTTTTACTTTATTGTTATGAGAGTTTCCATGGTAACTAAGCATGAATATTACACATGGATTAAATTTTTCCTGATGAGCCCATAGACAGCTTCGACCTGATTACATTGAGTGTAAAATCACTTTTGTATCTTCTTTAGTAAAGGCGATATGCGAGTTTGAAATTTTATATAATGTTTTTGTAAAACGTGAAGCCTTAGTATGCATTACACTGTTTCAACAATCAAAGTGGTTATTTCAAATCTTCACGACGACTACTACAATCAAGCACAAATATATTGTTTACTTTTTTGTTATGAGAGTTTTCATGGCAACTAAGCATGAATATTACACATGGAATAAATTTTTCCTGATGAGCCTATAGAGACCTTCGACCTGATTACATTGAGTGTAAAATCGCTTCTGTATCTGCTATAGTAACGGAGATACGCGATTTTGAAATTTTACATAATGTTTTTGTAAAACGTGAAGCCTAAGGATGTATAACATTGTTTCAACAATCAAAGTGGTTATTTCAAATCTCCACGACGACTACTACAATGAAGCACAAATATATTGTTTCCTTTTTTGTTATGAGAGTTTCCATGGTAACTAAGCATGAATATTACACATGGATTAAATTTTTCCTGATGAGCCTATAGAGAGCTTCGACCTGATTACACTGAGTGTAAAATCACTTCTGAATCTTCTATAGTAACCGAGATATACGAGTTTGAAATTTTTTATAATGTTTTTTCAAAACGTGAGGCCTTAGTATGCATTACACTGTTTCAACAATCAAACTGGTTATTTCAAATCTCCACGACGACGCCTACAATCAAGCACAAATAGATTGTTTACTTCATTGTTATGAGAGTTTCCATGGTAACAAAGCATGAATATTACACATGGATTAAATTTTTCCTGATGAGCCTATAGAGAACTTCGACCTAATTAGATTGAGTGTAAAATCACTTCTGTATATTCTATAGAAACAGAGATTTGCGAGTTTGAAATTTTATTTAAAGTTTTGGTAAAACGTGAAGCCTAAGGATGTATTACACTGATTCAACAATCAAAGTGGTTATTTCAAATCTCCAATTCGACTACTACAATCAAGCACAAATAGATTGTTTACTTTTTTGTTATGAGAGTTTTCATGGTAACTAAGCATGAATATTACACATGGATTAACTTTTTTACTGGTGAGCCAATAGAGAATTTCGACCTGATTACATTGAGTGTAAAATCACTTTTGTATCTTCTTTAGTAAAGGCGATATGCGAGTTTGAAATTTTATATAATGTTTTTGTAAAACGTGAAGCCTTAGTATGCATTACACTGTTTCAACAATCAAAGTGGTTATTTCAAATCTTCACGACTACTACTACAATCAAGCACAAATATATTGTTTACTTTTTGTTATGAGAGTTTTCATGGCAACTAAGCATGAATATTACACATGGAATAAATTTTTCCTGATGAGCCTATAGAGACCTTCGACCTGATTAGATTGAGTGTAAAATCAATTCTGTATATTCTATAGTAACGGAGATTTGCGAGTTTGAAATTTTATATAATGTTTTTTCAAAACGTGAGGCCTTAGTATGCAATACACTGTTTCAACAATCAAACTGGTTATTTCAAATCTCCACGACGACGCCTACAATAATGCAAAAATAGATTGTTTACTTTATTGTTATGAGAGTTTCCATGATAACTAAGCATGAATATTACACATGGATTAAATTTTTTACTGATGAGCCAATAGAGAACTTCGACCTGATTACATTGAGTGTAAAATCGCTTCTGTATCTTCTATAGTAACGGAGATATGCGATTTTGAAATTTTATATAATGTTTTTGTAAAACGTGAAGCCTAAGGATGTATTACATTGTTTCAACAATCAAAGTGGTTATTTCAAATCTCCACGACGACTACTACAATGAAGGACAAATATATTGTTTACTTTTTTGTTATGAGAGTTTCCATGGTAACTAAGCATGAATATTACACATGGATTAAATTTTTTACTGATGAGCCAATAGAGAATTTCGACCTGATTACATTGAGTGTAAAATCGCTTCTGTATCTGCTATAGTAACGGAGATATACGATTTTGAAATTTTATATAATGTTTTTGTAAAACGTGAAGCCTAAGGATGTATAACATTGTTTCAACAATCAAAGTGGTTATTTCAAATCTCCACGACGACTACTACAATGAAGCACAAATATATTGCTTACTTTTTTGTTATGAGAGTGTCCATGGTAACTAAGCATGAATATTACACATGGATTAATTTTTCCTGATGAGCCTATAGAGAACTTCGACCTAATTAGATTGAGTGTAAAATCACTTCTGTATATTCTATAGAAACAGAGATTTGCGAGTTTGAAATTTTATATAATGTTTTGGTAAAACGTGAAGCCTAAGGATGTATTACACTGATTCAACAATCCAAGTGGTTATTTCAAATCTCCAATTCGACTACTACAATCAAGCACAAATAGATTGTTTACTTTATTGTTATGAGAGATTTCATGGCAACTAAGCATGAATATTACACATGGATTAAATTTTTTACTGATGAGCCAATAGAGAACTTCGACCTGATTACATTGAGTGTAAAATCGCTTCTGTATCTTATATAGTAACGGAGATATGCGATTTTGAAATTTTATATAATGTTTTTGTAAAACGTGATGCCTATGGATGTATTACATTTTTTCAACAATCAAAGTGGTTATTTCAAATCTCCACGACGACTACTACAATGAAGCACAAATAGATTGTTTACTTTTTTTGTTATGAGAGTTTTCATGGCAAGTAAGCATGAATATTACACATGGATTAAATTTTTCCTGATGAGCCTATAGAGAACTTCGACCTGATTACATCGAGTGTAAAATCACTTCTGTATCTGCTATAGTAACGGAGATATGCGAGTTTGAAATTTTATATAATGTTTTTGTAAAACGTGAAGCCTAAGGATGTATTACATTGTTTCAACAATCAAAGTGGTTATTTCAAATCTCCACGACGACTACAAGAATGAAGCACAAATAGATTGTTTACTTTTTTTGTTATGAGAGTTTTCATGGTAACTAAGAATGAATATTACACATGGTTTAATTTTTTACTGATGAGCCAATAGAGAACTTCGACCTGATTACATTGAGTGTAAAATCGCTTCTGTATCTGCTATAGTAACGGAGATATACGATTTTGAAATTTTATATAATGTTTTTGTAAAACGTGAAGCCTAAGGATGTATAACATTGTTTCAACAATCAAAGTGGTTATTTCAAATCTCCACGACGACTACTACAATGAAGCACAAATATATTGCTTACTTTTTTGTTATGAGAGTGTCCATGGTAACTAAGCATGAATATTACACATGGATTAATTTTTCCTGATGAGCCTATAGAGAACTTCGACCTAATTAGATTGAGTGTAAAATCACTTCTGTATATTCTATAGAAACAGAGATTTGCGAGTTTGAAATTTTATATAATGTTTTGGTAAAACGTGAAGCCTAAGGATGTATTACACTGATTCAACAATCCAAGTGGTTATTTCAAATCTCCAATTCGACTACTACAATCAAGCACAAATAGATTGTTTACTTTATTGTTATGAGAGATTTCATGGCAACTAAGCATGAATATTACACATGGATTAAATTTTTTACTGATGAGCCAATAGAGAACTTCGACCTGATTACATCGAGTGTAAAATCACTTCTGTATCTGCTATAGTAACGGAGATATGCGAGTTTGAAATTTTATATAATGTTTTTGTAAAACGTGAAGCCTAAGGATGTATTACATTGTTTCAACAATCAAAGTGGTTATTTCAAATCTCCACGACGACTACAAGAATGAAGCACAAATAGATTGTTTACTTTTTTTGTTATGAGAGTTTTCATGGTAACTAAGAATGAATATTACACATGGTTTAATTTTTTCCTGATGAGCCTATAGAGAGCTTCGACCTGATTACATTGAGTGTAAAATCATTTCGGTATCTTATATAGTAACGCAGATATGCGAGTTTGAAATTTTATATAATGTTTTTTGTAAAACGAGAGGCTTTAGTATGCATTACACTGGTTCAACAATCAAACTGGTTATTTCAAATCTCCACGATGACGCCTACAATCCTGCACAAATAGATTGTTTACTTTATTGTTATGAGAGTTTCCATGGTAACAAGGAATGAATATTACATATGAATTATATTTTTCCTGATGAGCCAATAGAGAACTTCGACCTGATTACATCGAGTGTAAAATCACTTCTGTATCTGCTATAGTAACGGAGATATGCGAGTTTGAAATTTTATATAATGTTTTTGTAAAACGTGAAGCCTAAGGATGTATTACATTGTTTCAACAATCAAAGTGGTTATTTCAAATCTCCACGACGACTACAAGAATGAAGCACAAATAGATTGTTTACTTTTTTTGTTATGAGAGTTTTCATGGCAACTAAGCATGAATATTACACATGGATTAAATTTTTCCTGATGAGCCTATAGAAAACTTCGACCTAATTAGATTGAGTGTAAAATCCCTTCTGTATATTCTATAGTAACAGAGATTTGCGAGTTTGAAATTTTATATAATGTTTTTGTAAAACGTGAAGCCTAAGGATGTATTACATTGTTTCAACAATCAAAGTGGTTATTTCAAATCTTCACGACGACGCGTACAATCCTGCACAAATAGATTGTTTACTTTATTGTTATGAGAGTTTCCATTTTAACTAAGCATGAATATTACATATGAATTTTTTTTTCGGATGAGCCTATAGAGAGCTTCGACCTGATTACATTGATGTAAAATCACTTCTGTATCTTATATAGTAACGGAGATATGCGAGTTTGAAATTTTATATAATGTTTTTGTAAAACGTGAAGCCTAATGATGCATTACATTGTTTCAACAATCAAACTGGTTATTTGAATTCTCCACGACGACGCCTACAATCCTGCACAAATTGATTTTTACTTTATTGTTATGAGAGTTTCCATGGTAACTAAGCATGAATATTACACATGGATTAAATTTTTCCTGATGAGCCCATAGACAGCTTCGACCTGATTACATTGAGTGTAAAATCACTTTTGTATCTTCTTTAGTAAAGGCGATATGCGAGTTTGAAATTTTATATAATGTTTTTGTAAAACGTGAAGCCTTAGTATGCATTACACTGTTTCAACAATCAAAGTGGTTATTTCAAATCTTCACGACGACTACTACAATCAAGCACAAATATATTGTTTACTTTTTTGTTATGAGAGTTTTCATGGCAACTAAGCATGAATATTACACATGGAATAAATTTTTCCTGATGAGCCTATAGAGACCTTCGACCTGATTACATTGAGTGTAAAATCGCTTCTGTATCTGCTATAGTAACGGAGATACGCGATTTTGAAATTTTACATAATGTTTTTGTAAAACGTGAAGCCTAAGGATGTATAACATTGTTTCAACAATCAAAGTGGTTATTTCAAATCTCCACGACGACTACTACAATGAAGCACAAATATATTGTTTCCTTTTTTGTTATGAGAGTTTCCATGGTAACTAAGCATGAATATTACACATGGATTAAATTTTTCCTGATGAGCCTATAGAGAGCTTCGACCTGATTACACTGAGTGTAAAATCACTTCTGAATCTTCTATAGTAACCGAGATATACGAGTTTGAAATTTTTTATAATGTTTTTTCAAAACGTGAGGCCTTAGTATGCATTACACTGTTTCAACAATCAAACTGGTTATTTCAAATCTCCACGACGACGCCTACAATCAAGCACAAATAGATTGTTTACTTCATTGTTATGAGAGTTTCCATGGTAACAAAGCATGAATATTACACATGGATTAAATTTTTCCTGATGAGCCTATAGAGAACTTCGACCTAATTAGATTGAGTGTAAAATCACTTCTGTATATTCTATAGAAACAGAGATTTGCGAGTTTGAAATTTTATTTAATGTTTTGGTAAAACGTGAAGCCTAAGGATGTATTACACTGATTCAACAATCAAAGTGGTTATTTCAAATCTCCAATTCGACTACTACAATCAAGCACAAATAGATTGTTTACTTTTTTGTTATGAGAGTTTTCATGGTAACTAAGCATGAATATTACACATGGATTAACTTTTTTACTGGTGAGCCAATAGAGAATTTCGACCTGATTACATTGAGTGTAAAATCGCTTCTGTATCTTCTATAGTAACGGAGATATGCGATTTTGAAATTTTATATAATGTTTTTGTAAAACGTGAAGCCTAAGGATGTATTACATTGTTTCAACAATCAAAGTGGTTATTTGAAATCTCCACGACGACGCCTACAATCCTGCACAAATTGATTTTTACTTTATTGTTATGAGAGTTTCCATGGTAACTAAGCATGAATATTACACAAGGATTAAATTTTTCCTGATGAGCCTATAGACAGCTTCGACCTGATTACATTGAGTGTAAAATCACTTTTGTATCTTCTTTAGTAAAGGCGATATGCGAGTTTGAAATTTTATGTAATGTTTTTGTAAAACGTGAAGCCTTAGTATGCATTACACTGTTTCAACAATCAAAGTGGTTATTTCAAATCTTCACGACGACTACTACAATCAAGCACAAATATATTGTTTACTTTTTGTTATGAGAGTTTTCATGGCAACTAAGCATGAATATTACACATGGAATAAATTTTTCCTGATGAGCCTATAGAGACCTTCGACCTGATTAGATTGAGTGTAAAATCAATTCTGTATATTCTATAGTAACGGAGATTTGCGAGTTTGAAATTTTATATAATGTTTTTTCAAAACGTGAGGCCTTAGTATGCAATACACTGTTTCAACAATCAAACTGGTTATTTCAAATCTCCACGACGACGCCTACAATAATGCAAAAATAGATTGTTTACTTTATTGTTATGAGAGTTTCCATGATAACTAAGCATGAATATTACACATGGATTAAATTTTTTACTGATGAGCCAATAGAGAACTTCGACCTGATTACATTGAGTGTAAAATCGCTTCTGTATCTTCTATAGTAACGGAGATATGCGATTTTGAAATTTTATATAATGTTTTTGTAAAACGTGAAGCCTAAGGATGTATTACATTGTTTCAACAATCAAAGTGGTTATTTCAAATCTCCACGACGACTACTACAATGAAGGACTAATATATTGTTTACTTTTTTGTTATGAGAGTTTCCATGGTAACTAAGCATGAATATTACACATGGATTAAATTTTTTACTGATGAGCCAATAGAGAATTTCGACCTGATTACATTGAGTGTAAAATCGCTTCTGTATCTGCTATAGTAACGGAGATATACGATTTTGAAATTTTATATAATGTTTTTGTAAAACGTGAAGCCTAAGGATGTATAACATTGTTTCAACAATCAAAGTGGTTATTTCAAATCTCCACGACGACTACTACAATGAAGCACAAATATATTGCTTACTTTTTTGTTATGAGAGTGTCCATGGTAACTAAGCATGAATATTACACATGGATTAATTTTTCCTGATGAGCCTATAGAGAACTTCGACCTAATTAGATTGAGTGTAAAATCACTTCTGTATATTCTATAGAAACAGAGATTTGCGAGTTTGAAATTTTATATAATGTTTTGGTAAAACGTGAAGCCTAAGGATGTATTACACTGATTCAACAATCCAAGTGGTTATTTCAAATCTCCAATTCGACTACTACAATCAAGCACAAATAGATTGTTTACTTTATTGTTATGAGAGATTTCATGGCAACTAAGCATGAATATTACACATGGATTAAATTTTTTACTGATGAGCCTATAGAGACCTTCGACCTGATTACATTGAGTGTAAAATCGCTTCTGTATCTGCTATAGTAACGGAGATATGCGATTTTGAAATTTTACATAATGTTTTTGTAAAACGTGAAGCCTAATGATGTATTACATTGTTTCAACAATCAAAGTGGTTATTTCAATTCTGCACGACGACGACTACAATCATACACAACTTGATTGTTTGCTTTATTGTTATGAGAGTTTCCATGGTAACTAAGCATGAATATTACACATGGATTAAATTTTTCCTGATGAGCCTATAGAGAGCTTCGACCTGATTACATTGAGTGTAAAATCAATTCTGAATCTTCTATAGTAACGGAGATATACGAGTTTGAAATTTTTTATAATGTTTTTTTCAAAACGTGAGGCCTTAGTATGCATTACACTGTTTCAACAATCAAACTGGTTATTTCAAATCTCCACGACGACGCCTACAATAATGCACAAATAGATTGTTTACTTTATTGTTATGAGAGTTTCCATGGTAACCAAGCATGAATATTACACATGGATTAAATTTTTCCTGATGAGCCTATAGAGAACTTCGACCTAATTAGATTGAGTGTAAAATCACTTCTGTATATTCTATAGAAACAGAGATTTGCGAGTTTGAAATTTTATTTAATGTTTTGGTAAAACGTGAAGCCTAAGGATGTATTACACTGATTCAACAATCAAAGTGGTTATTTCAAATCTCCAATTCGACTACTACAATCAAGCACAAATAGATTGTTTACTTTTTTGTTATGAGAGTTTTCATGGTAACTAAGCATGAATATTACACATGGATTAACTTTTTTACTGGTGAGCCAATAGAGAACTTCGATCTGATTACATTGAGTGTAAAGTCGCTTCTGTATCTTCTATAGCAACGGAGATATGCGATTTTGAAATTTTATATAATGTTTTGGTAAAACGTGAAGCCTAAGGATGTATTACATTGTTTCAACAATCAAAGTGGTTATTTCAAATCTCCACGACCACTACTACAATGAAGCACAAATATATTGCTTACTTTTTTGTTATGAGAGTGTCCATGGTAACTAAGCATGAATATTACACATGGATTAATTTTTCCTGATGAGCCTATAGAGAACTTCGACCTAATTAGATTGAGTGTAAAATCACTTCTGTATATTCTATAGAAACAGAGATTTGCGAGTTTGAAATTTTAAATAATGTTTTGGTAAAACGTGAAGCCTAAGGATGTATTACACTGATTCAACAATCAAAGTGGTTATTTCAAATCTCCAATACGACTACTACAATCAAGCACAAATAGATTGTTTACTTTATTGTTATGAGAGATTTCATGGCAACTAAGCATGAATATTACACAAGGATTAAATTTTTTACTGATGAGCCAATAGAGAACTTCGACCTGATTACATTGAGTGTAAAATCGCTTCTGTATCTTATATAGTAACGGAGATATGCGATTTTGAAATTTTATATAATGTTTTTGTAAAACGTGATGCCTATGGATGTATTACATTTTTTCAACAATCAAAGTGGTTATTTCAAATCTCCACGACGACTACTACAATGAAGCACAAATATATTGTTTACTTTTTTGTTATGAGAGTTTTCATGGTAACTAAGCATGAATATTACACATGGATTAAATTTTTCCTGATGAGCCTATAGAGAGCTTCGACCTGATTACACTGAGTGTAAAATCACTTCTGAATCTTCTATAGTAACCGAGATATACGAGTTTGAAATTTTTTATAATGTTTTTTCAAAACGTGAGGCCTTAGTATGCATTACACTGTTTCAACAATCAAACTGGTTATTTCAAATCTCCACGACGACGCCTTCAATCAAGCACAAATAGATTGTTTACTTCATTGTTATGAGAGTTTCCATGGTAACAAAGCATGAATATTACACATGGATTAAATATTTCCTGATGAGCCTATAGAGAACTTCGACCTAATTAGATTGAGTGTAAAATCACTTCTGTATATTCTATAGAAACAGAGATTTGCGAGTTTGAAATTTTATTTAATGTTTTGGTAAAACGTGAAGCCTAAGGATGTATTACACTGATTCAACAATCAAAGTGGTTATTTCAAATCTCCAATTCGACTACTACAATCAAGCACAAATAGATTGTTTACTTTTTTGTTATGAGAGTTTTCATGGTAACTAAGCATGAATATTACACATGGATTAACTTTTTTACTGGTGAGCCAATAGAGAATTTCGACCTGATTACATTGAGTGTAAAATCGCTTCTGTATCTTCTATAGTAACGGAGATATGCGATTTTGAAATTTTATATAATGTTTTTGTAAAACGTGAAGCCTAAGGATGTATTACATTGTTTCAACAATCAAAGTGGTTATTTGAAATCTCCACGACGACGCCTACAATCCTGCACAAATTGATTTTTACTTTATTGTTATGAGAGTTTCCATGGTAACTAAGCATGAATATTACGCATGGATTAAATTTTTCCTGATGAGCCTATAGACAGCTTCGACCTGATTACATTGAGTGTAAAATCACTTTTGTATCTTCTTTAGTAAAGGCGATATGCGAGTTTGAAATTTTATGTAATGTTTTTGTAAAACGTGAAGCCTTAGTATGCATTACACTGTTTCAACAATCAAAGTGGTTATTTCAAATCTTCACGACGACTACTACAATCAAGCACAAATATATTGTTTACTTTTTTGTTATGAGAGTTTTCATGGCAACTAAGCATGAATATTACACATGGAATAAATTTTTCCTGATGAGCCTATAGAGACCTTCGACCTGATTAGATTGAGTGTAAAATCAATTCTGTATATTCTATAGTAACGGAGATTTGCGAGTTTGAAATTTTATATAATGTTTTCAAAACGTGAGGCCTTAGTATGCAATACACTGTTTCAACAATCAAACTGGTTATTTCAAATCTCCACGACGACGCCTACAATAATGCAAAAATAGATTGTTTACTTTATTGTTATGAGAGTTTCCATGATAACTAAGCATGAATATTACACATGGATTAAATTTTTTACTGATGAGCCAATAGAGAACTTCGACCTGATTACATTGAGTGTAAAATCGCTTCTGTATCTTCTATAGTAACGGAGATATGCGATTTTGAAATTTTATATAATGTTTTTGTAAAACGTGAAGCCTAAGGATGTATTACATTGTTTCAACAATCAAAGTGGTTATTTCAAATCTCCACGACGACTACTACAATGAAGGACAAATATATTGTTTACTTTTTTGTTATGAGAGTTTCCATGGTAACTAAGCATGAATATTACACATGGATTAAATTTTTTACTGATGAGCCAATAGAGAATTTCGACCTGATTACATTGAGTGTAAAATCGCTTCTGTATCTGCTATAGTAACGGAGATATACGATTTTGAAATTTTATATAATGTTTTTGTAAAACGTGAAGCCTAAGGATGTATAACATTGTTTCAACAATCAAAGTGGTTATTTCAAATCTCCACGACGACTACTACAATGAAGCACAAATATATTGCTTACTTTTTTGTTATGAGAGTGTCCATGGTAACTAAGCATGAATATTACACATGGATTAATTTTTCCTGATGAGCCTATAGAGAACTTCGACCTAATTAGATTGAGTGTAAAATCACTTCTGTATATTCTATAGAAACAGAGATTTGCGAGTTTGAAATTTTATATAATGTTTTGGTAAAACGTGAAGCCTAAGGATGTATTACACTGATTCAACAATCAAAGTGGTTATTTCAAATCTTTAATTCGACTACTACAATCAAGCACAAATAGATTGTTTACTTTATTGTTATGAGAGATTTCATGGCAACTAAGCATGAATATTACACATGGATTAAATTTTTTACTGATGAGCCAATAGAGAACTTCGACCTGATTACATTGAGTGTAAAATCGCTTCTGTATCTTATATAGTAACGGAGATATGCGATTTTGAAATTTTATATAATGTTTTTGTAAAACGTGATGCCTATGGATGTATTACATTTTTTCAACAATCAAAGTGGTTATTTCAAATCTCCACGACGACTACTACAATGAAGCACAAATATATTGTTTACTTTTTTGTTATGAGAGTTTTCATGGTAACTAAGCATGAATATTACACATGGTTTATTTTTTTCCTGATGAGCCTATAGAGAGCTTCGACCTGATTACATTGAGTG
Source organism: Lepisma saccharinum (assembly GCF_977018435.1). NCBI lineage: Eukaryota > Metazoa > Arthropoda > Insecta > Zygentoma > Lepismatidae > Lepisma > Lepisma saccharinum. The sequence goes on along the minus strand of NW_028142899.1, from coordinate 4,857,681 downwards.
TAAAATCATTTCCGTATCTTATATAGTAACGCAGATATGCGAGTTTGAAATTTTATATAATGTTTTTTGTAAAACGAGAGGCTTTAGTATGCATTACACTGGTTCAACAATCAAACTGGTTATTTCAAATCTCCACGATGACGCCTACAATCCTGCACAAATAGATTGTTTACTTTATTGTTATGAGAGTTTCCATGGTAACAAGGAATGAATATTACATATGAATTATATTTTTCCTGATGAGCCAATAGAGAACTTCGACCTGATTACATCGAGTGTAAAATCACTTCTGTATCTTCTATAGTAACGGAGATATGCGAGTTTGACATTTTATATAATGTTTTTGTAAAACGTGAAGCCTAAGGAGGTATTACATTGTTTCAACAATCAAACTGGTTATTTCAAATCTCCACGACGACGCCTACAATAATGCACAAATAGATTGTTTACTTTATTGTTATGAGAGTTTCCATGGTAACCAAGCATGAATATTACACATGGATTAAATTTTTCCTGATGAGCCTATAGAGAACTTCGACCTAATTAGATTGAGTGTAAAATCACTTCTGTATATTCTATAGAAACAGAGATTTGCGAGTTTGAAATTTTATTTAATGTTTTGGTAAAACGTGAAGCCTAAGGATGTATAACATTGTTTCAACAATCAAAGTGGTTATTTCAAATCTCCACGACGACTACTACAATGAAGGACAAATATATTGTTTACTTTTTTGTTATGAGAGTTTCCATGGTAACTAAGCATGAATATTACACATGGATTATTTTTTTCCTGATGAGCCTATAGAGAACTTCGACCTAATTAGATTGAGTATAAAATCACTTCTGTATATTCTATAGAAACAGAGATTTGCGATTTTGAAATTTTATATAATGTTTTTGTAAAACGTGATGCCTATGGATGTATTACATTTTTTCAACAATCAAAGTGGTTATTTCAAATCTCCACGACGACTACTACAATGAAGGACAAATATATTGTTTACTTTTTTGTTATGAGAGTTTCCATGGTAACTAAGCATGAATATTACACATGGATTATTTTTTTCCTGATGAGCCTATAGAGAACTTCGACCTAATTAGATTGAGTATAAAATCACTTCTGTATATTCTATAGAAACAGAGATTTGCGAGTTTGAAATTTTATATAATGTTTTGGTAAAATGTGAAGCCTAAGGATGTATTACACTGATTCAACAATCAAAGTGGTTATTTCAAATCTCCAATTCGACTACTACAATCAAGCACAAATAGATTGTTTACTTTATTGTTATGAGAGATTTCATGGCAACTAAGCATGAATATTACACATGGATTAAATTTTTTACTGATGAGCCTATAGAGAGCTTCGACCTGATTACATTGAGTGTAAAATCATTTCCGTATCTTATATAGTAACGCAGATATGCGAGTTTGAAATTTTATATAATGTTTTTTGTAAAACGAGAGGCTTTAGTATGCATTACACTGGTTCAACAATCAAACTGGTTATTTCAAATCTCCACGATGACGCCTACAATCCTGCACAAATGGATTGTTTACTTTATTGTTATGAGAGTTTCCATGGTAACAAGGAATGAATACTACATATGAATTATATTTTTCCTGATGAGCCAATAGAGAACTTCGACCTGATTACATCGAGTGTAAAATCACTTCTGTATCTTCTATAGTAACGGAGATATGCGAGTTTGAAATTTTATATAATGTTTTTGTAAAACGTGAAGCCTAAGGATGTATTACATTGTTTCAACAATCAAAGTGGTTATTTCAAAACTCCACGACGACTACTACAATGAAGCACAAATATATTGTTTACTTTTTTGTTATGAGAGTTTTCATGGTAACTAAGCATGAATATTACACATGGTTTAATTTTTTCCTGATGAGCCTATAGAGAGCTTCGACCTGATTACATTGAGTGTAAAATCATTTCCGTATCTTATATAGTAACGCAGATATGCGAGTTTGAAATTTTATATAATGTTTTTTGTAAAACGAGAGGCTTTAGTATGCATTACACTGGTTCAACAATCAAACTGGTTATTTCAAATCTCCACGATGACGCCTACAATCCTGCACAAATGGATTGTTTACTTTATTGTTATGAGAGTTTCCATGGTAACAAGGAATGAATACTACATATGAATTATATTTTTCCTGATGAGCCAATAGAGAACTTCGACCTGATTACATCGAGTGTAAAATCACTTCTGTATCTTCTATAGTAACGGAGATATGCGAGTTTGAAATTTTATATAATGTTTTTGTAAAACGTGAAGCCTAAGGATGTATTACATTGTTTCAACAATCAAAGTGGTTATTTCAAATCTCCACGACGACTACAAGAATGAAGCACAAATAGATTGTTTACTTTTTTTGTTATGAGAGTTTTCATGGCAACTAAGCATGAATATTACACATGGATTAAATTTTTCCTGATGAGCCTATAGAAAACTTCGACCTAATTAGATTGAGTGTAAAATCCCTTCTGTATATTCTATAGTAACAGAGGTTTGCGAGTTTGAAATTTTATATAATGTTTTTGTAAAACGTGAAGCCTAAGGATGTATTACATTGTTTCAACAATCAAAGTGGTTATTTCAAATCTTCACGACGACGCGTACAATCCTGCACAAATAGACTGTATACTTTATTGTTATGAGAGTTTCCATGGTAACTAAGCAGAATATTACATATGAATTATTTTTTTTCGGATGAGCCTATAGAGAGCTTCGACCTGATTACATTGATGTAAAATCACTTCTGTATCTTATATAGTAACGGAGATATGCGATTTTGAAATTTTATATAATGTTTTTGTAAAACGTGAAGCCTAAGGATGTTTTACATTGTTTAAGCAATCAAACTGGTTATTTCAAATCTCCACGACGACTACTACAATGGAGCACAAATATATTGTTTACTTTTTTGTTATGAGAGTTTCCATGGTAACTAAGCATGAATATTACACATGGATTAAATTGTTTACTGATGAGCCAAGAGAACTTCGACCTTATTTCATTGAGTGTAAAATAGCTTCTGTATCTTCTATATTAACGGAGATATGCGAGTTTGAAATTTTATATAATGTTTTTGTAAAACGTGAAGCCTATGGATTTATTACATTGTTTCAACAATCAAAGTGGTTATTTCAAATCTCCACGACGACTTCTACAATGAAGCACAAATAGATTGTTTACTTTTTTGTTATGAGAGTTTTCATGGCAACTAAGCATGAATATTACACATGGATTAAATTTTTCCTGATGAGCCTATAGAAAACTTCGACCTAATTAGATTGAGTGTAAAATCCCTTCTGTATATTCTATAGTAACAGAGATTTGCGAGTTTGAAATTTTATATAATGTTTTTGTAAAACGTGAAGCCTAAGGATGTATTACATTGTTTCAACAATCAAAGTGGTTATTTCAAATCTTCACGACGACGCGTACAATCCTGCACAAATAGATTGTTTACTTTATTGTTATGAGAGTTTCCATTTTAACTAAGCATGAATATTACATATGAATTTTTTTTTTCGGATGAGCCTATAGAGAGCTTCGACCTGATTACATTGATGTAAAATCACTTCTGTATCTTATATAGTAACGGAGATATGCGAGTTTGAAATTTTATATAATGTTTTTGTAAAACGTGAAGCCTAATGATGCATTACATTGTTTCAACAATCAAACTGGTTATTTGAAATCTCCACGACGACGCCTACAATCCTGCACAAATTGATTTTTACTTTATTGTTATGAGAGTTTCCATGGTAACTAAGCATGAATATTACACATGGATTAAATTTTTCCTGATGAGCCCATAGACAGCTTCGACCTGATTACATTGAGTGTAAAATCACTTTTGTATCTTCTTTAGTAAAGGCGATATGCGAGTTTGAAATTTTATATAATGTTTTTGTAAAACGTGAAGCCTTAGTATGCATTACACTGTTTCAACAATCAAAGTGGTTATTTCAAATCTTCACGACGACTACTACAATCAAGCACAAATATATTGTTTACTTTTTTGTTATGAGAGTTTTCATAACAACTAAGCATGAATATTACACATGGAATAAATTTTTCCTGATGAGCCTATAGAGACCTTCGACCTGATTACATTGAGTGTAAAATCGCTTCTGTATCTGCTATAGTAACGGAGATATGCGATTTTGAAATTTTACATAATGTTTTTGTAAAACGTGAAGCCTAAGGATGTATAACATTGTTTCAACAATCAAAGTGGTTATTTCAAATCTCCACGACGACTACTACAATGAAGCACAAATATATTGTTTCCTTTTTTGTTATGAGAGTTTCCATGGTAACTAAGCATGAATATTACACATGGATTAAATTTTTCCTGATGAGCCTATAGAGAGCTTCGACCTGATTACACTGAGTGTAAAATCACTTCTGAATCTTCTATAGTAACCGAGATATACGAGTTTGAAATTTTTTATAATGTTTTTTCAAAACGTGAGGCCTTAGTATGCATTACACTGTTTCAACAATCAAACTGGTTATTTCAAATCTCCACGACGACGCCTACAATCAAGCACAAATAGATTGTTTACTTCATTGTTATGAGAGTTTCCATGGTAACAATGCATGAATATTACACATGGATTAAATTTTTCCTGATGAGCCTATAGAGAACTTCGACCTAATTAGATTGAGTGTAAAATCACTTCTGTATATTCTATAGAAACAGAGATTTGCGAGTTTGAAATTTTATTTAATGTTTTGGTAAAACGTGAAGCCTAAGGATGTATTACACTGATTCAACAATCAAAGTGGTTATTTCAAATCTCCAATTCGACTACTACAATCAAGCACAAATAGATTGTTTACTTTTTTGTTATGAGAGTTTTCATGGTAACTAAGCATGAATATTACACATGGATTAACTTTTTTACTGGTGAGCCAATAGAGAATTTCAACCTGATTACATTGAGTGTAAAATCGCTTCTGTATCTTCTATAGTAACGGAGATATGCGATTTTGAAATTTTATATAATGTTTTTGTAAAACGTGAAGCCTAAGGATGTATTACATTGTTTCAACAATCAAAGTGGTTATTTGAAATCTCCACGACGACGCCTACAATCCTGCACAAATTGATTTTTACTTTATTGTTATGAGAGTTTCCATGGTAACTAAGCATGAATATTACACATGGATTAAATTTTTCCTGATGAGCCTATAGACAGCTTCGACCTGATTACATTGAGTGTAAAATCACTTTTGTATCTTCTTTAGTAAAGGCGATATGCGAGTTTGAAATTTTATATAATGTTTTTGTAAAACGTGAAGCCTTAGTATGCATTACACTGTTTCAACAATCAAAGTGGTTATTTCAAATCTTCACGACTACTACTACAATCAAGCACAAATATATTGTTTACTTTTTGTTATGAGAGTTTTCATGGCAACTAAGCATGAATATTACACATGGAATAAATTTTTCCTGATGAGCCTATAGAGACCTTCGACCTGATTAGATTGAGTGTAAAATCAATTCTGTATATTCTATAGTAACGGAGATTTGCGAGTTTGAAATTTTATATAATGTTTTTTCAAAACGTGAGGCCTTAGTATGCAATACACTGTTTCAACAATCAAACTGGTTATTTCAAATCTCCACGACGACGCCTACAATAATGCAAAAATAGATTGTTTACTTTATTGTTATGAGAGTTTCCATGATAACTAAGCATGAATATTACACATGGATTAAATTTTTTACTGATGAGCCAATAGAGAACTTCGACCTGATTACATTGAGTGTAAAATCGCTTCTGTATCTTCTATAGTAACGGAGATATGCGATTTTGAAATTTTATATAATGTTTTTGTAAAACGTGAAGCCTAAGGATGTATTACATTGTTTCAACAATCAAAGTGGTTATTTCAAATCTCCACGACGACTACTACAATGAAGGACAAATATATTGTTTACTTTTTGTTATGAGAGTTTCCATGGTAACTAAGCATGAATATTACACATGGATTAAATTTTTTACTGATGAGCCAATAGAGAATTTCGACCTGATTACATTGAGTGTAAAATCGCTTCTGTATCTGCTATAGTAACGGAGATATACGATTTTGAAATTTTATATAATGTTTTTGTAAAACGTGAAGCCTAAGGATGTATAACATTGTTTCAACAATCAAAGTGGTTATTTCAAATCTCCACGACGACTACTACAATGAAGCACAAATATATTGCTTACTTTTTTGTTATGAGAGTGTCCATGGTAACTAAGCATGAATATTACACATGGATTAATTTTTCCTGATGAGCCTATAGAGAACTTCGACCTAATTAGATTGAGTGTAAAATCACTTCTGTATATTCTATAGAAACAGAGATTTGCGAGTTTGAAATTTTATATAATGTTTTGGTAAAACGTGAAGCCTAAGGATGTATTACACTGATTCAACAATCCAAGTGGTTATTTCAAATCTCCAATTCGACTACTACAATCAAGCACAAATAGATTGTTTACTTTATTGTTATGAGAGATTTCATGGCAACTAAGCATGAATATTACACATGGATTAAATTTTTCCTGATGAGCCTATAGAAAACTTCGACCTAATTAGATTGAGTGTAAAATCCCTTCTGTATATTCTATAGTAACAGAGATTTGCGAGTTTGAAATTTTATATAATGTTTTTGTAAAACGTGAAGCCTAAGGATGTATTACATTGTTTCAACAATCAAAGTGGTTATTTCAAATCTTCACGACGACGCGTACAATCCTGCACAAATAGATTGTTTACTTTATTGTTATGAGAGTTTCCATTTTAACTAAGCATGAATATTACATATGAATTTTTTTTTTCGGATGAGCCTATAGAGAGCTTCGACCTGATTACATTGATGTAAAATCACTTCTGTATCTTATATAGTAACGGAGATATGCGAGTTTGAAATTTTATATAATGTTTTTGTAAAACGTGAAGCCTAATGATGCATTACATTGTTTCAACAATCAAACTGGTTATTTGAAATCTCCACGACGACGCCTACAATCCTGCACAAATTGATTTTTACTAAATTGTTATGAGAGTTTCCATGGTAACTAAGCATGAATATTACACATGGATTAAATTTTTCCTGATGAGCCCATAGACAGCTTCGACCTGATTACATTGAGTGTAAAATCACTTTTGTATCTTCTTTAGTAAAGGCGATATGCGAGTTTGAAATTTTATATAATGTTTTTGTAAAACGTGAAGCCTTAGTATGCATTACACTGTTTCAACAATCAAAGTGGTTATTTCAAATCTTCACGACGACTACTACAATCAAGCACAAATATATTGTTTACTTTTTTGTTATGAGAGTTTTCATGGCAACTAAGCATGAATATTACACATGGAATAAATTTTTCCTGATGAGCCTATAGAGACCTTCGACCTGATTACATTGAGTGTAAAATCGCTTCTGTATCTGCTATAGTAACGGAGATATGCGATTTTGAAATTTTACATAATGTTTTTGTAAAACGTGAAGCCTAAGGATGTATAACATTGTTTCAACAATCAAAGAGGTTATTTCAAATCTCCACGACGACTACTACAATGAAGCACAAATATATTGTTTCCTTTTTTGTTATGAGAGTTTCCATGGTAACTAAGCATGAATATTACACATGGATTAAATTTTTCCTGATGAGCCTATAGAGAGCTTCGACCTGATTACACTGAGTGTAAAATCACTTCTGAATCTTCTATAGTAACCGAGATATACGAGTTTGAAATTTTTTATAATGTTTTTTCAAAACGTGAGGCCTTAGTATGCATTACACTGTTTCAACAATCAAACTGGTTATTTCAAATCTCCACGACGACGCCTACAATCAAGCACAAATAGATTGTTTACTTCATTGTTATGAGAGTTTCCATGGTAACAAAGCATGAATATTACACATGGATTAAATTTTTCCTGATGAGCCTATAGAGAACTTCGACCTAATTAGATTGAGTGTAAAATCACTTCTGTATATTCTATAGAAACAGAGATTTGCGAGTTTGAAATTTTATTTAATGTTTTGGTAAAACGTGAAGCCTAAGGATGTATTACACTGATTCAACAATCAAAGTGGTTATTTCAAATCTCCAATTCGACTACTACAATCAAGCACAAATAGATTGTTTACTTTTTTGTTATGAGAGTTTTCATGGTAACTAAGCATGAATATTACACATGGATTAACTTTTTTACTGGTGAGCCAATAGAGAATTTCGACCTGATTACATTGAGTGTAAAATCGCTTCTGTATCTTCTATAGTAACGGAGATATGCGATTTTGAAATTTTATATAATGTTTTTGTAAAACGTGAAGCCTAAGGATGTATTACATTGTTTCAACAATCAAAGTGGTTATTTGAAATCTCCACGACGACGCCTACAATCCTGCACAAATTGATTTTTACTTTATTGTTATGAGAGTTTCCATGGTAACTAAGCATGAATATTACACATGGATTAAATTTTTCCTGATGAGCCTATAGACAGCTTCGACCTGATTACATTGAGTGTAAAATCACTTTTGTATCTTCTTTAGTAAAGGCGATATGCGAGTTTGAAATTTTATATAATGTTTTTGTAAAACGTGAAGCCTTAGTATGCATTACACTGTTTCAACAATCAAAGTGGTTATTTCAAATCTTCACGACTACTACTACAATCAAGCACAAATATATTGTTTACTTTTTGTTATGAGAGTTTTCATGGCAACTAAGCATGAATATTACACATGGAATAAATTTTTCCTGATGAACCTATAGAGACCTTCGACCTGATTAGATTGAGTGTAAAATCAATTCTGTATATTCTATAGTAACGGAGATTTGCGAGTTTGAAATTTTATATAATGTTTTTTCAAAACGTGAGGCCTTAGTATGCAATACACTGTTTCAACAATCAAACTGGTTATTTCAAATCTCCACGACGACGCCTACAATAATGCAAAAATAGATTGTTTACTTTATTGTTATGAGAGTTTCCATGATAACTAAGCATGAATATTACACATGGATTAAATTTTTTACTGATGAGCCAATAGAGAACTTCGACCTGATTACATTGAGTGTAAAATCGCTTCTGTATCTTCTATAGTAACGGAGATATGCGATTTTGAAATTTTATATAATGTTTTTGTAAAACGTGAAGCCTAAGGATGTATTACATTGTTTCAACAATCAAAGTGGTTATTTCAAATCTCCACGACGACTACTACAATGAAGGACAAATATATTGTTTACTTTTTTGTTATGAGAGTTTCCATGGTAACTAAGCATGAATATTACACATGGATTAAATTTTTTACTGATGAGCCAATAGAGAATTTCGACCTGATTACATTGAGTGTAAAATCGCTTCTGTATCTGCTATAGTAACGGAGATATACGATTTTGAAATTTTATATAATGTTTTTGTAAAACGTGAAGCCTAAGGATGTATAACATTGTTTCAACAATCAAAGTGGTTATTTCAAATCTCCACGACGACTACTACAATGAAGCACAAATATATTGCTTACTTTTTTGTTATGAGAGTGTCCATGGTAACTAAGCATGAATATTACACATGGATTAATTTTTCCTGATGAGCCTATAGAGAACTTCGACCTAATTAGATTGAGTGTAAAATCACTTCTGTATATTCTATAGAAACAGAGATTTGCGAGTTTGAAATTTTATATAATGTTTTGGTAAAACGTGAAGCCTAAGGATGTATTACACTGATTCAACAATCCAAGTGGTTATTTCAAATCTCCAATTCGACTACTACAATCAAGCACGAATAGATTGTTTACTTTATTGTTATGAGAGATTTCATGGCAACTAAGCATGAATATTACACATGGATTAAATTTTTTACTGATGAGCCAATAGAGAACTTCGACCTGATTACATTGAGTGTAAAATCGCTTCTGTATCTTATATAGTAACGGAGATATGCGATTTTGAAATTTTATATAATGTTTTTGTAAAACGTGATGCCTATGGATGTATTACATTTTTTCAACAATCAAAGTGGTTATTTCAAATCTCCACGACGACTACTACAATGAAGCACAAATAGATTGTTTACTTTTTTTGTTATGAGAGTTTTCATGGCAAGTAAGCATGAATATTACACATGGATTAAATTTTTCCTGATGAGCCTATAGAGAACTTCGACTTGATTACATCGAGTGTAAAATCACTTCTGTATCTGCTATAGTAACGGAGATATGCGAGTTTGAAATTTTATATAATGTTTTTGTAAAACGTGAAGCCTAAGGATGTATTACATTGTTTCAACAATCAAAGTGGTTATTTCAAATCTCCACGACGACTACAAGAATGAAGCACAAATAGATTGTTTACTTTTTTTGTTATGAGAGTTTTCATGGTAACTAAGAATGAATATTACACATGGTTTAATTTTTTACTGATGAGCCAATAGAGAACTTCGACCTGATTACATTGAGTGTAAAATCGCTTCTGTATCTGCTATAGTAACGGAGATATACGATTTTGAAATTTTATATAATGTTTTTGTAAAACGTGAAGCCTAAGGATGTATAACATTGTTTCAACAATCAAAGTGGTTATTTCAAATCTCCACGACGACTACTACAATGAAGCACAAATATATTGCTTACTTTTTTGTTATGAGAGTGTCCATGGTAACTAAGCATGAATATTACACATGGATTAATTTTTCCTGATGAGCCTATAGAGAACTTCGACCTAATTAGATTGAGTGTAAAATCACTTCTGTATATTCTATAGAAACAGAGATTTGCGAGTTTGAAATTTTATATAATGTTTTGGTAAAACGTGAAGCCTAAGGATGTATTACACTGATTCAACAATCCAAGTGGTTATTTCAAATCTCCAATTCGACTACTACAATCAAGCACAAATAGATTGTTTACTTTATTGTTATGAGAGATTTCATGGCAACTAAGCATGAATATTACACATGGATTAAATTTTTTACTGATGAGCCAATAGAGAACTTCGACCTGATTACATCGAGTGTAAAATCACTTCTGTATCTGCTATAGTAACGGAGATATGCGAGTTTGAAATTTTATATAATGTTTTTGTAAAACGTGAAGCCTAATGATGTATTACATTGTTTCAACAATCAAAGTGGTTATTTCAAATCTCCACGACGACTACAAGAATGAAGCACAAATAGATTGTTTACTTTTTTTGTTATGAGAGTTTTCATGGTAACTAAGAATGAATATTACACATGGTTTAATTTTTTCCTGATGAGCCTATAGAGAGCTTCGACCTGATTACATTGAGTGTAAAATCATTTCGGTATCTTATATAGTAACGCAGATATGCGAGTTTGAAATTTTATATAATGTTTTTTGTAAAACGAGAGGCTTTAGTATGCATTACACTGGTTCAACAATCAAACTGGTTATTTCAAATCTCCACGATGACGCCTACAATCCTGCACAAATAGATTGTTTACTTTATTGTTATGAGAGTTTCCATGGTAACAAGGAATGAATATTACATATGAATTATATTTTTCCTGATGAGCCAATAGAGAACTTCGACCTGATTACATCGAGTGTAAAATCACTTCTGTATCTGCTATAGTAACGGAGATATGCGAGTTTGAAATTTTATATAATGTTTTTGTAAAACGTGAAGCCTAAGGATGTATTACATTGTTTCAACAATCAAAGTGGTTATTTCAAATCTCCACGACGACTACAAGAATGAAGCACAAATAGATTGTTTACTTTTTTTGTTATGAGAGTTTTCATGGCAACTAAGCATGAATATTACACATGGATTAAATTTTTCCTGATGAGCCTATAGAAAACTTCGACCTAATTAGATTGAGTGTAAAATCCCTTCTGTATATTCTATAGTAACAGAGATTTGCGAGTTTGAAATTTTATATAATGTTTTTGTAAAACGTGAAGCCTAAGGATGTATTACATTGTTTCAACAATCAAAGTGGTTATTTCAAATCTTCACGACGACGCGTACAATCCTGCACAAATAGATTGTTTACTTTATTGTTATGAGAGTTTCCATTTTAACTAAGCATGAATATTACATATGAATTTTTTTTTCGGATGAGCCTATAGAGAGCTTCGACCTGATTACATTGATGTAAAATCACTTCTGTATCTTATATAGTAACGGAGATATGCGAGTTTGAAATTTTATATAATGTTTTTGTAAAACGTGAAGCCTAATGATGCATTACATTGTTTCAACAATCAAACTGGTTATTTGAATTCTCCACGACGACGCCTACAATCCTGCACAAATTGATTTTTACTTTATTGTTATGAGAGTTTCCATGGTAACTAAGCATGAATATTACACATGGATTAAATTTTTCCTGATGAGCCCATAGACAGCTTCGACCTGATTACATTGAGTGTAAAATCACTTTTGTATCTTCTTTAGTAAAGGCGATATGCGAGTTTGAAATTTTATATAATGTTTTTGTAAAACGTGAAGCCTTAGTATGCATTACACTGTTTCAACAATCAAAGTGGTTATTTCAAATCTTCACGACGACTACTACAATCAAGCACAAATATATTGTTTACATTTTTGTTATGAGAGTTTTCATGGCAACTAAGCATGAATATTACACATGGAATAAATTTTTCCTGATGAGCCTATAGAGACCTTCGACCTGATTACATTGAGTGTAAAATCGCTTCTGTATCTGCTATAGTAACGGAGATACGCGATTTTGAAATTTTACATAATGTTTTTGTAAAACGTGAAGCCTAAGGATGTATAACATTGTTTCAACAATCAAAGTGGTTATTTCAAATCTCCACGACGACTACTACAATGAAGCACAAATATATTGTTTCCTTTTTTGTTATGAGAGTTTCCATGGTAACTAAGCATGAATATTACACATGGATTCAATTTTTCCTGATGAGCCTATAGAGAGCTTCGACCTGATTACACTGAGTGTAAAATCACTTCTGAATCTTCTATAGTAACCGAGATATACGAGTTTGAAATTTTTTATAATGTTTTTTCAAAACGTGAGGCCTTAGTATGCATTACACTGTTTCAACAATCAAACTGGTTATTTCAAATCTCCACGACGACGCCTACAATCAAGCACAAATAGATTGTTTACTTCATTGTTATGAGAGTTTCCATGGTAACAAAGCATGAATATTACACATGGATTAAATTTTTCCTGATGAGCCTATAGAGAACTTCGACCTAATTAGATTGAGTGTAAAATCACTTCTGTATATTCTATAGAAACAGAGATTTGCGAGTTTGAAATTTTATTTAATGTTTTGGTAAAACGTGAAGCCTAAGGATGTATTACACTGATTCAACAATCAAAGTGGTTATTTCAAATCTCCAATTCGACTACTACAATCAAGCACAAATAGATTGTTTACTTTTTTGTTATGAGAGTTTTCATGGTAACTAAGCATGAATATTACACATGGATTAACTTTTTTACTGGTGAGCCAATAGAGAATTTCGACCTGATTACATTGAGTGTAAAATCACTTTTGTATCTTCTTTAGTAAAGGCGATATGCGAGTTTGAAATTTTATATAATGTTTTTGTAAAACGTGAAGCCTTAGTATGCATTACACTGTTTCAACAATCAAAGTGGTTATTTCAAATCTTCACGACTACTACTACAATCAAGCACAAATATATTGTTTACTTTTTGTTATGAGAGTTTTCATGGCAACTAAGCATGAATATTACACATGGAATAAATTTTTCCTGATGAGCCTATAGAGACCTTCGACCTGATTAGATTGAGTGTAAAATCAATTCTGTATATTCTATAGTAACGGAGATTTGCGAGTTTGAAATTTTATATAATGTTTTTTCAAAACGTGAGGCCTTAGTATGCAATACACTGTTTCAACAATCAAACTGGTTATTTCAAATCTCCACGACGACGCCTACAATAATGCAAAAATAGATTGTTTACTTTATTGTTATGAGAGTTTCCATGATAACTAAGCATGAATATTACACATGGATTAAATTTTTTACTGATGAGCCAATAGAGAACTTCGACCTGATTACATTGAGTGTAAAATCGCTTCTGTATCTTCTATAGTAACGGAGATATGCGATTTTGAAATTTTATATAATGTTTTTGTAAAACGTGAAGCCTAAGGATGTATTACATTGTTTCAACAATCAAAGTGGTTATTTCAAATCTCCACGACGACTACTACAATGAAGGACAAATATATTGCTTACTTTTTTGTTATGAGAGTGTCCATGGTAACTAAGCATGAATATTACACATGGATTAATTTTTCCTGATGAGCCTATAGAGAACTTCGACCTAATTAGATTGAGTGTAAAATCACTTCTGTATATTCTATAGAAACAGAGATTTGCGAGTTTGAAATTTTATATAATGTTTTGGTAAAACGTGAAGCCTAAGGATGTATTACACTGATTCAACAATCCAAGTGGTTATTTCAAATCTCCAATTCGACTACTACAATCAAGCACAAATAGATTGTTTACTTTATTGTTATGAGAGATTTCATGGCAACTAAGCATGAATATTACACATGGATTAAATTTTTTACTGATGAGCCAATAGAGAACTTCGACCTGATTACATCGAGTGTAAAATCACTTCTGTATCTGCTATAGTAACGGAGATATGCGAGTTTGAAATTTTATATAATGTTTTTGTAAAACGTGAAGCCTAATGATGTATTACATTGTTTCAACAATCAAAGTGGTTATTTCAAATCTCCACGACGACTACAAGAATGAAGCACAAATAGATTGTTTACTTTTTTTGTTATGAGAGTTTTCATGGTAACTAAGAATGAATATTACACATGGTTTAATTTTTTCCTGATGAGCCTATAGAGAGCTTCGACCTGATTACATTGAGTGTAAAATCATTTCGGTATCTTATATAGTAACGCAGATATGCGAGTTTGAAATTTTATATAATGTTTTTTGTAAAACCAGAGGCTTTAGTATGCATTACACTGGTTCAACAATCAAACTGGTTATTTCAAATCTCCACGATGACGCCTACAATCCTGCACAAATAGATTGTTTACTTTATTGTTATGAGAGTTTCCATGGTAACAAGGAATGAATATTACATATGAATTATATTTTTCCTGATGAGCCAATAGAGAACTTCGACCTGATTACATCGAGTGTAAAATCACTTCTGTATCTGCTATAGTAACGGAGATATGCGAGTTTGAAATTTTATATAATGTTTTTGTAAAACGTGAAGCCTAAGGATGTATTACATTGTTTCAACAATCAAAGTGGTTATTTCAAATCTCCACGACGACTACAAGAATGAAGCACAAATAGATTGTTTACTTTTTTTGTTATGAGAGTTTTCATGGCAACTAAGCATGAATATTACACATGGATTAAATTTTTCCTGATGAGCCTATAGAAAACTTCGACCTAATTAGATTGAGTGTAAAATCCCTTCTGTATATTCTATAGTAACAGAGATTTGCGAGTTTGAAATTTTATATAATGTTTTTGTAAAACGTGAAGCCTAAGGATGTATTACATTGTTTCAACAATCAAAGTGGTTATTTCAAATCTTCACGACGACGCGTACAATCCTGCACAAATAGATTGTTTACTTTATTGTTATGAGAGTTTCCATTTTAACTAAGCATGAATATTACATATGAATTTTTTTTTCGGATGAGCCTATAGAGAGCTTCGACCTGATTACATTGATGTAAAATCACTTCTGTATCTTATATAGTAACGGAGATATGCGAGTTTGAAATTTTATATAATGTTTTTGTAAAACGTGAAGCCTAATGATGCATTACATTGTTTCAACAATCAAACTGGTTATTTGAATTCTCCACGACGACGCCTACAATCCTGCACAAATTGATTTTTACTTTATTGTTATGAGAGTTTCCATGGTAACTAAGCATGAATATTACACATGGATTAAATTTTTCCTGATGAGCCCATAGACAGCTTCGACCTGATTACATTGAGTGTAAAATCACTTTTGTATCTTCTTTAGTAAAGGCGATATGCGAGTTTGAAATTTTATATAATGTTTTTGTAAAACGTGAAGCCTTAGTATGCATTACACTGTTTCAACAATCAAAGTGGTTATTTCAAATCTTCACGACGACTACTACAATCAAGCACAAATATATTGTTTACTTTTTTGTTATGAGAGTTTTCATGGCAACTAAGCATGAATATTACACATGGAATAAATTTTTCCTGATGAGCCTATAGAGACCTTCGACCTGATTACATTGAGTGTAAAATCGCTTCTGTATCTGCTATAGTAACGGAGATACGCGATTTTGAAATTTTACATAATGTTTTTGTAAAACGTGAAGCCTAAGGATGTATAACATTGTTTCAACAATCAAAGTGGTTATTTCAAATCTCCACGACGACTACTACAATGAAGCACAAATATATTGTTTCCTTTTTTGTTATGAGAGTTTCCATGGTAACTAAGCATGAATATTACACATGGATTAAATTTTTCCTGATGAGCCTATAGAGAGCTTCGACCTGATTACACTGAGTGTAAAATCACTTCTGAATCTTCTATAGTAACCGAGATATACGAGTTTGAAATTTTTTATAATGTTTTTTCAAAACGTGAGGCCTTAGTATGCATTACACTGTTTCAACAATCAAACTGGTTATTTCAAATCTCCACGACGACGCCTACAATCAAGCACAAATAGATTGTTTACTTCATTGTTATGAGAGTTTCCATGGTAACAAAGCATGAATATTACACATGGATTAAATTTTTCCTGATGAGCCTATAGAGAACTTCGACCTAATTAGATTGAGTGTAAAATCACTTCTGTATATTCTATAGAAACAGAGATTTGCGAGTTTGAAATTTTATTTAATGTTTTGGTAAAACGTGAAGCCTAAGGATGTATTACACTGATTCAACAATCAAAGTGGTTATTTCAAATCTCCAATTCGACTACTACAATCAAGCACAAATAGATTGTTTACTTTTTTGTTATGAGAGTTTTCATGGTAACTAAGCATGAATATTACACATGGATTAACTTTTTTACTGGTGAGCCAATAGAGAATTTCGACCTGATTACATTGAGTGTAAAATCACTTTTGTATCTTCTTTAGTAAAGGCGATATGCGAGTTTGAAATTTTATATAATGTTTTTGTAAAACGTGAAGCCTTAGTATGCATTACACTGTTTCAACAATCAAAGTGGTTATTTCAAATCTTCACGACTACTACTACAATCAAGCACAAATATATTGTTTACTTTTTGTTATGAGAGTTTTCATGGCAACTAAGCATGAATATTACACATGGAATAAATTTTTCCTGATGAGCCTATAGAGACCTTCGACCTGATTAGATTGAGTGTAAAATCAATTCTGTATATTCTATAGTAACGGAGATTTGCGAGTTTGAAATTTTATATAATGTTTTTTCAAAACGTGAGGCCTTAGTATGCAATACACTGTTTCAACAATCAAACTGGTTATTTCAAATCTCCACGACGACGCCTACAATAATGCAAAAATAGATTGTTTACTTTATTGTTATGAGAGTTTCCATGATAACTAAGCATGAATATTACACATGGATTAAATTTTTTACTGATGAGCCAATAGAGAACTTCGACCTGATTACATTGAGTGTAAAATCGCTTCTGTATCTTCTATAGTAACGGAGATATGCGATTTTGAAATTTTATATAATGTTTTTGTAAAACGTGAAGCCTAAGGATGTATTACATTGTTTCAACAATCAAAGTGGTTATTTCAAATCTCCACGACGACTACTACAATGAAGGACAAATATATTGTTTACTTTTTTGTTATGAGAGTTTCCATGGTAACTAAGCATGAATATTACACATGGATTAAATTTTTTACTGATGAGCCAATAGAGAATTTCGACCTGATTACATTGAGTGTAAAATCGCTTCTGTATCTGCTATAGTAACGGAGATATACGATTTTGAAATTTTATATAATGTTTTTGTAAAACGTGAAGCCTAAGGATGTATAACATTGTTTCAACAATCAAAGTGGTTATTTCAAATCTCCACGACGACTACTACAATGAAGCACAAATATATTGCTTACTTTTTTGTTATGAGAGTGTCCATGGTAACTAAGCATGAATATTACACATGGATTAATTTTTCCTGATGAGCCTATAGAGAACTTCGACCTAATTAGATTGAGTGTAAAATCACTTCTGTATATTCTATAGAAACAGAGATTTGCGAGTTTGAAATTTTATATAATGTTTTGGTAAAACGTGAAGCCTAAGGATGTATTACACTGATTCAACAATCCAAGTGGTTATTTCAAATCTCCAATTCGACTACTACAATCAAGCACAAATAGATTGTTTACTTTATTGTTATGAGAGATTTCATGGCAACTAAGCATGAATATTACACATGGATTAAATTTTTTACTGATGAGCCAATAGAGAACTTCGACCTGATTACATTGAGTGTAAAATCGCTTCTGTATCTTATATAGTAACGGAGATATGCGATTTTGAAATTTTATATAATGTTTTTGTAAAACGTGATGCCTATGGATGTATTACATTTTTTCAACAATCAAAGTGGTTATTTCAAATCTCCACGACGACTACTACAATGAAGCACAAATAGATTGTTTACTTTTTTTGTTATGAGAGTTTTCATGGCAAGTAAGCATGAATATTACACATGGATTAAATTTTTCCTGATGAGCCTATAGAGAACTTCGACCTGATTACATCGAGTGTAAAATCACTTCTGTATCTGCTATAGTAACGGAGATATGCGAGTTTGAAATTTTATATAATGTTTTTGTAAAACGTGAAGCCTAAGGATGTATTACATTGTTTCAACAATCAAAGTGGTTATTTCAAATCTCCACGACGACTACAAGAATGAAGCACAAATAGATTGTTTACTTTTTTTGTTATGAGAGTTTTCATGGTAACTAAGAATGAATATTACACATGGTTTAATTTTTTACTGATGAGCCAATAGAGAACTTCGACCTGATTACATTGAGTGTAAAATCGCTTCTGTATCTGCTATAGTAACGGAGATATACGATTTTGAAATTTTATATAATGTTTTTGTAAAACGTGAAGCCTAAGGATGTATAACATTGTTTCAACAATCAAAGTGGTTATTTCAAATCTCCACGACGACTACTACAATGAAGCACAAATATATTGCTTACTTTTTTGTTATGAGAGTGTCCATGGTAACTAAGCATGAATATTACACATGGATTAATTTTTCCTGATGAGCCTATAGAGAACTTCGACCTAATTAGATTGAGTGTAAAATCACTTCTGTATATTCTATAGAAACAGAGATTTGCGAGTTTGAAATTTTATATAATGTTTTGGTAAAACGTGAAGCCTAAGGATGTATTACACTGATTCAACAATCCAAGTGGTTATTTCAAATCTCCAATTCGACTACTACAATCAAGCACAAATAGATTGTTTACTTTATTGTTATGAGAGATTTCATGGCAACTAAGCATGAATATTACACATGGATTAAATTTTTTACTGATGAGCCAATAGAGAACTTCGACCTGATTACATCGAGTGTAAAATCACTTCTGTATCTGCTATAGTAACGGAGATATGCGAGTTTGAAATTTTATATAATGTTTTTGTAAAACGTGAAGCCTAAGGATGTATTACATTGTTTCAACAATCAAAGTGGTTATTTCAAATCTCCACGACGACTACAAGAATGAAGCACAAATAGATTGTTTACTTTTTTTGTTATGAGAGTTTTCATGGTAACTAAGAATGAATATTACACATGGTTTAATTTTTTCCTGATGAGCCTATAGAGAGCTTCGACCTGATTACATTGAGTGTAAAATCATTTCGGTATCTTATATAGTAACGCAGATATGCGAGTTTGAAATTTTATATAATGTTTTTTGTAAAACGAGAGGCTTTAGTATGCATTACACTGGTTCAACAATCAAACTGGTTATTTCAAATCTCCACGATGACGCCTACAATCCTGCACAAATAGATTGTTTACTTTATTGTTATGAGAGTTTCCATGGTAACAAGGAATGAATATTACATATGAATTATATTTTTCCTGATGAGCCAATAGAGAACTTCGACCTGATTACATCGAGTGTAAAATCACTTCTGTATCTGCTATAGTAACGGAGATATGCGAGTTTGAAATTTTATATAATGTTTTTGTAAAACGTGAAGCCTAAGGATGTATTACATTGTTTCAACAATCAAAGTGGTTATTTCAAATCTCCACGACGACTACAAGAATGAAGCACAAATAGATTGTTTACTTTTTTTGTTATGAGAGTTTTCATGGCAACTAAGCATGAATATTACACATGGATTAAATTTTTCCTGATGAGCCTATAGAAAACTTCGACCTAATTAGATTGAGTGTAAAATCCCTTCTGTATATTCTATAGTAACAGAGATTTGCGAGTTTGAAATTTTATATAATGTTTTTGTAAAACGTGAAGCCTAAGGATGTATTACATTGTTTCAACAATCAAAGTGGTTATTTCAAATCTTCACGACGACGCGTACAATCCTGCACAAATAGATTGTTTACTTTATTGTTATGAGAGTTTCCATTTTAACTAAGCATGAATATTACATATGAATTTTTTTTTCGGATGAGCCTATAGAGAGCTTCGACCTGATTACATTGATGTAAAATCACTTCTGTATCTTATATAGTAACGGAGATATGCGAGTTTGAAATTTTATATAATGTTTTTGTAAAACGTGAAGCCTAATGATGCATTACATTGTTTCAACAATCAAACTGGTTATTTGAATTCTCCACGACGACGCCTACAATCCTGCACAAATTGATTTTTACTTTATTGTTATGAGAGTTTCCATGGTAACTAAGCATGAATATTACACATGGATTAAATTTTTCCTGATGAGCCCATAGACAGCTTCGACCTGATTACATTGAGTGTAAAATCACTTTTGTATCTTCTTTAGTAAAGGCGATATGCGAGTTTGAAATTTTATATAATGTTTTTGTAAAACGTGAAGCCTTAGTATGCATTACACTGTTTCAACAATCAAAGTGGTTATTTCAAATCTTCACGACGACTACTACAATCAAGCACAAATATATTGTTTACTTTTTTGTTATGAGAGTTTTCATGGCAACTAAGCATGAATATTACACATGGAATAAATTTTTCCTGATGAGCCTATAGAGACCTTCGACCTGATTACATTGAGTGTAAAATCGCTTCTGTATCTGCTATAGTAACGGAGATACGCGATTTTGAAATTTTACATAATGTTTTTGTAAAACGTGAAGCCTAAGGATGTATAACATTGTTTCAACAATCAAAGTGGTTATTTCAAATCTCCACGACGACTACTACAATGAAGCACAAATATATTGTTTCCTTTTTTGTTATGAGAGTTTCCATGGTAACTAAGCATGAATATTACACATGGATTCAATTTTTCCTGATGAGCCTATAGAGAGCTTCGACCTGATTACACTGAGTGTAAAATCACTTCTGAATCTTCTATAGTAACCGAGATATACGAGTTTGAAATTTTTTATAATGTTTTTTCAAAACGTGAGGCCTTAGTATGCATTACACTGTTTCAACAATCAAACTGGTTATTTCAAATCTCCACGACGACGCCTACAATCAAGCACAAATAGATTGTTTACTTCATTGTTATGAGAGTTTCCATGGTAACAAAGCATGAATATTACACATGGATTAAATTTTTCCTGATGAGCCTATAGAGAACTTCGACCTAATTAGATTGAGTGTAAAATCACTTCTGTATATTCTATAGAAACAGAGATTTGCGAGTTTGAAATTTTATTTAATGTTTTGGTAAAACGTGAAGCCTAAGGATGTATTACACTGATTCAACAATCAAAGTGGTTATTTCAAATCTCCAATTCGACTACTACAATCAAGCACAAATAGATTGTTTACTTTTTTGTTATGAGAGTTTTCATGGTAACTAAGCATGAATATTACACATGGATTAACTTTTTTACTGGTGAGCCAATAGAGAATTTCGACCTGATTACATTGAGTGTAAAATCACTTTTGTATCTTCTTTAGTAAAGGCGATATGCGAGTTTGAAATTTTATATAATGTTTTTGTAAAACGTGAAGCCTTAGTATGCATTACACTGTTTCAACAATCAAAGTGGTTATTTCAAATCTTCACGACTACTACTACAATCAAGCACAAATATATTGTTTACTTTTTGTTATGAGAGTTTTCATGGCAACTAAGCATGAATATTACACATGGAATAAATTTTTCCTGATGAGCCTATAGAGACCTTCGACCTGATTAGATTGAGTGTAAAATCAATTCTGTATATTCTATAGTAACGGAGATTTGCGAGTTTGAAATTTTATATAATGTTTTTTCAAAACGTGAGGCCTTAGTATGCAATACACTGTTTCAACAATCAAACTGGTTATTTCAAATCTCCACGACGACGCCTACAATAATGCAAAAATAGATTGTTTACTTTATTGTTATGAGAGTTTCCATGATAACTAAGCATGAATATTACACATGGATTAAATTTTTTACTGATGAGCCAATAGAGAACTTCGACCTGATTACATTGAGTGTAAAATCGCTTCTGTATCTTCTATAGTAACGGAGATATGCGATTTTGAAATTTTATATAATGTTTTTGTAAAACGTGAAGCCTAAGGATGTATTACATTGTTTCAACAATCAAAGTGGTTATTTCAAATCTCCACGACGACTACTACAATGAAGGACAAATATATTGCTTACTTTTTTGTTATGAGAGTGTCCATGGTAACTAAGCATGAATATTACACATGGATTAATTTTTCCTGATGAGCCTATAGAGAACTTCGACCTAATTAGATTGAGTGTAAAATCACTTCTGTATATTCTATAGAAACAGAGATTTGCGAGTTTGAAATTTTATATAATGTTTTGGTAAAACGTGAAGCCTAAGGATGTATTACACTGATTCAACAATCCAAGTGGTTATTTCAAATCTCCAATTCGACTACTACAATCAAGCACAAATAGATTGTTTACTTTATTGTTATGAGAGATTTCATGGCAACTAAGCATGAATATTACACATGGATTAAATTTTTTACTGATGAGCCAATAGAGAACTTCGACCTGATTACATCGAGTGTAAAATCACTTCTGTATCTGCTATAGTAACGGAGATATGCGAGTTTGAAATTTTATATAATGTTTTTGTAAAACGTGAAGCCTAATGATGTATTACATTGTTTCAACAATCAAAGTGGTTATTTCAAATCTCCACGACGACTACAAGAATGAAGCACAAATAGATTGTTTACTTTTTTTGTTATGAGAGTTTTCATGGTAACTAAGAATGAATATTACACATGGTTTAATTTTTTCCTGATGAGCCTATAGAGAGCTTCGACCTGATTACATTGAGTGTAAAATCATTTCGGTATCTTATATAGTAACGCAGATATGCGAGTTTGAAATTTTATATAATGTTTTTTGTAAAACGAGAGGCTTTAGTATGCATTACACTGGTTCAACAATCAAACTGGTTATTTCAAATCTCCACGATGACGCCTACAATCCTGCACAAATAGATTGTTTACTTTATTGTTATGAGAGTTTCCATGGTAACAAGGAATGAATATTACATATGAATTATATTTTTCCTGATGAGCCAATAGAGAACTTCGACCTGATTACATCGAGTGTAAAATCACTTCTGTATCTGCTATAGTAACGGAGATATGCGAGTTTGAAATTTTATATAATGTTTTTGTAAAACGTGAAGCCTAAGGATGTATTACATTGTTTCAACAATCAAAGTGGTTATTTCAAATCTCCACGACGACTACAAGAATGAAGCACAAATAGATTGTTTACTTTTTTTGTTATGAGAGTTTTCATGGCAACTAAGCATGAATATTACACATGGATTAAATTTTTCCTGATGAGCCTATAGAAAACTTCGACCTAATTAGATTGAGTGTAAAATCCCTTCTGTATATTCTATAGTAACAGAGATTTGCGAGTTTGAAATTTTATATAATGTTTTTGTAAAACGTGAAGCCTAAGGATGTATTACATTGTTTCAACAATCAAAGTGGTTATTTCAAATCTTCACGACGACGCGTACAATCCTGCACAAATAGATTGTTTACTTTATTGTTATGAGAGTTTCCATTTTAACTAAGCATGAATATTACATATGAATTTTTTTTTCGGATGAGCCTATAGAGAGCTTCGACCTGATTACATTGATGTAAAATCACTTCTGTATCTTATATAGTAACGGAGATATGCGAGTTTGAAATTTTATATAATGTTTTTGTAAAACGTGAAGCCTAATGATGCATTACATTGTTTCAACAATCAAACTGGTTATTTGAATTCTCCACGACGACGCCTACAATCCTGCACAAATTGATTTTTACTTTATTGTTATGAGAGTTTCCATGGTAACTAAGCATGAATATTACACATGGATTAAATTTTTCCTGATGAGCCCATAGACAGCTTCGACCTGATTACATTGAGTGTAAAATCACTTTTGTATCTTCTTTAGTAAAGGCGATATGCGAGTTTGAAATTTTATATAATGTTTTTGTAAAACGTGAAGCCTTAGTATGCATTACACTGTTTCAACAATCAAAGTGGTTATTTCAAATCTTCACGACGACTACTACAATCAAGCACAAATATATTGTTTACTTTTTTGTTATGAGAGTTTTCATGGCAACTAAGCATGAATATTACACATGGAATAAATTTTTCCTGATGAGCCTATAGAGACCTTCGACCTGATTACATTGAGTGTAAAATCGCTTCTGTATCTGCTATAGTAACGGAGATACGCGATTTTGAAATTTTACATAATGTTTTTGTAAAACGTGAAGCCTAAGGATGTATAACATTGTTTCAACAATCAAAGTGGTTATTTCAAATCTCCACGACGACTACTACAATGAAGCACAAATATATTGTTTCCTTTTTTGTTATGAGAGTTTCCATGGTAACTAAGCATGAATATTACACATGGATTAAATTTTTCCTGATGAGCCTATAGAGAGCTTCGACCTGATTACACTGAGTGTAAAATCACTTCTGAATCTTCTATAGTAACCGAGATATACGAGTTTGAAATTTTTTATAATGTTTTTTCAAAACGTGAGGCCTTAGTATGCATTACACTGTTTCAACAATCAAACTGGTTATTTCAAATCTCCACGACGACGCCTACAATCAAGCACAAATAGATTGTTTACTTCATTGTTATGAGAGTTTCCATGGTAACAAAGCATGAATATTACACATGGATTAAATTTTTCCTGATGAGCCTATAGAGAACTTCGACCTAATTAGATTGAGTGTAAAATCACTTCTGTATATTCTATAGAAACAGAGATTTGCGAGTTTGAAATTTTATTTAATGTTTTGGTAAAACGTGAAGCCTAAGGATGTATTACACTGATTCAACAATCAAAGTGGTTATTTCAAATCTCCAATTCGACTACTACAATCAAGCACAAATAGATTGTTTACTTTATTGTTATGAGAGATTTCATGGCAACTAAGCATGAATATTACACATGGATTAAATTTTTTACTGATG
This sequence comes from Lepisma saccharinum, assembly GCF_977018435.1. Taxonomy (NCBI): domain Eukaryota; kingdom Metazoa; phylum Arthropoda; class Insecta; order Zygentoma; family Lepismatidae; genus Lepisma; species Lepisma saccharinum. The sequence continues at coordinate 4,831,955 of NW_028142899.1, read as the reverse complement.
AGCCAATAGAGAACTTCGACCTGATTACATCGAGTGTAAAATCACTTCTGTATCTGCTATAGTAACGGAGATATGCGAGTTTGAAATTTTATATAATGTTTTTGTAAAACGTGAAGCCTAATGATGTATTACATTGTTTCAACAATCAAAGTGGTTATTTCAAATCTCCACGACGACTACAAGAATGAAGCACAAATAGATTGTTTACTTTTTTTGTTATGAGAGTTTTCATGGTAACTAAGAATGAATATTACACATGGTTTAATTTTTTCCTGATGAGCCTATAGAGAGCTTCGACCTGATTACATTGAGTGTAAAATCATTTCGGTATCTTATATAGTAACGCAGATATGCGAGTTTGAAATTTTATATAATGTTTTTTGTAAAACGAGAGGCTTTAGTATGCATTACACTGGTTCAACAATCAAACTGGTTATTTCAAATCTCCACGATGACGCCTACAATCCTGCACAAATAGATTGTTTACTTTATTGTTATGAGAGTTTCCATGGTAACAAGGAATGAATATTACATATGAATTATATTTTTCCTGATGAGCCAATAGAGAACTTCGACCTGATTACATCGAGTGTAAAATCACTTCTGTATCTGCTATAGTAACGGAGATATGCGAGTTTGAAATTTTATATAATGTTTTTGTAAAACGTGAAGCCTAAGGATGTATTACATTGTTTCAACAATCAAAGTGGTTATTTCAAATCTCCACGACGACTACAAGAATGAAGCACAAATAGATTGTTTACTTTTTTTGTTATGAGAGTTTTCATGGCAACTAAGCATGAATATTACACATGGATTAAATTTTTCCTGATGAGCCTATAGAAAACTTCGACCTAATTAGATTGAGTGTAAAATCCCTTCTGTATATTCTATAGTAACAGAGATTTGCGAGTTTGAAATTTTATATAATGTTTTTGTAAAACGTGAAGCCTAAGGATGTATTACATTGTTTCAACAATCAAAGTGGTTATTTCAAATCTTCACGACGACGCGTACAATCCTGCACAAATAGATTGTTTACTTTATTGTTATGAGAGTTTCCATTTTAACTAAGCATGAATATTACATATGAATTTTTTTTTCGGATGAGCCTATAGAGAGCTTCGACCTGATTACATTGATGTAAAATCACTTCTGTATCTTATATAGTAACGGAGATATGCGAGTTTGAAATTTTATATAATGTTTTTGTAAAACGTGAAGCCTAATGATGCATTACATTGTTTCAACAATCAAACTGGTTATTTGAATTCTCCACGACGACGCCTACAATCCTGCACAAATTGATTTTTACTTTATTGTTATGAGAGTTTCCATGGTAACTAAGCATGAATATTACACATGGATTAAATTTTTCCTGATGAGCCCATAGACAGCTTCGACCTGATTACATTGAGTGTAAAATCACTTTTGTATCTTCTTTAGTAAAGGCGATATGCGAGTTTGAAATTTTATATAATGTTTTTGTAAAACGTGAAGCCTTAGTATGCATTACACTGTTTCAACAATCAAAGTGGTTATTTCAAATCTTCACGACGACTACTACAATCAAGCACAAATATATTGTTTACTTTTTTGTTATGAGAGTTTTCATGGCAACTAAGCATGAATATTACACATGGAATAAATTTTTCCTGATGAGCCTATAGAGACCTTCGACCTGATTACATTGAGTGTAAAATCGCTTCTGTATCTGCTATAGTAACGGAGATACGCGATTTTGAAATTTTACATAATGTTTTTGTAAAACGTGAAGCCTAAGGATGTATAACATTGTTTCAACAATCAAAGTGGTTATTTCAAATCTCCACGACGACTACTACAATGAAGCACAAATATATTGTTTCCTTTTTTGTTATGAGAGTTTCCATGGTAACTAAGCATGAATATTACACATGGATTAAATTTTTCCTGATGAGCCTATAGAGAGCTTCGACCTGATTACACTGAGTGTAAAATCACTTCTGAATCTTCTATAGTAACCGAGATATACGAGTTTGAAATTTTTTATAATGTTTTTTCAAAACGTGAGGCCTTAGTATGCATTACACTGTTTCAACAATCAAACTGGTTATTTCAAATCTCCACGACGACGCCTACAATCAAGCACAAATAGATTGTTTACTTCATTGTTATGAGAGTTTCCATGGTAACAAAGCATGAATATTACACATGGATTAAATTTTTCCTGATGAGCCTATAGAGAACTTCGACCTAATTAGATTGAGTGTAAAATCACTTCTGTATATTCTATAGAAACAGAGATTTGCGAGTTTGAAATTTTATTTAATGTTTTGGTAAAACGTGAAGCCTAAGGATGTATTACACTGATTCAACAATCAAAGTGGTTATTTCAAATCTCCAATTCGACTACTACAATCAAGCACAAATAGATTGTTTACTTTTTTGTTATGAGAGTTTTCATGGTAACTAAGCATGAATATTACACATGGATTAACTTTTTTACTGGTGAGCCAATAGAGAATTTCGACCTGATTACATTGAGTGTAAAATCACTTTTGTATCTTCTTTAGTAAAGGCGATATGCGAGTTTGAAATTTTATATAATGTTTTTGTAAAACGTGAAGCCTTAGTATGCATTACACTGTTTCAACAATCAAAGTGGTTATTTCAAATCTTCACGACTACTACTACAATCAAGCACAAATATATTGTTTACTTTTTGTTATGAGAGTTTTCATGGCAACTAAGCATGAATATTACACATGGAATAAATTTTTCCTGATGAGCCTATAGAGACCTTCGACCTGATTAGATTGAGTGTAAAATCAATTCTGTATATTCTATAGTAACGGAGATTTGCGAGTTTGAAATTTTATATAATGTTTTTTCAAAACGTGAGGCCTTAGTATGCAATACACTGTTTCAACAATCAAACTGGTTATTTCAAATCTCCACGACGACGCCTACAATAATGCAAAAATAGATTGTTTACTTTATTGTTATGAGAGTTTCCATGATAACTAAGCATGAATATTACACATGGATTAAATTTTTTACTGATGAGCCAATAGAGAACTTCGACCTGATTACATTGAGTGTAAAATCGCTTCTGTATCTTCTATAGTAACGGAGATATGCGATTTTGAAATTTTATATAATGTTTTTGTAAAACGTGAAGCCTAAGGATGTATTACATTGTTTCAACAATCAAAGTGGTTATTTCAAATCTCCACGACGACTACTACAATGAAGGACAAATATATTGTTTACTTTTTTGTTATGAGAGTTTCCATGGTAACTAAGCATGAATATTACACATGGATTAAATTTTTTACTGATGAGCCAATAGAGAATTTCGACCTGATTACATTGAGTGTAAAATCGCTTCTGTATCTGCTATAGTAACGGAGATATACGATTTTGAAATTTTATATAATGTTTTTGTAAAACGTGAAGCCTAAGGATGTATAACATTGTTTCAACAATCAAAGTGGTTATTTCAAATCTCCACGACGACTACTACAATGAAGCACAAATATATTGCTTACTTTTTTGTTATGAGAGTGTCCATGGTAACTAAGCATGAATATTACACATGGATTAATTTTTCCTGATGAGCCTATAGAGAACTTCGACCTAATTAGATTGAGTGTAAAATCACTTCTGTATATTCTATAGAAACAGAGATTTGCGAGTTTGAAATTTTATATAATGTTTTGGTAAAACGTGAAGCCTAAGGATGTATTACACTGATTCAACAATCCAAGTGGTTATTTCAAATCTCCAATTCGACTACTACAATCAAGCACAAATAGATTGTTTACTTTATTGTTATGAGAGATTTCATGGCAACTAAGCATGAATATTACACATGGATTAAATTTTTTACTGATGAGCCAATAGAGAACTTCGACCTGATTACATTGAGTGTAAAATCGCTTCTGTATCTTATATAGTAACGGAGATATGCGATTTTGAAATTTTATATAATGTTTTTGTAAAACGTGATGCCTATGGATGTATTACATTTTTTCAACAATCAAAGTGGTTATTTCAAATCTCCACGACGACTACTACAATGAAGCACAAATAGATTGTTTACTTTTTTTGTTATGAGAGTTTTCATGGCAAGTAAGCATGAATATTACACATGGATTAAATTTTTCCTGATGAGCCTATAGAGAACTTCGACCTGATTACATCGAGTGTAAAATCACTTCTGTATCTGCTATAGTAACGGAGATATGCGAGTTTGAAATTTTATATAATGTTTTTGTAAAACGTGAAGCCTAAGGATGTATTACATTGTTTCAACAATCAAAGTGGTTATTTCAAATCTCCACGACGACTACAAGAATGAAGCACAAATAGATTGTTTACTTTTTTTGTTATGAGAGTTTTCATGGTAACTAAGAATGAATATTACACATGGTTTAATTTTTTACTGATGAGCCAATAGAGAACTTCGACCTGATTACATTGAGTGTAAAATCGCTTCTGTATCTGCTATAGTAACGGAGATATACGATTTTGAAATTTTATATAATGTTTTTGTAAAACGTGAAGCCTAAGGATGTATAACATTGTTTCAACAATCAAAGTGGTTATTTCAAATCTCCACGACGACTACTACAATGAAGCACAAATATATTGCTTACTTTTTTGTTATGAGAGTGTCCATGGTAACTAAGCATGAATATTACACATGGATTAATTTTTCCTGATGAGCCTATAGAGAACTTCGACCTAATTAGATTGAGTGTAAAATCACTTCTGTATATTCTATAGAAACAGAGATTTGCGAGTTTGAAATTTTATATAATGTTTTGGTAAAACGTGAAGCCTAAGGATGTATTACACTGATTCAACAATCCAAGTGGTTATTTCAAATCTCCAATTCGACTACTACAATCAAGCACAAATAGATTGTTTACTTTATTGTTATGAGAGATTTCATGGCAACTAAGCATGAATATTACACATGGATTAAATTTTTTACTGATGAGCCAATAGAGAACTTCGACCTGATTACATCGAGTGTAAAATCACTTCTGTATCTGCTATAGTAACGGAGATATGCGAGTTTGAAATTTTATATAATGTTTTTGTAAAACGTGAAGCCTAAGGATGTATTACATTGTTTCAACAATCAAAGTGGTTATTTCAAATCTCCACGACGACTACAAGAATGAAGCACAAATAGATTGTTTACTTTTTTTGTTATGAGAGTTTTCATGGTAACTAAGAATGAATATTACACATGGTTTAATTTTTTCCTGATGAGCCTATAGAGAGCTTCGACCTGATTACATTGAGTGTAAAATCATTTCGGTATCTTATATAGTAACGCAGATATGCGAGTTTGAAATTTTATATAATGTTTTTTGTAAAACGAGAGGCTTTAGTATGCATTACACTGGTTCAACAATCAAACTGGTTATTTCAAATCTCCACGATGACGCCTACAATCCTGCACAAATAGATTGTTTACTTTATTGTTATGAGAGTTTCCATGGTAACAAGGAATGAATATTACATATGAATTATATTTTTCCTGATGAGCCAATAGAGAACTTCGACCTGATTACATCGAGTGTAAAATCACTTCTGTATCTGCTATAGTAACGGAGATATGCGAGTTTGAAATTTTATATAATGTTTTTGTAAAACGTGAAGCCTAAGGATGTATTACATTGTTTCAACAATCAAAGTGGTTATTTCAAATCTCCACGACGACTACAAGAATGAAGCACAAATAGATTGTTTACTTTTTTTGCTATGAGAGTTTTCATGGCAACTAAGCATGAATATTACACATGGATTAAATTTTTCCTGATGAGCCTATAGAAAACTTCGACCTAATTAGATTGAGTGTAAAATCCCTTCTGTATATTCTATAGTAACAGAGATTTGCGAGTTTGAAATTTTATATAATGTTTTTGTAAAACGTGAAGCCTAAGGATGTATTACATTGTTTCAACAATCAAAGTGGTTATTTCAAATCTTCACGACGACGCGTACAATCCTGCACAAATAGATTGTTTACTTTATTGTTATGAGAGTTTCCATTTTAACTAAGCATGAATATTACATATGAATTTTTTTTTCGGATGAGCCTATAGAGAGCTTCGACCTGATTACATTGATGTAAAATCACTTCTGTATCTTATATAGTAACGGAGATATGCGAGTTTGAAATTTTATATAATGTTTTTGTAAAACGTGAAGCCTAATGATGCATTACATTGTTTCAACAATCAAACTGGTTATTTGAATTCTCCACGACGACGCCTACAATCCTGCACAAATTGATTTTTACTTTATTGTTATGAGAGTTTCCATGGTAACTAAGCATGAATATTACACATGGATTAAATTTTTCCTGATGAGCCCATAGACAGCTTCGACCTGATTACATTGAGTGTAAAATCACTTTTGTATCTTCTTTAGTAAAGGCGATATGCGAGTTTGAAATTTTATATAATGTTTTTGTAAAACGTGAAGCCTTAGTATGCATTACACTGTTTCAACAATCAAAGTGGTTATTTCAAATCTTCACGACGACTACTACAATCAAGCACAAATATATTGTTTACTTTTTTGTTATGAGAGTTTTCATGGCAACTAAGCATGAATATTACACATGGAATAAATTTTTCCTGATGAGCCTATAGAGACCTTCGACCTGATTACATTGAGTGTAAAATCGCTTCTGTATCTGCTATAGTAACGGAGATACGCGATTTTGAAATTTTACATAATGTTTTTGTAAAACGTGAAGCCTAAGGATGTATAACATTGTTTCAACAATCAAAGTGGTTATTTCAAATCTCCACGACGACTACTACAATGAAGCACAAATATATTGTTTCCTTTTTTGTTATGAGAGTTTCCATGGTAACTAAGCATGAATATTACACATGGATTAAATTTTTCCTGATGAGCCTATAGAGAGCTTCGACCTGATTACACTGAGTGTAAAATCACTTCTGAATCTTCTATAGTAACCGAGATATACGAGTTTGAAATTTTTTATAATGTTTTTTCAAAACGTGAGGCCTTAGTATGCATTACACTGTTTCAACAATCAAACTGGTTATTTCAAATCTCCACGACGACGCCTACAATCAAGCACAAATAGATTGTTTACTTCATTGTTATGAGAGTTTCCATGGTAACAAAGCATGAATATTACACATGGATTAAATTTTTCCTGATGAGCCTATAGAGAACTTCGACCTAATTAGATTGAGTGTAAAATCACTTCTGTATATTCTATAGAAACAGAGATTTGCGAGTTTGAAATTTTATTTAATGTTTTGGTAAAACGTGAAGCCTAAGGATGTATTACACTGATTCAACAATCAAAGTGGTTATTTCAAATCTCCAATTCGACTACTACAATCAAGCACAAATAGATTGTTTACTTTTTTGTTATGAGAGTTTTCATGGTAACTAAGCATGAATATTACACATGGATTAACTTTTTTACTGGTGAGCCAATAGAGAATTTCGACCTGATTACATTGAGTGTAAAATCGCTTCTGTATCTTCTATAGTAACGGAGATATGCGATTTTGAAATTTTATATAATGTTTTTGTAAAACGTGAAGCCTAAGGATGTATTACATTGTTTCAACAATCAAAGTGGTTATTTGAAATCTCCACGACGACGCCTACAATCCTGCACAAATTGATTTTTACTTTATTGTTATGAGAGTTTCCATGGTAACTAAGCATGAATATTACACAAGGATTAAATTTTTCCTGATGAGCCTATAGACAGCTTCGACCTGATTACATTGAGTGTAAAATCACTTTTGTATCTTCTTTAGTAAAGGCGATATGCGAGTTTGAAATTTTATGTAATGTTTTTGTAAAACGTGAAGCCTTAGTATGCATTACACTGTTTCAACAATCAAAGTGGTTATTTCAAATCTTCACGACGACTACTACAATCAAGCACAAATATATTGTTTACTTTTTGTTATGAGAGTTTTCATGGCAACTAAGCATGAATATTACACATGGAATAAATTTTTCCTGATGAGCCTATAGAGACCTTCGACCTGATTAGATTGAGTGTAAAATCAATTCTGTATATTCTATAGTAACGGAGATTTGCGAGTTTGAAATTTTATATAATGTTTTTTCAAAACGTGAGGCCTTAGTATGCAATACACTGTTTCAACAATCAAACTGGTTATTTCAAATCTCCACGACGACGCCTACAATAATGCAAAAATAGATTGTTTACTTTATTGTTATGAGAGTTTCCATGATAACTAAGCATGAATATTACACATGGATTAAATTTTTTACTGATGAGCCAATAGAGAACTTCGACCTGATTACATTGAGTGTAAAATCGCTTCTGTATCTTCTATAGTAACGGAGATATGCGATTTTGAAATTTTATATAATGTTTTTGTAAAACGTGAAGCCTAAGGATGTATTACATTGTTTCAACAATCAAAGTGGTTATTTCAAATCTCCACGACGACTACTACAATGAAGGACTAATATATTGTTTACTTTTTTGTTATGAGAGTTTCCATGGTAACTAAGCATGAATATTACACATGGATTAAATTTTTTACTGATGAGCCAATAGAGAATTTCGACCTGATTACATTGAGTGTAAAATCGCTTCTGTATCTGCTATAGTAACGGAGATATACGATTTTGAAATTTTATATAATGTTTTTGTAAAACGTGAAGCCTAAGGATGTATAACATTGTTTCAACAATCAAAGTGGTTATTTCAAATCTCCACGACGACTACTACAATGAAGCACAAATATATTGCTTACTTTTTTGTTATGAGAGTGTCCATGGTAACTAAGCATGAATATTACACATGGATTAATTTTTCCTGATGAGCCTATAGAGAACTTCGACCTAATTAGATTGAGTGTAAAATCACTTCTGTATATTCTATAGAAACAGAGATTTGCGAGTTTGAAATTTTATATAATGTTTTGGTAAAACGTGAAGCCTAAGGATGTATTACACTGATTCAACAATCCAAGTGGTTATTTCAAATCTCCAATTCGACTACTACAATCAAGCACAAATAGATTGTTTACTTTATTGTTATGAGAGATTTCATGGCAACTAAGCATGAATATTACACATGGATTAAATTTTTTACTGATGAGCCTATAGAGACCTTCGACCTGATTACATTGAGTGTAAAATCGCTTCTGTATCTGCTATAGTAACGGAGATATGCGATTTTGAAATTTTACATAATGTTTTTGTAAAACGTGAAGCCTAATGATGTATTACATTGTTTCAACAATCAAAGTGGTTATTTCAATTCTGCACGACGACGACTACAATCATACACAACTTGATTGTTTGCTTTATTGTTATGAGAGTTTCCATGGTAACTAAGCATGAATATTACACATGGATTAAATTTTTCCTGATGAGCCTATAGAGAGCTTCGACCTGATTACATTGAGTGTAAAATCAATTCTGAATCTTCTATAGTAACGGAGATATACGAGTTTGAAATTTTTTATAATGTTTTTTTCAAAACGTGAGGCCTTAGTATGCATTACACTGTTTCAACAATCAAACTGGTTATTTCAAATCTCCACGACGACGCCTACAATAATGCACAAATAGATTGTTTACTTTATTGTTATGAGAGTTTCCATGGTAACCAAGCATGAATATTACACATGGATTAAATTTTTCCTGATGAGCCTATAGAGAACTTCGACCTAATTAGATTGAGTGTAAAATCACTTCTGTATATTCTATAGAAACAGAGATTTGCGAGTTTGAAATTTTATTTAATGTTTTGGTAAAACGTGAAGCCTAAGGATGTATTACACTGATTCAACAATCAAAGTGGTTATTTCAAATCTCCAATTCGACTACTACAATCAAGCACAAATAGATTGTTTACTTTTTTGTTATGAGAGTTTTCATGGTAACTAAGCATGAATATTACACATGGATTAACTTTTTTACTGGTGAGCCAATAGAGAACTTCGATCTGATTACATTGAGTGTAAAGTCGCTTCTGTATCTTCTATAGCAACGGAGATATGCGATTTTGAAATTTTATATAATGTTTTGGTAAAACGTGAAGCCTAAGGATGTATTACATTGTTTCAACAATCAAAGTGGTTATTTCAAATCTCCACGACCACTACTACAATGAAGCACAAATATATTGCTTACTTTTTTGTTATGAGAGTGTCCATGGTAACTAAGCATGAATATTACACATGGATTAATTTTTCCTGATGAGCCTATAGAGAACTTCGACCTAATTAGATTGAGTGTAAAATCACTTCTGTATATTCTATAGAAACAGAGATTTGCGAGTTTGAAATTTTAAATAATGTTTTGGTAAAACGTGAAGCCTAAGGATGTATTACACTGATTCAACAATCAAAGTGGTTATTTCAAATCTCCAATACGACTACTACAATCAAGCACAAATAGATTGTTTACTTTATTGTTATGAGAGATTTCATGGCAACTAAGCATGAATATTACACAAGGATTAAATTTTTTACTGATGAGCCAATAGAGAACTTCGACCTGATTACATTGAGTGTAAAATCGCTTCTGTATCTTATATAGTAACGGAGATATGCGATTTTGAAATTTTATATAATGTTTTTGTAAAACGTGATGCCTATGGATGTATTACATTTTTTCAACAATCAAAGTGGTTATTTCAAATCTCCACGACGACTACTACAATGAAGCACAAATATATTGTTTACTTTTTTGTTATGAGAGTTTTCATGGTAACTAAGCATGAATATTACACATGGATTAAATTTTTCCTGATGAGCCTATAGAGAGCTTCGACCTGATTACACTGAGTGTAAAATCACTTCTGAATCTTCTATAGTAACCGAGATATACGAGTTTGAAATTTTTTATAATGTTTTTTCAAAACGTGAGGCCTTAGTATGCATTACACTGTTTCAACAATCAAACTGGTTATTTCAAATCTCCACGACGACGCCTTCAATCAAGCACAAATAGATTGTTTACTTCATTGTTATGAGAGTTTCCATGGTAACAAAGCATGAATATTACACATGGATTAAATATTTCCTGATGAGCCTATAGAGAACTTCGACCTAATTAGATTGAGTGTAAAATCACTTCTGTATATTCTATAGAAACAGAGATTTGCGAGTTTGAAATTTTATTTAATGTTTTGGTAAAACGTGAAGCCTAAGGATGTATTACACTGATTCAACAATCAAAGTGGTTATTTCAAATCTCCAATTCGACTACTACAATCAAGCACAAATAGATTGTTTACTTTTTTGTTATGAGAGTTTTCATGGTAACTAAGCATGAATATTACACATGGATTAACTTTTTTACTGGTGAGCCAATAGAGAATTTCGACCTGATTACATTGAGTGTAAAATCGCTTCTGTATCTTCTATAGTAACGGAGATATGCGATTTTGAAATTTTATATAATGTTTTTGTAAAACGTGAAGCCTAAGGATGTATTACATTGTTTCAACAATCAAAGTGGTTATTTGAAATCTCCACGACGACGCCTACAATCCTGCACAAATTGATTTTTACTTTATTGTTATGAGAGTTTCCATGGTAACTAAGCATGAATATTACGCATGGATTAAATTTTTCCTGATGAGCCTATAGACAGCTTCGACCTGATTACATTGAGTGTAAAATCACTTTTGTATCTTCTTTAGTAAAGGCGATATGCGAGTTTGAAATTTTATGTAATGTTTTTGTAAAACGTGAAGCCTTAGTATGCATTACACTGTTTCAACAATCAAAGTGGTTATTTCAAATCTTCACGACGACTACTACAATCAAGCACAAATATATTGTTTACTTTTTTGTTATGAGAGTTTTCATGGCAACTAAGCATGAATATTACACATGGAATAAATTTTTCCTGATGAGCCTATAGAGACCTTCGACCTGATTAGATTGAGTGTAAAATCAATTCTGTATATTCTATAGTAACGGAGATTTGCGAGTTTGAAATTTTATATAATGTTTTCAAAACGTGAGGCCTTAGTATGCAATACACTGTTTCAACAATCAAACTGGTTATTTCAAATCTCCACGACGACGCCTACAATAATGCAAAAATAGATTGTTTACTTTATTGTTATGAGAGTTTCCATGATAACTAAGCATGAATATTACACATGGATTAAATTTTTTACTGATGAGCCAATAGAGAACTTCGACCTGATTACATTGAGTGTAAAATCGCTTCTGTATCTTCTATAGTAACGGAGATATGCGATTTTGAAATTTTATATAATGTTTTTGTAAAACGTGAAGCCTAAGGATGTATTACATTGTTTTAACAATCAAAGTGGTTATTTCAAACCTCCACGACGACTACTACAATGAAGGACAAATATATTGTTTACTTTTTTGTTATGAGAGTTTCCATGGTAACTAAGCATGAATATTACACATGGATTAAATTTTTTACTGATGAGCCAATAGAGAATTTCGACCTGATTACATTGAGTGTAAAATCGCTTCTGTATCTGCTATAGTAACGGAGATATACGATTTTGAAATTTTATATAATGTTTTTGTAAAACGTGAAGCCTAAGGATGTATAACATTGTTTCAACAATCAAAGTGGTTATTTCAAATCTCCACGACGACTACTACAATGAAGCACAAATATATTGCTTACTTTTTTGTTATGAGAGTGTCCATGGTAACTAAGCATGAATATTACACATGGATTAATTTTTCCTGATGAGCCTATAGAGAACTTCGACCTAATTAGATTGAGTGTAAAATCACTTCTGTATATTCTATAGAAACAGAGATTTGCGAGTTTGAAATTTTATATAATGTTTTGGTAAAACGTGAAGCCTAAGGATGTATTACACTGATTCAACAATCAAAGTGGTTATTTCAAATCTTTAATTCGACTACTACAATCAAGCACAAATAGATTGTTTACTTTATTGTTATGAGAGATTTCATGGCAACTAAGCATGAATATTACACATGGATTAAATTTTTTACTGATGAGCCAATAGAGAACTTCGACCTGATTACATTGAGTGTAAAATCGCTTCTGTATCTTATATAGTAACGGAGATATGCGATTTTGAAATTTTATATAATGTTTTTGTAAAACGTGATGCCTATGGATGTATTACATTTTTTCAACAATCAAAGTGGTTATTTCAAATCTCCACGACGACTACTACAATGAAGCACAAATATATTGTTTACTTTTTTGTTATGAGAGTTTTCATGGTAACTAAGCATGAATATTACACATGGTTTAATTTTTTCCTGATGAGCCTATAGAGAGCTTCGACCTGATTACATTGAGTGTAAAATCATTTCCGTATCTTATATAGTAACGCAGATATGCGAGTTTGAAATTTTATATAATGTTTTTTGTAAAACGAGAGGCTTTAGTATGCATTACACTGGTTCAACAATCAAACTGGTTATTTCAAATCTCCACGATGACGCCTACAATCCTGCACAAATAGATTGTTTACTTTATTGTTATGAGAGTTTCCATGGTAACAAGGAATGAATATTATATATGAATTATATTTTTCCTGATGAGCCAATAGAGAACTTCGACCTGATTACATCGAGTGTAAAATCACTTCTGTATCTTCTATAGTAACGGAGATATGCGAGTTTGACATTTTATATAATGTTTTTGTAAAACGTGAAGCCTAAGGAGGTATTACATTTTTTCAACAATCAAAGTGGTTATTTCAAATCTCCACGACGACTACTACAATGAAGGACAAATATATTGTTTACTTTTTTGTTATGAGAGTTTCCATGGTAACTAAGCATGAATATTACACATGGATTATTTTTTTCCTGATGAGCCTATAGAGAACTTCGACCTAATTAGATTGAGTATAAAATCACTTCTGTATATTCTATAGAAACAGAGATTTGCGATTTTGAAATTTTATATAATGTTTTTGTAAAACGTGATGCCTATGGATGTATTACATTTTTTCAACAATCAAAGTGGTTATTTCAAATCTCCACGACGACTACTACAATGAAGGACAAATATATTGTTTACTTTTTTGTTATGAGAGTTTCCATGGTAACTAAGCATGAATATTACACATGGATTATTTTTTTCCTGATGAGCCTATAGAGAACTTCGACCTAATTAGATTGAGTATAAAATCACTTCTGTATATTCTATAGAAACAGAGATTTGCGAGTTTGAAATTTTATATAATGTTTTGGTAAAATGTGAAGCCTAAGGATGTATTACACTGATTCAACAATCAAAGTGGTTATTTCAAATCTCCAATTCCACTACTACAATCAAGCACAAATAGATTGTTTACTTTATTGTTATGAGAGATTTCATGGCAACTAAGCATGAATATTACACATGGATTAAATTTTTTACTGATGAGCCTATAGAGAGCTTCGACCTGATTACATTGAGTGTAAAATCATTTCCGTATCTTATATAGTAACGCAGATATGCGAGTTTGAAATTTTATATAATGTTTTTTGTAAAACGAGAGGCTTTAGTATGCATTACACTGGTTCAACAATCAAACTGGTTATTTCAAATCTCCACGATGACGCCTACAATCCTGCACAAATGGATTGTTTACTTTATTGTTATGAGAGTTTCCATGGTAACAAGGAATGAATACTACATATGAATTATATTTTTCCTGATGAGCCAATAGAGAACTTCGACCTGATTACATCGAGTGTAAAATCACTTCTGTATCTTCTATAGTAACGGAGATATGCGAGTTTGAAATTTTATATAATGTTTTTGTAAAACGTGAAGCCTAAGGATGTATTACATTGTTTCAACAATCAAAGTGGTTATTTCAAAACTCCACGACGACTACTACAATGAAGCACAAATATATTGTTTACTTTTTTGTTATGAGAGTTTTCATGGTAACTAAGCATGAATATTACACATGGTTTAATTTTTTCCTGATGAGCCTATAGAGAGCTTCGACCTGATTACATTGAGTGTAAAATCATTTCCGTATCTTATATAGTAACGCAGATATGCGAGTTTGAAATTTTATATAATGTTTTTTGTAAAACGAGAGGCTTTAGTATGCATTACACTGGTTCAACAATCAAACTGGTTATTTCAAATCTCCACGATGACGCCTACAATCCTGCACAAATGGATTGTTTACTTTATTGTTATGAGAGTTTCCATGGTAACAAGGAATGAATATTACATATGAATTATATTTTTCCTGATGAGCCAATAGAGAACTTCGACCTGATTACATCGAGTGTAAAATCACTTCTGTATCTTCTATAGTAACGGAGA
Organism: Lepisma saccharinum; assembly: GCF_977018435.1. Classification (NCBI taxonomy): domain Eukaryota; kingdom Metazoa; phylum Arthropoda; class Insecta; order Zygentoma; family Lepismatidae; genus Lepisma; species Lepisma saccharinum. The sequence continues at coordinate 4,816,640 of NW_028142899.1, read as the reverse complement.
TATGCGAGTTTGAAATTTTATATAATGTTTTTGTAAAACGTGAAGCCTAAGGATGTATTACATTGTTTCAACAATCAAAGTGGTTATTTCAAATCTCCACGACGACTACAAGAATGAAGCACAAATAGATTGTTTACTTTTTTTGTTATGAGAGTTTTCATGGCAACTAAGCATGAATATTACACATGGATTAAATTTTTCCTGATGAGCCTATAGAAAACTTCGACCTAATTAGATTGAGTGTAAAATCCCTTCTGTATATTCTATAGTAACAGAGGTTTGCGAGTTTGAAATTTTATATAATGTTTTTGTAAAACGTGAAGCCTAAGGATGTATTACATTGTTTCAACAATCAAAGTGGTTATTTCAAATCTTCACGACGACGCGTACAATCCTGCACAAATAGACTGTATACTTTATTGTTATGAGAGTTTCCATGGTAACTAAGCAGAATATTACATATGAATTATTTTTTTTCGGATGAGCCTATAGAGAGCTTCGACCTGATTACATTGATGTAAAATCACTTCTGTATCTTATATAGTAACGGAGATATGCGAGTTTGAAATTTTATATAATGTTTTTGTAAAACGTGAAGCCTAATGATGCATTACATTGTTTCAACAATCAAACTGGTTATTTGAGATCTCCACGACGACGCCTACAATCCTGCACAAATTGATTTTTACTTTATTGTTATGAGAGTTTCCATGGTAACTAAGCATGAATATTACACATGGATTAAATTTTTCCTGATGAGCCCATAGACAGCTTCGACCTGATTACATTGAGTGTAAAATCACTTTTGTATCTTCTTTAGTAAAGGCGATATGCGAGTTTGAAATTTTATATAATGTTTTTGTAAATCGTGAAGCCTTAGTATGCATTACACTGTTTCAACAATCAAAGTGGTTATTTCAAATCTTCACGACGACTACTACAATGAAGCACAAATAGATTGTTTACTTTTTTTGTTATGAGAGTTTCCATGGTAACTAAGCATGAATATTACACATGGATTAAATTTTTCCTGATGAGCCTATAGAGAGCTTCGACCTGATTACACTGAGTGTAAAATCACTTCTGAATCTTCTATAGTAACGGAGATATACGAGTTTGAAATTTTTTATAATGTTTTTTCAAAACGTGAGGCCTTAGTATGCATTACACTGATTCAACAATCAAAGTGGTTATTTCAAATCTCCAATTCGACTACTACAATCAAGCACAAATAGATTGTTTACTTTTTTGTTATGAGAGTTTTCATGGTAACTAAGCATGAATATTACACATGGATTAATTTTTTCCTGATGAGCCTATACAGAGCTTCGACCTGATTACGTGAGTGTAAAATCACTTCTGTATCTTCTATAGTAACATAGATATACGAGTTTGAAATTTTATATAAGGTTTTTTTCAAAACGTGAGTCCTTAGTATGCATTACATTGTATCAACAATCAAACTGGTTATTTGAAATCTCCACGACGACGCCTACAATCCTGCACAAATTGATTTTTACTTTATTGTTATGAGAGTTTCCATGGTAACTAAGCATGAATATTACACATGGATTAAATTTTTCCTGATGAGCCTATAGACAGCTTCGACCTGATTACATTGAGTGTAAAATCACTTTTGTATCTTCTTTAGTAAAGGCGATATGCGAGTTTGAAATTTTATATAATGTTTTTGTAAAACGTGAAGCCTTAGTATGCATTACACTGTTTCAACAATCAAAGTGGTTATTTCAAATCTTCACGACGACTACTACAATCAAGCACAAATATATTGTTTACTTTTTTGTTATGAGAGTTTTCATGGCAACTAAGCATGAATATTACACATGGAATAAATTTTTCCTGATGAGCCTATAGAGACCTTCGACCTGATTAGATTGAGTGTAAAATCAATTCTGTATATTCTATAGTAACGGAGATTTGCGAGTTTGAAATTTTATGTAATGTTTTTTCAAAACGTGAGGCCTTAGTATGCATTACACTGTTTCAACAATCAAACTGGTTATTTCAAATCTCCACGACGACGCCTACAATAATGCAAAAATAGATTGTTTACTTTATTGTTATGAGAGTTTCCATGATAACTAAGCATGAATATTACACATGGATTAAATTTTTTACTGATGAGCCAATAGAGAACTTCGACCTGATTACATTGAGTGTAAAATCGCTTCTGTATCTTCTATAGTAACGGAGATATGCGATTTTGAAATTTTATATAATGTTTTTGTAAAACGTGAAGCCTAAGGATGTATTACATTGTTTCAACAATCAAAGTGGTTATTTCAAATCTCCACGACGACTACTACAATGAAGGACAAATATATTGTTTACTTTTTTGTTATGAGAGTTTCCATGGTAACTAAGCATGAATATTACACATGGATTAAATTTTTTACTGATGAGCCAATAGAGAATTTCGACCTGATTACATTGAGTGTAAAATCGCTTCTGTATCTGCTATAGTAACGGAGATATACGATTTTGAAATTTTATATAATGTTTTTGTAAAACGTGAAGCCTAAGGATGTATAACATTGTTTCAACAATCAAAGTGGTTATTTCAAATCTCCACGACGACTACTACAATGAAGCACAAATATATTGCTTACTTTTTTGTTATGAGAGTGTCCATGGTAACTAAGCATGAATATTACACATGGATTAATTTTTCCTGATGAGCCTATAGAGAACTTCGACCTAATTAGATTGAGTGTAAAATCACTTCTGTATATTCTATAGAAACAGAGATTTGCGAGTTTGAAATTTTATATAATGTTTTGGTAAAACGTGAAGCCTAAGGATGTATTACACTGATTCAACAATCAAAGTGGTTATTTCAAATCTTTAATTCGACTACTACAATCAAGCACAAATAGATTGTTTACTTTATTGTTATGAGAGATTTCATGGCAACTAAGCATGAATATTACACATGGATTAAATTTTTTACTGATGAGCCAATAGAGAACTTCGACCTGATTACATTGAGTGTAAAATCGCTTCTGTATCTTATATAGTAACGGAGATATGCGATTTTGAAATTTTATATAATGTTTTTGTAAAACGTGATGCCTATGGATGTATTACATTTTTTCAACAATCAAAGTGGTTATTTCAAATCTCCACGACGACTACTACAATGAAGCACAAATATATTGTTTACTTTTTTGTTATGAGAGTTTTCATGGTAACTAAGCATGAATATTACACATGGTTTAATTTTTTCCTGATGAGCCTATAGAGAGCTTCGACCTGATTACATTGAGTGTAAAATCATTTCCGTATCTTATATAGTAACGCAGATATGCGAGTTTGAAATTTTATATAATGTTTTTTGTAAAACGAGAGGCTTTAGTATGCATTACACTGGTTCAACAATCAAACTGGTTATTTCAAATCTCCACGATGACGCGTACAATCCTGCACAAATAGATTGTTTACTTTATTGTTATGAGAGTTTCCATGGTAACTAAGCATGAATATTACATATGAATTATTTTTTTTCGGATGAGCCTATAGAGAGCTTCGACCTGATTACATTGATGTAAAATCACTTCTGTATCTTATATAGTAACGGAGATATGCGAGTTTGAAATTTTATATAATGTTTTTGTAAAACGTGAAGCCTAATGATGCATTACATTGTTTCAACAATCAAACTGGTTATTTGAGATCTCCACGACGACGCCTACAATCCTGCACAAATTGATTTTTACTTTATTGTTATGAGAGTTTCCATGGTAACTAAGCATGAATATTACACATGGATTAAATTTTTCCTGATGAGCCCATAGACAGCTTCGACCTGATTACATTGAGTGTAAAATCACTTTTGTATCTTCTTTAGTAAAGGCGATATGCGAGTTTGAAATTTTATATAATGTTTTTGTAAATCGTGAAGCCTTAGCATGCATTACACTGTTTCAACAATCAAAGTGGTTATTTCAAATCTTCACGACGACTACTACAATGAAGCACAAATAGATTGTTTACTTTTTTTGTTATGAGAGTTTCCATGGTAACTAAGCATGAATATTACACATGGATTAAATTTTTCCTGATGAGCCTATAGAGAGCTTCGACCTGATTACACTGAGTGTAAAATCACTTCTGAATCTTCTATAGTAACGGAGATATACGAGTTTGAAATTTTTTATAATGTTTTTTCAAAACGTGAGGCCTTAGTATGCATTACACTGATTCAACAATCAAAGTGGTTATTTCAAATCTCCAATTCGACTACTACAATCAAGCACAAATAGATTGTTTACTTTTTTGTTATGAGAGTTTTCATGGTAACTAAGCATGAATATTACACATGGATTAATTTTTTCCTGATGAGCCTATACAGAGCTTCGACCTGATTACGTGAGTGTAAAATCACTTCTGTATCTTCTATAGTAACATAGATATACGAGTTTGAAATTTTATATAAGGTTTTTTTCAAAACGTGAGTCCTTAGTATGCATTACATTGTATCAACAATCAAACTGGTTATTTGAAATCTCCACGACGACGCCTACAATCCTGCACAAATTGATTTTTACTTTATTGTTATGAGAGTTTCCATGGTAACTAAGCATGAATATTACACATGGATTAAATTTTTCCTGATGAGCCTATAGACAGCTTCGACCTGATTACATTGAGTGTAAAATCACTTTTGTATCTTCTTTAGTAAAGGCGATATGCGAGTTTGAAATTTTATATAATGTTTTTGTAAAACGTGAAGCCTTAGTATGCATTACACTGTTTCAACAATCAAAGTGGTTATTTCAAATCTTCACGACGACTACTACAATCAAGCACAAATATATTGTTTACTTTTTTGTTATGAGAGTTTTCATGGCAACTAAGCATGAATATTACACATGGAATAAATTTTTCCTGATGAGCCTATAGAGACCTTCGACCTGATTAGATTGAGTGTAAAATCAATTCTGTATATTCTATAGTAACGGAGATTTGCGAGTTTGAAATTTTATGTAATGTTTTTTCAAAACGTGAGGCCTTAGTATGCATTACACTGTTTCAACAATCAAACTGGTTATTTCAAATCTCCACGACGACGCCTACAATAATGCAAAAATAGATTGTTTACTTTATTGTTATGAGAGTTTCCATGATAACTAAGCATGAATATTACACATGGATTAAATTTTTTACTGATGAGCCAATAGAGAACTTCGACCTGATTACATTGAGTGTAAAATCGCTTCTGTATCTTCTATAGTAACGGAGATATGCGATTTTGAAATTTTATATAATGTTTTTGTAAAACGTGAAGCCTAAGGATGTATTACATTGTTTCAACAATCAAAGTGGTTATTTCAAATCTCCACGACGACTACTACAATGAAGGACAAATATATTGTTTACTTTTTTGTTATGAGAGTTTCCATGGTAACTAAGCATGAATATTACACATGGATTAAATTTTTTACTGATGAGCCAATAGAGAATTTCGACCTGATTACATTGAGTGTAAAATCGCTTCTGTATCTGCTATAGTAACGGAGATATACGATTTTGAAATTTTATATAATGTTTTTGTAAAACGTGAAGCCTAAGGATGTATAACATTGTTTCAACAATCAAAGTGGTTATTTCAAATCTCCACGACGACTACTACAATGAAGCACAAATATATTGCTTACTTTTTTGTTATGAGAGTGTCCATGGTAACTAAGCATGAATATTACACATGGATTAATTTTTCCTGATGAGCCTATAGAGAACTTCGACCTAATTAGATTGAGTGTAAAATCACTTCTGTATATTCTATAGAAACAGAGATTTGCGAGTTTGAAATTTTATATAATGTTTTGGTAAAACGTGAAGCCTAAGGATGTATTACACTGATTCAACAATCAAAGTGGTTATTTCAAATCTTTAATTCGACTACTACAATCAAGCACAAATAGATTGTTTACTTTATTGTTATGAGAGATTTCATGGCAACTAAGCATGAATATTACACATGGATTAATTTTTTCCTGATGAGCCTATAGAGAACTTCGACCTGATTACATTGAGTGTAAAATCGCTTCTGTATCTTATATAGTAACGGAGATATGCGATTTTGAAATTTTATATAATGTTTTTGTAAAACGTGATGCCTATGGATGTATTACATTTTTTCAACAATCAAAGTGGTTATTTCAAATCTCCACGACGACTACTACAATGAAGCACAAATATATTGTTTACTTTTTTGTTATGAGAGTTTTCATGGTAACTAAGCATGAATATTACACATGGTTTAATTTTTTCCTGATGAGCCTATAGAGAGCTTCGACCTGATTACATTGAGTGTAAAATCATTTCCGTATCTTATATAGTAACGCAGATATGCGAGTTTGAAATTTTATATAATGTTTTTTGTAAAACGAGAGGCTTTAGTATGCATTACACTGGTTCAACAATCAAACTGGTTATTTCAAATCTCCACGATGACGCCTACAATCCTGCACAAATAGATTGTTTACTTTATTGTTATGAGAGTTTCCATGGTAACAAGGAATGAATATTACATATGAATTATATTTTTCCTGATGAGCCAATAGAGAACTTCGACCTGATTACATCGAGTGTAAAATCACTTCTGTATCTTCTATAGTAACGGAGATATGCGAGTTTGACATTTTATATAATGTTTTTGTAAAACGTGAAGCCTAAGGAGGTATTACACTGTTTCAACAATCAAACTGGTTATTTCAAATCTCCACGACGACGCCTACAATAATGCACAAATAGATTGTTTACTTTATTGTTATGAGAGTTTCCATGGTAACCAAGCATGAATATTACACATGGATTAAATTTTTCCTGATGAGCCTATAGAGAACTTCGACCTAATTAGATTGAGTGTAAAATCACTTCTGTATATTCTATAGAAACAGAGATTTGCGAGTTTGAAATTTTATTTAATGTTTTGGTAAAACGTGAAGCCTAAGGATGTATTACACTGATTCAACAATCAAAGTGGTTATTTCAAATCTCCAATTCGACTACTACAATCAAGCACAAATAGATTGTTTACTTTTTTGTTATGAGAGTTTTCATGGTAACTAAGCATGAATATTACACATGGATTAACTTTTTTACTGGTGAGCCAATAGAGAACTTCGATCTGATTACATTGAGTGTAAAATCGCTTCTGTATCTTCTATAGCAAAGGAGATATGCGATTTTGAAATTTTATATAATGTTTTTGTAAAACGTGAAGCCTAAGGATGTATTACATTGTTTCAACAATCAAAGTGGTTATTTCAAATCTCCACGACGACTACTACAATGAAGGACAAATATATTGTTTACTTTTTTGTTATGAGAGTTTCCATGGTAACTAAGCATGAATATTACACATGGATTAATTTTTTCCTGATGAGCCTATAGAGAACTTCGACCTAATTAGATTGAGTATAAAATCACTTCTGTATATTCTATAGAAACAGAGATTTGCGAGTTTGAAATTTTATATAATGTTTTTGTAAAACGTGAAGCCTAAGGATGTATTACACTGATTCAACAATCAAAGTGGTTATTTCAAATCTCCAATTCGACTACTACAATCAAGCACAAATAGATTGTTTACTTTATTGTTATGAGAGATTTCATGGCAACTAAGCATGAATATTACACATGGATTAAATTTTTTACTGATGAGCCAATTGAGAACTTCGACCTGATTACATTGAGTGTAAAATCGCTTCTGTATCTTATATAGTAACGGAGATATGCGATTTTGAAATTTTATATAATGTTTTTGTAAAACGTGAAGCCTATGGAAGTATTACATTTTTTCAACAATCAAAGTGGTTATTTCAAATCTCCACGACGACTACTACAATGAAGCACAAATATATTGTTTACTTTTTTGTTATGAGAGTTTTCATGGTAACTAAGCATGAATATTACACATGGTTTAATTTTTTCCTGATGAGCCTATAGAGAGCTTCGACCTGATTACATTGAGTGTAAAATCATTTCCGTATCTTATATAGTAACGCAGATATGCGAGTTTGAAATTTTATATAATGTTTTTTGTAAAACGAGAGGCTTTAGTATGCATTACACTGGTTCAACAATCAAACTGGTTATTTCAAATCTCCACGATGACGCCTACAATCCTGCACAAATAGATTGTTTACTTTATTGTTATGAGAGTTTCCATGGTAACAAGGAATGAATATTACATATGAATTATATTTTTCCTGATGAGCCTATAGAGAGCTTCGACCTGATTACATTGAGTGTAAAATCAATTCTGAATCTTCTATAGTAACGGAGATATACGAGTTTGAAATTTTTTATAATGTTTTTTTCAAAACGTGAGGCCTTAGTATGCATTACACTGTTTCAACAATCAAACTGGTTATTTCAAATCTCCACGACGACGCCTACAATAATGCACAAATAGATTGTTTACTTTATTGTTATGAGAGTGTCCATGGTAACTTAGCATGAATATTACACATGGATTAATTTTTCCTGATGAGCCTATAGAGAACTTCGACCTAATTAGATTGAGTGTAAAATCACTTCTGTATATTCTATAGAAACAGAGATTTGCGAGTTTGAAATTTTATATAATGTTTTGATAAAACGTGAAGCCTAAGGATGTATTACACTGATTCAACAATCAAAGTGGTTATTTCAAATCTCCAATTCGACTACTACAATCAAGCACAAATAGATTGTTTACTTTATTGTTATGAGAGATTTCATGGCAACTAAGCATGAATATTACACATGGATTAAATTTTTTACTGATGAGCCAATAGAGAACTTCGACCTGATTACATTGAGTGTAAAGTCGCTTCTGTATCTTATATAGTAACGGAGATATGCGATTTTGAAATTTTATATAATGTTTTTGTAAAACGTGATGCCTATGGATGTATTACATTTTTTCAACAATCAAAGTGGTTATTTCAAATCTCCACGACGACTACTACAATGAAGCACAAATATATTGTTTACTTTTTTGTTATGAGAGTTTTCATGGTAACTAAGCATGAATATTACACATGGTTTAATTTTTTCCTGATGAGCCTATAGAGAGCTTCGACCTGATTACATTGAGTGTAAAATCATTTCCGTATCTTATATAGTAACGCAGATATGCGAGTTTGAAATTTTATATAATGTTTTTTGTAAAACGAGAGGCTTTAGTATGCATTACACTGGTTCAACAATCAAACTGGTTATTTCAAATCTCCACGATGACGCCTACAATCCTGCACAAATAGATTGTTTACTTTATTGTTATGAGAGTTTCCATGGTAACAAGGAATGAATATTACATATGAATTATATTTTTCCTGATGAGCCAATAGAGAACTTCGACCTGATTACATCGAGTGTAAAATCACTTCTGTATCTTCTATAGTAACGGAGATATGCGAGTTTGACATTTTATATAATGTTTTTGTAAAACGTGAAGCCTAAGGAGGTATTACACTGTTTCAACAATCAAACTGGTTATTTCAAATCTCCACGACGACGCCTACAATAATGCACAAATAGATTGTTTACTTTATTGTTATGAGAGTTTCCATGGTAACCAAGCATGAATATTACACATGGATTAAATTTTTCCTGATGAGCCTATAGAGAACTTCGACCTAATTAGATTGAGTGTAAAATCACTTCTGTATATTCTATAGAAACAGAGATTTGCGAGTTTGAAATTTTATTTAATGTTTTGGTAAAACGTGAAGCCTAAGGATGTATTACACTGATTCAACAATCAAAGTGGTTATTTCAAATCTCCAATTCGACTACTACAATCAAGCACAAATAGATTGTTTACTTTTTTGTTATGAGAGTTTTCATGGTAACTAAGCATGAATATTACACATGGATTAACTTTTTTACTGGTGAGCCAATAGAGAACTTCGATCTGATTACATTGAGTGTAAAATCGCTTCTGTATCTTCTATAGCAAAGGAGATATGCGATTTTGAAATTTTATATAATGTTTTTGTAAAACGTGAAGCCTAAGGATGTATTACATTGTTTCAACAATCAAAGTGGTTATTTCAAATCTCCACGACGACTACTACAATGAAGGACAAATATATTGTTTACTTTTTTGTTATGAGAGTTTCCATGGTAACTAAGCATGAATATTACACATGGATTAATTTTTTCCTGATGAGCCTATAGAGAACTTCGACCTAATTAGATTGAGTATAAAATCACTTCTGTATATTCTATAGAAACAGAGATTTGCGAGTTTGAAATTTTATATAATGTTTTTGTAAAACGTGAAGCCTAAGGATGTATTACACTGATTCAACAATCAAAGTGGTTATTTCAAATCTCCAATTCGACTACTACAATCAAGCACAAATAGATTGTTTACTTTATTGTTATGAGAGATTTCATGGCAACTAAGCATGAATATTACACATGGATTAAATTTTTTACTGATGAGCCAATTGAGAACTTCGACCTGATTACATTGAGTGTAAAATCGCTTCTGTATCTTATATAGTAACGGAGATATGCGATTTTGAAATTTTATATAATGTTTTTGTAAAACGTGAAGCCTATGGAAGTATTACATTTTTTCAACAATCAAAGTGGTTATTTCAAATCTCCACGACGACTACTACAATGAAGCACAAATATATTGTTTACTTTTTTGTTATGAGAGTTTTCATGGTAACTAAGCATGAATATTACACATGGTTTAATTTTTTCCTGATGAGCCTATAGAGAGCTTCGACCTGATTACATTGAGTGTAAAATCATTTCCGTATCTTATATAGTAACGCAGATATGCGAGTTTGAAATTTTATATAATGTTTTTTGTAAAACGAGAGGCTTTAGTATGCATTACACTGGTTCAACAATCAAACTGGTTATTTCAAATCTCCACGATGACGCCTACAATCCTGCACAAATAGATTGTTTACTTTATTGTTATGAGAGTTTCCATGGTAACAAGGAATGAATATTACATATGAATTATATTTTTCCTGATGAGCCTATAGAGAGCTTCGACCTGATTACATTGAGTGTAAAATCAATTCTGAATCTTCTATAGTAACGGAGATATACGAGTTTGAAATTTTTTATAATGTTTTTTTCAAAACGTGAGGCCTTAGTATGCATTACACTGTTTCAACAATCAAACTGGTTATTTCAAATCTCCACGACGACGCCTACAATAATGCACAAATAGATTGTTTACTTTATTGTTATGAGAGTGTCCATGGTAACTTAGCATGAATATTACACATGGATTAATTTTTCCTGATGAGCCTATAGAGAACTTCGACCTAATTAGATTGAGTGTAAAATCACTTCTGTATATTCTATAGAAACAGAGATTTGCGAGTTTGAAATTTTATATAATGTTTTGATAAAACGTGAAGCCTAAGGATGTATTACACTGATTCAACAATCAAAGTGGTTATTTCAAATCTCCAATTCGACTACTACAATCAAGCACAAATAGATTGTTTACTTTATTGTTATGAGAGATTTCATGGCAACTAAGCATGAATATTACACATGGATTAAATTTTTTACTGATGAGCCAATAGAGAACTTCGACCTGATTACATTGAGTGTAAAATCGCTTCTGTATCTTATATAGTAACGGAGATATGCGATTTTGAAATTTTATATAATGTTTTTGTAAAACGTGATGCCTATGGATGTATTACATTTTTTCAACAATCAAAGTGGTTATTTCAAATCTCCACGACGACTACTACAATGAAGCACAAATATATTGTTTACTTTTTTGTTATGAGAGTTTTCATGGTAACTAAGCATGAATATTACACATGGTTTAATTTTTTCCTGATGAGCCTATAGAGAGCTTCGACCTGATTACATTGAGTGTAAAATCATTTCCGTATCTTATATAGTAACGCAGATATGTGAGTTTGAAATTTTATATAATGTTTTTTGTAAAACGAGAGGCTTTAGTATGCATTACACTGGTTCAACAATCAAACTGGTTATTTCAAATCTCCACGATGACGCCTACAATCCTGCACAAATAGATTGTTTACTTTATTGTTATGAGAGTTTCCATGGTAACAAGGAATGAATATTACATATGAATTATATTTTTCCTGATGAGCCAATAGAGAACTTCGACCTGATTACATCGAGTGTAAAATCACTTCTGTATCTTCTATAGTAACGGAGATATGCGAGTTTGAAATTTTATATAATGTTTTTGTAAAACGTGAAGCCTAAGGATGTATTACATTGTTTCAACAATCAAAGTGGTTATTTCAAATCTCCACGACGACTACAAGAATGAAGCACAAATAGATTGTTTACTTTTTTTGTTATGAGAGTTTTCATGGCAACTAAGCATGAATATTACACATGGATTAAATTTTTCCTGATGAGCCTATAGAAAACTTCGACCTAATTAGATTGAGTGTAAAATCCCTTCTGTATATTCTATAGTAACAGAGATTTGCGAGTTTGAAATTTTATATAATGTTTTTGTAAAACGTGAAGCCTAAGGATGTATTACATTGTTTCAACAATCAAAGTGGTTATTTCAAATCTTCACGACGACGCGTACAATCCTGCACAAATAGATTGTTTACTTTATTGTTATGAGAGTTTCCATGGTAACTAAGCATGAATATTACATATGAATTATTTTTTTTCGGATGAGCCTATAGAGAGCTTCGACCTGATTACATTGATGTAAAATCACTTCTGTATCTTATATAGTAACGGAGATATGCGAGTTTGAAATTTTATATAATGTTTTTGTAAAACGTGAAGCCTAATGATGCATTACATTGTTTCAACAATCAAACTGGTTATTTGAGATCTCCACGACGACGCCTACAATCCTGCACAAATTGATTTTTACTTTATTGTTATGAGAGTTTCCATGGTAACTAAGCATGAATATTACACATGGATTAAATTTTTCCTGATGAGCCCATAGACAGCTTCGACCTGATTACATTGAGTGTAAAATCACTTTTGTATCTTCTTTAGTAAAGGCGATATGCGAGTTTGAAATTTTATATAATGTTTTTGTAAATCGTGAAGCCTTAGTATGCATTACACTGTTTCAACAATCAAAGTGGTTATTTCAAATCTTCACGACGACTACTACAATGAAGCACAAATAGATTGTTTACTTTTTTTGTTATGAGAGTTTCCATGGTAACTAAGCATGAATATTACACATGGATTAAATTTTTCCTGATGAGCCTATAGAGAGCTTCGACCTGATTACACTGAGTGTAAAATCACTTCTGAATCTTCTATAGTAACGGAGATATACGAGTTTGAAATTTTTTATAATGTTTTTTCAAAACGTGAGGCCTTAGTATGCATTACACTGATTCAACAATCAAAGTGGTTATTTCAAATCTCCAATTCGACTACTACAATCAAGCACAAATAGATTGTTTACTTTTTTGTTATGAGAGTTTTCATGGTAACTAAGCATGAATATTACACATGGATTAATTTTTTCCTGATGAGCCTATACAGAGCTTCGACCTGATTACGTGAGTGTAAAATCACTTCTGTATCTTCTATAGTAACATAGATATACGAGTTTGAAATTTTATATAAGGTTTTTTTCAAAACGTGAGTCCTTAGTATGCATTACATTGTATCAACAATCAAACTGGTTATTTGAAATCTCCACGACGACGCCTACAATCCTGCACAAATTGATTTTTACTTTATTGTTATGAGAGTTTCCATGGTAACTAAGCATGAATATTACACATGGATTAAATTTTTCCTGATGAGCCTATAGACAGCTTCGACCTGATTACATTGAGTGTAAAATCACTTTTGTATCTTCTTTAGTAAAGGCGATATGCGAGTTTGAAATTTTATATAATGTTTTTGTAAAACGTGAAGCCTTAGTATGCATTACACTGTTTCAACAATCAAAGTGGTTATTTCAAATCTTCACGACGACTACTACAATCAAGCACAAATATATTGTTTACTTTTTTGTTATGAGAGTTTTCATGGCAACTAAGCATGAATATTACACATGGAATAAATTTTTCCTGATGAGCCTATAGAGACCTTCGACCTGATTAGATTGAGTGTAAAATCAATTCTGTATATTCTATAGTAACGGAGATTTGCGAGTTTGAAATTTTATGTAATGTTTTTTCAAAACGTGAGGCCTTAGTATGCATTACACTGTTTCAACAATCAAACTGGTTATTTCAAATCTCCACGACGACGCCTACAATAATGCAAAAATAGATTGTTTACTTTATTGTTATGAGAGTTTCCATGATAACTAAGCATGAATATTACACATGGATTAAATTTTTTACTGATGAGCCAATAGAGAACTTCGACCTGATTACATTGAGTGTAAAATCGCTTCTGTATCTTCTATAGTAACGGAGATATGCGATTTTGAAATTTTATATAATGTTTTTGTAAAACGTGAAGCCTAAGGATGTATTACATTGTTTCAACAATCAAAGTGGTTATTTCAAATCTCCACGACGACTACTACAATGAAGGACAAATATATTGTTTACTTTTTTGTTATGAGAGTTTCCATGGTAACTAAGCATGAATATTACACATGGATTAAATTTTTTACTGATGAGCCAATAGAGAATTTCGACCTGATTACATTGAGTGTAAAATCGCTTCTGTATCTGCTATAGTAACGGAGATATACGATTTTGAAATTTTATATAATGTTTTTGTAAAACGTGAAGCCTAAGGATGTATAACATTGTTTCAACAATCAAAGTGGTTATTTCAAATCTCCACGACGACTACTACAATGAAGCACAAATATATTGCTTACTTTTTTGTTATGAGAGTGTCCATGGTAACTAAGCATGAATATTACACATGGATTAATTTTTCCTGATGAGCCTATAGAGAACTTCGACCTAATTAGATTGAGTGTAAAATCACTTCTGCATATTCTATAGAAACAGAGATTTGCGAGTTTGAAATTTTATATAATGTTTTGGTAAAACGTGAAGCCTAAGGATGTATTACACTGATTCAACAATCAAAGTGGTTATTTCAAATCTTTAATTCGACTACTACAATCAAGCACAAATAGATTGTTTACTTTATTGTTATGAGAGATTTCATGGCAACTAAGCATGAATATTACACATGGATTAAATTTTTTACTGATGAGCCAATAGAGAACTTCGACCTGATTACATTGAGTGTAAAATCGCTTCTGTATCTTATATAGTAACGGAGATATGCGATTTTGAAATTTTATATAATGTTTTTGTAAAACGTGATGCCTATGGATGTATTACATTTTTTCAACAATCAAAGTGGTTATTTCAAATCTCCACGACGACTACTACAATGAAGCACAAATATATTGTTTACTTTTTTGTTATGAGAGTTTTCATGGTAACTAAGCATGAATATTACACATGGTTTAATTTTTTCCTGATGAGCCTATAGAGAGCTTCGACCTGATTACATTGAGTGTAAAATCATTTCCGTATCTTATATAGTAACGCAGATATGCGAGTTTGAAATTTTATATAATGTTTTTTGTAAAACGAGAGGCTTTAGTATGCATTACACTGGTTCAACAATCAAACTGGTTATTTCAAATCTCCACGATGACGCGTACAATCCTGCACAAATAGATTGTTTACTTTATTGTTATGAGAGTTTCCATGGTAACTAAGCATGAATATTACATATGAATTATTTTTTTTCGGATGAGCCTATAGAGAGCTTCGACCTGATTACATTGATGTAAAATCACTTCTGTATCTTATATAGTAACGGAGATATGCGAGTTTGAAATTTTATATAATGTTTTTGTAAAACGTGAAGCCTAATGATGCATTACATTGTTTCAACAATCAAACTGGTTATTTGAGATCTCCACGACGACGCCTACAATCCTGCACAAATTGATTTTTACTTTATTGTTATGAGAGTTTCCATGGTAACTAAGCATGAATATTACACATGGATTAAATTTTTCCTGATGAGCCCATAGACAGCTTCGACCTGATTACATTGAGTGTAAAATCACTTTTGTATCTTCTTTAGTAAAGGCGATATGCGAGTTTGAAATTTTATATAATGTTTTTGTAAATCGTGAAGTCTTAGTATGCATTACACTGTTTCAACAATCAAAGTGGTTATTTCAAATCTTCACGACGACTACTACAATGAAGCACAAATAGATTGTTTACTTTTTTTGTTATGAGAGTTTCCATGGTAACTAAGCATGAATATTACACATGGATTAAATTTTTCCTGATGAGCCTATAGAGAGCTTCGACCTGATTACACTGAGTGTAAAATCACTTCTGAATCTTCTATAGTAACGGAGATATACGAGTTTGAAATTTTTTATAATGTTTTTTCAAAACGTGAGGCCTTAGTATGCATTACACTGATTCAACAATCAAAGTGGTTATTTCAAATCTCCAATTCGACTACTACAATCAAGCACAAATAGATTGTTTACTTTTTTGTTATGAGAGTTTTCATGGTAACTAAGCATGAATATTACACATGGATTAATTTTTTCCTGATGAGCCTATACAGAGCTTCGACCTGATTACGTGAGTGTAAAATCACTTCTGTATCTTCTATAGTAACATAGATATACGAGTTTGAAATTTTATATAAGGTTTTTTTCAAAACGTGAGTCCTTAGTATGCATTACATTGTATCAACAATCAAACTGGTTATTTGAAATCTCCACGACGACGCCTACAATCCTGCACAAATTGATTTTTACTTTATTGTTATGAGAGTTTCCATGGTAACTAAGCATGAATATTACACATGGATTAAATTTTTCCTGATGAGCCTATAGACAGCTTCGACCTGATTACATTGAGTGTAAAATCACTTTTGTATCTTCTCTAGTAAAGGCGATATGCGAGTTTGAAATTTTATATAATGTTTTTGTAAAACGTGAAGCCTTAGTATGCATTACACTGTTTCAACAATCAAAGTGGTTATTTCAAATCTTCACGACGACTACTACAATCAAGCACAAATATATTGTTTACTTTTTTGTTATGAGAGTTTTCATGGCAACTAAGCATGAATATTACACATGGAATAAATTTTTCCTGATGAGCCTATAGAGACCTTCGACCTGATTAGATTGAGTGTAAAATCAATTCTGTATATTCTATAGTAACGGAGATTTGCGAGTTTGAAATTTTATGTAATGTTTTTTCAAAACGTGAGGCCTTAGTATGCATTACACTGTTTCAACAATCAAACTGGTTATTTCAAATCTCCACGACGACGCCTACAATAATGCAAAAATAGATTGTTTACTTTATTGTTATGAGAGTTTCCATGATAACTAAGCATGAATATTACACATGGATTAAATTTTTTACTGATGAGCCAATAGAGAACTTCGACCTGATTACATTGAGTGTAAAATCGCTTCTGTATCTTCTATAGTAACGGAGATATGCGATTTTGAAATTTTATATAATGTTTTTGTAAAACGTGAAGCCTAAGGATGTATTACATTGTTTCAACAATCAAAGTGGTTATTTCAAATCTCCACGACGACTACTACAATGAAGGACAAATATATTGTTTACTTTTTTGTTATGAGAGTTTCCATGGTAACTAAGCATGAATATTACACATGGATTAAATTTTTTACTGATGAGCCAATAGAGAATTTCGACCTGATTACATTGAGTGTAAAATCGCTTCTGTATCTGCTATAGTAACGGAGATATACGATTTTGAAATTTTATATAATGTTTTTGTAAAACGTGAAGCCTAAGGATGTATAACATTGTTTCAACAATCAAAGTGGTTATTTCAAATCTCCACGACGACTACTACAATGAAGCACAAATATATTGCTTACTTTTTTGTTATGAGAGTGTCCATGGTAACTAAGCATGAATATTACACATGGATTAATTTTTCCTGATGAGCCTATAGAGAACTTCGACCTAATTAGATTGAGTGTAAAATCACTTCTGTATATTCTATAGAAACAGAGATTTGCGAGTTTGAAATTTTATATAATGTTTTGGTAAAACGTGAAGCCTAAGGATGTATTACACTGATTCAACAATCAAAGTGGTTATTTCAAATCTTTAATTCGACTACTACAATCAAGCACAAATAGATTGTTTACTTTATTGTTATGAGAGATTTCATGGCAACTAAGCATGAATATTACACATGGATTAAATTTTTTACTGATGAGCCAATAGAGAACTTCGACCTGATTACATTGAGTGTAAAATCGCTTCTGTATCTTATATAGTAACGGAGATATGCGATTTTGAAATTTTATATAATGTTTTTGTAAAACGTGATGCCTATGGATGTATTACATTTTTTCAACAATCAAAGTGGTTATTTCAAATCTCCACGACGACTACTACAATGAAGCACAAATATATTGTTTACTTTTTTGTTATGAGAGTTTTCATGGTAACTAAGCATGAATATTACACATGGTTTAATTTTTTCCTGATGAGCCTATAGAGAGCTTCGACCTGATTACATTGAGTGTAAAATCATTTCCGTATCTTATATAGTAACGCAGATATGCGAGTTTGAAATTTTATATAATGTTTTTTGTAAAACGAGAGGCTTTAGTATGCATTACACTGGTTCAACAATCAAACTGGTTATTTCAAATCTCCACGATGACGCCTACAATCCTGCACAAATAGATTGTTTACTTTATTGTTATGAGAGTTTCCATGGTAACAAGGAATGAATATTACATATGAATTATATTTTTCCTGATGAGCCAATAGAGAACTTCGACCTGATTACATCGAGTGTAAAATCACTTCTGTATCTTCTATAGTAACGGAGATATGCGAGTTTGACATTTTATATAATGTTTTTGTAAAACGTGAAGCCTAAGGAGGTATTACACTGTTTCAACAATCAAACTGGTTATTTCAAATCTCCACGACGACGCCTACAATAATGCACAAATAGATTGTTTACTTTATTGTTATGAGAGTTTCCATGGTAACCAAGCATGAATATTACACATGGATTAAATTTTTCCTGATGAGCCTATAGAGAACTTCGACCTAATTAGATTGAGTGTAAAATCACTTCTGTATATTCTATAGAAACAGAGATTTGCGAGTTTGAAATTTTATTTAATGTTTTGGTAAAACGTGAAGCCTAAGGATGTATTACACTGATTCAACAATCAAAGTGGTTATTTCAAATCTCCAATTCGACTACTACAATCAAGCACAAATAGATTGTTTACTTTTTTGTTATGAGAGTTTTCATGGTAACTAAGCATGAATATTACACATGGATTAACTTTTTTACTGGTGAGCCAATAGAGAACTTCGATCTGATTACATTGAGTGTAAAATCGCTTCTGTATCTTCTATAGCAAAGGAGATATGCGATTTTGAAATTTTATATAATGTTTTTGTAAAACGTGAAGCCTAAGGATGTATTACATTGTTTCAACAATCAAAGTGGTTATTTCAAATCTCCACGACGACTACTACAATGAAGGACAAATATATTGTTTACTTTTTTGTTATGAGAGTTTCCATGGTAACTAAGCATGAATATTACACATGGATTAATTTTTTCCTGATGAGCCTATAGAGAACTTCGACCTAATTAGATTGAGTATAAAATCACTTCTGTATATTCTATAGAAACAGAGATTTGCGAGTTTGAAATTTTATATAATGTTTTTGTAAAACGTGAAGCCTAAGGATGTATTACACTGATTCAACAATCAAAGTGGTTATTTCAAATCTCCAATTCGACTACTACAATCAAGCACAAATAGATTGTTTACTTTATTGTTATGAGAGATTTCATGGCAACTAAGCATGAATATTACACATGGATTAAATTTTTTACTGATGAGCCAATTGAGAACTTCGACCTGATTACATTGAGTGTAAAATCGCTTCTGTATCTTATATAGTAACGGAGATATGCGATTTTGAAATTTTATATAATGTTTTTGTAAAACGTGAAGCCTATGGAAGTATTACATTTTTTCAACAATCAAAGTGGTTATTTCAAATCTCCACGACGACTACTACAATGAAGCACAAATATATTGTTTACTTTTTTGTTATGAGAGTTTTCATGGTAACTACGCATGAATATTACACATGGTTTAATTTTTTCCTGATGAGCCTATAGAGAGCTTCGACCTGATTACATTGAGTGTAAAATCATTTCCGTATCTTATATAGTAACGCAGATATGCGAGTTTGAAATTTTATATAATGTTTTTTGTAAAACGAGAGGCTTTAGTATGCATTACACTGGTTCAACAATCAAACTGGTTATTTCAAATCTCCACGATGACGCCTACAATCCTGCACAAATAGATTGTTTACTTTATTGTTATGAGAGTTTCCATGGTAACAAGGAATGAATATTACATATGAATTATATTTTTCCTGATGAGCCTATAGAGAGCTTCGACCTGATTACATTGAGTGTAAAATCAATTCTGAATCTTCTATAGTAACGGAGATATACGAGTTTGAAATTTTTTATAATGTTTTTTTCAAAACGTGAGGCCTTAGTATGCATTACACTGTTTCAACAATCAAACTGGTTATTTCAAATCTCCACGACGACGCCTACAATAATGCACAAATAGATTGTTTACTTTATTGTTATGAGAGTGTCCATGGTAACTTAGCATGAATATTACACATGGATTAATTTTTCCTGATGAGCCTATAGAGAACTTCGACCTAATTAGATTGAGTGTAAAATCACTTCTGTATATTCTATAGAAACAGAGATTTGCGAGTTTGAAATTTTATATAATGTTTTGGTAAAACGTGAAGCCTAAGGATGTATTACACTGATTCAACAATCAAAGTGGTTATTTCAAATCTCCAATTCGACTACTACAATCAAGCACAAATAGATTGTTTACTTTATTGTTATGAGAGATTTCATGGCAACTAAGCATGAATATTACACATGGATTAAATTTTTTACTGATGAGCCAATAGAGAACTTCGACCTGATTACATTGAGTGTAAAATCGCTTCTGTATCTTATATAGTAACGGAGATATGCGATTTTGAAATTTTATATAATGTTTTTGTAAAACGTGATGCCTATGGATGTATTACATTTTTTCAACAATCAAAGTGGTTATTTCAAATCTCCACGACGACTACTACAATGAAGCACAAATATATTGTTTACTTTTTTGTTATGAGAGTTTTCATGGTAACTAAGCATGAATATTACACATGGTTTAATTTTTTCCTGATGAGCCTATAGAGAGCTTCGACCTGATTACATTGAGTGTAAAATCATTTCCGTATCTTATATAGTAACGCAGATATGTGAGTTTGAAATTTTATATAATGTTTTTTGTAAAACGAGAGGCTTTAGTATGCATTACACTGGTTCAACAATCAAACTGGTTATTTCAAATCTCCACGATGACGCCTACAATCCTGCACAAATAGATTGTTTACTTTATTGTTATGAGAGTTTCCATGGTAACAAGGAATGAATATTACATATGAATTATATTTTTCCTGATGAGCCAATAGAGAACTTCGACCTGATTACATCGAGTGTAAAATCACTTCTGTATCTTCTATAGTAACGGAGATATGCGAGTTTGAAATTTTATATAATGTTTTTGTAAAACGTGAAGCCTAAGGATGTATTACATTGTTTCAACAATCAAACTAGTTATTTCAAATCTCCACGACGACGCCTACAATAATGCACAAATAGATTGTTTACTTTATTGTTATGAGAGTTTCCATGGTAACCAAGCATGAATATTACACATGGATTAAATTTTTCCTGATGAGCCTATAGAGAACTTCGACCTAATTAGATTGAGTGTAAAATCACTTCTGTATATTCTATAGAAACAGAGATTTGCGAGTTTGAAATTTTATTTAATGTTTTGGTAAAACGTGAAGCCTAAGGATGTATTACACTGATTCAACAATCAAAGTGGTTATTTCAAATCTCCAATTCGACTACTACAATCAAGCACAAATAGATTGTTTACTTTTTTGTTATGAGAGTTTTCATGGTAACTAAGCATGAATATTACACATGGATTAACTTTTTTACTGGTGAGCCAATAGAGAACTTCGATCTGATTACATTGAGTGTAAAATCGCTTCTGTATCTTCTATAGCAACGCAGATATGCGATTTTGAAATTTTATATAATGTTTTTGTAAAACGTGAAGCCTAAGGATGTATTACATTGTTTCAACAATCAAAGTGGTTATTTCAAATCTCCACGACGACTACTACAATGAAGGACAAATATATTGTTTACTTTTTTGTTATGAGAGTTTCCATGGTAACTAAGCATGAATATTACACATGGATTAATTTTTTCCTGATGAGCCTATAGAGAACTTCGACCTAATTAGATTGAGTATAAAATCACTTCTGTATATTCTATAGAAACAGAGATTTGCGAGTTTGAAATTTTATATAATGTTTTTGTAAAACGTGAAGCCTAAGGATGTATTACACTGATTCAACAATCAAAGTGGTTATTTCAAATCTCCAATTCGACTACTACAATCAAGCACAAATAGATTGTTTACTTTATTGTTATGAGAGATTTCATGGCAACTAAGCATGAATATTACACATGGATTACATTTTTTACTGATGAGCCAATTGAGAACTTCGACCTGATTATATTGAGTGTAAAATCGCTTCTGTATCTTATATAGTAACGGAGATATGCGATTTTGAAATTTTATATAATATTTTTGTAAAACGTGAAGCCTATGGAAGTATTACATTTTTTCAACAATCAAAGTGGTTATTTCAAATCTCCACGACGACTACTACAATGAAGCACAAATATATTGTTTACTTTTTTGTTATGAGAGTTTTCATGGTAACTAAGCATGAATATTACACATGGTTTAATTTTTTCCTGATGAGCCTATAGAGAGCTTCGACCTGATTACATGGAGTGTAAAATCATTTCGGTATCTTATATAGTAACGCAGTTATGCGAGTTTGAAATTTTATATAATGTTTTTTGTAAAACGAGAGGCTTTAGTATGCATTACACTGGTTCAACAATCAAACTGGTTATTTCAAATCTCCACGATGACGCCTACAATCCTGCACAAATAGATTGTTTACTTTATTGTTATGAGAGTTTCCATGGTAACAAGGAATGAATATTACATATGAATTATATTTTTCCTGATGAGCCTATAGAGAGCTTCGACCTGATTACATTGAGTGTAAAATCAATTCTGAATCTTCTATAGTAACGGAGATATACGAGTTTGAAATTTTTTATAATGTTTTTTTCAAAACGTGAGGCCTTAGTATGCATTACACTGTTTCAACAATCAAACTGGTTATTTCAAATCTCCACGACGACGCCTACAATAATGCACAAATAGATTGTTTACTTTATTGTTATGAGAGTGTCCATGGTAACTTAGCATGAATATTACACATGGATTAATTTTTCCTGATGAGCCTATAGAGAACTTCGACCTAATTAGATTGAGTGTAAAATCACTTCTGTATATTCTATAGAAACAGAGATTTGCGAGTTTGAAATTTTATATAATGTTTTGGTAAAACGTGAAGCCTAAGGATGTATTACACTGATTCAACAATCAAAGTGGTTATTTCAAATCTCCACGATGACGCCTACAATCCTGCACAAATAGATTGTTTACTTTATTGTTATGAGAGTTTCCATGGTAACAATTAATGAATATTACATATGAATTATATTTTTCCTGATGAGCCAATAGAGAACTTCGACCTGATTACATCGAGTGTAAAATCACTTCTGTATCTTCTATAGTAACGGAGATATACGAGTTTGAAATTTTATATAATGTTTTTGTAAAACGTGAAGCCTAAGGATGTATTACATTGTTTCAACAATCAAAGTGGTTATTTCAAATCTCCACGACGACTACTACAATGAAGCACAAATAGATTGTTTACTTTTTTGTTATGAGAGTTTTCATGGCAACTAAGCATGAATATTACACATGGATTAAATTTTTCCTGATGAGTTTATTGAAAACTTCGACATAATTAGATTGAGTGTAAAATCCCTTCTGTATATTATATAGTAACAGAGATTTGCGAGTTTGAAATTTTATATAATGTTTTTGTGAAACGTGAAGCCTAAGGATGTATTACATTGTCTCAACAATCAAAGTGGTTATTTCAAATCTCCACGACGACGCGTACAATCCTGCACAAATAGATTGTTTACTTTATTGTTATGAGAGTTTCCATGGTAACAAGGAATGAATATTACATATGAATTATTTTTTTTCGGATGAGCCTATAGACAGCTTCGACCTGATTACATTGATGTAAAATCACTTCTGTATCTTATATAGTAACGGAGATATGCGAGTTTGAAATTTTATATAATGTTTTTGTAAAACGTGAAGCCTAATGATGTATTACATTGTTTCAACAATCAAAGTGGTTATTTCAATTCTGCACGACGACGACTACAATCATACACAAATAGATTGTTTGCTTTATTGTTATGAGAGTTTCCATGGTAACTAAGCATGAATATTACACATGGATTAATTTTTTTATGATGAGCCTATACAGAGTTTCGACCTGATTACGTGAGTGTAAAATCACTTCTGTATCTTCTATAGTAACATAGATATCGTATCAATCCCTAGGATTGTATGTTTATTTTATTAAGTCTCTCTGAACGCTTCATGTTGACCAGGGCATTCACTTGTTTTTCTCAGCTGTCTCAAGCCTCTTAGGCATGTTTACAATGCATTGTGTTGTGCCATGCAAACCTCCTGAGTATTCAGGAAGCAGGTAATACTTCTGGGTTTGGTGTCAGCGGTTTGCATGGTAGCAATTATAATAAACACGATTCGGCGATTCGGCATCGAGGAAGAGCTCGATGGCCAGGGGATATAGAGGTGAGACAAGCTGGGAAGGGACTGGACTTTGGGAATTGAGTTGGTAGAGAGAGGAGGTCAGCAAGACAGGAGGTCGATAGTGGAAGCACGCTTTGGTCAACAAGTTAGAAGCTTACAGAGGACTTCGCTATTTTCATTCAGCTCAGAGACTTCAGTTAGACAGGTAATTATCCTACACCCAGCCATGATACAGGTTCAACGGTTCACAAAATCCAACGAGTTGCCATTGTCTTTTCAGTAGTTTAATTCCTTTTGTGTAATTTGTACCTTTCGCATGCCAAGCAATAACTCGTCATGTCAATGACGAGTGGTCTCATCAAGAGGATGAATGATGAGTAGTTTACATCACCCCATCAATTAACTGGTTCAGATCCCTTCATTCTATAGAATGACACGTGGATGGAGGTGCTTAGGGCTTTCATCCATTTTTTCGGAAATGCGATGAGAAAAGAGGTTTCAACAACCAGTTTAAATTTAAACCCCACCCAAAATTTTGACACGTGGTAGAGTTGCGGGCCTTTTCATTTTTTTCTTTCAGAAAATGAAAAGAGTTGCAGTTAAATTTTAACCAGTTTAAATTCAACCCCACCCCAAATTTTGTTACATGGTTTTAAATTCAAACCCACCCTAAAATGTTGCTCATTTGTTTAGTTTTTTTGGTATATCCTTGCCAAAATTCATTTTGAAAGTACATAGGGCTTAAAGCTTTTGCATTTATGGGGGGAGAAGAATTTACTAGTGCCATGATAGATGTCGAGCTTTCACCTTACTGATGAACTCGACGAAACTTTAGATCAATTATTAGATATAGCACGAGGGACTACAAGTTTTCATTTAGATGTCAGCGGTCCAGCTGCAAGTTCCACCCCCAAGTTTAAACGTAGCCCAATTTTAACTAGACGCCTTCAGCGAGAATTATTGGAAAAACAGAAATGTGAACCACAATTAGAGCTACAAGATCAGGATTTTAGAGATTTAGACCAAACACAATTCGCAACAATGGCTCAGTCGCAGTTTGTTCCCCCAACTATTTTAGAGGGTATCCCATTTCAGGGGATAGCCGGGGAGGACGTTTCCAAATTTTTAGATAAAGTGGATAGCCTTGCCATATTAAATGGATGGAATAATGCCCGTAAACAGGAATTATTTCCAGCCCTTCTGGCCGGGCCAGCATTACGATGGTACCAGACCTGGAAGGATGGTACAGAAAATCAGGAAGTTACTTATGAGGAGATACAGAAGAAATTTAAAGACGAATTTACAGGGTCCTTAGATCAACTCCAGATCGAGGAGCAAATTCGATATAGACTACACAAAGAAACTGAGCCAGTTACGAATTATGTTCGGGACAAACAATTACTTCTACTCAAGGCAGACCCTAAAATGAGTATCCAACAACAGATCAAACAGATCATATTAGGCTTACAGGTGGATTATATGAAAGATATCCACCATAAGGAGTATGAGTCCGTGCATGGGTTGCTTAAAGATTTAAAATCCTTTGAGAAACTCCAATTTTTGATGAGACAGCGCAAGCTGAAGGAATTGAGGTACGAAGATCAAAGAGAGAGTTTATTCTCTCCTTTGCATAATCCATCAGCACTTTTGCAACAGCAGCAGATTTTACTGCAGAGTAACAATCTGGCTACTGCTGAGTCAGCGCAAGCGCGACCCACTTCAGACTTTGAGGCAAAATTCAAAGCATTGCAAAAGGAGGTTGAGCAACTAAAATTATTTAACAATCCTCACAATACCAAAGCTCAAGTCCAGGCTCAGGAAACTGGTCTGGAAGCGAGATTAGCCAGTCTCACTTTGAGATTGGATAGCATGGAGGATCAAAAGCAGAACCCTGGCACCGACTCATCTACTCCAAAACAATTTAGAGAACATTATAATAAGGATAATTATCAGTCAAGTAATAATTATAGAGGCTCCTATCGGGGTAATAATAATAGACGACAATTCAATAGGGGGTACAGGAATGGACGTAATAATAATGGCAACAACTCAGATCGCAATAGGCGATATGGAAATTCCCAACACTGGCGAGGACGTGGAAACTTCCGCGGACAGAACTCGCGGGGTTCCTCGTCGTCAGCAGGGCGAGACCAGGAAAACAGGGAAGAGCAACGGGGGAGACCACGTTGCTCAATTTGCAATTACCCTAATCATACAGCAGCCACTTGTTTTCAGAACACGGAGGCTTTAAACGAACAGTGACTGCCCATAGAAGAGACGTATGCGCAGATTTTGTTGGCAAACAGATATCAGTCTCTACTTTCCCCTATGAGGAACTAATTTATATTAACGCAGTATTAGGGGGACAACGTCAGAGGTTTCTCGTGGATTCCGGAAGCCAAGTATCCGTCACCAGTGATCGAGGCATTCCTTCAACCGCCAAACGATTTAAAATTCATACGGCCATAAGGGGAGTAGCAAAAGAACAAATTGAAATTAAAGAGATTGTCCTATTAACTTTTGCAATAAACGGCCGCAACTTTACCCATCCTTTTCGGATGATTCCAAATTTTGAACATGGGACAATCCTGGGAAACGATTTTTTAAGAGCTCATAAAGCAAATTTGGATTTTGATCAAAATCGACTCACATTGAGGAGATTTGGCACTCCTCCGCGAAACCAGTTAAGGACGGAACACCGAAAGACCTTTGACGTTTCCATAAAAGTTGCTAGTCTGATCAGGGATTTATATGTGCCGGAATTTGTAACTTCAAGACAAATTAGAATCAAACCTAGATCTCATTTGTGTATTCCTGTCAAATTGACAAATTCTAGTAATCAAAACTTAACTTATTTGGAACCAGATTTACAGTTTCAAATGGACACAGGCTTAATGGTGCCTCGAGCCATTGTAAATCCGGAGTCATTTTTAATTTGGATCACTAATCCAAATTCTTACAAAATTAAAATTAGGAAAGGGGCACGCTTAGGTACCGCAGAGGCATGGCAAAATCCAGTACCAGCTTCGCGTCATATTGCAGACGACGAAGGACCTAACGTTATGGTGACCAAGGAGACTGGCACCGTGACAGAACCAGTGCACGACATTACTAAATTTAACTAAATCCAGCATTAGAACCCGATCAGAAATTGCAACTTAGACAATTATTAGAGAAATATGTAGATGTATTTTCTTGGTCTGAGCAAGACATTGGTTGCGCCACTAATTATACGCATCGTATAAAGTTAAAGGACGATTCGGAATTTCACGTCCCAGCCTACCCTATACCAGTTCACCTGCGTAAGGAAATTAACCAGCAAATTGACAACTTGCTAGAAGCAGGGGTCATTAGTCCTACAACATCACCGTACAATTCACCAGTTTTTCTTGTCAAGAAGAAATCAGGAGCTTATCGCATGGTGCAGGATTTCCGATTACTAAATGCTAGGTCTGTTTTCGATGCAGTTTCTATAGGAAACATCTCAGAGATATTGCACAATATGGCCGGTAAGAGCTACTACTGTAGTGCTGACTTGAAACAAGGATTTTTTCAAATACCATTAGAAGAACAATCGAAAAAGTACACTGCCTTTACTATACCAGCCAGGGGACAATTTGCGATGAACTTTACACCTATGGGACATGTAATTTCTCCCGCGGCAATGACCCGATGTGTTCAGCTCGCTACAGCGGGGATGAACGACAATAATTTCGCCTTTTATATCGATGACATGTTTGTTTTTGCCAATACATTTAAGGATATGTTGGTCAATTTAGAGAAAATGTTTCAATGTTTACGATCTGCCGGATTGAAATTGGCTGTACCTAAATGTTCATTTGGATATTATGAGACAATTGCCTTGGGCCACAATGTGGGCAAATATGGCTATCGTATAAGTGATAGAATACTGTCATCCATTAAGAATTATAAGGTTCCCACCACCACGAAGAAGGTTAAAATGTTTTTAGGTCTTTGCAGCTACGTGAGGAAATATGTCAAGAATTTTTCTGATATTGCATCACCATTACAGGGTTTAATTCGTAAGGGCAAGAAATTTACATGGGGTCCTGAACAACAATCGGCATTTGAGAAATTAAAGGAAGCTCTAATTACTGCACCTGTTTTGTTACCGTACGATCCAGCGAAGCACACCAAAGTTTTCACCGATGCTTCATCTCATGCGGTCAGTGGCGTATTAATGCAGCCCAATGCAGAAGGAGTGTACTTGCCATGTGCGTTCTGCAGTAGAACGTTGACCGACACTGAAAAAAGATTGAGTGTTATTGAGCAAGAATTAACAGCAATTTTATATGCTTTCAAATCATTTAGATTTTATCTTGTTGGCCGCCATTTTGATTTATACACGGATAACAAAGCAATTACGTACATTAGGACATCCCGTAATTTGAGCTCAAAGCTTCTTCGATGGAGTAACCTTTTGGAGGATTTTTCATTTACACCGATCCATGTTAAAACTACGGAGAATATCGCCGATCCCCTCAGCAGAGAATGTGGAGAAAACATAGAGGATGGCAACACTGAAGAGGACATTCCCGAACCCAGGACACTTACTTTATTTGATGCAAGCACAGATGTCGCGGAACATCAGAGACAGGATTCATTTTTTGGCCCAATTATTAAAGTTTTGGAGGACCCAGACAGGGACGATGGAACATTACCTCTACACATCCAGAGGCAGGTCTATCATCATGTGTTGGAAGATGGATTATTGTATAGACAACAGAAATTAGGAGCTACTACCAAGAAATTATTATGCATTCCAATGACATTACGTGATTCTGTCATTGAGACACTCCATGCTTCACCCATAGGAGGTTCTCATCTTGGGTTTACCAAGTGTTACAATGTGGCCTTACCAAGAATTTATTTTCCAAATATGAAGTTGTTTATACAGAGGAAAATTAGGGAATGTATAACATGCCAGCAGAATAAACGTCGTCCAGGTCTACCAGCAGGGGAACTGTGCACTTTTCCCGCACAGAAGCCATTTCAGCGGATTTGCCTGGACTTTTCAGGTCCATATCCTCCTTCATCCAATCTTCGTCATCGATACATAATCGCTGCAACAGATTTTGGGACGCGCTATTTAATAGCCAAACCAGTTGCGGATTGTACGGCCAGTACAGCAGCAGAATTTGTGTATGAAGAGATCGTGTTACGCTACGGAGTCCCACAGGATATTTACACGGATCGCGGATCAGCATTTAAATCTAAGCTTTTCCAGGAACTTGGCAATAAATTGGGAATCAACATCAAGTTTTCACCAGTCGGTCTTCATAATTTGATAGGTCTTTCGGAACGTAACCACGGGGTCTTACAGAGTATAATGAAGTGTTATGTCAATTCAAAACACACAGATTGGGTCCAATATTTACAGCCAAGTGTATTTAGTTACAATACTACCAGGAATCAGAATTTGCGGTATAGCCCATTCTTTTTAGTACATGGATTCCAACCTACTTTGCCCTGGGAGCTTGCATTACACACACCAAGCTGTGAAAATGTGGAGAATGATGTACGGTTCCGAGTATTGGAGAAAGCAAGAACCAATGCTACGGATAACTTAGCAAAACGACATGTTGAAGTGAAGAAATATTATGATCAGAAGAGGAAACAGATCAAGTTTCAACCAGGCGATCAAGTATTAATTTTTGACAGCACCCAGAAAATTGGAACCGCACGGTGCTTTTCAGGTATTTATAAAGGCCCAGCCACAGTCATTCGAGAAGAGAATCCGAATACATACCTGGTGGAATTCCAAAACAAGCGCGGAAAGACAGTAGTGGACTCTATTGCCGTCCAGAGACTCAAAAAATATTATGCGCCTGATGACGGTGAAGGCGAAGAGAATTTGGCAGGTGAAGATGAAGATCATCAAGAGGACAACGCGGACTCACGCACGGATAATGGTCACTAAAATTGAAAATTCATATAAGTAACAGGTTTAATATTTTAATTTCACTTGCATGACATAATAATAAGTTATAATAGAATAGCACTAATAATATTAACAATTAAAAGCAGACTTATTATTTAATAAAGTGCTTTAGGCACAAAAGTTTTTTTTTTGCAGTATGTAATAATACTAGCTCAGCGGATATATCACTAGAATTTTATAGTTACTCTTCAGAAGAAGGTATATGATTATATTAGCAAAGTTTATTTTAAGCGCCAGTTATGAGAATATTTATATTATATGAATATGTAGACGTCGACGTCAAGATTTTATTGCGCTCCACTAACAAGTATTTTCTTTCGGATATTGGATTGCAACCAAAATCCTGGAAATCCATTCTGCCATCGCAGAATGATAATGAGTAAACCACAACGGTTTTAGTTTCTAACTTTGCCACATTAATATGCTAAGCATATTTTAGAATGAGTTGAGAGAATTAAAGATTCTTCAAGTTTTAGTGATGTTAGTATTTTAATGCATTTAAAGATCGCATAAATAATAATTATTATTTTATTTCAGGTAGTCAGGAGTAAATCAGACTCAATTTTTCCTTACCTTGTACCTTAGTACGGTTCAATTCATTTTAAGTATTTAAACATAACACCTGAAAGTAGATAAGAGAAGTTTGCAGTAAAATTTAAAATAACATAAGTTAAACAGTGCTAATAAATTTAGAGAATAAATAAATTATATTAAATAAATAAATCACGCAGATAATTTGAGCCTAGAGTCAGAAATAATTAAAAGTTGAGTTAAAATATTTATTAACTTAGACTAGGCAGGCTTAAAGTACGTATTAGCTTTGAAGAACTGTTTGTTTTGATTGCCTAAGCAACATGAAAATCATTGCGATTTTAGTTATTTTAAACGGATTTCTTCCATACGTAAAAGCTTTTAATTTTATTTATCTGTTGAACAAGTCTTTTGACTATCCTTATAATATAATTACAATTTTATTATTAACAACATTTATTATTAGTATTTTTATAATTTTCATAATCTGTTATTTTCAATGTCAGCGCAAGAAATCTGTTACTTACGACCATGAGTGTACCAACGCATTACCGTTAAGCAAACTTAATGATTCACCGCCCAGTGACCAGATTTACGACGATGTTGCACCGATTGTTGAAGTGGTACCATTAAAAACGAGTCACCCGCCAATTCCCCCACCCCTTCCTCAGTCCATTATTATTCAACCTAGGGCACAACTAGAAGTTCAAGACGTATCCAGAAATAGTTTAGTCACTAAAGACGACAGTATAGATGTGCCGAAGAATATTTTATCCGTTAAAGATAGAGTTCAAAAATTTGCCGTAAGCAAGGGTCCTAATTTTGTTCAAAACAGTCGCAAAATGGAAAGTGAATTGCCTATTTCACCCTGTGTTCAGCCAGTTGTAAAAGTTAAAGAGTTATTTGCGAATCAGTCACCCGTAAAAATCGAGAAAGTTTCAAGTGTTACTTTAAAAGCAGAAAGTAAGCCAAATTTTCAGGTTTCCGAACCTGTTGTTTCGTTTACAGACCATATTTTCTACGACCTCATGTTCGACTAGAATTTTATATTAATTACGATTCAAATTTTAAGTATAATTCATTTTTTATGTTTGTTTGTACCTTATGCAATGTTTATTAGTCATTTAGTTGGCTAACAGCTTCCCAACTGTTGTTATTACGAGGACGGAAGTGTTCAAGTAACACACTCTCGCAAGCGCAACGAAGTTTTTCTTTCCATCCAATTTATTACGTCATTTCAAAGTCCTTGACTTTATTTCGAACTCCCGCAGCGCTTACTAGACTTTGTTCGTAGTAAGTTAAAGTTTTGTAAACAGTTACGCGTCATTCCATGTATCAACGAATCCTGGCGTTGCATTTTCCTTCTCAGTTTCTATGCCCGCTGCCCGAAGCAGCGACCTTTTTCCCTCCACCTCCCGAACGGAACCCGAACTTCCCCGAAGTCGCCGATCACGCCTGTCGCTGTAAAGAAATTTGTTCAGTCCATCCAAGCGACTACGAAGAATGCAACGATAAGCAGAAATACATTGCAGCTGAATTTGCAAATTCCTTTTCTGCACTCAAGCTCTCTCCCGAGTACTTTGAACACGCTGGAAGTCAGAAAACACTTACCATAAGCTTTGAATATTTTTTTTTGAGTTAGTGGCGTTCGTTCAGTAAAATTTTAGGGAATCAGTTTAGTTACGCATATAGCCATCAGAATTTGATTTTTACGATAGAAGTTCATGTAAACAATGTTAGGGATATTTTGTTCTATATAGATAAATTTTTCCGTAAAACGTCGCATTTATGCACTTCAGGTTAATCACGACCAATAATTTTTCAAAGGAACAACAAGACGATTTTTTTGCGTTTTTCTCGCAAAATTTTCCCGTTTTTCATAGAGATATTTATAGTAAGTAAGTTTTTTGGGAAATCGACGTACATTTGGTTTAAATCAGGATAAAGTCAAACGAAAATTTTGATAAATCAGGGAAATTTCTATAAAAGGGCAATTTTAGCACTTTATGCACTTAGAGTAATCAAGATTATTAGCAACAGGCCCAGGCTAAGCCTCGGTGATTGGCACAGGCATGTGCAGCAAGAGTCGCCACGGCATCGTTAGCCTTTCCAAATTTAAACAGTGTGGTTTATCACAAATGTTATAATTTGCGAAATTATTATTATTAGCTAGTTTAGGAGAATTTTGATTACTCACCCTATTCCACGATTTCCACAAACAGATACCATTCCCTGCAGGTTAGGAATAGGTTCCCTAACCACAGGAAATCCTCCTCTACCGATTCCAGTTCGACCTGGAGGGCGCCCAATCTTCTCTCCAGGTTTTTGGGACAGGTCGATATTAGCTCTTTCAAGGTTTGTAATTGGCCCCAGTACTCGCGCACTAAGTCTTTTAATTGGGACAAGGTGTTGACTTCCCTACAGAACCTATCCCTAATAGTGTAAGTCACAAGGTGGCGTATTCTTTCCACCCACGTAACACCTTCGGCGCCTAATGGTATAAAGTTCACTATATCTTCAGATACGTTTGGTATTCTAAACAGCTCATTAAGCCACAGATCTGTACGATAAACACTGTTATGCCCCATGATTCTCCCTAACTGAAGAGTTACGGTATCTCTCTAACATCTTTCGCATGATATTGCTGATGTGTTATTTCCCACCCCTTCCCTAACATCGATCTAGTTACTTATCTGATCCCATACTTAGTTATTACATCAGCATAATTTTAGCTTTACTAAGGTATATATCCCAACGTCAAGCTGTACTGATGCAGGAAATTTTTTTTTATTACAGAAGCATGGCTACTAGCAGAATTACTTTCCTATTTTGGATTTTAATCCTACTCCTATCCCTGATTCATTTTATTGGATCTTTACCCAACAATGAACAGTCGCAAGACATATTTTTTAAATCATTAGGCTTATATTATGAGAGACAAGGGTTAACCATTCATAGTAGTAAGAATATTTTTACAACTGTGAACATATTCATTGATGCACATATTCAGGCTGACAATGACTCCGCATGTGCGCAATGGAAAGTCATTCATAATGATACCAGTACCAAAATTAATGATTATCTTACCGAAATTTCTCAGTATTTCCCATGTAAATTTACAGTAGGAGACGTAAGGCCTAATTGCCAAAATTTATATCAGAATGTTACTAATATTCATAACAGGGAAAAGAGGCAGATTTTTCTTAATTTAATAAATTTGTTCAGTGCAGGACTTTCTGTTTTCAATACTATGTCAGTTCATCATTTATCCCAATCAGTTAAAACTTTAGCAGCCAATCAACATCATATAATTCAGGAAGTACAGAATATGAAACAGAGTCAAGTAAAAATGGTGAACATTGTTAATGGGATTTTGGTAGTTTTAAAGCAATCAGTTTTGCATTTAAAGGAAGAATTATTAGCTAAATTTTGTTATGATTATAATGAGGAGAGACATATAGTTGCCTTATTGCACGCCTCTGAGATGATTGAGCGTTTAGATTTTATAATTATGGAAATAGCCTCGGGAAAATTATCTTATCACATTTTAACTCCTAATTGGCTTCGTACATTCATTCAGCATCATCCCGATTTTAAAGATTCACTTTATAAAACAGACATAGGATTATTTTATTCATTGACCAAAGTATATTTGATTAATTATGAACCCAGTAGTAGATCATTTCATTTACTTCTAGAGACACCTTTAGTACAGATGAATGACATCGCTCCTATTTTTCGAGCAGTTAACTTAGGCATTTTGCATAACAATTCATGGTCTCGCATTCGAATCCCAGAGTTAACCTACAGTATGCAACATAAGGGAAGTCCACGATTAGTGCAAATTGTTGAGAGTGCATGCGAGCTTAAAATTTTTTTTTATCTCTGCTCGCATAGTGAAGTTACCATCGATAGAGATGTACAGTGTTTGGAAGATTTACTTTTACACAATAGGTCAGTTTCTTGTAATTTTGAAGTGAAATCTATTACTGACAATAAATCATTTCAGTTCATTAGGACACGTAATGGTATTTTAATATCAGGCTCAGGTCAATTCATTGTTATTCAGAATTTGAATAATAATTTGAATACGCACAGATCAATTCAGCTTAACGAAGGGGAATCTCTATTTTTTAATTATCAGGATTTTTCACAAATTATTGTGGATCAACAAATTTTACACACAAGAATTTTAGCTTTCGAACAAGTCAAAATGCAGGAAATTGAGTTATTACTTAATATTCCAAAGAATTTATCTGATTTCACTATTCCCCAATGGACTCCGCTTGAACTTGCTTTAAAACAACTTAATCAATCAATTAGTAAGAACATTTCATTTCAGGAATTAATTCTAAACCCTTTGCCTATGTCTATATTAGTTTTTGTTATTTGGAATGTGTTATTAACCGCAACCTTAGGATATTATTTTTATAAGCATCATCAGCTTGCGAAACAGATTAATTCAGAGCAGCACAGTAATAATTAATAGGTTAAGGCAACACATTAATCATGGACTTTAATATTTTAATTACGGTTGGATATTTTATTTAAATTTTCCTTATTTATTTTCAAAGAGTTATGGCAATTATTTTATCAGTTTATTTTAATCATATTCTATTTTTGATGAGACAATTTAATTTAATTTTAAAGAAAAGGCAGTGGAAATTAGTTGGTTTTGTGTACATGCATACTTGAATTATATATACCCATCCTATTGCAATTTCCTTTCTTTGTCATAATTTTTCCTTTTAACCTAACCTGTCTATACGGAGCACCATGGACAAGCAATGCCTACACCATCCATGGGCATTTTTCATGACGGACATCCGCAGGCAGTCTATTACCAGGCAGAAAGACTGATTACCATTCTACGAGGGAGACATGCAGACATTTTAAGCACTATTTCAAGAAGAGACTCGTCACCACCAATTTGAGGGAGACATGCAGACATTTTAAGCACTATTTCAAGAAGAGAATCGTCACCACCAATTTGAGGGAGACATGCAGACATTTCTAATTACTACACAGAGACTACCTTTTACAGGAAGGATGTAGTCAACCATACATTTCCCAGTATAACAGACTACACATTATCAACAACAGCTAGTGATGGAGCTAGATAAAATTTCCCTCCACACTGCAGTTCGAACAACAATTTTTCCCTATCTCCCAAGTTCTACGGGTAATTTACTACGTTTTTACATTGCCCAATGCAGTCAAGACGACAAGCAATCCAGAAAGAAGAGGAAGCAGAGAAAACATATATTCTACAAACAGCAGTTCTGGTCACAAACAATAATTACAGAATTGTGCTACAGTGTTTCTACACATACACATGCGAGCTCCTATCATGTGTATCTATTTGGTTATTTAACATGCATTATGGGAAACAATACTTTTCCATAGCCCTTATATACATTTTTTAGTTTTGTGTCATGCATAAGAACTAGTTTTATATGCATGCAAGTGTACATCATACTACAAGGAAGCGACACGCACCAGTGGTGTCAAGTGACCAGTGTTCGCATCAATTAGTGCATAATTTTTTTTTTTACGATGAAATTTTGCACTTCGAATAATAAATGGACATGCAAGCAATACAAATAACATAATTATAGCACTTTCGAACATTTTAGAAAGCATGCTTTAGTGCCAATATTTTATGCATATGTTTGTCGCATGCGGGTATTATTGTTATTTTTTTTTTTTTCTCTTTCTTCTCACCAACATGGAAGATTGAAAGCGACATATTTGTTCGCAAAACATTTTTGATATTTATAACTTAAGCACATAGTTTTGTCACTTGGAAGATTATTAATTTTGTGTGCAGTCATACAAAGGTATTCACCACGCCATAGTTGTGTATACAGTGTACAGTTTAAACGTAGAAAAGAAAAGTGAACGCTATAATTAAGTTTTTACCAGCGACAGTTCTCAGTGTAACTCACTATATGCATTGAATATTGTATAATACTACCTTGGAATGTGCAACACAGCCGTGCAAGCTCATATATTCAACGATTTTAGGAGTACAGTGGCTACGCAGTTTGTACTTTGATATGATCAGGTTTTCACACGGACAAAACAGTGAGATGTGACAATGTTTTACATGCTTACTTACGTGTACTTACTTGTGCACCTTGTTACGGTTTTCTATCTATTTGAAGAGTCTATATCGAGTGACAATATAAACAAACATTGTGAATTCCATTCCATCTTGCAAGACGTTCCCTCCAGCCGTTAGCTTCGCGGAACACACAGAGTCGTTACCGCGTGGCGAGGCATCACAGACTCTTGACTCGGAGCAAATGGATGAGCAATTATACATAATAAACAGTACGTACGCACAAAATGTGGTACATTAAGAGTTTTCGCTTAACGACACGAACCTTTGTGATTTCTAGTCCTATAATAGTATATATTATTGTTTTTTACATCGTATAAACATACGAATTTGTTAGTATTAAGGGTATTATTCATTATAGAGTTTAGGGAATAAAAATTTTTCTTTCCTTCAGGCTACGGCAAACAAGGGAAGGTATGTTTTGGTGGATTTTCTTTTGTATATTTGGGTTTTTTAAGAAAATATATGGAATTGGCGAACCTGAGTCATGTCAAGCTTTGCGATTTGACTTTTAAATTTTCAATGGGGAAAATTTTCCTTCGCGGGGGCGAACGTATCAATCCCTAGGATTGTATGTTTATTTTATTAAGTCTCTCTGAACGCTTCATGTTGACCAGGGCATTCACTTGTTTTTCTCAGCTGTCTCAAGCCTCTTAGGCATGTTTACAATGCATTGTGTTGTGCCATGCAAACCTCCTGAGTATTCAGGAAGCAGGTAATACTTCTGGGTTTGGTGTCAGCGGTTTGCATGGTAGCAATTATAATAAACACGATTCGGCGATTCGGCATCGAGGAAGAGCTCGATGGCCAGGGGATATAGAGGTGAGACAAGCTGGGAAGGGACTGGACTTTGGGAATTGAGTTGGTAGAGAGAGGAGGTCAGCAAGACAGGAGGTCGATAGTGGAAGCACGCTTTGGTCAACAAGTTAGAAGCTTACAGAGGACTTCGCTATTTTCATTCAGCTCAGAGACTTCAGTTAGACAGGTAATTATCCTACACCCAGCCATGATACAGGTTCAACGGTTCACAAAATCCAACGAGTTGCCATTGTCTTTTCAGTAGTTTAATTCCTTTTGTGTAATTTGTACCTTTCGCATGCCAAGCAATAACTCGTCATGTCAATGACGAGTGGTCTCATCAAGAGGATGAATGATGAGTAGTTTACATCACCCCATCAATTAACTGGTTCAGATCCCTTCATTCTATAGAATGACACGATATACGAGTTTCAAATTTTATATGAGGTTTTTTTCAAAACGTGAGTCCTTAGTATGCATTACATTGTTTCAACAATCAAACTTGTTATTTCAAATCTCCACGACGACGCGTACAATCCTGCACAAATAGATTGTTTACTTTATTGTTATGAGAGTTTCCATGGTAACAAGGAATGAATATTACATATGAAATATTTTTTTTCGGATGAGCCTATAGAGAGCTTCGACCTGATTACATTGAGTGTAAAATCACTTCTGAATCTTCTATAGTAACGGAGATATACGAGTTTGAAATTTTTTATAATGTTTTTTCAAAACGTGAGGCCTTAGTATGCATTACACTGTTTCAACAATCAAACTGGTTATTTCAAATCTCCACGACGACGCCTACAATAATGCACAAATAGATTGTTTACTTTATTGTTATGAGAGTTTCCATGGTAACTAAGCATGAATATTACACATGGATTAAATTTTTCCTGATGAGCCTATAGAGAACTTCGACCTAATTAGATTGAGTGTAAAATCACTTCTGTATATTCTATAGAAACAGAGATTTGCGAGTTTGAAATTTTATTTAATGTTTTGGTAAAACGTGAAGCCTAAGGATGTATTACACTGATTCAACAAAAAAAGTGGTTATTTCAAATCTCCAATTCGACTACTACAATCAAGCACAAATAGATTGTTTACTTTTTTGTTATGAGAGTTTTCATGGTAACTAAGCATGAATATTACAAATGGATTAAATTGTTTACTGATGAGCCTATAGAGAGCTTCGACCTGATTACATTGAGTGTAAAATCATTTCCGTATCTTATATAGTAACGCAGATATGCGAGTTTGAAATTTTATATAATGTTTTTTGTAAAACGAGAGGCTTTAGTATGCATTACACTGGTTCAACAATCAAACTGGTTATTTCAAATCTCCACGATGACGCCTACAATCCTGCACAAATAGATTGTTTACTTTATTGTTATGAGAGTTTCCATGGTAACAATTAATGAATATTACATATGAATTATATTTTTCCTGATAAGCCAATAGAGAACTTCGACCTGATTACATCGAGTGTTAAATCACTTCTGTATCTTCTATAGTAACGGAGATATGCGAGTTTGAAATTTTATATAATGTTTTTGTAAAACGTGGAGCCTAAGGATGTATTACATTGTTTCAACAATCAAAGTGGTTATTTCAAATCTCCACGACGACTACTACAATGAAGCACAAATAGATTGTTTACTTTTTTTGTTATGAGAGTTTTCATGGCAACTAAGCATGAATATTACACATGGATTAAATTTTTCTTGATGAGTTTATTGAAAACTTCGACCTAATTAGATTGAGTGTAAAATCCCTTCTGTATATTCTATAGTAACAGAGATTTGCGAGTTTGAAATTTTATATAATGTTTTTGTAAAACGTGAAGCCTAAGGATGTATTACATTGTTTCAACAATCAAAGTGGTTATTTCAAATCTCCACGACGACGCGTACAATCCTGCCCAAATAGATTGTTTACTTTATTGTTATGAGAGTTTCCATGGTAACTAAGCATGAATATTACACATGGATTAATTTTTTTATGATGAGCCTATACAGAGCTTCGACCTGATTACGTGAGTGTAAAATCACTTCTGTATCTTCTATAGTAACATAGATATACGAGTTTCAAATTTTATATAAGGTTTTTTTCAAAACGTGAGTCCTTAGTGTGCATTACACTGTTTCAACAATCAAAGTGGTTATTTCAAATCTCCACGACGACTACTACAATGAAGCACAAATATATTGTTTACTTTTTTGTTATGAGAGTTTCCATTGTAACTAAGCATAAATATTACACATGGATTAAATTTTTCCGGATGAGATTATAGAGAGCTTCGACCTGATTACATTGAGTGTAAAATCCCTTCTGTATCTTATATAGAAACGCAGATATGAGAGTTTGAAATTTTATATAATGTTTTTGTAAAAGGTGAGGCCTTAGGTTGTATTACATTGTTTGAATAATCAAAGTGATTATTTCAAATCTCTACGACGACTACTACAATCAAGCACAAATAGATTGTTTACTTTATTGTTATGAGAGTTTTTACGGTAACTAAGCATGAATATTACACATGGATTAAATGTTTCCTGATGAGCCTATAGAAAACTTCGACCTAATTAGATTGAGTGTAAAATCCCTTTTGTATATTCTATAGTAACAGAGATTTGCGAGTTTGAAATTTTATATAATGTTTTTGTAAAACGTGAAGCCTAAGGATGTATTACATTGTTTCAACAATCAAAGTGGTTATTTCAAATCTCCACGACGACGCGTACAATCCTGCACAAATAGATTGTTTA
Organism: Lepisma saccharinum; assembly: GCF_977018435.1. Lineage (NCBI taxonomy): Eukaryota > Metazoa > Arthropoda > Insecta > Zygentoma > Lepismatidae > Lepisma > Lepisma saccharinum. Next base: position 4,775,544 of record NW_028142899.1, on the reverse strand, counting down.
CTTTATTGTTATGAGAGTTTCCATGGTAACTAAGCATGAATATTACATATGAATTATTTTTTTTCGGATGAGCCTATAGACAGCTTCGACCTGATTACATTGATGTAAAATCACTTCTGTATCTTATATAGTAACGGAGATATGCGAGTTTGAAATTTTATATAATGTTTTTGTAAAACGTGAAGCCTAATGATGTATTACATTGTTTCAACAATCAAAGTGGTTATTTCAATTCTGCACGACGACGACTACAATCATACACAAATAGATTGTTTGCTTTATTGTTTTGAGGGTTTCCATGGTAACTAAGCATGAATATTACACATGGATTAATTTTTTTATGATGAGCCTATACAGAGTTTCGACCTGATTACGTGAGTGTAAAATCACTTCTGTATCTTCTATAGTAACATAGATATACGAGTTTCAAATTTTATATGAGGTTTTTTTCAAAACGTGAGTCCTTAGTATGCATTACATTGTTTCAACAATCAAACTGGTTATTTGAAATCTCCACGACGACGCCTACAATCCTGCACAAATAGATTGTTTACTTTATTGTTATGAGAGTTTCCATGGTAACTAAGCATGAATATTACACATGGATTAATTTTTTCCTGATGAGCCTATAGAGAACTTCGACCTAATTAGATTGAGTGTAAAATCACTTCTGTATATTCTATAGAAACAGAGATTTGCGAGTTTGAAATTTTATATAAAGTTTTGGTAAAACGTGAAGCCTAAGGATGTATTACACTGATTCAACAATCAAAGTGGTTATTTCAAATCTCCAATTCGACTACTACAATCAAGCACAAATAGATTGTTTACTTTATTGTTATGAGAGATTTCATGGCAACTAAGCATGAATATTACACATGGATTAAATTTTTTACTGATGAGCCAATAGAGAACTTCGACCTGATTACATTGAGTGTAAAATCGATTCTGTATCTTATATAGTAACGGAGATATGCGATTTTGAAATTTTATATAATGTTTTTGTAAAACGTGAAGCCTATGGATATATTACATTTTTTCAACAATCAAAGTGGTTATTTCAAATCTCCACGACGACTACTACAATGAAGCACAAATATATTGTTTACTTTTTTGTTATGAGAGTTTTCATGGTAACTAAGCATGAATATTACACATGGTGTAATTTTTTCCTGATGAGCCTATAGAGAGCTTCGACCTGATTACATTGAGTGTAAAATCATTTCCGTGTCTTATATAGTAACGCAGATATGCGAGTTTGAAATTTTATATAATGTTTTTTGTAAAACGAGAGGCTTTAGTATGCATTGCGCTGGTTCAACAATCAAACTGGTTATTTCAAATCTCCACGATGACGCCTACTATCCTGCACAAATAGATTGTTTACTTTATTGTTATGAGAGTTTCCATGGTAACAAGGAATGAATATTACATATGAATTATATTTTTCCTGATGAGCCAATAGAGAACTTCGACCTGATTACATCGAGTGTAAAATTACTTCTGTATCTTCTATAGTAACGGAGATATGCGAGTTTGAAATTTTATATAATGTTTTTGTAAAACGTGAAGCCTAAGGATGTATTACATTGTTTCAACAATCAAAGTGGTTATTTCAAATCTCCACGACGACTACAAGAATGAAGCACAAATACATTGTTTACTTTTTTTGTTATGAGAGTTTTCATGGCAACTAAGCATGAATATTACACATGGATTAAATTTTTCCTGATGAGCCTATAGAAAACTTCGACCTAATTAGATTGAGTGTAAAATCCCTTCTGTATATTCTATAGTAACAGAGATTTGCGAGTTTGAAATTTTATATAATGTTTTTGTAAAACGTGAAGCCTAAGGATGTATTACATTGTTTCAACAATCAAAGTGGTTATTTCAAATCTCCACGACGACGCGTACAATCCTGCACAAATAGATTGTTTACTTTATTGTTATGAGAGTTTCCATGGTAACTAAGCATGAATATTACATATGAATTATTTTTTTTCGGATGAGCCTATAGACAGCTTCGACCTGATTACATTGATGTAAAATCACTTCTGTATCTTATATAGTAACGGAGATATGCGAGTTTGAAATTTTATATAATGTTTTTGTAAAACGTGAAGCCTAATGATGTATTACATTGTTTCAACAATCAAAGTGGTTATTTCAATTCTGCACGACGACGACTACAATCATACACAAATAGATTGTTTGCTTTATTGTTATGAGAGTTTCCATGGTAACTAAGCATGAATATTACACATTTATTAATTTTTTTATGATGAGCCTATACAGAGTTTCGACCTGATTAAGTGAGTGTAAAATCACTTCTGTATCTTCTATAGTAACATAGATATACGAGTTTCAAATTTTATATGAGTTTTTTTTCAAAACGTGAGTCCTTAGTATGCATTACATTGTTTCAACAATCAAACTGGTTATTTGAAATCTCCACGACGACGCCTACAATCCTGCACAAATAGATTGTTTACTTTATTGTTATGAGAGTTTCCATGGTAACTAAGCATGAATATTACACATGGATTAATTTTTTCCTGATGAGCCTATAGAGAACTTCGACCTAATTAGATTGAGTGTAAAATCACTTCTGTATATTCTATAGAAACAGAGATTTGCGAGTTTGAAATTTTATATAAAGTTTTGGTAAAACGTGAAGCCTAAGGATGTATTACACTGATTCAACAATCAAAGTGGTTATTTCAAATCTCCAATTCGACTACTACAATCAAGCACAAATAGATTGTTTACTTTATTGTTATGAGAGATTTCATGTTAACTAAGCATGAATATTACACATGGATTAAATTTTTTACTGATGAGCCAATAGAGAACTTCGACCTGATTACATTGAGTGTAAAATCGATTCTGTATCTTATATAGTAACGGAGATATGCGATTTTGAAATTTTATATAATGTTTTTGTAAAACGTGAAGCCTATGGATATATTACATTTTTTCAACAATCAAAGTGGTTATTTCAAATCTCCACGACGACTACTACAATGAAGCACAAATATATTGTTTACTTTTTTGTTATGAGAGTTTTCATGGTAACTAAGCATGAATATTACACATGGTGTAATTTTTTCCTGATGAGCCTATAGAGAGCTTCGACCTGATTACATTGAGTGTAAAATCATTTCCGTGTCTTATATAGTAACGCAGATATGCGAGTTTGAAATTTTATATAATGTTTTTTGTAAAACGAGAGGCTTTAGTATGCATTACACTGGTTCAACAATCAAACTGGTTATTTCAAATCTCCACGATGACGCCTACTATCCTGCACAAATAGATTGTTTACTTTATTGTTATGAGAGTTTCCATGGTAACAAGGAATGAATATTACATGTGAATTATATTTTTCCTGATGAGCCAATAGAGAACTTCGACCTGATTACATCGAGTGTAAAATTACTTCTGTATCTTCTATAGTAACGGAGATATGCGAGTTTGAAATTTTATATAATGTTTTTGTAAAACGTGAAGCCTAAGGATGTATTACATTGTTTCAACAATCAAAGTGGTTATTTCAAATCTCCACGACGACTACAAGAATGAAGCACAAATACATTGTTTACTTTTTTTGTTATGAGAGTTTTCATGGCAACTAAGCATGAATATTACACATGGATTAAATTTTTCCTGATGAGCCTATAGAAAACTTCGACCTAATTAGATTGAGTGTAAAATCCCTTCTGTATATTCTATAGTAACAGAGATTTGCGAGTTTGAAATTTTATATAATGTTTTTGTAAAACGTGAAGCCTAAGGATGTATTACATTGTTTCAACAATCAAAGTGGTTATTTCAAATCTCCACGACGACGCGTACAATCCTGCACAAATAGATTGTTTACTTTATTGTTATGAGAGTTTCCATGGTAACTAAGCATGAATATTGCATATGAATTATTTTTTTTCGGATGAGCCTATAGACAGCTTCGACCTGATTACATTGATGTAAAATCACTTCTGTATCTTATATAGTAACGGAGATATGCGAGTTTGAAATTTTATATAATGTTTTTGTAAAACGTGAAGCCTAATGATGTATTACATTGTTTCAACAATCAAAGTGGTTATTTCAATTCTGCACGACGACGACTACAATCATACACAAATAGATTGTTTGCTTTATTGTTATGAGAGTTTCCATGGTAACTAAGCATGAATATTACACATGGATTAATTTTTTTATGATGAGCCTATACAGAGTTTCGACCTGATTAAGTGAGTGTAAAATCACTTCTGTATCTTCTATAGTAACATAGATATACGAGTTTCAAATTTTATATGAGTTTTTTTTCAAAACGTGAGTCCTTAGTATGCATTACATTGTTTCAACAATCAAACTGGTTATTTGAAATTTCCACGACGACGCCTACAATCCTGCACAAATAGATTGTTTACTTTATTGTTATGAGAGTTTCCATGGTAACAATTAATGAATATTACATATGAATTATATTTTTCCTGATAAGCCAATAGAGAACTTCGACCTGATTACATCGAGTGTAAAATCACTTCTGTATCTTCTATAGTAACGGAGATATGCGAGTTTGAAATTTTATATAATGTTTTTGTAAAACGTGGAGCCTAAGGATGTATTACATTGTTTCAACAATCAAAGTGGTTATTTCAAATCTCCACGACGACTACTACAATGAAGCACAAATAGATTGTTTACTTTTTTTGTTATGAGAGTTTTCATGGCAACTAAGCATGAATATTACACATGGATTAAATTTTTCCTGATGAGTTTATTGAAAACTTCGACCTAATTAGATTGAGTGTAAAATCCCTTCTGTATATTCTATAGTAACAGAGATTTGCGAGTTTGAAATTTTATATAATGTTTTTGTAAAACGTGAAGCCTAAGGATGTATTACATTGTTTCAACAATCAAAGTGGTTATTTCAAATCTCCACGAAGACGCGTACAATCCTGCACAAATAGATTGTTTACTTTATTGTTATGAGAGTTTCCATGGTAACTAAGCATGAATATTACACATGGATTAATTTTTTTATGATGAGCCTATACAGAGCTTCGACCTGATTACGTGAGTGTAAAATCACTTCTGTATCTTCTATAGTAACATAGATATACGAGTTTCAAATTTTATATAAGGTTTTTTTCAAAACGTGAGTCCTTAGTATGCATTACACTGTTTCAACAATCAAAGTGGTTATTTCAAATCTCCAAGACGACTACTACAATGAAGCACAAATATTTTTTTACTTTTTTGTTATGAGAGTTTCCATTGTAACTAAGCATAAATATTACACATGGATTAAATTTTTCCGGATGAGATTATAGAGAGCTTCGACCTGATTACATTGAGTGTAAAATCTCTTCTGTATCTTATATAGAAACGCAGATATGAGAGTTTGAAATTTTATATAATGTTTTTGTAAAAGGTGAGGCCTTAGGTTGTATTACATTGTTTGAATAATCAAAGTGATTATTTCAAATCTCTACGACGACTACTACAATCAAGCACAAATAGATTGTTTACTTTATTGTTATGAGAGTTTTTACGGTAACTAAGCATGAATATTACACATGGATTAAATTTTTCCTGATGAGCCTATAGAAAACTTCGACCTAATTAGATTGAGTGTAAAATCCCTTCTGTATATTCTATAGTAACAGAGATTTGCGAGTTTGAAATTTTATATAATGTTTTTGTAAAACGTGAAGCCTAAGGATGTATTACATTGTTTCAACAATCAAAGTGGTTATTTCAAATCTCCACGACGACGCGTACAATCCTGCACAAATAGATTGTTTACTTTATTGTTATGAGAGTTTCCATGGTAACTAAGCATGAATATTACATGTGAATTATTTTTTTTCGGATGAGCCTATAGAGAGCTTCGACCTGATTACATTGATGTAAAATCACTTCTGTATCTTATATAGTAACGGAGATATGCGAGTTTGAAATTTTATATAATGTTTTTGTAAAACGTGAAGCCTAATGATGTATTACATTGTTTCAACAATCAAAGTGGTTATTTCAATTCTGCACGACGACGACTACAATCATACACAAATAGATTGTTTGCTTTATTGTTTTGAGGGTTTCCATGGTAACTAAGCATGAATATTACACATGGATTAATTTTTTTATGATGAGCCTATACAGAGTTTCGACCTGATTACGTGAGTGTAAAATCACTTCTGTATCTTCTATAGTAACATAGATATATGAGTTTCAAATTTTATATGAGTTTTTTTTCAAAACGTGAGTCCTTAGTATGCATTACATTGTTTCAACAATCAAACTGGTTATTTGAAATCTCCACGACGACGCCTACAATCCTGCACAAATAGATTGTTTACTTTATTGTTATGAGAGTTTCCATGGTAACTAAGCATGAATATTACACATGGATTAATTTTTTCCTGATGAGCCTATAGAGAACTTCGACCTAATTAGATTGAGTGTAAAATCACTTCTGTATATTCTATAGAAACAGAGATTTGCGAGTTTGAAATTTTATATAAAGTTTTGGTAAAACGTGAAGCCTAAGGATGTATTACACTGATTCAACAATCAAAGTGGTTATTTCAAATCTCCAATTCGACTACTACAATCAAGCACAAATAGATTGTTTACTTTATTGTTATGAGAGATTTCATGTTAACTAAGCATGAATATTACACATGGATTAAATTTTTTACTGATGAGCCAATAGAGAACTTCGACCTGATTACATTGAGTGTAAAATCGATTCTGTATCTTATATAGTAACGGAGATATGCGATTTTGAAATTTTATATAATGTTTTTGTAAAACGTGAAGCCTATGGATATATTACATTTTTTCAACAATCAAAGTGGTTATTTCAAATCTCCACGACGACTACTACAATGAAGCACAAATATATTGTTTACTTTTTTGTTATGAGAGTTTTCATGGTAACTAAGCATGAATATTACACATGGTGTAATTTTTTCCTGATGAGCCTATAGAGAGCTTCGACCTGATTACATTGAGTGTAAAATCATTTCCGTGTCTTATATAGTAACGCAGATATGCGAGTTTGAAATTTTATATAATGTTTTTTGTAAAACGAGAGGCTTTAGTATGCATTACACTGGTTCAACAATCAAACTGGTTATTTCAAATCTCCACGATGACGCCTACTATCCTGCACAAATAGATTGTTTACTTTATTGTTATGAGAGTTTCCATGGTAACAAGGAATGAATATTACATGTGAATTATATTTTTCCTGATGAGCCAATAGAGAACTTCGACCTGATTACATCGAGTGTAAAATTACTTCTGTATCTTCTATAGTAACGGAGATATGCGAGTTTGAAATTTTATATAATGTTTTTGTAAAACGTGAAGCCTAAGGATGTATTACATTGTTTCAACAATCAAAGTGGTTATTTCAAATCTCCACGACGACTACAAGAATGAAGCACAAATACATTGTTTACTTTTTTTGTTATGAGAGTTTTCATGGCAACTAAGCATGAATATTACACATGGATTAAATTTTTCCTGATGAGCCTATAGAAAACTTCGACCTAATTAGATTGAGTGTAAAATCCCTTCTGTATATTCTATAGTAACAGAGATTTGCGAGTTTGAAATTTTATATAATGTTTTTGTAAAACGTGAAGCCTAAGGATGTATTACATTGTTTCAACAATCAAAGTGGTTATTTCAAATCTCCACGACGACGCGTACAATCCTGCACAAATAGATTGTTTACTTTATTGTTATGAGAGTTTCCATGGTAACTAAGCATGAATATTGCATATGAATTATTTTTTTTCGGATGAGCCTATAGACAGCTTCGACCTGATTACATTGATGTAAAATCACTTCTGTATCTTATATAGTAACGGAGATATGCGAGTTTGAAATTTTATATAATGTTTTTGTAAAACGTGAAGCCTAATGATGTATTACATTGTTTCAACAATCAAAGTGGTTATTTCAATTCTGCACGACGACGACTACAATCATACACAAATAGATTGTTTGCTTTATTGTTATGAGAGTTTCCATGGTAACTAAGCATGAATATTACACATGGATTAATTTTTTTATGATGAGCCTATACAGAGTTTCGACCTGATTAAGTGAGTGTAAAATCACTTCTGTATCTTCTATAGTAACATAGATATACGAGTTTCAAATTTTATATGAGTTTTTTTTCAAAACGTGAGTCCTTAGTATGCATTACATTGTTTCAACAATCAAACTGGTTATTTGAAATTTCCACGACGACGCCTACAATCCTGCACAAATAGATTGTTTACTTTATTGTTATGAGAGTTTCCATGGTAACAATTAATGAATATTACATATGAATTATATTTTTCCTGATAAGCCAATAGAGAACTTCGACCTGATTACATCGAGTGTAAAATCACTTCTGTATCTTCTATAGTAACGGAGATATGCGAGTTTGAAATTTTATATAATGTTTTTGTAAAACGTGGAGCCTAAGGATGTATTACATTGTTTCAACAATCAAAGTGGTTATTTCAAATCTCCACGACGACTACTACAATGAAGCACAAATAGATTGTTTACTTTTTTTGTTATGAGAGTTTTCATGGCAACTAAGCATGAATATTACACATGGATTAAATTTTTCCTGATGAGTTTATTGAAAACTTCGACCTAATTAGATTGAGTGTAAAATCCCTTCTGTATATTCTATAGTAACAGAGATTTGCGAGTTTGAAATTTTATATAATGTTTTTGTAAAACGTGAAGCCTAAGGATGTATTACATTGTTTCAACAATCAAAGTGGTTATTTCAAATCTCCACGAAGACGCGTACAATCCTGCACAAATAGATTGTTTACTTTATTGTTATGAGAGTTTCCATGGTAACTAAGCATGAATATTACACATGGATTAATTTTTTTATGATGAGCCTATACAGAGCTTCGACCTGATTACGTGAGTGTAAAATCACTTCTGTATCTTCTATAGTAACATAGATATACGAGTTTCAAATTTTATATAAGGTTTTTTTCAAAACGTGAGTCCTTAGTATGCATTACACTGTTTCAACAATCAAAGTGGTTATTTCAAATCTCCAAGACGACTACTACAATGAAGCACAAATATTTTTTTACTTTTTTGTTATGAGAGTTTCCATTGTAACTAAGCATAAATATTACACATGGATTAAATTTTTCCGGATGAGATTATAGAGAGCTTCGACCTGATTACATTGAGTGTAAAATCTCTTCTGTATCTTATATAGAAACGCAGATATGAGAGTTTGAAATTTTATATAATGTTTTTGTAAAAGGTGAGGCCTTAGGTTGTATTACATTGTTTGAATAATCAAAGTGATTATTTCAAATCTCTACGACGACTACTACAATCAAGCACAAATAGATTGTTTACTTTATTGTTATGAGAGTTTTTACGGTAACTAAGCATGAATATTACACATGGATTAAATTTTTCCTGATGAGCCTATAGAAAACTTCGACCTAATTAGATTGAGTGTAAAATCCCTTCTGTATATTCTATAGTAACAGAGATTTGCGAGTTTGAAATTTTATATAATGTTTTTGTAAAACGTGAAGCCTAAGGATGTATTACATTGTTTCAACAATCAAAGTGGTTATTTCAAATCTCCACGACGACGCGTACAATCCTGCACAAATAGATTGTTTACTTTATTGTTATGAGAGTTTCCATGGTAACTAAGCATGAATATTACATGTGAATTATTTTTTTTCGGATGAGCCTATAGAGAGCTTCGACCTGATTACATTGATGTAAAATCACTTCTGTATCTTATATAGTAACGGAGATATGCGAGTTTGAAATTTTATATAATGTTTTTGTAAAACGTGAAGCCTAATGATGTATTACATTGTTTCAACAATCAAAGTGGTTATTTCAATTCTGCACGACGACGACTACAATCATACACAAATAGATTGTTTGCTTTATTGTTTTGAGGGTTTCCATGGTAACTAAGCATGAATATTACACATGGATTAATTTTTTTATGATGAGCCTATACAGAGTTTCGACCTGATTACGTGAGTGTAAAATCACTTCTGTATCTTCTATAGTAACATAGATATATGAGTTTCAAATTTTATATGAGGTTTTTTTCAAAACGTGAGTCCTTAGTATGCATTACATTGTTTCAACAATCAAACTGGTTATTTGAAATCTCCACGACGACGCCTACAATCCTGCACAAATAGATTGTTTACTTTATTGTTATGAGAGTTTCCTTGGTAACTAAGCATGAATATTACACATGGATTAATTTTTTCCTGATGAGCCTATAGAGAACTTCGACCTAATTAGATTGAGTGTAAAATCACTTCTGTATATTCTATAGAAACAGAGATTTGCGAGTTTGAAATTTTATATAAAGTTTTGGTAAAACGTGAAGCCTAAGGATGTATTACACTGATTCAACAATCAAAGTGGTTATTTCAAATCTCCAATTCGACTACTACAATCAAGCACAAATAGATTGTTTACTTTATTGTTATGAGAGATTTCATGGCAGCTAAGCATGAATATTACACATGGATTAAATTTTTTACTGATGAGCCAATAGAGAACTTCGACCTGATTACATTGAGTGTAAAATCGCTTCTGTATCTTATATAGTAACGGAGATATGCGATTTTGAAATTTTATATAATGTTTTTGTAAAACGTGAAGCCTATGGATATATTACATTTTTTCAACAATCAAAGTGGTTATTTCAAATCTCCACGACGACTACTACAATGAAGCACAAATATATTGTTTACTTTTTTGTTATGAGAGTTTTCATGGTAACTAAGCATGAATATTACACATGGTGTAATTTTTTCCTGATGAGCCTATAGAGAGCTTCGACCTGATTACATTGAGTGTAAAATCATTTCCGTGTCTTATATAGTAACGCAGATATGCGAGTTTGAAATTTTATATAATGGTTTTTGTAAAACGAGAAGCTTTAGTATGCATTACACTGGTTCAACAATCAAACTGGTTTTTTCAAATCTCCACGACGACTACTACAATCAAGCACAAATATATTGTTTACTTTTTTGTTATGAGAGTTTTCATGGCAACTAAGCATGAATATTACACATGGATTAAATTTTTCCTGATGAGCCTATAGAAAACTTCGACCTAATTAGATTGAGTGTAAAATCCCTTCTGTATATTCTATAGTAACAGAGATTTGCGAGTTTGAAATTTTATATAATGTTTTTGTAAAACGTGAAGCCTAAGGATGTATTACATTGTTTCAACAATCAAAGTGGTTATTTCAAATCTCCACGACGACGCGTACAATCCTGCACAAATAGATTGTTTACTTTATTGTTATGAGAGTTTCCATGGTAACTAAGCATGAATATTACATATGAATTATTTTTTTTCGGATGAGCCTATAGACAGCTTCGACCTGATTACATTGATGTAAAATCACTTCTGTATCTTATATAGTAACGGAGATATGCGAGTTTGAAATTTTATATAATGTTTTTGTAAAACGTGAAGCCTAATGATGTATTACATTGTTTCAACAATCAAAGTGGTTATTTCAATTCTGCACGACGACGACTACAATCATACACAAATAGATTGTTTGCTTTATTGTTATGAGAGTTTCCATGGTAACTTAGCATGAATATTACACATGGATTAATTTTTTTATGATGAGCCTATACAGAGTTTCGACCTGATTAAGTGAGTGTAAAATCACTTCTGTATCTTCTATAGTAACATAGATATACGAGTTTCAAATTTTATATGAGGTTTTTTTCAAAACGTGAGTCCTTAGTATGCATTACATTGTTTCAACAATCAAACGGGTTATTTGAAATCTCCACGACGACGCCTACAATCCTGCACAAATAGATTGTTTACTTTATTGTTATGAGAGTTTCCATGGTAACTAAGCATGAATATTACACATGGATTAAATTTTTCCTGATGAGCCTATAGAGACCTTCGACCTGATTACATTGAGTGTAAAATCGCTTCTGTATCTGCTATAGTAACGGAGATATGCGATTTTGAAATTTTACATAATGTTTTTGTAAAACGTGAAGCCTAAGGATGTATAACATTGTTTCAACAATCAAAGTGGTTATTTCAAATCTCCACGACGACTACTACAATGAAGCACAAATATATTGCTTACTTTTTTGTTATGAGAGTTTCCATGGTAACTAAGCATGAATATTACACATGGATTAAATTTTTCCTGATGAGCCTATAGAGAACTTCGACCTAATTAGATTGAGTGTAAAATCACTTCTGTATATTCTATAGAAACAGAGATTTGCGAGTTTGAAATTTTATATAAAGTTTTGGTAAAACGTGAAGCCTAAGGATGTATTACACTGATTCAACAATCAAAGTGGTTATTTCAAATCTCCAATTCGACTACTACAATCAAGCACAAATAGATTGTTTACTTTATTGTTATGAGAGATTTCATGGCAGCTAAGCATGAATATTACACATGGATTAAATTTTTTACTGATGAGCCAATAGAGAACTTCGACCTGATTACATTGAGTGTAAAATCGCTTCTGTATCTTATATAGTAACGGAGATATGCGATTTTGAAATTTTATATAATGTTTTTGTAAAACGTGAAGCCTATGGATATATTACATTTTTTCAACAATCAAAGTGGTTATTTCAAATCTCCACGACGACTACTACAATGAAGCACGAATATATTGTTTACTTTTTTGTTATGAGAGTTTTCATGGTAACTAAGCATGAATATTACACATGGTGTAATTTTTTCCTGATGAGCCTATAGAGAGCTTCGACCTGATTACATTGAGTGTAAAATCATTTCCGTGTCTTATATAGTAACGCAGATATGCGAGTTTGAAATTTTATATAATGGTTTTTGTAAAACGAGAAGCTTTAGTATGCATTACACTGGTTCAACAATCAAACTGGTTTTTTCAAATCTCCACGACGACTACTACAATCAAGCACAAATATATTGTTTACTTTTTTGTTATGAGAGTTTTCATGGCAACTAAGCATGAATATTACACATGGATTAAATTTTTCCTGATGAGCCTATAGAAAACTTCGACCTAATTAGATTGAGTGTAAAATCCCTTCTGTATATTCTATAGTAACAGAGATTTGCGAGTTTGAAATTTTATATAATGTTTTTGTAAAACGTGAAGCCTAAGGATGTATTACATTGTTTCAACAATCAAAGTGGTTATTTCAAATCTCCACGACGACGCGTACAATCCTGCACAAATAGATTGTTTACTTTATTGTTATGAGAGTTTCCATGGTAACTAAGCATGAATATTACATATGAATTATTTTTTTTCGGATGAGCCTATAGACAGCTTCGACCTGATTACATTGATGTAAAATCACTTCTGTATCTTATATAGTAACGGAGATATGCGAGTTTGAAATTTTATATAATGTTTTTGTAAAACGTGAAGCCTAATGATGTATTACATTGTTTCAACAATCAAAGTGGTTATTTCAATTCTGCACGACGACGACTACAATCATACACAAATAGATTGTTTGCTTTATTGTTATGAGAGTTTCCATGGTAACTTAGCATGAATATTACACATGGATTAATTTTTTTATGATGAGCCTATACAGAGTTTCGACCTGATTAAGTGAGTGTAAAATCACTTCTGTATCTTCTATAGTAACATAGATATACGAGTTTCAAATTTTATATGAGGTTTTTTTCAAAACGTGAGTCCTTAGTATGCATTACATTGTTTCAACAATCAAACGGGTTATTTGAAATCTCCACGACGACGCCTACAATCCTGCACAAATAGATTGTTTACTTTATTGTTATGAGAGTTTCCATGGTAACTAAGCATGAATATTACACATGGATTAAATTTTTCCTGATGAGCCTATAGAGACCTTCGACCTGATTACATTGAGTGTAAAATCGCTTCTGTATCTGCTATAGTAACGGAGATATGCGATTTTGAAATTTTACATAATGTTTTTGTAAAACGTGAAGCCTAAGGATGTATAACATTGTTTCAACAATCAAAGTGGTTATTTCAAATCTCCACGACGACTACTACAATGAAGCACAAATATATTGCTTACTTTTTTGTTATGAGAGTTTCCATGGTAACTAAGCATGAATATTACACATGGATTAAATTTTTCCTGATGAGCCTATAGAGAGCTTCGACCTGATTACATTGAGTGTAAAATCACTTCTGAATCTTCTATAGTAACGGAGATATACGAGTTTGAAATTTTTTATAATGTTTTTTCAAAACGTGAGGCCTTAGTATGCATTACACTGTTTCAACAATCAAACTGGTTATTTCAAATCTCCACGACGACGCCTACAATAATGCACAAATAGATTGTTTACTTTATTGTTATGAGAGTTTCCATGGTAACTAAGCATGAATATTACACATGGATTAAATTTTTCCTGATGAGCCTATAGAGAACTTCGACCTAATTAGATTGAGTGTAAAATCACTTCTGTATATTCTATAGAAACAGAGATTTGCGAGTTTGAAATTTTATTTAATGTTTTGGTAAAACGTGAAGCCTAAGGATGTATTACACTGATTCAACAAAAAAAGTGGTTATTTCAAATCTCCAATTCGACTACTACAATCAAGCACAAATAGATTGTTTACTTTTTTGTTATGAGAGTTTTCATGGTAACTAAGCATGAATATTACACATGGATTAACTTTTTTATGATGAGCCTATAGAGAGCTTCGACCTGATTACATTGAGTGTAAAATCATTTCCGTATCTTATATAGTAACGCAGATATGCGAGTTTGAAATTTTATATAATGTTTTTTGTAAAACGAGAGGCTTTAGTATGCATTACACTGGTTCAACAATCAAACTGGTTATTTCAAATCTCCACGATGACGCCTACAATCCTGCACAAATAGATTGTTTACTTTATTGTTATGAGAGTTTCCATGGTAACAATTAATGAATATTACATATGAATTATATTTTTCCTGATGAGCCAATAGAGAACTTCGACCTGATTACATCGAGTGTAAAATTACTTCTGTATCTTCTATAGTAACGGAGATATGCGAGTTTGAAATTTTATATAATGTTTTTGTAAAACGTGGAGCCTAAGGATGTATTACATTGTTTCAACTATCAAAGTGGTTATTTCAAATCTCCACGACGACTACTACAATGAAGCACAAATAGATTGTTTACTTTTTTTGTTATGAGAGTTTTCATGGCAACTAAGCATGAATATTACACATGGATTAAATTTTTCCTGATGAGTTTATTGAAAACTTCGACCTAATTAGATTGAGTGTAAAATCCCTTCTGTATATTCTATAGTAACAGAGATTTGTGAGTTTGAAATTTTATATAATGTTTTTGTAAAACGTGAAGCCTAAGGATGTATTACATTGTTTCAACAATCAAAGTGGTTATTTCAAATCTCCACGACGACGCGTACAATCCTGCACAAATAGATTGTTTACTTTATTGTTATGAGAGTTTCCATGGTAACTAAGGATGAATATTACATATGAATTATTTTTTTTCGGATGAGCCTATAGAGAGCTTTGACCTGATTACATTGATGTAAAATCACTTCTGTATCTTATATAGTAGCGGAGATATGCGAGTTTGAAATTTTATATAATGTTTTTGTGAAACGTGAAGCCTAAGGATGTATTACATTGTTTCAACAATCAAAGTGGTTATTTCAAATCTCCACGACGACGCGTACAATCCTGCACAAATAGATTGTTTACTTTATTGTTATGAGAGTTTCCATGGTAACTAAGCATGAATATTACACATGGATTAATTTTTTTATGATGAGCCTATACAGAGTTTCGACCTAATTAGATTGAGTGTAAAATCCCTTCTGTATATTCTATAGTAACAGAGATTTGCGAGTTTGAAATTTTATATGAGTTTTTTTTCAAAACGTGAGTCCTTAGTATGCATTACATTGTTTCAACAATCAAACTGGTTATTTGAAATCTCCACGACGACGCCTACAATCCTGCACAAATAGATTGTTTACTTTATTGTTATGAGAGTTTCCATGGTAACTAAGCATGAATATTACACATGGATTAAATTGTTTACTGATGAGCCTATAGAGAGCTTCGACCTGATTACATTGAGTGTAAAATCATTTCCGTATCTTATATAGTAACGGAGATATGCGAGTTTGAAATTTTATATAATGTTTTTTGTAAAACGAGAGGCTTTAGTATGCATTACACTGGTTCAACAATCAAACTGGTTATTTCAAATCTCCACGATGACGCCTACAATCCTGCACAAATAGATTGTTTACTTTATTGTTATGAGAGTTTCCATGGTAACTAAGCATGAATATTACACATGGATTAAATTTTTCCTGATGAGCCTATAGAGAACTTCGACCTAATTAGATTGAGTGTAAAATCACTTCTGTATATTCTATAGAAACAGAGATTTGCGAGTTTGAAATTTTATTTAATGTTTTGATAAAACGTGAAGCCTAAGGATGTATTACACTGATTCAACAAAAAAAGTGGTTATTTCAAATCTCCAATTCGACTACTACAATCAAGCACAAATAGATTGTTTACTTTTTTTTATGAGAGTTTTCATGGTAACTAAGCATGAATATTACACATGGATTAACTTTTTCCTGATGAGCCTATAGAGAGCTTCGACCTGATTACATTGAGTGTAAAATCATTTCCGTATCTTATATAGTAACGCAGATATGCGAGTTTGAAATTTTATATAATGTTTTTGTAAAACGTGGAGCCTAAGGATGTATTACATTGTTTCAACAATCAAAGTGGTTATTTCAAATCTCCACGACGACTACTACAATGAAAAACTAACTAACTAACTCTCTAGCCTTCTTAAACCCGAAGGTTCATGGCTGCAGCAACACAGGCCTTCCATCTTTCCCTATCTTGAGCAAGATCTATATACTCTTTTCCATCCCTACCGATTTCCTTTAGGTCCATCTCAACGTTGTCCCTCCATCTTCGTCTTGGCCTTCCTACAGGTCTCTTACCATCTGGTTTCCCAACAAGAATCCTGTAAACTCCTCTTTCCTCTCCCATTCGTGCCACATGGCCTGCCCACCTAAGTCTTCTTGATTTAATTATTCTAATAATATCTGGACATGAGTACAAATTATGTAGTTCTAAATTATGTAACCTTCTCCACTCACCTGTCTCCTCATCCCTTTTAGGTCCAAAGATTTTCCTAAGGATCTTATTTTCAAATACTCTCAATTTATGTTCCTCTTTCAATGTAAGGGACCAAGTTTCACACCCATATAATACTACAGGCAAAATTACTGTTTTGTATATTTTAACTTTTAGTTTCTTAGATATTAAACGAGAAGACAAAAGTTTATGAACAGAGAAGTAACATGCATTTCCTGAATTAAGCCTACTTTTTATTTCCTCTTTAATATAATTTTCATTTGTTAATATTACTCCTAAGTATTTGAATTTGTAAACTGGTTCAAACGAGTTGTTATCAATAATTAGATTTTGATTATTACCTAACACTTGGTTTCGGCCTGTAAGCATATATTTAGTTTTCTCTTTGTTAACTTCCAAACCTATCTCTTTAGCAGTTTTGAAAAATATTTTAGCATTATTCTTAATTGTATTCACATCATCCCCCAGTAAGTCTACATCATCTGCATATGCTAACAACTGAGTCACACCATTTAATTTTAGTCCTTCTTTAGTTTCTTTTACCTTCCTTACAGCATATTCTAAGGCAAAATTAAAGAGTAATGGAGATAATGCATCTCCTTGTTTTAACCCATCATGAATTGTAAATTTGTCAGACATATCAAAGTGGTTATTTCAAATCTCCACGACGACTACTACAATGAAGCACAAATAGATTGTTTACTTTTTTTGTTATGAGAGTTTTCATGGCAACTAAGCATGAATATTACACATGGATTAAATTTTTCCGGATGAGATTATAGAGAGCTTCGACCTGATTACATTGAGTGTAAAATCCCTTCTGTATCTTATATAGAAACGCAGATATGAGAGTTTGAAATTTTATATAATGTTTTTGTAAAAGGTGAGGCCTTAGGTTGTATTACATTGTTTGAATAATCAAAGTGATTATTTCAAATCTCTACGACGACTACTACAATCAAGCACAAATAGATTGTTTACTTTATTGTTATGAGAGTTTTTACGGTAACTAAGCATGAATATTACACATGGATTAAATTTTTCCTGATGAGCCTATAGAAAACTTCGACCTAATTAGATTGAGTGTAAAATCCCTTCTGTATATTCTATAGTAACAGAGATTTGCGAGTTTGAAATTTTATATAATGTTTTTGTAAAACGTGAAGCCTAAGGATGTATTACATTGTTTCAACAATCAAAGTGGTTATTTCAAATCTCCACGACGACGCGTACAATCCTGCACAAATAGATTGTTTACTTTATTGTTATGAGAGTTTCCATGGTAACTAAGCATGAATATTACATATGAATTATTTTTTTTCGGATGAGCCTATAGAGAGCTTTGACCTGATTACATTGATGTAAAATCACTTCTGTATCTTATGTAGTAACGGAGATATGCGAGTTTGAAATTTTATATAATGTTTTTGTGAAACGTGAAGCCTAAGGATGTATTACATTGTTTCAACAATCAAAGTGGTTATTTCAAATCTCCACGACGACGCGTACAATCCTGCACAAATAGATTGTTTACTTTATTGTTATGAGAGTTTCCATGGTAACTAAGCATGAATATTACACATGGATTAATTTTTTTATGATGAGCCTATACAGAGCTTCGACCTGATTACGTGAGTGTAAAATCACTTCTGTATTTTCTATAGTAACATAGATATACGAGTTTCAAATTTTATATAAGGTTTTTTTCAAAACGTGAGTCCTTAGTATGCATTACACTGTTTCAACAATCAAAGTGGTTATTTCAAATCTCCACGACGACTACTACAATGAAGCACAAATATATTTTTTTACTTTTTTGTTATGAGAGTTTCCATTGTAACTAAGCATAAATATTACACATGGATTAAATTTTTCCGGATGAGATTATAGAGAGCTTCGACCTGATTACATTGAGTGTAAAATCCCTTCTGTATCTTATATAGAAACGCAGATATGAGAGTTTGAAATTTTATATAATGTTTTTGTAAAAGGTGAGGCCTTAGGTTGTATTACATTGTTTGAATAATCAAAGTGATTATTTCAAATCTCTACGACGACTACTACAATCAAGCACAAATAGATTGTTTACTTTATTGTTATGAGAGTTTTTACGGTAACTAAGCATGAATATTACACATGGATTAAATTTTTCCTGATGAGCCTATAGAAAACTTCGACCTAATTAGATTGAGTGTAAAATCCCTTCTGTATATTCTATAGTAACAGAGATTTGCGAGTTTGAAATTTTATATAATGTTTTTGTAAAACGTGAAGCCTAAGGATGTATTACATTGTTTCAACAATCAAAGTGGTTATTTCAAATCTCCACGACGACGCGTACAATCCTGCACAAATAGATTGTTTACTTTATTGTTATGAGAGTTTCCATGGTAACTAAGCACGAATATTACATATGAATTATTTTTTTTCGGATGAGCCTATAGAGAGCTTCGACCTGATTACATTGATGTAAATTCACTTCTGTATCTTATATAGTAACGGAGATATGCGAGTTTGAAATTTTATATAATGTTTTTGTAAAACGTGAAGCCTAATGATGTATTACATTGTTTCAACAATCAAAGTGGTTATTTCAATTCTGCACGACGACGACTACAATCATACACAAATAGATTGTTTGCTTTATTGTTATGAGAGTTTCCATGGTAACTAAGCATGAATATTACACATGGATTAATTTTTTTATGATGAGCCTATACAGAGTTTCGACCTGATTACGTGAGTGTAAAATCACTTCTGTATCTTCTATAGTAACATAGATATACGAGTTTCAAATTTTATATGAGGTTTTTTTCAAAACGTGAGTCCTTAATATGCATTACATTGTTTCAACAATCAAACTGGTTATTTTAAATCTCCACGACGACGCCTACAATCATGCACAAATAGATTGTTTACTTTATTGTTATGAGAGTTTCCATGGTAACTAAGCATGAATATTACACATGGATTAAATTGTTTACTGATGAGCCTATAGAGAGCTTCGACCTGATTACATTGAGTGTAAAATCATTCCCGTATCTTATATAGTAACGGAGATATGCGAGTTTGAAATTTTATATAATGTTTTTTGTAAAACGAGAGGCTTTAGTATGCATTACACTGGTTCAACAATCAAACTGGTTATTTCAAATCTCCACGATGACGCCTACAATCCTGCACAAATAGATTGTTTACTTTATTGTTATGAGAGTTTCCATGGTAACTAAGCATGAATATTACACATGGATTAAATTTTTCCTGATGAGCCTATAGAGAACTTCGACCTAATTAGATTGAGTGTAAAATCACTTCTGTATATTCTATAGAAACAGAGATTTGCGAGTTTGAAATTTTATTTAATGTTTTGGTAAAACGTGAAGCCTAAGGATGTATTACACTGATTCAACAAAAAAAGTGGTTATTTCAAATCTCCAATTCGACTACTACAATCAAGCACAAATAGATTGTTTACTTTTTTGTTATGAGAGTTTTCATGGTAACTAAGCATGAATATTACACATGGATTAACTTTTTCCTGATGAGCCTATAGAGAGCTTCGACCTGATTACATTGAGTGTAAAATCATTTCCGTATCTTATATAGTAACGCAGATATGCGAGTTTGAAATTTTATATAATGTTTTTTGTAAAACGTGAGGCTTTAGTATGCATTACACTGGTTCAACAATCAAACTGGTTATTTCAAATCTCCACGATGACGCCTACAATCCTGCACAAATAGATTGTTTACTTTATTGTTATGAGAGTTTCCATGGTAACAATTAATGAATATTACATATGAATTATATTTTTCCTGATGAGCCAATAGAGAACTTCGACCTGATTACATCGAGTGTAAAATCACTTCTGTATCTTCTATAGTAACGGAGATATGCGAGTTTGAAATTTTATATAATGTTTTTGTAAAACGTGGAGCCTAAGGATGTATTACATTGTTTCAATAATCAAAGTGGTTATTTCAAATCTCCCGGACGACTACTACAATGAAGCACAAATAGATTGTTTACTTTTTTTGTTATGAGAGTTTTCATGGAAACTAAGCATGAATATTACACATGGATTAAATTTTTCCTGATGAGTTTATTGAAAACTTCGACCTAATTAGATTGAGTGTAAAATCCCTTCTGTATATTCTATAGTAACAGAGATTTGCGAGTTTGAAATTTTATATAATGTTTTTGTGAAACGTGAAGCCTAAGGATGTATTACATTGTTTCAACAATCAAAGTGGTTGTTTCAAATCTCCACGACGACGCGTACAATCCTGCACAAATAGATTGTTTACTTTATTGTTATGAGAGTTTCCATGGTAACTAAGCATGAATATTACTTATGAATTATTTTTTTTCGGATGAGCCTATAGAGAGCTTTGACCTGATTACATTGATGTAAAATCACTTCTGTATCTTATATAGTAACGGAGATATGCGAGTTTGAAATTTTATATAATGTTTTTGTGAAACGTGAAGCCTAAGGATGTATTACATTGTTTCAACAATAAAAGTGGTTATTTCAAATCTCCACGACGACGCGTACAATCTTGCACAAATAGATTGTTTACTTTATTGTTATGAGAGTTTCCATGGTAACTAAGCATGAATATTACACATGGATTAATTTTTTTATGATGAGCCTATACATAGCTTCGACCTGATTACGTGAGTGTAAAATCACTTCTGTATCTTCTATAGTAACATAGATATACGAGTTTCAAATTTTATATAAGGTTTTTTCAAAACGTGAGTCCTTAGTATGCATTACACTGTTTCAACAATCAAAGTGGTTATTTCAAATCTCCACGACGACTACTACAATGAAGCACAAATATATTGTTTACTTTTTTGTTATGAGAGTTTCCATTGTAACCAAGCATAAATATTACACATGGATTAAATTTTTCCGGATGAGATTATAGAGAGCTTCGACCTGATTACATTGAGTGTAAAATCCCTTCTGTATCTTATATAGAAACGCAGATTTGAGAGTTTGAAATTTTATATAATGTTTTTGTAAAAGGTGAGGCCTTAGGTTGTATTACATTGTTTGAATAATCAAAGTGATTATTTCAAATCTCTACGACGACTACTACAATCAAGCACAAATAGATTGTTTACTTTATTGTTATGAGAGTTTTTACGGTAACTAAGCATGAATATTACACATGGATTAAATTTTTCCTGATGAGCCTATAGAAAACTTCGACCTAATTAGATTGAGTGTAAAATCCCTTCTGTATATTCTATAGTAACAGAGATTTGCGAGTTTGAAATTTTATATAATGTTTTTGTAAAACGTGAAGCCTAAGGATGTATTACATTGTTTCAACAATCAAAGTGGTTATTTCAAATCTCCACGACGACGCGTACAATCCTGCACAAATAGATTGTTTACTTTATTGTTATGAGAGTTTCCATGGTAACTAAGCATGAATATTACATATGAATTATTTTTTTTCGGATGAGCCTATAGAGAGCTTTGACCTGATTACATTGATGTAAAATCACTTCTGTATCTTATGTAGTAACGGAGATATGCGAGTTTGAAATTTTATATAATGTTTTTGTGAAACGTGAAGCCTAAGGATGTATTACATTGTTTCAACAATCAAAGTGGTTATTTCAAATCTCCACGACGACGCGTACAATCCTGCACAAATAGATTGTTTACTTTATTGTTATGAGAGTTTCCATGGTAACTAAGCATGAATATTACACATGGATTAATTTTTTTATGATGAGCCTATACAGAGCTTCGACCTGATTACGTGAGTGTAAAATCACTTCTGTATTTTCTATAGTAACATAGATATACGAGTTTCAAATTTTATATAAGGTTTTTTTCAAAACGTGAGTCCTTAGTATGCATTACACTGTTTCAACAATCAAAGTGGTTATTTCAAATCTCCACGACGACTACTACAATGAAGCACAAATATATTTTTTTACTTTTTTGTTATGAGAGTTTCCATTGTAACTAAGCATAAATATTACACATGGATTAAATTTTTCCGGATGAGATTATAGAGAGCTTCGACCTGATTACATTGAGTGTAAAATCCCTTCTGTATCTTATATAGAAACGCAGATATGAGAGTTTGAAATTTTATATAATGTTTTTGTAAAAGGTGAGGCCTTAGGTTGTATTACATTGTTTGAATAATCAAAGTGATTATTTCAAATCTCTACGACGACTACTACAATCAAGCACAAATAGATTGTTTACTTTATTGTTATGAGAGTTTTTACGGTAACTAAGCATGAATATTACACATGGATTAAATTTTTCCTGATGAGCCTATAGAAAACTTCGACCTAATTAGATTGAGTGTAAAATCCCTTCTGTATATTCTATAGTAACAGAGATTTGCGAGTTTGAAATTTTATATAATGTTTTTGTAAAACGTGAAGCCTAAGGATGTATTACATTGTTTCAACAATCAAAGTGGTTATTTCAAATCTCCACGACGACGCGTACAATCCTGCACAAATAGATTGTTTACTTTATTGTTATGAGAGTTTCCATGGTAACTAAGCACGAATATTACATATGAATTATTTTTTTTCGGATGAGCCTATAGAGAGCTTCGACCTGATTACATTGATGTAAATTCACTTCTGTATCTTATATAGTAACGGAGATATGCGAGTTTGAAATTTTATATAATGTTTTTGTAAAACGTGAAGCCTAATGATGTATTACATTGTTTCAACAATCAAAGTGGTTATTTCAATTCTGCACGACGACGACTACAATCATACACAAATAGATTGTTTGCTTTATTGTTATGAGAGTTTCCATGGTAACTAAGCATGAATATTACACATGGATTAATTTTTTTATGATGAGCCTATACAGAGTTTCGACCTGATTACGTGAGTGTAAAATCACTTCTGTATCTTCTATAGTAACATAGATATACGAGTTTCAAATTTTATATGAGGTTTTTTTCAAAACGTGAGTCCTTAATATGCATTACATTGTTTCAACAATCAAACTGGTTATTTTAAATCTCCACGACGACGCCTACAATCATGCACAAATAGATTGTTTACTTTATTGTTATGAGAGTTTCCATGGTAACTAAGCATGAATATTACACATGGATTAAATTGTTTACTGATGAGCCTATAGAGAGCTTCGACCTGATTACATTGAGTGTAAAATCATTCCCGTATCTTATATAGTAACGGAGATATGCGAGTTTGAAATTTTATATAATGTTTTTTGTAAAACGAGAGGCTTTAGTATGCATTACACTGGTTCAACAATCAAACTGGTTATTTCAAATCTCCACGATGACGCCTACAATCCTGCACAAATAGATTGTTTACTTTATTGTTATGAGAGTTTCCATGGTAACTAAGCATGAATATTACACATGGATTAAATTTTTCCTGATGAGCCTATAGAGAACTTCGACCTAATTAGATTGAGTGTAAAATCACTTCTGTATATTCTATAGAAACAGAGATTTGCGAGTTTGAAATTTTATTTAATGTTTTGGTAAAACGTGAAGCCTAAGGATGTATTACACTGATTCAACAAAAAAAGTGGTTATTTCAAATCTCCAATTCGACTACTACAATCAAGCACAAATAGATTGTTTACTTTTTTGTTATGAGAGTTTTCATGGTAACTAAGCATGAATATTACACATGGATTAACTTTTTCCTGATGAGCCTATAGAGAGCTTCGACCTGATTACATTGAGTGTAAAATCATTTCCGTATCTTATATAGTAACGCAGATATGCGAGTTTGAAATTTTATATAATGTTTTTTGTAAAACGTGAGGCTTTAGTATGCATTACACTGGTTCAACAATCAAACTGGTTATTTCAAATCTCCACGATGACGCCTACAATCCTGCACAAATAGATTGTTTACTTTATTGTTATGAGAGTTTCCATGGTAACAATTAATGAATATTACATATGAATTATATTTTTCCTGATGAGCCAATAGAGAACTTCGACCTGATTACATCGAGTGTAAAATCACTTCTGTATCTTCTATAGTAACGGAGATATGCGAGTTTGAAATTTTATATAATGTTTTTGTAAAACGTGGAGCCTAAGGATGTATTACATTGTTTCAATAATCAAAGTGGTTATTTCAAATCTCCCGGACGACTACTACAATGAAGCACAAATAGATTGTTTACTTTTTTTGTTATGAGAGTTTTCATGGAAACTAAGCATGAATATTACACATGGATTAAATTTTTCCTGATGAGTTTATTGAAAACTTCGACCTAATTAGATTGAGTGTAAAATCCCTTCTGTATATTCTATAGTAACAGAGATTTGCGAGTTTGAAATTTTATATAATGTTTTTGTGAAACGTGAAGCCTAAGGATGTATTACATTGTTTCAACAATCAAAGTGGTTGTTTCAAATCTCCACGACGACGCGTACAATCCTGCACAAATAGATTGTTTACTTTATTGTTATGAGAGTTTCCATGGTAACTAAGCATGAATATTACTTATGAATTATTTTTTTTCGGATGAGCCTATAGAGAGCTTTGACCTGATTACATTGATGTAAAATCACTTCTGTATCTTATATAGTAACGGAGATATGCGAGTTTGAAATTTTATATAATGTTTTTGTGAAACGTGAAGCCTAAGGATGTATTACATTGTTTCAACAATAAAAGTGGTTATTTCAAATCTCCACGACGACGCGTACAATCTTGCACAAATAGATTGTTTACTTTATTGTTATGAGAGTTTCCATGGTAACTAAGCATGAATATTACACATGGATTAATTTTTTTATGATGAGCCTATACATAGCTTCGACCTGATTACGTGAGTGTAAAATCACTTCTGTATCTTCTATAGTAACATAGATATACGAGTTTCAAATTTTATATAAGGTTTTTTCAAAACGTGAGTCCTTAGTATGCATTACACTGTTTCAACAATCAAAGTGGTTATTTCAAATCTCCACGACGACTACTACAATGAAGCACAAATATATTGTTTACTTTTTTGTTATGAGAGTTTCCATTGTAACCAAGCATAAATATTACACATGGATTAAATTTTTCCGGATGAGATTATAGAGAGCTTCGGCCTGATTACATTGAGTGTAAAATCCCTTCTGTATCTTATATAGAAACGCAGATTTGAGAGTTTGAAATTTTATATAATGTTTTTGTAAAAGGTGAGGCCTTAGGTTGTATTACATTGTTTGAATAATCAAAGTGATTATTTCAAATCTCTACGACGACTACTACAATCAAGCACAAATAGATTGTTTACTTTATTGTTATGAGAGTTTTTACGGTAACTAAGCATGAATATTACACATGGATTAAATTTTTCCTGATGAGACTATAATAAACTTCGACCTAATTAGATTGAGTGTAAAATCCCTTCTGTATATTCTATAGTAACAGAGATTTGCGAGTTTGAAATTTTATATAATGTTTTTGTAAAACGTGAAGCCTAAGGATGTATTACATTGTTTCAACAATCAAAGTGGTTATTTCAAATCTCCACGACGACGCGTACAATCCTGCACAAATAGATTGTTTACTTTATTGTTATGAGAGTTTCCATGGTAACTAAGCATGAATATTACATATGAATTATTTTTTTTCGGATGAGCCTATAGAGAGCTTCGACCTGATTACATTGATGTAAAATCACTTCTGTATCTTATATAGTAACGGAGATATGCGAGTTTGAAATTTTAAATAATGTTTTTGTAAAACGTGAAGGCTAATGATGTATTACATTGTTTCAACAATCAAAGTGGTTATTTCAATTCTGCACGACGACGACTACAATCATACACAAATAGATTGTTTGCTTTATTGTTATGAGAGTTTCCATGGTAACTAAGCATGAATATTACACATGGATTAATTTTTTTATGATGAGCCTATACAGAGTTTCGACCTGATTACGTGAGTGTAAAATCACTTCTGTATCTTCTATAGTAACATAGATATACGAGTTTCAAATTTTATATGAGGTTTTTTTCAAAACGTGAGTCCTTAGTATGCATTACATTGTTTCAACAATCAAACTGGTTATTTGAAATCTCCACGACGACGCCTACAATCCTGCACAAATAGATTGTTTACTTTATTGTTATGAGAGTTTCCATGGTAACTAAGCATGAATATTACACATGGATTAATTTTTTTATGATGAGCCTATAGAGACCTTCGACCTGATTACATTGAGTGTAAAATCGCTTCTGTATCTGCTATAGTAACGGAGATATGCGATTTTGAAATTTTACATAATGTTTTTGTAAAACGTGAAGCCTAAGGATGTATAACATTGTTTCAACAATCAAAGTGGTTATTTCAAATCTCCACGACGACTACTACAATGAAGCACAAATATATTGCTTACTTTTTGTTATGAGAGTTTCCATGGTAACTAAGCATGAATATTACACATGGATTAAATTTTTCCTGATGAGCCTATAGAGAGCTTCGACCTGATTACATTGAGTGTAAAAACACCTCTGAATCTTCTATAGTAACGGAGATATACGAGTTTGAAATTTTTTATAATGTTTTTTCAAAACGTGAGGCCTTAGTATGCATTACACTGTTTCAACAATCAAACTGGTTATTTCAAATCTCCACGACGACGCCTACAATAATGCACAAATAGATTGTTTACTTTATTGTTATGAGAGTTTCCATGGTAACTAAGCATTAATATTACACATGGATTAAATTTTTCCGGATGAGATTATAGAGAGCTTCGGCCTGATTACATTGAGTGTAAAATCACTTCTGTATCTTATATAGTAACGCAGTTATGCGATTTCGAAATTTTATATAATGTTTTTGTAAAAGGTGAGGCCTTAGGTTGTATTACATTGTTTGAATAATCAGTGATTATTTCAAATCTCTACGACTACTACTACAATCAAGCACAAATAGATTGTTTACTTTATTGTTATGAGAGTTTTCATGGTAACTAAGCATGAATATTACACATGGATTAAATTTTTCCTGATGAGCCTATAGAGAACTTCGACCTAATTAGATCGAGTGTAAAATCACTTCTGTATATTCTATAGAAACAGAGATTTGCGAGTTTAAAATTTTATTTAATGTTTTGGTAAAACGTGAAGCCTAAGGATGTATTACACAGATTCAACAAAAAAAGTGGTTATTTCAAATCTCCAATTCGACTACTACAATCAAGCACAAATAGATTGTTTACTTTTTTGTTATGAGAGTTTTCATGGTAACTAAGCATGAATATTACACATGGATTAACTTTTTCCTGATGAGCCTATAGAGAGCTTCGACCTGATTACATTGAGTGTAAAATCATTTCCGTATCTTATATAGTAACGCAGATATGCGAGTTTGAAATTTTATATAATGTTTTTTGTAAAACGAGAGGCTTTAGTATGCATTACACTGGTTCAACAATCAAACAGGTTATTTCAAATCTCCACGACGACGCCTACAATCCTGCACAAATAGATTGTTTACTTTATTGTTATGAGAGTTTCCATGGTAACTAATCATGAATATTACACATGGATTAATTTTTACCTGATGAGCCTATACAGAGCTTCGACCTGATTACGTGAGTGTAAAATCACTTCTGTATCTTCTATAGTAACATAGATATACGAGTTTGAAATTTTATATAAGTTTTTTTTCAAAACGTGAGTCCTTATTATGCATTACATTGTTTCAACAATCAAACTGGTTATTTGAAATCTCCACGACGACGCCTACAATCCTGCACAAATAGATTGTTTACTTTATTGTTATGAGAGTTTCCATGGTAACTAAGCATTAATATTACACATGGATTAAATTTTTACGGATGAGATTATAGAGAGCTTCGGCCTGATTACATTGAGTGTAAAATCACTTCTGTATCTTATATAGTAACGCAGTTATGCGATTTCGAAATTTTATATAAAGTTTTTGTAAAAGGTGAGGCCTTAGGTTGTATTACATTGTTTGAATAATCAAAGTGATTATTTCAAATCTCTACGACTACTACTACAATCAAGCACAAATAGATTGTTTACTTTATTGTTATGAGAGTTTTCATGGTAACTAAGCATGAATATTACACATGGATTAAATTTTTCCTGATGAGCCTATAGACAGCTTCGACCTGATTACATTGATGTAAAATCACTTCTGTATCTTATATAGTAACGGAGATATGCGAGTTTGAAATTTTATATAATGTTTTTGTAAAACGTGAAGCCTAATGATGTATTACATTGTTTCAACAATCAAAGTGGTTATTTCAATTCTGCACGACGACGACTACAATCATACACAAATAGATTGTTTGCTTTATTGTTATGAGAGTATCCATGGTAACTAAGCATGAATATTACACATGGATTAATTTTTTTATGATGAGCCTATACAGAGTTTTGACCTGAATACGTGAGTGTAAAATCAGTTCTGTATCTTCTATAGTAACATAGATATACGAGTTTCAAATTTTATATGAGGTTTTTTTCAAAACATGAGTCCTTAGTATGCATTACATTGTTTCAACAATCAAACTGGTTATTTGAAATCTCCACGACGACGCCTACAATCCTGCACAAATAGATTGTTTACTTTATTGTTATGAGAGTTTCCATGGTAACTAAGCATGAATATTACACATGGATTAAATTGTTTACTGATGAGCCTATAGAGAGCTTCGACCTGATTACATTGAGTGTAAAATCATTTCCGTATCTTATATAGTAACGGAGATATGCGAGTTTGAAATTTTATATAATGTTTTTTGTAAAACGAGAGGCTTTAGTATGCATTACACTGGTTCAACAATCAAACTGGTTATTTCAAATCTCCACGATGACGCCTACAATCCTGCACAAATAGATTGTTTACTTTATTGTTATGAGAGTTTCCATGGTAACTAAGCATGAATATTACACATGGATTAAATTTTTCCTGATGAGCCTATAGAGAACTTCGACCTAATTAGATTGAGTGTAAAATCACTTCTGTATATTCTATAGAAACAGAGATTTGCGAGTTTGAAATTTTATTTAATGTTTTGGTAAAACGTGAAGCCTAAGGATGTATTACACTGATTCAACAAAAAAAGTGGTTATTTCAAATCTCCAATTCGACTACTACAATCAAGCACAAATAGATTGTTTACTTTTTTGTTATGAGAGTTTTCATGGTAACTAAGCATGAATATTACACATGGATTAACTTTTTCCTGATGAGCCTATAGAGAGCTTCGACCTGATTACATTGAGTGTAAAATCATTTCCGTATCTTATATAGTAACGCAGATATGCGAGTTTGAAATTTTATATAATGTTTTTTGTAAAACGAGAGGCTTTAGTATGCATTACACTGGTTCAACAATCAAACTGGTTATTTCAAATCTCCACGATGACGCCTACAATCCTGCACAAATAGATTGTTTACTTTATTGTTATGAGAGTTTCCATGGTAACAATTAATGAATATTACATATGAATTATATTTTTCCTGATGAGGCAATAGAGAACTTCGACCTGATTACATCGAGTGTAAAATCACTTCTGTATCTTCTATAGTAACGCAGATATGCGAGTTTGAAATTTTATATAATGTTTTTGTAAAACGTGAAGCCTAAGGATGTATTACATTGTTTCAACAATCAAAGTGGTTATTTCAAATCTCCACGACGACTACTACAATGAAGCACAAATAGATTGTTTACTTTTTTTGTTATGAGAGTTTTCATGGCAACTAAGCATGAATATTACACATGGATTAAATTTTTCCTGATGAGTTTATTGAAAACTTCGACCTAATTAGATTGAGTGTAAAATCCCTTCTGTATATTCTATAGTAACAGAGATTTGCGAGTTTGAAATTTTATATAATGTTTTTGTGAAACGTGAAGCCTAAGGATGTATTACATTGTTTCAACAATCAAAGTGGTTATTTCAAATCTCCACGACGACGCCTACAATAATGCACAAATAGATTGTTTACTTTATTGTTATGAGAGTTTCCATGGTAACTAAGCATGAATATTACACATGGATTAAATTTTTCCTGATGAGCCTATAGAGAACTTCGACCTAATTAGATCGAGTGTAAAATCACTTCTGTATATTCTATAGAAACAGAGATTTGCGAGTTTAAAAATTTATTTAATGTTTTGGTAAAACGTGAAGCCTAAGGATGTATTACACAGATTCAACAAAAAAAGTGGTTATTTCAAATCTCCAATTCGACTACTACAATCAAGCACAAATAGATTTTTTACTTTTTTGTTATGAGAGTTTTCATGGTAACTAAGCATGAATATTACACATGGATTAACTTTTTCCTGATGAGCCTATAGAGAGCTTCGACCTGATTACATTGAGTGTAAAATCATTTCCTTATCTTATATAGTAACGCAGATATGCGAGTTTGAAATTTTATATAATGTTTTTTGTAAAACGAGAGGCTTTAGTATGCATTACACTGGTTCAATAATCAAACAGGTTATTTCAAATCTCCACGACGACGCCTACAATCCTGCACAAATAGATTGTTTACTTTATTGTTATGAGAGTTTCCATGGTAACTAAGCATGAATATTACACATGGATTAAATTTTTCCTGATGAGCCTATAGACAGCTTCGACCTGATTACATTGATGTAAAATCACTTCTGTATCTTATATAGTAACGGAGATATGCGAGTTTGAAATTTTATATAATGTTTTTGTAAAACGTGAAGCCTAATGATGTATTACATTGTTTCAACAATCAAAGTGGTTATTTCAATTCTGCACGACGACGACTACAATCATACACAAATAGATTATTTGCTTTATTGTTATGAGAGTATCCATGGTAACTAAGCATGAATATTACACATGGATTAATTTTTTTATGATGAGCCTATACAGAGTTTCGACCTGAATACGTGAGTGTAAAATCAGTTCTGTATCTTCTATAGTAACATAGATATACGAGTTTCAAATTTTATATGAGGTTTTTTTCAAAACGTGAGTCCTTAGTATGCATTACATTGTTTCAAAAATCAAACTGGTTATTTGAAATCTCCACGACGACGCCTACAATCCTGCACAAATAGATTGTTTACTTTATTGTTATGAGAGTTTCCATGGTAACTAAGCATGAATATTACACATGGATTAAATTTTTCCGGATGAGATTATAGAGACCTTCGACCTGATTACATTGAGTGTAAAATCGCTTCTGTATCTGCTATAGTAACGGAGATATGCGATTTTGAAATTTTACATAATGTTTTTGTAAAACGTGAAGCCTAAGGATGTATAACATTGTTTCAACAATCAAAGTGGTTATTTCAAATCTCCACGACGACTACTACAATGAAGCACAAATATATTGCTTACTTTTTTGTTATGAGAGTTTCCATGGTAACTAAGCATGAATATTACACATGGATTAAATTTTTCCTGATGAGCCTATAGAGAACTTCGACCTAATTAGATCGAGTGTAAAATCACTTCTGTATATTCTATAGAAACAGAGATTTGCGAGTTTAAAATTTTATTTAATGTTTTGGTAAAACGTAAAGCCTAAGGATGTATTACACAGATTCAACAAAAAAAGTGGTTATTTCAAATCTCCAATTCGACTACTACAATCAAGCACAAATAGATTTTTTACTTTTTTGTTATGAGAGTTTTCATGGTAACTAAGCATGAATATTACACATGGATTAACTTTTTCCTGATGAGCCTATAGAGAGCTTCGACCTGATTACATTGAGTGTAAAATCATTTCCTTATCTTATATAGTAACGCAGATATGCGAGTTTGAAATTTTATATAATGTTTTTTGTAAAACGAGAGGCTTTAGTATGCATTACACTGGTTCAACAATCAAACAGGTTATTTCAAATCTCCACGACGACGCCTACAATCCTGCACAAATAGATTGTTTACTTTATTGTTATGAGAGTTTCCATGGTAACTAAGCATGAATATTACACATGGATTAAATTTTTCCTGATGAGCCTATAGACAGCTTCGACCTGATTACATTGATGTAAAATCACTTCTGTATCTTATATAGTAACGGAGATATGCGAGTTTGAAATTTTATATAATGTTTCTGTAAAACGTGAAGCCTAATGATGTATTACATTGTTTCAACAATCAAAGTGGTTATTTCAATTCTGCACGACGACGACTACAATCATACACAAATAGATTATTTGCTTTATTGTTATGAGAGTATCCATGGTAACTAAGCATGAATATTACACATGGATTAATTTTTTTATGATGAGCCTATACAGAGTTTCGACCTGAATACGTGAGTGTAAAATCAGTTCTGTATCTTCTATAGTAACATAGATATACGAGTTTCAAATTTTATATGAGGTTTTTTTCAAAACGTGAGTCCTTAGTATGCATTACATTGTTTCAAAAATCAAACTGGTTATTTGAAATCTCCACGACGACGCCTACAATCCTGCAGAAATAGATTGTTTACTTTATTGTTATGAGAGTTTCCATGGTAACTAAGCATGAATATTACACATGGATTAAATTTTTCCGGATGAGATTATAGAGACCTTCGACCTGATTACATTGAGTGTAAAATCGCTTCTGTATCTGCTATAGTAACGGAGATATGCGATTTTGAAATTTTACATAATGTTTTTGTAAAACGTGAAGCCTAAGGATGTATAACATTGTTTCAACAATCAAAGTGGTTATTTCAAATCTCCACGACGACTACTACAATGAAGCACAAATATATTGCTTACTTTTTTGTTATGAGAGTTTCCATGGTAACTAAGCATGAATATTACACATGGATTAAATTTTTCCTGATGAGCCTATAGAGAACTTCGACCTAATTAGATTGAGTGTAAAATCACTTCTGTATATTCTATAGAAACAGAGATTTGCGAGTTTGAAATTTTATTTAATGTTTTGGTAAAACGTGAAGCCTAAGGATGTATTACACTGATTCAACAAAAAAAGTGGTTATTTCAAATCTCCACGACGACTACTACAATCAAGCACAAATAGATTGTTTACTTTTTTGTTATGAGAGTTTTCATGGTAACTAAGCATGAATATTACACATGGATAAACTTTTTCCTGATGAGCCTATAGAGAGCTTCGACCTGATTACATTGAGTGTAAAATCGCTTCTGTATCTGCTATAGTAACGGAGATATGCGATTTTGAAATTTTACATAATGTTTTTGTAAAACGTGAAGCCTAAGGATGTATAACATTGTTTCAACAATCAAAGTGGTTATTTCAAATCTCCACGACGACTACTACAATGAAGCACAAATATATTGCTTTCTTTTTGTTATGAGAGTTTCCATGGTAACTAAGCATGAATATTACACATGGATTAAATTTTTCCTGATGAGCCTATAGAGAGCTTCGACCTGATTACATTGAGTGTAAAAACACCTATGAATCTTCTATAGTAACGGCGATATACGAGTTTGAAATTTTTTATAATGTTTTTTCAAAACGTGAGGCCTTAGTATGCATTACACTGTTTCAACAATCAAACTGGTTATTTCAAATCTCCACGACGACGCCTACAATAATGCACAAATAGATTGTTTACTTTATTGTTATGAGAGTTTCCATGGTAACTAAGCATGAATATTACACATGGATTAAATTTTTCCTGATGAGCCTATAGAGAACTTCGACCTAATTAGATCGAGTGTAAAATCACTTCTGTATATTCTATAGAAACAGAGATTTGCGAGTTTAAAATTTTATTTAATGTTTTGGTAAAACGTGAAGCCTAAGGATGTATTACACAGATTCAACAAAAAAAGTGGTTATTTCAAATCTCCAATTCGACTACTACAATCAAGCACAAATAGATTGTTTACTTTTTTGTTATGAGAGTTTTCATGGTAACTAAGCATGAATATTACACATGGATTAACTTTTTCCTGATGAGCCTATAGAGAGCTTCGACCTGATTACATTGAGTGTAAAATCATTTCCGTATCTTATATAGTAACGCAGATATGCGAGTTTGAAATTTTATATAATGTTTTTTGTAAAACGAGAGGCTTTAGTATGCATTACACTGGTTCAACAATCAAACAGGTTATTTCAAATCTCCACGACGACGCCTACAATCCTGCACAAATAGATTGTTTACTTTATTGTTATGAGAGTTTCCATGGTAACTAAGCATTAATATTACACATGGATTAAATTTTTCCGGATGAGATTATAGAGAGCTTCGGCCTGATTACATTGAGTGTAAAATCACTTCTGTATCTTATATAGTAACGCAGTTATGCGATTTCGAAATTTTATATAATGTTTTTGTAAAAGGTGAGGCCTTAGGTTGTATTACATTGTTTGAATAATCAAAGTGATTATTTCAAATCTCTACGACTACTACTACAATCAAGCACAAATAGATTGTTTACTTTATTGTTATGAGAGTTTTCATGGTAACTAAGCATGAATATTACACATGGATTAAATTTTTCCTGATGAGCCTATAGACAGCTTCGACCTGATTACATTGATGTAAAATCACTTCTGTATCTTATATAGTAACGGAGATATGCGAGTTTGAAATTTTATATAATGTTTTTGTAAAACGTGAAGCCTAATGATGTATTACATTGTTTCAACAATCAAAGTGGTTATTTCAATTCTGCACGACGACGACTACAATCATACACAAATAGATTGTTTGCTTTATTGTTATGAGAGTATCCATGGTAACTAAGCATGAATATTACACATGGATTAATTTTTTTATGATGAGCCTATACAGAGTTTCGACCTGTATACGTGAGTGTAAAATCAGTTCTGTATCTTCTATAGTAACATAGATATACGAGTTTCAAATTTTATATGAGGTTTTTTTCAAAACGTGAGTCCTTAGTATGCATTACATTGTTTCAACAATCAAACTGGTTATTTGAAATCTCCACGACGACGCCTACAATCCTGCACAAATAGATTGTTTTCTTTATTGTTATGAGAGTTTCCATGGTAACTAAGCATGAATATTACACATGGATTAAATTTTTCCTGATGAGCCTATAGAGACCTTCGACCTGATTACATTGAGTGTAAAATCGCTTCTGTATCTGCTATAGTAACGGAGATATGCGATTTTGAAATTTTACATAATGTTTTTGTAAAACGTGAAGCCTAAGGATGTATAACATTGTTTCAACAATCAAAGTGGTTATTTCAAATCTCCACGACGACTACTACAATGAAGCACAAATATATTGCTTACTTTTTTGTTATGAGAGTTTCCATGGTAACTAAGCATGAATATTACACATGGATTAAATTTTTCCTGATGAGCCTATAGAGAGCTTCGACCTGATTACATTGAGTGTAAAAACACCTCTGAATCTTCTATAGTAACGGAGATATACGAGTTTGAAATTTTTTATAATGTTTTTTCAAAACGTGAGGCCTTAGTATGCATTACACTGTTTCAACAATCAAACTGGTTATTTCAAATCTCCACGACGACGCCTACAATAATGCACAAATAGATTGTTTACTTTATTGTTATGAGAGTTTCCATGGTAACTAAGCATGAATATTACACATGGATTAAATTTTTCCTGATGAGCCTATAGAGAACTTCGACCTAATTAGATCGAGTGTAAAATCACTTCTGTATATTCTATAGAAACAGAGATTTGCGAGTTTAAAATTTTATTTAATGTTTTGGTAAAACGTGAAGCCTAAGGATGTATTACACAGATTCAACAAAAAAAGTGGTTATTTGAAATCTCCAATTCGACTACTACAATCAAGCACAAATAGATTTTTTACTTTTTGTTATGAGAGTTTTCATGGTAACTAAGCATGAATATTACACATGGATTAACTTTTTCCTGATGAGCCTATAGAGAGCTTCGACCTGATTACATTGAGTGTAAAATCATTTCCTTATCTTATATAGTAACGCAGATATGCGAGTTTGAAATTTTATATAATGTTTTTTGTAAAACGAGAGGCTTTAGTATGCATTACACTGGTTCAACAATCAAACAGGTTATTTCAAATCTCCACGACGACGCCTACAATCCTGCACAAATAGATTGTTTACTTTATTGTTATGAGAGTTTCCATGGTAACTAAGCATGAATATTACACATGGATTAAATTTTTCCTGATGAGCCTATAGACAGCTTCGACCTGATTACATTGATGTAAAATCACTTCTGTATCTTATATAGTAACGGAGATATGCGAGTTTGAAATTTTATATAATGTTTTTGTAAAACGTGAAGCCTAATGATGTATTACATTGTTTCAACAATCAAAGTGGTTATTTCAATTCTGCACGACGACGACTACAATCATACACAAATAGATTATTTGCTTTATTGTTATGAGAGTATCCATGGTAACTAAGCATGAATATTACACATGGATTAATTTTTTTATGATGAGCCTATACAGAGTTTCGACCTGAATACGTGAGTGTAAAATCAGTTCTGTATCTTCTATAGTAACATAGATATACGAGTTTCAAATTTTATATGAGGTTTTTTTCAAAACGTGAGTCCTTAGTATGCATTACATTGTTTCAACAATCAAACTGGTTATTTGAAATCTCCACGACGACGCCTACAATCCTGCACAAATAGATTGTTTACTTTATTGTTATGAGAGTTTCCATGGTAACTAAGCATGAATATTACACATGGATTAAATTTTTCCTGATGAGCCTATAGAGAACTTCGACCTAATTAGATGAGTGTAAAATCACTTCTGTATATTCTATAGAAACAGAGATTTGCGAGTTTGAAATTTTATTTAATGTTTTGGTAAAACGTGAAGCCTAAGGATGTATTACACTGATTCAACAAAAAAAGTGGTTATTTCAAATCTCCAATTCGACTACTACAATCAAGCACAAATAGATTGTTTACTTTTTTGTTATGAGAGTTTTCATGGTAACTAAGCATGAATATTACACATGGATTAACTTTTTCCTGATGAGCCTATAGAGAGCTTCGACCTGATTACATTGAGTGTAAAATCATTTCCGTATCTTATATAGTAACGCAGATATGCGAGTTTGAAATTTTATATAATGTTTTTTGTAAAACGAGAGGCTTTAGTATGCATTACACTGGTTCAACAATCAAACAGGTTATTTCAAATCTCCACGACGACGCCTACAATCCTGCACAAATAGATTGTTTACTTTATTGTTATGAGAGTTTCCATGGTAACTAAGCATGAATATTACACATGGATTAATTTTTACCTGATGAGCCTATACAGAGCTTCGACCTGATTACGTGAGTGTAAAATCACTTCTGTATCTTCTATAGTAACATAGATATACGAGTTTGAAATTTTATATAAGTTTTTTTTCAAAACGTGAGTCCTTATTATGCATTACATTGTTTCAACAATCAAACTGGTTATTTGAAATCTCCACGACGACGCCTACAATCCTGCACAAATAGATTGTTTACTTTATTGTTATGAGAGTTTCCATGGTAACTAAGCATTAATATTACACATGGATTAAATTTTTACGGATGAGATTATAGAGAGCTTCGGCCTGATTACATTGAGTGTAAAATCACTTCTGTATCTTATATAGTAACGCAGTTATGCGATTTCGAAATTTTATATAAAGTTTTTGTAAAAGGTGAGGCCTTAGGTTGTATTACATTGTTTGAATAATCAAAGTGATTATTTCAAATCTCTACGACTACTACTACAATCAAGCACAAATAGATTGTTTACTTTATTGTTATGAGAGTTTTCATGGTAACTAAGCATGAATATTACACATGGATTAAATTTTTCCTGATGAGCCTATAGACAGCTTCGACCTGATTACATTGATGTAAAATCACTTCTGTATCTTATATAGTAACGGAGATATGCGAGTTTGAAATTTTATATAATGTTTTTGTAAAACGTGAAGCCTAATGATGTATTACATTGTTTCAACAATCAAAGTGGTTATTTCAATTCTGCACGACGACGACTACAATCATACACAAATAGATTGTTTGCTTTATTGTTATGAGAGTATCCATGGTAACTAAGCATGAATATTACACATGGATTAATTTTTTTATGATGAGCCTATACAGAGTTTTGACCTGAATACGTGAGTGTAAAATCAGTTCTGTATCTTCTATAGTAACATAGATATACGAGTTTCAAATTTTATATGAGGTTTTTTTCAAAACATGAGTCCTTAGTATGCATTACATTGTTTCAACAATCAAACTGGTTATTTGAAATCTCCACGACGACGCCTACAATCCTGCACAAATAGATTGTTTACTTTATTGTTATGAGAGTTTCCATGGTAACTAAGCATGAATATTACACATGGATTAAATTGTTTACTGATGAGCCTATAGAGAGCTTCGACCTGATTACATTGAGTGTAAAATCATTTCCGTATCTTATATAGTAACGGAGATATGCGAGTTTGAAATTTTATATAATGTTTTTTGTAAAACGAGAGGCTTTAGTATGCATTACACTGGTTCAACAATCAAACTGGTTATTTCAAATCTCCACGATGACGCCTACAATCCTGCACAAATAGATTGTTTACTTTATTGTTATGAGAGTTTCCATGGTAACTAAGCATGAATATTACACATGGATTAAATTTTTCCTGATGAGCCTATAGAGAACTTCGACCTAATTAGATTGAGTGTAAAATCACTTCTGTATATTCTATAGAAACAGAGATTTGCGAGTTTGAAATTTTATTTAATGTTTTGGTAAAACGTGAAGCCTAAGGATGTATTACACTGATTCAACAAAAAAAGTGGTTATTTCAAATCTCAAATTCGACTACTACAATCAAGCACAAATAGATTGTTTACTTTTTTGTTATGAGAGTTTTCATGGTAACTAAGCATGAATATTACACATGGATTAACTTTTTCCTGATGAGCCTATAGAGAGCTTCGACCTGATTACATTGAGTGTAAAATCATTTCCGTATCTTATATAGTAACGCAGATATGCGAGTTTGAAATTTTATATAATGTTTTTTGTAAAACGAGAGGCTTTAGTATGCATTTCACTGGTTCAACAATCAAACTGGTTATTTCAAATCTCCACGATGACGCCTACAATCCTGCACAAATAGATTGTTTACTTTATTGTTATGAGAGTTTCCATGGTAACAATTAATGAATATTACATATGAATTATATTTTTCCTGATGAGGCAATAGAGAACTTCGACCTGATTACATCGAGTGTAAAATCACTTCTGTATCTTCTATAGTAACGCAGATATGCGAGTTTGAAATTTTATATAATGTTTTTGTAAAACGTGAAGCCTAAGGATGTATTACATTGTTTCAACAATCAAAGTGGTTATTTCAAATCTCCACGACGACTACTACAATGAAGCACAAATAGATTGTTTACTTTTTTTGTTATGAGAGTTTTCATGGCAACTAAGCATGAATATTACACATGGATTAAATTTTTCCTGATGAGTTTATTGAAAACTTCGACCTAATTAGATTGAGTGTAAAATCCCTTCTGTATATTCTATAGTAACAGAGATTTGCGAGTTTGAAATTTTATATAATGTTTTTGTGAAACGTGAAGCCTAAGGATGTATTACATTGTTTCAACAATCAAAGTGGTTATTTCAAATCTCCACGACGACGCCTACAATAATGCACAAATAGATTGTTTACTTTATTGTTATGAGAGTTTCCATGGTAACTAAGCATGAATATTACACATGGATTAAATTTTTCCTGATGAGCCTATAGACAGCTTCGACATGATTACATTGATGTAAAATCACTTCTGTATCTTATATAGTAACGGAGATATGCGAGTTTGAAATTTTATATAATGTTTCTGTAAAACGTGAAGCCTAATGATGTATTACATTGTTTCAACAATCAAAGTGGTTATTTCAATTCTGCACGACGACGACTACAATCATACACAAATAGATTATTTGCTTTATTGTTATGAGAGTATCCATGGTAACTAAGCATGAATATTACACATGGATTAATTTTTTTATGATGAGCCTATACAGAGTTTCGACCTGAATACGTGAGTGTAAAATCAGTTCTGTATCTTCTATAGTAACATAGATATACGAGTTTCAAATTTTATATGAGGTTTTTTTCAAAACGTGAGTCCTTAGTATGCATTACATTGTTTCAAAAATCAAACTGGTTATTTGAAATCTCCACGACGACGCCTACAATCCTGCAGAAATAGATTGTTTACTTTATTGTTATGAGAGTTTCCATGGTAACTAAGCATGAATATTACACATGGATTAAATTTTTCCGGATGAGATTATAGAGACCTTCGACCTGATTACATTGAGTGTAAAATCGCTTCTGTATCTGCTATAGTAACGGAGATATGCGATTTTGAAATTTTACATAATGTTTTTGTAAAACGTGAAGCCTAAGGATGTATAACATTGTTTCAACAATCAAAGTGGTTATTTCAAATCTCCACGACGACTACTACAATGAAGCACAAATATATTGCTTACTTTTTTGTTATGAGAGTTTCCATGGTAACTAAGCATGAATATTACACATGGATTAAATTTTTCCTGATGAGCCTATAGAGAACTTCGACCTAATTAGATTGAGTGTAAAATCACTTCTGTATATTCTATAGAAACAGAGATTTGCGAGTTTGAAATTTTATTTAATGTTTTGGTAAAACGTGAAGCCTAAGGATGTATTACACTGATTCAACAAAAAAAGTGGTTATTTCAAATCTCCACGACGACTACTACAATCAAGCACAAATAGATTGTTTACTTTTTTGTTATGAGAGTTTTCATGGTAACTAAGCATGAATATTACACATGGATAAACTTTTTCCTGATGAGCCTATAGAGAGCTTCGACCTGATTACATTGAGTGTAAAATCGCTTCTGTATCTGCTATAGTAACGGAGATATGCGATTTTGAAATTTTACATAATGTTTTTGTAAAACGTGAAGCCTAAGGATGTATAACATTGTTTCAACAATCAAAGTGGTTATTTCAAATCTCCACGACGACTACTACAATGAAGCACAAATATATTGCTTTCTTTTTGTTATGAGAGTTTCCATGGTAACTAAGCATGAATATTACACATGGATTAAATTTTTCCTGATGAGCCTATAGAGAGCTTCGACCTGATTACATTGAGTGTAAAAACACCTATGAATCTTCTATAGTAACGGAGATATACGAGTTTGAAATTTTTTATAATGTTTTTTCAAAACGTGAGGCCTTAGTATGCATTACACTGTTTCAACAATCAAACTGGTTATTTCAAATCTCCACGACGACGCCTACAATAATGCACAAATAGATTGTTTACTTTATTGTTATGAGAGTTTCCATGGTAACTAAGCATGAATATTACACATGGATTAAATTTTTCCTGATGAGCCTATAGAGAACTTCGACCTAATTAGATCGAGTGTAAAATCACTTCTGTATATTCTATAGAAACAGAGATTTGCGAGTTTAAAATTTTATTTAATGTTTTGGTAAAACGTGAAGCCTAAGGATGTATTACACAGATTCAACAAAAAAAGTGGTTATTTCAAATCTCCAATTCGACTACTACAATCAAGCACAAATAGATTGTTTACTTTTTTGTTATGAGAGTTTTCATGGTAACTAAGCATGAATATTACACATGGATTAACTTTTTCCTGATGAGCCTATAGAGAGCTTCGACCTGATTACATTGAGTGTAAAATCATTTCCGTATCTTATATAGTAACGCAGATGTGCGAGTTTGAAATTTTATATAATGTTTTTTGTAAAACGAGAGGCTTTAGTATGCATTACACTGGTTCAACAATCAAACAGGTTATTTCAAATCTCCACGACGACGCCTACAATCCTGCACAAATAGATTGTTTACTTTATTGTTATGAGAGTTTCCATGGTAACTAAGCATTAATATTACACATGGATTAAATTTTTCCGGATGAGATTATAGAGAGCTTCGGCCTGATTACATTGAGTGTAAAATCACTTCTGTATCTTATATAGTAACGCAGTTATGCGATTTCGAAATTTTATATAATGTTTTTGTAAAAGGTGAGGCCTTAGGTTGTATTACATTGTTTGAATAATCAAAGTGATTATTTCAAATCTCTACGACTACTACTACAATCAAGCACAAATAGATTGTTTACTTTATTGTTATGAGAGTTTTCATGGTAACTAAGCATGAATATTACACATGGATTAAATTTTTCCTGATGAGCCTATAGACAGCTTCGACCTGATTACATTGATGTAAAATCACTTCTGTATCTTATATAGTAACGGAGATATGCGAGTTTGAAATTTTATATAATGTTTTTGTAAAACGTGAAGCCTAATGATGTATTACATTGTTTCAACAATCAAAGTGGTTATTTCAATTCTGCACGACGACGACTACAATCATACACAAATAGATTGTTTGCTTTATTGTTATGAGAGTATCCATGGTAACTAAGCATGAATATTACACATGGATTAATTTTTTTATGATGAGCCTATACAGAGTTTCGACCTGTATACGTGAGTGTAAAATCAGTTCTGTATCTTCTATAGTAACATAGATATACGAGTTTCAAATTTTATATGAGGTTTTTTTCAAAACGTGAGTCCTTAGTATGCATTACATTGTTTCAACAATCAAACTGGTTATTTGAAATCTCCACGACGACGCCTACAATCCTGCACAAATAGATTGTTTTCTTTATTGTTATGAGAGTTTCCATGGTAACTAAGCATGAATATTACACATGGATTAAATTTTTCCTGATGAGCCTATAGAGACCTTCGACCTGATTACATTGAGTGTAAAATCGCTTCTGTATCTGCTATAGTAACGGAGATATGCGATTTTGAAATTTTACATAATGTTTTTGTAAAACGTGAAGCCTAAGGATGTATAACATTGTTTCAACAATCAAAGTGGTTATTTCAAATCTCCACGACGACTACTACAATGAAGCACAAATATATTGCTTACTTTTTTGTTATGAGAGTTTCCATGGTAACTAAGCATGAATATTACACATGGATTAAATTTTTCCTGATGAGCCTATAGAGAGCTTCGACCTGATTACATTGAGTGTAAAAACACCTCTGAATCTTCTATAGTAACGGAGATATACGAGTTTGAAATTTTTTATAATGTTTTTTCAAAACGTGAGGCCTTAGTATGCATTACACTGTTTCAACAATCAAACTGGTTATTTCAAATCTCCACGACGACGCCTACAATAATGCACAAATAGATTGTTTACTTTATTGTTATGAGAGTTTCCATGGT
This sequence comes from Lepisma saccharinum, assembly GCF_977018435.1. Taxonomy (NCBI): domain Eukaryota; kingdom Metazoa; phylum Arthropoda; class Insecta; order Zygentoma; family Lepismatidae; genus Lepisma; species Lepisma saccharinum. The sequence goes on along the minus strand of NW_028142899.1, from coordinate 4,730,991 downwards.
AACTAAGCATGAATATTACACATGGATTAAATTTTTCCTGATGAGCCTATAGAGAACTTCGACCTAATTAGATCGAGTGTAAAATCACTTCTGTATATTCTATAGAAACAGAGATTTGCGAGTTTAAAATTTTATTTAATGTTTTGGTAAAACGTGAAGCCTAAGGATGTATTACACAGATTCAACAAAAAAAGTGGTTATTTGAAATCTCCAATTCGACTACTACAATCAAGCACAAATAGATTTTTTACTTTTTGTTATGAGAGTTTTCATGGTAACTAAGCATGAATATTACACATGGATTAACTTTTTCCTGATGAGCCTATAGAGAGCTTCGACCTGATTACATTGAGTGTAAAATCATTTCCTTATCTTATATAGTAACGCAGATATGCGAGTTTGAAATTTTATATAATGTTTTTTGTAAAACGAGAGGCTTTAGTATGCATTACACTGGTTCAACAATCAAACAGGTTATTTCAAATCTCCACGACGACGCCTACAATCCTGCACAAATAGATTGTTTACTTTATTGTTATGAGAGTTTCCATGGTAACTAAGCATGAATATTACACATGGATTAAATTTTTCCTGATGAGCCTATAGACAGCTTCGACCTGATTACATTGATGTAAAATCACTTCTGTATCTTATATAGTAACGGAGATATGCGAGTTTGAAATTTTATATAATGTTTTTGTAAAACGTGAAGCCTAATGATGTATTACATTGTTTCAACAATCAAAGTGGTTATTTCAATTCTGCACGACGACGACTACAATCATACACAAATAGATTATTTGCTTTATTGTTATGAGAGTATCCATGGTAACTAAGCATGAATATTACACATGGATTAATTTTTTTATGATGAGCCTATACAGAGTTTCGACCTGAATACGTGAGTGTAAAATCAGTTCTGTATCTTCTATAGTAACATAGATATACGAGTTTCAAATTTTATATGAGGTTTTTTTCAAAACGTGAGTCCTTAGTATGCATTACATTGTTTCAACAATCAAACTGGTTATTTGAAATCTCCACGACGACGCCTACAATCCTGCACAAATAGATTGTTTACTTTATTGTTATGAGAGTTTCCATGGTAACTAAGCATGAATATTACACATGGATTAAATTTTTCCTGATGAGCCTATAGAGAACTTCGACCTAATTAGATTGAGTGTAAAATCACTTCTGTATATTCTATAGAAACAGAGATTTGCGAGTTTGAAATTTTATTTAATGTTTTGGTAAAACGTGAAGCCTAAGGATGTATTACACTGATTCAACAAAAAAAGTGGTTATTTCAAATCTCCACGACGACTACTACAATCAAGCACAAATAGATTGTTTACTTTTTTGTTATGAGAGTTTTCATGGTAACTAAGCATGAATATTACACATGGATTAACTTTTTCCTGATGAGCCTATAGAGAGCTTCGACCTGATTACATTGAGTGTAAAATCATTTCCGTATCTTATATAGTAACGCAGATATGCGAGTTTGAAATTTTATATAATGTTTTTTGTAAAACGAGAGGCTTTAGTATGCATTACACTGGTTCAACAATCAAACTGGTTATTTCAAATCTCCACGATGACGCCTACAATCCTGCACAAATAGATTGTTTACTTTATTGTTATGAGAGTTTCCATGGTAACAATTAATGAATATTACATATGAATTATATTTTTCCTGATGAGCCAATAGAGAACTTCGACCTGATTACATCGAGTGTAAAATCACTTCTGTATCTTCTATAGTAACGGAGATATGCGAGTTTGAAATTTTATATAATGTTTTTGTAAAAAGTGGAGCCTAAGGATGTATTACATTGTTTCAACAATCAAAGTGGTTATTTCAAATCTCCACGACGACTACTACAATGAAGCACAAATAGATTGTTTTCTTTTTTTGTTATGAGAGTTTTCATGGCAACTAAGCATGAATATTACACATGGATTAAATTTTTCCTGATGAGTCTATTGAAAACTTCGACCTAATTAGATTGAGTGTAAAATCCCTTCTGTATATTCTATAGTAACAGAGATTTGCGAGTTTGAAATTTTATATAATGTTTTTGTGAAACGTGAAGCCTAAGGATGTATTACATTGTTTCAACAATCAAAGTGGTTATTTCAAATCTCCACGACGACGCGTACAATCCTGCACAAATAGATTGTTTACTTTATTGTTATGAGAGTTTCCATGGTAACTAAGCATGAATATTACATATGAATTATTTTTTTTCGGATGAGCCTATAGAGAGCTTCGACCTGATTACATTGATGTAAAATCACTTCTGTATCTTATATAGTAACGGAGATATGCGAGTTTGAAATTTTATATAATGTTTTTGTGAAACGTGAAGCCTAAGGATGTATTACATTGTTTCAACAATCAAAGTGGTTATTTCAAATCTCCACGACGACGCGTACAATCCTGCACAAATAGATTGTTTACTTTATTGTTATGAGAGTTTCCATGGTAACTAAGCATGAATATTACACATGGATTAATTTTTTTATGATGAGCCTATACAGAGCTTCGACCTGATTACGTGAGTGTAAAATCACTTCTGTATCTTCTATAGTAACATAGATATACGAGTTTCAAATTTTATATAAGGTTTTTTTCAAAACGTGAGTCCTTAGTATGCATTACACTGTTTCAACAATCAAAGTGGTTATTTCAAATCTCCACGACGACTACTACAATGAAGCAAAAATATATTGTTTACTTTTTTGTTATGAGAGTTTCCATTGTAACTAAGCATAAATATTACACATGGATTAAATTTTTCCGGATGAGATTATAGAGAGCTTCGACCTGATTACATTGAGTGTAAAATCACTTCTGTATCTTATATAGAAACGCAGATATGCGAGTTTGAAATTTTATATAATGTTTTTGTAAAAGGTGAGGCCTTAGGTTGTATTACATTGTTTGAATAATCAAAGTGATTATTTCAAATCTCTACGACTACTACTACAATCAAGCACAAATAGATTGTTTACTTTATTGTTATGAGAGTTTTCATGGTAACTAAGCATGAATATTACACATGGATTAAATTTTTCCTGATGAGCCTATAGAGAACTTCGACCTAATTAGATTGAGTGTAAAATCACTTCTGTATATTCTACAGAAACAGAGATTTGCGAGTTTGAAATTTTATTTAATGTTTTGGTAAAACGTGAAGCCTAAGGATGTATTACACTGATTCAACAAAAAAAGTGGTTATTTCAAATCTCCAATTCGACTACTACAATCAAGCACAAATAGATTGTTTACTTTTTTGTTATGAGAGTTTTCATGGTAACTAAGCATGAATATTACACATGGATTAACTTTTTACTGATGAGCCTATAGAGAGCTTCCACCTGATTACATTGAGTGTAAAATCATTTCCGTATCTTATATAGTAACGCAGATATGCGAGTTTGAAATTTTATATAATGTTTTTTGTAAAACGAGAGGCTTTAGTATGCATTACACTGGTTCAACAATCAAACAGGTTATTTCAAATCTCCACGACGACGCCTACAATCCTGCACAAATAGATTGTTTACTTTATTGTTATGAGAGTTTCCATGGTAACTAAGCATGAATATTACACATGGATTAATTTTTTCCTGATGAGCCTATACAGAGCTTCGACCTGATTACGTGAGTGTAAAATCACTTCTGTATCTTCTATAGTAACATAGATATACGAGTTTGAAATTTTATATAAGTTTTTTTTCAAAACGTGAGTCCTTAGTATGCATTACATTGTTTCAACAATCAAACTGGTTATTTGAAATCTCCACGACGACGCCTACAATCCTGCACAAATAGATTGTTTACTTTATTGTTATGAGAGTTTCCATGGTAACTAAGCATTAATATTACACATGGATTAAATTTTTCCGGATGAGATTATAGAGAGCTTCGGCCTGATTACATTGAGGGTAAAATCACTTCTGTATCTTATATAGTAACGCAGTTATGCGATTTCGAAATTTTATATAATGTTTTTGTAAAAGGTGAGGCCTTAGGTTGTATTACATTGTTTGAATAATCAAAGTGATTATTTCAAATCTCTACGACTACTACTACAATCAAGCACAAATAGATTGTTTACTTTATTGTTATGAGAGTTTTCATGGTAACTAAGCATGAATATTACACATGGATTAAATTTTTCCTGATGAGCCTATAGACAGCTTCGACCTGATTACATTGGGTGTAAAATCGCTTCTGTATCTTCTTTAGTAAAGGCGATATGCGAGTTTGAAATTTTATATATAATGTTTTTGTAAAACGTGAAGCCTTAGTATGCATTACACTGTTTCAACAATCAAAGTGGTTATTTCAAATCTCCACGACGACTACTACAATGAAGCACAAATATATTGTTTACTTTTTTGTTATGAGAGTTTTCATGGTAACTAAGCATGAATATTACACATGGATTAACTTCTTCCAAATGAGCCTATAGAGAGCTTCGACCTGATTACATTGAGTGTAAAATCATTTCCGTATCTTATATAGTAACGCAGATATGCGAGTTTGAAATTTTATATAATGTTTTTTGTAAAACGAGAGGCTTTAGTATGTATTACACTGGTTCAACAATCAAACTGGTTATTTCAAATCTCCACGATGACGCCTACAATCCTGCATAAATAGATTGTTTACTTTATTGTTATGAGAGTTTCCATGGCAACAATTAATGAATATTACATATGAATTATATTTTTCCTGGTGAGCCAATAGAGAACTTCGACCTGATTACATCGAGTGTAAAATCACTTCTGTATCTTCTATAGTAACGGAGTTATGCGAGTTTGAAATTATATATATATAATGTTTTTGTAAAACGTGGAGCCTACGGATGTATTACATTGTTTCAACAATCAAAGTGGTTATTTCAAATCTCCACGACGACGCGTACAATCCTGCACAAATAGATTGTTTACTTTATTGTTATGAGAGTTTCCATGGTAACTAAGCATGAATATTACATATGAATTATTTTTTTTCGGATGAGCCTATAGAGAGCTTCGACCTGATTACATTGATGTAAAATCACTTCTGTATCTTATATAGTAACGGAGATATGCGAGTTTGAAATTTTATATAATGTTTTTGTAAAACGTGAAGCCTAATGATGTATTACATTGTTTCAACAATCAAGGTGGTTATTTCAAATCTCCACGACGACTACTTGAATGAAGCACAAATAGATTGTTTACTTTTTTTGTTATGAGAGTTTTCATGGTAACTAAGCATGAATATTACACATGGATTAAATTTTTCCTGATGAGCCTATAGAAAACTTCGACCTAATTAGATTGAGTGTAAAATCCCTTCTGTATATTCTATAGTAACGGAGATATGCGAGTTTGAAATTTTATATAATGTTTTTGTAAAACGTGAAGCCTAAGGATGTATTACATTGTTTCAACAATCAAACTGGTTATTTCAAATCTCCACGATGACGCCTACAATCCTGCACAAATAGATTGTTTACTTTATTGTTATGAGAGTTTCCATGGTAACAAGGAATGAATATTATATATGAATTATATTTTTCCTGATGAGAAAATAGAGAACTTCGACCTGATTACATCGAGTGTAAAATCACTTCTGTATCTTCTATAGTAACGGAGATATGCGAGTTTGAAATTTTATATAATGTTTTTGTAAAACGTGAAGCCTAAGGATGTATTACATTGTTTCAACAATCAAAGTGGTTATTTCAAATCTCCACGACGACGCGTACAATCCTGCACAAATAGATTGTTTACTTTATTGTTATGAGAGTTTCCATGGTAACTAAGCATGAATATTACATATGAATTATTTTTTTTCGGATGAGCCTATAGAGAGCTTCGACCTGATTACATTGATGTAAAATCACTTCTGTATCTTATATAGTAACGGAGATATGCGAGTTTGAAATTTTATATAATGTCTTTGTAAAACGTGAAGCCTAATGATGTATTACATTGTTTCAACAATCAAAGTGGTTATTACAATTCTGCACGACGACGACTACAATCATACACAAATAGATTGTTTACTTTATTGTTATGAGAGTTTCCAAGGTAACTAAGCATGAATATTACACATGGATTAAATTTTTCCTGATGAGCCTATAGAGACTTTCGACCTGATTACATTGAGTGTAAAATCACTTCTGTATCTTATATAGAAACGCAGATATGCGAGTTTGAAATTTTATATAATGTTTTTGTAAAAGGTGAGGCCTTAGGTTGTATTACATTGTTTGAATAATCAAAGTGATTATTTCAAATCTCTACGACTACTACTACAATCAAGCACAAATAGATTGTTTACTTTATTGTTATGAGAGTTTTCATGGTAACTAAGCATGAATATTACACATGGATTAAATTTTTCCTGATGAGCCTATAGAGAACTTCGACCTAATTAGATTGAGTGTAAAATCACTTCTGTATATTCTACAGAAACAGAGATTTGCGAGTTTGAAATTTTATTTAATGTTTTGGTAAAACGTGAAGCCTAAGGATGTATTACACTGATTCAACAAAAAAAGTGGTTATTTCAAATCTCCAATTCGACTACTACAATCAAGCACAAATAGATTGTTTACTTTTTTGTTATGAGAGTTTTCATGGTAACTAAGCATGAATATTACACATGGATTAACTTTTTACTGATGAGCCTATAGAGAGCTTCCACCTGATTACATTGAGTGTAAAATCATTTCCGTATCTTATATAGTAACGCAGATATGCGAGTTTGAAATTTTATATAATGTTTTTTGTAAAACGAGAGGCTTTAGTATGCATTACACTGGTTCAACAATCAAACAGGTTATTTCAAATCTCCACGACGACGCCTACAATCCTGCACAAATAGATTGTTTACTTTATTGTTATGAGAGTTTCCATGGTAACTAAGCATGAATATTACACATGGATTAATTTTTTCCTGATGAGCCTATACAGAGCTTCGACCTGATTACGTGAGTGTAAAATCACTTCTGTATCTTCTATAGTAACATAGATATACGAGTTTGAAATTTTATATAAGTTTTTTTTCAAAACGTGAGTCCTTAGTATGCATTACATTGTTTCAACAATCAAACTGGTTATTTGAAATCTCCACGACGACGCCTACAATCCTGCACAAATAGATTGTTTACTTTATTGTTATGAGAGTTTCCATGGTAACTAAGCATTAATATTACACATGGATTAAATTTTTCCGGATGAGATTATAGAGAGCTTTGGCCTGATTACATTGAGGGTAAAATCACTTCTGTATCTTATATAGTAACGCAGTTATGCGATTTCGAAATTTTATATAATGTTTTTGTAAAAGGTGAGGCCTTAGGTTGTATTACATTGTTTGAATAATCAAAGTGATTATTTCAAATCTCTACGACTACTACTACAATCAAGCACAAATAGATTGTTTACTTTATTGTTATGAGAGTTTTCATGGTAACTAAGCATGAATATTACACATGGATTAAATTTTTCCTGATGAGCCTATAGACAGCTTCGACCTGATTACATTGGGTGTAAAATCGCTTCTGTATCTTCTTTAGTAAAGGCGATATGCGAGTTTGAAATTTTATATATAATGTTTTTGTAAAACGTGAAGCCTTAGTATGCATTACACTGTTTCAACAATCAAAGTGGTTATTTCAAATCTCCACGACGACTACTACAATGAAGCACAAATATATTGTTTACTTTTTGTTATGAGAGTTTTCATGGTAACTAAGCATGAATATTACACATGGATTAACTTCTTCCAAATGAGCCTATAGAGAGCTTCGACCTGATTACATTGAGTGTAAAATCATTTCCGTATCTTATATAGTAACGCAGATATGCGAGTTTGAAATTTTATATAATGTTTTTTGTAAAACGAGAGGCTTTAGTATGTATTACACTGGTTCAACAATCAAACTGGTTATTTCAAATCTCCACGATGACGCCTACAATCCTGCATAAATAGATTGTTTACTTTATTGTTATGAGAGTTTCCATGGTAACAATTAATGAATATTACATATGAATTATATTTTTCCTGGTGAGCCAATAGAGAACTTCGACCTGATTACATCGAGTGTAAAATCACTTCTGTATCTTCTATAGTAACGGAGTTATGCGAGTTTGAAATTATATATATATAATGTTTTTGTAAAACGTGGAGCCTACGGATGTATTACATTGTTTCAACAATCAAAGTGGTTATTTCAAATCTCCACGACGACGCGTACAATCCTGCACAAATAGATTGTTTACTTTATTGTTATGAGAGTTTCCATGGTAACTAAGCATGAATATTACATATGAATTATTTTTTTTCGGATGAGCCTATAGAGAGCTTCGACCTGATTACATTGATGTAAAATCACTTCTGTATCTTATATAGTAACGGAGATATGCGAGTTTGAAATTTTATATAATGTTTTTGTAAAACGTGAAGCCTAATGATGTATTACATTGTTTCAACAATCAAGGTGGTTATTTCAAATCTCCACGACGACTACTTGAATGAAGCACAAATAGATTGTTTACTTTTTTTGTTATGAGAGTTTTCATGGCAACTAAGCATGAATATTACACATGGATTAAATTTTTCCTGATGAGCCTATAGAAAACTTCGACCTAATTAGATTGAGTGTAAAATCCCTTCTGTATATTCTATAGTAACGGAGATATGCGAGTTTGAAATTTTATATAATGTTTTTGTAAAACGTGAAGCCTAAGGATGTATTACATTGTTTCAACAATCAAACTGGTTATTTCAAATCTCCACGATGACGCCTACAATCCTGCACAAATAGATTGTTTACTTTATTGTTATGAGAGTTTCCATGGTAACAAGGAATGAATATTATATATGAATTATATTTTTCCTGATGAGAAAATAGAGAACTTCGACCTGATTACATCGAGTGTAAAATCACTTCTGTATCTTCTATATTAACGGAGATATGCGAGTTTGAAATTTTATATAATGTTTTTGTAAAACGTGAAGCCTAAGGATGTATTACATTGTTTCAACAATCAAAGTGGTTATTTCAAATCTCCACGACGACGCGTACAATCCTGCACAAATAGATTGTTTACTTTATTGTTATGAGAGTTTCCATGGTAACTAAGCATGAATATTACATATGAATTATTTTTTTTCGGATGAGCCTATAGAGAGCTTCGACCTGATTACATTGATGTAAAATCACTTCTGTATCTTATATAGTAACGGAGATATGCGAGTTTGAAATTTTATATAATGTCTTTGTAAAACGTGAAGCCTAATGATGTATTACATTGTTTCAACAATCAAAGTGGTTATTACAATTCTGCACGACGACGACTACAATCATACACAAATAGATTGTTTACTTTATTGTTATGAGAGTTTCCATGGTAACTAAGCATGAATATTACACATGGATTAAATTTTTCCTGATGAGCCTATAGAGACTTTCGACCTGATTACATTGAGTGTCAAATCAATTTTGTATCTTCTTTAGTAAAGGCGATATGCGAGTTTGAAATTTTTTATAATGTTTTTGTAAAACGTGAAGCCTTAGTATGCATTACACTGTTTCAACAATCAAAGTGGTTATTTCAAATCTTCACGACGACTACTACAATCAAGCACAAATATATTGTTTATTTTTTTGTTATGAGAGTTTTCATGGCAACTAAGCATGAATATTACACATGGAATAAATTTTTCCTGATGAGCCTATAGAGACCTTCGACCTGATTAGATTGAGTGTAAAATCCCTTCTGTATATTCTATACTAACGGAGATTTGCGAGTTTGAAATTTTATATAATGTTTTTTCAAAACGTGAGGCCTTAGTATGCAATACACTGTTTCAACAACCAAACTGGTTATTTCAAAACTCTACGACGACGCCTACAATAATGCACAAATAGATTGTTTACTTTATTGTTATGAGAGTTTCCATGGTAACTAAGCATGAATATTACACATGGATTAAATTTTTTACTGATGAGCCAATAGAGAACGTCGACCTGATTACATTGAGTGTAAAATCGCTTCTGTATCTTCTATAGTAACGGAGATATGCGATTTTGAAATTTTATATAATGTTTTTGTAAAACGTGAAGCCTAAGGATGTATTACATTGTTTCAACAATCAAAGTGGTTATTTCAAATCTCCACGACGACTACTACAATGAAGGACAAATATATTGTTTACTTTTTTGTTATGAGAGTTTCCATGGTAACTAAGAATGAATATTGCACGTGGATTACATTTTTTACTGATGAGCCAATAGAGAATTTCGACCTGATTACATTGAGTGTAAAATCGCTTCTGTATCTGCTATAGTAACGGAGATATGCGATTTTGAAATTTTATATAATGTTTTTGTAAAACGTGAAGCCTAAGGATGTATAACATTGTTTCAACAATCAAAGTGGTTATTTCAAATCTCCACGACGACTACTACAATGAAGCACAAATATATTGCTTACTTTTTTGTTATGAGAGTTTCCATGGTAACTAAGCATGAATATTACACATGGATTAAATTTTTCATGATGAGCCTATAGAGAGCTTCGACCTGATTACATTGAGTGTAAAATCACTTCTGAATCTTCTATAGTAACGGAGATATGCGATTTTGAAATGTTATATAATGTTTTTGTAAAACGTGAAGCCTATGGATGTATTACATTGTTTTAACAATCAAAGTGGTTATTTCAAATCTCCACGACGACTACTACAATGAAGCACAAATAGATTGTTTACTTTTTTTGTTATGAGAGTTTTCATGGCAACTAAGCATGAATATTACACATGGATTAAATTTTTCCTGATGAGCCAATAGAAAACTTCGACCGAATTAGATTGAGTGTAAAATCCCTTCTGTATATTCTAAAGTAACAGAGATTTGCGAGTTTGAAATTTTATATAATGTTTTTGTAAAACGTGAAGCCTAAGGATGTATTACATTGTTTCAACAATCAAAGTGGTTATTTCAAATCTCCACGACGACGCGTACAATCCTGCACAAATAGATTGTTTACTTTATTGTTATGAGAGTTTCCATGGTAACTAAGCATTAATATTACACATGGATTAAATTTTTCCTGATGAGCCTATAGAGACTTTCGACCTGATTACATTGAGTGTAAAATCAATTTTGTATCTTCTTTAGTAAAGGCGATATGCGAGTTTGAAATTTTTTATAATGTTTTTGTAAAACGTGAAGCCTTAGTATGCATTACACTGTTTCAACAATCAAAGTGGTTATTTCAAATCTTCACGACGACTACTACAATCAAGCACAAATATATTGTTTATTTTTTTGTTATGAGAGTTTTCATGGCAACTAAGCATGAATATTACACATGGAATAAATTTTTCCTGATGAGCCTATAGAGACCTTCGACCTGATTAGATTGAGTGTAAAATCCCTTCTGTATATTCTATACTAACGGAGATTTGCGAGTTTGAAATTTTATATAATGTTTTTTCAAAACGTGAGGCCTTAGTATGCAATACACTGTTTCAACAACCAAACTGGTTATTTCAAATCTCTACGACGACGCCTACAATAATGCACAAATAGATTGTTTACTTTATTGTTATGAGAGTTTCCATGGTAACTAAGCATGAATATTACACATGGATTAAATTTTTTACTGATGAGCCAATAGAGAACGTCGACCTGATTACATTGAGTGTAAAATCGCTTCTGTATCTTATATAGTAACGGAGATATGCGATTTTGAAATTTTATATAATGTTTTTGTAAAACGTGAAGCCTAAGGATGTATTACATTGTTTCAACAATCAAAGTGGTTATTTCAAATCTCCACGACGACTACTACAATGAAGGACAAATATATTGTTTACTTTTTTGTTATGAGAGTTTCCATGGTAACTAAGCATGAATATTGCACATGGATTACATTTTTTACTGATGAGCCAATAGAGAATTTCGACCTGATTACATTGAGTGTAAAATCGCTTCTGTATCTGCTATAGTAACGGAGATATGCGGTTTTGAAATTTTATATAATGTTTTTGTAAAACGTGAAGCCTAAGGATGTATAACATTGTTTCAACAATCAAAGTGGTTATTTCAAATCTCCACGACGACTACTACAATGAAGCACGAATATATTGCTTACTTTTTTGTTATGAGAGTTTCCATGGTAACTAAGCATGAATATTACACATGGATTAAATTTTTCCTGATGAGCCTATAGAGAGCTTCGACCTGATTACATTGAGTGTAAAATCACTTCTGAATCTTCTATAGTAACGGAGATATGCGATTTTGAAATGTTATATAATGTTTTTGTAAAACGTGAAGCCTATGGATGTATTACATTGTTTTAACAATCAAAGTGGTTATTTCAAATCTCCACGACGACTACTACAATGAAGCACAAATATATTGCTTACTTTTTTGTTATGAGAGTTTCCATGGTAACTAAGCATGAATATTACACATGGATTAAATTTTTCCTGATGAGCCAATAGAGAACGTCGACCTGATTACATTGAGTGTAAAATCGCTTCTGTATCTTCTATAGTAACGGAGATTAGCGATTTTGAAATTTCATATAATGTTTTTGTAAAACGTGAAGCCTAAGGATGTATTACATTGTTTCAACAATCAAAGTGATTATTTCAAATCTCTACGACGACTACTACAATCAAGCACAAATAGATTGTTTACTTTATTGTTATGAGAGTTTTTACGGTAACTAAGCATGAATATTACACATGGATTAATTTTTTTACTCTTGAGCCAATAGAGAACTTCGACCTGATTACATTGAGTGTAAAATCGCTTCTGTATATTCTATAGAAACGGAGATATGCGATTTTGAAATATTATATAATGTTTTTGTAAAACGTGAAGCCTATGGATGTATTACATTGTTTTAACAATCAAAGTGGTTATTTCAAATCTCCACGACGACTACTACAATGAAGCACATATATATTGTTTACTTTTTTGTTATGAGAGTGTTAATGGTAACTAAGCATGAATATTACTCATGGATTATTTTTTTCCTGATGAGCCTATACAGAGTTTCGACCTGATTACATTGAGTGTAAAATCACTTCTGAATCTTCTATAGTAACGGAGATATGCGATTTTGAAATGTTATATAATGTTTTTGTAAAACGTGAAGCCTATGGATGTATTACATTGTTTTAACAATCAAAGTGGTTATTTCAAATCTCCACGACGACTACTACAATGAAGCACAAATAGATTGTTTACTTTTTTTGTTATGAGAGTTTTCATGGCAACTAAGCATGAATATTACACATGGATTAAATTTTTCCTGATGAGCCTATAGAAAACTTCGACCTAATTAGATTGAGTGTAAAATCCCTTCTGTATATTCTAAAGTAACAGAGATTTGCGAGTTTGAAATTTTATATAATGTTTTTGTAAAACGTGAAGCCTAAGGATGTATTACATTGTTTCAACAATCAAAGTGGTTATTTCAAATCTCCACGACGACGAGTACAATCCTGCACAAATAGATTGTTTACTTTATTGTTATGAGAGTTTCCATGGTAACTAAGCATTAATATTACACATGGATTAAATTTTTCCTGATGAGCCTATAGAGACTTTCGACCTGATTACATTGAGTGTAAAATCAATTTTGTATCTTCTTTAGTAAAGGCGATATGCGAGTTTGAAATTTTTTATAATGTTTTTGTAAAACGTGAAGCCTTAGTATGCATTACACTGTTTCAACAATCAAAGTGGTTATTTCAAATCTTCACGACGACTACTACAATCAAGCACAAATATATTGTTTATTTTTTGTTATGAGAGTTTTCATGGCAACTAAGCATGAATATTACACATGGAATAAATTTTTCCTGATGAGCCTATAGAGACCTTCGACCTGATTAGATTGAGTGTAAAATCCCTTCTGTATATTCTATACTAACGGAGATTTGCGAGTTTGAAATTTTATATAATGTTTTTTCAAAACGTGGGGCCTTAGTATGCAATACACTGTTTCAACAACCAAACTGGTTATTTCAAATCTCTACGACGACGCCTACAATAATGCACAAATAGATTGTTTACTTTATTGTTATGAGAGTTTCCATGGTAACTAAGCATGAATATTACACATGGATTAAATTTTTTACTGATGAGCCAATAGAGAACGTCGACCTGATTACATTGAGTGTAAAATCGCTTCTGTATCTTCTATAGTAACGGAGATATGCGATTTTGAAATTTTATATAATGTTTTTGTAAAACGTGAAGCCTAAGGATGTATTACATTGTTTCAACAATCAAAGTGGTTATTTCAAATCTCCACGACGACTACTACAATGAAGGACAAATATATTGTTTACTTTTTTGTTATGAGAGTTTCCATTGTAACTAAGCATGAATATTGCACATGGATTACATTTTTTACTGATGAGCCAATAGAGAATTTCGACCTGATTACATTGAGTGTAAAATCGCTTCTGTATCTGCTATAGTAACGGAGATATGCGGTTTTGAAATTTTATATAATGTTTTTGTAAAACGTGAAGCCTAAGGATGTATAACATTGTTTCAACAATCAAAGCGGTTATTTCAAATCTCCACGACGACTACTACAATGAAGCACAAATATATTGCTTACTTTTTTGTTATGAGAGTTTCCATGGTAACTAAGCATGAATATTACACATGGATTAAATTTTTCCTGATGAGCCTATAGAGAGCTTCGACCTGATTACATTGAGTGTAAAATCACTACTGAATCTTCTATAGTAACGGAGATATGCGATTTTGAAATGTTATATAATGTTTTTGTAAAACGTGAAGCCTATGGATGTATTACATTGTTTTAACAATCAAAGTGGTTATTTCAAATCTCCACGACGACTACTACAATGAAGCACCAATATATTGCTTACTTTTTTGTTATGAGAGTTTCCATGGTAACTAAGCATGAATATTACACATGGATTAAATTTTTCCTGATGAGCCAATAGAGAACGTCGACCTGATTACATTGAGTGTAAAATCGCTTCTGTATCTTCTATAGTAACGGAGATTAGCGATTTTGAAATTTTATATAATGTTTTTGTAAAACGTGAAGCCTAAGGATGTATTACATTGTTTCAACAATCAAAGTGATTATTTCAAATCTCTACGACGACTACTACAATCAAGCACAAATAGATTGTTTACTTTATTGTTATGAGAGTTTTTACGGTAACTAAGCATGAATATTACACATGGATTAATTTTTTTACTGTTGAGCCAATAGAGAACTTCGACCTGATTACATTGAGTGTAAAATCGCTTCTGTATATTCTATAGTAACGGAGATATGCGATTTTGAAATATTATATAATGTTTTTGTAAAACGTGAAGCCTATGGATGTATTACATTGTTTTAACAGTCAAAGTGGTTATTTCAAATCTCCACGACGACTACTACAATGAAGCACAAATATATTGTTTACTTTTTTGTTATGAGAGTGTTAATGGTAACTAAGCATGAATATTACTCATGGATTATTTTTTTCCTGATGAGCCTATACAGAGCTTCGACCTGATTACGTGAGTGTAAAATCACTTCTGTATCTTCTAGAGTAACATAGATATACGAGTTTGAAATTTTATATAAGCTTTTTTTCAAAACGTGAGTCCTTAGTATGCATTACATTGTTTCAACAATCAAACTGGTTATTTGAAATCTCCACGAAGACTACTACAATGAAGCACAAATATATTGTTTACTTTTTTGTTATGAGAGTTTTCATGGTAACTAAGCATGAATATTACACATGGTTTAATTTTTTCCTGATGAGCCTATAGAGAGCTTCGACCTGATTACATTGAGTGTAAAATCATTTCCGTATCTTATATAGTAACGCAGATATGCGAGTTTGAAATTTTATATAATGTTTTTTGTAAAACGAGAGGCTTTAGTATGAATTACACTGGTTCAACAATCAAACTGGTTATTTCAAATCTCCACGATGACGCCTACAATCCTGCACAAATAGATTGTTTACTTTATTGTTATGAGAGTTTCCATGGTAACAAGGAATGAATATTACATATGAATTATATTTTTCCTGATGAGAAAATAGAGAACTTCGACCTGATTACATCGAGTGTAAAATCACTTCTGTATCTTCTATAGTAACGGAGATATGCGAGTTTGAAATTTTATATAATGTTTTTGTACAACGTGAAGCCTAAGGATGTATTACATTGTTTCAACAATCAAAGTGGTTATTTCAAATCTCCACGACGACTCGTACAATCCTGCACAAATAGATTGTTTACTTTATTGTTATGAGAGTTTCCATGGTAACTAAGCATGAATATTACATATGAATTTTTTTTTTCGGATGAGCCTATAGAGAGCTTCGACCTGATTACATTGATGTAAAATCACTTCTGTATCTTATATAGTAACGGAGATATGCGAGTTTGAAATTTTATATAATGTTTTTGTAAAACGTGAAGCCTAATGATGTATTACATTGTTTCAACAATCAAAGTGGTTATTACAATTCTGCACGACGACGACTACAATCATACACAAATAGATTGTTTACTTTATTGTTATGAGAGTTTCCATGGTAACTAAGCATGAATATTACACATGGATTAAATTTTTCCTGATGAGCCTATAGAGACTTTCGACCTGATTACATTGAGTGTAAAATCAATTTTGTATCTTCTCTAGTAAAGGCGATATGCGAGTTTGAAATTTTATATAATGTTTTTGTAAAACGTGAAGCCTTAGTATGCATTACACTGTTTCAACAATCAAAGTGGTTATTTCAAATCTTCACGACGACTACTACAATCAAGCACAAATATATTGTTTACTTTTTTGTTATGAGAGTTTTCATGGCAACTAAGCATGAATATTACACATGGAATAAATTTTTCCTGATGAGCCTATAGAGACCTTCGACCTGATTAGATTGAGTGTAAAATCCCTTCTGTACATTCTATACTAACGGAGATTTGCGAGTTTGAAATTTTATATAATGTTTTTTCAAAACGTGAGGCCTTAGTATGCCATACACTGTTTCAACAACCAAACTGGTTATTTCAAATCTCTACGACGACGCCTACAATAATGCACAAATAGATTGTTTACTTTATTGTTATGAGAGTTTCCATGGTAACTAAGCATGAATATTCCACATGGATTAAATTTTTTACTGATGAGCCAATAGAGAACGTCGACCTGATTACATTGAGTGTAAAATCGCTTCTGTATCTTCTATAGTAACGGAGATATGCGATTTTGAAATTTTATATAATGTTTTTGTAAAACGTGAAGCCTAAGGATGTATTACATTGTTTCAACAATCAAAGTGGTTATTTCAAATCTCCACGACGACTACTACAATGAAGGACAAATATATTGCTTACTTTTTTGTTATGAGAGTTTCCATGGTAACTAAGCATGAATATTACACATGGATTAAATTTTTCCTGATGAGCCAATAGAGAACGTCGACCTGATTACATTGAGTGTAAAATCGCTTCTGTATCTTCTATAGTAACGGAGATTAGCGATTTTGAAATTTTATATAATGTTTTTGTAAAACGTGAAGCCTAAGAATGTATTACATTGTTTCAACAATCAAAGTGATTATTTCAAATCTCTACGACGACTACTACAATCAAGCACAAATAGATTGTTTACTTTGTTGTTATGAGAGTTTTTACGGTAACTAAGCATGAATATTACTCATGGATTAATTTTTTCCTGATGAGCCTATACAGAGCTTCGACCTGCTTACGTGAGTGTAAAATCACTTCTGTATCTTCTATAGTAACATAGATATACGAGTTTGAAATTTTATATAAGTTTTTTTTCAAAACGTGAGTCCTTAGTATGCATTACATTGTTTCAACAATCAAACTGGTTATTTGAAATCTCCACGACGACTACTACAATGAAGCACAAATATATTCTTTACTTTTTTGTTATGAGAGTTTTCATGGTAACTAAGCATGAATATTACACATGGTTTAATTTTTTCCTGATGAGCCTATAGAGAGCTTCGACCTGATTACATTCAGTGTAAAATCATTTCCGTGTCTTATATAGTAACGCAGATATGCGAGTTTGAAATTTTATATAATGTTTTTTGTAAAACGAGAGGCTTTAGTATGCATTACACTGGTTCAACAATCAAACTGGTTATTTCAAATCTCCACGATGACGCCTACAATCCTGCACAAATAGATTGTTTACTTTATTGTTATGAGAGTTTCCATGGTAACAAGGAAAGAATATTACATATGAATTATATTTTTCCTGATGAGCCAATAGAGAACTTCGACCTGATTACATCGAGTGTAAAATCACTTCTGTATCTTCTATAGTAACGGAGATATGCGAGTTTGAAATTTTATATAATGTTTTTGTAAAACGTGAAGCCTAAGGATGTATTACATTGTTTCAACAATCAAAGTGGTTATTTCAAATCTCCACGACGACTACTAGAATGAAGCACAAATAGATTGTTTACTTTTTTTGTTATGAGAGTTTTCATGGCAACTAAGCATGAATATTACACATGGATTAAATTTTTCCTGATGAGCCTATAGAAAACTTCGACCTAATTAGATTGAGTGTAAAATCCCTTCTGTATATTCTATAGTAACAGAGATTTGCGAGTTTGAAATTTTATATAATGTTTTTGTAAAACGTGAAGCCTAAGGATGTATTACATTGTTTCAACAATCAAAGTGGTTATTTCAAATCTCCACGACGACGCGTACAATCCTGCACAAATAGATTGTTTACTTTATTGTTATGAGAGTTTCCATGGTAACTAAGCATTAATATTACACATGGATTAAATTTTTCCGGATGAGATTATAGAGAGCTTCGGCCTGATTACATTGAGTGTAAAATCACTTCTGTATCTTATATAGTAACGCAGTTATGCGATTTCGAAATTTTATATAATGTTTTTGTAAAAGGAGAGGTCTTAGGTTGTATTACATTGTTTGAATAATCAAAGTGATTATTTCAAATCTCTACGACTACTACTACAATCAAGCACAAATAGATTGTTTACTTTATTGTTATGAGAGTTTTCATGGTAACTAAGCATGAATATTACACATGGATTAAATTTTTCCTGACGAGCCTATAGACAGCTTCGACCTGATTACATTGAGTGTAAAATCGCTTCTGTATCTTCTTTAGTAAAGGCGATATGCGAGTTTGAAATTTTATATAATGTTTTTGTAAAACGTGAAGCCTTAGTATGCATTACACTGTTTCAACAATCAAAGTGGTTATTTCAAATCTCCACGACGACTACTACAATGAAGCACAAATATATTGTTTACTTTTTTGTTATGAGAGTTTTCATGGTAACTAAGCATGAATATTACTCATGGATTAATTTTTTCCTGATGAGCCTATACAGAGCTTCGACCTGCTTACGTGAGTGTAAAATCACTTCTGTATCTTCTATAGTAACATAGATATACGAGTTTGAAATTTTATATAAGTTTTTTTTCAAAACGTGAGTCCTTAGTATGCATTACATTGTTTCAACAATCAAACTGGTTATTTGAAATCTCCACGACGACTACTACAATGAAGCACAAATATATTCTTTACTTTTTTGTTATGAGAGTTTTCATGGTAACTAAGCATGAATATTACACATGGTTTAATTTTTTCCTGATGAGCCTATAGAGAGCTTCGACCTGATTACATTCAGTGTAAAATCATTTCCGTGTCTTATATAGTAACGCAGATATGCGAGTTTGAAATTTTATATAATGTTTTTTGTAAAACGAGAGGCTTTAGTATGCATTACACTGGTTCAACAATCAAACTGGTTATTTCAAATCTCCACGATGACGCCTACAATCCTGCTCAAATAGATTGTTTACTTTATTGTTATGAGAGTTTCCATGGTAACAAGGAATGAATATAACATATGAATTATATTTTTTGTGATGAGCCAATAGAGAACTTCGACCTGATTACATCGAGTGTAAAATCACATCTGTATCTTCTATAGTAACGGAGATATGCGAGTTTGAAATTTTATATAATGTTTTTTGTAAAACGTGAAGCCTAAGGATGTATTACATTGTTTCAACAATCAAAGTGGTTATTTCAAATCTCCACGACGACTACTAGAATGAAGCACAAATAGATTGTTTGCTTTTTTTGTTATGAGAGTTTTCATGGCAACTAAGCATGAATATTACACATGGATTAAATTTTTCCTGATGAGCCTATAGAAAACTTCGACCTAATTAGATTGAGTGTAAAATCCCTTCTGTATATTCTATAGTAACAGAGATTTGCGAGTTTGAAATTTTATATAATGTTTTTGTAAAACATGAAGCCTAAGGATGTATTACATTGTTTCAACAATCAAAGTGGTTATTTCCAATCTCCACGACGACGCCTACAATCCTGCACAAATAGATTGTTTACTTTATGGTTATGAGAGTTTCCATGGTAACTAAGCATAAATATTACATATGAATTATTTTTTTTCGGATGAGCCTATAGAGAGCTTCGACCTGATTACATTGATGTAAAATCACTTCTGTATCTTATATGGTAACGGAGATATGCGAGTTTGAAATTTTATATAATGTTTTTGTAAAACGTGAAGCCTAATGATGTATTACATTGTTTCAACAATCAAAGTGGTTATTACAATTCTGCACGACGACGACTACAATCATACACAAATAGATTGTTTACTTTATTGTTATGAGAGTTTCCATGGTAACTAAGCATGAATATTACACATGGATTAAATTTTTCCTGATGAGCCTATAGAGACTTTCGACCTGATTACATTGAGTGTAAAATCACTTTTGTATCTTCTTTACTAAAGGCGATATGCGAGTTTGAAATTTTATATAATGTTTTTGTAAAACGTGAAGCCTTAGTATGCATTACACTGTTTCAACAATCAAAGTGGTTATTTCAAATCTTCACGACGACTACTACAATCAAGCACAAATATATTGTTTACTTTATTGTTATGAGAGTTTTCATGGCAACTAAGCATGAATATTACACATGGAATAAATTTTTCCTGATGAGCCTATAGAGACCTTCGACCTGATTAGATTGAGTGTAAAATCCCTTCTGTATATTCTATACTAACGGAGATTTGCGAGTTTGAAATTTTATATAATGTTTTTTAAAACGTGAGGCCTTAGTATGCAATACACTGTTTCAACAACCAAACTGGTTATTTCAAATCTCCACGACGACGCCTACAATAATGCACAAATAGATTGTTTACTTTATTGTTATGAGAGTTTCCATGGTAACTAAGCATGAATATTACACATGGATTAAATTTTTTACTGATGAGCCAATAGAGAACGTCGACCTGATTACATTGAGTGTAAAATCGCTTCTGTATCTTCTATAGTAACGGAGATATGCGATTTTGAAATTTTATATAATGTTTTTGTAAAACGTGAATCCTAAGGATGTATTACATTGTTTCAACAATCAAAGTGGTTATTTCAAATCTCCACGACGACTACTACAATGAAGGACAAATATATTGTTTACTTTTTTGTTATGAGAGTTTCCATGGTAACTAAGCATGAATATTGCACATGGATTAAATTTTTTACTGATGAGCCAATAGAGAACGTCGACCTGATTACATTGAGTGTAAAATCGCTTCTGTATCTTCTATAGTAACGGAGATTTGCGAGTTTGAAATTTTATATAATGTTTTTTCAAAACGTGAGGCCTTAGTATGCAATACACTGTTTCAACAACCGAACTGGTTATTTCAAATCTCCACGACGACGCCTACAATCCTGCACAAATAGATTGTTTACTTTATTGTTATGAGAGTTTCCATTGTAACTAAGCATAAATATTACACATGGATTAAATTTTTCCGGATGAGATTATAGAGAGCTTCGACCTGATTACATTGAGTGTAAAATCACTTCTGTATCTTCTATAGTAACATAGATATACGAGTTTCAAATTTTATATAAGTTTTTTTTCAAAACGTGAGTCCTTAGTATGCATTACATTGTTTCAACAATCAAACTGGTTATTTGAAATCTCCACGACGACGCCTACAATCCTGCACAAATAGATTTTTACTTTATTGTTATGAGAGTTTCCATGGTAACTAAGCATGAATATTACACATGGATTAAATTTTTCATGATGAGCCTATAGAGACCTTCGACCTGATTACATTGAGTGTAAAATCACTTTTGTATCTTCTTTAGTAAAGGCGATATGCGAGTTTGAAATTTTATATAATGTTTTTGTAAAACGTGAAGCCTTAGTATGCATTACACTGTTTCAACAATCAAAGTGGTTATTTCAAATCTCCACGACGACTACTACAATGAAGCACAAATATATTGTTTACTTTTTTGTTATGAGAGTTTCCATTGTAACTAAGCATAAATATTACACATGGATTAAATTTTTCCGGATGAGATTATAGAGAGCTTCGACCTGATTACATTAAGTGTTAAATCACTTCTGTATCTTATATAGAAACGCAGATATGCGAGTTTGAAATTTTATAAAATGTTTTTGTAAAAGGTGAGGCCTTAGGTTGTATTACATTGTTTGAATAATCAAAGTGATTATTTCAAATCTCTACGACGACTACTACAATCAAGCACAAATAGATTGTTTACTTTATTGTTATGAGAGTTTTTACGGTAACTAAGCATGAATATTACACATGAATTAATTTTTTTACTGATGAGCCAATAGACAGCTTCGACCTGATTACATTGAGTGTAAAATCGCTTCTGTATATTCTATAGTAACGGAGATATGCGATTTTGAAATGTTATATAATGTTTTTGTAAAACGTGAAGCCTATGGATGTATTACATTGTTTCAACAATCAAAGTGGTTATTTCAAATCTCCACGACGACTACTACAATGAAGGACAAATATATTGTTTACTTTTTTGTTATGAGAGTTTCCATGGTAACTAAGCATGAATATTGCACATGGATTAAATTTTTTACTGATGAGCCAATAGAGAATTTCGACCTGATTACATTGAGTGTAAAATCGCTTCTGTATCTGCTATAGTAACGGAGATATGCGATTTTGAAATTTTATATAATGTTTTTGTAAAACGTGAAGCCTAAGGATGTATAACATTGTTTCAACAATCAAAGTGGTTATTTCAAATCTCCACGACGACTACTACAATGAAGCACAAATATATTGCTTACTTTTTTGTTATGAGAGTTTCCATGGTAACTAAGCATGAATATTACACATGGATTAATTTTTTCCTGATGAGCCAATAGAGAACGTCGACCTGATTACATTGAGTGTAAAATCGCTTCTGTATCTTCTATAGTAACGGAGATTAGCGATTTTGAAATTTTATATAATGTTTTTGTAAAACGTGAAGCCTAAGGATGTATTACATTGTTTCAACAATCAAAGTGATTATTTCAAATCTCTACGACGACTACTACAATCAAGCACAAATAGATTGTTTACTTTATTGTTATGAGAGTTTTTACGGTAACTAAGCATGAATATTACACATGGATTAATTTTTTTACTGTTGAGCCAATAGAGAACTTCGACCTGATTACATTGAGTGTAAAATCGCTTCTGTATATTCTATAGTAACGGAGATATGCGATTTTGAAATATTATATAATGTTTTTGTAAAACGTGAAGCCTATGGATGTATTACATTGTTTTAACAATCAAAGTGGTTATTTCAAATCTCCACGACGACTACTACAATGAAGCACAAATATATTGTTTACTTTTTTGTTATGAGAGTGTTAATGGTAACTAAGCATGAATATTACTCATGGATTAATTTTTTCCTGATGAGCCTATACAGAGCTTCGACCTGATTACGTGAGTGTAAAATCACTTCTGTATCTTCTATAGTAACATAGATATACGAGTTTGAAATTTTATATAAGTTTTTTTCAAAACGTGAGTCCTTAGTATGCATTACATTGTTTCAACAATGAAACTGGTTATTTGAAATCTCCACGACGACTACTACAATGAAGCACAAATATATTCTTTACTTTTTTGTTATGAGAGTTTTCATGGTAACTAAGCATGAATATTACACATGGTTTAATTTTTTCCTGATGAGCCTATAGAGAGCTTCGACCTGATTACATTCAGTGTAAAATCATTTCCGTGTCTTATATAGTAACGCAGATATGCGAGTTTGAAATTTTATATAATGTTTTTTGTAAAACGAGAGGCTTTAGTATGCATTACACTGGTTCAACAATCAAACTGGTTATTTCAAATCTCCACGATGACGCCTACAATCCTGCACAAATAGATTGTTTACTTTATTGTTATGAGAGTTTCCATGGTAACAAGGAATGAATATTACATATGAATTATATTTTTCCTGATGAGCCAAAAGAGAACTTCGACCTGATTACATCGAGTGTAAAATCACTTCTGTATCTTCTATAGTAACGGAGATATGCGAGTTTGAAATTTTATATAATGTTTTTGTAAAACGTGAAGCCTAAGGATGTATTACATTGTTTCAACAATCAAAGTGGTTATTTCAAATCTCCACGACGACTACTAGAATGAAGCACAAATAGATTGTTTACTTTTTTTGTTATGAGAGTTTTCATGGCAACTAAGCATGAATATTACACATGGATTAAATTTTTCCTGATGAGCCTAAAGAAAAATTCGACCTAATTAGATTGAGTGTAAAATCCCTTCTGTATATTCTAAAGTAACAGAGATTTGCGAGTTTGAAATTTTATATAATGTTTTTGTAAAACGTGAAGCCTAAGGATGTATTACATTGTTTCAACAATCAAAGTGGTTATTTCAAATCTCCACGACGACGCGTACAATCCTGCACAAATAGATTGTTTACTTTATTGTTATGAGAGTTTCCATGGTAACTAAGCATTAATATTACACATGGATTAAATTTTTCCGGATGAGATTATAGAGAGCTTCGGCCTGATTACATTGAGTGTAAAATCACTTCTGTATCTTATATAGTAACGCAGTTATGCGATTTCGAAATTTTATATAATGTTTTTGTAAAAGGTGAGGTCTTAAGTTGTATTACATTGTTTGAATAATCAAAGTGATTATTTCAAGTCTCTACGACTACTACTACAATCAAGCACAAATAGATTGTTTACTTTATTGTTATGAGAGTTTTCATGGTAACTAAGCATGAATATTACACATGGATTAAATTTTTCCTGACGAGCCTATAGACAGCTTCGACCTGATTACATTGAGTGTAAAATCGCTTCTGTATCTTCTTTAGTAAAGGCGATATGCGAGTTTGAAATTTTATATAATGTTTTTGTAAAACGTGAAGCCTTAGTATGCATTACACTGTTTCAACAATCAAAGTGGTTATTTCAAATCTCCACGACGACTACTACAATGAAGCACAAATATATTGTTTACTTTTTTGTTATGAGAGTTTTCATGGTAACTAAGCATGAATATTACACAGGGTTTAATTTTTTCCTGATGAGCCTATAGAGAGCTACGACCTGATTACATTGAGTGTAAAATCATTTCCATATCTTATATAGTAACGCAGATATGCGAGTTTGAAATTTTATATAATGTTTTTTGTAAAACGAGAGGCTTTAGTATGCATTACACTGGTTCAACAATCAAACTGGTTATTTCAAATCTCCACGATGACGCCTACAATCCTGCACAAATAGATTGTTTACTTTATTGTTATGAGAGTTTCCATGGTAACAAGGAATGAATATTACATATGAATTATATTTTTCCTGATGAGCCAATAGAGAACTTCGACCTGATTACATCGAGTGTAAAATCACTTCTGTATCTTCTATAGTAACGGAGATATGCGAGTTTGAAATTTTATATAATGTATTTGTAAAACGTGAAGCCTAAGGATGTATTACATTGTTTCAACAATCAAAGTGGTTATTTCCAATCTCCACGACGACGCCTACAATCCTGCACAAATAGATTGTTTACTTTATTGTTATGAGAGTTTCCATGGTAACTAAGCATGAATATTACATATGAATTATTTTTTTTCGGATGAGCCTATAGAGAGCTTCGACCTGATTACATTGATGTAAAATCACTTCTGTATCTTATATAGTAACGGAGATATGCTTGTTTGAAATTTTATATAATGTTTTTGTAAAACGTGAAGCCTAATGATGTATTACATTGTTTCAACAATCAAAGTGGTTATTACAATTCTGCACGACGACGACTACAATCA
This sequence comes from Lepisma saccharinum, assembly GCF_977018435.1. Lineage (NCBI taxonomy): Eukaryota > Metazoa > Arthropoda > Insecta > Zygentoma > Lepismatidae > Lepisma > Lepisma saccharinum. The sequence continues at coordinate 4,704,691 of NW_028142899.1, read as the reverse complement.
TACACAAATAGATTGTTTACTTTATTGTTATGAGAGTTTCCATGGTAACTAAGCATGAATATTACACATGGATTAAATTTTTCCTGATGAGCCTATAGAGACTTTCGACCTGATTACATTGAGTGTAAAATCACTTTTGTATCTTCATTACTAAAGGCGATATGCGAGTTTGAAATTTTATATAATGTTTTTGTAAAACGTGAAGCCTTAGTATGCATTACACTGTTTCAACAATCAAAGTGGTTATTTCAAATCTTCACGACGACTACTACAATCAAGCACAAATATATTGTTTACTTTATTGTTATGAGAGTTTTCATGGCAACTAAGCATGAATATTACACATGGAATAAATTTTTCCTGATGAGCCTATAGAGATCTTCGACCTGATTAGATTGAGTGTAAAATCCCTTCTGTATATTCTATACTAACGGAGATTTGCGAGTTTGAAATTTTATATAATGTTTTTTCAAAACGTGAGGCCTTAGTATGCAATACACTGTTTCAACAACCAAACTGGTTATTTCAAATCTCCACGACGACGCCTACAATAATGCACAAATAGATTGTTTACTTTATTGTTATGAGAGTTTCCATGGTAACTAAGCATGAATATTACACATGGATTAAATTTTTTACTGATGAGCCAATAGAGAACGTCGACCTGATTACATTGAGTGTAAAATCGCTTCTGTATCTTCTATAGTAACGGAGATATGCGATTTTGAAATTTTATATAATGTTTTTGTAAAACGTGAAGCCTAAGGATGTATTACATTGTTTCAACAATCAAAGTGGTTATTTCAAATCTCCACGACGACTACTACAATGAAGTACAAATATATTGCTTACTTTTTTATTATGAGAGTTTCCATGGTAACTAAGCATGAATATTACACATGGATTAAATTTTTCCTGATGAGCCTATAGAGAGCTTCGACCTGATTACATTAAGTGTAAAATCACTTCTGTATCTTCTATAGTAACATAGATATACGAGTTTCAAATTTTATATAAGTTTTCTTTCAAACCGTGAGTCCTTAGTATGCATTACATTGTTTCAACAATCAAACTGGTTATTTGAAATCTCCACGACGACGCCTACAATCCTGCACAAATAGATTTTTACTTTATTGTTATGAGAGTTTCCATGGTAACTAAGCATGAATATTACACATGGATTAAATTTTTCATGATGAGCCTATAGAGACCTTCGACCTGATTACATTGAGTGTAAAATCACTTTTGTATCTTCTTTAGTAAAGGCGATATGCGAGTTTGAAATTTTATATAATGTTTTTGTAAAACGTGAAGACTTAGTATGCATTACACTGTTTCAACAATCAAAGTGGTTATTTCAAATCTCCACGACGACTACTACAATGAAGCACAAATATATTGTTTACTTTTTTGTTATGAGAGTTTCCATTGTAACTAAGCATAAATATTACACATGGATTAAATTTTTCCGGATGAGATTATAGAGAGCTTCGACCTGATTACATCGAGTGTAAAATCACTTCTGTATCTTATATAGAAACGCAGATATGCGAGTTTGAAATTTTATATAATGTTTTTGTAAAAGGTGAGGCCTTAGGATGTATTACATTGTTTGAATAATCAAAGTGATTATTTCAAATCTCTACGACGACTACTACAGTCAAGCACAAATAGATTGTTTACTTTATTGTTATGAGAGTTTTTACGGTAACTAAGCATGAATATTACACATGGATTAATTTTTTTACTGATGAGCCAATAGAGAACGTCGACCTGATTACATTGAGTGTAAAATCGCTTCTGTATATTCTATAGTAACGGAGATATGCGATTTTGAAATGTTATATAATGTTTTTGTAAAACGTGAAGCCTATGGATGTATTACATTGTTTTAACAACCAAAGTGGTTATTTCAAATCTCCACGACGACTACTACAATGAAGCACAAATATATTGTTTACTTTATTGTTATGAGAGTTTCCAAGGTAACTAAGCATGAATATTACACATGGATTAATTTTTTCCTGATGAGCCTATACAGAGCTTCGACCTGATTACGTGAGTGTAAAATCACTTCTGTATCTTCTATAGTAACATAGATATACGAGTTTGAAATTTTATATAAGGTTTTTTTCAAAACGTGAGTCCTTAGTATGCATTACATTGTTTCAACAATCAAACTGGTTATTTGAAATCTCCACGACGACGCCTACAATCCTGCACAAATAGATTGTTTACTTTATTGTTATGAGAGTTTCCATGGTAACTAAGCATTAATATTACACATGGATTAAATTTTTCCGGATGAGATTATAGAGAGCTTCGGCCTGATTACATTGAGTGTAAAATCACTTCTGTATCTTATATAGTAACGCAGATATGCGATTTCGAAATTTTATATAATGTTTTTGTAAAAGGTGAGGCCTTAGGTTGTATTACATTGTTTGAATAATCAAAGTGATTATTTCAAATCTCTACGACTACTACAATCAATCACAAATAGATTGTTTACTTTATTGTTATGAGAGTTTTCATGGTAACTAAGCATGAATATTACACATGGATTAAATTTTTCCTGATGAGCCTATAGACAGCTTCGACCTGATTACATTGAGTGTAAAATCACTTTTGTATCTTCTTTAGTAAAGGCGATATGCGAGTTTGAAATTTTATATAATGTTTTTGTAAAACGTGAAGCCTTAGTATGCATTACACTGTTTCAACAATCAAAGTGGTTATTTCAAATCTTCACGACGACTACTACAATCAAGCACAAATATATTGTTTACTTTTTTGTTATGAGAGTTTTCATGGCAAGTAAGCATGAATATTACACATGGAATAAATTTTTCCTGATGAGCCTATAGAGACCTTCGACCTGATTAGATTGAGTGTAAAATCCCTTCTGTATATTCTATAGTAACGGAGATTTGCGAGTTTGAAATTTTATATAATGTTTTTTCAAAACGTGAGGCCTTAGTATGCAATACACTGTTTCAACAATCAAACTGGTTATTTCAAATCTCCACGACGACGCCTACAATAATGCACAAATAGATTGTTTACTTTATTGTTATGAGAGTTTCCATGGTAACTAAGCATGAATATTACACATGGATTAAATTTTTTACTGATGAGCCAATAGAGAACTTCGACCTGATTACATTGAGTGTATAATCGCTTCTGTATCTGCTATAGTAACGGAGATATGCGATTTTGAGATTTTATATAATGTTTTTGTAAAACGTGAAGCCTATGGATGTATTACATTTTTTCAACAATCAAAGTGGTTATTTCAAATCTCCACGACGACTACTACAATGAAGCATAAATATATTGTTTACTTTTTTGTTATGAGAGTTTCCATGGTAACTAAGCATGAATATTACACATGGATTAAATTTTTTACTGATGAGCCAATAGAGAACGTCGACCTGATTACATTGAGTGTAAAATCGCTTCTGTATCTTCTATAGTAACGGAGATATGCGATTTTGAAATTTTATATAATGTTTTTGTAAAACGTGAAGCCTAAGGATGTATTACATTGTTTCAACAATCAAAGTGGTTATTTCAAATCTCCACGACGACTACTACAATGAAGGACAAATATATTGTTTACTTTTTTGTTATGAGAGTTTTCATGGCAACTAAGCAAGAATATTACACATGGCTTAAATTTTTCCTGATGAGCCTATAGAAAACTTCGACCTAATTAGATTGAGTGTAAAATCCCTTCTGTATATTCTATAGTAACAGAGATTTGCGAGTTTGAAATTTTATATAATGTTTTTGTAAAACGTGAAGCCTACGGATGTATTACATTGTTTCAACAATCAAAGTGGTTATTTCAAATCTCCACGACGACGCGTACAATCCTGCACAAATAGATTGTTTACTTTATTGTTATGAGAGTTTCCATGGTAACTAAGCATGAATATTACATATGAATAATTCTCTTTCGGATGAGCCTATAGAGAGCTTCGACCTGATTACATTGATGTAAAATCACTTCTGTATCTTATATAGTAACGGAGATATGCGAGTTTGAAATTTTATATAATGTTTTTGTAAAACGTGAAGCCTAATGATGGATTACATTATTTCAACAATCAAAGTTGTTATTTCAATTCTGCACGACGACGACTACAATCATACACAAATAGATTGTTTGCTTTATTGTTATGAGAGTTTCCATGGTAACTAAGCATGAATATTACACATGGATTAATTTTTTTATGATGAGCCTATACAGAGTTTCGACTTGATTACGTGAGTGTAAAATCACTTCTGTATCTTCTATAGTAACATAGATATACGAGTTTCAAATTTTATATGAGGTTTTTTTCAAAACGTGAGTCCTTAGTATGCATTACATTGTTTCAACAATCAAACTGGTTATTTGAAATCTCCACGACGACGCCTACAATCCTGCACAAATAGATTGTTTACTTTATTGTTATGAGAGTTTCCATGGTAACTAAGCATGAATATTACACATGGATTAAATTTTTCCTGATGAGCCTATTGAGACCTTCGACCTGATTACATTAAGTGGGAAATCACTTTTGTATCTTCTTTAGTAAAGGCGATATGCGAGTTTGAAATTTTATATAATGTTTTTTCAAAACGTGAGGCCTTAGTATGCAATACACTGTTTCAACAACCAAACTGGTTATTTCAAATCTCCACGACGACGCCTACAATAATGCACAAATAGAATGTTTACTTTATTGTTATGAGAGTTTCCATGGTAACTAAGCATGAATATTACACATGGATTAAATTTTTCCTGATGAGCCTATAGAAAACTTCGACCTAATTAGATTGAGTGTAAAATCCCTTCTGTATATTCTATAGTAACAGAGATTTGCGAGTTTGAAATTTTATATAATGTTTTTGTAAAACGTGAAGCCTAAGGATGTATTACATTGTTTCAACAATCAAAGTGGTTATTTCAAATCTCCACGACGACGCGTACAATCCTGCACAAATAGATTGTTTACTTTATTGTTATGAGAGTTTCCATGGTAACTAAGCATGAATATTACATATGAATAATTTTCTTTCGGATGAGCCTATAGAGAGCTTCGACCTGATTACATTGATGTAAAATCACTTCTGTATCTTCTATAGTAACGGAGATATGCGAGTTTGAAATTTTATATAATGTTTTTGTAAAACGTGAAGCCTAAGGATGTATTACATTGTTTCAACAATCAAAGTGGTTATTTCAAATCTCCACGACGACTACTACAATGAAGGACAAATATATTGTTTACTTTTTGGTTATGAGAGTTTCCATGGTAACTAAGCATGAATATTACACATGGAATAAATTTTTCCTGATGAGCCTATAGAGAAATTCGACCTGATTAGATTGAGTGTAAAATCCTTTCTGTATCTTCTATAGTAACATAGATATACGAGTTTCAAATTTTATATGAGGTTTTTTTCAAAACGTGAGTCCTTAGTATGCATTACATTGTTTCAACAATCAAACTGGTTATTTGAAATCTCCACGACGACGCCTACAATCCTGCACAAATAGATTGTTTACTTTATTGTTATGAGAGTTTCGATGGTATCTAAGCATGAATATTACACATGGATTAAATTTTTCCTGATGAGCCTATAGAGACCTTCGACCTGATTACATTGATTGTATAATCGCTTCTGTATCTGCTATAGTAACGGAGATATGCGATTTTGATATTTTATATAATGTTTTTGTAAAACGTGAAGCCTATGGATGTATTACATTTTTTCAACAATCAAAGTGGTTATTTCAAATCTCCACGACGACTACTACAATGAAGCACAAATAGATTGTTTACTTTTTTTGTTATGAGAGTTTTCATTGCAACTAAGCATGAATATTACACATGGATTAAATTTTTCCTGATGAGCCTATAGAAAACTTCGACCTAATTAGATTGAGTGTAAAATCCCTTCTGTATATTCTATAGTAACAGAGATTTGCGAGTTTGAAATTTTATATAATGTTTTTGTAAAACGTGAAGCCTAAGGATGTATTACATTGTTTCAACAATCAAAGTGGTTATTTCAAATCTCCACGACGACGCGTACAATCCTGCACAAATAGATTGTTTACTTTATTGTTATGAGAGTTTCCATGGTAACTAAGCATGAATATTACATATGAATAATTTTCTTTCGGATGAGCCTATAGAGAGCTTCGACCTGATTACATTGATGTAAAATCACTTCTGTATCTTCTATAGTAACGGAGATATGCGAGTTTGAAATTTTATATAATGTTTTAGTAAAACGTTAAGCCTTAGTATGCATGACACTGTTTCAACAATCAAAGTGGTTATTTCAAATCTTCACGACGACTACTACAATGAAGCACAAATATATTGTTTACTTTTTTGTTATGAGAGTTTTCATGGCAACTAAGCATGAATATTACACATGGAATAAATTTTTCCTGATGAGCCTATAGAGACCTTCGACCTGATTAGATTGAGTGTAAAATCCCTTCTGTATATTCTATAGTAACGGAGATTTGCGAGTTTGAAATTTTATATAATGTTTTTTCAAAACGTGAGGCCTTAGTATGCAATACACTGTTTCATCAACCAAACTGGTTATTTCAAATCTCCACGACGACGCCTACAATAATGCACAAATAGATTGTTTACTTTATTGTTATGAGAGTTTCCATGTTAACTAAGCATGAATATTACACATGGATTAAATTTTTTACTGATGAGCCAATAGAGAATTTCGACCTGATTACATTGAGTGTAAAATCGCTTCTGTATCTGCTATAGTAACGGAGATATGCGGTTTTGAAATTTTATATAATGTTTTTGTAAAACGTGAAGCCTAAGGATGTATAACATTGTTTCAACAATCAAAGTGGTTATTTCAAATCTCCACGACGACTACTACAATGAAGCACAAATATATTGCTTACTTTTTTGTTATGAGAGTTTCCATGGTAACTAAGCATGAATATTACACATGGATTAAATTTTTCCTGATGAGCCTATAGAGAGCTTCGACCTGCTTACATTGAGTGTAAAATCACTTCTGAATCTTCTATAGAAACGGAGATATACGAGTTTGAATTTTTTTATAATGTTTTTTCAAAACGTGAGGCCTTAGTATGCATTACACTGTTTCAACAATCAAACAGGTTATTTCAAATCTCCACGACGACGCCTACAATCCTGCACAAATAGATTGTTTACTTTATTGTTATGAGAGTTTTCATGGCAACTAAGCATGAATATTACACATGGAATAAATTTTTCCTGATGAGCCTATAGAAAACTTCGACCTAATTAGATTGAGTGTAAAATCCCTTCTGTATATTCTATAGTAACAGAGATTTGCGAGTTTGAAATTTTATATAATGTTTTTGTAAAACGTGAAGCCTAAGGATGTATTACATTGTTTCAACAATCAAAGTGGTTATTTCAAATCTCCACGACGACGCGTACAATCCTGCACAAATAGATTGTTTACTTTATTGTTATGAGAGTTTCCATGGTAACTAAGCATGAATATTACATATGAATAATTTTCTTTCGGATGAGCCTATAGAGAGCTTCGACCTGATTACATTAAGTGGAAAATCACTTTTGTATCTTCTTTAGTAAAGGCGATATGCGAGTTTGAAATTTTATATAATGTTTTTTCAAAACGTGAGGCCTTAGTATGCAATACACTGTTTCAACAACCAAACTGGTTATTTCAAATCTCCACGACGACGCCTACAATAATGCACAAATAGAATGTTTACTTTATTGTTATGAGAGTTTCCATGGTAACTAAGCATGAATATTACACATGGATTAAATTTTTTACTGATGAGCCAATAGAGAACATCGACCTGATTACATTGAGTGTAAAATCGCTTCTGTATCTTCTATAGTAACGGAGATATGCGATTTTGAAATTTTATATAATGTTTTTGTAAAACGTGAAGCCTAAGGATGTATTACATTGTTTCAACAATCAAAGTGGTTATTTCAAATCTCCACGACGACTACTACAATGAAGGACAAATATATTGTTTACTTTTTTGTTATGAGAGTTTCCATGGTAACTAAGCATGAATATTACACATGGAATAAATTTTTCCTGATGAGCCTATAGAGAAATTCGACCTGATTAGATTGAGTGTAAAATCCTTTCTGTATATTCTATAGTAACATAGATATACGAGTTTCAAATTTTATATGAGGTTTTTTTCAAAACGTGAGTCCTTAGTATGCATTACATTGTTTCAACAATCAAACTGGTTATTTGAAATCTCCACGACGACGCCTACAATCCTGCACAAATAGATTGTTTACTTTATTGTTATGAGAGTTTCCATGGTAACTAAGCATGAATATTACACATGGATTAAATTTTTCCTGATGAGCCTATTGAGACCTTCGACCTGATTACATTAAGTGGAAAATCACTTTTGTATCTTCTTTAGTAAAGGCGATATGCGAGTTTGAAATTTTATATAATGTTTTTTCAAAACGTGAGGCCTTAGTATGCAATACACTGTTTCAACAACCAAACTGGTTATTTCAAATCTCCACGACGACGCCTACAATAATGCACAAATAGAATGTTTACTTTATTGTTATGAGAGTTTCCATGGTAACTAAGCATGAATATTACACATGGATTAAATTTTTTACTGATGAGCCAATAGAGAACATCGACCTGATTACATTGAGTGTAAAATCGCTTCTGTATCTTCTATAGTAACGGAGATATGCGATTTTGAAATTTTATATAATGTTTTTGTAAAACGTGAAGCCTAAGGATGTATTACATTGTTTCAACAATCAAAGTGGTTATTTCAAATCTCCACGACGACTACTACAATGAAGGACAAATATATTGTTTACTTTTTTGTTATGAGAGTTTCCATGGTAACTAAGCATGAATATTACACATGGAATAAATTTTTCCTGATGAGCCTATAGAGAAATTCGACCTGATTAGATTGAGTGTAAAATCCTTTCTGTATCTTCTATAGTAACATAGATATACGAGTTTCAAATTTTATATGAGGTTTTTTTCAAAACGTGAGTCCTTAGTATGCATTACATTGTTTCAACAATCAAACTGGTTATTTGAAATCTCCACGACGACGCCTACAATCCTGCACAAATAGATTGTTTACTTTATTGTTATGAGAGTTTCGATGGTATCTAAGCATGAATATTACACATGGATTAAATTTTTCCTGATGAGCCTATAGAGACCTTCGACCTGATTACATTGATTGTATAATCGCTTCTGTATCTGCTATAGTAACGGAGATATGCGATTTTGATATTTTATATAATGTTTTTGTAAAACGTGAAGCCTATGGATGTATTACATTTTTTCAACAATCAAAGTGGTTATTTCAAATCTCCACGACGACTACTACAATGAAGCACAAATAGATTGTTTACTTTTTTTGTTATGAGAGTTTTCATTGCAACTAAGCATGAATATTACACATGGATTAAATTTTTCCTGATGAGCCTATAGAAAACTTCGACCTAATTAGATTGAGTGTAAAATCCCTTCTGTATATTCTATAGTAACAGAGATTTGCGAGTTTGAAATTTTATATAATGTTTTTGTAAAACGTGAAGCCTAAGGATGTATTACATTGTTTCAACAATCAAAGTGGTTATTTCAAATCTCCACGACGACGCGTACAATCCTGCACAAATAGATTGTTTACTTTATTGTTATGAGAGTTTCCATGTTAACTAAGCATGAATATTACATATGAATAATTTTCTTTCGGATGAGCCTATAGAGAGCTTCGACCTGATTACATTGATGTAAAATCACTTCTGTATCTTCTATAGTAACGGAGATATGCGAGTTTGAAATTTTATATAATGTTTTAGTAAAACGTGAAGCCTTAGTATGCATTACACTGTTTCAACAATCAAAGTGGTTATTTCAAATCTTCACGACGACTACTACAATGAAGCACAAATATATTGTTTACTTTTTTGTTATGAGAGTTTTCATGGCAACTAAGCATGAATATTACACATGGAATAAATTTTTCCTGATGAGCCTATAGAGACCTTCGACCTGATTAGATTGAGTGTAAAATCCCTTCTGTATATTCTATAGTAACGGAGATTTGCGAGTTTGAAATTTTATATAATGTTTTTTCAAAACGTGAGGCCTTAGTATGCAATACACTGTTTCAACAACCAAACTGGTTATTTCAAATCTCCACGACGACGCCTACAATAATGCACAAATAGATTGTTTACTTTATTGTTATGAGAGTTTCCATGTTAACTAAGCATGAATATTACACATGGATTAAATTTTTTACTGATGAGCCAATAGAGAATTTCGACCTGATTACATTGAGTGTAAAATCGCTTCTGTATCTGCTATAGTAACGGAGATATGCGGTTTTGAAATTTTATATAATGTTTTTGTAAAACGTGAAGCCTAAGGATGTATAACATTGTTTCAACAATCAAAGTGGTTATTTCAAATCTCCACGACGACTACTACAATGAAGCACAAATATATTGCTTACTTTTTTGTTATGAGAGTTTCCATGGTAACTAAGCATGAATATTACACATGGATTAAATTTTTCCTGATGAGCCTATAGAGAGCTTCGACCTGCTTACATTGAGTGTAAAATCACTTCTGAATCTTCTATAGAAACGGAGATATACGAGTTTGAATTTTTTTATAATGTTTTTTCAAAACGTGAGGCCTTAGTATGCATTACACTGTTTCAACAATCAAACAGGTTATTTCAAATCTCCACGACGACGCCTACAATCCTGCACAAATAGATTGTTTACTTTATTGTTATGAGAGTTTTCATGGCAACTAAGCATGAATATTACACATGGATTAAATTTTTCCTGATGAGCCAATAGAGAACTTCGACCTGATTACATTGAGTGTAAAATCACTTCTGTATCTTCTATAGTAACGGAGATATGCGAGTTTGAAATTTTATATAATGTTTTTGTAAAACGTGAAGCCTAAGGATGTATTACATTGTTTCAACAATCAAAGTGGTTATTTCAAATCTCCACGACGACGCGTACAATCCTGCACAAATAGATTGTTTACTTTATTGTTATGAGAGTTTCCATGGTAACTAAGCATGAATATTACACATGGATTAAATTTTTCCTGATGAGCCTATTGAGACCTTCGACCTGATTACATTGAGTGGAAAATCACTTTTGTATCTTCTTTAGTAAAGGCGATATGCGAGTTTGAAATTTTATATAATGTTTTTTCAAAACGTGAGGCCTTAGTATGCAATACACTGTTTCAACAACCAAACTTGTTATTTCAAATCTCCACGACGACGCCTACAATAATGCACAAATAGATTGTTTACTTTATTGTTATGAGAGTTTCCATGGTAACTAAGCATGAATATTACACATGGATTAAATTTTTTACTGATGAGCCAATAGAGAACATCGACCTGATTACATTGAGTGTAAAATCGCTTCTGTATCTTCTATAGTAACGGAGATATGCGATTTTGAAATTTTATATAATGTTTTTGTAAAACGTGAAGCCTAAGGATGTATTACATTGTTTCAACAATCAAAGTGGTTATTTCAAATCTCCACGACGACTACTACAATGAAGGACAAATATATTGTTTACTTTTTTGTTATGAGAGTTTCCATGGTAACTAAGCATGAATATTACACATGGAATAAATTTTTCCTGATGAGCCTATAGAGAAATTCGACCTGATTAGATTGAGTGTAAAATCCCTTCTGTATCTTCTATAGTAACATAGATATACGAGTTTCAAATTTTATATGAGGTTTTTTTCAAAACGTGAGTCCTTAGTATGCATTACATTGTTTCAACAATCAAACTGGTTATTTGAAATCTCCACGACGACGCCTACAATCCTGCACAAATAGATTGTTTACTTTATTGTTATGAGAGTTTCGATGGTATCTAAGCATGAATATTACACATGGATTAAATTTTTCCTGATGAGCCTATAGAGACCTTCGACCTGATTACATTGAGTGGAAAATCACTTTTGTATCTTCTTTAGTAAAGGCGATATGCGAGTTTGAAATTTTATATAATGTTTTTGTAAAACGTGAAGCCTTAGTATGCATTACACTGTTTCAACAATCAAAGTGGTTATTTCAAATCTTCACGACGACTACTACAATCAAGCACAAATATATTGTTTACTTTTTTTTATGAGAGTTTTCATGGCAACTAAGCATGAATATTACACATGGAATAAATTTTTCCTGATGAGCCTATAGAGACCTTCGACCTGATTAGATTGAGTGTAAAATCCCTTCTGTATATTCTATGGTAACGGAGATTTGCGAGTTTGAAATTTTGTATAATGTTTTTTCAAAACGTGAGGCCTTAGTATGCAATACACTGTTTCAACAACCAAACTGGTTATTTCAAATCTCCACGACGACGCCTACAATAATGCACAAATAGATTGTTTACTTTATTGTTATGAGAGTTTCCATGTTAACTAAGCATGAATATTACACATGGATTAAAGTTTTTACTGATGAGCCAATAGAGAACATCGACCTGATTACATTGAGTGTAAAATCGCTTCTGTATCTTCTATAGTAACGGAGATATGTGATTTTGAAATTTTATATAATATTTTTGTAAAACGTGAAGCCTAAGGATGTATTACATTGTTTCAACAATCAAAGTGGTTATTTCAAATCTCCACGACGACTACTACAATGAAGGACAAATATATTGTTTACTTTTTTGTTATGAGAGTTTCCATGGTAACTAAGCATGAATATTACACATGGATTAAATTTTTTACTGATGAGCCAATAGAGAATTTCGACCTGATTACATTGAGTGTAAAATCGCTTCTGTATCTGCTATAGTAACGGAGATATGCGATTTTGAAATTTTATATAATGTTTTTGTAAAACGTGAAGCCTAAGGATGTATAACATTGTTTCAACAATCAAAGTGGTTATTTCAAATCTCCACGACGACTACTACAATGAAGCACAAATATATTGCTTACTTTTTTGTTATGAGAGTTTCCATGGTAACTAAGCATGAATATTACACAAGGATTAAATTTTTCCTGATGAGCCTATAGAGAGCTTCGACCTGATTACATTGAGTGTAAAATCAATTCTGAATCTTCTATAGAAACGGAGATATACGAGTTTGAAATTTTTTATAATGTTTTTTCAAAACGTGAGGCCTTAGTATGCATTACACTGTTTCAACAATCAAACAGGTTATTTCAAATCTCCACGACGACGCCTACAATCCTGCACAAATAGATTGTTTACTTTATTGTTATGAGAGTTTCCATTGTAACTAAGCATAAATATTACACATGGATTAAATTTCTCCGGATGAGATTATAGAGAGCTTCGACCTGATTACATTGAGTGTAAAATCACTTTTGTATCTTCTTTAGTAAAGGCGATATGCGAGTTTGAAATTTTATATAATGTTTTTGTAAAACGTGAAGCCTTAGTATGCATTACACTGTTTCAACAATCAAAGTGGTTATTTCAAATCTTCACGACGACTACTACAATCAAGCACAAATATATTGTTTACTTTTTTGTTATGAGAGTTTTCATGGCAACTAAGCATGAATATTACACATGGAATAAATTTTTCCTGATGAGCCTATAGAGAGCTTCGACCTGATTACATTGAGTGTAAAATCATTTCCATATCTTATATAGTAACGCAGATATGCGAGTTTGAAATTTTATATAATGTTTTTTGTAAAACGAGAGGCTTTAGTATGCATTACACTGGTTCAACAATCAAACTGGTTATTTCAAATCTCCACGATGACGCCTACAATCCTGCACAAATAGATTGTTTACTTTATTGTTATGAGAGTTTCCATGGTAACAAGGAATGAATATTACATATGAATTATATTTTTCCTGATGAGCCAATAGAGAACTTCGACCTGATTACATCGAGTGTAAAATCACTTCTGTATCTTCTATAGTAACGGAGATATGCGAGTTTGAAATTTTATATAATGTATTTGTAAAACGTGAAGCCTAAGGATGTATTACATTGTTTCAACAATCAAAGTGGTTATTTCCAATCTCCACGACGACGCCTACAATCCTGCACAAATAGATTGTTTACTTTATTGTTATGAGAGTTTCCATGGTAACTAAGCATGAATATTACATATGAATTATTTTTTTTCGGATGAGCCTATAGAGAGCTTCGACCTGATTACATTGATGTAAAATCACTTCTGTATCTTATATAGTAACGGAGATATGCTTGTTTGAAATTTTATATAATGTTTTTGTAAAACGTGAAGCCTAATGATGTATTACATTGTTTCAACAATCAAAGTGGTTATTACAATTCTGCACGACGACGACTACAATCATACACAAATAGATTGTTTACTTTATTGTTATGAGAGTTTCCATGGTAACTAAGCATGAATATTACACATGGATTAAATTTTTCCTGATGAGCCTATAGAGACTTTCGACCTGATTAGATTGAGTGTAAAATCCCTTCTGTATATTCTATACTAACGGAGATTTGCGAGTTTGAAATTTTATATAATGTTTTTTCAAAACGTGAGGCCTTAGTATGCAATACACTGTTTCAACAACCAAACTGGTTATTTCAAATCTCCACGACGACGCCTACAATAATGCACAAATAGATTGTTTACTTTATTGTTATGAGAGTTTCCATGGTAACTAAGCATGAATATTACACATGGATTAAATTTTTTACTGATGAGCCAATAGAGAACGTCGACCTGATTACATTGAGTGTAAAATCGCTTCTGTATCTTCTATAGTAACGGAGATATGCGATTTTGAAATTTTATATAATGTTTTTGTAAAACGTGAAGCCTAAGGATGTATTACATTGTTTCAACAATCAAAGTGGTTATTTCAAATCTCCACGACGACTACTACAATGAAGTACAAATATATTGCTTACTTTTTTATTATGAGAGTTTCCATGGTAACTAAGCATGAATATTACACATGGATTAAATTTTTCCTGATGAGCCTATAGAGAGCTTCGACCTGATTACATTAAGTGTAAAATCACTTCTGTATCTTCTATAGTAACATAGATATACGAGTTTCAAATTTTATATAAGTTTTCTTTCAAACCGTGAGTCCTTAGTATGCATTACATTGTTTCAACAATCAAACTGGTTATTTGAAATCTCCACGACGACGCCTACAATCCTGCACAAATAGATTTTTACTTTATTGTTATGAGAGTTTCCATGGTAACTAAGCATGAATATTACACATGGATTAAATTTTTCATGATGAGCCTATAGAGACCTTCGACCTGATTACATTGAGTGTAAAATCACTTTTGTATCTTCTTTAGTAAAGGCGATATGCGAGTTTGAAATTTTATATAATGTTTTTGTAAAACGTGAAGACTTAGTATGCATTACACTGTTTCAACAATCAAAGTGGTTATTTCAAATCTCCACGACGACTACTACAATGAAGCACAAATATATTGTTTACTTTTTTGTTATGAGAGTTTCCATTGTAACTAAGCATAAATATTACACATGGATTAAATTTTTCCGGATGAGATTATAGAGAGCTTCGACCTGATTACATCGAGTGTAAAATCACTTCTGTATCTTATATAGAAACGCAGATATGCGAGTTTGAAATTTTATATAATGTTTTTGTAAAAGGTGAGGCCTTAGGATGTATTACATTGTTTGAATAATCAAAGTGATTATTTCAAATCTCTACGACGACTACTACAGTCAAGCACAAATAGATTGTTTACTTTATTGTTATGAGAGTTTTTACGGTAACTAAGCATGAATATTACACATGGATTAATTTTTTTACTGATGAGCCAATAGAGAACGTCGACCTGATTACATTGAGTGTAAAATCGCTTCTGTATATTCTATAGTAACGGAGATATGCGATTTTGAAATGTTATATAATGTTTTTGTAAAACGTGAAGCCTATGGATGTATTACATTGTTTTAACAACCAAAGTGGTTATTTCAAATCTCCACGACGACTACTACAATGAAGCACAAATATATTGTTTACTTTATTGTTATGAGAGTTTCCAAGGTAACTAAGCATGAATATTACACATGGATTAATTTTTTCCTGATGAGCCTATACAGAGCTTCGACCTGATTACGTGAGTGTAAAATCACTTCTGTATCTTCTATAGTAACATAGATATACGAGTTTGAAATTTTATATAAGGTTTTTTTCAAAACGTGAGTCCTTAGTATGCATTACATTGTTTCAACAATCAAACTGGTTATTTGAAATCTCCACGACGACGCCTACAATCCTGCACAAATAGATTGTTTACTTTATTGTTATGAGAGTTTCCATGGTAACTAAGCATTAATATTACACATGGATTAAATTTTTCCGGATGAGATTATAGAGAGCTTCGGCCTGATTACATTGAGTGTAAAATCACTTCTGTATCTTATATAGTAACGCAGATATGCGATTTCGAAATTTTATATAATGTTTTTGTAAAAGGTGAGGCCTTAGGTTGTATTACATTGTTTGAATAATCAAAGTGATTATTTCAAATCTCTACGACTACTACAATCAATCACAAATAGATTGTTTACTTTATTGTTATGAGAGTTTTCATGGTAACTAAGCATGAATATTACACATGGATTAAATTTTTCCTGATGAGCCTATAGACAGCTTCGACCTGATTACATTGAGTGTAAAATCACTTTTGTATCTTCTTTAGTAAAGGCGATATGCGAGTTTGAAATTTTATATAATGTTTTTGTAAAACGTGAAGCCTTAGTATGCATTACACTGTTTCAACAATCAAAGTGGTTATTTCAAATCTTCACGACGACTACTACAATCAAGCACAAATATATTGTTTACTTTTTTGTTATGAGAGTTTTCATGGCAAGTAAGCATGAATATTACACATGGAATAAATTTTTCCTGATGAGCCTATAGAGACCTTCGACCTGATTAGATTGAGTGTAAAATCCCTTCTGTATATTCTATAGTAACGGAGATTTGCGAGTTTGAAATTTTATATAATGTTTTTTCAAAACGTGAGGCCTTAGTATGCAATACACTGTTTCAACAATCAAACTGGTTATTTCAAATCTCCACGACGACGCCTACAATAATGCACAAATAGATTGTTTACTTTATTGTTATGAGAGTTTCCATGGTAACTAAGCATGAATATTACACATGGATTAAATTTTTTACTGATGAGCCAATAGAGAACTTCGACCTGATTACATTGAGTGTATAATCGCTTCTGTATCTGCTATAGTAACGGAGATATGCGATTTTGAAATTTTATATAATGTTTTTGTAAAACGTGAAGCCTATGGATGTATTACATTTTTTCAACAATCAAAGTGGTTATTTCAAATCTCCACGACGACTACTACAATGAAGCATAAATATATTGTTTACTTTTTTGTTATGAGAGTTTCCATGGTAACTAAGCATGAATATTACACATGGATTAAATTTTTTACTGATGAGCCAATAGAGAACGTCGACCTGATTACATTGAGTGTAAAATCGCTTCTGTATCTTCTATAGTAACGGAGATATGCGATTTTGAAATTTTATATAATGTTTTTGTAAAACGTGAAGCCTAAGGATGTATTACATTGTTTCAACAATCAAAGTGGTTATTTCAAATCTCCACGACGACTACTACAATGAAGGACAAATATATTGTTTACTTTTTTGTTATGAGAGTTTTCATGGCAACTAAGCAAGAATATTACACATGGCTTAAATTTTTCCTGATGAGCCTATAGAAAACTTCGACCTAATTAGATTGAGTGTAAAATCCCTTCTGTATATTCTATAGTAACAGAGATTTGCGAGTTTGAAATTTTATATAATGTTTTTGTAAAACGTGAAGCCTACGGATGTATTACATTGTTTCAACAATCAAAGTGGTTATTTCAAATCTCCACGACGACGCGTACAATCCTGCACAAATAGATTGTTTACTTTATTGTTATGAGAGTTTCCATGGTAACTAAGCATGAATATTACATATGAATAATTTTCTTTCGGATGAGCCTATAGAGAGCTTCGACCTGATTACATTGATGTAAAATCACTTCTGTATCTTATATAGTAACGGAGATATGCGAGTTTGAAATTTTATATAATGTTTTTGTAAAACGTGAAGCCTAATGATGGATTACATTATTTCAACAATCAAAGTTGTTATTTCAATTCTGCACGACGACGACTACAATCATACACAAATAGATTGTTTGCTTTATTGTTATGAGAGTTTCCATGGTAACTAAGCATGAATATTACACATGGATTAATTTTTTTATGATGAGCCTATACAGAGTTTCGACTTGATTACGTGAGTGTAAAATCACTTCTGTATCTTCTATAGTAACATAGATATACGAGTTTCAAATTTTATATGAGGTTTTTTTCAAAACGTGAGTCCTTAGTATGCATTACATTATTTCAACAATCAAACTGGTTATTTGAAATCTCCACGACGACGCCTACAATCCTGCACAAATAGATTGTTTACTTTATTGTTATGAGAGTTTCCATGGTAACTAAGCATGAATATTACACATGGATTAAATTTTTCCTGATGAGCCTATTGAGACCTTCGACCTGATTACATTAAGTGGAAAATCACTTTTGTATCTTCTTTAGTAAAGGCGATATGCGAGTTTGAAATTTTATATAATGTTTTTTCAAAACGTGAGGCCTTAGTATGCAATACACTGTTTCAACAACCAAACTGGTTATTTCAAATCTCCACGACGACGCCTACAATAATGCACAAATAGAATGTTTACTTTATTGTTATGAGAGTTTCCATGGTAACTAAGCATGAATATTACACATGGATTAAATTTTTTACTGATGAGCCAATAGAGAACATCGACCTGATTACATTGAGTGTAAAATCGCTTCTGTATCTTCTATAGTAACGGAGATATGCGATTTTGAAATTTTATATAATGTTTTTGTAAAACGTGAAGCCTAAGGATGTATTACATTGTTTCAACAATCAAAGTGGTTATTTCAAATCTCCACGACGACTACTACAATGAAGGACAAATATATTGTTTACTTTTTGGTTATGAGAGTTTCCATGGTAACTAAGCATGAATATTACACATGGAATAAATTTTTCCTGATGAGCCTATAGAGAAATTCGACCTGATTAGATTGAGTGTAAAATCCTTTCTGTATCTTCTATAGTAACATAGATATACGAGTTTCAAATTTTATATGAGGTTTTTTTCAAAACGTGAGTCCTTAGTATGCATTACATTGTTTCAACAATCAAACTGGTTATTTGAAATCTCCACGACGACGCCTACAATCCTGCACAAATAGATTGTTTACTTTATTGTTATGAGAGTTTCGATGGTATCTAAGCATGAATATTACACATGGATTAAATTTTTCCTGATGAGCCTATAGAGATCTTCGACCTGATTAGATTGAGTGTAAAATCCCTTCTGTATATTCTATACTAACGGAGATTTGCGAGTTTGAAATTTTATATAATGTTTTTTCAAAACGTGAGGCCTTAGTATGCAATACACTGTTTCAACAACCAAACTGGTTATTTCAAATCTCCACGACGACGCCTACAATAATGCACAAATAGATTGTTTACTTTATTGTTATGAGAGTTTCCATGGTAACTAAGCATGAATATTACACATGGATTAAATTTTTTACTGATGAGCCAATAGAGAACGTCGACCTGATTACATTGAGTGTAAAATCGCTTCTGTATCTTCTATAGTAACGGAGATATGCGATTTTGAAATTTTATATAATGTTTTTGTAAAACGTGAAGCCTAAGGATGTATTACATTGTTTCAACAATCAAAGTGGTTATTTCAAATCTCCACGACGACTACTACAATGAAGTACAAATATATTGCTTACTTTTTTATTATGAGAGTTTCCATGGTAACTAAGCATGAATATTACACATGGATTAAATTTTTCCTGATGAGCCTATAGAGAGCTTCGACCTGATTACATTAAGTGTAAAATCACTTCTGTATCTTCTATAGTAACATAGATATACGAGTTTCAAATTTTATATAAGTTTTCTTTCAAACCGTGAGTCCTTAGTATGCATTACATTGTTTCAACAATCAAACTGGTTATTTGAAATCTCCACGACGACGCCTACAATCCTGCACAAATAGATTTTTACTTTATTGTTATGAGAGTTTCCATGGTAACTAAGCATGAATATTACACATGGATTAAATTTTTCATGATGAGCCTATAGAGACCTTCGACCTGATTACATTGAGTGTAAAATCACTTTTGTATCTTCTTTAGTAAAGGCGATATGCGAGTTTGAAATTTTATATAATGTTTTTGTAAAACGTGAAGACTTAGTATGCATTACACTGTTTCAACAATCAAAGTGGTTATTTCAAATCTCCACGACGACTACTACAATGAAGCACAAATATATTGTTTACTTTTTTGTTATGAGAGTTTCCATTGTAACTAAGCATAAATATTACACATGGATTAAATTTTTCCGGATGAGATTATAGAGAGCTTCGACCTGATTACATCGAGTGTAAAATCACTTCTGTATCTTATATAGAAACGCAGATATGCGAGTTTGAAATTTTATATAATGTTTTTGTAAAAGGTGAGGCCTTAGGATGTATTACATTGTTTGAATAATCAAAGTGATTATTTCAAATCTCTACGACGACTACTACAGTCAAGCACAAATAGATTGTTTACTTTATTGTTATGAGAGTTTTTACGGTAACTAAGCATGAATATTACACATGGATTAATTTTTTTACTGATGAGCCAATAGAGAACGTCGACCTGATTACATTGAGTGTAAAATCGCTTCTGTATATTCTATAGTAACGGAGATATGCGATTTTGAAATGTTATATAATGTTTTTGTAAAACGTGAAGCCTATGGATGTATTACATTGTTTTAACAACCAAAGTGGTTATTTCAAATCTCCACGACGACTACTACAATGAAGCACAAATATATTGTTTACTTTATTGTTATGAGAGTTTCCAAGGTAACTAAGCATGAATATTACACATGGATTAATTTTTTCCTGATGAGCCTATACAGAGCTTCGACCTGATTACGTGAGTGTAAAATCACTTCTGTATCTTCTATAGTAACATAGATATACGAGTTTGAAATTTTATATAAGGTTTTTTTCAAAACGTGAGTCCTTAGTATGCATTACATTGTTTCAACAATCAAACTGGTTATTTGAAATCTCCACGACGACGCCTACAATCCTGCACAAATAGATTGTTTACTTTATTGTTATGAGAGTTTCCATGGTAACTAAGCATTAATATTACACATGGATTAAATTTTTCCGGATGAGATTATAGAGAGCTTCGGCCTGATTACATTGAGTGTAAAATCACTTCTGTATCTTATATAGTAACGCAGATATGCGATTTCGAAATTTTATATAATGTTTTTGTAAAAGGTGAGGCCTTAGGTTGTATTACATTGTTTGAATAATCAAAGTGATTATTTCAAATCTCTACGACTACTACAATCAATCACAAATAGATTGTTTACTTTATTGTTATGAGAGTTTTCATGGTAACTAAGCATGAATATTACACATGGATTAAATTTTTCCTGATGAGCCTATAGACAGCTTCGACCTGATTACATTGAGTGTAAAATCACTTTTGTATCTTCTTTAGTAAAGGCGATATGCGAGTTTGAAATTTTATATAATGTTTTTGTAAAACGTGAAGCCTTAGTATGCATTACACTGTTTCAACAATCAAAGTGGTTATTTCAAATCTTCACGACGACTACTACAATCAAGCACAAATATATTGTTTACTTTTTTGTTATGAGAGTTTTCATGGCAAGTAAGCATGAATATTACACATGGAATAAATTTTTCCTGATGAGCCTATAGAGACCTTCGACCTGATTAGATTGAGTGTAAAATCCCTTCTGTATATTCTATAGTAACGGAGATTTGCGAGTTTGAAATTTTATATAATGTTTTTTCAAAACGTGAGGCCTTAGTATGCAATACACTGTTTCAACAATCAAACTGGTTATTTCAAATCTCCACGACGACGCCTACAATAATGCACAAATAGATTGTTTACTTTATTGTTATGAGAGTTTCCATGGTAACTAAGCATGAATATTACACATGGATTAAATTTTTTACTGATGAGCCAATAGAGAACTTCGACCTGATTACATTGAGTGTATAATCGCTTCTGTATCTGCTATAGTAACGGAGATATGCGATTTTGAAATTTTATATAATGTTTTTGTAAAACGTGAAGCCTATGGATGTATTACATTTTTTCAACAATCAAAGTGGTTATTTCAAATCTCCACGACGACTACTACAATGAAGCATAAATATATTGTTTACTTTTTTGTTATGAGAGTTTCCATGGTAACTAAGCATGAATATTACACATGGATTAAATTTTTTACTGATGAGCCAATAGAGAACGTCGACCTGATTACATTGAGTGTAAAATCGCTTCTGTATCTTCTATAGTAACGGAGATATGCGATTTTGAAATTTTATATAATGTTTTTGTAAAACGTGAAGCCTAAGGATGTATTACATTGTTTCAACAATCAAAGTGGTTATTTCAAATCTCCACGACGACTACTACAATGAAGGACAAATATATTGTTTACTTTTTTGTTATGAGAGTTTTCATGGCAACTAAGCAAGAATATTACACATGGCTTAAATTTTTCCTGATGAGCCTATAGAAAACTTCGACCTAATTAGATTGAGTGTAAAATCCCTTCTGTATATTCTATAGTAACAGAGATTTGCGAGTTTGAAATTTTATATAATGTTTTTGTAAAACGTGAAGCCTACGGATGTATTACATTGTTTCAACAATCAAAGTGGTTATTTCAAATCTCCACGACGACGCGTACAATCCTGCACAAATAGATTGTTTACTTTATTGTTATGAGAGTTTCCATGGTAACTAAGCATGAATATTACATATGAATAATTTTCTTTCGGATGAGCCTATAGAGAGCTTCGACCTGATTACATTGATGTAAAATCACTTCTGTATCTTATATAGTAACGGAGATATGCGAGTTTGAAATTTTATATAATGTTTTTGTAAAACGTGAAGCCTAATGATGGATTACATTATTTCAACAATCAAAGTTGTTATTTCAATTCTGCACGACGACGACTACAATCATACACAAATAGATTGTTTGCTTTATTGTTATGAGAGTTTCCATGGTAACTAAGCATGAATATTACACATGGATTAATTTTTTTATGATGAGCCTATACAGAGTTTCGACTTGATTACGTGAGTGTAAAATCACTTCTGTATCTTCTATAGTAACATAGATATACGAGTTTCAAATTTTATATGAGGTTTTTTTCAAAACGTGAGTCCTTAGTATGCATTACATTATTTCAACAATCAAACTGGTTATTTGAAATCTCCACGACGACGCCTACAATCCTGCACAAATAGATTGTTTACTTTATTGTTATGAGAGTTTCCATGGTAACTAAGCATGAATATTACACATGGATTAAATTTTTCCTGATGAGCCTATTGAGACCTTCGACCTGATTACATTAAGTGGAAAATCACTTTTGTATCTTCTTTAGTAAAGGCGATATGCGAGTTTGAAATTTTATATAATGTTTTTTCAAAACGTGAGGCCTTAGTATGCAATACACTGTTTCAACAACCAAACTGGTTATTTCAAATCTCCACGACGACGCCTACAATAATGCACAAATAGAATGTTTACTTTATTGTTATGAGAGTTTCCATGGTAACTAAGCATGAATATTACACATGGATTAAATTTTTTACTGATGAGCCAATAGAGAACATCGACCTGATTACATTGAGTGTAAAATCGCTTCTGTATCTTCTATAGTAACGGAGATATGCGATTTTGAAATTTTATATAATGTTTTTGTAAAACGTGAAGCCTAAGGATGTATTACATTGTTTCAACAATCAAAGTGGTTATTTCAAATCTCCACGACGACTACTACAATGAAGGACAAATATATTGTTTACTTTTTGGTTATGAGAGTTTCCATGGTAACTAAGCATGAATATTACACATGGAATAAATTTTTCCTGATGAGCCTATAGAGAAATTCGACCTGATTAGATTGAGTGTAAAATCCTTTCTGTATCTTCTATAGTAACATAGATATACGAGTTTCAAATTTTATATGAGGTTTTTTTCAAAACGTGAGTCCTTAGTATGCATTACATTGTTTCAACAATCAAACTGGTTATTTGAAATCTCCACGACGACGCCTACAATCCTGCACAAATAGATTGTTTACTTTATTGTTATGAGAGTTTCGATGGTATCTAAGCATGAATATTACACATGGATTAAATTTTTCCTGATGAGCCTATAGAGACCTTCGACCTGATTACATTGATTGTATAATCGCTTCTGTATCTGCTATAGTAACGGAGATATGCGATTTTGATATTTTATATAATGTTTTTGTAAAACGTGAAGCCTATGGATGTATTACATTTTTTCAACAATCAAAGTGGTTATTTCAAATCTCCACGACGACTACTACAATGAAGCACAAATAGATTGTTTACTTTTTTTGTTATGAGAGTTTTCATTGCAACTAAGCATGAATATTACACATGGATTAAATTTTTCCTGATGAGCCTATAGAAAACTTCGACCTAATTAGATTGAGTGTAAAATCCCTTCTGTATATTCTATAGTAACAGAGATTTGCGAGTTTGAAATTTTATATAATGTTTTTGTAAAACGTGAAGCCTAAGGATGTATTACATTGTTTCAACAATCAAAGTGGTTATTTCAAATCTCCACGACGACGCGTACAATCCTGCACAAATAGATTGTTTACTTTATTGTTATGAGAGTTTCCATGGTAACTAAGCATGAATATTACATATGAATAATTTTCTTTCGGATGAGCCTATAGAGAGCTTCGACCTGATTACATTGATGTAAAATCACTTCTGTATCTTCTATAGTAACGGAGATATGCGAGTTTGAAATTTTATATAATGTTTTAGTAAAACGTTAAGCCTTAGTATGCATGACACTGTTTCAACAATCAAAGTGGTTATTTCAAATCTTCACGACGACTACTACAATGAAGCACAAATATATTGTTTACTTTTTTGTTATGAGAGTTTTCATGGCAACTAAGCATGAATATTACACATGGAATAAATTTTTCCTGATGAGCCTATAGAGACCTTCGACCTGATTAGATTGAGTGTAAAATCCCTTCTGTATATTCTATAGTAACGGAGATTTGCGAGTTTGAAATTTTATATAATGTTTTTTCAAAACGTGAGGCCTTAGTATGCAATACACTGTTTCATCAACCAAACTGGTTATTTCAAATCTCCACGACGACGCCTACAATAATGCACAAATAGATTGTTTACTTTATTGTTATGAGAGTTTCCATGTTAACTAAGCATGAATATTACACATGGATTAAATTTTTTACTGATGAGCCAATAGAGAATTTCGACCTGATTACATTGAGTGTAAAATCGCTTCTGTATCTGCTATAGTAACGGAGATATGCGGTTTTGAAATTTTATATAATGTTTTTGTAAAACGTGAAGCCTAAGGATGTATAACATTGTTTCAACAATCAAAGTGGTTATTTCAAATCTCCACGATGACTACTACAATGAAGCACAAATATATTGCTTACTTTTTTGTTATGAGAGTTTCCATGGTAACTAAGCATGAATATTACACATGGATTAAATTTTTCCTGATGAGCCTATAGAGAGCTTCGACCTGCTTACATTGAGTGTAAAATCACTTCTGAATCTTCTATAGAAACGGAGATATACGAGTTTGAATTTTTTTATAATGTTTTTTCAAAACGTGAGGCCTTAGTATGCATTACACTGTTTCAACAATCAAACAGGTTATTTCAAATCTCCACGACGACGCCTACAATCCTGCACAAATAGATTGTTTACTTTATTGTTATGAGAGTTTTCATGGCAACTAAGCATGAATATTACACATGGAATAAATTTTTCCTGATGAGCCTATAGAGACCTTCGACCTGATTAGATTGAGTGTAAAATCCCTTCTGTATATTCTATAGTAACGGAGATTTGCGAGTTTGAAATTTTATATAATGTTTTTTCAAAACGTGAGGCCTTAGTATGCAATACACTGTTTCAACAATCAAACAGGTTATTTCAAATCTCCACGACGACGCCTACAATAATGCACAAATAGATTGTTTACTTTATTGTTATGAGAGTTTCCATGGTAACAAGGAATGAATATTACATATGAATTATATTTTTCCTGATGAGCCAATAGAGAACTTCGACCTGATTACATTGAGTGTAAAATCACTTCTGTATCTTCTATAGTAACGGAGATATGCGAGTTTGAAATTTTATATAATGTTTTTGTAAAACGTGAAGCCTAAGGATGTATTACATTGTTTCAACAATCAAAGTGGTTATTACAAATCTCCACGACGACTACTACAATGAAGCACAAATAGATTGTTTACTTTTTTTGTTATGAGAGTTTTCATTGCAACTAAGCATGAATATTACACATGGATTAAATTTTTCCTGATGAGCCTATAGAAAACTTCGACCTAATTAGATTGAGTGTAAAATCCCTTCTGTATATTCTATAGTAACAGAGATTTGCGAGTTTGAAATTTTATATAATGTTTTTGTAAAACGTGAAGCCTAAGGATGTATTACATTGTTTCAACAATCAAAGTGGTTATTTCAAATCTCCACGACGACGCGTACAATCCTGCACAAATAGATTGTTTACTTTATTGTTATGAGAGTTTCCATGGTAACTAAGCATGAATATTACATATGAATAATTTTCTTTCGGATGAGCCTATAGAGAGCTTCGACCTGATTACATTAAGTGGAAAATCACTTTTGTATCTTCTTTAGTAAAGGCGATATGCGAGTTTGAAATTTTATATAATGTTTTTTCAAAACGTGAGGCCTTAGTATGCAATACACTGTTTCAACAACCAAACTGGTTATTTCAAATCTCCACGACGACGCCTACAATAATGCACAAATAGAATGTTTACTTTATTGTTATGAGAGTTTCCATGGTAACTAAGCATGAATATTACACATGGATTAAATTTTTTACTGATGAGCCAATAGAGAACATCGACCTGATTACATTGAGTGTAAAATCGCTTCTGTATCTTCTATAGTAACGGAGATATGCGATTTTGAAATTTTATATAATGTTTTTGTAAAACGTGAAGCCTAAGGATGTATTACATTGTTTCAACAATCAAAGTGGTTATTTCAAATCTCCACGACGACTACTACAATGAAGGACAAATATATTGTTTACTTTTTTGTTATGAGAGTTTCCATGGTAACTAAGCATGAATATTACACATGGAATAAATTTTTCCTGATGAGCCTATAGAGAAATTCGACCTGATTAGATTGAGTGAAAAATCCTTTCTGTATCTTCTATAGTAACATAGATATACGAGTTTCAAATTTTATATGAGGTTTTTTTCAAAACGTGAGTCCTTAGTATGCATTACATTGTTTCAACAATCAAACTGGTTATTTGAAATCTCCACGACGACGCCTACAATCCTGCACAAATAGATTGTTTACTTTATTGTTATGAGAGTTTCCATGGTAACTAAGCATGAATATTACACATGGATTAAATTTTTCCTGATGAGCCTATTGAGACCTTCGACCTGATTACATTAAGTGGAAAATCACTTTTGTATCTTCTTTAGTAAAGGCGATATGCGAGTTTGAAATTTTATATAATGTTTTTTCAAAACGTGAGGCCTTAGTATGCAATACACTGTTTCAACAACCAAACTGGTTATTTCAAATCTCCACGACGACGCCTACAATAATGCACAAATAGAATGTTTACTTTATTGTTATGAGAGTTTCCATGGTAACTAAGCATGAATATTACACATGGATTAAATTTTTTACTGATGAGCCAATAGAGAACATCGACCTGATTACATTGAGTGTAAAATCGCTTCTGTATCTTCTATAGTAACGGAGATATGCGATTTTGAAATTTTATATAATGTTTTTGTAAAACGTGAAGCCTAAGGATGTATTACATTGATTCAACAATCAAAGTGGTTATTTCAAATCTCCACGACGACTACTACAATGAAGGACAAATATATTGTTTACTTTTTTGTTATGAGAGTTTCCATGGTAACTAAGCATGAATATTACACATGGAATAAATTTTTCCTGATGAGCCTATAGAGAAATTCGACCTGATTAGATTGAGTGTAAAATCCTTTCTGTATCTTCTATAGTAACATAGATATACGAGTTTCAAATTTTATATGAGGTTTTTTTCAAAACGTGAGTCCTTAGTATGCATTACATTGTTTCAACAATCAAACTGGTTATTTGAAATCTCCACGACGACGCCTACAATCCTGCACAAATAGATTGTTTACTTTATTGTTATGAGAGTTTCGATGGTATCTAAGCATGAATATTACACATGGATTAAATTTTTCCTGATGAGCCTATAGAGACCTTCGACCTGATTACATTGATTGTATAATCGCTTCTGTATCTGCTATAGTAACGGAGATATGCGATTTTGATATTTTATATAATGTTTTTGTAAAACGTGAAGCCTATGGATGTATTACATTTTTTCAACAATCAAAGTGGTTATTTCAAATCTCCACGACGACTACTACAATGAAGCACAAATAGATTGTTTACTTTTTTTGTTATGAGAGTTTTCATTGCAACTAAGCATGAATATTACACATGGATTAAATTTTTCCTGATGAGCCTATAGAAAACTTCGACCTAATTAGATTGAGTGTAAAATCCCTTCTGTATATTCTATAGTAACAGAGATTTGCGAGTTTGAAATTTTATATAATGTTTTTGTAAAACGTGAAGCCTAAGGATGTATTACATTGTTTCAACAATCAAAGTGGTTATTTCAAATCTCCACGACGACGCGTACAATCCTGCACAAATAGATTGTTTACTTTATTGTTATGAGAGTTTCCATGTTAACTAAGCATGAATATTACATATGAATAATTTTCTTTCGGATGAGCCTATAGAGAGCTTCGACCTGATTACATTGATGTAAAATCACTTCTGTATCTTCTATAGTAACGGAGATATGCGAGTTTGAAATTTTATATAATGTTTTAGTAAAACGTGAAGCCTTAGTATGCATTACACTGTTTCAACAATCAAAGTGGTTATTTCAAATCTTCACGACGACTACTACAATGAAGCACAAATATATTGTTTACTTTTTTGTTATGAGAGTTTTCATGGCAACTAAGCATGAATATTACACATGGAATAAATTTTTCCTGATGAGCCTATAGAGACCTTCGACCTGATTAGATTGAGTGTAAAATCCCTTCTGTATATTCTATAGTAACGGAGATTTGCGAGTTTGAAATTTTATATAATGTTTTTTCAAAACGTGAGGCCTTAGTATGCAATACACTGTTTCAACAACCAAACTGGTTATTTCAAATCTCCACGACGACGCCTACAATAATGCACAAATAGATTGTTTACTTTATTGTTATGAGAGTTTCCATGTTAACTAAGCATGAATATTACACATGGATTAAATTTTTTACTGATGAGCCAATAGAGAATTTCGACCTGATTACATTGAGTGTAAAATCGCTTCTGTATCTGCTATAGTAACGGAGATATGCGGTTTTGAAATTTTATATAATGTTTTTGTAAAACGTGAAGCCTAAGGATGTATAACATTGTTTCAACAATCAAAGTGGTTATTTCAAATCTCCACGACGACTACTACAATGAAGCACAAATATATTGCTTACTTTTTTGTTATGAGAGTTTCCATGGTAACTAAGCATGAATATTACACATGGATTAAATTTTTCCTGATGAGCCTATAGAGAGCTTCGACCTGCTTACATTGAGTGTAAAATCACTTCTGAATCTTCTATAGAAACGGAGATATACGAGTTTGAATTTTTTTATAATGTTTTTTCAAAACGTGAGGCCTTAGTATGCATTACACTGTTTCAACAATCAAACAGGTTATTTCAAATCTCCACGACGACGCCTACAATCCTGCACAAATAGATTGTTTACTTTATTGTTATGAGAGTTTTCATGGCAACTAAGCATGAATATTACACATGGAATAAATTTTTCCTGATGAGCCTATAGAGACCTTCGACCTGATTAGATTGAGTGTAAAATCCCTTCTGTATATTCCATAGTAACGGAGATTTGCGAGTTTGAAATTTTATATAATGTTTTTTCAAAACGTGAGGCCTTAGTATGCAATACACTGTTTCAACAATCAAACAGGTTATTTCAAATCTCCACGACGACGCCTACAATAATGCACAAATAGATTGTTTACTTTATTGTTATGAGAGTTTCCATGGTAACAAGGAATGAATATTACATATGAATTATATTTTTCCTGATGAGCCAATAGAGAACTTCGACCTGATTACATTGAGTGTAAAATCACTTCTGTATCTTCTATAGTAACGGAGATATGCGAGTTTGAAATTTTATATAATGTTTTTGTAAAACGTGAAGCCTAAGGATGTATTACATTGTTTCAACAATCAAAGTGGTTATTACAAATCTCCACGACGACTACTACAATGTAGCACAAATAGATTGTTTACTTTTTTTGTTATGAGAGTTTTCATTGCAACTAAGCATGAATATTACACATGGATTAAATTTTTCCTGATGAGCCAATAGAGAACTTCGACCTGATTACATTGAGTGTAAAATCACTTCTGTATCTTCTATAGTAACGGAGATATGCGAGTTTGAAATTTTATATAATGTTTTTGTAAAACGTGAAGCCTAAGGATGTATTACATTGTTTCAACAATCAAAGTGGTTATTTCAAATCTCCACGACGACGCGTACAATCCTGCACAAATAGATTGTTTACTTTATTGTTATGAGAGTTTCCATGGTAACTAAGCATGAATATTACACATGGATTAAATTTTTCCTGATGAGCCTATTGAGACCTTCGACCTGATTACATTGAGTGGAAAATCACTTTTGTATCTTCTTTAGTAAAGGCGATATGCGAGTTTGAAATTTTATATAATGTTTTTTCAAAACGTGAGGCCTTAGTATGCAATACACTGTTTCAACAACCAAACTTGTTATTTCAAATCTCCACGACGACGCCTACAATAATGCACAAATAGATTGTTTACTTTATTGTTATGAGAGTTTCCATGGTAACTAAGCATGAATATTACACATGGATTAAATTTTTTACTGATGAGCCAATAGAGAACATCGACCTGATTACATTGAGTGTAAAATCGCTTCTGTATCTTCTATAGTAACGGAGATATGCGATTTTGAAATTTTATATAATGTTTTTGTAAAACGTGAAGCCTAAGGATGTATTACATTGTTTCAACAATCAAAGTGGTTATTTCAAATCTCCACGACGACTACTACAATGAAGGACAAATATATTGTTTACTTTTTTGTTATGAGAGTTTCCATGGTAACTAAGCATGAATATTACACATGGAATAAATTTTTCCTGATGAGCCTATAGAGAAATTCGACCTGATTAGATTGAGTGTAAAATCCCTTCTGTATCTTCTATAGTAACATAGATATACGAGTTTCAAATTTTATATGAGGTTTTTTTCAAAACGTGAGTCCTTAGTATGCATTACATTGTTTCAACAATCAAACTGGTTATTTGAAATCTCCACGACGACGCCTACAATCCTGCACAAATAGATTGTTTACTTTATTGTTATGAGAGTTTCGATGGTATCTAAGCATGAATATTACACATGGATTAAATTTTTCCTGATGAGCCTATAGAGACCTTCGACCTGATTACATTGAGTGGAAAATCACTTTTGTATCTTCTTTAGTAAAGGCGATATGCGAGTTTGAAATTTTATATAATGTTTTTGTAAAACGTGAAGCCTTAGTATGCATTACACTGTTTCAACAATCAAAGTGGTTATTTCAAATCTTCACGACGACTACTACAATCAAGCACAAATATATTGTTTACTTTTTTGTTATGAGAGTTTTCATGGCAACTAAGCATGAATATTACACATGGAATAAATTTTTCCTGATGAGCCTATAGAGACCTTCGACCTGATTAGATTGAGTGTAAAATCCCTTCTGTATATTCTAAAGTAACGGAGATTTGCGAGTTTGAAATTTTATATAATGTTTTTTCAAAACGTGAGGCCTTAGTATGCAATACACTGTTTCAACAATCAAACTGGTTATTTCAAATCTCCACGACGACGCCTACAATAATGCACAAATAGATTGTTTACTTTATTGTTATGAGAGTTTCCATGGTAACTAAGCATGAATATTACACATGGATTAAATTTTTTACTGATGAGCCAATAGAGAACTTCGACCTGATTACATTGAGTGTATAATCGCTTCTGTATCTGCTATAGTAACGGAGATATGCGATTTTGAAATTTTATATAATGTTTTTGTAAAACGTGAAGCCTATGGATGTATTACATTTTTTCAACAATCAAAGTGGTTATTTCAAATCTCCACGACGACTACTACAATGAAGCACAAATAGATTGTTTACTTTTTTTGTTATGAGAGTTTTCATTGCAACTAAGCATGAATATTACACATGGATTAAATTTTTCATGATGAGCCTATAGAAAACTTCGACCAAATTAGATTGAGTGTAAAATCCCTTCTGAATATTCTATAGTAACAGAGATTTGCGAGTTTGAAATTTTATATAATGTTTTTGTAAAACGTGAAGCTTAAGGATGTATTACATTGTTTCAACAATCAAAGTGGTTATTTCAAATCTCCACGACGACGCGTACAATACTGCACAAATAGATTGTTTACTTTATTGTTATGAGAGTTTCCATGGTAACTAAGCATGAATATTACATATGAAATATTTTCTTTCGGATGAGACTATAGAGAGCCTCGACCTGATTACATTGATGTAAAATCACTTCTGTATCTTATATAGTAACGGAGATATGCGAGTTTGAAATTTTATATAATGTTTTTGTAAAACGTGAAGCCTAATGATGTATTACACTGTTTCAACAATCAAAGTTGTTATTTCAATTCTGCACGCCGACGACTACAATCATACACAAATAGATTGTTTGCTTTATTGTTATGAGAGTTTCCATGGTAACTAAGCATGAATATTACACATGGATTAATTTTTTTATGATGAGCCTATACAGAGTTTCGACTTGATTACGTGAGTGTAAAATCACTTCTGTATCTTCTATAGTAACATAGATATACGAGTTTCAAATTTTATATGAGGTTTTTTTCAAAACGTGAGTCCTTAGTATGCATTACATTGTTTCAACAATCAAACTGGTTATTTGAAATCTCCACGACGACGCCTACAATCCTGCACAAATAGATTGTTTACTTTATTGTTATGAGAGTTTCGATGGTATCTAAGCATGAATATTACACATGGATTAAATTTTTCCTGATGAGCCTATAGAGACCTTCGACCTGATTACATTGAGTGTAAAATCCCTTCTGTATATTCTATAGTAACGGAGATTTGCGAGTTTGAAATTTTATATAATGTTTTTTCAAAACGTGAGGCCTTAGTATGCAATACACTGTTTCATCAACCAAACTGGTTATTTCAAATCTCCACGACGACGCCTACAATAATGCACAAATAGATTGTTTACTTTATTGTTATGAGAGTTTCCATGTTAACTAAGCATGAATATTACACATGGATTAAATTTTTTACTGATGAGCCAATAGAGAATTTCGACCTGATTACATTGAGTGTAAAATCGCTTCTGTATCTGCTATAGTAACGGAGATATGCGGTTTTGAAATTTTATATAATGTTTTTGTAAAACGTGAAGCCTAAGGATGTATAACATTGTTTCAACAATCAAAGTGGTTATTTCAAATCTCCACGACGACTACTACAATGAAGCACAAATATATTGCTTACTTTTTTGTTATGAGAGTTTCCATGGTAACTAAGCATGAATATTACACATGGATTAAATTTTTCCTGATGAGCCTATAGAGAGCTTCGACCTGCTTACATTGAGTGTAAAATCACTTCTGAATCTTCTATAGAAACGGAGATATACGAGTTTGAATTTTTTTATAATGTTTTTTCAAAACGTGAGGCCTTAGTATGCATTACACTGTTTCAACAATCAAACAGGTTATTTCAAATCTCCACGACGACGCCTACAATCCTGCACAAATAGATTGTTTACTTTATTGTTATGAGAGTTTTCATGGCAACTAAGCATGAATATTACACATGGAATAAATTTTTCCTGATGAGCCTATAGAGACCTTCGACCTGATTAGATTGAGTGTAAAATCCCTTCTGTATATTCTATAGTAACGGAGATTTGCGAGTTTGAAATTTTATATAATGTTTTTTCAAAACGTGAGGCCTTAGTATGCAATACACTGTTTCAACAATCAAACAGGTTATTTCAAATCTCCACGACGACGCCTACAATAATGCACAAATAGATTGTTTACTTTATTGTTATGAGAGTTTCCATGGTAACAAGGAATGAATATTACATATGAATTATATTTTTCCTGATGAGCCAATAGAGAACTTCGACCTGATTACATTGAGTGTAAAATCACTTCTGTATCTTCTATAGTAACGGAGATATGCGAGTTTGAAATTTTATATAATGTTTTTGTAAAACGTGAAGCCTAAGGATGTATTACATTGTTTCAACAATCAAAGTGGTTATTACAAATCTCCACGACGACTACTACAATGAAGCACAAATAGATTGTTTACTTTTTTTGTTATGAGAGTTTTCATTGCAACTAAGCATGAATATTACACATGGATTAAATTTTTCCTGATGAGCCTATAGAAAACTTCGACCTAATTAGATTGAGTGTAAAATCCCTTCTGTATATTCTATAGTAACAGAGATTTGCGAGTTTGAAATTTTATATAATGTTTTTGTAAAACGTGAAGCCTAAGGATGTATTACATTGTTTCAACAATCAAAGTGGTTATTTCAAATCTCCACGACGACGCGTACAATCCTGCACAAATAGATTGTTTACTTTATTGTTATGAGAGTTTCCATGGTAACTAAGCATGAATATTACATATGAATAATTTTCTTTCGGATGAGCCTATAGAGAGCTTCGACCTGATTACATTAAGTGGAAAATCACTTTTGTATCTTCTTTAGTAAAGGCGATATGCGAGTTTGAAATTTTATATAATGTTTTTTCAAAACGTGAGGCCTTAGTATGCAATACACTGTTTCAACAACCAAACTGGTTATTTCAAATCTCCACGACGACGCCTACAATAATGCACAAATAGAATGTTTACTTTATTGTTATGAGAGTTTCCATGGTAACTAAGCATGAATATTACACATGGATTAAATTTTTTACTGATGAGCCAATAGAGAACATCGACCTGATTACATTGAGTGTAAAATCGCTTCTGTATCTTCTATAGTAACGGAGATATGCGATTTTGAAATTTTATATAATGTTTTTGTAAAACGTGAAGCCTAAGGATGTATTACATTGTTTCAACAATCAAAGTGGTTATTTCAAATCTCCACGACGACTACTACAATGAAGGACAAATATATTGTTTACTTTTTTGTTATGAGAGTTTCCATGGTAACTAAGCATGAATATTACACATGGAATAAATTTTTCCTGATGAGCCTATAGAGAAATTCGACCTGATTAGATTGAGTGTAAAATCCTTTCTGTATCTTCTATAGTAACATAGATATACGAGTTTCAAATTTTATATGAGGTTTTTTTCAAAACGTGAGTCCTTAGTATGCATTACATTGTTTCAACAATCAAACTGGTTATTTGAAATCTCCACGACGACGCCTACAATCCTGCACAAATAGATTGTTTACTTTATTGTTATGAGAGTTTCCATGGTAACTAAGCATGAATATTACACATGGATTAAATTTTTCCTGATGAGCCTATTGAGACCTTCGACCTGATTACATTAAGTGGAAAATCACTTTTGTATCTTCTTTAGTAAAGGCGATATGCGAGTTTGAAATTTTATATAATGTTTTTTCAAAACGTGAGGCCTTAGTATGCAATACACTGTTTCAACAACCAAACTGGTTATTTCAAATCTCCACGACGACGCCTACAATAATGCACAAATAGAATGTTTACTTTATTGTTATGAGAGTTTCCATGGTAACTAAGCATGAATATTACACATGGATTAAATTTTTTACTGATGAGCCAATAGAGAACATCGACCTGATTACATTGAGTGTAAAATCGCTTCTGTATCTTCTATAGTAACGGAGATATGCGATTTTGAAATTTTATATAATGTTTTTGTAAAACGTGAAGCCTAAGGATGTATTACATTGTTTCAACAATCAAAGTGGTTATTTCAAATCTCCACGACGACTACTACAATGAAGGACAAATATATTGTTTACTTTTTTGTTATGAGAGTTTCCATGGTAACTAAGCATGAATATTACACATGGAATAAATTTTTCCTGATGAGCCTATAGAGAAATTCGACCTGATTAGATTGAGTGTAAAATCCTTTCTGTATCTTCTATAGTAACATAGATATACGAGTTTCAAATTTTATATGAGGTTTTTTTCAAAACGTGAGTCCTTAGTATGCATTACATTGTTTCAACAATCAAACTGGTTATTTGAAATCTCCACGACGACGCCTACAATCCTGCACAAATAGATTGTTTACTTTATTGTTATGAGAGTTTCGATGGTATCTAAGCATGAATATTACACATGGATTAAATTTTTCCTGATGAGCCTATAGAGACCTTCGACCTGATTACATTGATTGTATAATCGCTTCTGTATCTGCTATAGTAACGGAGATATGCGATTTTGATATTTTATATAATGTTTTTGTAAAACGTGAAGCCTATGGATGTATTACATTTTTTCAACAATCAAAGTGGTTATTTCAAATCTCCACGACGACTACTACAATGAAGCACAAATAGATTGTTTACTTTTTTTGTTATGAGAGTTTTCATTGCAACTAAGCATGAATATTACACATGGATTAAATTTTTCCTGATGAGCCTATAGAAAACTTCGACCTAATTAGATTGAGTGTAAAATCCCTTCTGTATATTCTATAGTAACAGAGATTTGCGAGTTTGAAATTTTATATAATGTTTTTGTAAAACGTGAAGCCTAAGGATGTATTACATTGTTTCAACAATCAAAGTGGTTATTTCAAATCTCCACGACGACGCGTACAATCCTGCACAAATAGATTGTTTACTTTATTGTTATGAGAGTTTCCATGTTAACTAAGCATGAATATTACATATGAATAATTTTCTTTCGGATGAGCCTATAGAGAGCTTCGACCTGATTACATTGATGTAAAATCACTTCTGTATCTTCTATAGTAACGGAGATATGCGAGTTTGAAATTTTATATAATGTTTTAGTAAAACGTGAAGCCTTAGTATGCATTACACTGTTTCAACAATCAAAGTGGTTATTTCAAATCTTCACGACGACTACTACAATGAAGCACAAATATATTGTTTACTTTTTTGTTATGAGAGTTTTCATGGCAACTAAGCATGAATATTACACATGGAATAAATTTTTCCTGATGAGCCTATAGAGACCTTCGACCTGATTAGATTGAGTGTAAAATCCCTTCTGTATATTCTATAGTAACGGAGATTTGCGAGTTTGAAATTTTATATAATGTTTTTTCAAAACGTGAGGCCTTAGTATGCAATACACTGTTTCAACAACCAAACTGGTTATTTCAAATCTCCACGACGACGCCTACAATAATGCACAAATAGATTGTTTACTTTATTGTTATGAGAGTTTCCATGTTAACTAAGCATGAATATTACACATGGATTAAATTTTTTACTGATGAGCCAATAGAGAATTTCGACCTGATTACATTGAGTGTAAAATCGCTTCTGTATCTGCTATAGTAACGGAGATATGCGGTTTTGAAATTTTATATAATGTTTTTGTAAAACGTGAAGCCTAAGGATGTATAACATTGTTTCAACAATCAAAGTGGTTATTTCAAATCTCCACGACGACTACTACAATGAAGCACAAATATATTGCTTACTTTTTTGTTATGAGAGTTTCCATGGTAACTAAGCATGAATATTACACATGGATTAAATTTTTCCTGATGAGCCTATAGAGAGCTTCGACCTGCTTACATTGAGTGTAAAATCACTTCTGAATCTTCTATAGAAACGGAGATATACGAGTTTGAATTTTTTTATAATTTTTTTTCAAAACGTGAGGCCTTAGTATGCATTACACTGTTTCAACAATCAAACAGGTTATTTCAAATCTCCACGACGACGCCTACAATCCTGCACAAATAGATTGTTTACTTTATTGTTATGAGAGTTTTCATGGCAACTAAGCATGAATATTACACATGGAATAAATTTTTCCTGATGAGCCTATAGACACCTTCGACCTGATTAGATTGAGTGTAAAATCCCTTCTGTATATTCCATAGTAACGGAGATTTGCGAGTTTGAAATTTTATATAATGTTTTTTCAAAACGTGAGGCCTTAGTATGCAATACACTGTTTCAACAATCAAACAGGTTATTTCAAATCTCCACGACGACGCCTACAATAATGCACAAATAGATTGTTTACTTTATTGTTATGAGAGTTTCCATGGTAACAAGGAATGAATATTACATATGAATTATATTTTTCCTGATGAGCCAATAGAGAACTTCGACCTGATTACATTGAGTGTAAAATCACTTCTGTATCTTCTATAGTAACGGAGATATGCGAGTTTGAAATTTTATATAATGTTTTTGTAAAACGTGAAGCCTAAGGATGTATTACATTGTTTCAACAATCAAAGTGGTTATTACAAATCTCCACGACGACTACTACAATGTAGCACAAATAGATTGTTTACTTTTTTTGTTATGAGAGTTTTCATTGCAACTAAGCATGAATATTACACATGGATTAAATTTTTCCTGATGAGCCTATAGAAAACTTCGACCTAATTAGATTGAGTGTAAAATCCCTTCTGTATATTCTATAGTAACAGAGATTTGCGAGTTTGAAATTTTATATAATGTTTTTGTAAAACGTGAAGCCTAAGGATGTATTACATTGTTTCAACAATCAAAGTGGTTATTTCAAATCTCCACGACGACGCGTACAATCCTGCACAAATAGATTGTTTACTTTATTGTTATGAGAGTTTCCATGGTAACTAAGCAGGAATATTACACATGGATTAAATTTTTTACTGATGAGCCAATAGAGAACATCGACCTGATTACATTGAGTGTAAAATCGCTTCTGTATCTTCTATAGTAACGGAGATATGCGATTTTGAAATTTTATATAATGTTTTTGTAAAACGTGAAGCCTAAGGATGTATTACATTGTTTCAACAATCAAAGTGGTTATTTCAAATCTCCACGACGACTACTACAATGAAGGACAAATATATTGTTTACTTTTTTGTTATGAGAGTTTCCATGGTAACTAAGCATGAATATTACACATGGAATAAATTTTTCCTGATGAGCCTATAGAGAAATTCGACCTGATTAGATTGAGTGTAAAATCCCTTCTGTATCTTCTATAGTAACATAGATATACGAGTTTCAAATTTTATATGAGGTTTTTTTCAAAACGTGAGTCCTTAGTATGCATTACATTGTTTCAACAATCAAACTGGTTATTTGAAATCTCCACGACGACGCCTACAATCCTGCACAAATAGATTGTTTACTTTATTGCTATGAGAGTTTCGATGGTATCTAAGCATGAATATTACACATGGATTAAATTTTTCCTGATGAGCCTATAGAGACCTTCGACCTGATTACATTTAGTGGAAAATCACTTTTGTATCTTCTTTTGTAAAGGCGATATGCGAGTTTGAAATTTTATATAATGTTTTTGTAAAACGTGAAGCCTTAGTATGCATTACACTGTTTCAACAATCAAAGTGGTTATTTCAAATCTTCACGACGACTACTACAATCAAGCACAAATATATTGTTTACTTTTTTTTATGAGAGTTTTCATGGCAACTAAGCATGAATATTACACATGGAATAAATTTTTCCTGATGAGCCTATAGAGACCTTCGACCTGATTAGATTGAGTGTAAAATCCCTTCTGTATATTCTATGGTAACGGAGATTTGCGAGTTTGAAATTTTGTATAATGTTTTTTCAAAACGTGAGGCCTTAGTATGCAATACACTGTTTCAACAACCAAACTGGTTATTTCAAATCTCCACGACGACGCCTACAATAATGCACAAATAGATTGTTTACTTTATTGTTATGAGAGTTTCCATGGTAACTAAGCATGAATATTACACGTGGATTAAAGTTTTTACTGATGAGCCAATAGAGAACATCGACCTGATTACATTGAGTGTAAAATCGCTTCTGTATCTTCTATAGTAACGGAGATATGTGATTTTGAAATTTTATATAATATTTTTGTAAAACGTGAAGCCTAAGGATGTATTACATTGTTTCAACAATCAAAGTGGTTATTTCAAATCTCCACGACGACTACTACAATGAAGGACAAATATATTGTTTACTTTTTTGTTATGAGAGTTTCCATGGTAACTAAGCATGAATATTACACATGGATTAAATTTTTTACTGATGAGCCAATAGAGAATATCGACCTGATTACATTGAGTGTAAAATCGCTTCTGTATCTGCTATAGTAACGGAGATATGCGATTTTGAAATTTTATATAATGTTTTTGTAAAACGTGAAGCCTAAGGATGTATAACATTGTTTCAACAATCAAAGTGGTTATTTCAAATCTCCACGACGACTACTACAATGAAGCACAAATATATTGCTTACTTTTTTGTTATGAGAGTTTCCATGGTAACTAAGCATGAATATTACACAAGGATTAAATTTTTCCTGATGAGCCTATAGAGAGCTTCGACCTGATTACATTGAGTGTAAAATCACTTCTGAATCTTCTATAGAAACGGAGATATACGAGTTTGAAATTTTTTATAATGTTTTTTCAAAACGTGAGGCCTTAGTATGCATTACACTGTTTCAACAATCAAACAGGTTATTTCAAATCTCCACGACGACGCCTACAATCCTGCACAAATAGATTGTTTACTTTATTGTTATGAGAGTTTCCATTGTAACTAAGCATAAATATTACACATGGATTAAATTTCTCCGGATGAGATTATAGAGAGCTTCGACCTGATTACATTGAGTGTAAAATCACTTTTGTATCTTCTTTAGTAAAGGCGATATGCGAGTTTGAAATTTTATATAATGTTTTTGTAAAACGTGAAGCCTTAGTATGCATTACACTGTTTCAACAATCAAAGTGGTTATTTCAAATCTTCACGACGACTACTACAATCAAGCACAAATATATTGTTTACTTTTTTGTTATGAGAGTTTTCATGGCAACTAAGCATGAATATTACACATGGAATAAATTTTTCCTGATGAGCCTATAGAGACCTTCGACCTGATTAGATTGAGTGTAAAATCCCTTCTGTATATTCTAAAGTAACGGAGATTTGCGAGTTTGAAATTTTATATAATGTTTTTTCAAAACGTGAGGCCTTAGTATGCAATACACTGTTTCAACAATCAAACTGGTTATTTCAAATCTCCACGACGACGCCTACAATAATGCACAAATAGATTGTTTACTTTATTGTTATGAGAGTTTCCATGG
Organism: Lepisma saccharinum; assembly: GCF_977018435.1. NCBI lineage: Eukaryota > Metazoa > Arthropoda > Insecta > Zygentoma > Lepismatidae > Lepisma > Lepisma saccharinum. Next base: position 4,662,784 of record NW_028142899.1, on the reverse strand, counting down.
TAACTAAGCATGAATATTACACATGGATTAAATTTTTTACTGATGAGCCAATAGAGAACTTCGACCTGATTACATTGAGTGTATAATCGCTTCTGTATCTGCTATAGTAACGGAGATATGCGATTTTGAAATTTTATATAATGTTTTTGTAAAACGTGAAGCCTATGGATGTATTACATTTTTTCAACAATCAAAGTGGTTATTTCAAATCTCCACGACGACTACTACAATGAAGCACAAATAGATTGTTTACTTTTTTTGTTATGAGAGTTTTCATTGCAACTAAGCATGAATATTACACATGGATTAAATTTTTCATGATGAGCCTATAGAAAACTTCGACCAAATTAGATTGAGTGTAAAATCCCTTCTGAATATTCTATAGTAACAGAGATTTGCGAGTTTGAAATTTTATATAATGTTTTTGTAAAACGTGAAGCTTAAGGATGTATTACATTGTTTCAACAATCAAAGTGGTTATTTCAAATCTCCACGACGACGCGTACAATCCTGCACAAATAGATTGTTTACTTTATTGTTATGAGAGTTTCCATGGTAACTAAGCATGAATATTACATATGAATAATTTTCTTTCGGATGAGACTATAGAGAGCCTCGACCTGATTACATTGATGTAAAATCACTTCTGTATCTTATATAGTAACGGAGATATGCGAGTTTGAAATTTTATATAATGTTTTTGTAAAACGTGAAGCCTAATGATGTATTACACTGTTTCAACAATCAAAGTTGTTATTTCAATTCTGCACGCCGACGACTACAATCATACACAAATAGATTGTTTGCTTTATTGTTATGAGAGTTTCCATGGTAACTAAGCATGAATATTACACATGGATTAATTTTTTTATGATGAGCCTATAGAGAGCTTCGACCTGCTTACATTGAGTGTAAAATCACTTCTGAATCTTCTATAGAAACGGAGATATACGAGTTTGAAATTTTTTATAATGTTTTTTCAAAACGTGAGGCCTTAGTATGCATTACACTGTTTCAACAATCAAACAGGTTATTTCAAATCTCCACGACGACGCCTACAATCCTGCACAAATAGATTGTTTACTTTATTGTTATGAGAGTTTTCATGGCAACTAAGCATGAATATTACACATGGAATAAATTTTTCCTGATGAGCCTATAGAGAACTTCGACCTGATTAGATTGAGTGTAAAATCCCTTCTGTATATTCTAAGGTAACGGAGATTTGCGAGTTTGAAATTTTATATAATGTTTTTTTCAAAACGTGAGGCCTTAGTACGCATTACACTGTTTCAACAATCAAACTGGTTATTTCAAATCTCCACGACGACGCCTACAATCCTGCACAAATAGATTGTTTACTTTATTGTTATGAGAGTTTTCATGGCAACTAAGCATGAATATTACACATGGAATAAATTTTTCCTGATGAGCCTATAGAGAACTTCGACCTGATTAGATTGAGTGTAAAATCCCTTCTGTATCTTCTATAGTAACATAGATATACGAGTTTCAAATTTTATATGAGGTTTTTTTCAAAACGTGAGTCCTTAGTATGCATTACATTGTTTCAACAATCAAACTGGTTATTTGAAATCTCCACGACGACGCCTACAATCCTGCACAAATAGATTGTTTACTTTATTGTTATGAGAGTTTCCATGGTAACTAAGCATGAATATTACACATGGATTAAATTTTTCCTGATGAGCCTATAGAGACCTTCGACCTGATTACATTGAGTGGAAAGTCACTTTTGTATAATTTTTAGTAAAGGCGATATGCGAGTTTGAAATTTTATATAATGTTTTTGTAAAACGTGAAGCCTTAGTATGCATTACACTGTTTCAACAATCAAAGTGGTTATTTCAAATCTTCACGACGACTACTACAATCAAGCACAAATATATTGTTTACTTTTTTGTTATGAGAGTTTTCATGGCAACTAAGCATGAATATTACAAATGGAATAAATTTTTCCTGATGAGCCTATAGAGACCTTCGACCTGATTAGATTGAGTGTAAAATCCCTTCTGTATATTCTATAGTAACGGAGATTTGCGAGTTTGAAATTTTATATAATGTTTTTGTAAAACGTGAAGCCTATGGATGTATTACATTTTTTCAACAATCAAAGTGGTTATTTCGAATCTCCACGACGACGCGTACAATCCTGCACAAATAGATTGTTTACTTTATTGTTATGAGAGTTTCCATGGTAACTAAGCATTAATATTACACATGGATTAAATTTTTCCGGATGAGATTATAGAGAGCTTCGGCCTGATTACATTGAGTGTAAAATCACTTCTGTATCTTATATAGTAACGCAGTTATGCGATTTCGAAATTTTATATAATGTTTTTGTAAAAGGTGAGGTCTTAAGTTGTATTACATTGTTTGAATAATCAAAGTGATTATTTCAAATCTCTACGACTACTACTACAATCAAGCACAAATAGATTGTTTACTTTATTGTTATGAGAGTTTTCATGGTAACTAAGCATGAATATTACACATGGATTAAATTTTTCCTGACGAGCCTATAGACAGCTTCGACCTGATTACATTGAGTGTAAAATCGCTTCTGTATCTTCTTTAGTAAAGGCGATATGCGAGTTTGAAATTTTATATAATGTTTTTGTAAAACGTGAAGCCTTAGTATGCATTACACTGTTTCAACAATCAAAGTGGTTATTTCAAATCTCCACGACGACTACTACAATGAAGCACAAATATATTGTTTACTTTTTTGTTATGAGAGTTTTCATGGTAACTAAGCATGAATATTACACAGGGTTTAATTTTTTCCTGATGAGCCTATAGAGAGCTTCGACCTGATTACATTGAGTGTAAAATCATTTCCATATCTTATATAGTAACGCAGATATGCGAGTTTGAAATTTTATATAATGTTTTTTGTAAAACGAGAGGCTTTAGTATGCATTACACTGGTTCAACAATCAAACTGGTTATTTCAAATCTCCACGATGACGCCTACAATCCTGCACAAATAGATTGTTTACTTTATTGTTATGAGAGTTTCCATGGTAACAAGGAATGAATATTACATATGAATTATATTTTTCCTGATGAGCCAATAGAGAACTTCGACCTGATTACATCGAGTGTAAAATCACTTCTGTATCTTCTATAGTAACGGAGATATGCGAGTTTGAAATTTTATATAATGTATTTGTAAAACGTGAAGCCTAAGGATGTATTACATTGTTTCAACAATCAAAGTGGTTATTTCCAATCTCCACGACGACGCCTACAATCCTGCACAAATAGATTGTTTACTTTATTGTTATGAGAGTTTCCATGGTAACTAAGCATGAATATTACATATGAATTATTTTTTTTCGGATGAGCCTATAGAGAGCTTCGACCTGATTACATTGATGTAAAATCACTTCTGTATCTTATATAGTAACGGAGATATGCGAGTTTGAAATTTTATATAATGTTTTTGTAAAACGTGAAGCCTAATGATGTATTACATTGTTTCAACAATCAAAGTGGTTATTACAATTCTGCACGACGACGACTACAATCATACACAAATAGATTGTTTACTTTATTGTTATGAGAGTTTCCATGGTAACTAAGCATGAATATTACACATGGATTAAATTTTTCCTGATGAGCCTATAGAGACTTTCGACCTGATTACATTGAGTGTAAAATCACTTTTGTATCTTCATTACTAAAGGCGATATGCGAGTTTGAAATTTTATATAATGTTTTTGTAAAACGTGAAGCCTTAGTATGCATTACACTGTTTCAACAATCAAAGTGGTTATTTCAAATCTTCACGACGACTACTACAATCAAGCACAAATATATTGTTTACTTTATTGTTATGAGAGTTTTCATGGCAACTAAGCATGAATATTACACATGGAATAAATTTTTCCTGATGAGCCTATAGAGATCTTCGACCTGATTAGATTGAGTGTAAAATCCCTTCTGTATATTCTATACTAACGGAGATTTGCGAGTTTGAAATTTTATATAATGTTTTTTCAAAACGTGAGGCCTTAGTATGCAATACACTGTTTCAACAACCAAACTGGTTATTTCAAATCTCCACGACGACGCCTACAATAATGCACAAATAGATTGTTTACTTTATTGTTATGAGAGTTTCCATGGTAACTAAGCATGAATATTACACATGGATTAAATTTTTTACTGATGAGCCAATAGAGAACGTCGACCTGATTACATTGAGTGTAAAATCGCTTCTGTATCTTCTATAGTAACGGAGATATGCGATTTTGAAATTTTATATAATGTTTTTGTAAAACGTGAAGCCTAAGGATGTATTACATTGTTTCAACAATCAAAGTGGTTATTTCAAATCTCCACGACGACTACTACAATGAAGTACAAATATATTGCTTACTTTTTTATTATGAGAGTTTCCATGGTAACTAAGCATGAATATTACACATGGATTAAATTTTTCCTGATGAGCCTATAGAGAGCTTCGACCTGATTACATTAAGTGTAAAATCACTTCTGTATCTTCTATAGTAACATAGATATACGAGTTTCAAATTTTATATAAGTTTTCTTTCAAACCGTGAGTCCTTAGTATGCATTACATTGTTTCAACAATCAAACTGGTTATTTGAAATCTCCACGACGACGCCTACAATCCTGCACAAATAGATTTTTACTTTATTGTTATGAGAGTTTCCATGGTAACTAAGCATGAATATTACACATGGATTAAATTTTTCATGATGAGCCTATAGAGACCTTCGACCTGATTACATTGAGTGTAAAATCACTTTTGTATCTTCTTTAGTAAAGGCGATATGCGAGTTTGAAATTTTATATAATGTTTTTGTAAAACGTGAAGACTTAGTATGCATTACACTGTTTCAACAATCAAAGTGGTTATTTCAAATCTCCACGACGACTACTACAATGAAGCACAAATATATTGTTTACTTTTTTGTTATGAGAGTTTCCATTGTAACTAAGCATAAATATTACACATGGATTAAATTTTTCCGGATGAGATTATAGAGAGCTTCGACCTGATTACATTGAGTGTAAAATCACTTCTGTATCTTATATAGAAACGCAGATATGCGAGTTTGAAATTTTATATAATGTTTTTGTAAAAGGTGAGGCCTTAGGATGTATTACATTGTTTGAATAATCAAAGTGATTATTTCAAATCTCTACGACGACTACTACAGTCAAGCACAAATAGATTGTTTACTTTATTGTTATGAGAGTTTTTACGGTAACTAAGCATGAATATTACACATGGATTAATTTTTTTACTGATGAGCCAATAGAGAACGTCGACCTGATTACATTGAGTGTAAAATCGCTTCTGTATATTCTATAGTAACGGAGATATGCGATTTTGAAATGTTATATAATGTTTTTGTAAAACGTGAAGCCTATGGATGTATTACATTGTTTTAACAACCAAAGTGGTTATTTCAAATCTCCACGACGACTACTACAATGAAGCACAAATATATTGTTTACTTTATTGTTATGAGAGTTTCCAAGGTAACTAAGCATGAATATTACACATGGATTAATTTTTTCCTGATGAGCCTATACAGAGCTTCGACCTGATTACGTGAGTGTAAAATCACTTCTGTATCTTCTATAGTAACATAGATATACGAGTTTGAAATTTTATATAAGGTTTTTTTCAAAACGTGAGTCCTTAGTATGCATTACATTGTTTCAACAATCAAACTGGTTATTTGAAATCTCCACGACGACGCCTACAATCCTGCACAAATAGATTGTTTACTTTATTGTTATGAGAGTTTCCATGGTAACTAAGCATTAATATTACACATGGATTAAATTTTTCCGGATGAGATTATAGAAAGCTTCGGCCTGATTACATTGAGTGTAAAATCACTTCTGTATCTTATATAGTAACGCAGATATGCGATTTCGAAATTTTATATAATGTTTTTGTAAAAGGTGAGGCCTTAGGTTGTATTACATTGTTTGAATAATCAAAGTGATTATTTCAAATCTCTAAGACTACTACAATCAATCACAAATAGATTGTTTACTTTATTGTTATGAGAGTTTTCATGGTAACTAAGCATGAATATTACACATGGATTAAATTTTTCCTGATGAGCCTATAGACAGCTTCGACCTGATTACATTGAGTGTAAAATCACTTTTGTATCTTCTTTAGTAAAGGCGATATGCGAGTTTGAAATTTTATATAATGTTTTTGTAAAACGTGAAGCCTTAGTATGCATTACACTGTTTCAACAATCAAAGTGGTTATTTCAAATCTTCACGACGACTACTACAATCAAGCACAAATATATTGTTTACTTTTTTGTTATGAGAGTTTTCATGGCAAGTAAGCATGAATATTACACATGGAATAAATTTTTCCTGATGAGCCTATAGAGACCTTCGACCTGATTAGATTGAGTGTAAAATCCCTTCTGTATATTCTATAGTAACGGAGATTTGCGAGTTTGAAATTTTATATAATGTTTTTTCAAAACGTGAGGCCTTAGTATGCAATACACTGTTTCAACAATCAAACTGGTTATTTCAAATCTCCACGACGACGCCTACAATAATGCACAAATAGATTGTTTACTTTATTGTTATGAGAGTTTCCATGGTAACTAAGCATGAATATTACACATGGATTAAATTTTTTACTGATGAGCCAATAGAGAACTTCGACCTGATTACATTGAGTGTATAATCGCTTCTGTATCTGCTATAGTAACGGAGATATGCGATTTTGAAATTTTATATAATGTTTTTGTAAAACGTGAAGCCTAAGGATGTATTACATTGTTTCAACAATCAAAGTGGTTATTTCAAATCTCCACGACGACTACTACAATGAAGGACAAATATATTGTTTACTTTTTTGTTATGAGAGTTTTCATGGCAACTAAGCAAGAATATTACACATGGCTTAAATTTTTCCTGATGAGCCTATAGAAAACTTCGACCTAATTAGATTGAGTGTAAAATCCCTTCTGTATATTCTATAGTAACAGAGATTTGCGAGTTTGAAATTTTATATAATGTTTTTGTAAAACGTGAAGCCTACGGATGTATTACATTGTTTCAACAATCAAAGTGGTTATTTCAAATCTCCACGACGACGCGTACAATCCTGCACAAATAGATTGTTTACTTTATTGTTATGAGAGTTTCCATGGTAACTAAGCATGAATATTACATATGAATAATTTTCTTTCGGATGAGCCTATAGAGAGCTTCGACCTGATTACATTGATGTAAAATCACTTCTGTATCTTATATAGTAACGGAGATATGCGAGTTTGAAATTTTATATAATGTTTTTGTAAAACGTGAAGCCTAATGATGGATTACATTATTTCAACAATCAAAGTTGTTATTTCAATTCTGCACGACGACGACTACAATCATACACAAATAGATTGTTTGCTTTATTGTTATGAGAGTTTCCATGGTAACTAAGCATGAATATTACACATGGATTAATTTTTTTATGATGAGCCTATACAGAGTTTCGACTTGATTACGTGAGTGTAAAATCACTTCTGTATCTTCTATAGTAACATAGATACACGAGTTTCAAATTTTATATGAGGTTTTTTTCAAAACGTGAGTCCTTAGTATGCATTACATTGTTTCAACAATCAAACTGGTTATTTGAAATCTCCACGACGACGCCTACAATCCTGCACAAATAGATTGTTTACTTTATTGTTATGAGAGTTTCCATGGTAACTAAGCATGAATATTACACATGGATTAAATTTTTCCTGATGAGCCTATTGAGACCTTCGACCTGATTACATTAAGTGGAAAATCACTTTTGTATCTTCTTTAGTAAAGGCGATATGCGAGTTTGAAATTTTATATAATGTTTTTTCAAAACGTGAGGCCTTAGTATGCAATACACTGTTTCAACAACCAAACTGGTTATTTCAAATCTCCACGACGACGCCTACAATAATGCACAAATAGAATGTTTACTTTATTGTTATGAGAGTTTCCATGGTAACTAAGCATGAATATTACACATGGATTAAATTTTTTACTGATGAGCCAATAGAGAACATCGACCTGATTACATTGAGTGTAAAATCGCTTCTGTATCTTCTATAGTAACGGAGATATGCGATTTTGAAATTTTATATAATGTTTTTGTAAAACGTGAAGCCTAAGGATGTATTACATTGTTTCAACAATCAAAGTGGTTATTTCAAATCTCCACGACGACTACTACAATGAAGGACAAATATATTGTTTACTTTTTGGTTATGAGAGTTTCCATGGTAACTAAGCATGAATATTACACATGGAATAAATTTTTCCTGATGAGCCTATAGAGAAATTCGACCTGATTAGATTGAGTGTAAAATCCTTTCTGTATCTTCTATAGTAACATAGATATACGAGTTTCAAATTTTATATGAGGTTTTTTTCAAAACGTGAGTCCTTAGTATGCATTACATTGTTTCAACAATCAAACTGGTTATTTGAAATCTCCACGACGACGCCTACAATCCTGCACAAATAGATTGTTTACTTTATTGTTATGAGAGTTTCGATGGTATCTAAGCATGAATATTACACATGGATTAAATTTTTCCTGATGAGCCTATAGAGACCTTCGACCTGATTACATTGATTGTATAATCGCTTCTGTATCTGCTATAGTAACGGAGATATGCGATTTTGATATTTTATATAATGTTTTTGTAAAACGTGAAGCCTATGGATGTATTACATTTTTTCAACAATCAAAGTGGTTATTTCAAATCTCCACGACGACTACTACAATGAAGCACAAATAGATTGTTTACTTTTTTTGTTATGAGAGTTTTCATTGCAACTAAGCATGAATATTACACATGGATTAAATTTTTCCTGATGAGCCTATAGAAAACTTCGACCTAATTAGTTTGAGTGTAAAATCCCTTCTGTATATTCTATAGTAACAGAGATTTGCGAGTTTGAAATTTTATATAATGTTTTTGTAAAACGTGAAGCCTAAGGATGTATTACATTGTTTCAACAATCAAAGTGGTTATTTCAAATCTCCACGACGACGCGTACAATCCTGCACAAATAGATTGTTTACTTTATTGTTATGAGAGTTTCCATGGTAACTAAGCATGAATATTACATATGAATAATTTTCTTTCGGATGAGCCTATAGAGAGCTTCGACCTGATTACATTGATGTAAAATCACTTCTGTATCTTCTATAGTAACGGAGATATGCGAGTTTGAAATTTTATATAATGTTTTAGTAAAACGTTAAGCCTTAGTATGCATGACACTGTTTCAACAATCAAAGTGGTTATTTCAAATCTTCACGACGACTACTACAATGAAGCACAAATATATTGTTTACTTTTTTGTTATGAGAGTTTTCATGGCAACTAAGCATGAATATTACACATGGAATAAATTTTTCCTGATGAGCCTATAGAGACCTTCGACCTGATTAGATTGAGTGTAAAATCCCTTCTGTATATTCTATAGTAACGGAGATTTGCGAGTTTGAAATTTTATATAATGTTTTTTCAAAACGTGAGGCCTTAGTATGCAATACACTGTTTCATCAACCAAACTGGTTATTTCAAATCTCCACGACGACGCCTACAATAATGCACAAATAGATTGTTTACTTTATTGTTATGAGAGTTTCCATGTTAACTAAGCATGAATATTACACATGGATTAAATTTTTTACTGATGAGCCAATAGAGAATTTCGACCTGATTACATTGAGTGTAAAATCGCTTCTGTATCTGCTATAGTAACGGAGATATGCGGTTTTGAAATTTTATATAATGTTTTTGTAAAACGTGAAGCCTAAGGATGTATAACATTGTTTCAACAATCAAAGTGGTTATTTCAAATCTCCACGACGACTACTACAATGAAGCACAAATATATTGCTTACTTTTTTGTTATGAGAGCTTCCATGGTAACTAAGCATGAATATTACACATGGATTAAATTTTTCCTGATGAGCCTATAGAGAGCTTCGACCTGCTTACATTGAGTGTAAAATCACTTCTGAATCTTCTATAGAAACGGAGATATACGAGTTTGAAATTTTTTATAATGTTTTTTCAAAACGTGAGGCCTTAGTATGCATTACACTGTTTCAACAATCAAACAGGTTATTTCAAATCTCCACGACGACGCCTACAATCCTGCACAAATAGATTGTTTACTTTATTGTTATGAGAGTTTTCATGGCAACTAAGCATGAATATTACACATGGAATAAATTTTTCCTGATGAGCCTATAGAGACCTTCGACCTGATTAGATTGAGTGTAAAATCCCTTCTGTATATTCTATAGTAACGGAGATTTGCGAGTTTGAAATTTTATATAATGTTTTTTCAAAACGTGAGGCCTTAGTATGCAATACACTGTTTCAACAATCAAACAGGTTATTTCAAATCTCCACGACGACGCCTACAATAATGCACAAATAGATTGTTTACTTTATTGTTATGAGAGTTTCCATGGTAACAAGGAATGAATATTACATATGAATTATATTTTTCCTGATGAGCCAATAGAGAACTTCGACCTGATTACATTGAGTGTAAAATCACTTCTGTATCTTCTATAGTAACGGAGATATGCGAGTTTGAAATTTTATATAATGTTTTTGTAAAACGTGAAGCCTAAGGATGTATTACATTGTTTCAACAATCAAAGTGGTTATTACAAATCTCCACGACGACTACTACAATGAAGCACAAATAGATTGTTTACTTTTTTTGTTATGAGAGTTTTCATTGCAACTAAGCATGAATATTACACATGGATTAAATTTTTCCTGATGAGCCTATAGAAAACTTCGACCTAATTAGATTGAGTGTAAAATCCCTTCTGTATATTCTATAGTAACAGAGATTTGCGAGTTTGAAATTTTATATAATGTTTTTGTAAAACGTGAAGCCTAAGGATGTATTACATTGTTTCAACAATCAAAGTGGTTATTTCAAATCTCCACGACGACGCGTACAATCCTGCACAAATAGATTGTTTACTTTATTGTTATGAGAGTTTCCATGGTAACTAAGCATGAATATTACATATGAATAATTTTCTTTCGGATGACCCTATAGAGAGCTTCGACCTGATTACATTAAGTGGAAAATCACTTTTGTATCTTCTTTAGTAAAGGCGATATGCGAGTTTGAAATTTTATATAATGTTTTTTCAAAACGTGAGGCCTTAGTATGCAATACACTGTTTCAACAACCAAACTGGTTATTTCAAATCTCCACGACGACGCCTACAATAATGCACAAATAGAATGTTTACTTTATTGTTATGAGAGTTTCCATGGTAACTAAGCATGAATATTACACATGGATTAAATTTTTTACTGATGAGCCAATAGAGAACATCGACCTGATTACATTGAGTGTAAAATCGCTTCTGTATCTTCTATAGTAACGGAGATATGCGATTTTGAAATTTTATATAATGTTTTTGTAAAACGTGAAGCCTAAGGATGTATTACATTGTTTCAACAATCAAAGTGGTTATTTCAAATCTCCACGACGACTACTACAATGAAGGACAAATATATTGTTTACTTTTTTGTTATGAGAGTTTCCATGGTAACTAAGCATGAATATTACACATGGAATAAATTTTTCCTGATGAGCCTATAGAGAAATTCGACCTGATTAGATTGAGTGTAAAATCCTTTCTGTATCTTCTATAGTAACATAGATATACGAGTTTCAAATTTTATATGAGGTTTTTTTCAAAACGTGAGTCCTTAGTATGCATTACATTGTTTCAACAATCAAACTGGTTATTTGAAATCTCCACGACGACGCCTACAATCCTGCACAAATAGATTGTTTACTTTATTGTTATGAGAGTTTCGATGGTATCTAAGCATGAATATTACACATGGATTAAATTTTTCCTGATGAGCCTATAGAGACCTTCGACCTGATTACATTGATTGTATAATCGCTTCTGTATCTGCTATAGTAACGGAGATATGCGATTTTGATATTTTATATAATGTTTTTGTAAAACGTGAAGCCTATGGATGTATTACATTTTTTCAACAATCAAAGTGGTTATTTCAAATCTCCACGACGACTACTACAATGAAGCACAAATAGATTGTTTACTTTTTTTGTTATGAGAGTTTTCATTGCAACTAAGCTTGAATATTACACATGGATTAAATTTTTCCTGATGAGCCTATAGAAAACTTCGACCTAATTAGATTGAGTGTAAAATCCCTTCTGTATATTCTATAGTAACAGAGATTTGCGAGTTTGAAATTTTATATAATGTTTTTGTAAAACGTGAAGCCTAAGGATGTATTACATTGTTTCAACAATCAAAGTGGTTATTTCAAATCTCCACGACGACGCGTACAATCCTGCACAAATAGATTGTTTACTTTATTGTTATGAGAGTTTCCATGTTAACTAAGCATGAATATTACATATGAATAATTTTCTTTCGGATGAGCCTATAGAGAGCTTCGACCTGATTACATTGATGTAAAATCACTTCTGTATCTTCTATAGTAACGGAGATATGCGAGTTTGAAATTTTATATAATGTTTTAGTAAAACGTGAAGCCTTAGTATGCATTACACTGTTTCAACAATCAAAGTGGTTATTTCAAATCTTCACGACGACTACTACAATGAAGCACAAATATATTGTTTACTTTTTTGTTATGAGAGTTTTCATGGCAACTAAGCATGAATATTACACATGGAATAAATTTTTCCTGATGAGCCTATAGAGACCTTCGACCTGATTAGATTGAGTGTAAAATCCCTTCTGTATATTCTATAGTAACGGAGATTTGCGAGTTTGAAATTTTATATAATGTTTTTTCAAAACGTGAGGCCTTAGTATGCAATACACTGTTTCAACAACCAAACTGGTTATTTCAAATCTCCACGACGACGCCTACAATAATGCACAAATAGATTGTTTACTTTATTGTTATGAGAGTTTCCATGTTAACTAAGCATGAATATTACACATGGATTAAATTTTTTACTGATGAGCCAATAGAGAATTTCGACCTGATTACATTGAGTGTAAAATCGCTTCTGTATCTGCTATAGTAACGGAGATATGCGGTTTTGAAATTTTATATAATGTTTTTGTAAAACGTGAAGCCTAAGGATGTATAACATTGTTTCAACAATCAAAGTGGTTATTTCAAATCTCCACGACGACTACTACAATGAAGCACAAATATATTGCTTACTTTTTTGTTATGAGAGTTTCCATGGTAACTAAGCATGAATATTACACATGGATTAAATTTTTCCTGATGAGCCTATAGAGAGCTTCGACCTGCTTACATTGAGTGTAAAATCACTTCTGAATCTTCTATAGAAACGGAGATATACGAGTTTGAATTTTTTTATAATGTTTTTTCAAAACGTGAGGCCTTAGTATGCATTACACTGTTTCAACAATCAAACAGGTTATTTCAAATCTCCACGACGACGCCTACAATCCTGCACAAATAGATTGTTTACTTTATTGTTATGAGAGTTTTCATGGCAACTAAGCATGAATATTACACATGGAATAAATTTTTCCTGATGAGCCTATAGAGACCTTCGACCTGATTAGATTGAGTGTAAAATCCCTTCTGTATATTCCATAGTAACGGAGATTTGCGAGTTTGAAATTTTATATAATGTTTTTTCAAAACGTGAGGCCTTAGTATGCAATACACTGTTTCAACAATCAAACAGGTTATTTCAAATCTCCACGACGACGCCTACAATAATGCACAAATAGATTGTTTACTTTATTGTTATGAGAGTTTCCATGGTAACAAGGAATGAATATTACATATGAATTATATTTTTCCTGATGAGCCAATAGAGAACTTCGACCTGATTACATTGAGTGTAAAATCACTTCTGTATCTTCTATAGTAACGGAGATATGCGAGTTTGAAATTTTATATAATGTTTTTGTAAAACGTGAAGCCTAAGGATGTATTACATTGTTTCAACAATCAAAGTGGTTATTACAAATCTCCACGACGACTACTACAATGTAGCACAAATAGATTGTTTACTTTTTTTGTTATGAGAGTTTTCATTGCAACTAAGCATGAATATTACACATGGATTAAATTTTTCCTGATGAGCCTATAGAAAACTTCGACCTAATTAGATTGAGTGTAAAATCCCTTCTGTATATTCTATAGTAACAGAGATTTGCGAGTTTGAAATTTTATATAATGTTTTTGTAAAACGTGAAGCCTAAGGATGTATTACATTGTTTCAACAATCAAAGTGGTTATTTCAAATCTCCACGACGACGCGTACAATCCTGCACAAATAGATTGTTTACTTTATTGTTATGAGAGTTTCCATGGTAACTAAGCATGAATATTACACATGGATTAAATTTTTCCTGATGAGCCTATTGAGACCTTCGACCTGATTACATTGAGTGGAAAATCACTTTTGTATCTTCTTTAGTAAAGGCGATATGCGAGTTTGAAATTTTATATAATGTTTTTTCAAAACGTGAGGCCTTAGTATGCAATACACTGTTTCAACAACCAAACTTGTTATTTCAAATCTCCACGACGACGCCTACAATAATGCACAAATAGATTGTTTACTTTATTGTTATGAGAGTTTCCATGGTAACTAAGCATGAATATTACACATGGATTAAATTTTTTACTGATGAGCCAATAGAGAACATCGACCTGATTACATTGAGTGTAAAATCGCTTCTGTATCTTCTATAGTAACGGAGATATGCGATTTTGAAATTTTATATAATGTTTTTGTAAAACGTGAAGCCTAAGGATGTATTACATTGTTTCAACAATCAAAGTGGTTATTTCAAATCTCCACGACGACTACTACAATGAAGGACAAATATATTGTTTACTTTTTTGTTATGAGAGTTTCCATGGTAACTAAGCATGAATATTACACATGGAATAAATTTTTCCTGATGAGCCTATAGAGAAATTCGACCTGATTAGATTGAGTGTAAAATCCCTTCTGTATCTTCTATAGTAACATAGATATACGAGTTTCAAATTTTATATGAGGTTTTTTTCAAAACGTGAGTCCTTAGTATGCATTACATTGTTTCAACAATCAAACTGGTTATTTGAAATCTCCACGACGACGCCTACAATCCTGCACAAATAGATTGTTTACTTTATTGTTATGAGAGTTTCGATGGTATCTAAGCATGAATATTACACATGGATTAAATTTTTCCTGATGAGCCTATAGAGACCTTCGACCTGATTACATTGAGTGGAAAATCACTTTTGTATCTTCTTTAGTAAAGGCGATATGCGAGTTTGAAATTTTATATAATGTTTTTGTAAAACGTGAAGCCTTAGTATGCATTACACTGTTTCAACAATCAAAGTGGTTATTTCAAATCTTCACGACGACTACTACAATCAAGCACAAATATATTGTTTACTTTTTTTTATGAGAGTTTTCATGGCAACTAAGCATGAATATTACACATGGAATAAATTTTTCCTGATGAGCCTATAGAGACCTTCGACCTGATTAGATTGAGTGTAAAATCCCTTCTGTATATTCTATGGTAACGGAGATTTGCGAGTTTGAAATTTTGTATAATGTTTTTTCAAAACGTGAGGCCTTAGTATGCAATACACTGTTTCAACAACCAAACTGGTTATTTCAAATCTCCACGACGACGCCTACAATAATGCACAAATAGATTGTTTACTTTATTGTTATGAGAGTTTCCATGGTAACTAAGCATGAATATTACACATGGATTAAAGTTTTTACTGATGAGCCAATAGAGAACATCGACCTGATTACATTGAGTGTAAAATCGCTTCTGTATCTTCTATAGTAACGGAGATATGTGATTTTGAAATTTTATATAATATTTTTGTAAAACGTGAAGCCTAAGGATGTATTACATTGTTTCAACAATCAAAGTGGTTATTTCAAATCTCCACGACGACT
Source organism: Lepisma saccharinum (assembly GCF_977018435.1). NCBI lineage: Eukaryota > Metazoa > Arthropoda > Insecta > Zygentoma > Lepismatidae > Lepisma > Lepisma saccharinum. The sequence goes on along the minus strand of NW_028142899.1, from coordinate 4,646,761 downwards.
ACTACAATGAAGGACAAATATATTGTTTACTTTTTTGTTATGAGAGTTTCCATGGTAACTAAGCATGAATATTACACATGGATTAAATTTTTTACTGATGAGCCAATAGAGAATTTCGACCTGATTACATTGAGTGTAAAATCGCTTCTGTATCTGCTATAGTAACGGAGATATGCGATTTTGAAATTTTATATAATGTTTTTGTAAAACGTGAAGCCTAAGGATGTATAACATTGTTTCAACAATCAAAGTGGTTATTTCAAATCTCCACGACGACTACTACAATGAAGCACAAATATATTGCTTACTTTTTTGTTATGAGAGTTTCCATGGTAACTAAGCATGAATATTACACAAGGATTAAATTTTTCCTGATGAGCCTATAGAGAGCTTCGACCTGATTACATTGAGTGTAAAATCACTTCTGAATCTTCTATAGAAACGGAGATATACGAGTTTGAAATTTTTTATAATGTTTTTTCAAAACGTGAGGCCTTAGTATGCATTACACTGTTTCAACAATCAAACAGGTTATTTCAAATCTCCACGACGACGCCTACAATCCTGCACAAATAGATTGTTTACTTTATTGTTATGAGAGTTTCCATTGTAACTAAGCATAAATATTACACATGGATTAAATTTCTCCGGATGAGATTATAGAGAGCTTCGACCTGATTACATTGAGTGTAAAATCACTTTTGTATCTTCTTTAGTAAAGGCGATATGCGAGTTTGAAATTTTATATAATGTTTTTGTAAAACGTGAAGCCTTAGTATGCATTACACTGTTTCAACAATCAAAGTGGTTATTTCAAATCTTCACGACGACTACTACAATCAAGCACAAATATATTGTTTACTTTTTTGTTATGAGAGTTTTCATGGCAACTAAGCATGAATATTACACATGGAATAAATTTTTCCTGATGAGCCTATAGAGACCTTCGACCTGATTAGATTGAGTGTAAAATCCCTTCTGTATATTCTAAAGTAACGGAGATTTGCGAGTTTGAAATTTTATATAATGTTTTTTCAAAACGTGAGGCCTTAGTATGCAATACACTGTTTCAACAATCAAACTGGTTATTTCAAATCTCCACGACGACGCCTACAATAATGCACAAATAGATTGTTTACTTTATTGTTATGAGAGTTTCCATGGTAACTAAGCATGAATATTACACATGGATTAAATTTTTTACTGATGAGCCAATAGAGAACTTCGACCTGATTACATTGAGTGTATAATCGCTTCTGTATCTGCTATAGTAACGGAGATATGCGATTTTGAAATTTTATATAATGTTTTTGTAAAACGTGAAGCCTATGGATGTATTACATTTTTTCAACAATCAAAGTGGTTATTTCAAATCTCCACGACGACTACTACAATGAAGCACAAATAGATTGTTTACTTTTTTTGTTATGAGAGTTTTCATTGCAACTAAGCATGAATATTACACATGGATTAAATTTTTCCTGATGAGCCTATAGAAAACTTCGACCAAATTAGATTGAGTGTAAAATCCCTTCTGAATATTCTATAGTAACAGAGATTTGCGAGTTTGAAATTTTATATAATGTTTTTGTAAAACGTGAAGCTTAAGGATGTATTACATTGTTTCAACAATCAAAGTGGTTATTTCAAATCTCCACGACGACGCGTACAATCCTGCACAAATAGATTGTTTACTTTATTGTTATGAGAGTTTCCATGGTAACTAAGCATGAATATTACATATGAATAATTTTCTTTCGGATGAGACTATAGAGAGCCTCGACCTGATTACATTGATGTAAAATCACTTCTGTATCTTATATAGTAACGGAGATATGCGAGTTTGAAATTTTATATAATGTTTTTGTAAAACGTGAAGCCTAATGATGTATTACACTGTTTCAACAATCAAAGTTGTTATTTCAATTCTGCACGCCGACGACTACAATCATACACAAATAGATTGTTTGCTTTATTGTTATGAGAGTTTCCATGGTAACTAAGCATGAATATTACACATGGATTAATTTTTTTATGATGAGCCTATACAGAGTTTCGACTTGATTACGTGAGTGTAAAATCACTTCTGTATCTTCTATAGTAACATAGATATACGAGTTTCAAATTTTTTATGAGGTTTTTTTCAAAACGTGAGTCCTTAGTATGCATTACATTGTTTCAACAATCAAACTGGTTATTTGAAATCTCCACGACGACGCCTACAATCCTGCACAAATAGATTGTTTACTTTATTGTTATGAGAGTTTCGATGGTATCTAAGCATGAATATTACACATGGATTAAATTTTTCCTGATGAGCCTATAGAGACCTTCGACCTGATTACATTGAGTGGAAAATCACTTTTGTATCTTCTTTAGTAAAGGCGATATGCGAGTTTGAAATTTTATATAATGTTTTTGTAAAACGTGAAGCCTTAGTATGCATTACACTGTTTCAACAATCAAAGTGGTTATTTCAAATCTTCACGACGACTACTACAATGAAGCACAAATATATTGTTTACTTTTTTGTTATGAGAGTTTTCATGGCAACTAAGCATGAATATTACACATGGAATAAATTTTTCCTGATGAGCCTATAGAGACCTTCGACCTGATTAGATTGAGTGTAAAATCCCTTCTGTATATTCTATAGTAACGGAGATTTGCGAGTTTGAAATTTTATCTAATGTTTTTTCAAAACGTGAGGCCTTAGTATGCAATACACTGTTTCAACAACCAAACTGGTTATTTCAAATCTCCACGACGACGCCTACAATAATGCACAAATAGATTGTTTACTTTATTGTTATGAGAGTTTCCATGTTAACTAAGCATGAATATTACACATGGATTAAATTTTTTACTGATGAGCCAATAGAGAACATCGACCTGATTACATTGAGTGTAAAATCGCTTATGTATCTTCTATAGTAACGGAGATATGTGATTTTGAAATTTTATATAATGTTTTTGTAAAACGTGAAGCCTAAGGATGTATTACATTGTTTCAACAATCAAAGTGGTTATTTCAAATCTCCACGACGACTACTACAATGAAGGACAAATATATTGTTTACTTTTTTGTTATGAGAGTTTCCATGGTAACTAAGCATGAATATTACACATGGATTAAATTTTTTACTGATGAGCCAATAGAGAATTTCGACCTGATTACATTGAGTGTAAAATCGCTTCTGTATCTGCTATAGTAACGGAGATATGCGGTTTTGAAATTTTATATAATGTTTTTGTAAAACGTGAAGCCTAAGGATGTATAACATTGTTTCAACAATCAAAGTGGTTATTTCAAATCTCCACGACGACGCCTACAATCCTGCACAAATATATTGCTTACTTTTTTGTTATGAGAGTTTCCATGGTAACTAAGCATGAATATTACACATGGATTAAATTTTTCCTGATGAGCCTATAGAGAGCTTCGACCTGCTTACATTGAGTGTAAAATCACTTCTGAATCTTCTATAGAAACGGAGATATACGAGTTTGAAATTTTTTATAATGTTTTTTCAAAACGTGAGGCCTTAGTATGCATTACACTGTTTCAACAATCAAACAGGTTATTTCAAATCTCCACGACGACGCCTACAATCCTGCACAAATAGATTGTTTACTTTATTGTTATGAGAGTTTTCATGGCAACTAAGCATGAATATTACACATGGAATAAATTTTTCCTGATGAGCCTATAGAGAACTTCGACCTGATTAGATTGAGTGTAAAATCCCTTCTGTATATTCTAAGGTAACGGAGATTTGCGAGTTTGAAATTTTATATAATGTTTTTTTCAAAACGTGAGGCCTTAGTACGCATTACACTGTTTCAACAATCAAACTGGTTATTTCAAATCTCCACGACGACGCCTACAATCCTGCACAAATAGATTGTTTACTTTATTGTTATGAGAGTTTTCATGGCAACTAAGCATGAATATTACACATGGATTAAATTTTTCCTGATGAGCCTATAGAGACCTTCGACCTGATTACATTGAGTGGAAAGTCACTTTTGTATAATTTTTAGTAAAGGCGATATGCGAGTTTGAAATTTTATATAATGTTTTTGTAAAACGTGAAGCCTTAGTATGCATTACACTGTTTCAACAATCAAAGTGGTTATTTCAAATCTTCACGACGACTACTACAATCAAGCACAAATATATTGTTTACTTTTTTGTTATGAGAGTTTTCATGGCAACTAAGCATGAATATTACAAATGGAATAAATTTTTCCTGATGAGCCTATAGAGACCTTCGACCTGATTAGATTGAGTGTAAAATCCCTTCTGTATATTCTATAGTAACGGAGATTTGCGAGTTTGAAATTTTATATAATGTTTTTGTAAAACGTGAAGCCTATGGATGTATTACATTTTTTCAACAATCAAAGTGGTTATTTCAAATCTCCACGACGACTACTACAATGAAGCATAAATATATTGTTTACTTTTTTGTTATGAGAGTTTTCATGGTAACTAAGCATGAATATTACACATGCTTTAATTTTTTCCTGATGAGCCTATAGAGAGCTTCGACCTGATTACATTGAGTGTAAAATCAATTCCGTATCTTATATAGTAACGGAGATATGCGATTTTGAAATTTTATATAATGTTTTTTGCAAAACGAGAGGCTTTAGTATGCATTACACTGGTTCAACAATCAAACTGGTTATTTCAAATCTCCACGATGACGCCTACAATCCTGCACAAATAGATTGTTTACTTTATTGTTATGAGAGTTTCCATGGTAACAAGGAATGAATATTACATATGAATTATATTTTTCCTGATGAGCCAATAGAGAACTTCGACCTGATTACATTGAGTGTAAAATCACTTCTGTATCTTCTATAGTAACGGAGATATGCGAGTTTGAAATTTTATATAATGTTTTTGTAAAACGTGAAGCCTAAGGATGTATTACATTGTTTCAACAATCAAAGTGGTTATTACAAATCTCCACGACGACTACTACAATGAAGCACAAATAGATTGTTTACTTTTTTTGTTATGAGAGTTTTCATTGCAACTAAGCATGAATATTACACATGGATTAAATTTTTCCTGATGAGCCTATAGAAAACTTCGACCTAATTAGATTGAGTGTAAAATCCCTTCTGTATATTCTATAGTAACAGAGATTTGCGAGTTTGAAATTTTATATAATGTTTTTGTAAAACGTGAAGCCTAAGGATGTATTACATTGTTTCAACAATCAAAGTGGTTATTTCAAATCTCCACGACGACGCGTACAATCCTGCACAAATAGATTGTTTACTTTATTGTTATGAGAGTTTCCATGGTAACTAAGCATGAATATTACATATGAATAATTTTCTTTCCGATGAGCCTATAGAGAGCTTCGACCTGATTACATTGATGTAAAATCACTTCTGTATCTTATATAGTAACGGAGATATGCGAGTTTGAAATTTTATATAATGTTTTTGTAAAACGTGAAGCCTAATGATGTATTACACTGTTTCAACAATCAAAGTTGTTATTTCAATTCTGCACGACGACGCCTACAATCCTGCACAAATAGATTGTTTACTTTATTGTTATGAGAGTTTCGATGGTATCTAAGCATGAATATTACACATGGATTAAATTTTTCCTGATGAGCCTATAGAGACCTTCGACCTGATTACATTGAGTGGAAAATCACTTTTGTATCTTCTTTAGTAAAGGCGATATGCGAGTTTGAAATTTTATATAATGTTTTTGTAAAACGTGAAGCCTTAGTATGCATTACACTGTTTCAACAATCAAAGTGGTTATTTCAAATCTTCACGACGACTACTACAATGAAGCACAAATATATTGTTTACTTTTTTGTTATGAGAGTTTTCATGGCAACTAAGCATGAATATTACACATGGAATAAATTTTTCCTGATGAGCCTATAGAGACCTTCGACCTGATTAGATTGAGTGTAATATCCCTTCTGTATATTCTATAGTAACGGAGATTTGCGAGTTTGAAATTTTATATAATGTTTTTTCAAAACGTGAGGCCTTAGTATGCAATACACTGTTTCAACAACCAAACTGGTTATTTCAAATCTCCACGACGACGCCTACAATAATGCACAAATAGATTGTTTACTTTATTGTTATGAGAGTTTCCATGTTAACTAAGCATGAATATTACACATGGATTAAATTTTTTACTGATGAGCCAATAGAGAACATCGACCTGATTACATTGAGTGTAAAATCGCTTATGTATCTTCTATAGTAACGGAGATATGTGATTTTGAAATTTTATATAATGTTTTTGTAAAACGTGAAGCCTAAGGATGTATTACATTGTTTCAACAATCAAAGTGGTTATTTCAAATCTCCACGACGACTACTACAATGAAGGACAAATATATTGTTTACTTTTTTGTTATGAGAGTTTCCATGGTAACTAAGCATGAATATTACACATGGATTAAATTTTTTACTGATGAGCCAATAGAGAATTTCGACCTGATTAAATTGAGTGTAAAATCGCTTCTGTATCTGCTATAGTAACGGAGATATGCGGTTTTGAAATTTTATATAATGTTTTTGTAAAACGTGAAGCCTAAGGATGTATAACATTGTTTCAACAATCAAAGTGGTTATTTCAAATCTCCACGACGACGCCTACAATCCTGCACAAATATATTGCTTACTTTTTTGTTATGAGAGTTTCCATGGTAACTAAGCACGAATATTACACATGGATTAAATTTTTCCTGATGAGCCTATAGAGAGCTTCGACCTGCTTACATTGAGTGTAAAATCACTTCTGAATCTTCTATAGAAACGGAGATATACGAGTTTGAAATTTTTTATAATGTTTTTTCAAAACGTGAGGCCTTAGTATGCATTACACTGTTTCAACAATCAAACAGGTTATTTCAAATCTCCACGACGACGCCTACAATCCTGCACAAATAGATTGTTTACTTTATTGTTATGAGAGTTTTCATGGCAACTAAGCATGAATATTACACATGGAATAAATTTTTCCTGATGAGCCTATAGAGAACTTCGACCTGATTAGATTGAGTGTAAAATCCCTTCTGTATATTCTATAGTAACGGAGATTTGCGAGTTTGAAATTTTATATAATGTTTTTTTCAAAACGTGAGGCCTTAGTACGCATTACACTGTTTCAACAATCAAACTGGTTATTTCAAATCTCCACGTCGACGCCTACAATCCTGCACAAATAGATTGTTTACTTTATTGTTATGAGAGTTTTCATGGCAACTAAGCATGAATATTACACATGGAATAAATTTTTCCTGATGAGCCTATAGAGAACTTCGACCTGATTAGATTGAGTGTAAAATCCCTTCTGTATCTTCTATAGTAACATAGATATACGAGTTTCAAATTTTATATGAGGTTTTTTTCAAAACGTGAGTCCTTAGTATGCATTACATTGTTTCAACAATCAAACTGGTTATTTGAAATCTCCACGACGACGCCTACAATCCTGCACAAATAGATTGTTTACTTTATTGTTATGAGAGTTTCCATGGTAACTAAGCATGAATATTACACATGGATTAAATTTTTCCTGATGAGCCTATAGAGACCTTCGACCTGATTACATTGAGTGGAAAGTCACTTTTGTATAATCTTTAGTAAAGGCGATATGCGAGTTTGAAATTTTATATAATGTTTTTGTAAAACGTGAAGCCTTAGTATGCATTACACTGTTTCAACAATCAAAGTGGTTATTTCAAATCTTCACGACGACTACTACAATCAAGCACAAATATATTGTTTACTTTTTTGTTATGAGAGTTTTCATGGCAACTAAGCATGAATATTACACATGGAATAAATTTTTCCTGATGAGCCTATAGAGACCTTCGACCTGATTAGATTGAGTGTAAAATCCCTTCTGTATATTCTATAGTAACGGAGATTTGCGAGTTTGAAATTTTATATAATGTTTTTTCAAAACGTGAGGCCTTAGTATGCAATACACTGTTTCAACAACCAAACTGGTTATTTCAAATCTCCACGACGACGCCTACAATAATGCACAAATAGATTGTTTACTTTATTGTTATGAGAGTTTCCATGGTAACTAAGCATGAATATTACACATGGATTAAATTTTTTACTGATGAGCCAATAGAGAATTTCGACCTGATTACATTGAGTGTAAAATCACTTCTGAATCTTCTATAGAAACGGAGATATACGAGTTTGAAATTTTTTATAATGTTTTTTCAAAACGTGAGGCCTTAGTATGCATTTCACTGTTTCAACAATGAAACAGGTTATTTCAAATCTCCACGACGACGAATACAATCCTGCACAAATAGATTGTTTACTTTATTGTTATGAGAGTTTTCATGGCAACTAAGCATGAATATTACACATGGATTAAATTTTTCCTGATGAGCCTATAGAGAGCTTCGACCTGATTACATTGAGTGTAAAATCACTTCTGAATCTTCTATAGAAACGGAGATATACGAGTTTGAAATTTTTTATAATGTTTTTTCAAAACGTGAGGCCTTAGTATGCATTACACTGTTTCAACAATGAAACAGGTTATTTCAAATCTCCACGACGACGCCTACAATCCTGCACAAATAGATTGTTTACTTTATTGTTATGAGAGTTTTCATGGCAACTAAGCATGAATATTACACATGGAATAAATTTTTCCTGATGAGCCTATAGAGAACTTCGACCTGATTAGATTGAGTGTATAATCGCTTCTGTATCTGCTATAGTAACGGAGATATGCGATTTTGAATTTTTATATAATGTTTTTGTAAAACGTGAAGCCTATGGATGTATTACATTTTTTCAACAATCAAAGTGGTTATTTCAAATCTCCACGACGACTACTACAATGAAGCATAAATATATTGTTTACTTTTTTGTTATGAGAGTTTTCATGGTAACTAAGCATGAATATTACAAATGGTTTAATTTTTTCCTGATGAGCCTATAGAGAGCTTCGACCTGATCACATTGAGTGTAAAATCAATTCCGTATCTTATATAGTAACGGAGATATGCGAGTTTGAAATTTTATATAATGTTTTTTGCAAAACGAATGGCTTTAGTATGCATTACACTGGTTCAACAATCAAACTGGTTATTTCAAATCTCCACGATGACGCCTACAATCCTGCACAAATAGATTGTTTACTTTATTGTTATGAGAGTTTCCATGGTAACAAGGAATGAATATTACATATGAATTATATTTTTCCTGATGAGCCAATAGAGAACTTCGACCTGATTACATTGAGTGTAAAATCACTTCTGTATCTTCTATAGTAACGGAGATATGCGAGTTTGAAATTTTATATAATGTTTTTGTAAAACGTGAAGCCTAAGGATGTATTACATTGTTTCAACAATCAAAGTGGTTATTACAAATCTCCACGACGACTACTACAATGAAGCACAAATAGATTGTTTACTTTTTTTGTTATGAGAGTTTTCATTGCAACTAAGCATGAATATTACACATGGATTAAATTTTTCCTGATGAGCCTATAGAAAACTTCGACCTAATTAGATTGAGTGTAAAATCCCTTCTGTATATTCTATAGTAACAGAGATTTGCGAGTTTGAAATTTTATATAATGTTTTTGTAAAACGTGAAGCCTAAGGATGTATTACATTGTTTCAACAATCAAAGTGGTTATTTCAAATCTCCACGACGACGCGTACAATCCTGCACAAATAGATTGTTTACTTTATTGTTATGAGAGTTTCCATGGTAACTAAGCATGAATATTACATATGAATAATTTTCTTTCGGATGAGCCTATAGAGAGCTTCGACCTGATTACATTGATGTAAAATCACTTCTGTATCTTATATAGTAACGGAGATATGCGAGTTTGAAATTTTATATAATGTTTTTGTAAAACGTGAAGCCTAATGATGTATTACACTGTTTCAACAATCAAAGTTGTTATTTCAATTCTGCACGACGACGACTACAATCATACACAAATAGATTGTTTGTTTTATTGTTATGAGAGTTTCCATGGTAACTAAGCATGAATATTACACATGGATTAATTTTTTTATGATGAGCCTATACAGAGTTTCGACTTGATTACGTGAGTGTAAAATCACTTCTGTATCTTCTATAGTAACATAGATATACGAGTTTCAAATTTTATATCAGGTTTTTTTCAAAACGTGAGTCCTTAGTATGCATTACATTGTTTCAACAATCAAACTGGTTATTTGAAATCTCCACGACGACGCCTACAATCCTGCACAAATAGATTGTTTACTTTATTGTTATGAGAGTTTCGATGGTATCTAAGCATGAATATTACACATGGATTAAATTTTTCCTGATGAGCCTATAGAGACCTTCGACCTGATTACATTGAGTGGAAAATCACTTTTGTATCTTCTTTAGTAAAGGCGATATGCGAGTTTGAAATTTTATATAATGTTTTTGTAAAACGTGAAGGCTTAGTATGCATTACACTGTTTCAACAATCAAAGTGGTTATTTCAAATCTTCACGACGACTACTACAATGAAGCACAAATATATTGTTTACTTTTTTGTTATGAGAGTTTTCATGGCAACTAAGCATGAATATTACACATGGAATAAATTTTTCCTGATGAGCCTATAGAGACCTTCGACCTGATTAGATTGAGTGTAGAATCCCTTCTGTATATTCTATAGTAACGGAGATTTGCGAGTTTGAAATTTTATATAATGTTTTTTCAAAACGTGAGGCCTTAGTATGCAATACACTGTTTCAACAACCAAACTGGTTATTTCAAATCTCCACGACGACGCCTACAATAATGCACAAATAGATTGTTTACTTTATTGTTATGAGAGTTTCCATGTTAACTAAGCATGAATATTACACATGGATTAAATTTTTTACTGATGAGCCAATAGAGAACATCGACCTGATTACATTGAGTGTAAAATCGCTTATGTATCTTCTATTGTAACGGAGATATGTGATTTTGAAATTTTATATAATGTTTTTGTAAAACGTGAAGCCTAAGGATGTATTACATTGTTTCAACAATCAAAGTGGTTATTTCAAATCTCCACGACGACTACTACAATGAAGGACAAATATATTGTTTACTTTTTTGTTATGAGAGTTTCCATGGTAACTAAGCATGAATATTACACATGGATTAAATTTTTTACTGATGAGCCAATAGAGAATTTCGACCTGATTACATTGAGTGTAAAATCGCTTCTGTATCTGCTATAGTAACGGAGATATGCGGTTTTGAAATTTTATATAATGTTTTTGTAAAACGTGAAGCCTAAGGATGTATAACATTGTTTCAACAATCAAAGTGGTTATTTCAAATCTCCACGACGACTACTACAATGAAGCACAAATATATTGCTTACTTTTTTGTTATGAGAGTTTCCATGGTAACTAAGCATGAATATTACACATGGATTAAATTTTTCCTGATGAGCCTATAGAGAGCTTCGACCTGCTTACATTGAGTGTAAAATCACTTCTGAATCTTCTATAGAAACGGAGATATACGAGTTTGAAATTTTTTATAATGTTTTTTCAAAACGTGAGGCCTTAGTATGCATTACACTGTTTCAACAATCAAACAGGTTATTTCAAATCTCCACGACGACGCCTACAATCCTGCACAAATAGATTGTTTACTTTATTGTTATGAGAGTTTTCATGGCAACTAAGCATGAATATTACACATGGAATAAATTTTTCCTGATGAGCCTATAGAGAACTTCGACCTGATTAGATTGAGTGTAAAATCCCTTCTGTATATTCTATAGTAACGGAGATTTGCGAGTTTGAAATTTTATATAATGTTTTTTCAAAACGTGAGGCCTTAGTATGCAATACACTGTTTCAACAACCAAACTGGTTATTTCAAATCTCCACGACGACGCCTACAATAATGCACAAATAGATTGTTTACTTTATTGTTATGAGAGTTTCCATGGTAACTAAGCATGAATATTACACATGGATTAAATTTTTTACTGATGAGCCAATAGAGAATTTCGACCTGATTACATATAGTGTAAAATCACTTCTGAATCTTCTATAGAAACGGAGATATACGAGTTTGAAATTTTTTATAATGTTTTTTCAAAACGTGAGGCCTTAGTATGCATTACACTGTTTCAACAATGAAACAGGTTATTTCAAATCTCCACGACGACGAATACAATCCTGCACAAATAGATTGTTTACTTTATTGTTATGAGAGTTTTCATGGCAACTAAGCATGAATATTACACATGGATTAAATTTTTCCTGATGAGCCTATAGAGAGCTTCGACCTGATTACATTGAGTGTAAAATCACTTCTGAATCTTCTATAGAAACGGAGATATACGAGTTTGAAATTTTTTATAATGTTTTTTCAAAACGTGAGGCCTTAGTATGCATTACACTTGTTTCAACAATGAAACAGGTTATTTCAAATCTCCACGACGACGCCTACAATCCTGCACAAATAGATTGTTTACTTTATTGTTATGAGAGTTTTCATGGCAACTAAGCATGAATATTACACATGGAATAAATTTTTCCTGATGAGCCTATAGAGAACTTCGACCTGATTAGATTGAGTGTATAATCGCTTCTGTATCTGCTGTAGTAACGGAGATATGCGATTTTGAATTTTTATATAATGTTTTTGTAAAACGTGAAGCCTATGGATGTATTACATTTTTTCAACAATCAAAGTGGTTATTTCAAATCTCCACGACGACTACTACAATGAAGCATAAATATATTGTTTACTTTTTTGTTATGAGAGTTTTCATGGTAACTAAGCATGAATATTACAAATGGTTTAATTTTTTCCTGATGAGCCTATAGAGAGCTTCGACCTGATCACATTGAGTGTAAAATCAATTCCGTATCTTATATAGAAACGGAGATATGCGAGTTTGAAATTTTATATAATGTTTTTTGCAAAACGAGAGGCTTTAGTATGCATTACACTGGTTCAACAATCAAACTGGTTATTTCAAATCTCCACGATGACGCCTACAATCCTGCACAAATAGATTGTTTACTTTATTGTTATGAGAGTTTCCATGGTAACAAGGAATGAATATTACATATGAATTATATTTTTCCTGATGAGCCAATAGAGAACTTCGACCTGATTACATTGAGTGTAAAATCACTTCTGTATCTTCTATAGTAACGGAGATATGCGAGTTTGAAATTTTATATAATGTTTTTGTAAAACGTGAAGCCTAAGGATGTATTACATTGTTTCAACAATCAAAGTGGTTATTACAAATCTCCACGACGACTACTACAATGAAGCACAAATAGATTGTTTACTTTTTTTGTTATGAGAGTTTTCATTGCAACTAAGCATGAATATTACACATGGATTAAATTTTTCCTGATGAGCCTATAGAAAACTTCGACCTAATTAGATTGAGTGTAAAATCCCTTCTGTATATTCTATAGTAACAGAGATTTGCGAGTTTGAAATTTTATATAATGTTTTTGTAAAACGTGAAGCCTAAGGATGTATTACATTGTTTCAACAATCAAAGTGGTTATTTCAAATCTCCACGACGACGCGTACAATCCTGCACAAATAGATTGTTTACTTTATTGTTATGAGAGTTTCCATGGTAACTAAGCATGAATATTACATATGAATAATTTTCTTTCGGATGAGCCTATAGAGAGCTTCGACCTGATTACATTGATGTAAAATCACTTCTGTATCTTATATAGTAACGGAGATATGCGAGTTTGAAATTTTATATAATGTTTTTGTAAAACGTGAAGCCTAATGATGTATTACACTGTTTCAACAATCAAAGTTGTTATTTCAATTCTGCACGACGACGACTACAATCATACACAAATAGATTGTTTGCTTTATTGTTATGAGAGTTTCCATGGTAACTAAGCATGAATATTACACATGGATTAATTTTTTTATGATGAGCCTATACAGAGTTTCGACTTGATTACGTGAGTGTAAAATCACTTCTGTATCTTCTATAGTAACATAGATATACGAGTTTCAAATTTTATATCAGGTTTTTTTCAAAACGTGAGTCCTTAGTATGCATTACATTGTTTCAACAATCAAACTGGTTATTTGAAATCTCCACGACGACGCCTACAATCCTGCACAAATAGATTGTTTACTTTATTGTTATGAGAGTTTCGATGGTATCTAAGCATGAATATTACACATGGATTAAATTTTTCATGATGAGCCTATAGAGACCTTCGACCTGATTACATTGAGTGGAAAATCACTTTTGTATCTTCTTTAGTAAAGGCGATATGCGAGTTTGAAATTTTATATAATGTTTTTGTAAAACGTGAAGGCTTAGTATGCATTACACTGTTTCAACAATCAAAGTGGTTATTTCAAATCTTCACGACGACTACTACAATGAAGCACAAATATATTGTTTACTTTTTTGTTATGAGAGTTTTCATGGCAACTAAGCATGAATATTACACATGGAATAAATTTTTCCTGATGAGCCTATAGAGACCTTCGACCTGATTAGATTGAGTGTAGAATCCCTTCTGTATATTCTATAGTAACGGAGATTTGCGAGTTTGAAATTTTATATAATGTTTTTTCAAAACGTGAGGCCTTAGTATGCAATACACTGTTTCAACAACCAAACTGGTTATTTCAAATCTCCACGACGACGCCTACAATAATGCACAAATAGATTGTTTACTTTATTGTTATGAGAGTTTCCATGGTAACTAAGCATGAATATTACACATGGATTAAATTTTTTACTGATGAGCCAATAGAGAATTTCGACCTGATTACATTGAGTGTAAAATCACTTCTGAATCTTCTATAGAAACGGAGATATACGAGTTTGAAATTTTTTATAATGTTTTTTCAAAACGTGAGGCCTTAGTATGCATTACACTGTTTCAAAAATGAAACAGGTTATTTCAAATCTCCACGACGACGAATACAATCCTGCACAAATAGATTGTTTACTTTATTGTTATGAGAGTTTTCATGGCAACTAAGCATGAATATTACACATGGATTAAATTTTTCCTGATGAGCCTAAAGAGAGCTTCGACCTGATTACATTGAGTGTAAAATCACTTCTGAATCTTCTATAGAAACGGAGATATACGAGTTTGAAATTTTTTATAATGTTTTTTCAAAACGTGAGGCCTTAGTATGCATTACACTGTTTCAACAATGAAACAGGTTATTTCAAATCTCCACGACGACGCCTACAATCCTGCACAAATAGATTGTTTACTTTATTGTTATGAGAGTTTTCATGGCAACTAAGCATGAATATTACACATGGAATAAATTTTTCCTGATGAGCCTATAGAGAACTTCGACCTGATTAGATTGAGTGTATAATCGCTTCTGTATCTGCTATAGTAACGGAGATATGCGATTTTGAATTTTTATATAATGTTTTTGTAAAACGTGAAGCCTATGGATGTATTACATTTTTTCAACAATCAAAGTGGTTATTTCAAATCTCCACGACGACTACTACAATGAAGCATAAATATATTGTTTACTTTTTTGTTATGAGAGTTTTCATGGTAACTAAGCATGAATATTACAAATGGTTTAATTTTTTCCTGATGAGCCTATAGAGAGCTTCGACCTGATCACATTGAGTGTAAAATCAATTCCGTATCTTATATAGTAACGGAGATATGCGAGTTTGAAATTTTATATAATGTTTTTTGCAAAACGAGAGGCTTTAGTATGCATTACACTGGTTCAACAATCAAACTGGTTATTTCAAATCTCCACGATGACGCCTACAATCCTGCACAAATAGATTGTTTACTTTATTGTTATGAGAGTTTCCATGGTAACAAGGAATGAATATTACATATGAATTATATTTTTCCTGATGAGCCAATAGAGAACTTCGACCTGATTACATTGAGTGTAAAATCACTTCTGTATCTTCTATAGTAACGGAGATATGCGAGTTTGAAATTTTATATAATGTTTTTGTAAAACGTGAAGCCTAAGGATGTATTACATTGTTTCAACAATCAAAGTGGTTATTACAAATCTCCACGACGACTACTACAATGAAGCACAAATAGATTGTTTACTTTTTTTGTTATGAGAGTTTTCATTGCAACTAAGCATGAATATTACACATGGATTAAATTTTTCCTGATGAGCCTATAGAAAACTTCGACCTAATTAGATTGAGTGTAAAATCCCTTCTGTATATTCTATAGTAACAGAGATTTGCGAGTTTGAAATTTTATATAATGTTTTTGTAAAACGTGAAGCCTAAGGATGTATTACATTGTTTCAACAATCAAAGTGGTTATTTCAAATCTCCACGACGACGCGTACAATCCTGCACAAATAGATTGTTTACTTTATTGTTATGAGAGTTTCCATGGTAACTAAGCATGAATATTACATATGAATAATTTTCTTTCGGATGAGCCTATAGAGAGCTTCGACCTGATTACATTGATGTAAAATCACTTCTGTATCTTATATAGTAACGGAGATATGCGAGTTTGAAATTTTATATAATGTTTTTGTAAAACGTGAAGCCTAATGATGTATTACACTGTTTCAACAATCAAAGTTGTTATTTCAATTCTGCACGACGACGACTACAATCATACACAAATAGATTGTTTGCTTTATTGTTATGAGAGTTTCCATGGTAACTAAGCATGAATATTACACATGGATTAATTTTTTTATCATGAGCCTATACAGAGTTTCGACTTGATTACGTGAGTGTAAAATCACTTCTGTATCTTCTATAGTAACATAGATATACGAGTTTCAAATTTTATATCAGGTTTTTTTCAAAACGTGAGTCCTTAGTATGCATTACATTGTTTCAACAATCAAACTGGTTATTTGAAATCTCCACGACGACGCCTACAATCCTGCACAAATAGATTGTTTACTTTATTGTTATGAGAGTTTCGATGGTATCTAAGCATGAATATTACACATGGATTAAATTTTTCCTGATGAGCCTATAGAGACCTTCGACCTGATTACATTGAGTGGAAAATCACTTTTGTATCTTCTTTAGTAAAGGCGATATGCGAGTTTGAAATTTTATATAATGTTTTTGTAAAACGTGAAGGCTTAGTATGCATTACACTGTTTCAACAATCAAAGTGGTTATTTCAAATCTTCACGACGACTACTACAATGAAGCACAAATATATTGTTTACTTTTTTGTTATGAGAGTTTTCATGGCAACTAAGCATGAATATTACACATGGAATAAATTTTTCCTGATGAGCCTATAGAGACCTTCGACCTGATTAGATTGAGTGTAGAATCCCTTCTGTATATTCTATAGTAACGGAGATTTGCGAGTTTGAAATTTTATATAATGTTTTTTCAAAACGTGAGGCCTTAGTATGCAATACACTGTTTCAACAACCAAACTGGTTATTTCAAATCTCCACGACGACGCCTACAATAATGCACAAATAGATTGTTTACTTTATTGTTATGAGAGTTTCCATGTTAACTAAGCATGAATATTACACATGGATTAAATTTTTTACTGATGAGCCAATAGAGAACATCGACCTGATTACATTGAGTGTAAAATCGCTTATGTATCTTCTATTGTAACGGAGATATGTGATTTTGAAATTTTATATAATGTTTTTGTAAAACGTGAAGCCTAAGGATGTATTACATTGTTTCAACAATCAAAGTGGTTATTTCAAATCTCCACGACGACTACTACAATGAAGGACAAATATATTGTTTACTTTTTTGTTATGAGAGTTTCCATGGTAACTAAGCATGAATATTACACATGGATTAAATTTTTTACTGATGAGCCAATAGAGAATTTCGACATGATTACATTGAGTGTAAAATCGCTTCTGTATCTGCTATAGTAACGGAGATATGCGGTTTTGAAATTTTATATAATGTTTTTGTAAAACGTGAAGCCTAAGGATGTATAACATTGTTTCAACAATCAAAGTGGTTATTTCAAATCTCCACGACGACTACTACAATGAAGCACAAATATATTGCTTACTTTTTTGTTATGAGAGTTTCCATGGTAACTAAGCATGAATATTACACATGGATTAAATTTTTCCTGATGAGCCTATAGAGAGCTTCGACCTGCTTACATTGAGTGTAAAATCACTTCTGAATCTTCTATAGAAACGGAGATATACGAGTTTGAAATTTTTTATAATGTTTTTTCAAAACGTGAGGCCTTAGTATGCATTACACTGTTTCAACAATGAAACAGGTTATTTCAAATCTCCACGACGACGCCTACAATCCTGCACAAATAGATTGTTTACTTTATTGTTATGAGAGTTTTCATGGCAACTAAGCATGAATATTACACATGGAATAAATTTTTCCTGATGAGCCTATAGAGAACTTCGACCTGATTAGATTGAGTGTAAAATCCCTTCTGTATATTCTATAGTAACGGAGATTTGCGAGTTTGAAATTTTATATAATGTTTTTTCAAAACGTGAGGCCTTAGTATGCATTACACTGTTTCAACAATCAAACTGGTTATTTGAAATCTCCACGACGACGCCTACAATCCTGCACAAATAGATTGTTTACTTTATTGTTATGAGAGTTTCCATGGTAACTAAGCATGAATATTACACATGGATTAAATTTTTCCTGATGAGCCTATAGAGACCTTCGACCTGATTACATTGAGTGGAAAATCACTTTTGTATAATCTTTAGTAAAGGCGATATGCGAGTTTGAAATTTTATATAATGTTTTTGTAAAACGTGAAGCCTTAGTATGCATTACACTGTTTCAACAATAAAAGTGGTTATTTCAAATCTTCACGACGACTACTACAATCAAGCACAAATATATTGTTTACTTTTTTGTTATGAGAGTTTTCATGGCAACTAAGCATGAATATTACACATGGAATAAATTTTTCCTGATGAGCCTATAGAGACCTTCGACCTGATTAGATTGAGTGTAAAATCCCTTCTGTATATTCTATAGTAACGGAGATTTGCGAGTTTGAAATTTTATATAATGTTTTTTCAAAACGTGAGGCCTTAGTATGCGATACACTGTTTCAACAACCAAACTGGTTATTTCAAATCTCCACGACGACGCCTACAATAATGCACAAATAGATTGTTTACTTTATTGTTATGAGAGTTTCCATGGTAACTAAGCATGAATATTACACATGGATTAAATTTTTTACGGATGAGCCAATAGAGAATTTCGACCTGATTACATTGAGTGTAAAATCCCTTCTGTATATTCTATAGTAACAGAGATTTGCGAGTTTGAAATTTTATATAATGTTTTTGTAAAACGTGAAGCCTAAGGATGTATTACATTGTTTCAACAATCAAAGTGGTTATTTCAAATCTCCACGACGACGCGTACAATCCTGCACAAATAGATTGTTTACTTTATTGTTATGAGAGTTTCCATGGTAACTAAGCATGAATATTACATATGAATAATTTTCTTTCGGATGAGCCTATAGAGAGCTTCGACCTGATTACGTTGATGTAAAATCACTTCTGTATCTTATATAGTAACGGAGATATGCGAGTTTGAAATTTTATATAATGTTTTTGTAAAACGTGAAGCCTAATGATGTATTACACTGTTTCAACAATCAAAGTTGTTATTTAAATTCTGCACGACGACGACTACAATCATACACAAATAGATTGTTTGCTTTATTGTTATGAGAGTTTCCATGGTAACTAAGCATGAATATTACACATGGATTAATTTTTTTATGATGAGCCTATACAGAGTTTCGACTTGATTACGTGAGTGTAAAATCACTTCTGTATCTTCTATAGTAACATAGATATACGAGTTTCAAATTTTATATCAGGTTTTTTTCAAAACGTGAGTCCTTAGTATGCATTACATTGTTTCAACAATCAAACTGGTTATTTGAAATCTCCACGACGACGCCTACAATCCTGCACAAATAGATTGTTTACTTTATTGTTATGAGAGTTTCGATGGTATCTAAGCATGAATATTACACATGGATTAAATTTTTCCTGATGAGCCTATAGAGACCTTCGACCTGATTACATTGAGTGTAAAATCACTTTTGTATCTTCTTTAGTAAAGGCGATATGCGAGTTTGAAATTTTATATAATGTTTTTGTAAAACGTGAAGCCTAATGATGTATTACACTGTTTCAACAATCAAAGTTGTTATTTCAATTCTGCACGACGACGACTACAATCATACACAAATAGATTGTTTGCTTTATTGTTATGAGAGTTTCCATGGTAACTAAGCATGAATATTACACATGGATTAATTTTTTTATGATGAGCCTATACAGAGTTTCGACTTGATTACGTGAGTGTAAAATCACTTCTGTATCTTCTATAGTAACATAGATATACGAGTTTCAAATTTTATATGATGTTTTTTTCAAAACGTGAGTCCTTAGTATGCATTACATTGTTTCAACAATCAAACTGGTTATTTGAAATCTCCACGACGACGCCTACAATCCTGCACAAATAGATTGTTTACTTTATTGTTATGAGAGTTTCGATGGTATCTAAGCATGAATATTACACATGGATTAAATTTTTCCTGATGAGCCTATAGAGACCTTCGACCTGATTACATTGAGTGGAAAATCACTTTTGTATCTTCTTTAGTAAAGGCGATATGCGAGTTTGAAATTTTATATAATGTTTTTGTAAAACGTGAAGCCTTAGTATGCATTACACTGTTTCAACAATCAAAGTGGTTATTTCAAATCTTCACGACGACTACTACAATCAAGCACAAATATATTGTTTACTTTTTTGTTATGAGAGTTTTCATGGCAACTAAGCATGAATATTACACATGGAATAAATTTTTCCTGATGAGCCTATAGAGAACATCGACCTGATTACATTGAGTGTAAAATCGCTTATGTATCTTCTATAGTAACGGAGATATGTGATTTTGAAATTTTATATAATGTTTTTGTAAAACGTGAAGCCTAAGGATTTATTACATTGTTTCAACAATCAAAGTGGTTATTTCAAATCTCCACGACGACTACTACAATGAAGGACAAATATATTGTTTAATTTTTTGTTATGAGAGTTTCCATGGTAACTAAGCATGAATATTACACATGGATTAAATTTTTTACTGATGAGCCAATAGAGAATTTCGACCTGATTACATTGAGTGTAAAATCGCTTCTGTATCTGCTATAGTAACGGAGATATGCGGTTTTGAAATTTTATATAATGTTTTTGTAAAACGTGAAGCCTAAGGATGTATAACATTGTTTCAACAATCAAAGTGGTTATTTCAAATCTCCACGACGACTACTACAATGAAGCACAAATATATTGCTTACTTTTTTGTTATGAGAGTTTCCATGGTAACTAAGCATGAATATTACACATGGATTAAATTTTTCCTGATGAGCCTATAGAGAGCTTCGACCTGCTTACATTGAGTGTAAAATCACTTCTGAATCTTCTATAGAAAAGGAGATATACGAGTTTGAAATTTTTTATAATGTTTTTTCAAAACGTGAGGCCTTAGTATGCATTACACTGTTTCAACAATGAAACAGGTTATTTCAAATCTCCACGACGACGCCTACAATCCTGCACAAATAGATTGTTTACTTTATTGTTATGAGAGTTTCCATGGTAACTAAGCATGAATATTACACATGGATTAAATTTTTTACTGATGAGCCAATAGAGAATTTCGACCTGATTACATTGAGTGTAAAATCGCTTCTGTATCTGCTATAGTAACGGAGATATGCGGTTTTGAAATTTTATATAATGTTTTTGTAAAACGTGAAGCCTAAGGATGTATAACATTGTTTCAACAATCAAAGTGGTTATTTCAAATCTCCACGACGACTACTACAATGAAGCACAAATATATTGCTTACTTTTTTGTTATGAGAGTTTCCATGGTAACTAAGCATGAATATTACACATGGATTAAATTTTTCCTGATGAGCCTATAGAGAGCTTCGACCTGCTTACATTGAGTGTAAAATCACTTCTGAATCTTCTATAGAAACGGAGATATACGAGTTTGAAATTTTTTATAATGTTTTTTCAAAACGTGAGGCCTTAGTATGCATTACACTGTTTCAACAATCAAACAGGTTATTTCAAATCTCCACGACGACGCCTACAATCCTGCATAAATAGATTGTTTACTTTATTGTTATGAGAGTTTTCATGGCAACTAAGCATGAATATTACACATGGAATAAATTTTTCCTGATGAGCCTACAGAGAACTTCGACCTGATTAGATTGAGTGTAAAATCCCTTCTGTATATTCTATAGTAACGTAGATTTGCGAGTTTGAAATTTTATATAATGTTTTTTCAAAACGTGAGGCCTTAGTATGCATTACACTGTTTCAACAATCAAACTGGTTATTTGAAATCTCCACGACGACGCCTACAATCCTGCACAAATAGATTGTTTACTTTATTGTTATGAGAGTTTCCATGGTAACTAAGCATGAATATTACACATGGATTAAATTTTTCCTGATGAGCCTATAGAGACCTTCGACCTGATTACATTGAGTGGAAAATCACTTTTGTATAATCTTTAGTAAAGGCGATATGCGAGTTTGAAATTTTATATAATGTTTTTGTAAAACGTGAAGCCTTAGTATGCATTACACTGTTTCAACAATCAAAGTGGTTATTTCAAATCTTCACGACGACTACTACAATCAAGCACAAATATATTGTTTACTTTTTTGTTATGAGAGTTTTCATGGCAACTAAGCATGAATATTACACATGGAATAAATTTTTCCTGATGAGCCTATAGAGACCTTCGACCTGATTAGATTGAGTGTAAAATCCCTTCTGTATATTCTATAGTAACGGAGATTTGCGAGTTTGAAATTTTATATAATGTTTTTTCAAAACGTGAGGCCTTAGTATGCAATACACTGTTTCAACAACCAAACTGGTTATTTCAAATCTCCACGACGACGCCTACAATAATGCACAAATAGATTGTTTACTTTATTGTTATGAGAGTTTCCATGGTAACTAAGCATGAATATTACACATGGATTAAATTTTTTACGGATGAGCCAATAGAGAATTTCGACCTGATTACATTGAGTGTAAAATCGCTTCTGTATCTGCTATAGTAACGGAGATATGCGATTTTGAAATTTTATATAATGTTTTTGTAAAACGTGAAGCCTAAGGATGTATAACATTGTTTCAACAATCAAAGTGGTTATTTCAAATCTCCACGACGACTACTACAATGAAGCACAAATATATTGCTTACATTTTTGTTATGAGAGTTTCCATGGTAACTAAGCATGAATATTACACATGGAATAAATTTTTCCTGATGAGCCTATAGAAAACTTCGACCTAATTAGATTGAGTGTAAAATCCCTTCTGTATATTCTATAGTAACAGAGATTTGCGAGTTTGAAATTTTATATAATGTTTTTGTAAAACGTGAAGCCTAAGGATGTATTACATTGTTTCAACAATCAAAGTGGTTATTTCAAATCTCCACGACGACGCGTACAATCCTGCACAAATAGATTGTTTACTTTATTGTTATGAGAGTTTCCATGGTAACTAAGCATGAATATTACATATGAATAATTTTCTTTCGGATGAGCCTATAGAGAGCTTCGACCTGATTACGTTGATGTAAAATCACTTCTGTATCTTATATAGTAACGGAGATATGCGAGTTTGAAATTTTATATAATGTTTTTGTAAAACGTGAAGCCTAATGATGTATTACACTGTTTCAACAATCAAAGTTGTTATTTAAATTCTGCACGACGACGACTACAATCATACACAAATAGATTGTTTGCTTTATTGTTATGAGAGTTTCCATGGTAACTAAGCATGAATATTACACATGGATTAATTTTTTTATGATGAGCCTATACAGAGTTTCGACTTGATTACGTGAGTGTAAAATCACTTCTGTATCTTCTATAGTAACATAGATATACGAGTTTCAAATTTTATATCAGGTTTTTTTTCAAAACGTGAGTCCTTAGTATGCATTACATTGTTTCAGCAATCAAACTGGTTATTTGAAATCTCCACGACGACGCCTACAATCCTGCACAAATAGATTGTTTACTTTATTGTTATGAGAGTTTCGATGGTATCTAAGCATGAATATTACACATGGATTAAATTTTTCCTGATGAGCCTATAGAGACCTTCGACCTGATTACATTGAGTGTAAAATCACTTTTGTATCTTCTTTAGTAAAGGCGATATGCGAGTTTGAAATTTTATATAATGTTTTTGTAAAACGTGAAGCCTAATGATGTATTACACTGTTTCAACAATCAAAGTTGTTATTTCAATTCTGCACGACGACGACTACAATCATACACAAATAGATTGTTTGCTTTATTGTTATGAGAGTTTCCATGGTAACTAAGCATGAATATTACACATGGATTAATTTTTTTATGATGAGCCTATACAGAGTTTCGACTTGATTACGTGAGTGTAAAATCACTTCTGTATCTTCTATAGTAACATAGATATACGAGCTTCAAATTTTATATGAGGTTTTTTTCAAAACGTGAGTCCTTAGTATGCATTACATTGTTTCAACAATCAAACTGGTTATTTGAAATCTCCACGACGACGCCTACAATCCTGCACAAATAGATTGTTTACTTTATTGTTATGAGAGTTTCGATGGTATCTAAGCATGAATATTACACATGGATTAAATTTTTCCTGATGAGCCTATAGAGACCTTCGACCTGATTACATTGAGTGGAAAATCACTTTTGTATCTTCTTTAGTAAAGGCGATATGCGAGTTTGAAATTTTATATAATGTTTTTGTAAAACGTGAAGCCTTAGTATGCATTACACTGTTTCAACAATCAAAGTGGTTATTTCAAATCTTCACGACGACTACTACAATGAAGGACAAATATATTGTTTACTTTTTTGTTATGAGAGTTTCCATGGTAACTAAGCATGAATATTGCACATGGATTAATTTTTTTATGATGAGCCTATACAGAGTTTCGACTTGATTACGTGAGTGTAAAATCACTTCTGTATCTTCTATAGTAACATAGATATACGAGTTTCAAATTTTATATCAGGTTTTTTTCAAAACGTGAGTCCTTAGTATGCATTACATTGTTTCAACAATCAAACTGGTTATTTGAAATCTCCACGACGACGCCTACAATCCTGCACAAATAGATTGTTTACTTTATTGTTATGAGAGTTTCCATGGTAACTAAGCATGAATATTACACATGGATTAAATTTTTCCTGATGAGCCTATAGAGACCTTCGACCTGATTACATTGAGTGGAAAATCACTTTTGTATCTTCTTTAGTAAAGGCGATATGCGAGTTTGAAATTTTATATAATGTTTTTGTAAAACGTGAAGGCTTAGTATGCATTACACTGTTTCAACAATCAAAGTGGTTATTTCAAATCTTCACGACGACTACTACAATGAAGCACAAATATATTGTTTACTTTTTTGTTATGAGAGTTTTCATGGCAACTAAGCATGAATATTACACATGGAATAAATTTTTCCTGATGAGCCTATAGAGACCTTCGACCTGATTAGATTGAGTGTAGAATCCCTTCTGTATATTCTATAGTAACGGAGATTTGCGAGTTTGAAATTTTATATAATGTTTTTTCAAAACGTGAGGCCTTAGTATGCAATACACTGTTTCAACAACCAAACAGGTTATTTCAAATCTCCACGACGACGCCTACAATAATGCACAAATAGATTGTTTACTTTATTGTTATGAGAGTTTCCATGTTAACTAAGCATGAATATTACACATGGATTAAATTATTTACTGATGAGCCAATAGAGAACATTGACCTGATTACATTGAGTGTAAAATCGCTTATGTATCTTCTATTGTAACGGAGATATGTGATTTTGAAATTTTATATAATGTTTTTGTAAAACGTGAAGCCTAAGGATGTATTACATTGTTTCAACAATCCAAGTTTTTTTTTTCAAATCTCCACGACGACTACTACAATGAAGGACAAATATATTGTTTACTTTTTTGTTATGAGAGTTTCCATGGTAACTAAGCATGAATATTACACATGGATTAAATTTTTTACTGATGAGCCAATAGAGAATTTCGACCTGATTACATTGAGTGTAAAATCGCTTCTGTATCTGCTATAGTAACGGAGATATGCGGTTTTGAAATTTTATATAATGTTTTTGTAAAACGTGAAGCCTAAGGATGTATAACATTGTTTCAACAATCAAAGTGGTTATTTCAAATCTCCACGACGACTACTACAATGAAGCACAAATATATTGCTTACTTTTTTGTTATGAGAGTTTCCATGGTAACTAAGCATGAATATTACACATGGATTAAATTTTTCCTGATGAGCCTATAGAGAGCTTCGACCTGCTTACATTGAGTGTAAAATCACTTCTGAATCTTCTATAGAAACGGAGATATACGAGTTTGAAATTTTTTATAATGTTTTTTCAAAACGTGAGGCCTTAGTATGCATTACACTGTTTCAACAATCAAACAGGTTATTTCAAATCTCCACGACGACGCCTACAATCCTGCACAAATAGATTGTTTACTTTATTGTTATGAGAGTTTTCATGGCAACTAAGCATGAATATTACACATGGAATAAATTTTTCCTGATGAGCCTACAGAGAACTTCGACCTGATTAGATTGAGTGTAAAATCCCTTCTGTATATTCTATAGTAACGGAGATTTGCGAGTTTGAAATTTTATATAATGTTTTTTCAAAACGTGAGGCCTTAGTATGCATTACAATGTTTCAACAATCAAACTGGTTATTTGAAATCTCCACGACGACGCCTACAATCCTGCACAAATAGATTGTTTACTTTATTGTTATGAGAGTTTCCATGGTAACTAAGCATGAATATTACACATGGATTAAATTTTTCCTGATGAGCCTATAGAGACCTTCGACCTGATTACATTGAGTGGAAAATCACTTTTGTATAATCTTTAGTAAAGGCGATATGCGAGTTTGAAATTTTATATAATGTTTTTGTAAAACGTGAAGCCTTAGTATGCATTACACTGTTTCAACAATCAAAGTGGTTATTTCAAATCTTCACGACGACTACTACAATCAAGCACAAATATATTGTTTACTTTTTTGTTATGAGAGTTTTCATGGCAACTAAGCATGAATATTACACATGGAATAAATTTTTCCTGATGAGCCTATAGAGACCTTCGACCTGATTAGATTGAGTGTAAAATCCCTTCTGTATATTCTATAGTAACGGAGATTTGCGAGTTTGAAATTTTATATAATGTTTTTTCAAAACGTGAGGCCTTAGTATGCAATACACTGTTTCAACAACCAAACTGGTTATTTCAAATCTCCACGACGACGCCTACAATAATGCACAAATAGATTGTTTACTTTATTGTTATGAGAGTTTCCATGGTAACTAAGCATGAATATTACACATGGATTAAATTTTTTACGGATGAGCCAATAGAGAATTTCGACCTGATTACATTGAGTGTAAAATCGCTTCTGTATCTGCTATAGTAACGGAGATATGCGATTTTGAAATTTTATATAATGTTTTTGTAAAACGTGAAGCCTAAGGATGTATAACATTGTTTCAACAATCAAAGTGGTTATTTCAAATCTCCACGACGACTACTACAATGAAGCACAAATATATTGCTTACATTTTTGTTATGAGAGTTTCCATGGTAACTAAGCATGAATATTACACATGGAATAAATTTTTCCTCATGAGCCTATAGAAAACTTCGACCTAATTAGATTGAGTGTAAAATCCCTTCTGTATATTCTATAGTAACAGAGATTTGCGAGTTTGAAATTTTATATAATGTTTTTGTAAAACGTGAAGCCTAATGATGTATTACACTGTTTCAACAATCAAAGTTGTTATTTAAATTCTGCACGACGACGACTACAATCATACACAAATAGATTGTTTGCTTTATTGTTATGAGAGTTTCCATGGTAACTAAGCATGAATATTACACATGGATTAATTTTTTTATGATGAGCCTATACAGAGTTTCGACTTGATTACGTGAGTGTAAAATCACTTCTGTATCTTCTATAGTAACATAGATATACGAGTTTCAAATTTTATATCAGGTTTTTTTTCAAAACGTGAGTCCTTAGTATGCATTACATTGTTTCAGCAATCAAACTGGTTATTTGAAATCTCCACGACGACGCCTACAATCCTGCACAAATAGATTGTTTACTTTATTGTTATGAGAGTTTCGATGGTATCTAAGCATGAATATTACACATGGATTAAATTTTTCCTGATGAGCCTATAGAGACCTTCGACCTGATTACATTGAGTGTAAAATCACTTTTGTATCTTCTTTAGTAAAGGCGATATGCGAGTTTGAAATTTTATATAATGTTTTTGTAAAACGTGAAGCCTAATGATGTATTACACTGTTTCAACAATCAAAGTTGTTATTTCAATTCTGCACGACGACGACTACAATCATACACAAATAGATTGTTTGCTTTATTGTTATGAGAGTTTCCATGGTAACTAAGCATGAATATTACACATGGATTAATTTTTTTATGATGAGCCTATACAGAGTTTCGACTTGATTACGTGAGTGTAAAATCACTTCTGTATCTTCTATAGTAACATAGATATACGAGCTTCAAATTTTATATGAGGTTTTTTTCAAAACGTGAGTCCTTAGTATGCATTACATTGTTTCAACAATCAAACTGGTTATTTGAAATCTCCACGACGACGCCTACAATCCTGCACAAATAGATTGTTTACTTTATTGTTATGAGAGTTTCGATGGTATCTAAGCATGAATATTACACATGGATTAAATTTTTCCTGATGAGCCTATAGAGACCTTCGACCTGATTACATTGAGTGGAAAATCACTTTTGTATCTTCTTTAGTAAAGGCGATATGCGAGTTTGAAATTTTATATAATGTTTTTGTAAAACGTGAAGCCTTAGTATGCATTACACTGTTTCAACAATCAAAGTGGTTATTTCAAATCTTCACGACGACTACTACAATCAAGCACAAATATATTGTTTACTTTTTTGTTATGAGAGTTTTCATGGCAACTAAGCATGAATATTACACATGGAATAAATTTTTCCTGATGAGCCTATAGAGAACATCGACCTGATTACATTGAGTGTAAAATCGCTTATGTATCTTCTATAGTAACGGAGATATGTGATTTTGAAATTTTATATAATGTTTTTGTAAAACGTGAAGCCTAAGGATTTATTACATTGTTTCAACAATCAAAGTGGTTATTTCAAATCTCCACGACGACTACTACAATGAAGGACAAATATATTGTTTACTTTTTTGTTATGAGAGTTTCCATGGTAACTAAGCATGAATATTACACATGGATTAATTTTTTTATGATGAGCCTATACAGAGTTTCGACTTGATTACGTGAGTGTAAAATCACTTCTGTATCTTCTATAGTAACATAGATATACGAGTTTCAAATTTTATATCAGGTTTTTTTCAAAACGTGAGTCCTTAGTATGCATTACATTGTTTCAACAATCAAACTGGTTATTTGAAATCTCCACGACGACGCCTACAATCCTGCACAAATAGATTGTTTACTTTATTGTTATGAGAGTTTCGATGGTATCTAAGCATGAATATTACACATGGATTAAATTTTTCCTGATGAGCCTATAGAGACCTTCGACCTGATTACATTGAGTGGAAAATCACTTTTGTATCTTCTTTAGTAAAGGCGATATGCGAGTTTGAAATTTTATATAATGTTTTTGTAAAACGTGAAGGCTTAGTATGCATTACACTGTTTCAACAATCAAAGTGGTTATTTCAAATCTTCACGACGACTACTACAATGAAGCACAAATATATTGTTTACTTTTTTGTTATGAGAGTTTTCATGGCAACTAAGCATGAATATTACACATGGAATAAATTTTTCCTGATGAGCCTATAGAGACCTTCGACCTGATTAGATTGAGTGTAGAATCCCTTCTGTATATTCTATAGTAACGGAGATTTGCGAGTTTGAAATTTTATATAATGTTTTTTCAAAACGTGAGGCCTTAGTATGCAATACACTGTTTCAACAACCAAACTGGTTATTTCAAATCTCCACGACGACGCCTACAATAATGCACAAATAGATTGTTTACTTTATTGTTATGAGAGTTTCCATGTTAACTGAGCATGAATATTACACATGGATTAAATTATTTACTGATGAGCCAATAGAGAACATTGACCTGATTACATTGAGTGTAAAATCGCTTATGTATCTTCTATTGTAACGGAGATATGTGATTTTGAAATTTTATATAATGTTTTTGTAAAACGTGAAGCCTAAGGATGTATTACATTGTTTCAACAATCAAAGTGGTTATTTCAAATCTCCACGACGACTACTACAATGAAGCACAAATATATTGCTTACTTTTTTGTTATGAGAGTTTCCATGGTAACTAAGCATGAATATTACACATGGATTAAATTTTTCCTGATGAGCCTATAGAGAGCTTCGAGCTGCTTACATTGAGTGTAAAATCACTTCTGAATCTTCTATAGAAACGGAGATATACGAGTTTGAAATTTTTTATAATGTTTTTTCAAAACGTGAGGCCTTAGTATGCATTACACTGTTTCAACAATCAAACAGGTTATTTCAAATCTCCACGACGACGCCTACAATCCTGCACAAATAGATTGTTTACTTTATTGTTATGAGAGTTTTCATGGCAACTAAGCATGAATATTACACATGGAATAAATTTTTCCTGATGAGCCTACAGAGAACTTCGACCTGATTAGATTGAGTGTAAAATCCCTTCTGTATATTCTATAGTAACGGAGATTTGCGAGTTTGAAATTTTATATAATGTTTTTTCAAAACGTGAGGCCTTAGTATGCATTACAATGTTTCAACAATCAAACTGGTTATTTGAAATCTCCACGACGACGCCTACAATCCTGCACAAATAGATTGTTTACTTTATTGTTATGAGAGTTTCCATGGTAACTAAGCATGAATATTACACATGGATTAAATTTTTCCTGATGAGCCTATAGAGACCTTCGACCTGATTACATTGAGTGGAAAATCACTTTTGTATAATCTTTAGTAAAGGCGATATGCGAGTTTGAAATTTTATATAATGTTTTTGTAAAACGTGAAGCCTTAGTATGCATTACACTGTTTCAACAATCAAAGTGGTTATTTCAAATCTTCACGACGACTACTACAATCAAGCACAAATATATTGTTTACTTTTTTGTTATGAGAGTTTTCATGGCAACTAAGCATGAATATTACACATGGAATAAATTTTTCCTGATGAGCCTATAGAGACCTTCGACCTGATTAGATTGAGTGTAAAATCCCTTCTGTATATTCTATAGTAACGGAGATTTGCGAGTTTGAAATTTTATATAATGTTTTTTCAAAACGTGAGGCCTTAGTATGCAATACACTGTTTCAACAACCAAACTGGTTATTTCAAATCTCCACGACGACGCCTACAATAATGCACAAATAGATTGTTTACTTTATTGTTATGAGAGTTTCCATGGTAACTAAGCATGAATATTACACATGGATTAAATTTTTTACGGATGAGCCAATAGAGAATTTCGACCTGATTACATTGAGTGTAAAATCGCTTCTGTATCTGCTATAGTAACGGAGATATGCGATTTTGAAATTTTATATAATGTTTTTGTAAAACGTGAAGCCTAAGGATGTATAACATTGTTTCAACAATCAAAGTGGTTATTTCAAATCTCCACGACGCCTACTACAATGAAGCACAAATATATTGCTTACATTTTTGTTATGAGAGTTTCCATGGTAACTAAGCATGAATATTACACATGGAATAAATTTTTCCTCATGAGCCTATAGAAAACTTCGACCTAATTAGATTGAGTGTAAAATCCCTTCTGTATATTCTATAGTAACAGAGATTTGCGAGTTTGAAATTTTATATAATGTTTTTGTAAAACGTGAAGCCTAAGGATGTATTACATTGTTTCAACAATCAAAGTGGTTATTTCAAATCTCCACGACGACGCGTACAATCCTGCACAAATAGATTGTTTACTTTATTGTTATGAGAGTTTCCATGGTAACTAAGCATGAATATTACACATGAATAATTTTCTTTCGGATGAGCCTATAGAGAGCTTCGACCTGATTACGTTGATGTAAAATCACTTCTGTATCTTATATAGTAACGGAGATATGCGAGTTTGAAATTTTATATAATGTTTTTGTAAAACGTGAAGCCTAATGATGTATTACACTGTTTCAACAATCAAAGTTGTTATTTAAATTCTGCACGACGACGACTACAATCATACACAAATAGATTGTTTGCTTTATTGTTATGAGAGTTTCCATGGTAACTAAGCATGAATATTACACATGGATTAATTTTTTTATGATGAGCCTATACAGAGTTTCGACTTGATTACGTGAGTGTAAAATCACTTCTGTATCTTCTATAGTAACATAGATATACGAGTTTCAAATTTTATATCAGGTTTTTTTCAAAACGTGAGTCCTTAGTATGCATTACATTGTTTCAACAATCAAACTGGTTATTTGAAATCTCCACGACGACGCCTACAATCCTGCACAAATAGATTGTTTACTTTATTGTTATGAGAGTTTCGATGGTATCTAAGCATGAATATTACACATGGATTAAATTTTTCCTGATGAGCCTATAGAGACCTTCGACCTGATTACATTGAGTGTAAAATCACTTTTGTATCTTCTTTAGTAAAGGCGATATGCGAGTTTGAAATTATATATAATGTTTTTGTAAAACGTGAAGCCTAATGATGTATTACACTGTTTCAACAATCAAAGTTGTTATTTCAATTCTGCACGACGACGACTACAATCATACACAAATAGATTGTTTGCTTTATTGTTATGAGAGTTTCCATGGTAACTAAGCATGAATATTACACATGGATTAATTTTTTTATGATGAGCCTATACAGAGTTTCGACTTGATTACGTGAGTGTAAAATCACTTCTGTATCTTCTATAGTAACATAGATATACGAGTTTCAAATTTTATATGAGGTTTTTTTCAAAACGTGAGTCCTTAGTATGCATTACATTGTTTCAACAATCAAACTGGTTATTTGAAATCTCCACGACGACGCCTACAATCCTGCACAAATAGATTGTTTACTTTATTGTTATGAGAGTTTCCATGGTAACTAAGCATGAATATTACACATGGATTAATTTTTTTATGATGAGCCTATACAGAGTTTCGACTTGATTACGTGAGTGTAAAATCACTTCTGTATCTTCTATAGTAACATAGATATACGAGTTTCAAATTTTATATCAGGTTTTTTTCAAAACGTGAGTCCTTAGTATGCATTACATTGTTTCAACAATCAAACTGGTTATTTGAAATCTCCACGACGACGCCTACAATCCTGCACAATTAGATTGTTTACTTTATTGTTATGAGAGTTTCGATGGTATCTAAGCATGAATATTACACATGGATTAAATTTTTCCTGATGAGCCTATAGAGACCTTCGACCTGATTACATTGAGTGGAAAATCACTTTTGTATCTTCTTTAGTAAAGGCGATATGCGAGTTTGAAATTTTATATAATGTTTTTGTAAAACGTGAAGGCTTAGTATGCATTACACTGTTTCAACAATCAAAGTGGTTATTTCAAATCTTCACGACGACTACTACAATGAAGCACAAATATATTGTTTACTTTTTTGTTATGAGAGTTTTCATGGCAACTAAGCATGAATATTACACATGGAATAAATTTTTCCTGATGAGCCTATAGAGACCTTCGACCTGATTAGATTGAGTGTAAAATCCCTTCTGTATATTCTATAGTAACGGAGATTTGCGAGTTTGAAATTTTATATAATGTTTTTTCAAAACGTGAGGCCTTAGTATGCAATACACTCTTTCAACAACCAAACTGGTTATTTCAAATCTCCACGACGACGCCTACAATAATGCACAAATAGATTGTTTACTTTATTGTTATGAGAGTTTCCATGGTAACTAAGCATGAATATTACACATGGATTAAATTTTTTACGGATGAGCCAATAGAGAATTTCGACCTGATTACATTGAGTGTAAAATCGCTTCTGTATCTGCTATAGTAACGGAGATATGCGATTTTGAAATTTTATATAATGTTTTTGTAAAACGTGAAGCCTAAGGATGTATAACATTGTTTCAACAATCAAAGTGGTTATTTCAAATCTCCACGACGACTACTACAATGAAGCACAAATATATTGCTTACATTTTTGTTATGAGAGTTTCCATGGTAACTAAGCATGAATATTACACATGGAATAAATTTTTCCTGATGAGCCTATAGAAAACTTCGACCTAATTAGATTGAGTGTAAAATCCCTTCTGTATATTCTATAGTAACAGAGATTTGCGAGTTTGAAATTTTATATAATGTTTTTGTAAAACGTGAAGCCTAAGGATGTATTACATTGTTTCAACAATCAAAGTGGTTATTTCAAATCTCCACGACGACGCGTACAATCCTGCACAAATAGATTGTTTACTTTATTGTTATGAGAGTTTCCATGGTAACTAAGCATGAATATTACATATGAATAATTTTCTTTCGGATGAGCCTATAGAGAGCTTCGACCTGATTACGTTGATGTAAAATCACTTCTGTATCTTATATAGTAACGGAGATATGCGAGTTTGAAATTTTATATAATGTTTTTGTAAAACGTGAAGCCTAATGATGTATTACACTGTTTCAACAATCAAAGTTGTTATTTAAATTCTGCACGACGACGACTACAATCATACACAAATAGATTGTTTGCTTTATTGTTATGAGAGTTTCCATGGTAACTAAGCATGAATATTACACATGGATTAATTTTTTTATGATGAGCCTATACAGAGTTTCGACTTGATTACGTGAGTGTAAAATCACTTCTGTATCTTCTATAGTAACATAGATATACGAGTTTCAAATTTTATATCAGGTTTTTTTTCAAAACGTGAGTCCTTAGTATGCATTACATTGTTTCAACAATCAAACTGGTTATTTGAAATCTCCACGACGACGCCTACAATCCTGCACAAATAGATTGTTTACTTTATTGTTATGAGAGTTTCGATGGTATCTAAGCATGAATATTACACATGGATTAAATTTTTCCTGATGAGCCTATAGAGACCTTCGACCTGATTACATTGAGTGTAAAATCACTTTTGTATCTTCTTTAGTAAAGGCGATATGCGAGTTTGAAATTTTATATAATGTTTTTGTAAAACGTGAAGCCTAATGATGTATTACACTGTTTCAACAATCAAAGTTGTTATTTCAATTCTGCACGACGACGACTACAATCATACACAAATAGATTGTTTGCTTTATTGTTATGAGAGTTTCCATGGTAACTAAGCATGAATATTACACATGGATTAATTTTTTTATGATGAGCCTATACAGAGTTTCGACTTGATTACGTGAGTGTAAAATCACTTCTGTATCTTCTATAGTAACATAGATATACGAGCTTCAAATTTTATATGAGGTTTTTTTCAAAACGTGAGTCCTTAGTATGCATTACATTGTTTCAACAATCAAACTGGTTATTTGAAATCTCCACGACGACGCCTACAATCCTGCACAAATAGATTGTTTACTTTATTGTTATGAGAGTTTCGATGGTATCTAAGCATGAATATTACACATGGATTAAATTTTTCCTGATGAGCCTATAGAGACCTTCGACCTGATTACATTGAGTGGAAAATCACTTTTGTATAATTTTTAGTAAAGGCGATATGCGAGTTTGAAATTTTATATAATGTTTTTGTAAAACGTGAAGCCTTAGTATGCATTACACTGTTTCAACAATCAAAGTGGTTATTTCAAATCTTCACGACGACTACTACAATCAAGCACAAATATATTGTTTACTTTTTTGTTATGAGAGTTTTCATGGCAACTAAGCATGAATATTACACATGGAATAAATTTTTCCTGATGAGCCTATAGAGAACATCGACCTGATTACATTGAGTGTAAAATCGCTTATGTATCTTCTATAGTAACAGAGATATGTGATTTTGAAATTTTATATAATGTTTTTGTAAAACGTGAAGCCTAAGGATTTATTACATTGTTTCAACAATCAAAGTGGTTATTTCAAATCTCCACGACGACTACTACAATGAAGGACAAATATATTGTTTACTTTTTTGTTATGAGAGTTTCCATGGTAACTAAGCATGAATATTACACATGGATTAATTTTTTTATGATGAGCCTATACAGAGTTTCGACTTGATTACGTGAGTGTAAAATCACTTCTGTATCTTCTATAGTAACATAGATATACGAGTTTCAAATTTTATATCAGGTTTTTTTCAAAACGTGAGTCCTTAGTATGCATTACATTGTTTCAACAATCAAACTGGTTATTTGAAATCTCCACGACGACGCCTACAATCCTGCACAAATAGATTGTTTACTTTATTGTTATGAGAGTTTCGATGGTATCTAAGCATGAATATTACACATGGATTAAATTTTTCCTGATGAGCCTATAGAGACCTTCGACCTGATTACATTGAGTGGAAAATCACTTTTGTATCTTCTTTAGTAAAGGCGATATGCGAGTTTGAAATTTTATATAATGTTTTTGTAAAACGTGAAGGCTTAGTATGCATTACACTGTTTCAACAATCAAAGTGGTTATTTCAAATCTTCACGACGACTACTACAATGAAGCACAAATATATTGTTTACTTTTTTGTTATGAGAGTTTTCATGGCAACTAAGCATGAATATTACACATGGAATAAATTTTTCCTGATGAGCCTATAGAGACCTTCGACCTGATTAGATTGAGTGTAGAATCCCTTCTGTATATTCTATAGTAACGGAGATTTGCGAGTTTGAAATTTTATATAATGTTTTTTCAAAACGTGAGGCCTTAGTATGCAATACACTGTTTCAACAACCAAACTGGTTATTTCAAATCTCCACGACGACGCCTACAATAATGCACAAATAGATTGTTTACTTTATTGTTATGAGAGTTTCCATGTTAACTAAGCATGAATATTACACATGGATTAAATTATTTACTGATGAGCCAATAGAGAACATTGACCTGATTACATTGAGTGTAAAATCGCTTATGTATCTTCTATTGTAACGGAGATATGTGATTTTGAAATTTTATATAATGTTTTTGTAAAACGTGAAGCCTAAGGATGTATTACATTGTTTCAACAATCAAAGTGGTTATTTCAAATCTCCACGACGACTACTACAATGAAGGACAAATATATTGTTTACTTTTTTGTTATGAGAGTTTCCATGGTAACTAAGCATGAATATTACACATGGATTAAATTTTTTACTGATGAGCCAATAGAGAATTTCGACCTGATTACATTGAGTGTAAAATCGCTTCTGTATCTGCTATAGTAACAGAGATATGCGGTTTTGAAATTTTATATAATGTTTTTGTAAAACGTGAAGCCTAAGGATGTATAACATTGTTTCAACAATCAAAGTGGTTATTTCAAATCTCCACGACGACTACTACAATGAAGCACAAATATATTGCTTACTTTTTTGTTATGAGAGTTTCCATGGTAACTAAGCATGAATATTACACATGGATTAAATTTTTCCTGATGAGCCTATAGAGAGCTTCGACCTGCTTACATTGAGTGTAAAATCACTTCTGAATCTTCTATAGAAACGGAGATATACGAGTTTGAAATTTTTTATAATGTTTTTTCAAAACGTGAGGCCTTAGTATGCATTACACTGTTTCAACAATCAAACAGGTTATTTCAAATCTCCACGACGACGCCTACAATCCTGCACAAATAGATTGTTTACTTTATTGTTATGAGAGTTTTCATGGCAACTAAGCATGAATATTACACATGGAATAAATTTTTCCTGATGAGCCTACAGAGAACTTCGACCTGATTAGATTGAGTGTAAAATCCCTTCTGTATATTCTATAGTAACGGAGATTTGCGAGTTTGAAATTTTATATAATGTTTTTTCAAAACGTGAGGCCTTAGTATGCATTACAATGTTTCAACAATCAAACTGGTTATTTGAAATCTCCACGACGACGCCTACAATCCTGCACAAATAGATTGTTTACTTTATTGTTATGAGAGTTTCCATGGTAACTAAGCATGAATATTACACATGGATTAAATTTTTCCTGATGAGCCTATAGAGACCTTCGACCTGATTACATTGAGTGGAAAATCAATTTTGTATAATCTTTAGTAAAGGCGATATGCGAGTTTGAAATTTTATATAATGTTTTTGTAAAACGTGAAGCCTTAGTATGCATTACACTGTTTCAACAATCAAAGTGGTTATTTCAAATCTTCACGACGACTACTACAATCAAGCACAAATATATTGTTTACTTTTTTGTTATGAGAGTTTTCATGGCAACTAAGCATGAATATTACACATGGAATAAATTTATCCTGATGAGCCTATAGAGACCTTCGCCCTGATTAGATTGAGTGTAAAATCCCTTCTGTATATTCTATAGTAACGGAGATTTGCGAGTTTGAAATTTTATATAATGTTTTTTCAAAACGTGAGGCCTTAGTATGCAATACACTGTTTCAACAACCAAACTGGTTATTTCAAATCTCCACGACGACGCCTACAATAATGCACAAATAGATTGTTTACTTTATTGTTATGAGAGTTTCCATGGTAACTAAGCATGAATATTACACATGGATTAAATTTTTTACGGATGAGCCAATAGAGAATTTCGACCTGATTACATTGAGTGTAAAATCGCTTCTGTATCTGCTATAGTAACGGAGATATGCGATTTTGAAATTTTATATAATGTTTTTGTAAAACGTGAAGCCTAAGGATGTATAACATTGTTTCAACAATC
The DNA here is from genome assembly GCF_977018435.1 of Lepisma saccharinum. NCBI lineage: Eukaryota > Metazoa > Arthropoda > Insecta > Zygentoma > Lepismatidae > Lepisma > Lepisma saccharinum. Next base: position 4,607,701 of record NW_028142899.1, on the reverse strand, counting down.
AAAGTGGTTATTTCAAATCTCCACGACGACTACTACAATGAAGCACAAATATATTGCTTACATTTTTGTTATGAGAGTTTCCATGGTAACTAAGCATGAATATTACACATGGAATAAATTTTTCCTCATGAGCCTATAGAAAACTTCGACCTAATTAGATTGAGTGTAAAATCCCTTCTGTATATTCTATAGTAACAGAGATTTGCGAGTTTGAAATTTTATATAATGTTTTTGTAAAACGTGAAGCCTAAGGATGTATTACATTGTTTCAACAATCAAAGTGGTTATTTCAAATCTCCACGACGACGCGTACAATCCTGCACAAATAGATTGTTTACTTTATTGTTATGAGAGTTTCCATGGTAACTAAGCATGAATATTACATATGAATAATTTTCTTTCGGATGAGCCTATAGAGAGCTTCGACCTGATTACGTTGATGTAAAATCACTTCTGTATCTTATATAGTAACGGAGATATGCGAGTTTGAAATTTTATATAATGTTTTTGTAAAACGTGAAGCCTAATGATGTATTACACTGTTTCAACAATCAAAGTTGTTATTTAAATTCTGCACGACGACGACTACAATCATACACAAATAGATTGTTTGCTTTATTGTTATGAGAGTTTCCATGGTAACTAAGCATGAATATTACACATGGATTAATTTTTTTATGATGAGCCTATACAGAGTTTCGACTTGATTACGTGAGTGTAAAATCACTTCTGTATCTTCTATAGTAACATAGATATACGAGTTTCAAATTTTATATCAGGTTTTTTTCAAAACGTGAGTCCTTAGTATGCATTACATTGTTTCAACAATCAAACTGGTTATTTGAAATCTCCACGACGACGCCTACAATCCTGCACAAATAGATTGTTTACTTTATTGTTATGAGAGTTTCGATGGTATCTAAGCATGAATATTACACATGGATTAAATTTTTCCTGATGAGCCTATAGAGACCTTCGACCTGATTACATTGAGTGTAAAATCACTTTTGTATCTTCTTTAGTAAAGGCGATATGCGAGTTTGAAATTATATATAATGTTTTTGTAAAACGTGAAGCCTAATGATGTATTACACTGTTTCAACAATCAAAGTTGTTATTTCAATTCTGCACGACGACGACTACAATCATACACAAATAGATTGTTTGCTTTATTGTTATGAGAGTTTCCATGGTAACTAAGCATGAATATTACACATGGATTAATTTTTTTATGATGAGCCTATACAGAGTTTCGACTTGATTACGTGAGTGTAAAATCACTTCTGTAACTTCTATAGTAACATAGATATACGAGTTTCAAATTTTATATGAGGTTTTTTTCAAAACGTGAGTCCTTAGTATGCATTACATTGTTTCAACAATCAAACTGGTTATTTGAAATCTCCACGACGACGCCTACAATCCTGCACAAATAGATTGTTTACTTTATTGTTATGAGAGTTTCCATGGTAACTAAGCATGAATATTACACATGGATTAATTTTTTTATGATGAGCCTATACAGAGTTTCGACTTGATTACGTGAGTGTAAAATCACTTCTGTATCTTCTATAGTAACATAGATATACGAGTTTCAAATTTTATATCAGGTTTTTTTCAAAACGTGAGTCCTTAGTATGCATTACATTGTTTCAACAATCAAACTGGTTATTTGAAATCTCCACGACGACGCCTACAATCCTGCACAAATAGATTGTTTACTTTATTGTTATGAGAGTTTCGATGGTATCTAAGCATGAATATTACACATGGATTAAATTTTTCCTGATGAGCCTATAGAGACCTTCGACCTGATTACATTGAGTGGAAAATCACTTTTGTATCTTCTTTAGTAAAGGCGATATGCGAGTTTGAAATTTTATATAATGTTTTTGTAAAACGTGAAGGCTTAGTATGCATTACACTGTTTCAACAATCAAAGTGGTTATTTCAAATCTTCACGACGACTACTACAATGAAGCACAAATATATTGTTTACTTTTTTGTTATGAGAGTTTTCATGGCAACTAAGCATGAATATTACACATGGAATAAATTTTTCCTGATGAGCCTATAGAGACCTTCGACCTGATTAGATTGAGTGTAGAATCCCTTCTGTATATTCTATAGTAACGGAGATTTGCGAGTTTGAAATTTTATATAATGTTTTTTCAAAACGTGAGGCCTTAGTATGCAATACACTGTTTCAACAACCAAACTGGTTATTTCAAATCTCCACGACGACGCCTACAATAATGCACAAATAGATTGTTTACTTTATTGTTATGAGAGTTTCCATGTTAACTAAGCATGAATATTACACATGGATTAAATTATTTACTGATGAGCCAATAGAGAACATTGACCTGATTACATTGAGTGTAAAATCGCTTATGTATCTTCTATTGTAACGGAGATATGTGATTTTGAAATTTTATATAATGTTTTTGTAAAACGTGAAGCCTAAGGATGTATTACATTGTTTCAACAATCAAAGTGGTTATTTCAAATCTCCACGACGACTACTACAATGAAGGACAAATATATTGTTTACTTTTTTGTTATGAGAGTTTCCATGGTAACTAAGCATGAATATTACACATGGATTAAATTTTTTACTGATGAGCCAATAGAGAATTTCGACCTGATTACATTGAGTGTAAAATCGCTTCTGTATCTGCTATAGTAACGGAGATATGCGGTTTTGAAATTTTATATAATGTTTTTGTAAAACGTGAAGCCTAAGGATGTATAACATTGTTTCAACAATCAAAGTGGTTATTTCAAATCTCCACGACGACTACTACAATGAAGCACAAATATATTGCTTACTTTTTTGTTATGAGAGTTTCCATGGTAACTAAGCATGAATATTACACATGGATTAAATTTTTCCTGATGAGCCTATAGAGAGCTTCGACCTGCTTACATTGAGTGTAAAATCACTTCTGAATCTTCTATAGAAACGGAGATATACGAGTTTGAAATTTTTTATAATGTTTTTTCAAAACGTGAGGCCTTAGTATGCATTACACTGTTTCAACAATCAAACAGGTTATTTCAAATCTCCACGACGACGCCTACAATCCTGCACAAATAGATTGTTTACTTTATTGTTATGAGAGTTTTCATGGCAACTAAGCATGAATATTACACATGGAATAAATTTTTCCTGATGAGCCTACAGAGAACTTCGACCTGATTAGATTGAGTGTAAAATCCCTTCTGTATATTCTATAGTAACGGAGATTTGCGAGTTTGAAATTTTATATAATGTTTTTTCAAAACGTGAGGCCTTAGTATGCATTACAATGTTTCAACAATCAAACTGGTTATTTGAAATCTCCACGACGACGCCTACAATCCTGCACAAATAGATTGTTTACTTTATTGTTATGAGAGTTTCCATGGTAACTAAGCATGAATATTACACATGGATTAAATTTTTCCTGATGAGCCTATAGAGACCTTCGACCTGATTACATTGAGTGGAAAATCACTTTTGTATAATCTTTAGTAAAGGCGATATGCGAGTTTGAAATTTTATATAATGTTTTTGTAAAACGTGAAGCCTTAGTATGCATTACACTGTTTCAACAATCAAAGTGGTTATTTCAAATCTTCACGACGACTAATACAATCAAGCACAAATATATTGTTTACTTTTTTGTTATGAGAGTTTTCATGGCAACTAAGCATGAATATTACACATGGAATAAATTTTTCCTGATGAGCCTATAGAGACCTTCGACCTGATTAGATTGAGTGTAAAATCCCTTCTGTATATTCTATAGTAACGGAGATTTGCGAGTTTGAAATTTTATATAATGTTTTTTCAAAACGTGAGGCCTTAGTATGCAATACACTGTTTCAACAACCAAACTGGTTATTTCAAATCTCCACGACGACGCCTACAATAATGCACAAATAGATTGTTTACTTTATTGTTATGAGAGTTTCCATGGTAACTAAGCATGAATATTACACATGGATTAAATTTTTTACGGATGAGCCAATAGAGAATTTCGACCTGATTACATTGAGTGTAAAATCGCTTCTGTATCTGCTATAGTAACGGAGATATGCGATTTTGAAATTTTATATAATGTTTTTGTAAAACGTGAAGCCTAAGGATGTATAACATTGTTTCAACAATCAAAGTGGTTATTTCAAATCTCCACGACGACTACTACAATGAAGCACAAATATATTGCTTACATTTTTGTTATGAGAGTTTCCATGGTAACTAAGCATGAATATTACACATGGAATAAATTTTTCCTCATGAGCCTATAGAAAACTTCGACCTAATTAGATTGAGTGTAAAATCCCTTCTGTATATTCTATAGTAACAGAGATTTGCGAGTTTGAAATTTTATATAATGTTTTTGTAAAACGTGAAGCCTAAGGATGTATTACATTGTTTCAACAATCAAAGTGGTTATTTCAAATCTCCACGACGACGCGTACAATCCTGCACAAATAGATTGTTTACTTTATTGTTATGAGAGTTTCCATGGTAACTAAGCATGAATATTACATATGAATAATTTTCTTTCGGATGAGCCTATAGAGAGCTTCGACCTGATTACGTTGATGTAAAATCACTTCTGTATCTTATATAGTAACGGAGATATGCGAGTTTGAAATTTTATATAATGTTTTTGTAAAACGTGAAGCCTAATGATGTATTACACTGTTTCAACAATCAAAGTTGTTATTTAAATTCTGCACGACGACGACTACAATCATACACAAATAGATTGTTTGCTTTATTGTTATGAGAGTTTCCATGGTAACTAAGCATGAATATTACACATGGATTAATTTTTTTATGATGAGCCTATACAGAGTTTCGACTTGATTACGTGAGTGTAAAATCACTTCTGTATCTTCTATAGTAACATAGATATACGAGTTTCAAATTTTATATCAGGTTTTTTTCAAAACGTGAGTCCTTAGTATGCATTACATTGTTTCAACAATCAAACTGGTTATTTGAAATCTCCACGACGACGCCTACAATCCTGCACAAATAGATTGTTTACTTTATTGTTATGAGAGTTTCGATGGTATCTAAGCATGAATATTACACATGGATTAAATTTTTCCTGATGAGCCTATAGAGACCTTCGACCTGATTACATTGAGTGTAAAATCACTTTTGTATCTTCTTTAGTAAAGGCGATATGCGAGTTTGAAATTTTATATAATGTTTTTGTAAAACGTGAAGCCTAATGATGTATTACACTGTTTCAACAATCAAAGTTGTTATTTCAATTCTGCACGACGCCGACTACAATCATACACAAATAGATTGTTTGCTTTATTGTTATGAGAGTTTCCATGGTAACTAAGCATGAATATTACACATGGATTAATTTTTTTATGATGAGCCTATACAGAGTTTCGACTTGATTACGTGAGTGTAAAATCACTTCTGTATCTTCTATAGTAACATAGATATACGAGTTTCAAATTTTATATGAGGTTTTTTTCAAAACGTGAGTCCTTAGTATGCATTACATTGTTTCAACAATCAAACTGGTTATTTGAAATCTCCACGACGACGCCTACAATCCTGCACAAATAGATTGTTTACTTTATTGTTATGAGAGTTTCGATGGTATCTAAGCATGAATATTACACATGGATTAAATTTTTCCTGACGAGCCTATAGAGACCTTCGACCTGATTACATTGAGTGGAAAATCACTTTTGTATCTTCTTTAGTAAAGGCGATATGCGAGTTTGAAATTTTATATAATGTTTTTGTAAAACGTGAAGCCTTAGTATGCATTACACTGTTTCAACAATCAAAGTGGTTATTTCAAATCTTCACGACGACTACTACAATCAAGCACAAATATATTGTTTACTTTTTTGTTATGAGAGTTTTCATGGCAACTAAGCATGAATATTACACATGGAATAAATTTTTCCTGATGAGCCTATAGAGAACATCGACCTGATTACATTGAGTGTAAAATCGCTTATGTATCTTCTATAGTAACGGAGATATGTGATTTTGAAATTTTATATAATGTTTTTGTAAAACGTGAAGCCTAAGGATTTATTACATTGTTTCAACAATCAAAGTGGTTATTTCAAATCTCCACGACGACTACTACAATGAAGGACAAATATATTGTTTACTTTTTTGTTATGAGAGTTTCCATGGTAACTAAGCATGAATATTACACATGGATTAAATTTTTTACTGATGAGCCAATAGAGAATTTCGACCTGATTACATTGAGTGTAAAATCGCTTCTGTATCTGCTATAGTAACGGAGATATGCGGTTTTGAAATTTTATATAATGTTTTTGTAAAACGTGAAGCCTAAGGATGTATAACATTGTTTCAACAATCAAAGTGGTTATTTCAAATCTCCACGACGACTACTACAATGAAGCACAAATATATTGCTTACTTTTTTGTTATGAGAGTTTCCATGGTAACTAAGCATGAATATTACACATGGATTAAATTTTTCCTGATGAGCCTATAGAGAGCTTCGACCTGCTTACATTGAGTGTAAAATCACTTCTGAATCTTCTATAGAAACGGAGATATACGAGTTTGAAATTTTTTATAATGTTTTTTCAAAACGTGAGGCCTTAGTATGCATTACACTGTTTCAACAATCAAACAGGTTATTTCAAATCTCCACGACGACGCCTACAATCCTGCACAAATAGATTGTTTACTTTATTGTTATGAGAGTTTTCATGGCAACTAAGCATGAATATTACACATGGAATAAATTTTTCCTGATGAGCCTATAGAGAACTTCGACCTGATTAGATTGAGTGTAAAATCCCTTCTGTATATTCTATAGTAACGGAGATTTGCGAGTTTGAAATTTTATATAATGTTTTTGTAAAACGTGAAGCCTTAGTATGCATTACACTGTTTCAACAATCAAAGTGGTTATTTCAAATCTTCACGACGACTACTACAATGAAGCACAAATATATTGTTTACTTTTTTGTTATGAGAGTTTTCATGGCAACTAAGCATGAATATTACACATGGAATAAATTTTTCCTGATAAGCCTATAGAGACCTTCGACCTGATTAGATTGAGTGTAAAATCCCTTCTGTATATTCTATAGTAACGGAGATTTGCGAGTTTGAAATTTTATATAATGTTTTTTCAAAACGTGAGGCCTTAGTATGCAATACACTGTTTCAACAACCAAACTGGTTATTCAAATCTCCACGACGACGCCTACAATAATGCACAAATAGATTGTTTACTTTATTGTTATGAGAGTTTCCATGTTAACTAAGCATGAATATTACACATGGATTAAATTTTTTACTGATGAGCCAATAGAGAACATCGACCTGATTACATTGAGTGTAAAATCGCTTATGTATCTTCTATAGTAACGGAGATATGTGATTTTGAAATTTTATATAATGTTTTTGTAAAACGTGAAGCCTAAGGATGTATTACATTGTTTCAACAATCAAAGTGGTTATTTCAAATCTCCACGACGACTACTACAATGAAGGACAAATATATTGTTTACTTTTTTGTTATGAGAGTTTCCATGTTAACTAAGCATGAATATTACACATGGATTAAATTTTTTACTGATGAGCCAATAGAGAACATCGACCTGATTACATTGAGTGTAAAATCGCTTATGTATCTTCTATAGTAACGGAGATATGTGATTTTGAAATTTTATATAATGTTTTTGTAAAACGTGAAGCCTAAGGATGTATTACATTGTTTCAACAATCAAAGTGGTTATTTCAAATCTCCACGACGACTACTACAATGAAGGACAAATATATTGTTTACTTTTTTGTTATGAGAGTTTCCATGGTAACTAAGCATGAATATTACACATGGATTAAATTTTTTACTGATGAGCCAATAGAGAATTTCGACCTGATTACATTGAGTGTAAAATCGCTTCTGTATCTGCTATAGTAACGGAGATATGCGGTTTTGAAATTTTATATAATGTTTTTGTAAAACGTGAAGCCTAAGGATGTATAACATTGTTTCAACAATCAAAGTGGTTATTTCAAATCTCCACGACGACTACTACAATGAAGCACAAATATATTGCTTACTTTTTTGTTATGAGAGTTTCCATGGTAACTAAGCATGAATATTACACATGGATTAAATTTTTCCTGATGAGCCTATAGAGAGCTTCGACCTGCTTACATTGAGTGTAAAATCGTTTCTGAATCTTCTATAGAAACGGAGATATACGAGTTTGAAATTTTTTATAATGTTTTTTCAAAACGTGAGGCCTTAGTATGCATTACACTTTTTCAACAATCAAACAGGTTATTTCAAATCTCCACGACGACGCCTACAATCCTGCACAAATAGATTGTTTACTTTATTGTTATGAGAGTTTTCATGGCAACTAAGCATGAATATTACACATGGAATAAATTTTTCCTGATGAGCCTATAGAGAACTTCGACCTGATTAGATTGAGTGTAAAATCCCTTCTGTATATTCTATAGTAACGGAGATTTGCGAGTTTGAAATTTTATATAATGTTTTTTCAAAACGTGAGGCCTTAGTATGCATTACACTGTTTCAACAATCAAACTGGTTATTTGAAATCTCCACGACGACGCCTACAATCCTGCACAAATAGATTGTTTACTTTATTGTTATGAGAGTTTCCATGGTAACTAAGCATGAATATTACACATGGATTAAATTTTTCCTGATGAGCCTATAGAGACCTTCGACCTGATTACATTGAGTGGAAAGTCACTTTTGTATAATCTTTAGTAAAGGCGATATGCGAGTTTGAAATTTTATATAATGTTTTTGTAAAACGTGAAGCCTTAGTATGCATTACACTGTTTCAACAATCAAAGTGGTTATTTCAAATCTTCACGACGACTACTACAATCAAGCACAAATATATTGTTTACTTTTTTGTTATGAGAGTTTTCATGGCAACTAAGCATGAATATTACACATGGAATAAATTTTTCCTGATGAGCCTATAGAGACCTTCGACCTGATTAGATTGAGTGTAAAATCCCTTCTGTATATTCTATAGTAACGGAGATTTGCGAGTTTGAAATTTTATATAATGTTTTTTCAAAACGTGAGGCCTTAGTATGCAATACACTGTTTCAACAACCAAACTGGTTATTTCAAATCTCCACGACGACGCCTACAATAATGCACAAATAGATTGTTTACTTTATTGTTATGAGAGTTTCCATGGTAACTAAGCATGAATATTACACATGGATTAAATTTTTTACTGATGAGCCAATAGAGAATTTCGACCTGATTACATTGATGTAAAATCACTTCTGTATCTTATATAGTAACGGAGATATGCGAGTTTGAAATTTTATATAATGTTTTTGTAAAACGTGAAGCCTAATGATGTATTACACTGTTTCAACAATCAAAGTTGTTATTTCAATTCTGCACGACGACGACTACAATCATACACAAATAGATTGTTTGCTTTATTGTTATGAGAGTTTCCATGGTAACTAAGCATGAATATTACACATGGATTAATTTTTTTATGATGAGCCTATACAGAGTTTCGACTTGATTACGTGAGTGTAAAATCCCTTCTGTATATTCTATAGTAACGGAGATTTGCGAGTTTGAAATTTTATATAATGTTTTTTCAAAACGTGAGGCCTTAGTATGCAATACATTGTTTCAACAACCAAACTGGTTATTTCAAATCTCCACGACGACGCCTACAATAATGCACAAATAGATTGTTTACTTTATTGTTATGAGAGTTTCCATGGTAACTAAGCATGAATATTACACATGGATTAAATTTTTTACTGATGAGCCAATAGAGAATTTCGACCTGATTACATTGATGTAAAATCACTTCTGTATCTTATATAGTAACGGAGATATGCGAGTTTGAAATTTTATATAATGTTTTTGTAAAACGTGAAGCCTAATGATGTATTACACTGTTTCAACAATCAAAGTTGTTATTTCAATTCTGCACGACGACGACTACAATCATACACAAATAGATTGTTTGCTTTATTGTTATGAGAGTTTCCATGGTAACTAAGCATGAATATTACACATGGATTAATTTTTTTATGATGAGCCTATACAGAATTTCGACCTGATTACATTGAGTGTAAAATCGCTTATGTATCTTCTATAGTAACGGAGATATGTGATTTTGAAATTTTATATAATGTTTTTGTAAAACGTGAAGCCTAAGGATGTATAACATTGTTTCAACAATCAAAGTGGTTATTTCAAATCTCCACGACGACTACTACAATGAAGCACAAATATATTGCTTACTTTTTTGTTATAAGAGTTTCCATGGTAACTAAGCATGAATATTACACATGGATTAAATTTTTCCTGATGAGCCTATAGAGAGCTTCGACCTGATTACTTTGAGTGTAAAATCACTTCTGAATCTTCTATAGTAACGGAGATATGCGAGTTTGAAATTTTATATAATGTTTTTGTAAAACGTGAAGCCTATTGATGTATTACACTGTTTCAACAATCAAAGTTGTTATTTCAATTCTGCACGACGACGACTACAATCATACACAAATAGATTGTTTGCTTTATTGTTATGAGAGTTTCCATGGTAACTAAGCATGAATATTACACATGGATTAATTTTTTTATGATGAGCCTATACAGAGTTTCGACTTGATTACGTGAGTGTAAAATCACTTCTGTATCTTCTATAGTAACATAGATATACGAGTTTCAAATTTTATATGAGGTTTTTTTCAAAACGTGAGTCCTTAGTATGCATTACATTGTTTCAACAATCAAACTGGTTATTTGAAATCTCCACGACGACGCCTACAATCCTGCACAAATAGATTGTTTACTTTATTGTTATGAGAGTTTCGATGGTATCTAAGCATGAATATTACACATGGATTAAATTTTTCCTGATGAGCCTATAGAGACCTTCGACCTGATTACATTGAGTGGAAAATCACTTTTGTATCTTCTTTAGTAAAGGCGATATCCGAGTTTGAAATTTTATATAATGTTTTTGTAAAACGTGAAGCCTTAGTATGCATTACACTGTTTCAACAATCAAAGTGGTTATTTCAAATCTTCACGACGACTACTACAATCAAGCACAAATATATTGTTTACTTTCTTGTTATGAGAGTTTTCATGGCAACTAAGCATGAATATTACACATGGAATAAATTTTTCCTGATGAGCCTATAGAGACCTTCGACCTGATTAGATTGAGTGTAAAATCCCTTCTGTATATTCTATAGTAACGGAGATTTGCGAGTTTGAAACTTTATATAATGTTTTTTCAAAACGTGAGGCCTTAGTATGCAATACACTGTTTCAACAACCAAACTGGTTATTTCAAATCTCCACGACGACGCCTACAATAATGCACAAATAGATTGTTTACTTTATTGTTATGAGAGTTTCCATGGTAACTAAGCATGAATATTACACATGGATTAAATTTTTTACTGATGAGCCAATAGAGAACATCGACCTGATTACATTGAGTGTAAAATCGCTTATGTATCTTCTATAGTAACGGAGATATGTGATTTTGAAATTTTATATAATGTTTTTGTTAAACGTGAAGCCTAAGGATGTATTACATTGTTTCAACAATCAAAGTGGTTATTTCAAATCTCCACGACGACTACTACAATGAAGGACAAATATATTGTTTACTTTTTTGTTATGAGAGTTTCCATGGTAACTAAGCATGAATATTACACATGGATTAAATTTTTTACTGATGAGCCAATAGAGAATTTCGACCTGATTACATTGAGTGTAAAATCGCTTCTGTATCTGCTATAGTAACGGAGATATGCGGTTTTGAAATTTTATATAATGTTTTTGTAAAACGTGAAGCCTAAGGATGTATAACATTGTTTCAACAATCAAAGTGGTTATTTCAAATCTCCACGACGACTACTACAATGAAGCACAAATATATTGCTTACTTTTTTGTTATGAGAGTTTCCATGGTAACTAAGCATGAATATTACACATGGATTAAATTTTTCCTGATGAGCCTATAGAGAGCTTCGACCTGCTTACATTGAGTGTAAAATCACTTCTGAATCTTCTATAGAAACGGAGATATAAGAGTTTGAAATTTTTTATAATGTTTTTTCAAAACGTGAGGCCTTAGTATGCATTACACTGTTTCAACAATCAAACAGGTTATTTCAAATCTCCACGACGACGCCTACAATCCTGCACAAATAGATTGTTTACTTTATTGTTATGAGAGTTTTCATGGCAACTAAGCATGAATATTACACATGGAATAAATTTTTCCTGATGAGCCTATAGAGAACTTCGACCTGATTAGATTGAGTGTAAAATCCCTTCTGTATATTCTATAGTAACGGAGATTTGCGAGTTTGAAATTTTATATAATGTTTTTTCAAAACGAGAGGCCTTAGTATGCATTACACTGTTTCAACAATCAAACTGGTTATTTGAAATCTCCACGACGACGCCTACAATCCTGCACAAATAGATTGTTTACTTTATTGTTATGAGAGTTTCCATGGTAACTAAGCATGAATATTACACATGGATTAAATTTTTCCTGATGAGCCTATAGAGACCTTCGACCTGATTACATTGAGTGGAAAATCACTTTTGTATAATCTTTAGTAAAGGCGATATGCGAGTATGAAATTTTATATAATGTTTTTGTAAAACGTGAAGCCTTAGTATGCATTACACTGTTTCAAAAATCAAAGTGGTTATTTCAAATCTTCACGACGACTACTACAATCAAGCACAAATATATTGTTTACTTTTTTGTTATGAGAGTTTTCATGGCAACTAAGCATGAATATTACACATGGAATAAATTTTTCCTGATGAGCCTATAGAGACCTTCGACCTGATTAGATTGAGTGTAAAATCCCTTCTGTATATTCTATAGTAACGGAGATTTGCGAGTTTGAAATTTTATATAATGTTTTTTTCAAAACTTGAGGCCTTAGTATGCAATACACTGTTTCAACAACCAAACTGGTTATTTCAAATCTCCACGACGACGCCTACAATAATGCACAAATAGATTGTTTACTTTATTGTTATGAGAGTTTCCATGGTAACTAAGCATGAATATTACACATGGATTAAATTTTTTACTGATGAGCCAATAGAGAATTTCGACCTGATTACATTGAGTGTAAAATCGCTTCTGTATCTGCTATAGTAACGGAGATATGCGATTTTGAAATTTTATATAATGTTTTTGTAAAACGTGAAGCCTAAGGATGTATAACATTGTTTCAACAATCAAAGTGGTTATTTCAAATCTCCACGACGACTACTACAATGAAGCACAAATATATTGCTTACTTTTTTGTTATGAGAGTTTCCATGGTAACTAAGCATGAATATTACACATGGAATAAATTTTTCCTGATGAGCCTAAAGAAAACTTCGACCTAATTAGATTGAGTGTAAAATCCCTTCTGTATATTCTATAGTAACAGAGATTTGCGAGTTTGAAATTTTATATAATGTTTTTGTAAAACGTGAAGCCTAAGGATGTATTACATTGTTTCAACAATCAAAGTGGTTATTTCAAATGTCCACGACGACGCGTACAATCCTGCACAAATAGATTGTTTACTTTATTGTTATGAGAGTTTCCATGGTAACTAAGCATGAATATTACATATGAATAATTTTCTTTCGGATGAGCCTATAGAGAGCTTCGACCTGATTACATTGATGTAAAATCACTTCTGTATCTTATATAGTAACGGAGATATGCGAGTTTGAAATTTTATATAATGTTTTTGTAAAACGTGAAGCCTAATGATGTATTACACTGTTTCAACAATCAAAGTTGTTATTTCAATTCTGCACGACGACGACTACAATCATACACAAATAGATTGTTTGCTTTATTGTTATGAGAGTTTCCATGGTAACTAAGCATGAATATTACACATGGATTAATTTTTTTATGATGAGCCTATACAGAGTTTCGACTTGATTACGTGAGTGTAAAATCACTTCTGTATCTTCTATAGTAACATAGATATACGAGTTTCAAATTTTATATCAGGTTTTTTTCAAAACGTGAGTCCTTAGTATGCATTACATTGTTTCAACAATCAAACTGGTTATTTGAAATCTCCACGACGACGCCTACAATCCTGCACAAATAGATTGTTTACTTTATTGTTATGAGAGTTTCGATGGTATCTAAGCATGAATATTACACATGGATTAAATTTTTCCTGATGAGCCTATAGAGACCTTCGACCTGATTACATTGAGTGGAAAATCACTTTTGTATCTTCTTTAGTAAAGGCGATATGCGAGTTTGAAATTTTATATAATGTTTTTGTAAAACGTGAAGCCTTAGTATGCATTACACTGTTTCAACATTCAAACAGGTTATTTCAAATCTCCACGACGACGCCTACAATCCTGCACAAATAGATTGTTTACTTTATTGTTATGAGAGTTTTCATGGCAACTAAGCATGAATATTACACATGGAATAAATTTTTCCTGATGAGCCTATAGAGAACATCGACCTGATTAGATTGAGTGTAAAATCCCTTCTGTATATTCTATAGTAACGGAGATTTGCGAGTTTGAAATTTTATATAATGTTTTTTCAAAACGTGAGGCCTTAGTATGCATTACACTGTTTCAACAATCAAACTGGTTATTTGAAATCTCCACGACGACGCCTACAATCCTGCACAAATAGATTGTTTACTTTATTGTTATGAGAGTTTCCATGGTAACTAAGCATGAATATTACACATGGATTAAATTTTTCCTGATGAGCCTATAGAGACCTTCGACCTGATTACATTGAGTGGAAAATCACTTTTGTATAATCTTTAGTAAAGGCGATATGCGAGTTTGAAATTTTATATAATGTTTTTGTAAAACGTGAAGCCTTAGTATGCATTACACTGTTTCAACAATCAAAGTGGTTATTTCAAATCTTCACGACGACGCCTACAATCCTGCACAAATAGATTGTTTACTTTATTGTTATGAGAGTTTTCATGGCAACTAAGCATGAATATTACACATGGAATAAATTTTTCCTGATGAGCCTATAGAGAACTTCGACCTGATTAGATTGAGTGTAAAATCCCTTCTGTATATTCTATAGTAACGGAGATTTGCGAGTTTGAAATTTTATATAATGTTTTTTCAAAACGTGAGGCCTTAGTATGCATTACACTGTTTCAACAATCAAACTGGTTATTTGAAATCTCCACGACGACGCCTACAATCCTGCACAAATAGATTGTTTACTTTATTGTTATGAGAGTTTCCATGGTAACTAAGCATGAATATTACACATGGATTAAATTTTTCCTGATGAGCCTATAGAGACCTTCGACCTGATTACATTGAGTGGAAAGTCACTTTTGTATAATCTTTAGTAAAGGCGATATGCGAGTTTGAAATTTTATATAATGTTTTTGTAAAACGTGAAGCCTTAGTATGCATTACACTGTTTCAACAATCAAAGTGGTTATTTCAAATCTTCACGACGACTACTACAATCAAGCACAAATATATTGTTTACTTTTTTGTTATGAGAGTTTTCATGGCAACTAAGCATGAATATTACACATGGAATAAATTTTTCCTGATGAGCCTATAGAGACCTTCGACCTGATTAGATTGAGTGTAAAATCCCTTCTGTATATTCTATAGTAACGGAGATTTGCGAGTTTGAAATTTTATATAATGTTTTTTCAAAACGTGAGGCCTTAGTATGCAATACACCGTTTCAACAACCAAACTGGTTATTTCAAATCTCCACGACGACGCCTACAATAATGCACAAATAGATTGTTTACTTTATTGTTATGAGAGTTTCCATGGTAACTAAGCATGAATATTACACATGGATTAAATGTTTTACTGATGAGCCAATAGAGAATTTCGACCTGATTACATTGATGTAAAATCACTTCTGTATCTTATATAGTAACGGAGATATGCGAGTTTGAAATTTTATATAATGTTTTTGTAAAACGTGAAGCCTAATGATGTATTACACTGTTTCAACAATCAAAGTTGTTATTTCAATTCTGCACGACGACGACTACAATCATACACAAATAGATTGTATGCTTTATTGTTATGAGAGTTTCCATGGTAACTAAGCATGAATATTACACATGGATTAATTTTTTTATGATGAGCCTATACAGAGTTTCGACTTGATTACGTGAGTGTAAAATCCCTTCTGTATATTCTATAGTAACGGAGATTTGCGAGTTTGAAATTTTATATAATGTTTTTCAAAACGTGAGGCCTTAGTATGCAATACATTGTTTCAACAACCAAACTGGTTATTTCAAATCTCCACGACGAGGCCTACAATAATGCACAAATAGATTGTTTACTTTATTGTTATGAGAGTTTCCATGGTAACTAAGCATGAATATTACACATGGATTAAATTTTTTACTGATGAGCCAATAGAGAATTTCGACCTGATTACATTGATGTAAAATCACTTCTGTATCTTATATAGTAACGGAGATATGCGAGTTTGAAATTTTATATAATGTTCTTGTAAAACGTGAAGCCTAATGATGTATTACACTGTTTCAACAATCAAAGTTGTTATTTCAATTCTGCACGACGACGACTACAATCATACACAAATAGATTGTTTGCTTTATTGTTATGAGAGTTTCCATGGTAACTAAGCATGAATATTACACATGGATTAATTTTTTTATGATGAGCCTATACAGAATTTCGACCTGATTACATTGAGTGTAAAATCGCTTATGTATCTTCTATAGTAACGGAGATATGTGATTTTGAAATTTTATATAATGTTTTTGTAAAACGTGAAGCCTAAGGATGTATTACATTGTTTCAACAATCAAAGTGGTTATTTCAAATCTCCACGACGACTACTACAATGAAGGACAAATATATTGTTTACTTTTTTGTTATGAGAGTTTCCATGGTAACTAAGCATGAATATTACACATGGATTAAATTTTTTACTGATGAGCCAATAGAGAATTTCGACCTGATTACATTGAGTGTAAAATCGCTTCTGTATCTGCTATAGTAACGGAGATATGCGGTTTTGAAATTTTATATAATGTTTTTGTAAAACGTGAAGCCTAAGGATGTATAACATTGTTTCAACAATCAAAGTGGTTATTTCAAATCTCCACGACGACTACTACAATGAAGCACAAATATATTGCTTACTTTTTTGTTATAAGAGTTTCCATGGTAACTAAGCATGAATATTACACATGGATTAAATTTTTCCTGATGAGCCTATAGAGAGCTTCGACCTGATTACTTTGAGTGTAAAATCACTTCTGAATCTTCTATAGTAACGGAGATATGCGAGTTTGAAATTTTATATAATGTTTTTGTAAAACGTGAAGCCTATTGATGTATTACACTGTTTCAACAATCAAAGTTGTTATTTCAATTCTGCACGACGACGACTACAATCATACACAAATAGATTGTTTGCTTTATTGTTATGAGAGTTTCCATGGTAACTAAGCATGAATATTACACATGGATTAATTTTTTTATGATGAGCCTATACAGAGTTTCGACTTGATTACGTGAGTGTAAAATCACTTCTGTATCTTCTATAGTAACATAGATATACGAGTTTCAAATTTTATATGAGGTTTTTTTCAAAACGTGAGTCCTTAGTATGCATTACATTGTTTCAACAATCAAACTGGTTATTTGAAATCTCCACGACGACGCCTACAATCCTGCACAAATAGATTGTTTACTTTATTGTTATGAGAGTTTCGATGGTATCTAAGCATGAATATTACACATGGATTAAATTTTTCCTGATGAGCCTATAGAGACCTTCGACCTGATTACATTGAGTGGAAAATCACTTTTGTATCTTCTTTAGTAAAGGCGATATGCGAGTTTGAAATTTTATATAATGTTTTTGTAAAACGTGAAGCCTTAGTATGCATTACACTGTTTCAACAATCAAAGTGGTTATTTCAAATCTTCACGACGACTACTACAATCAAGCACAAATATATTGTTTACTTTCTTGTTATGAGAGTTTTCATGGCAACTAAGCATGAATATTACACATGGAATAAATTTTTCCTGATGAGCCTATAGAGACCTTCGACCTGATTAGATTGAGTGTAAAATCCCTTCTGTATATTCTATAGTAACGGAGATTTGCGAGTTTGAAACTTATTATATAATGTTTTTTCAAAACGTGAGGCCTTAGTATGCAATACACTGTTTCAACAACCAAACTGGTTATTTCAAATCTCCACGACGACGCCTACAATAATGCACAAATAGATTGTTTACTTTATTGTTATGAGAGTTTCCATGGTAACTAAGCATGAATATTACACATGGATTAAATTTTTTACTCATGAGCCAATAGAGAACATCGACCTGATTACATTGAGTGTAAAATCGCTTATGTATCTTCTATAGTAACGGAGATATGTGATTTTGAAATTTTATATAATGTTTTTGTAAAACGTGAAGCCTAAGGATGTATTACATTGTTTCAACAATCAAAGTGGTTATTTCAAATCTCCACGACGACTACTACAATGAAGGACAAATATATTGTTTACTTTTTTGTTATGAGAGTTTCCATGGTAACTAAGCATGAATATTACACATGGATTAAATTTTTTACTGATGAGCCAATAGAGAATTTCGACCTGATTACATTGAGTGTAAAATCGCTTCTGTATCTGCTATAGTAACGGAGATATGCGGTTTTGAAATTTTATATAATGTTTTTGTAAAACGTGAGGCCTTAGTATGCAATACATTGTTTCAACAACCAAACTGGTTATTTCAAATCTCCACGACGAGGCCTACAATAATGCACAAATAGATTGTTTACTTTATTGTTATGAGAGTTTCCATGGTAACTAAGCATGAATATTACACATGGATTAAATTTTTTACTGATGAGCCAATAGAGAATTTCGACCTGATTACATTGATGTAAAATCACTTCTGTATCTTATATAGTAACGGAGATATGCGAGTTTGAAATTTTATATAATGTTCTTGTAAAACGTGAAGCCTAATGATGTATTACACTGTTTCAACAATCAAAGTTGTTATTTCAATTCTGCACGACGACGACTACAATCATACACAAATAGATTGTTTGCTTTATTGTTATGAGAGTTTCCATGGTAACTAAGCATGAATATTACACATGGATTAATTTTTTTATGATGAGCCTATACAGAATTTCGACCTGATTACATTGAGTGTAAAATCGCTTATGTATCTTCTATAGTAACGGAGATATGAACTAAAAACTAACTCTCTAGCCTTCTTAAACCCGAAGGTTCATGGCTGCAGCAACACAGGCCCTCCATCTGTCCCTATCTTGAGCAAGATCTATATACTCTTTTCCATCCCTACCGATTTCCTTTAGGTCCATCTCAACGTTGTCCCTCCATCTTCGTCTTGGCCTTCCTACAGGTCTCTTACCATCAGGTTTCCCAACAAGAACCTTGTAAACTCCTCTTTCCTCTCCCATTCGTGCCACATGGCCTGCCCACCTAAGTCTTCTTGATTTAATTATTCTAATAATATCTGGACATGAATACAAATTATGTAGTTCTAAATTATGTAACCTTCTCCACTCACCTGTCTCCTCATCCCTTTTAGGTCCAAAGATTTTCCTAAGGATCTTATTTTCAAATACTCTCAATTTATGTTCCTCTTTTAATGTAAGGGACCAAGTTTCACACCCATATAATACTACAGGCAAAATTACTGTTTTGTATATTTTAACTTTTAGTTTCTTAGATATTAAACGAGAAGACAAAAGTTTATGAAGAGAGAAGTAACATGCATTTCCTGAATTAAGCCTACTTTTTATTTCCTCTTTAATATCATTTTCATTTGTTAATATTACTCCTAAGTATTTGAATTTGGAAACTGGTTCAAACGAGTTGTTATCAATAATTAGATTTTGATTATTACCTAACACTTGGTTTCGGCCTGTAAGCATATATTTAGTTTTCTCTTTGTTAACTTCCAAACCTATCTCTTTAGCAGTTTTGAAAAATATTTTAGCATTATTCTTAATCGTATTTATATCATCCCCCAGTAAGTCTACATCATCTGCATATGCTAACAACTGAGTCACACCATTTAATTTTAGTCCTTCTTTAGTTTCTTTTACCTTCCTTACAGCATATTCTAAGGCAAAATTAAAGAGCAATGGAGATAATGCATCTCCTTGTTTTAACCCATCATGAATTATAAATTTGTCAGACATATTATTACCCACACGAATTTTACTTTCTGTTTCACTGGTGCATATTTTTATCATACTAACAAGCTTCTTAGGTATTCCAAACTCTACTAATATATTATATAATTTATCTCTTTTGACCGAATCATATGCTTTTTTGAAATCAATGAATAGCTGATGGACATTTTGATTATATTCCCACTTTTTTTCAAGTGTCTGTCTGATGTGAAAAATTTGATCTGTAGTTGATCTGTTACGTTTAAATCCACATTGATAATCACCTATAATTTCATTAGCATATGGGGTTAGTCTTGTTAAAAGAATGTTAGATAATATTTTGTATGTTGTTGAGAGTAGAGAAATTCCACGGTAATTATTGCAGTTCATTTTATCACCTTTTTTAAACACAGGAACAATTATGGATTCTTTCCACTGTTGAGGGATTTCTTCTTTATTCCATATTAAACAAATTAATTTATGAATTTGACATATTAATGAATTTCCACCATATTTAATTAACTCAGCTGGTATTAAATCAATGCCAGGTGCTTTGTTATTCTTAAGCCTTTTAATAGCATCTTTAACTTCAGTCAAGTTAGGTTCTGGAACTAAAGGTTCTGCTGTGTGTACTTCATTTACTTCTGATTTATCTCCTACATGGACATTTAAAAGGTCATTAAAGTAGTTCTTCCATCTATTTAGAATATCGCTTGGGTCAGCTAGAAAATCACCGTCTTTATCTTTTATCAAGTTTACTTTAGGTTGCCACCCCTTTCTAAATTCATTTACACCTTTATATAAATCTCTGATATTTTTATTTTTGCTGTTTGTTTCAATTTCGTTAATTTTGCTTTTCAAGTAATCTCTTTTTTTACTTCTAAACGTGCGGTTAACTTCTCGCTTTATTCTATTATAATTGCTTAGATTTGTATCATCCGAGTTATTTAACCACCTAAGTCTAGCCTGATTTCTTATTTCTATTAGATTATGACATTCATTATCAAACCATGGCTTACTTTTTCTTGGTTTATGGTACCCTATACTTTCTTTAGCTGCTGATTCTATTGCATTACGTATGTGCTCCCAATTCTTATTTACGTCTGTTTCATTTATATTTTCATCATCATTTAAATCCTGCAAAACATCAAATCTATTTGACAGTTTAATTTGGTAATCTTTCTTAATTCTTTCATCAGCAAACTTTCCTGTATCAAATTTTATAACTTTTAGATTTTGTTGCTTATGATTTATCACTGAGAGTCTTTCTCTTAATTTAGCAATTACTAAATAATGGTCACTGGCACAGTCAGCACCTCTATGTGTACGAACGTCAATTATACTAGTATGCCTTCTCTTATCAATAAGAATATGATCTATCTGATTATGAGTTTTACCATCTGGAGAAGACCAGGTATATTTATGGATATCTTTATGTTTAAAAGTGGTACTTTTCACAATTAAATTCTTTGAGGTTGCAAAAGTAATCAATCTTATACCATTATCATTACTTAATTCATGAAGACTTTCTTTACCAATCGTGGGTTTAAATGTCTCTTCTTTGCCAATCTGTGCATTACAGTCACCTAACAGAATTTTCATATCATACTGAGAAAATTTATCAAAGACCTGTTCTAACTCTGTATAAAAATCATCTTTAGTATTATCATCTTTATCTTCCGTTGGTGCATGTATGTTTATTAAAATAATTTTACACCACCTACCCTGTAAAACTGCATATGATAACGGAGATATGTGATTTTGAAATTTTATATAATGTTTTTGTAAAACGTGAAGCCTAAGGATGTATTACATTGTTTCAACAATCAAAGTGGTTATTTCAAATCTCCACGACGACTACTACAATGAAGGACAAATATATTGTTTACTTTTTTGTTATGAGAGTTTCCATGGTAACTAAGCATGAATATTACACATGGATTAAATTTTTTACTGATGAGCCAATAGAGAATTTCGACCTGATTACATTGAGTGTAAAATCGCTTCTGTATCTGCTATAGTAACGGAGATATGCGGTTTTGAAATTTTATATAATGTTTTTGTAAAACGTGAAGCCTAAGGATGTATAACATTGTTTCAACAATCAAAGTGGTTATTTCAAATCTCCACGACGACTACTACAATGAAGCACAAATATATTGCTTACTTTTTTGTTATAAGAGTTTCCATGGTAACTAAGCATGAATATTACACATGGATTAAATTTTTCCTGATGAGCCTATAGAGAGCTTCGACCTGATTACTTTGAGTGTAAAATCACTTCTGAATCTTCTATAGTAACGGAGATATGCGAGTTTGAAATTTTATATAATGTTTTTGTAAAACGTGAAGCCTATTGATGTATTACACTGTTTCAACAATCAAAGTTGTTATTTCAATTCTGCACGACGACGACTACAATCATACACAAATAGATTGTTTGCTTTATTGTTATGAGAGTTTCCATGGTAACTAAGCATGAATATTACACATGGATTAATTTTTTTATGATGAGCCTATACAGAGTTTCGACTTGATTACGTGAGTGTAAAATCACTTCTGTATCTTCTATAGTAACATAGATATACGAGTTTCAAATTTTATATGAGGTTTTTTTCAAAACGTGAGTCCTTAGTATGCATTACATTGTTTCAACAATCAAACTGGTTATTTGAAATCTCCACGACGACGCCTACAATCCTGCACAAATAGATTGTTTACTTTATTGTTATGAGAGTTTCGATGGTATCTAAGCATGAATATTACACATGGATTAAATTTTTCCTGATGAGCCTATAGAGACCTTCGACCTGATTACATTGAGTGGAAAATCACTTTTGTATCTTCTTTAGTAAAGGCGATATGCGAGTTTGAAATTTTATATAATGTTTTTGTAAAACGTGAAGCCTTAGTATGCATTACACTGTTTCAACAATCAAAGTGGTTATTTCAAATCTTCACGACGACTACTACAATCAAGCACAAATATATTGTTTACTTTCTTGTTATGAGAGTTTTCATGGCAACTAAGCATGAATATTACACATGGAATAAATTTTTCCTGATGAGCCTATAGAGACCTTCGACCTGATTAGATTGAGTGTAAAATCCCTTCTGTATATTCTATAGTAACGGAGATTTGCGAGTTTGAAACTTATTATATAATGTTTTTTCAAAACGTGAGGCCTTAGTATGCAATACACTGTTTCAACAACCAAACTGGTTATTTCAAATCTCCACGACGACGCCTACAATAATGCACAAATAGATTGTTTACTTTATTGTTATGAGAGTTTCCATGGTAACTAAGCATGAATATTACACATGGATTAAATTTTTTACTCATGAGCCAATAGAGAACATCGACCTGATTACATTGAGTGTAAAATCGCTTATGTATCTTCTATAGTAACGGAGATATGTGATTTTGAAATTTTATATAATGTTTTTGTAAAACGTGAAGCCTAAGGATGTATTACATTGTTTCAACAATCAAAGTGGTTATTTCAAATCTCCACGACGACTACTACAATGAAGGACAAATATATTGTTTACTTTTTTGTTATGAGAGTTTCCATGGTAACTAAGCATGAATATTACACATGGATTAAATTTTTTACTGATGAGTCAATAGAGAATTTCGACCTGATTACATTGAGTGTAAAATCGCTTCTGTATCTGCTATAGTAACGGAGATATGCGGTTTTGAAATTTTATATAATGTTTTTGTAAAACGTGAGGCCTTAGTATGCAATACATTGTTTCAACAACCAAACTGGTTATTTCAAATCTCCACGACGAGGCCTACAATAATTCACAAATAGATTGTTTACTTTATTGTTATGAGAGTTTCCATGGTAACTAAGCATGAATATTACACATGGATTAAATTTTTTACTGATGAGCCAATAGAGAATTTCGACCTGATTACATTGATGTAAAATCACTTCTGTATCTTATATAGTAACGGAGATATGCGAGTTTGAAATTTTATATAATGTTCTTGTAAAACGTGAAGCCTAATGATGTATTACACTGTTTCAACAATCAAAGTTGTTATTTCAATTCTGCACGACGACGACTACAATCATACACAAATAGATTGTTTGCTTTATTGTTATGAGAGTTTCCATGGTAACTAAGCATGAATATTACACATGGATTAATTTTTTTATGATGAGCCTATACAGAATTTCGACCTGATTACATTGAGTGTAAAATCGCTTATGTATCTTCTATAGTAACGGAGATATGTGATTTTGAAATTTTATATAATGTTTTTGTAAAACGTGAAGCCTAAGGATGTATTACATTGTTTCAACAATCAAAGTGGTTATTTCAAATCTCCACGACGACTACTACAATGAGGGACAAATATATTGTTTACTTTTTTGTTATGAGAGTTTCCATGGTAACTAAGCATGAATATTACACATGGATTAAATTTTTTACTGATGAGCCAATAGAGAATTTCGACCTGATTACATTGAGTGTAAAATCGCTTCTGTATCTGCTATAGTAACGGAGATATGCGGTTTTGAAATTTTATATAATGTTTTTGTAAAACGTGAAGCCTAAGGATGTATAACATTGTTTCAACAATCAAAGTGGTTATTTCAAATCTCCACGACGACTACTACAATGAAGGACAAATATATTGTTTACTTTTTTGTTATGAGAGTTTCCATGGTAACTAAGCATGAATATTACACATGGATTAAATTTTTTACTGATGAGCCAATAGAGAATTTCGACCTGATTACTTTGAGTGTAAAATCACTTCTGAATCTTCTATAGTAACGGAGATATGCGAGTTTGAAATTTTATATAATGTTTTTGTAAAACGTGAAGCCTATTGATGTATTACACTGTTTCAACAATCAAAGTTGTTATTTCAATTCTGCACGACGACGACTACAATCATACACAAATAGATTGTTTGCTTTATTGTTATGAGAGTTTCCATGGTAACTAAGCATGAATATTACACATGGATTAATTTTTTTATGATGAGCCTATACAGAGTTTCGACTTGATTACGTGAGTGTAAAATCACTTCTGTATCTTCTATAGTAACATAGATATACGAGTTTCAAATTTTATATGAGGTTTTTTTCAAAACGTGAGTCCTTAGTATGCATTACATTGTTTCAACAATCAAACTGGTTATTTGAAATCTCCACGACGACGCCTACAATCCTGCACAAATAGATTGTTTACTTTATTGTTATGAGAGTTTCGATGGTATCTAAGCATGAATATTACACATGGATTAAATTTTTCCTGATGAGCCTATAGAGACCTTCGACCTGATTACATTGAGTGGAAAATCACTTTTGTATCTTCTTTAGTAAAGGCGATATGCGAGTTTGAAATTTTATATAATGTTTTTGTAAAACGTGAAGCCTTAGTATGCATTACACTGTTTCAACAATCAAAGTGGTTATTTCAAATCTTCACGACGACTACTACAATCAAGCACAAATATATTGTTTACTTTCTTGTTATGAGAGTTTTCATGGCAACTAAGCATGAATATTACACATGGATTAAATTTTTTACTGATGAGCCAATAGAGAATTTCGACCTGATTACATTGAGTGTAAAATCGCTTCTGTATCTGCTATAGTAACGGAGATATGCGGTTTTGAAATTTTATATAATGTTTTTGTAAAACGTGAAGCCTAAGGATGTATAACATTGTTTCAACAATCAAAGTGGTTATTTCAAATCTCCACGACGACTACTACAATGAAGCACAAATATATTGCTTACTTTTTTGTTATGAGAGTTTCCATGGTAACTAAGCATGAATATTACACATGGATTAAATTTTTTACTGATGAGCCAATAGAGAATTTCGACCTGATTACATTGAGTGTAAAATCGCTTCTGTATCTGCTATAGTAACGGAGATATGCGGTTTTGAAATTTTATATAATGTTTTTGTAAAACGTGAAGCCTAAGGATGTATTACACTGTTTCAACAATCAAAGTTGTTATTTCAATTCTGCACGACGACGACTACAATCATACACAAATAGATTGTATGCTTTATTGTTATGAGAGATTCCATGGTAACTAAGCATGAATATTACACATGGATTAATTTTTTTATGATGAGCCTATACAGAGTTTCGACTTGATTACGTGAGTGTAAAATCCCTTCTGTATATTCTATAGTAACGGAGATTTGCGAGTTTGAAATTTTATATAATGTTTTTTCAAAACGTGAGGCCTTAGTATGCAATACATTGTTTCAACAACCAAACTGGTTATTTCAAATCTCCACGACGAGGCCTACAATAATGCACAAATAGATTGTTTACTTTATTGTTATGAGAGTTTCCATGGTAACTAAGCATGAATATTACACATGGATTAAATTTTTTACTGATGAGCCAATAGAGAATTTCGACCTGATTACATTGATGTAAAATCACTTCTGTATCTTATATAGTAACGGAGATATGCGAGTTTGAAATTTTATATAATGTTTTTGTAAAACGTGAAGCCTAATGATGTATTACTCTGTTTCAACAATCAAAGTTGTTATTTCAATTCTGCACGACGACGACTACAATCATACACAAATAGATTGTTTGCTTTATTGTTATGAGAGTTTCCATGGTAACTAAGCATGAATATTACACATGGATTAATTTTTTTATGATGAGCCTATACAGAATTTCGACCTGATTACATTGAGTGTAAAATCGCTTATGTATCTTCTATAGTAACGGAGATATGTGATTTTGAAATTTTATATAATGTTTTTGTAAAACGTGAAGCCTAAGGATGTATAACATTGTTTCAACAATCAAAGTGGTTATTTCAAATCTCCACGACGACTACTACAATGAAGGACAAATATATTGTTTACTTTTTTGTTATGAGAGTTTCCATGGTAACTAAGCATGAATATTACACATGGATTAAATTTTTTACTGATGAGCCAATAGAGAATTTCGACCTGATTACATTGAGTGTAAAATCGCTTCTGTATCTGCTATAGTAACGGAGATATGCGGTTTTGAAATTTTATATAATGTTTTTGTAAAACGTGAGGCCTTAGTATGCAATACATTGTTTCAACAACCAAACTGGTTATTTCAAATCTCCACGACGAGGCCTACAATAATGCACAAATAGATTGTTTACTTTATTGTTATGAGAGTTTCCATGGTAACTAAGCATGAATATTACACATGGATTAAATTTTTTACTGATGAGCCAATAGAGAATTTCGACCTGATTACATTGATGTAAA
Source organism: Lepisma saccharinum (assembly GCF_977018435.1). Lineage (NCBI taxonomy): Eukaryota > Metazoa > Arthropoda > Insecta > Zygentoma > Lepismatidae > Lepisma > Lepisma saccharinum. The sequence continues at coordinate 4,580,151 of NW_028142899.1, read as the reverse complement.
ATCACTTCTGTATCTTATATAGTAACGGAGATATGCGAGTTTGAAATTTTATATAATGTTCTTGTAAAACGTGAAGCCTAATGATGTATTACACTGTTTCAACAATCAAAGTTGTTATTTCAATTCTGCACGACGACGACTACAATCATACACAAATAGATTGTTTGCTTTATTGTTATGAGAGTTTCCATGGTAACTAAGCATGAATATTACACATGGATTAATTTTTTTATGATGAGCCTATACAGAATTTCGACCTGATTACATTCAGTGTAAAATCGCTTATGTATCTTCTATAGTAACGGAGATATGTGATTTTGAAATTTTATATAATGTTTTTGTAAAACGTGAAGCCTAAGGATGTATTACATTGTTTCAACAATCAAAGTGGTTATTTCAAATCTCCACGACGACTACTACAATGAAGGACAAATATATTGTTTACTTTTTTGTTATGAGAGTTTCCATGGTAACTAAGCATGAATATTACACATGGATTAAATTTTTTACTGATGAGCCAATAGAGAATTTCGACCTGATTACATTGAGTGTAAAATCGCTTCTGTATCTGCTATAGTAACGGAGATATGCGGTTTTGAAATTTTATATAATGTTTTTGTAAAACGTGAAGCCTAAGGATGTATAACATTGTTTCAACAATCAAAGTGGTTATTTCAAATCTCCACGACGACTACTACAATGAAGCACAAATATATTGCTTACTTTTTTGTTATAAGAGTTTCCATGGTAACTAAGCATGAATATTACACATGGATTAAATTTTTCCTGATGAGCCTATAGAGAGCTTCGACCTGATTACTTTGAGTGTAAAATCACTTCTGAATCTTCTATAGTAACGGAGATATGCGAGTTTGAAATTTTATATAATGTTTTTGTAAAACGTGAAGCCTATTGATGTATTACACTGTTTCAACAATCAAAGTTGTTATTTCAATTCTGCACGACGACGACTACAATCATACACAAATAGATTGTTTGCTTTATTGTTATGAGAGTTTCCATGGTAACTAAGCATGAATATTACACATGGATTAATTTTTTTATGATGAGCCTATACAGAGTTTCGACTTGATTACGTGAGTGTAAAATCACTTCTGTATCTTCTATAGTAACATAGATATACGAGTTTCAAATTTTATATGAGGTTTTTTTCAAAACGTGAGTCCTTAGTATGCATTACATTGTTTCAACAATCAAACTGGTTATTTGAAATCTCCACGACGACGCCTACAATCCTGCACAAATAGATTGTTTACTTTATTGTTATGAGAGTTTCGATGGTATCTAAGCATGAATATTACACATGGATTAAATTTTTCCTGATGAGCCTATAGAGACCTTCGACCTGATTACATTGAGTGGAAAATCACTTTTGTATCTTCTTTAGTAAAGGCGATATGCGAGTTTGAAATTTTATATAATGTTTTTGTAAAACGTGAAGCCTTAGTATGCATTACACTGTTTCAACAATCAAAGTGGTTATTTCAAATCTTCACGACGACTACTACAATCAAGCACAAATATATTGTTTACTTTCTTGTTATGAGAGTTTTCATGGCAACTAAGCATGAATATTACACATGGAATAAATTTTTCCTGATGAGCCTATAGAGACCTTCGACCTGATTAGATTGAGTGTAAAATCCCTTCTGTATATTCTATAGTAACGGAGATTTGCGAGTTTGAAACTTATTATATAATGTTTTTTCAAAACGTGAGGCCTTAGTATGCAATACACTGTTTCAACAACCAAACTGGTTATTTCAAATCTCCACGACGACGCCTACAATAATGCACAAATAGATTGTTTACTTTATTGTTATGAGAGTTTCCATGGTAACTAAGCATGAATATTACACATGGATTAAATTTTTTACTCATGAGCCAATAGAGAACATCGACCTGATTACATTGAGTGTAAAATCGCTTATGTATCTTCTATAGTAACGGAGATATGTGATTTTGAAATTTTATATAATGTTTTTGTAAAACGTGAAGCCTAAGGATGTATTACATTGTTTCAACAATCAAAGTGGTTATTTCAAATCTCCACGACGACTACTACAATGAAGGACAAATATATTGTTTACTTTTTTGTTATGAGAGTTTCCATGGTAACTAAGCATGAATATTACACATGGATTAAATTTTTTACTGATGAGCCAATAGAGAATTTCGACCTGATTACATTGAGTGTAAAATCGCTTCTGTATCTGCTATAGTAACGGAGATATGCGGTTTTGAAATTTTATATAATGTTTTTGTAAAACGTGAAGCCTAAGGATGTATAACATTGTTTCAACAATCAAAGTGGTTATTTCAAATCTCCACGACGACTACTACAATGAAGCACAAATATATTGCTTACTTTTTTGTTATGAGAGTTTCCATGGTAACTAAGCATGAATATTACACATGGATTAAATTTTTTACTGATGAGCCAATAGAGAATTTCGACCTGATTACATTGAGTGTAAAATCGCTTCTGTATCTGCTATAGTAACGGAGATATGCGGTTTTGAAATTTTATATAATGTTTTTGTAAAACGTGAAGCCTAAGGATGTATTACACTGTTTCAACAATCAAAGTTGTTATTTCAATTCTGCACGACGACGACTACAATCATACACAAATAGATTGTATGCTTTATTGTTATGAGAGTTTCCATGGTAACTAAGCATGAATATTACACATGGATTAATTTTTTTATGATGAGCCTATACAGAGTTTCGACTTGATTACGTGAGTGTAAAATCCCTTCTGTATATTCTATAGTAACGGAGATTTGCGAGTTTGAAATTTTATATAATGTTTTTTCAAAACGTGAGGCCTTAGTATGCAATACATTGTTTCAACAACCAAACTGGTTATTTCAAATCTCCACGACGAGGCCTACAATAATGCACAAATAGATTGTTTACTTTATTGTTATGAGAGTTTCCATGGTAACTAAGCATGAATATTACACATGGATTAAATTTTTTACTGATGAGCCAATAGAGAATTTCGACCTGATTACATTGATGTAAAATCACTTCTGTATCTTATATAGTAACGGAGATATGCGAGTTTGAAATTTTATATAATGTTTTTGTAAAACGTGAAGCCTAATGATGTATTACACTGTTTCAACAATCAAAGTTGTTATTTCAATTCTGCACGACGACGACTACAATCATACACAAATAGATTGTTTGCTTTATTGTTATGAGAGTTTCCATGGTAACTAAGCATGAATATTACACATGGATTAATTTTTTTATGATGAGCCTATACAGAATTTCGACCTGATTACATTGAGTGTAAAATCGCTTATGTATCTTCTATAGTAACGGAGATATGTGATTTTGAAATTTTATATAATGTTTTTGTAAAACGTGAAGCCTAAGGATGTATAACATTGTTTCAACAATCAAAGTGGTTATTTCAAATCTCCACGACGACTACTACAATGAAGCACAAATATATTGCTTACTTTTTTGTTATAAGAGTTTCCATGGTAACTAAGCATGAATATTACACATGGATTAAATTTTTCCTGATGAGCCTATAGAGAGCTTCGACCTGATTACTTTGAGTGTAAAATCACTTCTGAATCTTCTATAGTAACGGAGATATGCGAGTTTTAAATTTTATATAATGTTTTTGTAAAACGTGAAGCCTATTGATGTATTACACTGTTTCAACAATCAAAGTTGTTATTTCAATTCTGCACGACGACGACTACAATCATACACAAATAGATTGTTTGCTTTATTGTTATGAGAGTTTCCATGGTAACTAAGCATGAATATTACACATGGATTAATTTTTTTATGATGAGCCTATACAGAGTTTCGACTTGATTACGTGAGTGTAAAATCACTTCTGTATCTTCTATAGTAACATAGATATACGAGTTTCAAATTTTATATGAGGTTTTTTTCAAAACGTGAGTCCTTAGTATGCATTACACTGTTTCAACAATCAAACTGGTTATTTGAAATCTCCACGACGACGCCTACAATCCTGCACAAATAGATTGTTTACTTTATTGTTATGAGAGTTTCGATGGTATCTAAGCATGAATATTACACATGGATTAAATTTTTCCTGATGAGCCTATAGAGACCTTCGACCTGATTACATTGAGTGGAAAATCACTTTTGTATCTTCTTTAGTAAAGGCGATATGCGAGTTTGAAATTTTATATAATGTTTTTGTAAAACGTGAAGCCTTAGTATGCATTACACTGTTTCAACAATCAAAGTGGTTATTTCAAATCTTCACGACGACTACTACAATCAAGCACAAATATATTGTTTACTTTCTTGTTATGAGAGTTTTCATGGCAACTAAGCATGAATATTACACATGGAATAAATTTTTCCTGATGAGCCTATAGAGACCTTCGACCTGATTAGATTGAGTGTAAAATCCCTTCTGTATATTCTATAGTAACGGAGATTTGCGAGTTTGAAACTTTATATAATGTTTTTTCAAAACGTGAGGCCTTAGTATGCAATACACTGTTTCAACAACCAAACTGGTTATTTCAAATCTCCACGACGACGCCTACAATAATGCACAAATAGATTGTTTACTTTATTGTTATGAGAGTTTCCATGGTAACTAAGCATGAATATTACACATGGATTAAATTTTTTACTCATGAGCCAATAGAGAACATCGACCTGATTACATTGAGTGTAAAATCGCTTATGTATCTTCTATAGTAACGGAGATATGTGATTTTGAAATTTTATATAATGTTTTTGTAAAACGTGAAGCCTAAGGATGTATTACATTGTTTCAACAATCAAAGTGGTTATTTCAAATCTCCACGACGACTACTACAATGAAGGACAAATATATTGTTTACTTTTTTGTTATGAGAGTTTCCATGGTAACTAAGCATGAATATTACACATGGATTAAATTTTTTACTGATGAGCCAATAGAGAATTTCGACCTGATTACATTGAGTGTAAAATCGCTTCTGTATCTGCTATAGTAACGGAGATATGCGGTTTTGAAATTTTATATAATGTTTTTGTAAAACGTGAAGCCTAAGGATGTATAACATTGTTTCAACAATCAAAGTGGTTATTTCAAATCTCCACGACGACTACTACAATGAAGCACAAATATATTGCTTACTTTTTTGTTATGAGAGTTTCCATGGTAACTAAGCATGAATATTACACATGGATTAAATTTTTCCTGATGAGCCTATAGAGAGCTTCGACCTGCTTACATTGAGTGTAAAATCACTTCTGAATCTTCTATAGAAACGGAGATATACGAGTTTGAAATTTTTTATAATGTTTTTTCAAAACGTGAGGCCTTAGTATGCATTACACTGTTTCAACAATCAAACAGGTTATTTCAAATCTCCACGACGACGCCTACAATCCTGCACAAATAGATTGTTTACTTTATTGTTATGAGAGTTTTCATGGCAACTAAGCATGAATATTACACATGGAATAAATTTTTCCTGATGAGCCTATAGAGAACTTCGACCTGATTAGATTGAGTGTAAAATCCCTTCTGTATATTCTATAGTAACGGAGATTTGCGAGTTTGAAATTTTATATAATGTTTTTTCAAAACGAGAGGCCTTAGTATGCATTACACTGTTTCAACAATCAAACTGGTTATTTGAAATCTCCACGACGACGCCTACAATCCTGCACAAATAGATTGTTTACTTTATTGTTATGAGAGTTTCCATGGTAACTAAGCATGAATATTACACATGGATTAAATTTTTCCTGATGAGCCTATAGAGACCTTCGACCTGATTACATTGAGTGGAAAATCACTTTTGTATAATCTTTAGTAAAGGCGATATGCGAGTATGAAATTTTATATAATGTTTTTGTAAAACGTGAAGTCTTAGTATGCATTACACTGTTTCAACAATCAAAGTGGTTATTTCAAATCTTCACGACGACTACTACAATCAAGCACAAATATATTGTTTACTTTTTTGTTATGAGAGTTTTCATGGCAACTAAGCATGAATATTACACATGGAATAAATTTTTCCTGATGAGCCTATAGAGACCTTCGACCTGATTAGATTGAGTGTAAAATCCCTTCTGTATATTCTATAGTAACGGAGATTTGCGAGTTTGAAATTTTATATAATGTTTTTTTCAAAACTTGAGGCCTTAGTATGCAATACACTGTTTCAACAACCAAACTGGTTATTTCAAATCTCCACGACGACGCCTACAATAATGCACAAATAGATTGTTTACTTTATTGTTATGAGAGTTTCCATGGTAACTAAGCATGAATATTACACATGGATTAAATTTTTTACTGATGAGCCAATAGAGAATTTCGACCTGATTACATTGAGTGTAAAATCGCTTCTGTATCTGCTATAGTAACGGAGATATGCGATTTTGAAATTTTATATAATGTTTTTGTAAAACGTGAAGCCTAAGGATGTATAACATTGTTTCAACAATCAAAGTGGTTATTTCAAATCTCCACGACGACTACTACAATGAAGCACAAATATATTGCTTACTTTTTTGTTATGAGAGTTTCCATGGTAACTAAGCATGAATATTACACATGGAATAAATTTTTCCTGATGAGCCTAAAGAAAACTTCGACCTAATTAGATTGAGTGTAAAATCCCTTCTGTATATTCTATAGTAACAGAGATTTGCGAGTTTGAAATTTTATATAATGTTTTTGTAAAACGTGAAGCCTAAGGATGTATTACATTGTTTCAACAATCAAAGTGGTTATTTCAAATCTCCACGACGACGCGTACAATCCTGCACAAATAGATTGTTTACTTTATTGTTATGAGAGTTTCCATGGTAACTAAGCATGAATATTACATATGAATAATTTTCTTTCGGATGAGCCTATAGAGAGCTTCGACCTGATTACATTGATGTAAAATCACTTCTGTATCTTATATAGTAACGGAGATATGCGAGTTTGAAATTTTATATAATGTTTTTGTAAAACGTGAAGCCTAATGATGTATTACACTGTTTCAACAATCAAAGTTGTTATTTCAATTCTGCACGACGACGACTACAATCATACACAAATAGATTGTTTGCTTTATTGTTATGAGAGTTTCCATGGTAACTAAGCATGAATATTACACATGGATTAATTTTTTTATGATGAGCCTATACAGAGTTTCGACTTGATTACGTGAGTGTAAAATCACTTCTGTATCTTCTATAGTAACATAGATATACGAGTTTCAAATTTTATATCAGGTTTTTTTCAAAACGTGAGTCCTTAGTATGCATTACATTGTTTCAACAATCAAACTGGTTATTTGAAATCTCCACGACGACGCCTACAATCCTGCACAAATAGATTGTTTACTTTATTGTTATGAGAGTTTCGATGGTATCTAAGCATGAATATTACACATGGATTAAATTTTTCCTGATGAGCCTATAGAGACCTTCGACCTGATTACATTGAGTGGAAAATCACTTTTGTATCTTCTTTAGTAAAGGCGATATGCGAGTTTGAAATTTTATATAATGTTTTTGTAAAACGTGAAGCCTTAGTATGCATTACACTGTTTCAACAATCAAACAGGTTATTTCAAATCTCCACGACGACGCCTACAATCCTGCACAAATAGATTGTTTACTTTATTGTTATGAGAGTTTTCATGGCAACTAAGCATGAATATTACACATGGAATAAATTTTTCCTGATGAGCCTATAGAGAACATCGACCTGATTAGATTGAGTGTAAAATCCCTTCTGTATATTCTATAGTAACGGAGATTTGCGAGTTTGAAATTTTATATAATGTTTTTTCAAAACGTGAGGCCTTAGTATGCATTACACTGTTTCAACAATCAAACTGGTTATTTGAAATCTCCACGACGACGCCTACAATCCTGCACAAATAGATTGTTTACTTTATTGTTATGAGAGTTTCCATGGTAACTAAGCATGAATATTACACATGGATTAAATTTTTCCTGATGAGCCTATAGAGACCTTCGACCTGATTACATTGAGTGGAAAATCACTTTTGTATAATCTTTAGTAAAGGCGATATGCGAGTTTGAAATTTTATATAATGTTTTTGTAAAACGTGAAGCCTTAGTATGCATTACACTGTTTCAACAATCAAAGTGGTTATTTCAAATCTTCACGACGACTACTACAATCAAGCACAAATATATTGTTTACTTTTTTGTTATGAGAGTTTTCATGGCAACTAAGCATGAATATTACACATGGAATAAATTTTTCCTGATGAGCCTATAGAGACCTTCGACCTGATTAGATTGAGTGTAAAATCCCTTCTGTATATTCTATAGTAACGGAGATTTGCGAGTTTGAAATTTTATATAATGTTTTTTCAAAACGTGAGGCCTTAGTATGCAATACACTGTTTCAACAACCAAACTGGTTATTTCAAATCTCCACGACGACGCCTACAATAATGCACAAATAGATTGTTTACTTTATTTTTATGAGAGTTTCCATGGTAACTAAGCATGAATATTACACATGGATTAAATTTTTTACTGATGAGCCAATAGAGAATTTCGACCTGATTACATTGATGTAAAATCACTTCTGTATCTTATATAGTAACGGAGATATGCGAGTTTGAAATTTTATATAATGTTTTTGTAAAACGTGAAGCCTAATGATGTATTACACTGTTTCAACAATCAAAGTTGTTATTTCAATTCTGCACGACGACGACTACAATCATACACAAATAGATTGTTTGCTTTATTGTTATGAGAGTTTCCATGGTAACTAAGCATGAATATTACACATGGATTAATTTTTTTATGATGAGCCTATACAGAGTTTCGACTTGATTACGTGAGTGTAAAATCACTTCTGTATCTTCTATAGTAACATAGATATACGAGTTTCAAATTTTATATCAGGTTTTTTTCAAAACGTGAGTCCTTAGTATGCATTACATTGTTTCAACAATCAAACTGGTTATTTGAAATCTCCACGACGACGCCTACAATCCTGCACAAATAGATTGTTTACTTTATTGTTATGAGAGTTTCGATGGTATCTAAGCATGAATATTACACATGGAATAAATTTTTCCTGATGAGCCTATAGAGACCTTCGACCTGATTACATTGAGTGTAAAATCACTTTTGTATCTTCTTTAGTAAAGGCGATATGCGAGTTTGAAATTTTATATAATGTTTTTGTAAAACGTGAAGCCTTAGTATGCATTACACTGTTTCAACAATCAAAGTGGTTATTTCAAATCTTCACGACGACTACTACAATGAAGCACAAATATATTGTTTACTTTTTTGTTATGAGAGTTTTCATGGCAACTAAGCATGAATATTACACATGGAATAAATTTTTCCTGATGAGCCTATAGAAAACTTCGACCTGATTAGATTGAGTGTAAAATCCCTTCTGTATATTCTATAGTAACGGAGATTTGCGAGTTTGAAATTTTATATAATGTTTTTTCAAAACGTGAGGCCTTAGTATGCAATACACTGTTTCAACAACCAAACTGGTTATTTCAAATCTCCACGACGACGCCTACAATAATGCACAAATAGATTGTTTACTTTATTGTTATGAGAGTTTCCATGTTAACTAAGCATGAATATTACACATGGATTAAATTTTTTACTGATGAGCCAATAGAGAACATCGACCTGATTACATTGAGTGTAAAATCGCTTCTGTATCTGCTATAGTAACGGAGATATGCGATTTTGAAATTTTATATAATGTTTTTGTAAAACGTGAAGCCTAAGGATGTATAACATTGTTTCAACAATCAAAGTGGTTATTTCAAATCTCCACGACGACTACTACAATGAAGCACAAATATATTGCTTACTTTTTTGTTATGAGAGTTTCCATGGTAACTAAGCATGAATATTACACATGGAATAAATTTTTCCTGATGAGCCTAAAGAAAACTTCGACCTAATTAGATTGAGTGTAAAATCCCTTCTGTATATTCTATAGTAACAGAGATTTGCGAGTTTGAAATTTTATATAATGTTTTTGTAAAACGTGAAGCCTAAGGATGTATTACATTGTTTCAACAATCAAAGTGGTTATTTCAAATCTCCACGACGACGCGTACAATCCTGCACAAATAGATTGTTTACTTTATTGTTATGAGAGTTTCCATGGTAACTAAGCATGAATATTACATATGAATAATTTTCTTTCGGATGAGCCTATAGAGAGCTTCGACCTGATTACATTGATGTAAAATCACTTCTGTATCTTATATAGTAACGGAGATATGCGAGTTTGAAATTTTATATAATGTTTTTGTAAAACGTGAAGCCTAATGATGTATTACACTGTTTCAACAATCAAAGTTGTTATTTCAATTCTGCACGACGACGACTACAATCATACACAAATAGATTGTTTGCTTTATTGTTATGAGAGTTTCCATGGTAACTAAGCATGAATATTACACATGGATTAATTTTTTTATGATGAGCCTATACAGAGTTTCGACTTGATTACGTGAGTGTAAAATCACTTCTGTATCTTCTATAGTAACATAGATATACGAGTTTCAAATTTTATATCAGGTTTTTTTCAAAACGTGAGTCCTTAGTATGCATTACATTGTTTCAACAATCAAATTGGTTATTTGAAATCTCCACGACGACGCCTACAATCCTGCACAAATAGATTGTTTACTTTATTGTTATGAGAGTTTCGATGGTATCTAAGCATGAATATTACACATGGATTAAATTTTTCCTGATGAGCCTATAGAGACCTTCGACCTGATTACATTGAGTGGAAAATCACTTTTGTATCTTCTTTAGTAAAGGCGATATGCGAGTTTGAAATTTTATATAATGTTTTTGTAAAACGTGAAGCCTTAGTATGCATTACACTGTTTCAACAATCAAACAGGTTATTTCAAATCTCCACGACGACGCCTACAATCCTGCACAAATAGATTGTTTACTTTATTGTTATGAGAGTTTTCATGGCAACTAAGCATGAATATTACACATGGAATAAATTTTTCCTGATGAGCCTATAGAGAACTTCGACCTGATTAGATTGAGTGTAAAATCCCTTCTGTATATTCTATAGTAACGGAGATTTGCGAGTTTGAAATTTTATATAATGTTTTTTCAAAACGTGAGGCCTTAGTATGCATTACACTGTTTCAACAATCAAACTGGTTATTTGAAATCTCCACGACGACGCCTACAATCCTGCACAAATAGATTGTTTACTTTATTGTTATGAGAGTTTCCATGGTAACTAAGCATGAATATTACACATGGATTAAATTTTTCCTGATGAGCCTATAGAGACCTTCGACCTGATTACATTGAGTGGAAAATCACTTTTGTATAATCTTTAGTAAAGGCGATATGCGAGTTTGAAATTTTATATAATGTTTTTGTAAAACGTGAAGCCTTAGTATGCATTACACTGTTTCAACAATCAAAGTGGTTATTTCAAATCTTCACGACGACTACTACAATCAAGCACAAATATATTGTTTACTTTTTTGTTATGAGAGTTTTCATGGCAACTAAGCATGAATATTACACATGGAATAAATTTTTCCTGATGAGCCTATAGAGACCTTCGACCTGATTAGATTGAGTGTAAAATCCCTTCTGTATATTCTATAGTAACGGAGATTTGCGAGTTTGAAATTTTATATAATGTTTTTTCAAAACGTGAGGCCTTAGTATGCAATACACTGTTTCAACAACCAAACTGGTTATTTCAAATCTCCACGACGACGCCTACAATAATGCACAAATAGATTGTTTACTTTATTGTTATGAGAGTTTCCATGGTAACTAAGCATGAATATTACACATGGATTAAATTTTTTACTGATGAGCCAATAGAGAATTTCGACCTGATTACATTGATGTAAAATCACTTCTGTATCTTATATAGTAACAGAGATATGCGAGTTTGAAATTTTATATAATGTTTTTGTAAAACGTGAAGCCTAATGATGTATTACACTGTTTCAACAATCAAAGTTGTTATTTCAATTCTGCACGACGACGACTACAATCATACACAAATAGATTGTTTGCTTTATTGTTATGAGAGTTTCCATGGTAACTAAGCATGAATATTAAACATGGATTAATTTTTTTATGATGAGCCTATACAGAGTTTCGACTTGATTACGTGAGTGTAAAATCACTTCTGTATCTTCTATAGTAACATAGATATACGAGTTTCAAATTTTATATCAGGTTTTTTTCAAAACGTGAGTCCTTAGTATGCATTACATTGTTTCAACAATCAAACTGGTTATTTGAAATCTCCACGACGACGCCTACAATCCTGCACAAATAGATTGTTTACTTTATTGTTATGAGAGTTTCGATGGTATCTAAGCATGAATATTACACATCTATTAAATTTTTCCTGATGAGCCTATAGAGACCTTCGACCTGATTACATTGAGTGTAAAATCACTTTTGTATCTTCTTTAGTAAAGGCGATATGCGAGTTTGAAATTTTATATAATGTTTTTGTAAAACGTGAAGCCTTAGTATGCATTACACTGTTTCAACAATCAAAGTGGTTATTTCAAATCTTCACGACGACTACTACAATGAAGCACAAATATATTGTTTACTTTTTTGTTATGAGAGTTTTCATGGCAACTAAGCATGAATATTACACATGGAATAAATTTTTCCTGATGAGCCTATAGAAAACTTCGACCTGATTAGATTGAGTGTAAAATCCCTTCTGTATATTCTATAGTAACGGAGATTTGCGAGTTTGAAATTTTATATAATGTTTTTTCAAAACGTGAGGCCTTAGTATGCAATACACTGTTTCAACAACCAAACTGGTTATTTCAAATCTCCACGACGACGCCTACAATAATGCACAAATAGATTGTTTACTTTATTGTTATGAGAGTTTCCATGTTAACTAAGCATGAATATTACACATGGATTAAATTTTTTACTGATGAGCCAATAGAGAACATCGACCTGATTACATTGAGTGTAAAATCGCTTATGTATCTTCTATAGTAACGGAGATATGTGATTTTGAAATTTTATATAATGTTTTTGTAAAACGTGAAGCCTAAGGATGTATTACATTGTTTCAACAATCAAAGTGGTTATTTCAAATCTCCACGACGACTACTACAATGAAGGACAAATATATTGTTTACTTTTTTGTTATGAGAGTTTCCATGGTAACTAAGCATGAATATTACACATGGATTAAATTTTTCCTGATGAGCCTATAGAGAGCTTCGACCTGATTACTTTGAGTGTAAAATCACTTCTGAATCTTCTATAGTAACGGAGATATGCGAGTTTGAAATTTTATATAATGTTTTTGTAAAACGTGAAGCCTAATGATGTATTACACTGTTTCAACAATCAAAGTTGTTATTTCAATTCTGCACGACGACGACTACAATCATACACAAATAGATTGTTTGCTTTATTGTTATGAGAGTTTCCATGGTAACTAAGCTTGAATATTACACATGGATTAATTTTTTTATGATGAGCCTATACAGAGTTTCGACTTGATTACGTGAGTGTAAAATCACTTCTGTATCTTCTATAGTAACATAGATATACGAGTTTCAAATTTTATATGAGTTTTTTTTTCAAAACGTGAGTCCTTAGTATGCATTACATTGTTTCAACAATCAAACTGGTTATTTGAAATCTCCACGACGACGCCTACAATCCTGCACAAATAGATTGTTTACTTTATTGTTATGAGAGTTTCGATGGTATCTAAGCATGAATATTACACATGGATTAAATTTTTCCTGATGAGCCTATAGAGACCTTCGACCTGATTACATTGAGTGGAAAATCACTTTTGTATCTTCTTTAGTAAAGGCGATATGCGAGTTTGAAATTTTATATAATGTTTTTGTAAAACGTGAAGCCTTAGTATGCATTACACTGTTTCAACAATCAAAGTGGTTATTTCAAATCTTCACGACGACTACTACAATCAAGCACAAATATATTGTTTACTTTTTTGTTATGAGAGTTTTCATGGCAACTAAGCATGAATATTACACATGGAATAAATTTTTCCTGATGAGCCTATAGAGACCTTCGACCTGATTAGATTGAGTGTAAAATCCCTTCTGTATATTCTATAGTAACGGAGATTTGCGGGTTTGAAACTTTATATAATGTTTTTTCAAAACGTGAGGCCTTAGTATGCAATACACTGTTTCAACAACCAAACTGGTTATTTCAAATCTCCACGACGACGCCTACAATAATGCACAAATAGATTGTTTACTTTATTGTTATGAGAGTTTCCATGGTAACTAAGCATGAATATTACACATGGATTAAATTTTTTACTGATGAGCCAATAGAGAATTTCGACCTGATTACATTGAGTGTAAAATCGCTTCTGTATCTGCTATAGTAACGGAGATATGCGGTTTTGAAATTTTATATAATGTTTTTGTAAAACGTGAAGCCTAAGGATGTATAACATTGTTTTAACAATCAAAGTGGTTATTTCAAATCTCCACGACGACTACTACAATGAAGCACAAATATATTGCTTACTTTTTTGTTATGAGAGTTTCCATGGTAACTAAGCATGAATATTACACATGGATTAAATTTTTCCTGATGAGCCTATAGAGAGCTTCGAGCTGCTTACATTGAGTGTAAAATCACTTCTGAATCTTCTATAGAAACGGAGATATACGAGTTTGAAATTTTTTATAATGTTTTTTCAAAACGTGAGGCCTTAGTATGCATTACACTGTTTCAACAATCAAACAGGTTATTTCAAATCTCCACGACGACGCCTACAATCCTGCACAAATAGATTGTTTACTTTATTGTTATGAGAGTTTTCATGGCAACTAAGCATGAATATTACACATGGAATAATTTTTTCCTGATGAGCCTATAGAGAACTTCGACCTGATTAGATTGAGTGTAAAATCCCTTCTGTATATTCTATAGTAACGGAGATTTGCGAGTTTGAAATTTTATATAATGTTTTTTCAAAACGTGAGGCCTTAGTATGCATTACACTGTTTCAACAATCAAACTGGTTATTTGAAATCTCCACGACGACGCCTACAATCCTGTACAAATAGATTGTTTACTTTATTGTTATGAGAGTTTCCATGGTAACTAAGCATGAATATTACACATGGATTAAATTTTTCCTGATGAGCCTATAGAGACCTTCGACCTGATTACATTGAGTGGAAAATCACTTTTGTATAATTTTTAGTAAAGGCGATATGCGAGTTTGAAATTTTATATAATGTTTTTGTAAAACGTGAAGCCTTAGTATGCATTACACTGTTTCAACAATCAAAGTGGTTATTTCAAATCTTCACGACGACTACTACAATCAAGCACAAATATATTGTTTACTTTTTTGTTATGAGAGTTTTCATGGCAACTAAGCATGAATATTACACATGGAATAAATTTTTTACTGATGAGCCAATAGAGAATTTCGACCTGATTACATTGAGTGTAAAATCGCTTCTGTATCTGCTATAGTAACGGAGATATGCGATTTTGAAATTTTATATAATGTTTTTGTAAAACGTGAAGCCTAAGGATGTATAACATTGTTTCAACAATCAAAGTGGTTATTTCAAATCTCCACGACGACTACTACAATGAAGCACAAATATATTGCTTACTTTTTTGTTATGAGAGTTTCCATGGTAACTAAGCATGAATATTACACATGGATTAAATTTTTCCTGATGAGCCTATAGAGAGCTTCGACCTGATTACTTTGAGTGTAAAATCACTTCTGAATCTTCTATAGAAACGGAGATATACGAGTTTGAAATTTTTTATAATGTTTTTTCAAAACGTGAGGCCTTAGTATGCATTACACTGTTTCAACAATCAAACAGGTTATTTCAAATCTCCACGACGACGCCTACAATCCTGCACAAATAGATTGTTTAATTTATTGTTATGTGAGTTTTCATGGCAACTAAGCATGAATATTACACATGGATTAAATTTTTCCTGATGAGCCTATAGAGAGCTTCGACCTGATTACATTGAGTGTAAAATCACTTCTGAATCTTCTATAGAAACGGAGATATACGAGTTTGAAATTTTTTATAATGTTTTTTCAAAACGTGAGGCCTTAGTATGCATTACACTGTTTCAACAATGAAACAGGTTATTTCAAATCTCCACGACGACGCCTACAATCCTGCACAAATAGATTGTTTACTTTATTGTTATGAGAGTTTTCATGGCAACTAAGCATGAATATTACACATGGAATAAATTTTTTCTGATGAGCCTATAGAGAACTTCGACCTGATTAGATTGAGTGTAAAATCCCTTCTGTATATTCTATAGTAACGGAGATTTGCGAGTTTGAAATTTTATATAATGTTTTTTGCAAAACGAGAGGCCTTAGTATGCATTACACTGGTTCAACAATCAAACTTGTTATTTCAAATCTCCACGATGACGCCTACAATCCTGTACAAATAGATTGTTTACTTTATTGTTATGAGAGTTTCCATGGTAACAAGGAATGAATATTACATATGAATTATATTTTTCCTGATGAGCCTATAGAGAGCTTCGACCTGATTACTTTGAGTGTAAAATCACTTCTGAATCTTCTATAGTAACGGAGATATGCGAGTTTGAAATTTTATATAATGTTTTTGTAAAACGTGAAGCCTAATGATGTATTACACTGTTTCAACAATCAAAGTTGTTATTTCAATTCTGCACGACGACGACTACAATCATACACAAATAGATTGTTTGCTTTATTGTTATGAGAGTTTCCATGGTAACTAAGCATGAATATTACACATGGATTAATTTTTTTATGATGAGCCTATACAGAGTTTCGACTTGATTACGTGAGTGTAAAATCACTTCTGTATCTTCTATATTAACATAGATATACGAGTTTCAAATTTTATATGAGTTTTTTTTCAAAACGTGAGTCCTTAGTATGCATTACATTGTTTCAACAATCAAACTGGTTATTTGAAATCTCCACGACGACGCCTACAATCCTGCACAAATAGATTGTTTACTTTATTGTTATGAGAGTTTCGATGGTATCTAAGCATGAATATTACACATGGATTAAATTTTTCCTGATGAGCCTATAGAGACCTTCGACCTGATTACATTGAGTGGAAAATCACTTTTGTATCTTCTTTAGTAAAGGCGATATGCGAGTTTGAAATTTTATATAATGTTTTTGTAAAACGTGAAGCCTTAGTATGCATTACACTGTTTCAACAATCAAAGTGGTTATTTCAAATCTTCACGACGACCACTACAATCAAGCACAAATATATTGTTTACTTTTTTGTTATGAGAGTTTTCATGGCAACTATGCATGAATATTACACATGGAATAAATTTTTCCTGATGAGCCTATAGAGACCTTCGACCTGATTAGATTGAGTGTAAAATCCCTTCTGTATATTCTATAGTAACGGAGATTTGCGGGTTTGAAACTTTATATAATGTTTTTTCAAAACGTGAGGCCTTAGTATGCAATACACTGTTTCAACAACCAAACTGGTTATTTCAAATCTCCACGACGACGCCTACAATAATGCACAAATAGATTGTTTACTTTATTGTTATGAGAGTTTCCATGGTAACTAAGCATGAATATTACACATGGATTAAATTTTTTACTGATGAGCCAATAGAGAATTTCGACCTGATTACATTGAGTGTAAAATCGCTTCTGTATCTGCTATAGTAACGGAGATATGCGGTTTTGAAATTTTATATAATGTTTTTGTAAAACGTGAAGCCTAAGGATGTATAACATTGTTTCAACAATCAAAGTGGTTATTTCAAATCTCCACGACGACTACTACAATGAAGCACAAATATATTGCTTACTTTTTTGTTATGAGAGTTTCCATGGTAACTAAGCATGAATATTACACATGGATTAAATTTTTCCTGATGAGCCTATAGAGAGCTTCGACCTGCTTACATTGAGTGTAAAATCACTTCTGAATCTTCTATAGAAACGGAGATATACGAGTTTGAAATTTTTTATAATGTTTTTTCAAAACGTGAGGCCTTAGTATGCATTACACTGTTTCAACAATCAAACAGGTTATTTCAAATCTCCACGACGACGCCTACAATCCTGCACAAATAGATTGTTTACTTTATTGTTATGAGAGTTTTCATGGCAACTAAGCATGAATATTACACATGGAATAAATTTTTCCTGATGAGCCTATAGAGAACTTCGACCTGATTAGATTGAGTGTAAAATCCCTTCTGTATATTCTATAGTAACGGAGATTTGCGAGTTTGAAATTTTATATAATGTTTTTTCAAAACGTGAGGCCTTAGTATGCATTACACTGTTTCAACAATCAAACTGGTTATTTGAAATCTCCACGACGACGCCTACAATCCTGTACAAATAGATTGTTTACTTTATTGTTATGAGAGTTTCCATGGTAACTAAGCATGAATATTACACATGGATTAAATTTTTCCTGATGAGCCTATAGAGACCTTCGACCTGATTACATTGAGTGGAAAATCACTTTTGTATAATTTTTAGTAAAGGCGATATGCGAGTTTGAAATTTTATATAATGTTTTTGTAAAACGTGAAGCCTTAGTATGCATTACACTGTTTCAACAATCAAAGTGGTTATTTCAAATCTTCACGACGACTACTACAATCAAGCACAAATATATTGTTTACTTTTTTGTTATGAGAGTTTTCATGGCAACTAAGCATGAATATTACACATGGAATAAATTTTTCCTGATGAGCCTATAGAGACCTTCGACCTGATTAGATTGAGTGTAAAATCCCTTCTGTATATTCTATAGTAACGGAGATTTGCGAGTTTGAAATTTTATATAATGTTTTTTCAAAACGTGAGGCCTTAGTATGCAATACACTGTTTCAACAACCAAACTGGTTATTTCAAATCTCCACGACGACGCCTACAATAATGCACAAATAGATTGTTTACTTTATTTTTATGAGAGTTTCCATGGTAACTAAGCATGAATATTACACATGGATTAAATTTTTTACTGATGAGCCAATAGAGAATTTCGACCTGATTACATTGATGTAAAATCACTTCTGTATCTTATATAGTAACGGAGATATGCGAGTTTGAAATTTTATATAATGTTTTTGTAAAACGTGAAGCCTAATGATGTATTACACTGTTTCAACAATCAAAGTTGTTATTTCAATTCTGCACGACGACGACTACAATCATACACAAATAGATTGTTTGCTTTATTGTTATGAGAGTTTCCATGGTAACTAAGCATGAATATTACACATGGATTAATTTTTTTATGATGAGCCTATACAGAGTTTCGACTTGATTACGTGAGTGTAAAATCACTTCTGTATCTTCTATAGTAACATAGATATACGAGTTTCAAATTTTATATCAGGTTTTTTTCAAAACGTGAGTCCTTAGTATGCATTACATTGTTTCAACAATCAAACTGGTTATTTGAAATCTCCACGACGACGCCTACAATCCTGCACAAATAGATTGTTTACTTTATTGTTATGAGAGTTTCGATGGTATCTAAGCATGAATATTACACATGGAATAAATTTTTCCTGATGAGCCTATAGAGACCTTCGACCTGATTACATTGAGTGTAAAATCACTTTTGTATCTTCTTTAGTAAAGGCGATATGCGAGTTTGAAATTTTATATAATGTTTTTGTAAAACGTGAAGCCTTAGTATGCATTACACTGTTTCAACAATCAAAGTGGTTATTTCAAATCTTCACGACGACTACTACAATGAAGCACAAATATATTGTTTACTTTTTTGTTATGAGAGTTTTCATGGCAACTAAGCATGAATATTACACATGGAATAAATTTTTCCTGATGAGCCTATAGAAAACTTCGACCTGATTAGATTGAGTGTAAAATCCCTTCTGTATATTCTATAGTAACGGAGATTTGCGAGTTTGAAATTTTATATAATGTTTTTTCAAAACGTGAGGCCTTAGTATGCAATACACTGTTTCAACAACCAAACTGGTTATTTCAAATCTCCACGACGACGCCTACAATAATGCACAAATAGATTGTTTACTTTATTGTTATGAGAGTTTCCATGTTAACTAAGCATGAATATTACACATGGATTAAATTTTTTACTGATGAGCCAATAGAGAACATCGACCTGATTACATTGAGTGTAAAATCGCTTCTGTATCTGCTATAGTAACGGAGATATGCGATTTTGAAATTTTATATAATGTTTTTGTAAAACGTGAAGCCTAAGGATGTATAACATTGTTTCAACAATCAAAGTGGTTATTTCAAATCTCCACGACGACTACTACAATGAAGCACAAATATATTGCTTACTTTTTTGTTATGAGAGTTTCCATGGTAACTAAGCATGAATATTACACATGGAATAAATTTTTCCTGATGAGCCTAAAGAAAACTTCGACCTAATTAGATTGAGTGTAAAATCCCTTCTGTATATTCTATAGTAACAGAGATTTGCGAGTTTGAAATTTTATATAATGTTTTTGTAAAACGTGAAGCCTAAGGATGTATTACATTGTTTCAACAATCAAAGTGGTTATTTCAAATCTCCACGACGACGCGTACAATCCTGCACAAATAGATTGTTTACTTTATTGTTATGAGAGTTTCCATGGTAACTAAGCATGAATATTACATATGAATAATTTTCTTTCGGATGAGCCTATAGAGAGCTTCGACCTGATTACATTGATGTAAAATCACTTCTGTATCTTATATAGTAACGGAGATATGCGAGTTTGAAATTTTATATAATGTTTTTGTAAAACGTGAAGCCTAATGATGTATTACACTGTTTCAACAATCAAAGTTGTTATTTCAATTCTGCACGACGACGACTACAATCATACACAAATAGATTGTTTGCTTTATTGTTATGAGAGTTTCCATGGTAACTAAGCATGAATATTACACATGGATTAATTTTTTTATGATGAGCCTATACAGAGTTTCGACTTGATTACGTGAGTGTAAAATCACTTCTGTATCTTCTATAGTAACATAGATATACGAGTTTCAAATTTTATATCAGGTTTTTTTCAAAACGTGAGTCCTTAGTATGCATTACATTGTTTCAACAATCAAATTGGTTATTTGAAATCTCCACGACGACGCCTACAATCCTGCACAAATAGATTGTTTACTTTATTGTTATGAGAGTTTCGATGGTATCTAAGCATGAATATTACACATGGATTAAATTTTTCCTGATGAGCCTATAGAGACCTTCGACCTGATTACATTGAGTGGAAAATCACTTTTGTATCTTCTTTAGTAAAGGCGATATGCGAGTTTGAAATTTTATATAATGTTTTTGTAAAACGTGAAGCCTTAGTATGCATTACACTGTTTCAACAATCAAACAGGTTATTTCAAATCTCCACGACGACGCCTACAATCCTGCACAAATAGATTGTTTACTTTATTGTTATGAGAGTTTTCATGGCAACTAAGCATGAATATTACACATGGAATAAATTTTTCCTGATGAGCCTATAGAGAACTTCGACCTGATTAGATTGAGTGTAAAATCCCTTCTGTATATTCTATAGTAACGGAGATTTGCGAGTTTGAAATTTTATATAATGTTTTTTCAAAACGTGAGGCCTTAGTATGCATTACACTGTTTCAACAATCAAACTGGTTATTTGAAATCTCCACGACGACGCCTACAATCCTGCACAAATAGATTGTTTACTTTATTGTTATGAGAGTTTCCATGGTAACTAAGCATGAATATTACACATGGATTAAATTTTTCCTGATGAGCCTATAGAGACCTTCGACCTGATTACATTGAGTGGAAAATCATTTTTGTATAATCTTTAGTAAAGGCGATATGCGAGTTTGAAATTTTATATAATGTTTTTGTAAAACGTGAAGCCTTAGTATGCATTACACTGTTTCAACAATCAAAGTGGTTATTTCAAATCTTCACGACGACTACTACAATCAAGCACAAATATATTGTTTACTTTTTTGTTATGAGAGTTTTCATGGCAACTAAGCATGAATATTACACATGGAATAAATTTTTCCTGATGAGCCTATAGAGACCTTCGACCTGATTAGATTGAGTGTAAAATCCCTTCTGTATATTCTATAGTAACGGAGATTTGCGAGTTTGAAATTTTATATAATGTTTTTTCAAAACGTGAGGCCTTAGTATGCAATACACTGTTTCAACAACCAAACTGGTTATTTCAAATCTCCACGACGACGCCTACAATAATGCACAAATAGATTGTTTACTTTATTGTTATGAGAGTTTCCATGGTAACTAAGCATGAATATTACACATGGATTAAATTTTTTACTGATGAGCCAATAGAGAATTTCGACCTGATTACATTGATGTAAAATCACTTCTGTATCTTATATAGTAACGGAGATATGCGAGTTTGAAATTTTATATAATGTTTTTGTAAAACGTGAAGCCTAATGATGTATTACACTGTTTCAACAATCAAAGTTGTTATTTCAATTCTGCACGACGACGACTACAATCATACACAAATAGATTGTTTGCTTTATTGTTATGAGAGTTTCCATGGTAACTAAGCATGAATATTAAACATGGATTAATTTTTTTATGATGAGCCTATACAGAGTTTCGACTTGATTACGTGAGTGTAAAATCACTTCTGTATCTTCTATAGTAACATAGATATACGAGTTTCAAATTTTATATCAGGTTTTTTTCAAAACGTGAGTCCTTAGTATGCATTACATTGTTTCAACAATCAAACTGGTTATTTGAAATCTCCACGACGACGCCTACAATCCTGCACAAATAGATTGTTTACTTTATTGTTATGAGAGTTTCGATGGTATCTAAGCATGAATATTACACATCTATTAAATTTTTCCTGATGAGCCTATAGAGACCTTCGACCTGATTACATTGAGTGTAAAATCACTTTTGTATCTTCTTTAGTAAAGGCGATATGCGAGTTTGAAATTTTATATAATGTTTTTGTAAAACGTGAAGCCTTAGTATGCATTACACTGTTTCAACAATCAAAGTGGTTATTTCAAATCTTCACGACGACTACTACAATGAAGCACAAATATATTGTTTACTTTTTTGTTATGAGAGTTTTCATGGCAACTAAGCATGAATATTACACATGGAATAAATTTTTCCTGATGAGCCTATAGAGACCTTCGACCTGATTAGATTGAGTGTAAAATCCCTTCTGTATATTCTATAGTAACGGAGATTTGCGAGTTTGAAATTTTATATAATGTTTTTTCAAAACGTGAGGCCTTAGTATGCAATACACTGTTTCAACAACCAAACTGGTTATTTCAAATCTCCACGACGACGCCTACAATAATGCACAAATAGATTGTTTACTTTATTTTTATGAGAGTTTCCATGGTAACTAAGCATGAATATTACACATGGATTAAATTTTTTACTGATGAGCCAATAGAGAATTTCGACCTGATTACATTGATGTAAAATCACTTCTGTATCTTATATAGTAACGGAGATATGCGAGTTTGAAATTTTATATAATGTTTTTGTAAAACGTGAAGCCTAATGATGTATTACACTGTTTCAACAATCAAAGTTGTTATTTCAATTCTGCACGACGACGACTACAATCATACACAAATAGATTGTTTGCTTTATTGTTATGAGAGTTTCCATGGTAACTAAGCATGAATATTACACATGGATTAATTTTTTTATGATGAGCCTATACAGAGTTTCGACTTGATTACGTGAGTGTAAAATCACTTCTGTATCTTCTATAGTAACATAGATATACGAGTTTCAAATTTTATATCAGGTTTTTTTCAAAACGTGAGTCCTTAGTATGCATTACATTGTTTCAACAATCAAACTGGTTATTTGAAATCTCCACGACGACGCCTACAATCCTGCACAAATAGATTGTTTACTTTATTGTTATGAGAGTTTCGATGGTATCTAAGCATGAATATTACACATGGAATAAATTTTTCCTGATGAGCCTATAGAGACCTTCGACCTGATTACATTGAGTGTAAAATCACTTTTGTATCTTCTTTAGTAAAGGCGATATGCGAGTTTGAAATTTTATATAATGTTTTTGTAAAACGTGAAGCCTTAGTATGCATTACACTGTTTCAACAATCAAAGTGGTTATTTCAAATCTTCACGACGACTACTACAATGAAGCACAAATATATTGTTTACTTTTTTGTTATGAGAGTTTTCATGGCAACTAAGCATGAATATTACACATGGAATAAATTTTTCCTGATGAGCCTATAGAAAACTTCGACCTGATTAGATTGAGTGTAAAATCCCTTCTGTATATTCTATAGTAACGGAGATTTGCGAGTTTGAAATTTTATATAATGTTTTTTCAAAACGTGAGGCCTTAGTATGCAATACACTGTTTCAACAACCAAACTGGTTATTTCAAATCTCCACGACGACGCCTACAATAATGCACAAATAGATTGTTTACTTTATTGTTATGAGAGTTTCCATGTTAACTAAGCATGAATATTACACATGGATTAAATTTTTTACTGATGAGCCAATAGAGAACATCGACCTGATTACATTGAGTGTAAAATCGCTTCTGTATCTGCTATAGTAACGGAGATATGCGATTTTGAAATTTTATATAATGTTTTTGTAAAACGTGAAGCCTAAGGATGTATAACATTGTTTCAACAATCAAAGTGGTTATTTCAAATCTCCACGACGACTACTACAATGAAGCACAAATATATTGCTTACTTTTTTGTTATGAGAGTTTCCATGGTAACTAAGCATGAATATTACACATGGAATAAATTTTTCCTGATGAGCCTAAAGAAAACTTCGACCTAATTAGATTGAGTGTAAAATCCCTTCTGTATATTCTATAGTAACAGAGATTTGCGAGTTTGAAATTTTATATAATGTTTTTGTAAAACGTGAAGCCTAAGGATGTATTACATTGTTTCAACAATCAAAGTGGTTATTTCAAATCTCCACGACGACGCGTACAATCCTGCACAAATAGATTGTTTACTTTATTGTTATGAGAGTTTCCATGGTAACTAAGCATGAATATTACATATGAATAATTTTCTTTCGGATGAGCCTATAGAGAGCTTCGACCTGATTACATTGATGTAAAATCACTTCTGTATCTTATATAGTAACGGAGATATGCGAGTTTGAAATTTTATATAATGTTTTTGTAAAACGTGAAGCCTAATGATGTATTACACTGTTTCAACAATCAAAGTTGTTATTTCAATTCTGCACGACGACGACTACAATCATACACAAATAGATTGTTTGCTTTATTGTTATGAGAGTTTCCATGGTAACTAAGCATGAATATTACACATGGATTAATTTTTTTATGATGAGCCTATACAGAGTTTCGACTTGATTACGTGAGTGTAAAATCAATTCTGTATCTTCTATAGTAACATAGATATACGAGTTTCAAATTTTATATCAGGTTTTTTTCAAAACGTGAGTCCTTAGTATGCATTACATTGTTTCAACAATCAAATTGGTTATTTGAAATCTCCACGACGACGCCTACAATCCTGCACAAATAGATTGTTTACTTTATTGTTATGAGAGTTTCGATGGTATCTAAGCATGAATATTACACATGGATTAAATTTTTCCTGATGAGCCTATAGAGACCTTCGACCTGATTACATTGAGTGGAAAATCACTTTTGTATCTTCTTTAGTAAAGGCGATATGCGAGTTTGAAATTTTATATAATGTTTTTGTAAAACGTGAAGCCTTAGTATGCATTACACTGTTTCAACAATCAAACAGGTTATTTCAAATCTCCACGACGACGCCTACAATCCTGCACAAATAGATTGTTTACTTTATTGTTATGAGAGTTTTCATGGCAACTAAGCATGAATATTACACATGGAATAAATTTTTCCTGATGAGCCTATAGAGAACTTCGACCTGATTAGATTGAGTGTAAAATCCCTTCTGTATATTCTATAGTAACGGAGATTTGCGAGTTTGAAATTTTATATAATGTTTTTTCAAAACGTGAGGCCTTAGTATGCATTACACTGTTTCAACAATCAAACTGGTTATTTGAAATCTCCACGACGACGCCTACAATCCTGCACAAATAGATTGTTTACTTTATTGTTATGAGAGTTTCCATGGTAACTAAGCATGAATATTACACATGGATTAAATTTTTCCTGATGAGCCTATAGAGACCTTCGACCTGATTACATTGAGTGGAAAATCACTTTTGTATAATCTTTAGTAAAGGCGATATGCGAGTTTGAAATTTTATATAATGTTTTTGTAAAACGTGAAGCCTTAGTATGCATTACACTGTTTCAACAATCAAAGTGGTTATTTCAAATCTTCACGACGACTACTACAATCAAGCACAAATATATTGTTTACTTTTTTGTTAT
Source organism: Lepisma saccharinum (assembly GCF_977018435.1). Taxonomy (NCBI): domain Eukaryota; kingdom Metazoa; phylum Arthropoda; class Insecta; order Zygentoma; family Lepismatidae; genus Lepisma; species Lepisma saccharinum. The sequence continues at coordinate 4,553,643 of NW_028142899.1, read as the reverse complement.
GAGAGTTTTCATGGCAACTAAGCATGAATATTACACATGGAATAAATTTTTCCTGATGAGCCTATAGAGACCTTCGACCTGATTAGATTGAGTGTAAAATCCCTTCTGTATATTCTATAGTAACGGAGATTTGCGAGTTTGAAATTTTATATAATGTTTTTTCAAAACGTGAGGCCTTAGTATGCAATACACTGTTTCAACAACCAAACTGGTTATTTCAAATCTCCACGACGACGCCTACAATAATGCACAAATAGATTGTTTACTTTATTGTTATGAGAGTTTCCATGGTAACTAAGCATGAATATTACACATGGATTAAATTTTTTACTGATGAGCCAATAGAGAATTTCGACCTGATTACATTGATGTAAAATCACTTCTGTATCTTATATAGTAACGGAGATATGCGAGTTTGAAATTTTATATAATGTTTTTGTAAAACGTGAAGCCTAATGATGTATTACACTGTTTCAACAATCAAAGTTGTTATTTCAATTCTGCACGACGACGACTACAATCATACACAAATAGATTGTTTGCTTTATTGTTATGAGAGTTTCCATGGTAACTAAGCATGAATATTAAACATGGATTAATTTTTTTATGATGAGCCTATACAGAGTTTCGACTTGATTACGTGAGTGTAAAATCACTTCTGTATCTTCTATAGTAACATAGATATACGAGTTTCAAATTTTATATCAGGTTTTTTTCAAAACGTGAGTCCTTAGTATGCATTACATTGTTTCAACAATCAAACTGGTTATTTGAAATCTCCACGACGACGCCTACAATCCTGCACAAATAGATTGTTTACTTTATTGTTATGAGAGTTTCGATGGTATCTAAGCATGAATATTACACATCTATTAAATTTTTCCTGATGAGCCTATAGAGACCTTCGACCTGATTACATTGAGTGTAAAATCACTTTTGTATCTTCTTTAGTAAAGGCGATATGCGAGTTTGAAATTTTATATAATGTTTTTGTAAAACGTGAAGCCTTAGTATGCATTACACTGTTTCAACAATCAAAGTGGTTATTTCAAATCTTCACGACGACTACTACAATGAAGCACAAATATATTGTTTACTTTTTTGTTATGAGAGTTTTCATGGCAACTAAGCATGAATATTACACATGGAATAAATTTTTCCTGATGAGCCTATAGAAAACTTCGACCTGATTAGATTGAGTGTAAAATCCCTTCTGTATATTCTATAGTAACGGAGATTTGCGAGTTTGAAATTTTATATAATGTTTTTTCAAAACGTGAGGCCTTAGTATGCAATACACTGTTTCAACAACCAAACTGGTTATTTCAAATCTCCACGACGACGCCTACAATAATGCACAAATAGATTGTTTACTTTATTGTTATGAGAGTTTCCATGTTAACTAAGCATGAATATTACACATGGATTAAATTTTTTACTGATGAGCCAATAGAGAACATCGACCTGATTACATTGAGTGTAAAATCGCTTATGTATCTTCTATAGTAACGGAGATATGTGATTTTGAAATTTTATATAATGTTTTTGTAAAACGTGAAGCCTAAGGATGTATTACATTGTTTCAACAATCAAAGTGGTTATTTCAAATCTCCACGACGACTACTACAATGAAGGACAAATATATTGTTTACTTTTTTGTTATGAGAGTTTCCATGGTAACTAAGCATGAATATTACACATGGATTAAATTTTTCCTGATGAGCCTATAGAGAGCTTCGACCTGATTACTTTGAGTGTAAAATCACTTCTGAATCTTCTATAGTAACGGAGATATGCGAGTTTGAAATTTTATATAATGTTTTTGTAAAACGTGAAGCCTACTGATGTATTACACTGTTTCAACAATCAAAGTTGTTATTTCAATTCTGCACGACGACGACTACAATCATACACAAATAGATTGTTTGCTTTATTGTTATGAGAGTTTCCATGGTAACTAAGCTTGAATATTACACATGGATTAATTTTTTTATGATGAGCCTATACAGAGTTTCGACTTGATTACGTGAGTGTAAAATCACTTCTGTATCTTCTATAGTAACATAGATATACGAGTTTCAAATTTTATATGAGTTTTTTTTTCAAAACGTGAGTCCTTAGTATGCATTACATTGTTTCAACAATCAAACTGGTTATTTGAAATCTCCACGACGACGCCTACAATCCTGCACAAATAGATTGTTTACTTTATTGTTATGAGAGTTTCGATGGTATCTAAGCATGAATATTACACATCTATTAAATTTTTCCTGATGAGCCTATAGAGACCTTCGACCAGATTACATTGAGTGTAAAATCACTTTTGTATCTTCTTTAGTAAAGGCGATATGCGAGTTTGAAATTTTATATAATGTTTTTGTAAAACGTGAAGCCTTAGTATGCATTACACTGTTTCAACAATCAAAGTGGTTATTTCAAATCTTCACGACGACTACTACAATGAAGCACAAATATATTGTTTACTTTTTTGTTATGAGAGTTTTCATGGCAACTAAGCATGAATATTACACATGGAATAAATTTTTCCTGATGAGCCTATAGAGACCTTCGACCTGATTAGATTGAGTGTAAAATCCCTTCTGTATATTCTATAGTAACGGAGATTTGCGAGTTTGAAATTTTATATAATGTTTTTTTCAAAACGTGAGGCCTTAGTATGCAATACACTGTTTCAACAACCAAACTGGTTATTTCAAATCTCCACGACGACGCCTACAATAATGCACAAATAGATTGTTTACTTTATTTTTATGAGAGTTTCCATGGTAACTAAGCATGAATATTACACATGGATTAAATTTTTTACTGATGAGCCAATAGAGAATTTCGACCTGATTACATTGATGTAAAATCACTTCTGTATCTTATATAGTAACGGAGATATGCGAGTTTGAAATTTTATATAATGTTTTTGTAAAACGTGAAGCCTAATGATGTATTACACTGTTTCAACAATCAAAGTTGTTATTTCAATTCTGCACGACGACGACTACAATCATACACAAATAGATTGTTTGCTTTATTGTTATGAGAGTTTCCATGGTAACTAAGCATGAATATTACACATGGATTAATTTTTTTATGATGAGCCTATACAGAGTTTCGACTTGATTACGTGAGTGTAAAATCACTTCTGTATCTTCTATAGTAACATAGATATACGAGTTTCAAATTTTATATCAGGTTTTTTTCAAAACGTGAGTCCTTAGTATGCATTACATTGTTTCAACAATCAAACTGGTTATTTGAAATCTCCACGACGACGCCTACAATCCTGCACAAATAGATTGTTTACTTTATTGTTATGAGAGTTTCGATGGTATCTAAGCATGAATATTACACATGGAATAAATTTTTCCTGATGAGCCTATAGAGACCTTCGACCTGATTACATTGAGTGTAAAATCACTTTTGTATCTTCTTTAGTAAAGGCGATATGCGAGTTTGAAATTTTATATAATGTTTTTGTAAAACGTGAAGCCTTAGTATGCATTACACTGTTTCAACAATCAAAGTGGTTATTTCAAATCTTCACGACGACTACTACAATGAAGCACAAATATATTGTTTACTTTTTTGTTATGAGAGTTTTCATGGCAACTAAGCATGAATATTACACATGGAATAAATTTTTCCTGATGAGCCTATAGAAAACTTCGACCTGATTAGATTGAGTGTAAAATCCCTTCTGTATATTCTATAGTAACGGAGATTTGCGAGTTTGAAATTTTATATAATGTTTTTTCAAAACGTGAGGCCTTAGTATGCAATACACTGTTTCAACAACCAAACTGGTTATTTCAAATCTCCACGACGACGCCTACAATAATGCACAAATAGATTGTTTACTTTATTGTTATGAGAGTTTCCATGTTAACTAAGCATGAATATTACACATGGATTAAATTTTTTACTGATGAGCCAATAGAGAACATCGACCTGATTACATTGAGTGTAAAATCGCTTCTGTATCTGCTATAGTAACGGAGATATGCGATTTTGAAATTTTATATAATGTTTTTGTAAAACGTGAAGCCTAAGGATGTATAACATTGTTTCAACAATCAAAGTGGTTATTTCAAATCTCCACGACGACTACTACAATGAAGCACAAATATATTGCTTACTTTTTTGTTATGAGAGTTTCCATGGTAACTAAGCATGAATATTACACATGGAATAAATTTTTCCTGATGAGCCTAAAGAAAACTTCGACCTAATTAGATTGAGTGTAAAATCCCTTCTGTATATTCTATAGTAACAGAGATTTGCGAGTTTGAAATTTTATATAATGTTTTTGTAAAACGTGAAGCCTAAGGATGTATTACATTGTTTCAACAATCAAAGTGGTTATTTCAAATCTCCACGACGACGCGTACAATCCTGCACAAATAGATTGTTTACTTTATTGTTATGAGAGTTTCCATGGTAACTAAGCATGAATATTACATATGAATAATTTTCTTTCGGATGAGCCTATAGAGAGCTTCGACCTGATTACATTGATGTAAAATCACTTCTGTATCTTATATAGTAACGGAGATATGCGAGTTTGAAATTTTATATAATGTTTTTGTAAAACGTGAAGCCTAATGATGTATTACACTGTTTCAACAATCAAAGTTGTTATTTCAATTCTGCACGACGACGACTACAATCATACACAAATAGATTGTTTGCTTTATTGTTATGAGAGTTTCCATGGTAACTAAGCATGAATATTACACATGGATTAATTTTTTTATGATGAGCCTATACAGAGTTTCGACTTGATTACGTGAGTGTAAAATCACTTCTGTATCTTCTATAGTAACATAGATATACGAGTTTCAAATTTTATATCAGGTTTTTTTCAAAACGTGAGTCCTTAGTATGCATTACATTGTTTCAACAATCAAATTGGTTATTTGAAATCTCCACGACGACGCCTACAATCCTGCACAAATAGATTGTTTACTTTATTGTTATGAGAGTTTCGATGGTATCTAAGCATGAATATTACACATGGATTAAATTTTTCCTGATGAGCCTATAGAGACCTTCGACCTGATTACATTGAGTGGAAAATCACTTTTGTATCTTCTTTAGTAAAGGCGATATGCGAGTTTGAAATTTTATATAATGTTTTTGTAAAACGTGAAGCCTTAGTATGCATTACACTGTTTCAACAATCAAACAGGTTATTTCAAATCTCCACGACGACGCCTACAATCCTGCACAAATAGATTGTTTACTTTATTGTTATGAGAGTTTTCATGGCAACTAAGCATGAATATTACACATGGAATAAATTTTTCCTGATGAGCCTATAGAGAACTTCGACCTGATTAGATTGAGTGTAAAATCCCTTCTGTATATTCTATAGTAACGGAGATTTGCGAGTTTGAAATTTTATATAATGTTTTTTCAAAACGTGAGGCCTTAGTATGCATTACACTGTTTCAACAATCAAACTGGTTATTTGAAATCTCCACGACGACGCCTACAATCCTGCACAAATAGATTGTTTACTTTATTGTTATGAGAGTTTCCATGGTAACTAAGCATGAATATTACACATGGATTAAATTTTTCCTGATGAGCCTATAGAGACCTTCGACCTGATTACATTGAGTGGAAAATCACTTTTGTATAATCTTTAGTAAAGGCGATATGCGAGTTTGAAATTTTATATAATGTTTTTGTAAAACGTGAAGCCTTAGTATGCATTACACTGTTTCAACAATCAAAGTGGTTATTTCAAATCTTCACGACGACTACTACAATCAAGCACAAATATATTGTTTACTTTTTTGTTATGAGAGTTTTCATGGCAACTAAGCATGAATATTACACATGGAATAAATTTTTCCTGATGAGCCTATAGAGACCTTCGACCTGATTAGATTGAGTGTAAAATCCCTTCTGTATATTCTATAGTAACGGAGATTTGCGAGTTTGAAATTTTATATAATGTTTTTTCAAAACGTGAGGCCTTAGTATGCAATACACTGTTTCAACAACCAAACTGGTTATTTCAAATCTCCACGACGACGCCTACAATAATGCACAAATAGATTGTTTACTTTATTGTTATGAGAGTTTCCATGGTAACTAAGCATGAATATTACACATGGATTAAATTTTTTACTGATGAGCCAATAGAGAATTTCGACCTGATTACATTGATGTAAAATCACTTCTGTATCTTATATAGTAACGGAGATTTGCGAGTTTGAAATTTTATATAATGTTTTTTCAAAACGTGAGGCCTTAGTATGCAATACACTGTTTCAACAACCAAACTGGTTATTTCAATTCTGCACGACGACGACTACAATCATACACAAATAGATTGTTTGCTTTATTGTTATGAGAGTTTCCATGGTAACTAAGCATGAATATTAAACATGGATTAATTTTTTTATGATGAGCCTATACAGAGTTTCGACTTGATTACGTGAGTGTAAAATCACTTCTGTATCTTCTATAGTAACATAGATATACGAGTTTCAAATTTTATATCAGGTTTTTTTCAAAACGTGAGTCCTTAGTATGCATTACATTGTTTCAACAATCAAACTGGTTATTTGAAATCTCCACGACGACGCCTACAATCCTGCACAAATAGATTGTTTACTTTATTGTTATGAGAGTTTCGATGGTATCTAAGCATGAATATTACACATCTATTAAATTTTTCCTGATGAGCCTATAGAGACCTTCGACCTGATTACATTGAGTGTAAAATCACTTTTGTATCTTCTTTAGTAAAGGCGATATGCGAGTTTGAAATTTTATATAATGTTTTTGTAAAACGTGAAGCCTTAGTATGCATTACACTGTTTCAACAATCAAAGTGGTTATTTCAAATCTTCACGACGACTACTACAATGAAGCACAAATATATTGTTTACTTTTTTGTTATGAGAGTTTTCATGGCAACTAAGCATGAATATTACACATGGAATAAATTTTTCCTGATGAGCCAATAGAGAACATCGACCTGATTACATTGAGTGTAAAATCGCTTATGTATCTTCTATAGTAACGGAGATATGTGATTTTGAAATTTTATATAATGTTTTTGTAAAACGTGAAGCCTAAGGATGTATTACATTGTTTCAACAATCAAAGTGGTTATTTCAAATCTCCACGACGACTACTACAATGAAGGACAAATATATTGTTTACTTTTTTGTTATGAGAGTTTCCATGGTAACTAAGCATGAATATTACACATGGATTAAATTTTTCCTGATGAGCCTATAGAGAGCTTCGACCTGATTACTTTGAGTGTAAAATCACTTCTGAATCTTCTATAGTAACGGAGATATGCGAGTTTGAAATTTTATATAATGTTTTTGTAAAACGTGAAGCCTACTGATGTATTACACTGTTTCAACAATCAAAGTTGTTATTTCAATTCTGCACGACGACGACTACAATCATACACAAATAGATTGTTTGCTTTATTGTTATGAGAGTTTCCATGGTAACTAAGCTTGAATATTACACATGGATTAATTTTTTTATGATGAGCCTATACAGAGTTTCGACTTGATTACGTGAGTGTAAAATCACTTCTGTATCTTCTATAGTAACATAGATATACGAGTTTCAAATTTTATATGAGTTTTTTTTTCAAAACGTGAGTCCTTAGTATGCATTACATTGTTTCAACAATCAAACTGGTTATTTGAAATCTCCACGACGACGCCTACAATCCTGCACAAATAGATTGTTTACTTTATTGTTATGAGAGTTTCGATGGTATCTAAGCATGAATATTACACATGGAATAAATTTTTCCTGATGAGCCTATAGAGACCTTCGACCTGATTACATTGAGTGGAAAATCACTTTTGTATCTTCTTTAGTAAAGGCGATATGCGAGTTTGAAATTTTATATAATGTTTTTGTAAAACGTGAAGCCTTAGTATGCATTACACTGTTTCAACAATCAAAGTGGTTATTTCAAATCTTCACGACGACTACTACAATCAAGCACAAATATATTGTTTACTTTTTTGTTATGAGAGTTTTCATGGCAACTAAGCATGAATATTACACATGGAATAAATTTTTCCTGATGAGCCTATAGAGACCTTCGACCTGATTAGATTGAGTGTAAAATCCCTTCTGTATATTCTATAGTAACGGAGATTTGCGGGTTTGAAACTTTATATAATGTTTTTTCAAAACGTGAGGCCTTAGTATGCAATACACTGTTTCAACAACCAAACTGGTTATTTCAAATCTCCACGACGACGCCTACAATAATGCACAAATAGATTGTTTACTTTATTGTTATGAGAGTTTCCATGGTAACTAAGCATGAATATTACACATGGATTAAATTTTTTACTGATGAGCCAATAGAGAATTTCGACCTGATTACATTGAGTGTAAAATCGCTTCTGTATCTGCTATAGTAACGGAGATATGCGGTTTTGAAATTTTATATAATGTTTTTGTAAAACGTGAAGCCTAAGGATGTATAACATTGTTTTAACAATCAAAGTGGTTATTTCAAATCTCCACGACGACTACTACAATGAAGCACAAATATATTGCTTACTTTTTTGTTATGAGAGTTTCCATGGTAACTAAGCATGAATATTACACATGGATTAAATTTTTCCTGATGAGCCTATAGAGAGCTTCGAGCTGCTTACATTGAGTGTAAAATCACTTCTGAATCTTCTATAGAAACGGAGATATACGAGTTTGAAATTTTTTATAATGTTTTTTCAAAACGTGAGGCCTTAGTATGCATTACACTGTTTCAACAATCAAACAGGTTATTTCAAATCTCCACGACGACGCCTACAATCCTGCACAAATAGATTGTTTACTTTATTGTTATGAGAGTTTTCATGGCAACTAAGCATGAATATTACACATGGAATAATTTTTTCCTGATGAGCCTATAGAGAACTTCGACCTGATTAGATTGAGTGTAAAATCCCTTCTGTATATTCTATAGTAACGGAGATTTGCGAGTTTGAAATTTTATATAATGTTTTTTCAAAACGTGAGGCCTTAGTATGCATTACACTGTTTCAACAATCAAACTGGTTATTTGAAATCTCCACGACGACGCCTACAATCCTGTACAAATAGATTGTTTACTTTATTGTTATGAGAGTTTCCATGGTAACTAAGCATGAATATTACACATGGATTAAATTTTTCCTGATGAGCCTATAGAGACCTTCGACCTGATTACATTGAGTGGAAAATCACTTTTGTATAATTTTTAGTAAAGGCGATATGCGAGTTTGAAATTTTATATAATGTTTTTGTAAAACGTGAAGCCTTAGTATGCATTACACTGTTTCAACAATCAAAGTGGTTATTTCAAATCTTCACGACGACTACTACAATCAAGCACAAATATATTGTTTACTTTTTTGTTATGAGAGTTTTCATGGCAACTAAGCATGAATATTACACATGGAATAAATTTTTTACTGATGAGCCAATAGAGAATTTCGACCTGATTACATTGAGTGTAAAATCGCTTCTGTATCTGCTATAGTAACGGAGATATGCGATTTTGAAATTTTATATAATGTTTTTGTAAAACGTGAAGCCTAAGGATGTATAACATTGTTTCAACAATCAAAGTGGTTATTTCAAATCTCCACGACGACTACTACAATGAAGCACAAATATATTGCTTACTTTTTTGTTATGAGAGTTTCCATGGTAACTAAGCATGAATATTACACATGGATTAAATTTTTCCTGATGAGCCTATAGAGAGCTTCGACCTGATTACTTTGAGTGTAAAATCACTTCTGAATCTTCTATAGAAACGGAGATATACGAGTTTGAAATTTTTTATAATGTTTTTTCAAAACGTGAGGCCTTAGTATGCATTACACTGTTTCAACAATCAAACAGGTTATTTCAAATCTCCACGACGACGCCTACAATCCTGCACAAATAGATTGTTTAATTTATTGTTATGTGAGTTTTCATGGCAACTAAGCATGAATATTACACATGGATTAAATTTTTCCTGATGAGCCTATAGAGAGCTTCGACCTGATTACATTGAGTGTAAAATCACTTCTGAATCTTCTATAGAAACGGAGATATACGAGTTTGAAATTTTTTATAATGTTTTTTCAAAACGTGAGGCCTTAGTATGCATTACACTGTTTCAACAATGAAACAGGTTATTTCAAATCTCCACGACGACGCCTACAATCCTGCACAAATAGATTGTTTACTTTATTGTTATGAGAGTTTTCATGGCAACTAAGCATGAATATTACACATGGAATAAATTTTTTCTGATGAGCCTATAGAGAACTTCGACCTGATTAGATTGAGTGTAAAATCCCTTCTGTATATTCTATAGTAACGGAGATATGCGATTTTGAAATTTTATATAATGTTTTTGTAAAACGTGAAGCCTATGGATGTATTACATTTTTTCAACAATCAAAGTGGTTATTTCAAATCTCCACGACGACTACTACAATGAAGCATAAATATATTGTTTACTTTTTTGTTATGAGAGTTTTCATGGTAACTAAGCATGAATATTACACATGGTTTAATTTTTTCCTGCTGAGCCTATAGAGAGCTTCGACCTGATTACATTGAGTGTAAAATCAATTCCGTATCTTATATAGTAACGGAGATATGCGAGTTTGAAATTTTATATAATGTTTTTTGCAAAACGAGAGGCCTTAGTATGCATTACACTGGTTCAACAATCAAACTTGTTATTTCAAATCTCCACGATGACGCCTACAATCCTGTACAAATAGATTGTTTACTTTATTGTTATGAGAGTTTCCATGGTAACAAGGAATGAATATTACATATGAATTATATTTTTCCTGATGAGCCTATAGAGAGCTTCGACCTGATTACTTTGAGTGTAAAATCACTTCTGAATCTTCTATAGTAACGGAGATATGCGAGTTTGAAATTTTATATAATGTTTTTGTAAAACGTGAAGCCTAATGATGTATTACACTGTTTCAACAATCAAAGTTGTTATTTCAATTCTGCACGACGACGACTACAATCATACACAAATAGATTGTTTGCTTTATTGTTATGAGAGTTTCCATGGTAACTAAGCATGAATATTACACATGGATTAATTTTTTTATGATGAGCCTATACAGAGTTTCGACTTGATTACGTGAGTGTAAAATCACTTCTGTATCTTCTATATTAACATAGATATACGAGTTTCAAATTTTATATGAGTTTTTTTTCAAAACGTGAGTCCTTAGTATGCATTACATTGTTTCAACAATCAAACTGGTTATTTGAAATCTCCACGACGACGCCTACAATCCTGCACAAATAGATTGTTTACTTTATTGTTATGAGAGTTTCGATGGTATCTAAGCATGAATATTACACATGGATTAAATTTTTCCTGATGAGCCTATAGAGACCTTCGACCTGATTACATTGAGTGGAAAATCACTTTTGTATCTTCTTTAGTAAAGGCGATATGCGAGTTTGAAATTTTATATAATGTTTTTGTAAAACGTGAAGCCTTAGTATGCATTACACTGTTTCAACAATCAAAGTGGTTATTTCAAATCTTCACGACGACTACTACAATCAAGCACAAATATATTGTTTACTTTTTTGTTATGAGAGTTTTCATGGCAACTATGCATGAATATTACACATGGAATAAATTTTTCCTGATGAGCCTATAGAGACCTTCGACCTGATTAGATTGAGTGTAAAATCCCTTCTGTATATTCTATAGTAACGGAGATTTGCGGGTTTGAAACTTTATATAATGTTTTTTCAAAACGTGAGGCCTTAGTATGCAATACACTGTTTCAACAACCAAACTGGTTATTTCAAATCTCCACGACGACGCCTACAATAATGCACAAATAGATTGTTTACTTTATTGTTATGAGAGTTTCCATGGTAACTAAGCATGAATATTACACATGGATTAAATTTTTTACTGATGAGCCAATAGAGAATTTCGACCTGATTACATTGAGTGTAAAATCGCTTCTGTATCTGCTATAGTAACGGAGATATGCGGTTTTGAAATTTTATATAATGTTTTTGTAAAACGTGAAGCCTAAGGATGTATAACATTGTTTCAACAATCAAAGTGGTTATTTCAAATCTCCACGACGACTACTACAATGAAGCACAAATATATTGCTTACTTTTTTGTTATGAGAGTTTCCATGGTAACTAAGCATGAATATTACACATGGATTAAATTTCTCCTGATGAGCCTATAGAGAGCTTCGACCTGCTTACATTGAGTGTAAAATCACTTCTGAATCTTCTATAGAAACGGAGATATACGAGTTTGAAATTTTTTATAATGTTTTTTCAAAACGTGAGGCCTTAGTATGCATTACACTGTTTCAACAATCAAACAGGTTATTTCAAATCTCCACGACGACGCCTACAATCCTGCACAAATAGATTGTTTACTTTATTGTTATGAGAGTTTTCATGGCAACTAAGCATGAATATTACACATGGAATAAATTTTTCCTGATGAGCCTATAGAGAACTTCGACCTGATTAGATTGAGTGTAAAATCCCTTCTGTATATTCTATAGTAACGGAGATTTGCGAGTTTGAAATTTTATATAATGTTTTTTCAAAACGTGAGGCCTTAGTATGCATTACACTGTTTCAACAATCAAACTGGTTATTTGAAATCTCCACGACGACGCCTACAATCCTGTACAAATAGATTGTTTACTTTATTGTTATGAGAGTTTCCATGGTAACTAAGCATGAATATTACACATGGATTAAATTTTTCCTGATGAGCCTATAGAGACCTTCGACCTGATTACATTGAGTGGAAAATCACTTTTGTATAATTTTTAGTAAAGGCGATATGCGAGTTTGAAATTTTATATAATGTTTTTGTAAAACGTGAAGCCTTAGTATGCATTACACTGTTTCAACAATCAAAGTGGTTATTTCAAATCTTCACGACGACTACTACAATCAAGCACAAATATATTGTTTACTTTTTTGTTATGAGAGTTTTCATGGCAACTAAGCATGAATATTACACATGGAATAAATTTTTTACTGATGAGCCAATAGAGAATTTCGACCTGATTACATTGAGTGTAAAATCGCTTCTGTATCTGCTATAGTAACGGAGATATGCGATTTTGAAATTTTATATAATGTTTTTGTAAAACGTGAAGCCTAAGGATGTATAACATTGTTTCAACAATCAAAGTGGTTATTTCAAATCTCCACGACGACTACTACAATGAAGCACAAATATATTGCTTACTTTTTTGTTATGAGAGTTTCCATGGTAACTAAGCATGAATATTACACATGGATTAAATTTCTCCTGATGAGCCTATAGAGAGCTTCGAGCTGCTTACATTGAGTGTAAAATCACTTCTGAATCTTCTATAGAAACGGAGATATACGAGTTTGAAATTTTTTATAATGTTTTTTCAAAACGTGAGGCCTTAGTATGCATTACACTGTTTCAACAATCAAACAGGTTATTTCAAATCTCCACGACGACGCCTACAATCCTGCACAAATAGATTGTTTACTTTATTGTTATGAGAGTTTTCATGGCAACTAAGCATGAATATTACACATGGAATAATTTTTTCCTGATGAGCCTATAGAGAACTTCGACCTGATTAGATTGAGTGTAAAATCCCTTCTGTATATTCTATAGTAACGGAGATTTGCGAGTTTGAAATTTTATATAATGTTTTTTCAAAACGTGAGGCCTTAGTATGCATTACACTGTTTCAACAATCAAACTGGTTATTTGAAATCTCCACGACGACGCCTACAATCCTGTACAAATAGATTGTTTACTTTATTGTTATGAGAGTTTCCATGGTAACTAAGCATGAATATTACACATGGATTAAATTTTTCCTGATGAGCCTATAGAGACCTTCGACCTGATTACATTGAGTGGAAAATCACTTTTGTATAATTTTTAGTAAAGGCGATATGCGAGTTTGAAATTTTATATAATGTTTTTGTAAAACGTGAAGCCTTAGTATGCATTACACTGTTTCAACAATCAAAGTGGTTATTTCAAATCTTCACGACGACTACTACAATCAAGCACAAATATATTGTTTACTTTTTTGTTATGAGAGTTTTCATGGCAACTAAGCATGAATATTACACATGGAATAAATTTTTTACTGATGAGCCAATAGAGAATTTCGACCTGATTACATTGAGTGTAAAATCGCTTCTGTATCTGCTATAGTAACGGAGATATGCGATTTTGAAATTTTATATAATGTTTTTGTAAAACGTGAAGCCTAAGGATGTATAACATTGTTTCAACAATCAAAGTGGTTATTTCAAATCTCCACGACGACTACTACAATGAAGCACAAATATATTGCTTACTTTTTTGTTATGAGAGTTTCCATGGTAACTAAGCATGAATATTACACATGGATTAAATTTTTCCTGATGAGCCTATAGAGAGCTTCGACCTGATTACTTTGAGTGTAAAATCACTTCTGAATCTTCTATAGTAACGGAGATATGCGAGTTTGAAATTTTATATAATGTTTTTGTAAAACGTGAAGCCTAATGATGTATTACACTGTTTCAACAATCAAAGTTGTTATTTCAATTCTGCACGACGACGACTACAATCATACACAAATAGATTGTTTGCTTTATTGTTATGAGAGTTTCCATGGTAACTAAGCATGAATATTACACATGGATTAATTTTTTTATGATGAGCCTATACAGAGTTTCGACTTGATTACGTGAGTGTAAAATCACTTCTGTATCTTCTATATTAACATAGATATACGAGTTTCAAATTTTATATGAGTTTTTTTTCAAAACGTGAGTCCTTAGTATGCATTACATTGTTTCAACAATCAAACTGGTTATTTGAAATCTCCACGACGACGCCTACAATCCTGCACAAATAGATTGTTTACTTTATTGTTATGAGAGTTTCGATGGTATCTAAGCATGAATATTACACATGGATTAAATTTTTCCTGATGAGCCTATAGAGACCTTCGACCTGATTACATTGAGTGGAAAATCACTTTTGTATCTTCTTTAGTAAAGGCGATATGCGAGTTTGAAATTTTATATAATGTTTTTGTAAAACGTGAAGCCTTAGTATGCATTACACTGTTTCAACAATCAAAGTGGTTATTTCAAATCTTCACGACGACTACTACAATCAAGCACAAATATATTGTTTACTTTTTTGTTATGAGAGTTTTCATGGCAACTATGCATGAATATTACACATGGAATAAATTTTTCCTGATGAGCCTATAGAGACCTTCGACCTGATTAGATTGAGTGTAAAATCCCTTCTGTATATTCTATAGTAACGGAGATTTGCGGGTTTGAAACTTTATATAATGTTTTTTCAAAACGTGAGGCCTTAGTATGCAATACACTGTTTCAACAACCAAACTGGTTATTTCAAATCTCCACGACGACGCCTACAATAATGCACAAATAGATTGTTTACTTTATTGTTATGAGAGTTTCCATGGTAACTAAGCATGAATATTACACATGGATTAAATTTTTTACTGATGAGCCAATAGAGAATTTCGACCTGATTACATTGAGTGTAAAATCGCTTCTGTATCTGCTATAGTAACGGAGATATGCGGTTTTGAAATTTTATATAATGTTTTTGTAAAACGTGAAGCCTAAGGATGTATAACATTGTTTCAACAATCAAAGTGGTTATTTCAAATCTCCACGACGACTACTACAATGAAGCACAAATATATTGCTTACTTTTTTGTTATGAGAGTTTCCATGGTAACTAAGCATGAATATTACACATGGATTAAATTTCTCCTGATGAGCCTATAGAGAGCTTCGACCTGCTTACATTGAGTGTAAAATCACTTCTGAATCTTCTATAGAAACGGAGATATACGAGTTTGAAATTTTTTATAATGTTTTTTCAAAACGTGAGGCCTTAGTATGCATTACACTGTTTCAACAATCAAACAGGTTATTTCAAATCTCCACGACGACGCCTACAATCCTGCACAAATAGATTGTTTACTTTATTGTTATGAGAGTTTTCATGGCAACTAAGCATGAATATTACACATGGAATAAATTTTTCCTGATGAGCCTATAGAGAACTTCGACCTGATTAGATTGAGTGTAAAATCCCTTCTGTATATTCTATAGTAACGGAGATTTGCGAGTTTGAAATTTTATATAATGTTTTTTCAAAACGTGAGGCCTTAGTATGCATTACACTGTTTCAACAATCAAACTGGTTATTTGAAATCTCCACGACGACGCCTACAATCCTGTACAAATAGATTGTTTACTTTATTGTTATGAGAGTTTCCATGGTAACTAAGCATGAATATTACACATGGATTAAATTTTTCCTGATGAGCCTATAGAGACCTTCGACCTGATTACATTGAGTGGAAAATCACTTTTGTATAATTTTTAGTAAAGGCGATATGCGAGTTTGAAATTTTATATAATGTTTTTGTAAAACGTGAAGCCTTAGTATGCATTACACTGTTTCAACAATCAAAGTGGTTATTTCAAATCTTCACGACGACTACTACAATCAAGCACAAATATATTGTTTACTTTTTTGTTATGAGAGTTTTCATGGCAACTAAGCATGAATATTACACATGGAATAAATTTTTTACTGATGAGCCAATAGAGAATTTCGACCTGATTACATTGAGTGTAAAATCGCTTCTGTATCTGCTATAGTAACGGAGATATGCGATTTTGAAATTTTATATAATGTTTTTGTAAAACGTGAAGCCTAAGGATGTATAACATTGTTTCAACAATCAAAGTGGTTATTTCAAATCTCCACGACGACTACTACAATGAAGCACAAATATATTGCTTACTTTTTTGTTATGAGAGTTTCCATGGTAACTAAGCATGAATATTACACATGGATTAAATTTCTCCTGATGAGCCTATAGAGAGCTTCGAGCTGCTTACATTGAGTGTAAAATCACTTCTGAATCTTCTATAGAAACGGAGATATACGAGTTTGAAATTTTTTATAATGTTTTTTCAAAACGTGAGGCCTTAGTATGCATTACACTGTTTCAACAATCAAACAGGTTATTTCAAATCTCCACGACGACGCCTACAATCCTGCACAAATAGATTGTTTACTTTATTGTTATGAGAGTTTTCATGGCAACTAAGCATGAATATTACACATGGAATAATTTTTTCCTGATGAGCCTATAGAGAACTTCGACCTGATTAGATTGAGTGTAAAATCCCTTCTGTATATTCTATAGTAACGGAGATTTGCGAGTTTGAAATTTTATATAATGTTTTTTCAAAACGTGAGGCCTTAGTATGCATTACACTGTTTCAACAATCAAACTGGTTATTTGAAATCTCCACGACGACGCCTACAATCCTGTACAAATAGATTGTTTACTTTATTGTTATGAGAGTTTCCATGGTAACTAAGCATGAATATTACACATGGATTAAATTTTTCCTGATGAGCCTATAGAGACCTTCGACCTGATTACATTGAGTGGAAAATCACTTTTGTATAATTTTTAGTAAAGGCGATATGCGAGTTTGAAATTTTATATAATGTTTTTGTAAAACGTGAAGCCTTAGTATGCATTACACTGTTTCAACAATCAAAGTGGTTATTTCAAATCTTCACGACGACTACTACAATCAAGCACAAATATATTGTTTACTTTTTTGTTATGAGAGTTTTCATGGCAACTAAGCATGAATATTACACATGGAATAAATTTTTTACTGATGAGCCAATAGAGAATTTCGACCTGATTACATTGAGTGTAAAATCGCTTCTGTATCTGCTATAGTAACGGAGATATGCGATTTTGAAATTTTATATAATGTTTTTGTAAAACGTGAAGCCTAAGGATGTATAACATTGTTTCAACAATCAAAGTGGTTATTTCAAATCTCCACGACGACTACTACAATGAAGCACAAATATATTGCTTACTTTTTTGTTATGAGAGTTTCCATGGTAACTAAGCATGAATATTACACATGGATTAAATTTTTCCTGATGAGCCTATAGAGAGCTTCGACCTGATTACTTTGAGTGTAAAATCACTTCTGAATCTTCTATAGAAACGGAGATATACGAGTTTGAAATTTTTTATAATGTTTTTTCAAAACGTGAGGCCTTAGTATGCATTACACTGTTTCAACAATCAAACAGGTTATTTCAAATCTCCACGACGACGCCTACAATCCTGCACAAATAGATTGTTTAATTTATTGTTATGTGAGTTTTCATGGCAACTAAGCATGAATATTACACATGGATTAAATTTTTCCTGATGAGCCTATAGAGAGCTTCGACCTGATTACATTGAGTGTAAAATCACTTCTGAATCTTCTATAGAAACGGAGATATACGAGTTTGAAATTTTTTATAATGTTTTTTCAAAACGTGAGGCCTTAGTATGCATTACACTGTTTCAACAATGAAACAGGTTATTTCAAATCTCCACGACGACGCCTACAATCCTGCACAAATAGATTGTTTACTTTATTGTTATGAGAGTTTTCATGGCAACTAAGCATGAATATTACACATGGAATAAATTTTTTCTGATGAGCCTATAGAGAACTTCGACCTGATTAGATTGAGTGTAAAATCCCTTCTGTATATTCTATAGTAACGGAGATATGCGATTTTGAAATTTTATATAATGTTTTTGTAAAACGTGAAGCCTATGGATGTATTACATTTTTTCAACAATCAAAGTGGTTATTTCAAATCTCCACGACGACTACTACAATGAAGCATAAATATATTGTTTACTTTTTTGTTATGAGAGTTTTCATGGTAACTAAGCATGAATATTACACATGGTTTAATTTTTTCCTGCTGAGCCTATAGAGAGCTTCGACCTGATTACATTGAGTGTAAAATCAATTCCGTATCTTATATAGTAACGGAGATATGCGAGTTTGAAATTTTATATAATGTTTTTTGCAAAACGAGAGGCCTTAGTATGCATTACACTGGTTCAACAATCAAACTTGTTATTTCAAATCTCCACGATGACGCCTACAATCCTGTACAAATAGATTGTTTACTTTATTGTTATGAGAGTTTCCATGGTAACAAGGAATGAATATTACATATGAATTATATTTTTCCTGATGAGCCTATAGAGAGCTTCGACCTGATTACTTTGAGTGTAAAATCACTTCTGAATCTTCTATAGTAACGGAGATATGCGAGTTTGAAATTTTATATAATGTTTTTGTAAAACGTGAAGCCTAATGATGTATTACACTGTTTCAACAATCAAAGTTGTTATTTCAATTCTGCACGACGACGACTACAATCATACACAAATAGATTGTTTGCTTTATTGTTATGAGAGTTTCCATGGTAACTAAGCATGAATATTACACATGGATTAATTTTTTTATGATGAGCCTATACAGAGTTTCGACTTGATTACGTGAGTGTAAAATCACTTCTGTATCTTCTATATTAACATAGATATACGAGTTTCAAATTTTATATGAGTTTTTTTTCAAAACGTGAGTCCTTAGTATGCATTACATTGTTTCAACAATCAAACTGGTTATTTGAAATCTCCACGACGACGCCTACAATCCTGCACAAATAGATTGTTTACTTTATTGTTATGAGAGTTTCGATGGTATCTAAGCATGAATATTACACATGGATTAAATTTTTCCTGATGAGCCTATAGAGACCTTCGACCTGATTACATTGAGTGGAAAATCACTTTTGTATCTTCTTTAGTAAAGGCGATATGCGAGTTTGAAATTTTATATAATGTTTTTGTAAAACGTGAAGCCTTAGTATGCATTACACTGTTTCAACAATCAAAGTGGTTATTTCAAATCTTCACGACGACTACTACAATCAAGCACAAATATATTGTTTACTTTTTTGTTATGAGAGTTTTCATGGCAACTATGCATGAATATTACACATGGAATAAATTTTTCCTGATGAGCCTATAGAGACCTTCGACCTGATTAGATTGAGTGTAAAATCCCTTCTGTATATTCTATAGTAACGGAGATTTGCGGGTTTGAAACTTTATATAATGTTTTTTCAAAACGTGAGGCCTTAGTATGCAATACACTGTTTCAACAACCAAACTGGTTATTTCAAATCTCCACGACGACGCCTACAATAATGCACAAATAGATTGTTTACTTTATTGTTATGAGAGTTTCCATGGTAACTAAGCATGAATATTACACATGGATTAAATTTTTTACTGATGAGCCAATAGAGAATTTCGACCTGATTACATTGAGTGTAAAATCGCTTCTGTATCTGCTATAGTAACGGAGATATGCGGTTTTGAAATTTTATATAATGTTTTTGTAAAACGTGAAGCCTAAGGATGTATAACATTGTTTCAACAATCAAAGTGGTTATTTCAAATCTCCACGACGACTACTACAATGAAGCACAAATATATTGCTTACTTTTTTGTTATGAGAGTTTCCATGGTAACTAAGCATGAATATTACACATGGATTAAATTTCTCCTGATGAGCCTATAGAGAGCTTCGACCTGCTTACATTGAGTGTAAAATCACTTCTGAATCTTCTATAGAAACGGAGATATACGAGTTTGAAATTTTTTATAATGTTTTTTCAAAACGTGAGGCCTTAGTATGCATTACACTGTTTCAACAATCAAACAGGTTATTTCAAATCTCCACGACGACGCCTACAATCCTGCACAAATAGATTGTTTACTTTATTGTTATGAGAGTTTTCATGGCAACTAAGCATGAATATTACACATGGAATAAATTTTTCCTGATGAGCCTATAGAGAACTTCGACCTGATTAGATTGAGTGTAAAATCCCTTCTGTATATTCTATAGTAACGGAGATTTGCGAGTTTGAAATTTTATATAATGTTTTTTCAAAACGTGAGGCCTTAGTATGCATTACACTGTTTCAACAATCAAACTGGTTATTTGAAATCTCCACGACGACGCCTACAATCCTGTACAAATAGATTGTTTACTTTATTGTTATGAGAGTTTCCATGGTAACTAAGCATGAATATTACACATGGATTAAATTTTTCCTGATGAGCCTATAGAGACCTTCGACCTGATTACATTGAGTGGAAAATCACTTTTGTATAATTTTTAGTAAAGGCGATATGCGAGTTTGAAATTTTATATAATGTTTTTGTAAAACGTGAAGCCTTAGTATGCATTACACTGTTTCAACAATCAAAGTGGTTATTTCAAATCTTCACGACGACTACTACAATCAAGCACAAATATATTGTTTACTTTTTTGTTATGAGAGTTTTCATGGCAACTAAGCATGAATATTACACATGGTTTAATTTTTTCCTGATGAGCCTTTAGAGAGCTTCGACCTGATTACATTGAGTGTAAAATCAATTCCGTATCTTATATAGTAACGGAGATATGCGAGTTTGAAATTTTATATAATGTTTTTTGCAAAACGAGAGGCCTTAGTATGCATTACACTGGTTCAACAATCAAACTGGTTATTTCAAATCTCCACGATGACGCCTACAATCCTGCACAAATAGATTGTTTACTTTATTGTTATGAGAGTTTCCATGGTAACAAGGAATGAATATTACATATGAATTATATTTTTCCTGATGAGCCTATAGAGAGCTTCGACCTGATTACTTTGAGTGTAAAATCACTTCTGAATCTTCTATAGTAACGGAGATATGCGAGTTTGAAATTTTATATAATGTTTTTGTAAAACGTGAAGCCTAATGATGTATTACACTGTTTCAACAATCAAAGTTGTTATTTCAATTCTGCACGACGACGACTACAATCATACACAAATAGATTGTTTGCTTTATTGTTATGAGAGTTTCCATGGTAACTAAGCATGAATATTACACATGGATTAATTTTTTTATGATGAGCCTATACAGAGTTTCGACTTGATTACGTGAGTGTAAAATCACTTCTGTATCTTCTATAGTAACATAGATATACGAGTTTCAAATTTTATATGAGTTTTTTTTCAAAACGTGAGTCCTTAGTATGCATTACATTGTTTCAACAATCAAACTGGTTATTTGAAATCTCCACGACGACGCCTACAATCCTGCACAAATAGATTGTTTACTTTATTGTTATGAGAGTTTCGATGGTATCTAAGCATGAATATTACACATGGATTAAATTTTTCCTGATGAGCCTATAGAGACCTTCGACCTGCTTACATTGAGTGTAAAATCACTTCTGAATCTTCTATAGAAACGGAGATATACGAGTTTGAAATTTTTTATAATGTTTTTTCAAAACGTGAGGCCTTAGTATGCATTACACTGTTTCAACAATCAAACAGGTTATTTCAAATCTCCACGACGACGCCTTCAATCCTGCACAAATAGATTGTTTACTTTATTGTTATGAGAGTTTCGATGGTATCTAAGCATGAATATTACACATGGATTAAATTTTTCCTGATGAGCCTATAGAGACCTTCGACCTGATTACATTGAGTGGAAAATCACTTTTGTATAATTTTTAGTAAAGGCGATATGCGAGTTTGAAATTTTATATAATGTTTTTGTAAAACGTGAAGCCTTAGTATGCATTACACTGTTTCAACAATCAAAGTGGTTATTTCAAATCTTCACGACGACTACTACAATCAAGCACAAATATATTGTTTACTTTTTTGTTATGAGAGTTTTCATGGCAACTAAGCATGAATATTACACATGGAATAAATTTTTTACTGATGAGCCAATAGAGAATTTCGACCTGATTACATTGAGTGTAAAATCGCTTCTGTATCTGCTATAGTAACGGAGATATGCGATTTTGAAATTTTATATAATGTTTTTGTAAAACGTGAAGCCTAAGGATGTTTAACATTGTTTCAACAATCAAAGTGGTTATTTCAAATCTCCACGACGACTGCTACAATGAAGCACAAATATATTGCTTACTTTTTTGTTATGAGAGTTTTCATGGCAACTAAGCATGAATATTACACATGGATTAAATTTTTCCTGATGAGCCTATAGAGACCTTCGACCTGATTACATTGAGTGGAAAATCACTTTTGTATCTTCTTTAGTAAAGGCGATATGCGAGTTTGAAATTTTATATAATGTTTTTGTAAAACGTGAAGCCTTAGTATGCATTACACTGTTTCAACAATCAAAGTGGTTATTTCAAATCTTCACGACGACTACTACAATCAAGCACAAATATATTGTTTACTTTTTTGTTATGAGAGTTTTCATGGCAACTATGCATGAATATTACACATGGAATAAATTTTTCCTGATGAGCCTATAGAGACCTTCGACCTGATTAGATTGAGTGTAAAATCCCTTCTGTATATTCTATAGTAACGGAGATTTGCGGGTTTGAAACTTTATATAATGTTTTTTCAAAACGTGAGGCCTTAGTATGCAATACACTGTTTCAACAACCAAACTGGTTATTTCAAATCTCCACGACGACGCCTACAATAATGCACAAATAGATTGTTTACTTTATTGTTATGAGAGTTTCCATGGTAACTAAGCATGAATATTACACATGGATTAAATTTTTTACTGATGAGCCAATAGAGAATTTCGACCTGATTACATTGAGTGTAAAATCGCTTCTGTATCTGCTATAGTAACGGAGATATGCGATTTTGAAATTTTATATAATGTTTTTGTAAAACGTGAAGCCTAAGGATGTATAACATTGTTTCAACAATCAAAGTGGTTATTTCAAATCTCCACGACGACTACTACAATGAAGGACAAATATGTTGTTTACTTTATTGTTATGAGAGTTTTCATGGCAACTAAGCATGAATATTACACATGGATTAAATTTTTTACTGATGAGCCAATAGAGAATTTCGACCTGATTACATTGAGTGTAAAATCGCTTCTGTATCTGCTATAGTAACGGAGATATGCGGTTTTGAAATTTTATATAATGTTTTTGTAAAACGTGAAGCCTAAGGATGTATAACATTGTTTCAACAATCAAAGTGGTTATTTCAAATCTCCACGACGACTACTACAATGAAGCACAAATATATTGCTTACTTTTTTGTTATGAGAGTTTCCATGGTAACTAAGCATGAATATTACACATGGATTAAATTTTTCCTGATGAGCCTATAGAGAGCTTCGACCTGCTTACATTGAGTGTAAAATCACTTCTGAATCTTCTATAGAAACGGAGATATACGAGTTTGAAATTTTTTATAATGTTTTTTCAAAACGTGAGGCCTTAGTATGCATTACACTGTTTCAACAATCAAACAGGTTATTTCAAATCTCCACGACGACGCCTACAATCCTGCACAAATAGATTGTTTACTTTATTGTTATGAGAGTTTCCATGGTAACTAAGCATGAATATTACACATGGATTAAATTTTTTACTGATGAGCCAATAGAGAATTTCGACCTGATTACATTGAGTGTAAAATCGCTTCTGTATCTGCTATAGTAACGGAGATATGCGGTTTTGAAATTTTATATAATGTTTTTGTAAAACGTGAAGCCTAAGGATGTATAACATTGTTTCAACAATCAAAGTGGTTATTTCAAATCTCCACGACGACTACTACAATGAAGCACAAATATATTGCTTACTTTTTTGTTATGAGAGTTTCCATGGTAACTAAGCATGAATATTACACATGGATTAAATTTTTCCTGATGAGCCTATAGAGAGCTTCGACCTGCTTACATTGAGTGTAAAATCACTTCTGAATCTTCTATAGAAACGGAGATATACGAGTTTGAAATTTTTTATAATGTTTTTTCAAAACGTGAGGCCTTAGTATGCATTACACTGTTTCAACAATCAAACAGGTTATTTCAAATCTCCACGACGACGCCTACAATCCTGCACAAATAGATTGTTTACTTTATTGTTATGAGAGTTTTCATGGCAACTAAGCATGAATATTACACATGGAATAAATTTTTCCTGATGAGCCTATAGAGAACTTCGACCTGATTAGATTGAGTGTAAAATCCCTTCTGTATATTCTATAGTAACGGAGATTTGCGAGTTTGAAATTTTATATAATGTTTTTTCAAAACGTGAGGCCTTAGTATGCATTACACTGTTTCAACAATCAAACTGGTTATTTGAAATCTCCACGACGACGCCTACAATCCTGTACAAATAGATTGTTTACTTTATTGTTATGAGAGTTTCCATGGTAACTAAGCATGAATATTACACATGGATTAAATTTTTCCTGATGAGCCTATAGAGACCTTCGACCTGATTACATTGAGTGGAAAATCACTTTTGTATAATTTTTAGTAAAGGCGATATGCGAGTTTGAAATTTTATATAATGTTTTTGTAAAACGTGAAGCCTTAGTATGCATTACACTGTTTCAACAATCAAAGTGGTTATTTCAAATCTTCACGACGACTACTACAATCAAGCACAAATATATTGTTTACTTTTTTGTTATGAGAGTTTTCATGGCAACTAAGCATGAATATTACACATGGTTTAATTTTTTCCTGATGAGCCTTTAGAGAGCTTCGACCTGATTACATTGAGTGTAAAATCAATTCCGTATCTTATATAGTAACGGAGATATGCGAGTTTGAAATTTTATATAATGTTTTTTGCAAAACGAGAGGCCTTAGTATGCATTACACTGGTTCAACAATCAAACTGGTTATTTCAAATCTCCACGATGACGCCTACAATCCTGCACAAATAGATTGTTTACTTTATTGTTATGAGAGTTTCCATGGTAACAAGGAATGAATATTACATATGAATTATATTTTTCCTGATGAGCCTATAGAGAGCTTCGACCTGATTACTTTGAGTGTAAAATCACTTCTGAATCTTCTATAGTAACGGAGATATGCGAGTTTGAAATTTTATATAATGTTTTTGTAAAACGTGAAGCCTAATGATGTATTACACTGTTTCAACAATCAAAGTTGTTATTTCAATTCTGCACGACGACGACTACAATCATACACAAATAGATTGTTTGCTTTATTGTTATGAGAGTTTCCATGGTAACTAAGCATGAATATTACACATGGATTAATTTTTTTATGATGAGCCTATACAGAGTTTCGACTTGATTACGTGAGTGTAAAATCACTTCTGTATCTTCTATAGTAACATAGATATACGAGTTTCAAATTTTATATGAGTTTTTTTTCAAAACGTGAGTCCTTAGTATGCATTACATTGTTTCAACAATCAAACTGGTTATTTGAAATCTCCACGACGACGCCTACAATCCTGCACAAATAGATTGTTTACTTTATTGTTATGAGAGTTTCGATGGTATCTAAGCATGAATATTACACATGGATTAAATTTTTCCTGATGAGCCTATAGAGAGCTTCGACCTGCTTACATTGAGTGTAAAATCACTTCTGAATCTTCTATAGAAACGGAGATATACGAGTTTGAAATTTTTTATAATGTTTTTTCAAAACGTGAGGCCTTAGTATGCATTACACTGTTTCAACAATCAAACAGGTTATTTCAAATCTCCACGACGACGCCTTCAATCCTGCACAAATAGATTGTTTACTTTATTGTTATGAGAGTTTCGATGGTATCTAAGCATGAATATTACACATGGATTAAATTTTTCCTGATGAGCCTATAGAGACCTTCGACCTGATTACATTGAGTGGAAAATCACTTTTGTATAATTTTTAGTAAAGGCGATATGCGAGTTTGAAATTTTATATAATGTTTTTGTAAAACGTGAAGCCTTAGTATGCATTACACTGTTTCAACAATCAAAGTGGTTATTTCAAATCTTCACGACGACTACTACAATCAAGCACAAATATATTGTTTACTTTTTTGTTATGAGAGTTTTCATGGCAACTAAGCATGAATATTACACATGGAATAAATTTTTTACTGATGAGCCAATAGAGAATTTCGACCTGATTACATTGAGTGTAAAATCGCTTCTGTATCTGCTATAGTAACGGAGATATGCGATTTTGAAATTTTATATAATGTTTTTGTAAAACGTGAAGCCTAAGGATGTATAACATTGTTTCAACAATCAAAGTGGTTATTTCAAATCTCCACGACGACTGCTACAATGAAGCACAAATATATTGCTTACTTTTTTGTTATGAGAGTTTTCATGGCAACTAAGCATGAATATTACACATGGATTAAATTTTTCCTGATGAGCCTATAGAGACCTTCGACCTGATTACATTGAGTGGAAAATCACTTTTGTATCTTCTTTAGTAAAGGCGATATGCGAGTTTGAAATTTTATATAATGTTTTTGTAAAACGTGAAGCCTTAGTATGCATTACACTGTTTCAACAATCAAAGTGGTTATTTCAAATCTTCACGACGACTACTACAATCAAGCACAAATATATTGTTTACTTTTTTGTTATGAGAGTTTTCATGGCAACTATGCATGAATATTACACATGGAATAAATTTTTACTGATGAGCCTATAGAGACCTTCGACCTGATTAGATTGAGTGTAAAATCCCTTCTGTATATTCTATAGTAACGGAGATTTGCGGGTTTGAAACTTTATATAATGTTTTTTCAAAACGTGAGGCCTTAGTATGCAATACACTGTTTCAACAACCAAACTGGTTATTTCAAATCTCCACGACGACGCCTACAATAATGCACAAATAGATTGTTTACTTTATTGTTATGAGAGTTTCCATGGTAACTAAGCATGAATATTACACATGGATTAAATTTTTTACTGATGAGCCAATAGAGAATTTCGACCTGATTACATTGAGTGTAAAATCGCTTCTGTATCTGCTATAGTAACGGAGATATGCGATTTTGAAATTTTATATAATGTTTTTGTAAAACGTGAAGCCTAAGGATGTATAACATTGTTTCAACAATCAAAGTGGTTATTTCAAATCTCCACGACGACTACTACAATGAAGGACAAATATGTTGTTTACTTTATTGTTATGAGAGTTTTCATGGCAACTAAGCATGAATATTACACATGGATTAAATTTTTTACTGATGAGCCAATAGAGAATTTCGACCTGATTACATTGAGTGTAAAATCGCTTCTGTATCTGCTATAGTAACGGAGATATGCGGTTTTGAAATTTTATATAATGTTTTTGTAAAACGTGAAGCCTAAGGATGTATAACATTGTTTCAACAATCAAAGTGGTTATTTCAAATCTCCACGACGACTACTACAATGAAGCACAAATATATTGCTTACTTTTTTGTTATGAGAGTTTCCATGGTAACTAAGCATGAATATTACACATGGATTAAATTTTTCCTGATGAGCCTATAGAGAGCTTCGACCTGCTTACATTGAGTGTAAAATCACTTCTGAATCTTCTATAGAAACGGAGATATACGAGTTTGAAATTTTTTATAATGTTTTTTCAAAACGTGAGGCCTTAGTATGCATTACACTGTTTCAACAATCAAACAGGTTATTTCAAATCTCCACGACGACGCCTACAATCCTGCACAAATAGATTGTTTACTTTATTGTTATGAGAGTTTTCATGGCAACTAAGCATGAATATTACACATGGAATAAATTTTTCCTGATGAGCCTATAGAGAACTTCGACCTGATTAGATTGAGTGTAAAATCCCTTCTGTATATTCTATAGTAACGGAGATTTGCGAGTTTGAAATTTTATATAATGTTTTTTCAAAACGTGAGGCCTTAGTATGCAATACACTGTTTCAACAACCAAACTGGTTATTTCAAATCTCCACGACGACGCCTACAATAATGCACAAATAGATTGTTTACTTTATTGTTAAGAGAGTTTCCATGTTAACTAAGCATGAATATTACACATGGATTAAATTTTTTACTGATGAGCCAATAGAGAACATCGACCTGATTACATTGAGTGTAAAATCGCTTATGTATCTTCTATAGTAACGGAGAAATGTGATTTTGAAATTTTATATAATGTTTTTGTAAAACGTGAAGCCTAAGGATGTATTACATTGTTTCAACAATCAAAGTGGTTATTTCAAATCTCCACGACGACTACTACAATGAAGGACAAATATATTGTTTACTTTTTTGTTATGAGAGTTTCCATGGTAACTAAGCATGAATATTACACATGGATTAAATTTTTCCTGATGAGCCTATAGAGAGCTTCGACCTGATTACTTTGAGTGTAAAATCACTTCTGAATCTTCTATAGTAACGGAGATATGCGAGTTTGAAATTTTATATAATGTTTTTGTAAAACGTGAAGCCTACTGATGTATTACACTGTTTCAACAATCAAAGTTGTTATTTCAATTCTGCACGACGACGACTACAATCATACACAAATAGATTGTTTGCTTTATTGTTATGAGAGTTTCCATGGTAACTAAGCTTGAATATTACACATGGATTAATTTTTTTATGATGAGCCTATACAGAGTTTCGACTTGATTACGTGAGTGTAAAATCACTTCTGTATCTTCTATAGTAACATAGATATACGAGTTTCAAATTTTATATGAGTTTTTTTTTCAAAACGTGAGTCCTTAGTATGCATTACATTGTTTCAACAATCAAACTGGTTATTTGAAATCTCCACGACGACGCCTACAATCCTGCACAAATAGATTGTTTACTTTATTGTTATGAGAGTTTCGATGGTATCTAAGCATGAATATTACACATGGATTAAATTTTTCCTGATGAGCCTATAGAGACCTTCGACCTGATTACATTGAGTGGAAAATCACTTTTGTATCTTCTTTAGTAAAGGCGATATGCGAGTTTGAAATTTTATATAATGTTTTTGTAAAACGTGAAGCCTTAGTATGCATTACACTGTTTCAACAATCAAAGTGGTTATTTCAAATCTTCACGACGACTACTACAATCAAGCACAAATATATTGTTTACTTTTTTGTTATGAGAGTTTTCATGGCAACTAAGCATGAATATTACACATGGAATAAATTTTTCCTGATGAGCCTATAGAGACCTTCGACCTGATTAGATTGAGTGTAAAATCCCTTCTGTATATTCTATAGTAACGGAGATTTGCGGGTTTGAAACTTTATATAATGTTTTTTCAAAACGTGAGGCCTTAGTATGCAATACACTGTTTCAACAACCAAACTGGTTATTTCAAATCTCCACGACGACGCCTACAATAATGCACAAATAGATTGTTTACTTTATTGTTATGAGAGTTTCCATGGTAACTAAGCATGAATATTACACATGGATTAAATTTTTTACTGATGAGCCAATAGAGAATTTCGACCTGATTACATTGAGTGTAAAATCGCTTCTGTATCTGCTATAGTAACGGAGATATGCGGTTTTGAAATTTTATATAATGTTTTTGTAAAACGTGAAGCCTAAGGATGTATAACATTGTTTTAACAATCAAAGTGGTTATTTCAAATCTCCACGACGACTACTACAATGAAGCACAAATATATTGCTTACTTTTTTGTTATGAGAGTTTCCATGGTAACTAAGCATGAATATTACACATGGATTAAATTTTTCCTGATGAGCCTATAGAGAGCTTCGAGCTGCTTACATTGAGTGTAAAATCACTTCTGAATCTTCTATAGAAACGGAGATATACGAGTTTGAAATTTTTTATAATGTTTTTTCAAAACGTGAGGCCTTAGTATGCATTACACTGTTTCAACAATCAAACAGGTTATTTCAAATCTCCACGACGACGCCTACAATCCTGCACAAATAGATTGTTTACTTTATTGTTATGAGAGTTTTCATGGCAACTAAGCATGAATATTACACATGGAATAATTTTTTCCTGATGAGCCTATAGAGAACTTCGACCTGATTAGATTGAGTGTAAAATCCCTTCTGTATATTCTATAGTAACGGAGATTTGCGAGTTTGAAATTTTATATAATGTTTTTTCAAAACGTGAGGCCTTAGTATGCATTACACTGTTTCAACAATCAAACTGGTTATTTGAAATCTCCACGACGACGCCTACAATCCTGTACAAATAGATTGTTTACTTTATTGTTATGAGAGTTTCCATGGTAACTAAGCATGAATATTACACATGGATTAAATTTTTCCTGATGAGCCTATAGAGACCTTCGACCTGATTACATTGAGTGGAAAATCACTTTTGTATAATTTTTAGTAAAGGCGATATGCGAGTTTGAAATTTTATATAATGTTTTTGTAAAACGTGAAGCCTTAGTATGCATTACACTGTTTCAACAATCAAAGTGGTTATTTCAAATCTTCACGACGACTACTACAATCAAGCACAAATATATTGTTTACTTTTTTGTTATGAGAGTTTTCATGGCAACTAAGCATGAATATTACACATGGAATAAATTTTTTACTGATGAGCCAATAGAGAATTTCGACCTGATTACATTGAGTGTAAAATCGCTTCTGTATCTGCTATAGTAACGGAGATATGCGATTTTGAAATTTTATATAATGTTTTTGTAAAACGTGAAGCCTAAGGATGTATAACATTGTTTCAACAATCAAAGTGGTTATTTCAAATCTCCACGACGACTACTACAATGAAGCACAAATATATTGCTTACTTTTTTGTTATGAGAGTTTCCATGGTAACTAAGCATGAATATTACACATGGATTAAATTTTTCCTGATGAGCCTATAGAGAGCTTCGACCTGATTACTTTGAGTGTAAAATCACTTCTGAATCCTCTATAGAAACGGAGATATACGAGTTTGAAATTTTTTATAATGTTTTTTCAAAACGTGAGGCCTTAGTATGCATTACACTGTTTCAACAATGAAACAGGTTATTTCAAATCTCCACGACGACGCCTACAATCCTGCACAAATAGATTGTTTACTTTATTGTTATGAGAGTTTTCATGGCAACTAAGCATGAATATTACACATGGAATAAATTTTTTCTGATGAGCCTATAGAGAACTTCGACCTGATTAGATTGAGTGTAAAATCCCTTCTGTATATTCTATAGTAACGGAGATTTGCGAGTTTGAAATTTTATATAATGTTTTTTCAAAACGTGAGTCCTTAGTATGCATTACACTGTTTCAACCATCAAACTGGTTATTTCAAATCTCCACGACGACGCCTACAATCCTGCACAAATAGATTGTTTACTTTATTGTTATGAGAGTTTTCATGGCAACTAAGCATGAATATTACACATGGAATAAATTTTTCCTGATGAGCCTATAGAGAACTTCGACCTGATTAGATTGAGTGTAAAATCCCTTCTGTATCTGCTATAGTAACGGAGATATGCGATTTTGAAATTTTATATAATGTTTTTGTAAAACGTGAAGCCTATGGATGTATTACATTTTTTCAACAATCAAAGTGGTTATTTCAAATCTCCACGACGACTACTACAATGAAGCATAAATATATTGTTTACTTTTTTGTTATGAGAGTTTTCATGGTAACTAAGCATGAATATTACACATGGTTTAATTTTTTCCTGCTGAGCCTATAGAGAGCTTCGACCTGATTACATTGAGTGTAAAATCAATTCCGTATCTTATATAGTAACGGAGATATGCGAGTTTGAAATTTTATATAATGTTTTTTGCAAAACGAGAGGCCTTAGTATGCATTACACTGGTTCAACAATCAAACTTGTTATTTCAAATCTCCACGATGACGCCTACAATCCTGTACAAATAGATTGTTTACTTTATTGTTATGAGAGTTTCCATGGTAACAAGGAATGAATATTACATATGAATTATATTTTTCCTGATGAGCCTATAGAGAGCTTCGACCTGATTACTTTGAGTGTAAAATCACTTCTGAATCTTCTATAGTAACGGAGATATGCGAGTTTGAAATTTTATATAATGTTTTTGTAAAACGTGAAGCCTAATGATGTATTACACTGTTTCAACAATCAAAGTTGTTATTTCAATTCTGCACGACGACGACTACAATCATACACAAATAGATTGTTTGCTTTATTGTTATGAGAGTTTCCATGGTAACTAAGCATGAATATTACACATGGATTAATTTTTTTATGATGAGCCTATACAGAGTTTCGACTTGATTACGTGAGTGTAAAATCACTTCTGTATCTTCTATATTAACATAGATATACGAGTTTCAAATTTTATATGAGTTTTTTTTCAAAACGTGAGTCCTTAGTATGCATTACATTGTTTCAACAATCAAACTGGTTATTTGAAATCTCCACGACGACGCCTACAATCCTGCACAAATAGATTGTTTACTTTATTGTTATGAGAGTTTCGATGGTATCTAAGCATGAATATTACACATGGATTAAATTTTTCCTGATGAGCCTATAGAGACCTTCGACCTGATTACATTGAGTGGAAAATCACTTTTGTATCTTCTTTAGTAAAGGCGATATGCGAGTTTGAAATTTTATATAATGTTTTTGTAAAACGTGAAGCCTTAGTATGCATTACACTGTTTCAACAATCAAAGTGGTTATTTCAAATCTTCACGACGACTACTACAATCAAGCACAAATATATTGTTTACTTTTTTGTTATGAGAGTTTTCATGGCAACTATGCATGAATATTACACATGGAATAAATTTTTCCTGATGAGCCTATAGAGACCTTCGACCTGATTAGATTGAGTGTAAAATCCCTTCTGTATATTCTATAGTAACGGAGATTTGCGGGTTTGAAACTTTATATAATGTTTTTTCAAAACGTGAGGCCTTAGTATGCAATACACTGTTTCAACAACCAAACTGGTTATTTCAAATCTCCACGACGACGCCTACAATAATGCACAAATAGATTGTTTACTTTATTGTTATGAGAGTTTCCATGGTAACTAAGCATGAATATTACACATGGATTAAATTTTTTACTGATGAGCCAATAGAGAATTTCGACCTGATTACATTGAGTGTAAAATCGCTTCTGTATCTGCTATAGTAACGGAGATATGCGGTTTTGAAATTTTATATAATGTTTTTGTAAAACGTGAAGCCTAAGGATGTATAACATTGTTTCAACAATCAAAGTGGTTATTTCAAATCTCCACGACGACTACTACAATGAAGCACAAATATATTGCTTACTTTTTTGTTATGAGAGTTTCCATGGTAACTAAGCATGAATATTACACATGGATTAAATTTTTCCTGATGAGCCTATAGAGAGCTTCGACCTGCTTACATTGAGTGTAAAATCACTTCTGAATCTTCTATAGAAACGGAGATATACGAGTTTGAAATTTTTTATAATGTTTTTTCAAAACGTGAGGCCTTAGTATGCATTACACTGTTTCAACAATCAAACAGGTTATTTCAAATCTCCACGACGACGCCTACAATCCTGCACAAATAGATTGTTTACTTTATTGTTATGAGAGTTTTCATGGCAACTAAGCATGAATATTACACATGGAATAAATTTTTCCTGATGAGCCTATAGAGAACTTCGACCTGATTAGATTGAGTGTAAAATCCCTTCTGTATATTCTATAGTAACGGAGATTTGCGAGTTTGAAATTTTATATAATGTTTTTTCAAAACGTGAGGCCTTAGTATGCATTACACTGTTTCAACAATCAAACTGGTTATTTGAAATCTCCACGACGACGCCTACAATCCTGTACAAATAGATTGTTTACTTTATTGTTATGAGAGTTTCCATGGTAACTAAGCATGAATATTACACATGGATTAAATTTTTCCTGATGAGCCTATAGAGACCTTCGACCTGATTACATTGAGTGGAAAATCACTTTTGTATAATTTTTAGTAAAGGCGATATGCGAGTTTGAAATTTTATATAATGTTTTTGTAAAACGTGAAGCCTTAGTATGCATTACACTGTTTCAACAATCAAAGTGGTTATTTCAAATCTTCACGACGACTACTACAATCAAGCACAAATATATTGTTTACTTTTTTGTTATGAGAGTTTTCATGGCAACTAAGCATGAATATTACACATGGTTTAATTTTTTCCTGATGAGCCTTTAGAGAGCTTCGACCTGATTACATTGAGTGTAAAATCAATTCCGTATCTTATATAGTAACGGAGATATGCGAGTTTGAAATTTTATATAATGTTTTTTGCAAAACGAGAGGCCTTAGTATGCATTACACTGGTTCAACAATCAAACTGGTTATTTCAAATCTCCACGATGACGCCTACAATCCTGCACAAATAGATTGTTTACTTTATTGTTATGAGAGTTTCCATGGTAACAAGGAATGAATATTACATATGAATTATATTTTTCCTGATGAGCCTATAGAGAGCTTCGACCTGATTACTTTGAGTGTAAAATCACTTCTGAATCTTCTATAGTAACGGAGATATGCGAGTTTGAAATTTTATATAATGTTTTTGTAAAACGTGAAGCCTAATGATGTATTACACTGTTTCAACAATCAAAGTTGTTATTTCAATTCTGCACGACGACGACTACAATCATACACAAATAGATTGTTTGCTTTATTGTTATGAGAGTTTCCATGGTAACTAAGCATGAATATTACACATGGATTAATTTTTTTATGATGAGCCTATACAGAGTTTCGACTTGATTACGTGAGTGTAAAATCACTTCTGTATCTTCTATAGTAACATAGATATACGAGTTTCAAATTTTATATGAGTTTTTTTTCAAAACGTGAGTCCTTAGTATGCATTACATTGTTTCAACAATCAAACTGGTTATTTGAAATCTCCACGACGACGCCTACAATCCTGCACAAATAGATTGTTTACTTTATTGTTATGAGAGTTTCGATGGTATCTAAGCATGAATATTACACATGGATTAAATTTTTCCTGATGAGCCTATAGAGAGCTTCGACCTGCTTACATTGAGTGTAAAATCACTTCTGAATCTTCTATAGAAACGGAGATATACGAGTTTGAAATTTTTTATAATGTTTTTTCAAAACGTGAGGCCTTAGTATGCATTACACTGTTTCAACAATCAAACAGGTTATTTCAAATCTCCACGACGACGCCTTCAATCCTGCACAAATAGATTGTTTACTTTATTGTTATGAGAGTTTCGATGGTATCTAAGCATGAATATTACACATGGATTAAATTTTTCCTGATGAGCCTATAGAGACCTTCGACCTGATTACATTGAGTGGAAAATCACTTTTGTATAATTTTTAGTAAAGGCGATATGCGAGTTTGAAATTTTATATAATGTTTTTGTAAAACGTGAAGCCTTAGTATGCATTACACTGTTTCAACAATCAAAGTGGTTATTTCAAATCTTCACGACGACTACTACAATCAAGCACAAATATATTGTTTACTTTTTTGTTATGAGAGTTTTCATGGCAACTAAGCATGAATATTACACATGGAATAAATTTTTTACTGATGAGCCAATAGAGAATTTCGACCTGATTACATTGAGTGTAAAATCGCTTCTGTATCTGCTATAGTAACGGAGATATGCGATTTTGAAATTTTATATAATGTTTTTGTAAAACGTGAAGCCTAAGGATGTATAACATTGTTTCAACAATCAAAGTGGTTATTTCAAATCTCCACGACGACTGCTACAATGAAGCACAAATATATTGCTTACTTTTTTGTTATGAGAGTTTTCATGGCAACTAAGCATGAATATTACACATGGATTAAATTTTTCCTGATGAGCCTATAGAGACCTTCGACCTGATTACATTGAGTGGAAAATCACTTTTGTATCTTCTTTAGTAAAGGCGATATGCGAGTTTGAAATTTTATATAATGTTTTTGTAAAACGTGAAGCCTTAGTATGCATTACACTGTTTCAACAATCAAAGTGGTTATTTCAAATCTTCACGACGACTACTACAATCAAGCACAAATATATTGTTTACTTTTTTGTTATGAGAGTTTTCATGGCAACTATGCATGAATATTACACATGGAATAAATTTTTCCTGATGAGCCTATAGGGACCTTCGACCTGATTAGATTGAGTGTAAAATCCCTTCTGTATATTCTATAGTAACGGAGATTTGCGGGTTTGAAACTTTATATAATGTTTTTTCAAAACGTGAGGCCTTAGTATGCAATACACTGTTTCAACAACCAAACTGGTTATTTCAAATCTCCACGACGACGCCTACAATAATGCACAAATAGATTGTTTACTTTATTGTTATGAGAGTTTCCATGGTAACTAAGCATGAATATTACACATGGATTAAATTTTTTACTGATGAGCCAATAGAGAATTTCGACCTGATTACATTGAGTGTAAAATCGCTTCTGTATCTGCTATAGTAACGGAGATATGCGATTTTGAAATTTTATATAATGTTTTTGTAAAACGTGAAGCCTAAGGATGTATAACATTGTTTCAACAATCAAAGTGGTTATTTCAAATCTCCACGACGACTACTACAATGAAGGACAAATATGTTGTTTACTTTATTGTTATGAGAGTTTTCATGGCAACTAAGCATGAATATTACACATGGATTAAATTTTTTACTGATGAGCCAATAGAGAATTTCGACCTGATTACATTGAGTGTAAAATCGCTTCTGTATCTGCTATAGTAACGGAGATATGCGGTTTTGAAATTTTATATAATGTTTTTGTAAAACGTGAAGCCTAAGGATGTATAACATTGTTTCAACAATCAAAGTGGTTATTTCAAATCTCCACGACGACTACTACAATGAAGCACAAATATATTGCTTACTTTTTTGTTATGAGAGTTTCCATGGTAACTAAGCATGAATATTACACATGGATTAAATTTTTCCTGATGAGCCTATAGAGAGCTTCGACCTGCTTACATTGAGTGTAAAATCACTTCTGAATCTTCTATAGAAACGGAGATATACGAGTTTGAAATTTTTTATAATGTTTTTTCAAAACGTGAGGCCTTAGTATGCATTACACTGTTTCAACAATCAAACAGGTTATTTCAAATCTCCACGACGACGCCTACAATCCTGCACAAATAGATTGTTTACTTTATTGTTATGAGAGTTTCCATGGTAACTAAGCATGAATATTACACATGGATTAAATTTTTTACTGATGAGCCAATAGAGAATTTCGACCTGATTACATTGAGTGTAAAATCGCTTCTGTATCTGCTATAGTAACGGAGATATGCGGTTTTGAAATTTTATATAATGTTTTTGTAAAACGTGAAGCCTAAGGATGTATAACATTGTTTCAACAATCAAAGTGGTTATTTCAAATCTCCACGACGACTACTACAATGAAGCACAAATATATTGCTTACTTTTTTGTTATGAGAGTTTCCATGGTAACTAAGCATGAATATTACACATGGATTAAATTTTTCCTGATGAGCCTATAGAGAGCTTCGACCTGCTTACATTGAGTGTAAAATCACTTCTGAATCTTCTATAGAAACGGAGATATACGAGTTTGAAATTTTTTATAATGTTTTTTCAAAACGTGAGGCCTTAGTATGCATTACACTGTTTCAACAATCAAACAGGTTATTTCAAATCTCCACGACGACGCCTACAATCCTGCACAAATAGATTGTTTACTTTATTGTTATGAGAGTTTTCATGGCAACTAAGCATGAATATTACACATGGAATAAATTTTTCCTGATGAGCCTATAGAGAACTTCGACCTGATTAGATTGAGTGTAAAATCCCTTCTGTATATTCTATAGTAACGGAGATTTGCGAGTTTGAAATTTTATATAATGTTTTTTCAAAACGTGAGGCCTTAGTATGCATTACACTGTTTCAACAATCAAACTGGTTATTTGAAATCTCCACGACGACGCCTACAATCCTGTACAAATAGATTGTTTACTTTATTGTTATGAGAGTTTCCATGGTAACTAAGCATGAATATTACACATGGATTAAATTTTTCCTGATGAGCCTATAGAGACCTTCGACCTGATTACATTGAGTGGAAAATCACTTTTGTATAATTTTTAGTAAAGGCGATATGCGAGTTTGAAATTTTATATAATGTTTTTGTAAAACGTGAAGCCTTAGTATGCATTACACTGTTTCAACAATCAAAGTGGTTATTTCAAATCTTCACGACGACTACTACAATCAAGCACAAATATATTGTTTACTTTTTTGTTATGAGAGTTTTCATGGCAACTAAGCATGAATATTACACATGGTTTAATTTTTTCCTGATGAGCCTTTAGAGAGCTTCGACCTGATTACATTGAGTGTAAAATCAATTCCGTATCTTATATAGTAACGGAGATATGCGAGTTTGAAATTTTATATAATGTTTTTTGCAAAACGAGAGGCCTTAGTATGCATTACACTGGTTCAACAATCAAACTGGTTATTTCAAATCTCCACGATGACGCCTACAATCCTGCACAAATAGATTGTTTACTTTATTGTTATGAGAGTTTCCATGGTAACAAGGAATGAATATTACATATGAATTATATTTTTCCTGATGAGCCTATAGAGAGCTTCGACCTGATTACTTTGAGTGTAAAATCACTTCTGAATCTTCTATAGTAACGGAGATATGCGAGTTTGAAATTTTATATAATGTTTTTGTAAAACGTGAAGCCTAATGATGTATTACACTGTTTCAACAATCAAAGTTGTTATTTCAATTCTGCACGACGACGACTACAATCATACACAAATAGATTGTTTGCTTTATTGTTATGAGAGTTTCCATGGTAACTAAGCATGAATATTACACATGGATTAATTTTTTTATGATGAGCCTATACAGAGTTTCGACTTGATTACGTGAGTGTAAAATCACTTCTGTATCTTCTATAGTAACATAGATATACGAGTTTCAAATTTTATATCAGGTTTTTTTCAAAACGTGAGTCCTTAGTATGCATTACATTGTTTCAACAATCAAACTGGTTATTTGAAATCTCCACGACGACGCCTACAATCCTGCACAAATAGATTGTTTACTTTATTGTTATGAGAGTTTCGATGGTATCTAAGCATGAATATTACACATGGATTAAATTTTTCCTGATGAGCCTATAGAGAGCTTCGACCTGCTTACATTGAGTGTAAAATCACTTCTGAATCTTCTATAGAAACGGAGATATACGAGTTTGAAATTTTTTATAATGTTTTTTCAAAACGTGAGGCCTTAGTATGCATTACACTGTTTCAACAATCAAACAGGTTATTTCAAATCTCCACGACGACGCCTTCAATCCTGCACAAATAGATTGTTTACTTTATTGTTATGAGAGTTTCGATGGTATCTAAGCATGAATATTACACATGGATTAAATTTTTCCTGATGAGCCTATAGAGACCTTCGACCTGATTACATTGAGTGGAAAATCACTTTTGTATAATTTTTAGTAAAGGCGATATGCGAGTTTGAAATTTTATATAATGTTTTTGTAAAACGTGAAGCCTTAGTATGCATTACACTGTTTCAACAATCAAAGTGGTTATTTCAAATCTTCACGACGACTACTACAATCAAGCACAAATATATTGTTTACTTTTTTGTTATGAGAGTTTTCATGGCAACTAAGCATGAATATTACACATGGAATAAATTTTTTACTGATGAGCCAATAGAGAATTTCGACCTGATTACATTGAGTGTAAAATCGCTTCTGTATCTGCTATAGTAACGGAGATATGCGATTTTGAAATTTTATATAATGTTTTTGTAAAACGTGAAGCCTAAGGATGTATAACATTGTTTCAACAATCAAAGTGGTTATTTCAAATCTCCACGACGACTGCTACAATGAAGCACAAATATATTGCTTACTTTTTTGTTATGAGAGTTTTCATGGCAACTAAGCATGAATATTACACATGGATTAAATTTTTCCTGATGAGCCTATAGAGACCTTCGACCTGATTACATTGAGTGGAAAATCACTTTTGTATCTTCTTTAGTAAAGGCGATATGCGA
Source organism: Lepisma saccharinum (assembly GCF_977018435.1). Taxonomy (NCBI): domain Eukaryota; kingdom Metazoa; phylum Arthropoda; class Insecta; order Zygentoma; family Lepismatidae; genus Lepisma; species Lepisma saccharinum. The sequence continues at coordinate 4,512,751 of NW_028142899.1, read as the reverse complement.
GTTTGAAATTTTATATAATGTTTTTGTAAAACGTGAAGCCTTAGTATGCATTACACTGTTTCAACAATCAAAGTGGTTATTTCAAATCTTCACGACGACTACTACAATCAAGCACAAATATATTGTTTACTTTTTTGTTATGAGAGTTTTCATGGCAACTATGCATGAATATTACACATGGAATAAATTTTTCCTGATGAGCCTATAGAGACCTTCGACCTGATTAGATTGAGTGTAAAATCCCTTCTGTATATTCTATAGTAACGGAGATTTGCGGGTTTGAAACTTTATATAATGTTTTTTCAAAACGTGAGGCCTTAGTATGCAATACACTGTTTCAACAACCAAACTGGTTATTTCAAATCTCCACGACGACGCCTACAATAATGCACAAATAGATTGTTTACTTTATTGTTATGAGAGTTTCCATGGTAACTAAGCATGAATATTACACATGGATTAAATTTTTTACTGATGAGCCAATAGAGAATTTCGACCTGATTACATTGAGTGTAAAATCGCTTCTGTATCTGCTATAGTAACGGAGATATGCGATTTTGAAATTTTATATAATGTTTTTGTAAAACGTGAAGCCTAAGGATGTATAACATTGTTTCAACAATCAAAGTGGTTATTTCAAATCTCCACGACGACTACTACAATGAAGGACAAATATGTTGTTTACTTTATTGTTATGAGAGTTTTCATGGCAACTAAGCATGAATATTACACATGGATTAAATTTTTTACTGATGAGCCAATAGAGAATTTCGACCTGATTACATTGAGTGTAAAATCGCTTCTGTATCTGCTATAGTAACGGAGATATGCGGTTTTGAAATTTTATATAATGTTTTTGTAAAACGTGAAGCCTAAGGATGTATAACATTGTTTCAACAATCAAAGTGGTTATTTCAAATCTCCACGACGACTACTACAATGAAGCACAAATATATTGCTTACTTTTTTGTTATGAGAGTTTCCATGGTAACTAAGCATGAATATTACACATGGATTAAATTTTTCCTGATGAGCCTATAGAGAGCTTCGACCTGCTTACATTGAGTGTAAAATCACTTCTGAATCTTCTATAGAAACGGAGATATACGAGTTTGAAATTTTTTAAAATGTTTTTTCAAAACGTGAGGCCTTAGTATGCATTACACTGTTTCAACAATCAAACAGGTTATTTCAAATCTCCACGACGACGCCTACAATCCTGCACAAATAGATTGTTTACTTTATTGTTATGAGAGTTTTCATGGCAACTAAGCATGAATATTACACATGGATTAAATTTTTCCTGATGAGCCTATAGAGAACTTCGACCTGATTAGATTGAGTGTAAAATCCCTTCTGTATATTCTATAGTAACGGAGATTTGCGAGTTTGAAATTTTATATAATGTTTTTTCAAAACGTGAGGCCTTAGTATGCATTACACTGTTTCAACAATCAAACTGGTTATTTGAAATCTCCACGACGACGCCTACAATCCTGTACAAATAGATTGTTTACTTTATTGTTATGAGAGTTTCCATGGTAACTAAGCATGAATATTACACATGGATTAAATTTTTCCTGATGAGCCTATAGAGACCTTCGACCTGATTACATTGAGTGGAAAATCACTTTTGTATAATTTTTAGTAAAGGCGATATGCGAGTTTGAAACTTTATATAATGTTTTTGTAAAACGTGAAGCCTTAGTATGCATTACACTGTTTCAACAATCAAAGTGGTTATTTCAAATCTTCACGACGACTACTACAATCAAGCACAAATATATTGTTTACTTTTTTGTTATGAGAGTTTTCATGGCAACTAAGCATGAATATTACACATGGTTTAATTTTTTCCTGATGAGCCTTTAGAGAGCTTCGACCTGATTACATTGAGTGTAAAATCAATTCCGTATCTTAGATAGTAACGGAGATATGCGAGTTTGAAATTTTATATAATGTTTTTTGCAAAACGAGAGGCCTTAGTATGCATTACACTGGTTCAACAATCAAACTGGTTATTTCAAATCTCCACGATGACGCCTACAATCCTGCACAAATAGATTGTTTACTTTATTGTTATGAGAGTTTCCATGGTAACAAGGAATGAATATTACATATGAATTATATTTTTCCTGATGAGCCTATAGAGAGCTTCGACCTGATTACTTTGAGTGTAAAATCACTTCTGAATCTTCTATAGAAACGGAGATATACGAGTTTGAAATTTTTTATAATGTTTTTTCAAAACGTGAGGCCTTAGTATGCATTACACTGTTTCAACAATCAAACAGGTTATTTCAAATCTCCACGACGACGCCTTCAATCCTGCACAAATAGATTGTTTACTTTATTGTTATGAGAGTTTCCATGGTAACAAGGAATGAATATTACACATGGATTAAATTTTTCCTGATGAGCCTATAGAGACCTTCGACCTGATTACATTGAGTGGAAAATCACTTTTGTATAATTTTTAGTAAAGGCGATATGCGAGTTTGAAATTTTATATAATGTTTTTGTAAAACGTGAAGCCTAATGATGTATTACACTGTTTCAACAATCAAAGTTGTTATTTCAATTCTGCACGACGACGACTACAATCATACACAAATAGATTGTTTGCTTTATTGTTATGAGAGTTTCCATGGTAACTAAGCATGAATATTACACATGGATTAATTTTTTTATGATGAGCCTATACAGAGTTTCGACTTGATTACGTGAGTGTAAAATCACTTCTGTATCTTCTATAGTAACATAGATATACGAGTTTCAAATTTTATATGAGTTTTTTTTCAAAACGTGAGTCCTTAGTATGCATTACATTGTTTCAACAATCAAACTGGTTATTTGAAATCTCCACGACGACGCCTACAATCCTGCACAAATAGATTGTTTACTTTATTGTTATGAGAGTTTCGATGGTATCTAAGCATGAATATTACACATGGATTAAATTTTTCCTGATGAGCCTATAGAGAGCTTCGACCTGCTTACATTGAGTGTAAAATCACTTCTGAATCTTCTATAGAAACGGAGATATACGAGTTTGAAATTTTTTATAATGTTTTTTCAAAACGTGAGGCCTTAGTATGCATTACACTGTTTCAACAATCAAACAGGTTATTTCAAATCTCCACGACGACGCCTTCAATCCTGCACAAATAGATTGTTTACTTTATTGTTATGAGAGTTTCGATGGTATCTAAGCATGAATATTACACATGGATTAAATTTTTCCTGATGAGCCTATAGAGACCTTCGACCTGATTACATTGAGTGGAAAATCACTTTTGTATAATTTTTAGTAAAGGCGATATGCGAGTTTGAAATTTTATATAATGTTTTTGTAAAACGTGAAGCCTTAGTATGCATTACACTGTTTCAACAATCAAAGTGGTTATTTCAAATCTTCACGACGACTACTACAATCAAGCACAAATATATTGTTTACTTTTTTGTTATGAGAGTTTTCATGGCAACTAAGCATGAATATTACACATGGAATAAATTTTTTACTGATGAGCCAATAGAGAATTTCGACCTGATTACATTGAGTGTAAAATCGCTTCTGTATCTGCTATAGTAACGGAGATATGCGATTTTGAAATTTTATATAATGTTTTTGTAAAACGTGAAGCCTAAGGATGTATAACATTGTTTCAACAATCAAAGTGGTTATTTCAAATCTCCACGACGACTGCTACAATGAAGCACAAATATATTGCTTACTTTTTTGTTATGAGAGTTTCCATGGTAACTAAGCATGAATATTACACATGGATTAAATTTTTCCTGATGAGCCTATAGAGAGCTTCGACCTGATTACATTGAGTGTAAAATCACTTCTGAATCTTCTATAGAAACGGAGATATACGAGTTTGAAATTTTTTATAATGTTTTTTCAAAACGTGAGGCCTTAGTATGCATTACACTGTTTCAACAATCAAACTGGTTATTTCAAATCTCCACGACGACGCCTACAATCCTGCACAAATAGATTGTTTACTTTATTGTTATGAGAGTTTTCATGGCAACTAAGCATGAATATTACACATGGAATAAATTTTTCCTGATGAGCCTATAGAGAACTTCGACCTGATTAGATTGAGTGTAAAATCCCTTCTGTATCTGCTATAGTAACGGAGATATGCGAGTTTGAAATTTTATATAATGTTTTTTGCAAAACGAGAGGCCTTAGTATGCATTACACTGGTTCAACAATCAAACTGGTTATTTCAAATCTCCACGATGACGCCTACAATCCTGCACAAATATATTGTTTACTTTTTTGTTATGAGAGTTTTCATCGCAACTAAGCATGAATATTACACATGGAATAAATTTTTTACTGATGAGCCAATAGAGAATTTCGACCTGATTACATTGAGTGTAAAATCGCTTCTGTATCTGCTATAGTAACGGAGATATGCGATTTTGAAATTTTATATAATGTTTTTGTAAAACGTGAAGCCTAAGGATGTATAACATTGTTTCAACAATCAAAGTGGTTATTTCAAATCTCCACGACGACTACTACAATGAAGCACAAATATATTGCTTACTTTTTTGTTATGAGAGTTTCCATGGTAACTAAGCATGAATATTACACATGGATTAAATTTTTCCTGATGAGCCTATAGAGAGCTTCGACCTGATTACATTGAGTGTAAAATCACTTCTGAATCTTCTATAGAAACGGAGATATACGAGTTTGAAATTTTTTATAATGTTTTTTCAAAACGTGAGGCCTTAGTATGCATTACACTGTTTCAACAATGAAACAGGTTATTTCAAATCTCCACGACGACGCCTACAATCCTGCACAAATAGATTGTTTACTTTATTGTTATGAGAGTTTTCATGGCAACTAAGCATGAATATTACACATGGAATAAATTTTTTCTGATGAGCCTATAGAGAACTTCGACCTGATTAGATTGAGTGTAAAATCCCTTCTGTATATTCTATAGTAACGGAGATTTGCGAGTTTGAAATTTTATATAATGTTTTTTCAAAACGTGAGGCCTTAGTATGCATTACACTGTTTCAACAATCAAACTGGTTATTTCAAATCTCCACGACGACGCCTACAATCCTGCACAAATAGATTGTTTACTTTATTGTTATGAGAGTTTTCATGGCAACTAAGCATGAATATTACACATGGAATAAATTTTTCCTGATGAGCCTATAGAGAACTTCGACCTGATTAGATTGAGTGTAAAATCCCTTCTGTATCTGCTATAGTAACGGAGATATGCGATTTTGAAATTTTATATAATTTTTTTGTAAAACGTGAAGCCTACGGATGTATTACATTTTTTCAACAATCAAAGTGGTTATTTCAAATCTCCACGACGACTACTACAATGAAGCATAAATATATTGTTTACTTTTTTGTTATGAGAGTTTTCATGGTAACTAAGCATGAATATTACACATGGTTTAATTTTTTCCTGATGAGCCTATAGAGAGCTTCGACCTGATTACATTGAGTGTAAAATCAATTCCGTATCTTATATAGTAACGGAGATATGCGAGTTTGAAATTTTATATAATGTTTTTTGCAAAACGAGAGGCCTTAGTATGCATTACACTGGTTCAACAATCAAACTGGTTATTTCAAATCTCCGCGATGACGCCTACAATCCTGCACAAATAGATTGTTTACTTTATTGTTATGAGAGTTTCCATGGTAACAAGGAATGAATATTACATATGAATTATATTTTTCCTGATGAGCCTATAGAGAGCTTCGACCTGATTACTTTGAGTGTAAAATCACTTCTGAATCTTCTATAGTAACGGAGATATGCGAGTTTGAAATTTTATATAATGTTTTTGTAAAACGTGAAGCCTAATGATGTATTACACTGTTTCAACAATCAAAGTTGTTATTTCAATTCTGCACGACGACGACTACAATCATACACAAATAGATTGTTTGCTTTATTGTTATGAGAGTTTCCATGGTAACTAAGCATGAATATTACACATGGATTAATTTTTTTATGATGAGCCTATACAGAGTTTCGACTTGATTACGTGAGTGTAAAATCACTTCTGTATCTTCTATAGTAACATAGATATACGAGTTTCAAATTTTATATGAGTTTTTTTTCAAAACGTGAGTCCTTAGTATGCATTACATTGTTTCAACAATCAAACTGGTTATTTGAAATCTCCACGACGACGCCTACAATCCTGCACAAATAGATTGTTTACTTTATTGTTATGAGAGTTTCCATGGTAACTAAGCATGAATATTACACATGGATTAAATTTTTCCTGATGAGCCTATAGAGACCTTCGACCTGATTACATTGAGTGGAAAATCACTTTTGTATAATTTTTAGTAAAGGCGATATGCGAGTTTGAAATTTTATATAATGTTTTTGTAAAACGTGAAGCCTTAGTATGCATTACACTGTTTCAACAATCAAAGTGGTTATTTCAAATCTTCACGACGACTACTACAATCAAGCACAAATATATTGTTTACTTTTTTGTTATGAGAGTTTTCATGGCAACTAAGCATGAATATTACACATGGAATAAATTTTTTACTGATGAGCCAATAGAGAATTTCGACCTGATTACATTGAGTGTAAAATCGCTTCTGTATCTGCTATAGTAACGGAGATATGCGATTTTGAAATTTTATATAATGTTTTTGTAAAACGTGAAGCCTAAGGATGTATAACATTGTTTCAACAATCAAAGTGGTTATTTCAAATCTCCACGACGACTACTACAATGAAGCACAAATATATTGCTTACTTTTTTGTTATGAGAGTTTCCATGGTAACTAAGCATGAATATTACACATGGATTAAATTTTTCCTGATGAGCCTATAGAGAGCTTCGACCTGATTACATTGAGTGTAAAATCACTTCTGAATCTTCTATAGAAACGGAGATATACGAGTTTGAAATTTTTTATAATGTTTTTTCAAAACGTGAGGCCTTAGTATGCATTACACTGTTTCAACAATGAAACAGGTTATTTCCAATCTCCACGACGACGCCTACAATCCTGCACAAATAGATTGTTTACTTTATTGTTATGAGAGTTTTCATGGCAACTAAGCATGAATATTACACATGGAATAAATTTTTTCTGATGAGCCTATAGAGAACTTCGACCTGATTAGATTGAGTGTAAAATCCCTTCTGTATATTCTATAGTAACGGAGATTTGCGAGTTTGAAATTTTATATAATGTTTTTTCAAAACGTGAGGCCTTAGTATGCATTACACTGTTTCAACAATCAAACTGGTTATTTCAAATCTCCACGACGACGCCTACAATCCTGCACAAATAGATTGTTTACTTTATTGTTATGAGAGTTTTCATGGCAACTAAGCATGAATATTACACATGGAATAAATTTTTCCTGATGAGCCTATAGAGAACTTCGACCTGATTAGATTGAGTGTAAAATCCCTTCTGTATCTGCTATAGTAACGGAGATATGCGATTTTGAAATTTTATATAATGTTTTTGTAAAACGTGAAGCCTATGGATGTATTACATTTTTTCAACATTCAAAGTGGTTATTTCAAATCTCCACGACGACTACTACAATGAAGCATAAATATATTGTTTACTTTTTTGTTATGAGAGTTTTCATGGTAACTAAGCATGAATATTACACATGGTTTAATTTTTTCCTGATGAGCCTATAGAGAGCTTCGACCTGATTACATTGAGTGTAAAATCAATTCCGTATCTTATATAGTAACGGAGATATGCGAGTTTGAAATTTTATATAATGTTTTTTGCAAAACGAGAGGCCTTAGTATGCATTACACTGGTTCAACAATCAAACTGGTTATTTCAAATCTCCACGATGACGCCTACAATCCTGCACAAATAGATTGTTTACTTTATTGTTATGAGAGTTTCCATGGTAACAAGGAATGAATATTACATATGAATTATATTTTTCCTGATGAGCCTATAGAGAGCTTCGACCTGATTACTTTGAGTGTAAAATCACTTCTGAATCTTCTATAGTAACGGAGATATGCGAGTTTGAAATTTTATATAATGTTTTTGTAAAACGTGAAGCCTAATGATGTATTACACTGTTTCAACAATCAAAGTTGTTATTTCAATTCTGCACGACGACGACTACAATCATACACAAATAGATTGTTTGCTTTATTGTTATGAGAGTTTCCATGGTAACTAAGCATGAATATTACACATGGATTAATTTTTTTATGATGAGCCTATACAGAGTTTCGACTTGATTACGTGAGTGTAAAATCACTTCTGTATCTTCTATAGTAACATAGATATACGTGTTTCAAATTTTATATGAGTTTTTTTTTCAAAACGTGAGTCCTTAGTATGCATTACATTGTTTCAACAATCAAACTGGTTATTTGAAATCTCCACGACGACGCCTACAATCCTGCACAAATAGATTGTTTACTTTATTGTTATGAGAGTTTCGATGATATCTAAGCATGAATATTACACATGGATTAAATTTTTCCTGATGAGCCTATAGAGACCTTCGACCTGATTACATTGAGTGGAAAATCACTTTTGTATCTTCATTAGTAAAGGCGATATGCGAGTTTGAAATTTTATATAATGTTTTTGTAAAAGGTGAAGCCTTAGTATGCATTACACTGTTTCAACAATCAAAGTGGTTATTTCAAATCTTCACGACGACTACTACAATCAAGCACAAATATATTGTTTACTTTTTTGTTATGAGAGTTTTCATGGCAACTAAGCATGAATATTACACATGGAATAAATTTTTCCTGATGAGCCTATAGAGACCTTCGACCTGATTAGATTGAGTGTAAAATCCCTTCTGTATATTCTTTAGTAACGGAGATTTGCGGGTTTGAAACTTTATATAATGTTTTTTCAAAACGTGAGGCCTTAGTATGCAATACACTGTTTCAACAACCAAACTGGTTATTTCAAATCTCCACGACGACGCCTACAATAATGCACAAATAGATTGTTTACTTTATTGTTATGAGAGTTTCCATGGTAACTAAGCATGAATATTACACATGGATTAAATTTTTTACTGATGAGCCAATAGAGAATTTCGACCTGATTACATTGAGTGTAAAATCGCTTCTGTATCTGCTATAGTAACGGAGATATGCGGTTTTGAAATTTTATATAATGTTTTTGTAAAACGTGAAGCCTAAGGATGTATAACATTGTTTCAACAATCAAAGTGGTTATTTCAAATCTCCACGACGACTACTACAATGAAGCACAAATATATTGCTTACTTTTTTGTTATGAGAGTTTCCATGGTAACTAAGCATGAATATTACACATGGATTAAATTTTTCCTGATGAGCCTATAGAGAGCTTCGACCTGCTTACATTGAGTGTAAAATCACTTCTGAATCTTCTATAGAAACGGAGATTTGCGAGTTTGAAATTTTATATAATGTTTTTTCAAAACGTGAGGCCTTAGTATGCATTACACTGTTTCAACAATCAAACTGGTTATTTGAAATCTCCACGACGACGCCTACAATCCTGCACAAATAGATTGTTTACTTTATTGTTATGAGAGTTTTCATGGCAACTAAGCATGAATATTACACATGGAATAAATTTTTCCTGATGAGCCTATAGAGAACTTCGACCTGATTAGATTGAGTGTAAAATCCCTTCTGTATATTCTATAGTAACGGAGATTTGCGAGTTTGAAATTTTATATAATGTTTTTTCAAAACGTGAGGCCTTAGTATGCATTACACTGTTTCAACAATCAAACTGGTTATTTGAAATCTCCACGACGACGCCTACAATCCTGTACAAATAGATTGTTTACTTTATTGTTATGAGAGTTTCCATGGTAACTAAGCATGAATATTACACATGGATTAAATTTTTCCTGATGAGCCTATAGAGACCTTCGACCTGATTACATTGAGTGGAAAATCACTTTTGTATAATTTTTAGTAAAGGCGATATGCGAGTTTGAAATTTTATATAATGTTTTTGTAAAACGTGAAGCCTTAGTATGCATTACACTGTTTCAACAATCAAAGTGGTTATTTCAAATCTTCACGACGACTACTACAATCAAGCACAAATATATTGTTTACTTTTTTGTTATGAGAGTTTTCATGGCAACTAAGCATGAATATTACACATGGAATAAATTTTTTACTGATGAGCCAATAGAGAATTTCGACCTGATTACATTGAGTGTAAAATCGATTCTGTACCTTCTATAGTATCGGAGATATGCGATTTTGAAATTTTATATAATGTTTTTGTAAAACGTGAAGCCTAAGGATGTATAACATTGTTTCAACAATCAAAGTGGTTATTTCAAATCTCCACGACGACTACTACAATGAAGCACAAATATATTGCTTACTTTTTTGTTATGAGAGTTTCCATGGTAACTAAGCATGAATATTACACATGGATTAAATTTTTCCTGATGAGCCTATAGAGAGCTTCGACCTGATTACATTGAGTGTAAAATCACTTCTGAATCTTCTATAGAAACGGAGATATACGAGTTTGAAATTTTTTATAATGTTTTTTCAAAACGTGAGGCCTTAGTATGCATTACACTGTTTCAACAATGAAACAGGTTATTTCAAATCTCCACGACGACGCCTACAATCCTGCACAAATAGATTGTTTACTTTATTGTTATGAGAGTTTTCATGGCAACTAAGCATGAATATTACACATGGAATAAATTTTTTCTGATGAGCCTATAGAGAACTTCGACCTGATTAGATTGAGTGTAAAATCCCTTCTGTATATTCTATAGTAACGGAGATTTGCGAGTTTGAAATTTTATATAATGTTTTTTCAAAACGTGAGGCCTTAGTATGCATTACACTGTTTCAACAATCAAACTGGTTATTTCAAATCTCCACGACGACGCCTACAATCCTGCACAAATAGATTGTTTACTTTATTGTTATGAGAGTTTTCATGGCAACTAAGCATGAATATTACACATGGAATAAATTTTTCCTGATGAGCCTATAGAGAACTTCGACCTGATTAGATTGAGTGTAAAATCCCTTCTGTATCTGCTATAGTAACGGAGATATGCGATTTTGAAATTTTATATAATTTTTTTGTAAAACGTGAAGCCTACGGATGTATTACATTTTTTCAACAATCAAAGTGGTTATTTCAAATCTCCACGACGACTACTACAATGAAGCATAAATATATTGTTTACTTTTTTGTTATGAGAGTTTTCATGGTAACTAAGCATGAATATTACACATGGTTTAATTTTTTCCTGATGAGCCTATAGAGAGCTTCGACCTGATTACATTGAGTGTAAAATCAATTCCGTATCTTATATAGTAACGGAGATATGCGAGTTTGAAATTTTATATAATGTTTTTTGCAAAACGAGAGGCCTTAGTATGCATTACACTGGTTCAACAATCAAACTGGTTATTTCAAATCTCCGCGATGACGCCTACAATCCTGCACAAATAGATTGTTTACTTTATTGTTATGAGAGTTTCCATGGTAACAAGGAATGAATATTACATATGAATTATATTTTTCCTGATGAGCCTATAGAGAGCTTCGACCTGATTACTTTGAGTGTAAAATCACTTCTGAATCTTCTATAGTAACGGAGATATGCGAGTTTGAAATTTTATATAATGTTTTTGTAAAACGTGAAGCCTAATGATGTATTACACTGTTTCAACAATCAAAGTTGTTATTTCAATTCTGCACGACGACGACTACAATCATACACAAATAGATTGTTTGCTTTATTGTTATGAGAGTTTCCATGGTAACTAAGCATGAATATTACACATGGATTAATTTTTTTATGATGAGCCTATACAGAGTTTCGACTTGATTACGTGAGTGTAAAATCACTTCTGTATCTTCTATAGTAACATAGATATACGAGTTTCAAATTTTATATGAGTTTTTTTTCAAAACGTGAGTCCTTAGTATGCATTACATTGTTTCAACAATCAAACTGGTTATTTGAAATCTCCACGACGACGCCTACAATCCTGCACAAATAGATTGTTTACTTTATTGTTATGAGAGTTTCCATGGTAACTAAGCATGAATATTACACATGGATTAAATTTTTCCTGATGAGCCTATAGAGACCGTCGACCTGATTACATTGAGTGGAAAATCACTTTTGTATAATTTTTAGTAAAGGCGATATGCGAGTTTGAAATTTTATATAATGTTTTTGTAAAACGTGAAGCCTTAGTATGCATTACACTGTTTCAACAATCAAAGTGGTTATTTCAAATCTTCACGACGACTACTACAATCAAGCACAAATATATTGTTTACTTTTTTGTTATGAGAGTTTTCATGGCAACTAAGCATGAATATTACACATGGAATAAATTTTTTACTGATGAGCCAATAGAGAATTTCGACCTGATTACATTGAGTGTAAAATCGCTTCTGTATCTGCTATAGTAACGGAGATATGCGATTTTGAAATTTTATATAATGTTTTTGTAAAACCTGAAGCCTAAGGATGTATAACATTGTTTCAACAATCAAAGTGGTTATTTCAAATCTCCACGACGACTACTACAATGAAGCACAAATATATTGCTTACTTTTTTGTTATGAGAGTTTCCATGGTAACTAAGCATGAATATTACACATGGATTAAATTTTTCCTGATGAGCCTATAGAGAACTTCGACCTGATTACATTGAGTGTAAAATCACTTCTGAATCTTCTATAGAAACGGAGATATACAAGTTTGAAATTTTTTATAATGTTTTTTCAAAACGTGAGGCCTTAGTATGCATTACACTGTTTCAACAATCAAACTGGTTATTTGAAATCTCCACGACGACGCCTACAATCCTGCACAAATAGATTGTTTACTTTATTGTTATGAGAGTTTCGATGGTATCTAAGCATGAATATTACACATGGATTAAATTTTTCCTGATGAGCCTATAGAGACCTTCGACCTGATTACATTGAGTGGAAAATCACTTTTGTATCTTCTTTAGTAAAGGCGATATGCGAGTTTGAAATTTTATATAATGTTTTTGTAAAAGGTGAAGCCTTAGTATGCATTACACTGTTTCAACAATCAAAGTGGTTATTTCAAATCTTCACGACGACTACTACAATCAAGCACAAATATATTGTTTACTTTTTTGTTATGAGAGTTTTCATGGCAACTAAGCATGAATATTACACATGGAATAAATTTTTCCTGATGAGCCTATAGAGACCTTCGACCTGATTAGATTGAGTGTAAAATCCCTTCTGTATATTCTTTAGTAACGGAGATTTGCGGGTTTGAAACTTTATATAATGTTTTATCAAAACGTGAGGCCTTAGTATGCAATACACTGTTTCAACAACCAAACTGGTTATTTCAAATCTCCACGACGACGCCTACAATAATGCACAAATAGATTGTTTACTTTATTGTTATGAGAGTTTCCATGGTAACTAAGCATGAATATTACACATGGATTAAATTTTTTACTGATGAGCCAATAGAGAATTTCGACCTGATTACATTGAGTGTAAAATCGCTTCTGTATCTGCTATAGTAACGGAGATATGCGGTTTTGAAATTTTATATAATGTTTTTGTAAAACGTGAAGCCTAAGGATGTATAACATTGTTTCAACAATCAAAGTGGTTATTTCAAATCTCCACGACGACTACTACAATGAAGCACAAATATATTGCTTACTTTTTTGTTATGAGAGTTTCCATGGTAACTAAGCATGAATATTACACATGGATTAAATTTTTCCTGATGAGCCTATAGAGAGCTTCGACCTGCTTACATTGAGTGTAAAATCACTTCTGAATCTTCTATAGAAACGGAGATTTGCGAGTTTGAAATTTTATATAATGTTTTTTCAAAACGTGAGGCCTTAGTATGCATTACACTGTTTCAACAATCAAACTGGTTATTTGAAATCTCCACGACGACGCCTACAATCCTGCACAAATAGATTGTTTACTTTATTGTTATGAGAGTTTTCATGGCAACTAAGCATGAATATTACACATGGAATAAATTTTTCCTGATGAGCCTATAGAGAACTTCGACCTGATTAGATTGAGTGTAAAATCCCTTCTGTATATTCTATAGTAACGGAGATTTGCGAGTTTGAAATTTTATATAATGTTTTTTCAAAACGTGAGGCCTTAGTATGCATTACACTGTTTCAACAATCAAACTGGTTATTTGAAATCTCCACGACGACGCCTACAATCCTGTACAAATAGATTGTTTACTTTATTGTTATGAGAGTTTCCATGGTAACTAAGCATGAATATTACACATGGATTAAATTTTTCCTGATGAGCCTATAGAGACCTTCGACCTGATTACATTGAGTGGAAAATCACTTTTGTATAATTTTTAGTAAAGGCGATATGCGAGTTTGAAATTTTATATAATGTTTTTGTAAAACGTGAAGCCTTAGTATGCATTACACTGTTTCAACAATCAAAGTGGTTATTTCAAATCTTCACGACGACTACTACAATCAAGCACAAATATATTGTTTACTTTTTTGTTATGAGAGTTTTCATGGCAACTAAGCATGAATATTACACATGGAATAAATTTTTTACTGATGAGCCAATAGAGAATTTCGACCTGATTACATTGAGTGTAAAATCGCTTCTGTATCTGCTATAGTATCGGAGATATGCGATTTTGAAATTTTATATAATGTTTTTGTAAAACGTGAAGCCTAAGGATGTATAACATTGTTTCAACAATCAAAGTGGTTATTTCAAATCTCCACGACGACTACTACAATGAAGCACAAATATATTGCTTACTTTTTTGTTATGAGAGTTTCCATGGTAACTAAGCATGAATATTACACATGGATTAAATTTTTCCTGATGAGCCTATAGAGAGCTTCGACCTGATTACATTGAGTGTAAAATCACTTCTGAATCTTCTATAGAAACGGAGATATACGAGTTTGAAATTTTTTATAATGTTTTTTCAAAACGTGAGGCCTTAGTATGCATTACACTGTTTCAACAATGAAACAGGTTATTTCAAATCTCCACGACGACGCCTACAATCCTGCACAAATAGATTGTTTACTTTATTGTTATGAGAGTTTTCATGGCAACTAAGCATGAATATTACACATGGAATAAATTTTTTCTGATGAGCCTATAGAGAACTTCGACCTGATTAGATTGAGTGTAAAATCCCTTCTGTATATTCTATAGTAACGGAGATTTGCGAGTTTGAAATTTTATATAATGTTTTTTCAAAACGTGAGGCCTTAGTATGCATTACACTGTTTCAACAATCAAACTGGTTATTTCAAATCTCCACGACGACGCCTACAATCCTGCACAAATAGATTGTTTACTTTATTGTTATGAGAGTTTTCATGGCAACTAAGCATGAATATTACACATGGAATAAATTTTTCCTGATGAGCCTATAGAGAACTTCGACCTGATTAGATTGAGTGTAAAATCCCTTCTGTATCTGCTATAGTAACGGAGATATGCGATTTTGAAATTTTATATAATGTTTTTGTAAAACGTGAAGCCTACGGATGTATTACATTTTTTCAACAATCAAAGTGGTTATTTCAAATCTCCACGACGACTACTACAATGAAGCATAAATAGATTGTTTACTTTATTGTTATGAGAGTTTTCATGGCAACTAAGCATGAATATTACACATGGAATAAATTTTTCCTGATGAGCCTATAGAGAGCTTCGACCTGATTACATTGAGTGTAAAATCAATTCCGTATCTTATATAGTAACGGAGATATGCGAGTTTGAAATTTTATATAATGTTTTTTGCAAAACGAGAGGCCTTAGTATGCATTACACTGGTTCAACAATCAAACTGGTTATTTCAAATCTCCACGATGACGCCTACAATCCTGCACAAATAGATTGTTTACTTTATTGTTATGAGAGTTTCCATGGTAACAAGGAATGAATATTACATATGAATTATATTTTTCCTGATGAGCCTATAGAGAGCTTCGACCTGATTACTTTGAGTGTAAAATCACTTCTGTATCTTCTATAGTAACGGAGATATGCGAGTTTGAAATTTTATATAATGTTTTTGTAAAACGTGAAGCCTAATGATGTATTACACTGTTTCAACAATCAAAGTTGTTATTTCAATTCTGCACGACGACGACTACAATCATACACAAATAGATTGTTTGCTTTATTGTTATGAGAGTTTCCATGGTAACTAAGCATGAATATTACACATGGATTAATTTTTTTATGATGAGCCTATACAGAGTTTCGACTTGATTACGTGAGTGTAAAATCACTTCTGTATCTTCTATAGTAACATAGATATACGAGTTTCAAATTTTATATGAGTTTTTTTTCAAAACGTGAGTCCTTAGTATGCATTACATTGTTTCAACAATCAAACTGGTTATTTGAAATCTCCACGACGACGCCTACAATCCTGCACAAATAGATTGTTTACTTTATTGTTATGAGAGTTTCGATGGTATCTAAGCATGAATATTACACATGGATTAAATTTTTCCTGATGAGCCTATAGAGACCTTCGACCTGATTACATTGAGTGGAAAATCACTTTTGTATCTTCTTTAGTAAAGGCGATATGCGAGTTTGAAATTTTATATAATGTTTTTGTAAAACGTGAAGCCTTAGTATGCATTACACTGTTTCAACAATCAAAGTGGTTATTTCAAATCTTCACGACGACTACTACAATCAAGCACAAATATATTGTTTACTTTTTTGTTATGAGAGTTTTCATGGCAACTAAGCATGAATATTACACATGGAATAAATTTTTCCTGATGAGCCTATAGAGACCTTCGACCTGATTAGATTGAGTGTAAAATCCCTTCTGTATATTCTATAGTAACGGAGATTTGCGGGTTTGAAACTTTATATAATGTTTTTTCAAAACGTGAGGCCTTAGTATGCAATACACTGTTTCAACAACCAAACTGGTTATTTCAAATCTCCACGACGACGCCTACAATAATGCACAAATAGATTGTTTACTTTATTGTTATGAGAGTTTCCATGGTAACTAAGCATGAATATTACACATGGATTAAATTTTTTACTGATAAGCCAATAGAGAATTTCGACCTGATTACATTGAGTGTAAAATCGCTTCTGTATCTGCTATAGTAACGGAGATATGCGGTTTTGAAATTTTATATAATGTTTTTGTAAAACGTGAAGCCTAAGGATGTATAACATTGTTTCAACAATCAAAGTGGTTATTTCAAATCTCCACGACGACTACTACAATGAAGCACAAATATATTGCTTACTTTTTTGTTATGAGAGTTTCCATGGTAACTAAGCATGAATATTACACATGGATTAAATTTTTCCTGATGAGCCTATAGAGAGCTTCGACCTGCTTACATTGAGTGTAAAATCACTTCTGAATCTTCTATAGAAACGGAGATATACGAGTTTGAAATTTTTTATAATGTTTTTTCAAAACGTGAGGCCTTAGTATGCATTACACTGTTTCAACAATCAAACAGGTTATTTCAAATCTCCACGACGACGCCTACAATCCTGCACAAATAGATTGTTTACTTTATTGTTATGAGAGTTTTCATGGCAACTAAGCATGAATATTACACATGGAATAAATTTTTCCTGATGAGCCTATAGAGAACTTCGACCTGATTAGATTGAGTGTAAAATCCCTTCTGTATATTCTATAGTAACGGAGATTTGCGAGTTTGAAATTTTATATAATGTTTTTTCAAAACGTGAGGCCTTAGTATGCATTACACTGTTTCAACAATCAAACTGGTTATTTGAAATCTCCACGACGACGCCTACAATCCTGTACAAATAGATTGTTTACTTTATTGTTATGAGAGTTTCCATGGTAACTAAGCATGAATATTACACATGGATTAAATTTTTCCTGATGAGCCTATAGAGACCTTCGACCTGATTACATTGAGTGGAAAATCACTTTTGTATAATTTTTAGTAAAGGCGATATGCGAGTTTGAAATTTTATATAATGTTTTTGTAAAACGTGAAGCCTTAGTATGCATTACACTGTTTCAACAATCAAAGTGGTTATTTCAAATCTTCACGACGACTACTACAATCAAGCACAAATATATTGTTTACTTTTTTGTTATGAGAGTTTTCATGGCAACTAAGCATGAATATTACACATGGAATAAATTTTTTACTGATGAGCCAATAGAGAATTTCGACCTGATTACATTGAGTGTAAAATCGCTTCTGTATCTGCTATAGTAACGGAGATATGCGATTTTGAAATTTTATATAATGTTTTTGTAAAACGTGAAGCCTAAGGATGTATAACATTGTTTCAACAATCAAACAGGTTATTTCAAATCTCCACGACGACGCCTACAATCCTGCACAAATAGATTGTTTAATTTATTGTTATGTGAGTTTTCATGGCAACTAAGCATGAATATTACACATGGATTAAATTTTTCCTGATGAGCCTATAGAGAGCTTCGACCTGATTACATTGAGTGTAAAATCACTTCTGAATCTTCTATAGAAACGGAGATATACGAGTTTGAAATTTTTTATAATGTTTTTTCAAAACGTGAGGCCTTAGTATATTACACTGTTTCAACAATGAAACAGGTTATTTCAAATCTCCACGACGACGCCTACAATCCTGCACAAATAGATTGTTTACTTTATTGTTATGAGAGTTTTCATGGCAACTAAGCATGAATATTACACATGGAATAAATTTTTTCTGATGAGCCTATAGAGAACTTCGACCTGATTAGATTGAGTGTAAAATCCCTTCTGTATATTCTATAGTAACGGAGATTTGCGAGTTTGAAATTTTATATAATGTTTTTTCAAAACGTGAGGCCTTAGTATGCATTACACTGTTTCAACAATCAAACTGGTTATTTCAAATCTCCACGACGACGCCTACAATCCTGCACAAATAGATTGTTTACTTTATTGTTATGAGAGTTTTCATGGCAACTAAGCATGAATATTACACATGGATTAAATTTTTCCTGATGAGCCTATAGAGAACTTCGACCTAATTAGATTGAGTGTAAAATCCCTTCTGTATCTGCTATAGTAACGGAGATATGCGATTTTGAAATTTTATATAATGTTTTTGTAAAACGTGAAGCCTATGGATGTATTACATTTTTTCAACAATCAAAGTGGTTATTTCAAATCTCCACGACGACTACTACAATGAAGCATAAATATATTGTTTACTTTTTTGTTATGAGAGTTTTCATGGTAACTAAGCATGAATATTACACATGGTTTAATTTTTTCCTGATGAGCCTATAGAGAGCTTCGACCTGATTACATTGAGTGTAAAATCAATTCCGTATCTTATATAGTAACGGAGATATGCGAGTTTGAAATTTTATATAATGTTTTTTGCAAAACGAGAGGCCTTAGTATGCATTACACTGGTTCGACAATCAAACTGGTTATTTCAAATCTCCACGATGACGCCTACAATCCTGCACAAATAGATTGTTTACTTTATTGTTATGAGAGTTTCCATGGTAACAAGGAATGAATATTACATATGAATTATATTTTTCCTGATGAGCCAATAGAGAACTTCGACCTGATTACATTGAGTGTAAAATCACTTCTGTATCTTCTATAGTAACGGAGATATGCGAGTTTGAAATTTTATATAATGTTTTTGTAAAACGTGAAGCCTAAGGATGTATTACATTGTTTCAACAATCAAAGTGGTTATTACAAATCTCCACGACGACTACTACAATGAAGCACAAATAGATTGTTTACTTTTTTGTTATGAGAGTTTTCATGGCAACTAAGCATGAATATTACACATGGATTAAATTTTTCGTGATGAGCCTATATAAAACTTCGACCTGATTACATTGAGTGTAAAATCACTTCTGTATCTTCTATAGTAACGGAGATATGCGAGTTTGAAATTTTATATAATGTTTTTGTAAAACGAGAAGCCTAAGGATGTATTACATTGTTTCAACAATCAAAGTGGTTATTTCAAATCTCCACGACGACGCGTACAATCCTGCACAAATAGATTGTTTACTTTATTGTTATGAGAGTTTCCATGGTAACTAAGCATGAATATTACATATGAATAATTTTCTTTCGGATGAGCCTATAGAGAGCTTCGACCTGATTACATTGATGTAAAATCACTTCTGTATCTTATATAGTAACGGAGATATGCGAGTTTGAAATTTTATATAATGTTTTTGTAATACGTGAAGCCTAATGATGTATTACATTGTTTCAACAATCAAAGTTGTTATTTCAATTCTGCACGACGACGACTACAATCATACACAAATAGATTGTTTGCTTTATTGTTATGAGAGTTTCCATGGTAACTAAGCATGAATATTACACATGGATTAATTTTTTTATGATGAGCCTATGCAGAGTTTCGACTTGATTACGTGAGTGTAAAATCACTTCTGTATCTTCTATAGTAACATAGATATACGAGTTTGAAATTTTTTATAATGTTTTTTCAAAACGTGAGGCCTTAGTATGCATTACACTGTTTCAACAATGAAACAGGTTATTTCAAATCTCCACGACGACGCCTACAATCCTGCACAAATAGATTGTTTACTTTATTGTTATGAGAGTTTTCATGGCAACTAAGCATGAATATTACACATGGAATAAATTTTTTCTGATGAGCCTATAGAGAACTTCGACCTGATTAGATTGAGTGTAAAATCCCTTCTGTATCTGCTATAGTAACGGAGATATGCGATTTTGAAATTTTATATAATGTTTTTGTAAAACGTTAAGCCTATGGATGTATTACATTTTTTCAACAATCAAAGTGGTTATTTCAAATCTCCACGACGACTACTACAATGAAGCATAAATATATTGTTTACTTTTTTGTTATGAGAGTTTTCATGGTAACTAAGCAAGAATATTACACATGGTTTAATTTTTTCCTGATGAGCCTATAGAGAGCTTCGACCTGATTACATTGAGTGTAAAATCAATTCCGTATCTTATATAGTAACGGAGATATGCGAGTTTGAAATTTTATATAATGTGTTTTGCAAAACGAGAGGCCTTAGTATGCATTACACTGGTTCAACAATCAAACTGGTTATTTCAAATCTCCACGATGACGCCTACAATCCTGCACAAATAGATTGTTTACTTTATTGTTATGAAAGTTTCCATGGTAACAAGGAATGAATATTACATATGAATTATATTTTTCCTGAAGAGCCAATAGAGAACTTCGACCTGATTACATTGAGTGTAAAATCACTTCTGTATCTTCTATAGTAACGGAGATATGCGAGTTTGAAATTTTATATAATGTTTTTGTAAAACGTGAAGCCTAAGGATGTATTACATTGTTTCAACAATCAAAGTGGTTATTACAAATCTCCACGACGACTACTACAATGAAGCACAAATAGATTGTTTACTTTTTTTTTATGAGAGTTTTCATGGCAACTAAGCATGAATATTACACATGGATTAAATTTTTCGTGATGAGCCTATAGAAAACTTCGACCTAATTAGATTGAGTGTAAAATCCCTTCTGTATATTCTATAGTAACAGAGATTTTCGAGTTTGAAATTTTATATAATGTTTTTGTAAAACGTGAAGCCTAAGGATGTATTACATTGTTTCAACAATCAAAGTGGTTATTTCAAATCTCCACGACGACGCGTACAATCCTGCACAAATAGATTGTTTACTTTATTGTTATGAGAGTTTCCATGGTAACTAAGCATGAATATTACATATGAATAATTTTCTTTCGGATGAGCCTATAGAGAGCTTCGACCTGATTACATTGATGTAAAATCACTTCTGTATCTTATATAGTAACGGAGATATGCGAGTTTGAAATTTTATATAATGTTTTTGTAATACGTGAATCCTAATGATGTATTACATTGTTTCAACAATCAAAGTTGTTATTTCAATTCTGCACGACGACGACTACAATCATACACAAATAGATTGTTTGCTTTATTGTTATGAGAGTTTCCATGGTAACTAAGCATGAATATTACACATGGATTAATTTTTTTATGATGAGCCTATGCAGAGTTTCGACTTGATTACGTGAGTGTAAAATCACTTCTGTATCTTCTATAGTAACATAGATATACGAGTTTCAAATTTTATATGAGGTTTTTTTCAAAACGTGAGTCCTTAGTATGCATTACATTGTTTCAACAATCAAACTGGTTATTTGAAATCTCCACGACGACGCCTACAATCCTGCACAAATAGATTGTTTACTTTATTGTTATGAGAGTTTCGATGGTATCTAAGCATGAATATTACACATGGATTAATTTTTTTACTGATGAGCCAATAGAGAACATCGACCTGATTACATTGAGTGTAAAATCGCTTCTGTATCTTCTATAGTAACGGAGATATGTGATTTTGAAATTTTATATAATGTTTTTGTAAAACGTGAAGCCTAAGGATGTATTACATTGTTTCAACAATAAAAGTGGTTATTTCAAATCTCCACGACGACTACTACAATGAAGGACAAATATGTTGTTTACTTTTTTGTTATGAGAGTTTCCATGGTAACTAAGCATGAATATTACACATGGATTAAATTTTTTACTGATGAGCCAATAGAGAATTTCGACCTGATTACATTGAGTGTAAAATCGCTTCTGTATCTGCTATAGTAACGGAGATATGCGATTTTGAAATTTTATATAATGTTTTTGTAAAACGTGAAGCCTAAGGATGTATAACATTGTTTCAACAATCAAAGTGGTTATTTCAAATCTCCACGACGACTACTACAATGAAGCACAAAAATATTGCTTACTTTTTTGTTATGAGAGTTTCCATGGTAACTAAGCATGAATATTACACATGGATTAAATTTTTCCTGATGAGCCTATAGAGAGCTGCGACCTGATTACATTGAGTGTAAAATCACTTCTGAATCTTCTATAGAAACGGAGATATACGACTTTGAAATTTTTTATAATGTTTTTTCAAAACGTGAGGCCTTAGTATGCATTA
The DNA here is from genome assembly GCF_977018435.1 of Lepisma saccharinum. Classification (NCBI taxonomy): domain Eukaryota; kingdom Metazoa; phylum Arthropoda; class Insecta; order Zygentoma; family Lepismatidae; genus Lepisma; species Lepisma saccharinum. The sequence goes on along the minus strand of NW_028142899.1, from coordinate 4,489,689 downwards.
CACTGTTTCAACAATCAAACAGGTTATTTCAAATCTCCACGACGACGCCTACAATCCTGCACAAATAGATTGTTTACTTTATTATTATGAGAGTTTTCATGGCAACTAAGCATGAATATTACACATGGAATAAATTTTTCCTGATGAGCCTATAGAGAAATTCGACCTGATTAGATTGAGTGTAAAATCCCTTCTGTATCTTCTATAGTAACATAGATATACGAGTTTCAAATTTTATATGAGGTTTTTTTCAAAACGTGAGTCCTTAGTATGCATTACATTGTTTCAACAATCAAACTGGTTATTTGAAATCTCCACGACGACGCCTACAATCCTGCACAAATAGATTGTTTACTTTATTGTTATGAGAGTTTCGATGGTATCTAAGCATGAATATTACACATGGATTAAATTTTTCCTGATGAGCCTATAGAGACCTTCGACCTGATTACATTGAGTGGAAAATCACTTTTGTATCTTCTTTAGTAAAGGCGATATGCGAGTTTGAAATTTTATATAATGTTTTTGTAAAACGTGAAGCCTTAATATGCATTACACTGTTTCAACAATCAAAGTGGTTATTTCAAATCTTCACGACAACTACTACAATCAAGCACAAATATATTGTTTACTTTTTTTTATGAGAGTTTTCATGGCAACTAAGCATGAATATTACACATGGAATAAATTTTTCCTGATGAGCCTATAGAGACCTTCGACCTGAGTAGATTGAGTGTAAAATCCCTTCTGTATATTCTATAGTAACGGAGATTTGCGAGTTTGAAATTTTATATAATGTTTTTTCAAAACGTGAGGCCTTAGTATGCAATACACTGTTTCAACAACCAAACTGGTTATTTCAAATCTCCACGACGACGCCTACAATAATGCACAAATAGATTGTTTACTTTATTGTTATGAGAGTTTCCATGGTAACTAAGCATGAATATTACACATGGATTAAATTTTTTACTGATGAGCCAATAGAGAACATCGACCTGATTACATTGAGTGTAAAATCGCTTCTGTATCTTCTATAGTAACGGAGATATGTGATTTTGAAATTTTATATAATATTTTTGTAAAACGTGAAGCCTAAGGATGTATTACATTGTTTCAACAATCAAAGTGGTTATTTCAAATCTCCACGACGACTACTACAATGAAGGACAAATATATTGTTTACTTTTTTGTTATGAGAGTTTCCATGGTAACTAAGCATGAATATTACACATGGATTAAATTTTTTACTGATGAGCCAATAGAGAATTTCGACCTGATTACATTGAGTGTAAAATCGCTTCTGTATCTGCTATAGTAACGGAGATATGCGATTTTGAAATTTTATATAATGTTTTTGTAAAACGTGAAGCCTAAGGATGTATAACATTGTTTCAACAATCAAAGTGGTTATATCAAATCTCCACGACGACTACTACAATGAAGCACAAATATATTGCTTACTTTTTGTTATGAGAGTTTCCATGGTAACTAAGCATGAATATTACACTTGGATTAAATTTTTCCTGATGAGCCTATAGAGAGCTTCGACCTGATTACATTGAGTGTAAAATCACTTCTGTATCTTCTATAGTAACATAGATATACGAGTTTCAAATTTTATATAAGGTTTTTTTCAAAACGTGAGTCCTTAGTATGCATTACATTGTTTCAACAATCAAACTGGTTATTTGAAATCTCCACGACGACGCCTACAATCCTGCACAAATAGATTTTTACTTTATTGTTTTGAGAGTTTCCATGGTAACTAAGCATGAATATTACACATGGATTAAATTTTTCCTGATGAGCCTATAGAGACCTTCGACCTGATTACATTGAGTGTAAAATCACTTTTGTATCTTCTTTAGTAAAGGCGATATGCGAGTTTGAAATTTTATATAATGTTTTTGTAAAACGTGAAGCCTTAGTATGAATTACACTGTTTCAACAATCAAAGTGGTTATTTCAAATCTCCACGACGACTACTACAATGAAGCACAAATAGATTTTTACTTTATTGTTTTGAGAGTTTCCATGGTAACTAAGCATGAATATTACACATGGAATAAATTTTTCCTGATGAGCCTATAGAGACCTTCGACCTGATTAGATTGAGTGTAAAATCCCTTCTGTATATTCTATAGTAACGGAGATTTGCGAGTTTGAAATTTTATATAATGTTTTTTCAAAACGTGAGGCCTTAGTATGCAATACACTGTTTCAACAATCAGACTGGTTATTTCAAATCTCCACGACGACGCCTACAATAATGCACAAATAGATTGTTTACTTTATTGTTATGAGAGTTTCCATGGTAACTAAGCATGAATATTACACATGGATTAAATTTTTTACTGATGAGCCAATAGAGAACTTCGACCTGATTACATTGAGTGTATAATCGCTTCTGTATCTGCTATAGTAACGGAGATATGCGATTTTGAAATTTTATATAATGTTTTTGTAAAACGTGAATCCTGTGGATGTATTACATTTTTTCAACAATCAAAGTGGTTATTTCAAATCTCCACGACGACTACTACAATGAAGCATAAATATATTGTTTACTTTTTTGTTATGAGAGTTTTCATGGTAACTAAGCATGAATATTACACATGGTTTAATTTTTTCCTGATGAGCCTATAGAGAGCTTCGACCTGATTACATTGAGTGTAAAATCAATTCCGTATCTTATATAGTAACGGAGATTTGCGAGTTTGAAATTTTATATAATGTTTTTGTAAAACGTGAAGCCTAAGGATGTATTACATTGTTTCAACAATCAAAGTGGTTATTTCAAATCTCCACGACGACGCGTACAATCCTGCACAAATAGATTGTTTATTTTATTGTTATGAGAGTTTCCATGGTAACTAAGCATGAATATTACATATGAATAATTTTCTTTCGGATGAGCCTATAGAGAGCTTCGACCTGATTACATTGATGTAAAATCACTTCTGTATCTTATATAGTAACGGAGATATGCGAGTTTGAAATTTTATATAATGTTTTTGTAAAACGTGAAGCCTAATGATGTATTACACTGTTTCAACAATCAAAGTTGTTATTTCAATTCTGCACGACGACGACTACAATCATACACAAATAGATTGTTTGCTTTATTGTTATGAGAGTTTCCATGGTAACTAAGCATGAATATTACACATGGATTAATTTTTTTATGATGAGCCTATACAGAGTTTCGACTTGATTACGTGAGAGTAAAATCACTTCTGTATCTTCTATAGTAACATAGATATACGAGTTTCAAATTTTATATGAGGTTTTTTTCAAAACGTGAGTCCTTAGTATGCATTACATTGTTTCAACAATCAAACTGGTTATTTGAAATCTCCACGACGACGCCTACAATCCTGCACAAATAGATTGTTTACTTTATTGTTATGAGAGTTTCGATGGTATCTAAGCATGAATATTACACATGGATTAAATTTTTCCTGATGAGCCTATAGAGACCTTCGACCTGATTACATTGAGTGGAAAATCACTTTTGTATCTTCTTTAGTAAAGGCGATATGCGAGTTTGAAATTTTATATAATGTTTTTGTAAAACGTGAAGCCTTAGTATGCATTACACTGTTTCAACAATCAAAGTGGTTATTTCAAATCTTCACGACGACTACTACAATCAAGCATAAATATATTGTTTACTTTTTTGTTATGAGAGTTTTCATGGCAACTAAGCATGAATATTACACATGGAATAAATTTTTCCTGATGAGCCTATAGAGACCTTCGACCTGATTAGATTGAGTGTAAAATCCCTTCTGTATATTCTATAGTAACGGAGATATGCGAGTTTGAAATTTTATATAATGTTTTTTGCAAAACGAGAGGCTTTAGTATGCATTACACTGGTTCAACAATCAAACTGGTTATTTCAAATCTCCACGATGACGCCTACAATCCTGCACAAATAGATTGTTTACTTTATTGTTATGAGAGTTTCCATGGTAACAAGGAATGAATATTACATATGAATTATATTTTTCCTGATGAGCCAATAGAGAACTTCGACCTGATTACATTGAGTGTAAAATCACTTCTGTATCTTCTATAGTAACGGAGATATGCGAGTTTGAAATTTTATATAATGTTTTTGTAAAACGTGAAGCCTAAGGATGTATTACATTGTTTCAACAATCAAAGTGGTTATTACAAATCTCCACGACGACTACTACAATGAAGCACAAATAGATTGTTTACTTTTTTTGTTATGAGAGTTTTCATTGCAACTAAGCATGAATATTACACATGGATTAAATTTTTCCTGATGAGCCTATAGAAAACTTCGACCTAATTAAATTGAGTGTAAAATCCCTTCTGTATATTCTATAGTAACAGAGATTTGCGAGTTTGAAATTTTATATAATGTTTTTGTAAAACGTGAAGCCTAAGGATGTATTACATTGTTTCAACAATCAAAGTGGTTATTTCAAATCTCCACGACGACGCGTACAATCCTGCACAAATAGATTGTTTATTTTATTGTTATGAGAGTTTCCATGGTAACTAAGCATGAATATTACATATGAATAATTTTATTTCGGATGAGCCTATAGAGAGCTTCGACCTGATTACATTGGTGCAAAATCACTTCTGTAACTTATATAGTAACGGAGATATGCGAGTTTGAAATTTTATATAATGTTTTTGTAAAACGTGAAGCCTAATGATGTATTACACTGTTTCAACAATCAAAGTTGTTATTTCAATTCTGCACGACGACGACTACAATCATACACAAATAGATTGTTTGCTTTATTGTTATGAGAGTTTCCATGGTAACTAAGCATGAATATTACACATGGATTAATTTTTTTATGATGAGCCTATACAGAGTTTCGACTTGATTACGTGAGAGTAAAATCACTTCTGTATCTTCTATAGTAACATAGATATACGAGTTTCAAATTTTATATGAGGTTTTTTCAAAACGTGAGGCCTTAGTATGCAATACACCGTTTCAACAACCAAACTGGTTATTTCAAATCTCCACGACGACGCCTACAATAATGCACAAATAGATTGTTTACTTTATTGTTATGAGAGTTTCCATGGTAACTAAGCATGAATATTACACATGGATTAAATTTTTTACTGATGAGCCAATAGAGAACATCGACCTGATTACATTGAGTGTAAAATCGCTTCTGTATCTTCTATAGTAACGGAGATATGTGATTTTGAAATTTTATATAATGTTTTTGTAAAACGTGAAGCCTAAGGATGTATTACATTGTTTCAACAATCAAAGTGGTTATTTCAAATCTCCACGACGACTACTACAATGAAGGACAAATATATTGTTTACTTTTTTGTTATGAGAGTTTCCATGGTAACTAAGCATGAATATTACACATGGATTAAATTTTTCCTGATGAGCCTATAGAGAGCTTCGACCTGATTACATTGAGTGTAAAATCACTTCTGAATCTTCTATAGAAACGGAGATATACGAGTTTGAAATTTTTTATAATGTTTTTTCAAAACGTGAGGCCTTAGTATGCATTACACTGTTTCAACAATCAAACAGGTTATTACAAATCTCCACGACGACGCCTACAATCCTGCACAAATAGATTGTTTACTTTATTGTGATGAGAGTTTTCATGGCAACTAAGCTTGAATATTACACATGGAATAAATTTTTCCTGATGAGCCTATAGAGAACTTCGACCTGATTAGATTGAGTGTAAAATCCCTTCTGTATATTCTATAGTAACGGAGATTTGCGAGTTTGAAATTTTATATAATGTTTTTTCAAAACGTGAGGCCTTAGTATGCATTACACTGTTTCAACAATCAAACTGGTTATTTCAAATCTCCACGACGACGCCTACAATCCTGCACAAATAGATTGTTTACTTTATTGTTATGAGAGTTTTCATGGCAACTAAGCATGAATATTACACATGGAATAAATTTTTCCTGATGAGCCTATAGAGAACTTCGACCTGATTAGATTGAGTGTAAAATCCCTTCTGTATCTTCTATAGTAACATAGATATACGAGTTTCAAATTTTATATGAGGTTTTTTTCAAAACGTGAGTCCTTAGTATGCATTACATTGTTTCAACAATCAAACTGGTTATTTGAAATCTCCACGACGACGCCTACAATCCTGCACAATTAGATTGTTTACTTTATTGTTATGAGAGTTTCCATGGTAACTAAGCATGAATATTACACATGGATTAAATTTTTCCTGATGAGCCTATAGAGACCTTCGACCTGATTACATTGAGTGGAAAATCACTTTTGTATAATCTTTAGTAAAGGCGATATGCGAGTTTGAAATTTTATGTAATGTTTTTGTAAAACGTGAAGCCTTAGTATGCATTACACTGTTTCAACAATCAAAGTGGTTATTTCAAATCTTCACGACGACTACTACAATCAAGCACAAATATATTGTTTACTTTTTTGTTATGAGAGTTTTCATGGCAACTAAGCATGAATATTACACATGGAATAAATTTTTCCTGATGAGCCTATAGAGAACTTCGACCTGATTAGATTGAGTGTAAAATCCCTTCTCTATATTCTATAGTAACGGAGATTTGCGAGTTTGAAATTTTATATAATGTTTTTTCAAAACGTGAGGCCTTAGTATGCAATACACTGTTTCAACAACCAAACTGGTTATTTCAAATCTCCACGACGACGCCTACAATAATGCACAAATAGATTGTTTACTTTATTGTGATGAGAGTTTTCATGGCAACTAAGCTTGAATATTACACATGGAATAAATTTTTCCTGATGAGCCTATAGAGAACTTCGACCTGATTAGATTGAGTGTAAAATCCCTTCTGTATATTCTATAGTAACGGAGATTTGCGAGTTTGAAATTTTATATAATGTTTTTGTAAAACGTGAAGCCTAAGGATGTATTACATTGTTTCAACAATCAAAGTGGTTATTTCAAATCTCCACGACGACTACTACAATGAGGGACAAATATATTGTTTACTTTTTTGTTATGAGAGTTTCCATGGTAACTAAGCATGAATATTACACATGGATTAAATTTTTTACTGATGAGCTAATAGAGAATTTCGACCTGATTACATTGAGTGTAAAATCGCTTCTGTATCTGCTATAGTAACGGAGATATGCGATTTTGAAATTTTATATAATGTTTTTGTAAAACGTGAAGCCTAAGGATGTATAACATTGTTTCAACAATCAAAGTGGTTATTTCAAATCTCCACGACGACTACTACAATGAAGCACAAATATATTGCTTACTTTTTTGTTATAAGAGTTTCCATGGTAACTAAGCATGAATATTACACATGGATTAAATTTTTCCTGATGAGCCTATAGAGAGCTTCGACCTGATTACTTTGAGTGTAAAATCACTTCTGAATCTTCTATAGAAACGGAGATATACGAGTTTGAAATTTTATATAATGTTTTTTGCAAAACGAGAGGCTTTAGTATGCATTACACTGGTTCAACAATCAAACTGGTTATTTCAAATCTCCACGATGACGCCTACAATCCTGCACAAATAGATTGTTTACTTTATTGTTATGAGAGTTTCCATGGTAACAAGGAATGAATATTACATATGAATTATATTTTCCCTGATGAGCCAATAGAGAACTTCGACCTGATTACATTGAGTGTAAAATCACTTCTGTATCTTTTATAGTAACGGAGATATGCGAGTTTGAAATTTTATATAATGTTTTTGTAAAACGTGAAGCCTAAGGATGTATTACATTGTTTCAACAATCAAAGTGGTTATTACAAATCTCCACGACGACTACTACAATGAAGCACAAATAGATTGTTTACTTTTTTTGTTATGAGAGTTTTCATTGCAACTAAGCATGAATATTACACATGGATTAAATTTTTCCTGATGAGCCTATAGAAAACTTCGACCTAATTAGATTGAGTGTAAAATCCCTTCTGTATATTCTATAGTAACAGAGATTTGCGAGTTTGAAATTTTATATAATGTTTTTGTAAAACGTGAAGCCTAAGGATGTATTACATTGTTTCAACAATCAAAGTGGTTATTTCAAATCTCCACGACGATGCGTACAATCCTGCACAAATAGATTGTTTACTTTATTGTTATGAGAGTTTCCATGGTAACTAAGCATGAATATTACATATGAATAATTTTCTTTCGGATGAGCCTATAGAGAGCTTCGACCTGATTACATTGATGTAAAATCACTTCTGTATCTTATATAGTAACGGAGATATGCGAGTTTGAAATTTTATATAATGTTTTTGTAAAACGTGAAGCCTAATGATGTATTACACTGTTTCAACAATCAAAGTTGTTATTTCAATTCTGCACGACGACGACTACAATCATACACAAATAGATTGTTTGCTTTATTGTTATGAGAGTTTCCATGGTAACTAAGCATGAATATTACACATGGATTAATTTTTTTATGATGAGCCTATACAGAGTTTCGACTTGATTACGTGAGAGTAAAATCACTTCTGTATCTTCTATAGTAAAATAGATATACGAGTTTCAAATTTTATATGAGTTTTTTTTCAAAACGTGAGTCCTTAGTATGCATTACATTGTTTCAACAATCAAACTGGTTATTTGAAATCTCCACGACGACGCCTACAATCCTGCACAAATAGATTGTTTACTTTATTGTTATGAGAGTTTCGATGGTATCTAAGCATGAATATTACACATGGATTAAATTTTTCCTGATGAGCCTATAGAGACCTTCGACCTGATTACATTGAGTGGAAAATCACTTTTGTATCTTCTTTAGTAAAGGCGATATGCGAGTTTGAAATTTTATATAATGTTTTTGTAAAACGTGAAGCCTTAGTATGCATTACACTGTTTCAACAATAAAAGTGGTTATTTCAAATCTTCACGACGACTACTACAATCAAGCATAAATATATTGTTTACTTTTTTGTTATGAGAGTTTTTATGGCAACTAAGCATGAATATTACACATGGAATAAATTTTTCCTGATGAGCCTATAGAGACCTTCGACCTGATTAGATTGAGTGTAAAATCCCTTCTGTATATTCTATAGTAACGGAGATTTGCGAGTTTGAAATTTTATATAATGTTTTTTCAAAACGTGAGGCCTTAGTATGCAATACACTGTTTCAACAACCAAACTGGTTATTTCAAATCTCCACGACGACGCCTACAATAATGCACAAATAGATTGTTTACTTTATTGTTATGAGAGTTTCCATGGTAACTAAGCATGAATATTACACATGGATTAAATTTTTTACTGATGAGCCAATAGAGAATTTCGACCTGATTACATTGAGTGTAAAATCGCTTCTGTATCTGCTATAGTAACGGAGATATGCGGTTTTGAAATTTTATATAATGTTTTTGTAAAACGTGAAGCCTAATGATGTATAACATTGTTTCAACAATCAAAGTGGTTATTTCAAATCTCCACGACGACTACTACAATGAAGCACAAATATATTGCTTACTTTTTTGTTATGAGAGTTTCCATGGTAACTAAGCATGAATGTTACACATGGATTAAATTTTTCCTGATGAGCCTATAGAGACCTTCGACCTGATTAGATTGAGTGTAAAATCCCTTCTGTATCTTCTATAGTAACATAGATATACGAGTTTCAAATTTTATATGAGGTTTTTTTCAAAACGTGAGTCCTTAGTATGCATTACATTGTTTCAACAATCAAACTGGTTATTTGAAATCTCCACGACGACGCCTACAATCCTGCACAAATAGATTGTTTACTTTATTGTTATGAGAGTTTCGATGGTATCTAAGCATGAATATTACACATGGATTAAATTTTTCCTGATGAGCCTATAGAGACCTTCGACCTGATTACATTGAGTGGAAAATCACTTTTGTATCTTCTTTAGTAAAGGCGATATGCGAGTTTGAAATTTTATATAATGTTTTTGTAAAACGTGAAGCCTTAGTATGCATTACACTCTTTCATCAATCAAAGTGGTTATTTCAAATCTTCACGACGACTACTACAATCAAGCACAAATATATTGTTTACTTTTTTTTGTTATGAGAGTTTTCATGGCAACTATGCATGAATATTACACATGGAATAAATTTTTCCTGATGAGCCTATAGAGACCTTCGACCTGATTAGATTGAGTGTAAAATCCCTTCTGTATATTCTATAGTAACGGAGATTTGCGAGTTTGAAATTTTATATAATGCTTTTTTCAAAACGTGAGGCCTTAGTATGCAATACACTGTTTCAACAATCAAACTGGTTATTTCAAATCTCCACGACGACGCCTACAATAATGCACAAATAGATTGTTTACTTTATTGTTATGAGAGTTTCCATGGTAACTAAGCATGAATATTACACATGGATTAAATTTTTTACTGATGAGCCAATAGAGAACATCGACCTGATTACATTGAGTGTAAAATCGCTTCTGTACCTTCTATAGTAACGGAGATATGCGATTTTGAAATTTTATATAATGTTTTTGTAAAACGTGAAGCCTAAGGATGTATTACATTGTTTCAACAATCAAAGTGGTTATTTCAAATCTCCACGACGAGGCCTACAATCCTGCACAACTAGATTGTTTACTTTATTGTTATGAGAGTTTTCATGGCAACTAAGCATGAATATTACACATGGAATAAATTTTTCCTGATGAGCCTATAGAGAACTTCGACCTGATTAGATTCAGTGTAAAATCCCTTCTGTATATTCTATAGTAACGGAGATTTGCGAGTTTGAAATTTTATATAATGTTTTATCAAAACGTGAGGCCTTAGTATGCATTACACTGTTTCTACAATCAAACTGGTTATTTCAAATCTCCACGACGACGCCTACAATCCTGCACAAATAGATTGTTTATTTTATTGTTATGAGAGTTTCCATGGTAACTAAGCATGAATATTACATATGAATAATTTTCTTTCGGATGAGCCTATAGAGAGCTTCGACCTGATTACATTGATGTAAAATCACTTCTGTATCTTATATAGTAACGGAGATATGCGAGTTTGAAATTTTATATAATGTTTTTGTAAAACGTGAAGCCTAATGATGTATTACACTGTTTCAACAATCAAAGTTGTTATTTCAATTCTGCACGACGACGACTACAATCATACACAAATAGATTGTTTGCTTTATTGTTATGAGAGTTTCCATGGTAACTAAGCATGAATATTACACATGGATTAATTTTTTTATGATGAGCCTATACAGAGTTTCGACTTGATTACGTGAGAGTAAAATCACTTCTGTATCTTCTATAGTAACATAGATATACGAGTTTCAAATTTTATATGAGGTTTTTTTCAAAACGTGAGTCCTTAGTATGCATTACATTGTTTCAACAATCAAACTGGTTATTTGAAATCTCCACGACGACGCCTACAATCCTGCACAAATAGATTGTTTACTTTATTGTTATGAGAGTTTCGATGGTATCTAAGCATGAATATTACACATGGATTAAATTTTTCCTGATGAGCCTATAGAGACCTTCGACCTGATTACATTGAGTGGAAAATCACTTTTGTATCTTCTTTAGTAAAGGCGATATGCGAGTTTGAAATTTTATATAATGTTTTTGTAAAACGTGAAGCCTTAGTATGCATTACACTCTTTCAACAATCAAAGTGGTTATTTCAAATCTTCACGACGACTACTACAATCAAGCACAAATATATTGTTTACTTTTTTTTGTTATGAGAGTTTTCATGGCAACTATGCATGAATATTACACATGGAATAAATTTTTCCTGATGAGCCTATAGAGACCTTCGACCTGATTAGATTGAGTGTAAAATCCCTTCTGTATATTCTATAGTAACGGAGATTTGCGAGTTTGAAATTTTATATAATGTTTTTTTCAAAACGTGAGGCCTTAGTATGCAATACACTGTTTCAACAATCAAACTGGTTATTTCAAATCTCCACGACGACGCCTACAATAATGCACAAATAGATTGTTTACTTTATTGTTATGAGAGTTTCCATGGTAACTAAGCATGAATATTACACATGGATTAAATTTTTTACTGATGAGCCAATAGAGAACATCGACCTGATTACATTGAGTGTAAAATCGCTTCTGTACCTTCTATAGTAACGGAGATATGCGATTTTGAAATTTTATATAATGTTTTTGTAAAACGTGAAGCCTAAGGATGTATTACATTGTTTCAACAATCAAAGTGGTTATTTCAAATCTCCACGACGAGGCCTACAATCCTGCACAACTAGATTGTTTACTTTATTGTTATGAGAGTTTTCATGGCAACTAAGCATGAATATTACACATGGAATAAATTTTTCCTGATGAGCCTATAGAGAACTTCGACCTGATTAGATTCAGTGTAAAATCCCTTCTGTATATTCTATAGTAACGGAGATTTGCGAGTTTGAAATTTTATATAATGTTTTATCAAAACGTGAGGCCTTAGTATGCATTACACTGTTTCTACAATCAAACTGGTTATTTCAAATCTCCACGACGACGCCTACAATCCTGCACAAATAGATTGTTTATTTTATTGTTATGAGAGTTTCCATGGTAACTAAGCATGAATATTACATATGAATAATTTTCTTTCGGATGAGCCTATAGAGAGCTTCGACCTGATTACATTGATGTAAAATCACTTCTGTATCTTATATAGTAACGGAGATATGCGAGTTTGAAATTTTATATAATGTTTTTGTAAAACGTGAAGCCTAATGATGTATTACACTGTTTCAACAATCAAAGTTGTTATTTCAATTCTGCACGACGACGACTACAATCATACACAAATAGATTGTTTGCTTTATTGTTATGAGAGTTTCCATGGTAACTAAGCATGAATATTACACATGGATTAATTTTTTTATGATGAGCCTATACAGAGATTCGACTTGATTACGTGAGAGTAAAATCACTTCTGTATCTTCTATAGTAACATAGATATACGAGTTTCAAATTTTATATGAGGTTTTTTTCAAAACGTGAGTCCTTAGTATGCATTACATTGTTTCAACAATCAAACTGGTTATTTGAAATCTCCACGACGACGCCTACAATCCTGCACAAATAGATTGTTTACTTTTTTGTTATGAGAGTTTCGATGGTATCTAAGCATGAATATTACACATGGATTAAATTTTTCCTGAGGAGCCTATAGAGACCTTCGACCTGATTACATTGAGTGGAAAATCACTTTTGTATCTTCTTTAGTAAAGGCGATATGCGAGTTTGAAATTTTATATAATGTTTTTGTAAAACGTGAAGCCTTAGTATGCATTACACTCTTTCAACAATCAAAGTGGTTATTTCAAATCTTCACGACGATTACTACAATCAAGCACAAATATATTGTTTACTTTTTTTTGTTATGAGAGTTTTCATGGCAACTATGCATGAATATTACACATGGAATAAATTTTTCCTGATGAGCCTATAGAGACCTTCGACCTGATTAGATTGAGTGTAAAATCCCTTCTGTATATTCTATAGTAACGGAGATTTGCGAGTTTGAAATTTTATATAATGTTTTTTTCAAAACGTGAGGCCTTAGTATGCAATACACTGTTTCAACAATCAAACTGGTTATTTCAAATCTCCACGACGACGCCTACAATAATGCACAAATAGATTGTTTACTTTATTGTTATGAGAGTTTCCATGGTAACTAAGCATGAATATTACACATGGATTAAATTTTTTACTGATGAGCCAATAGAGAACATCGACCTGATTACATTGAGTGTAAAATCGCTTCTGTACCTTCTATAGTAACGGAGATATGCGATTTTGAAATTTTATATAATGTTTTTGTAAAACGTGAAGCCTAAGGATGTATTACATTGTTTCAACAATCAAAGTGGTTATTTCAAATCTCCACGACGAGGCCTACAATCCTGCACAACTAGATTGTTTACTTTATTGTTATGAGAGTTTTCATGGCAACTAAGCATGAATATTACACATGGAATAAATTTTTCCTGATGAGCCTATAGAGAACTTCGACCTGATTAGATTCAGTGTAAAATCCCTTCTGTATATTCTATAGTAACGGAGATTTGCGAGTTTGAAATTTTATATAATGTTTTATCAAAACGTGAGGCCTTAGTATGCATTACACTGTTTCTACAATCAAACTGGTTATTTCAAATCTCCACGACGACGCCTACAATCCTGCACAAATAGATTGTTTATTTTATTGTTATGAGAGTTTCCATGGTAACTAAGCATGAATATTACATATGAATAATTTTCTTTCGGATGAGCCTATAGAGAGCTTCGACCTGATTACATTGATGTAAAATCACTTCTGTATCTTATATAGTAACGGAGATATGCGAGTTTGAAATTTTATATAATGTTTTTGTAAAACGTGAAGCCTAATGATGTATTACACTGTTTCAACAATCAAAGTTGTTATTTCAATTCTGCACGACGACGACTACAATCATACACAAATAGATTGTTTGCTTTATTGTTATGAGAGTTTCCATGGTAACTAAGCATGAATATTACACATGGATTAATTTTTTTATGATGAGCCTATACAGAGTTTCGACTTGATTACGTGAGAGTAAAATCACTTCTGTATCTTCTATAGTAACATAGATATACGAGTTTCAAATTTTATATGAGGTTTTTTTCAAAACGTGAGTCCTTAGTATGCATTACATTGTTTCAACAATCAAACTGGTTATTTGAAATCTCCACGACGACGCCTACAATCCTGCACAAATAGATTGTTTACTTTATTGTTATGAGAGTTTCGATGGTATCTAAGCATGAATATTACACATGGATTAAATTTTTCCTGATGAGCCTATAGAGACCTTCGACCTGATTACATTGAGTGTAAAATCGCTTCTGTATCTGCTATAGTAACGGAGATATGCGGTTTTGAAATTTTATATAATGTTTTTGTAAAACGTGAAGCCTAAGGATGTATAACATTGTTTCAACAATCAAAGTGGTTATTTCAAATCTCCACGACGACTACTACAATGAAGCACAAATATATTGCTTACTTTTTTGTTATGAGAGTTTCCATGGTAACTAAACATGAATATTACACATGGATTAAATTTTTCCTGATGAGCCTATAGAGAGCTTCGACCTGATTACATTGAGTGTAAAATCACTTCTGAATCTTCTATAGAAACGGAGATATACGAGTTTGAAATTTTTTATAATGTTTTTTCAAAACGTGAGGCCTTAGTATGCATTACACTGTTTCAACAATCAAACAGGTTATTACAAATCTCCACGACGACGCCTACAATAATGCACAAATAGATTGTTTACTTTATTGTTATGAGAGTTTTCATGGCAACTAAGCTTGAATATTACACATGGAATAAATTTTTCCTGATGAGCCTATAGAGAACTTCGACCTGATTAGATTGAGTGTAAAATCCCTTCTGTATATTCTATAGTAACGGAGATTTGCGAGTTTGAAATTTTATATAATGTTTTTTCAAAACGTGAGGCCTTAGTATGCATTACACTGTTTCAACAATCAGACTGGTTATTTCAAATCTCCACGACGACGCCTACAATCCTGCACAAATAGATTGTTTACTTTATTGTTATGAGAGTTTTCATGGCAACTAAGCATGAATATTACACATGGAATAAATTTTTCCTGATGAGCCTATAGAGAACTTCGACCTGATTAGATTGAGTGTAAAATCCCTTCTGTATCTTTTATAGTAACATAGATATACGAGTTTCAAATTTTATATGAGGTTTTTTTCAAAACGTGAGTCCTTAGTATGCATTACATTGTCTCAACAATCAAACTGGTTATTTGAAATCTCCACGACGACGCCTACAATCCTGCACAAATAGATTGTTTACTTTATTGTTATGAGAGTTTACATGGTAACTAAGCATGAATATTACACATGGATTAAATTTTTCCTGATGAGCCTATAGAGACCTTCGACCTGATTACATTGAGTGGAAAATCACTTTTGTATAATCTTTAGTAAAGGCGATATGCGAGTTTGAAATTTTATGTAATGTTTTTGTAAAACGTGAAGCCTTAGTATGCATTACACTGTTTCAACAATCAAAGTGGTTATTTCAAATCTTCACGACGACTACTACAATCAAGCACAAATATATTGTTTACTTTTTTGTTATGAGAGTTTTCATGGCAACTAAGCATGAATATTACACATGGAATAAATTTTTCCTGATGAGCCTATAGAGACCTTCGACCTGATTAGATTGAGTGTAAAATCCCTTCTGTATATTCTATAGTAACGGAGATTTGCGAGTTTGAAATTTTATATAATGTTTTTTCAAAACGTGAGGCCTTAGTATGCAATACACTGTTTCAACAACCAAACTGGTTATTTCAAATCTCCACGACGACGCCTACAATAATGCACAAATAGATTGTTTACTTTATTGTTATGAGAGTTTCCATGGTAACTAAGCATGAATATTACACATGGATTAAATTTTTTACTGATGAGCCAATAGAGAACATCGACCTGATTACATTGAGTGTAAAATCGCTTCTGTATCTTCTATAGTAACGGAGATATGCGATTTTGAAATTTTATATAATGTTTTTGTAAAACGTGAAGCCTAAGGATGTATTACATTGTTTCAACAATCAAAGTGGTTATTTCAAATCTCCACGAAGACTACTACAATGAGGGACAAATATATTGTTTACTTTTTTGTTATGAGAGTTTCCATGGTAACTAAGCATGAATATTACACATGGATTAAATTTTTTACTGATGAGCTAATAGAGAATTTCGACCTGATTACATTGAGTGTAAAATCGCTTCTGTATCTACTATAGTAACGGAGATATGCGATTTTGAAATTTTATATAATGTTTTTGTAAAACGTGAAGCCTAAGGATGTATAACATTGTTTCAACAATCAAAGTGGTTATTTCAAATCTCCACGACGTCTACTACAATGAAGCACAAATATATTGCTTACTTTTTTGTTATAAGAGTTTCCATGGTAACTAAGCATGAATATTACACATGGATTAAATTTTTCCTGATGAGCCTATAGAGAGCTTCGACCTGATTACTTTGAGTGTAAAATCACTTCTGAATCTTCTATAGAAACGGAGATATACGAGTTTGAAATTTTATATAATGTTTTTTGCAAAACGAGAGGCTTTAGTATGCATTACACTGGTTCAACAATCAAACTGGTTATTTCAAATCTCCACGATGACGCCTACAATCCTGCACAAATAGATTGTTTACTTTATTGTTATGAGAGTTTCCATGGTAACAAGGAATGAATATTACATATGAATTATATTTTTCCTGATGAGCCAATAGAGAACTTCGACCTGATTACATTGAGTGTAAAATCACTTCTGTATCTTTTATAGTAACGGAGATATGCGAGTTTGAAATTTTATATAATGTTTTTGTAAAACGTGAAGCCTAAGGATGTATTACATTGTTTCAACAATCAAAGTGGTTATTACAAATCTCCACGACGACTACTACAATGAAGCACAAATAGATTGTTTACTTTTTTTGTTATGAGAGTTTTCATTGCAACTAAGCATGAATATTACACATGGATTAAATTTTTCCTGATGAGCCTATAGAAAACTTCGACCTAATTAGATTGAGTGTAAAATCCCTTCTGTATATTCTATAGTAACAGAGATTTGCGAGTTTGAAATTTTATATAATGTTTTTGTAAAACGTGAAGCCTAAGGATGTATTACATTGTTTCAACAATCAAAGTGGTTATTTCAAATCTCCACGACGATGCGTACAATCCTGCACAAATAGATTGTTTACTTTATTGTTATGAGAGTTTCCATGGTAACTAAGCATGAATATTACATATGAATAATTTTCTTTCGGATGAGCCTATAGAGAGCTTCGACCTGATTACATTGATGTAAAATCACTTCTGTATCTTATATAGTAACGGAGATATGCGAGTTTGAAATTTTATATAATGTTTTTGTAAAACGTGAAGCCTAATGATGTATTACACTGTTTCAACAATCAAAGTTGTTATTTCAATTCTGCACGACGACGACTACAATCATACACAAATAGATTGTTTGCTTTATTGTTATGAGAGTTTCCATGGTAACTAAGCATGAATATTACACATGGATTAATTTTTTTATGATGAGCCTATACAGAGTTTCGACTTGATTACGTGAGAGTAAAATCACTTCTGTATCTTCTATAGTAACATAGATATACGAGTTTCAAATTTTATATGAGGTTTTTTTCAAAACGTGAGTCCTTAGTATGCATTACATTGTTTCAACAATCAAACTGGTTATTTGAAATCTCCACGACGACGCCTACAATCCTGCACAAATAGATTGTTTACTTTATTGTTATGAGAGTTTCCATGGTAACTAAGCATGAATATTACATATGAATAATTTTCTTTCGGATGAGCCTATAGAGACCTTCGACCTGATTACATTGAGTGTAAAATCGCTTCTGTATCTGCTATAGTAACGGAGATATGCGGTTTTGAAATTTTATATAATGTTTTTGTAAAACGTGAAGCCTAAGGATGTATAACATTGTTTCAACAATCAAAGTGGTTATTTCAAATCTCCACGACGACTACTACAATGAAGCACAAATATATTGCTTACTTTTTTGTTATGAGAGTTTCCATGGTAACTAAACATGAATATTACACATGGATTAAATTTTTCCTGATGAGCCTATAGAGAGCTTCGACCTGATTACATTGAGTGTAAAATCACTTCTGAATCTTCTATAGAAACGGAGATATACGAGTTTGAAATTTTTTATAATGTTTTTTCAAAACGTGAGGCCTTAGTATGCATTACACTGTTTCAACAATCAAACAGGTTATTACAAATCTCCACGACGACGCCTACAATCCTGCACAAATAGATTGTTTACTTTATTGTTATGAGAGTTTTCATGGCAACTAAGCTTGAATATTACACATGGAATAAATTTTTCCTGATGAGCCTATAGAGAACTTCGACCTGATTAGATTGAGTGTAAAATCCCTTCTGTATATTCTATAGTAACGGAGATTTGCGAGTTTGAAATTTTATATAATGTTTTTTCAAAACGTGAGGCCTTAGTATGCATTACACTGTTTCAACAATCAAACTGGTTATTTCAAATCTCCACGACGACGCCTACAATCCTGCACAAATAGATTGTTTACTTTATTGTTATGAGAGTTTTCATGGCAACTAAGCATGAATATTACACATGGAATAAATTTTTCCTGATGAGCCTATAGAGAACTTCGACCTGATTAGATTGAGTGTAAAATCCCTTCTGTATCTTCTATAGTAACATAGATATACGAGTTTCAAATTTTATATGAGGTTTTTTTCAAAACGTGAGTCCTTAGTATGCATTACATTGTTTCAACAATCAAACTGGTTATTTGAAATCTCCACGACGACGCCTACAATCCTGCACAAATAGATTGTTTACTTTATTGTTATGAGAGTTTCCATGGTAACTAAGCATGAATATTACACATGGATTAAATTTTTCCTGATGAGCCTATAGAGACCTTCGACCTGATTACATTGAGTGGAAAATCACTTTTGTATAATCTTTAGTAAAGGCGATATGCGAGTTTGAAATTTTATGTAATGTTTTTGTAAAACGTGAAGCCTTAGTATGCATTACACTGTTTCAACAATCAAAGTGGTTATTTCAAATCTTCACGACGACTACTACAATCAAGCACAAATATATTGTTTACTTTTTTGTTATGAGAGTTTTCATGGCAACTAAGCATGAATATTACACATGGAATAAATTTTTCCTGATGAGCCTATAGAGACCTTCGACCTGATTAGATTGAGTGTAAAATCCCTTCTGTATATTCTATAGTAACGGAGATTTGCGAGTTTGAAATTTTATATAATGTTTTTTCAAAACGTGAGGCCTTAGTATGCAATACACTGTTTCAACAACCAAACTGGTTATTTCAAATCTCCACGACGACGCCTACAATAATGCACAAATAGATTGTTTACTTTATTGTTATGAGAGTTTCCATGGTAACTAAGCATGAATATTACACATGGATTAAATTTTTTACTGATGAGCCAATAGAGAACATCGACCTGATTACATTGAGTGTAAAATCGCTTCTGTATCTTCTATAGTAACGGAGATATGCGATTTTGAAATTTTATATAATGTTTTTGTAAAACGTGAAGCCTAAGGATGTATTACATTGTTTCAACAATCAAAGTGGTTATTTCAAATCTCCACGAAGACTACTACAATGAGGGACAAATATATTGTTTACTTTTTTGTTATGAGAGTTTCCATGGTAACTAAGCATGAATATTACACATGGATTAAATTTTTTACTGATGAGCTAATAGAGAATTTCGACCTGATTACATTGAGTGTAAAATCGCTTCTGTATCTACTATAGTAACGGAGATATGCGATTTTGAAATTTTATATAATGTTTTTGTAAAACGTGAAGCCTAAGGATGTATAACATTGTTTCAACAATCAAAGTGGTTATTTCAAATCTCCACGACGTCTACTACAATGAAGCACAAATATATTGCTTACTTTTTTGTTATAAGAGTTTCCATGGTAACTAAGCATGAATATTACACATGGATTAAATTTTTCCTGATGAGCCTATAGAGAGCTTCGACCTGATTACTTTGAGTGTAAAATCACTTCTGAATCTTCTATAGAAACGGAGATATACGAGTTTGAAATTTTATATAATGTTTTTTGCAAAACGAGAGGCTTTAGTATGCATTACACTGGTTCAACAATCAAACTGGTTATTTCAAATCTCCACGATGACGCCTACAATCCTGCACAAATAGATTGTTTACTTTATTGTTATGAGAGTTTCCATGGTAACAAGGAATGAATATTACATATGAATTATATTTTTCCTGATGAGCCAATAGAGAACTTCGACCTGATTACATTGAGTGTAAAATCACTTCTGTATCTTTTATAGTAACGGAGATATGCGAGTTTGAAATTTTATATAATGTTTTTGTAAAACGTGAAGCCTAAGGATGTATTACATTGTTTCAACAATCAAAGTGGTTATTACAAATCTCCACGACGACTACTACAATGAAGCACAAATAGATTGTTTACTTTTTTTGTTATGAGAGTTTTCATTGCAACTAAGCATGAATATTACACATGGATTAAATTTTTCCTGATGAGCCTATAGAAAACTTCGACCTAATTAGATTGAGTGTAAAATCCCTTCTGTATATTCTATAGTAACAGAGATTTGCGAGTTTGAAATTTTATATAATGTTTTTGTAAAACGTGAAGCCTAAGGATGTATTACATTGTTTCAACAATCAAAGTGGTTATTTCAAATCTCCACGACGATGCGTACAATCCTGCACAAATAGATTGTTTACTTTATTGTTATGAGAGTTTCCATGGTAACTAAGCATGAATATTACATATGAATAATTTTCTTTCGGATGAGCCTATAGAGAGCTTCGACCTGATTACATTGATGTAAAATCACTTCTGTATCTTATATAGTAACGGAGATATGCGAGTTTGAAATTTTATATAATGTTTTTGTAAAACGTGAAGCCTAATGATGTATTACACTGTTTCAACAATCAAAGTTGTTATTTCAATTCTGCACGACGACGACTACAATCATACACAAATAGATTGTTTGCTTTATTGTTATGAGAGTTTCCATGGTAACTAAGCATGAATATTACACATGGATTAATTTTTTTATGATGAGCCTATACAGAGTTTCGACTTGATTACGTGAGAGTAAAATCACTTCTGTATCTTCTATAGTAAAACAGATATACGAGTTTCAAATTTTATATGAGGTTTTTTTCAAAACGTGAGTCCTTAGTATGCATTACATTGTTTCAACAATCAAACTGGTTATTTGAAATCTCCACGACGACGCCTACAATCCTGCACAAATAGATTGTTTACTTTATTGTTATGAGAGTTTCGATGGTATCTAAGCATGAATATTACACATGGATTAAATTTTTCCTGATGAGCCTATAGAGACCTTCGACCTGATTACATTGAGTGGAAAATCACTTTTGTATCTTCTTTAGTAAAGGCGATATGCGAGTTTGAAATTTTATATAATGTTTTTGTAAAACGTGAAGCCTTAGTATGCATTACACTGTTTCAACAATCAAAGTGGTTATTTCAAATCTTCACGACGACTACTACAATCAAGCATAAATATATTGTTTACTTTTTTGTTATGAGAGTTTTTATGGCAACTAAGCATGAATATTACACATGGAATAAATTTTTCCTGATGAGCCTATAGAGACCTTCGACCTGATTAGATTGAGTGTAAAATCCCTTCTGTATATTCTATAGTAACGGAGATTTGCGAGTTTGAAATTTTATATAATGTTTTTTCAAAACGTGAGGCCTTAGTATGCAATACACTGTTTCAACAACCAAACTGGTTATTTCAAATCTCCACGACGACGCCTACAATAATGCACAAATAGATTGTTTACTTTATTGTTATGAGAGTTTCCATGGTAACTAAGCATGAATATTACACATGGATTAAATTTTTTACTGATGAGCCAATAGAGAACATCGACCTGATTACATTGAGTGTAAAATCGCTTCTGTATCTTCTATAGTAACGGAGATATGTGATTTTGAAATTTTATATAATGTTTTTGTAAAACGTGAAGCCTAAGGATGTATTACATTGTTTCAACAATCAAAGTGGTTATTTCAAATCTCCACGACGACTACTACAATGAAGGACAAATATATTGTTTACTTTTTTGTTATGAGAGTTTCCATGGTAACTAAACATGAATATTACACATGGATTAAATTTTTTACTGATGAGCCAATAGAGAATTTCGACCTGATTACATTGAGTGTAAAATCGCTTCTGTATCTGCTATAGTAACCGAGATATGCGGTTTTGAAATTTTATATAATGTTTTTGTAAAACGTGAAGCCTAAGGATGTATAACATTGTTTCAACAATCAAAGTGGTTATTTCAAATCTCCAAGACGACTACTACAATGAAGCACAAATATATTGCTTACTTTTTTGTTATGAGAGTTTCCATGGTAACTAAGCATGAATGTTACACATGGATTAATTTTTTCCTGATGAGCCTATAGAGACCTTCGACCTGATTAGATTGAGTGTAAAATCCCTTCTGTATCTTCTATAGTAACATAGATATACGAGTTTCAAATTTTATATGAGGTTTTTTTCAAAACGTGAGTCCTTAGTATGCATTACATTGTTTCAACAATCAAACTGGTTATTTGAAATCTCCACGACGACGCCTACAATCCTGCACAAATAGATTGTTTACTTTATTGTTATGAGAGTTTCGATGGTATCTAAGCATGAATATTACACATGGATTAAAGTTTTCCTGATGAGCCTATAGAGACCTTCGACCTGATTACATTGAGTGTAAAATCACTTTTGTATCTTCTTTAGTAAAGGCGATATGCGAGTTTGAAATTTTATATAATGTTTTTGTAAAACGTGAAGCCTTAGTATGCATTACACTGTTTCAACAATCAAAGTGGTTATTTCAAATCTTCACGACGACTACTACAATCAAGCACAAATATATTGTTTACTTTTTTGTTATGAGAGTTTTCATGGCAACTATGCATGAATATTACACATGGAATAAATTTTTCCTGATGAGCCTATAGAGACCTTCGACCTGATTAGATTGAGTGTAAAATCCCTTCTGTATATTCTATAGTAACGGAGATTTGCGAGTTTGAAATTTTATATAATGTTTTATCAAAACGTGAGGCCTTAGTATGCATTACACTGTTTCTACAATCAAACTGGTTATTTCAAATCTCCACGACGACGCCTACAATCCTGCACAAATAGATTGTTTACTTTATTGTTATGAGAGTTTCCATGGTAACAAGGAATGAATATTACATATGAATTATATTTTTCCTGATGAGCCAATAGAGAACTTCGACCTGATTACATTGAGTGTAAAATCATTTCTGTATCTTCTATAGTAACGGAGATATGCGAGTTTGAAATTTTATATAATGTTTTTGTAAAACGTGAAGCCTAAGGATGTATTACATTGTTTCAACAATCAAAGTGGTTATTACAAATCTCCACGACGACTACTACAATGAAGCACAAATAGATTGTTTACTTTTTTTGTTATGAGAGTTTTCATGGCAACTAAGCATGAATATTACACATGGATTAAATTTTTCCTGATGAGCCTATAGAAAACTTCGACCTAATTAGATTGAGTGTAAAATCCCTTCAGTATATTCTATAGTAACAGAGATTTGCGAGTTTGAAATTTTATATAATGTTTTTGTAAAACGTGAAGCCTAAGGATGTATTACATTGTTTCAACAATCAAAGTGGTTATTTCAAATCTCCACGACGACGCGTACAATCCTGCACAAATAGATTGTTTGCTTTATTGTTATGAGAGTTTCCATGGTAACTAAGCATGAATATTACATATGAATAATTTTCTTTCGGATGAGCCTATAGAGAGCTTCGACCTGATTACATTGATGTAAAATCACTTCTGTATCTTATATAGTAATGGAGATATGCGAGTTTGAAATTTTATATAATGTTTTTGTAATACGTGAAGCCTAATGATGTAGTACATTGTTTCAACAATCAAAGTTGTTATTTCAATTCAGCACGACGACGACTACAATCATACACAAATAGATTGTTTGCTTTACTGTTATGAGAGTTTCCATGGTAACTAAGCATGAATATTACACATGGATTAATTTTTTTATGATGAGCCTATACAGAGTTTCGACTTGATTACGTGAGTGTAAAATCACTTCTGTATCTTCTATAGTAACATAGATATACGAGTTTCAAATTTTATATGAGGTTTTTTTCAAAACGTGAGTCCTTAGTATGCATTACATTGTTTCAACAATCAAACTGGTTATTTGAAATCTCCACGACGACGCCAACAATCCTGCACAAATAGATTGTTTACTTTATTGTTATGAGAGTTTCCATGGTAACTAAGCATGAATATTACACATGGATTAAATTTTTCCTGATGAGCCTATTGAGACCTTCGACCTGATTACATTGAGTGGAAAATCACTTTTGTATCTTCTTTAGTAAAGGCGATATGCGAGTTTGAAATTTTATATAATGTTTTTTCAAAACGTGAGGCCTTAGTATGCAATACACTGTTTCAACAACCAAACTGGTTATTTCAAATCTCCACGACGACGCCTACAATAATGCACAAATAGATTGTTTACTTTATTGTTATGAGAGTTTCCATGGTAACTAAGCATGAATATTACACATGGATTAAATTTTTTACTGATGAGCCAATAGAGAACATCGACCTGATTACATTGAGTGTAAAATCGCTTCTGTATCTTCTATAGTAACGGAGATATGCGATTTTGAAATTTTATATAATGTTTTTGTAAAACGTGAAGCCTAAGGATGTATTACATTGTTTCAACAATCAAAGTGGTTATTTCAAATCTCCACGACGACTACTACAATGAAGGACAAATATATTGTTTACTTTTTTGTTATGAGAGTTTCCATGGTAACTAAGCATGAATATTACACATGGATTAAATTTTTTACTGATGAGCCAATAGAGAATTTCGACCTGATTACATTGAGTGTAAAATCGCTTCTGTATCTGCTATAGTAACGGAGATATGCGATTTTGAAATTTTATATAATGTTTTTGTAAAACGTGAAGCCTAAGGATGTATAACATTGTTTCAACAATCAAAGTGGTTATTTCAAATCTCCACGACGACTACTACAATGAAGGACAAATATATTGTTTACTTTTTTGTTATGAGAGTTTCCATGGTAACTAAGCATGAATATTACACATGGATTAAATTTTTTACTGATGAGCCTATAGAGAGCTTCGACCTGATTACATTGAGTGTAAAATCACTTCTGAATCTTCTATAGAAACGGAGATATACGAGTTTGAAATTTTTTATAATGTTTTTTCAAAACGTGAGGCCTTAGTATGCATTACGCTGTTTCAACAATGAAACAGGTTATTTCAAATCTCCACGACGACGCCTACAATCCTGCACAAATAGATTGTTTACTTTATTGTTATGAGAGTTTTCATGGCAACTAAGCATGAATATTACACATGGAATAAATTTTTCCTGATGAGCCTATAGAGAAATTCGACCTGATTAGATTGAGTGTAAAATCCCTTCTGTATCTTCTATAGTAACATAGATATACGAGTTTCAAATTTTATATGAGGTTTTTTTCAAAACGTGAGTCCTTAGTATGCATTACATTGTTTCAACAATCAAACTGGTTATTTGAAATCTCCACGACGACGCCTACAATCCTGCACAAATAGATTGTTTACTTTATTGTTATGAGAGTTTCGATGGTATCCAAGCATGAATATTACACATGGATTAAATTTTTCCTGATGAGCCTATAGAGACCTTCGACCTGATTACATTGAGTGGAAAATCACTTTTGTATCTTCTTTAGTAAAGGCGATATGCGAGTTTGAAATTTTATATAATGTTTTTGTAAAACGTGAAGCCTTAGTATGCATTACACTCTTTCAACAATCAAAGTGGTTATTTCAAATCTTCACGACGACTACTACAATCAAGCACAAATATATTGTTTACTTTTTTGTTATGAGAGTTTCCATGGTAACAAGGAATGAATATTACATATGAATTATATTTTTCCTGATGAGCCAATAGAGAACTTCGACCTGATTACATTGAGTGTAAAATCACTTCTGTATCTTCTATAGTAACGGAGATATGCGAGTTTGAAATTTTATATAATGTTTTTGTAAAACGTGAAGCCTAAGGATGTATTACATTGTTTCAACAATCAAAGTGGTTATTACAAATCTCCACGACGACTACTACAATGAAGCACAAATAGATTGTTTACTT
This sequence comes from Lepisma saccharinum, assembly GCF_977018435.1. Taxonomy (NCBI): domain Eukaryota; kingdom Metazoa; phylum Arthropoda; class Insecta; order Zygentoma; family Lepismatidae; genus Lepisma; species Lepisma saccharinum. Next base: position 4,462,711 of record NW_028142899.1, on the reverse strand, counting down.
TTTTTGTTATGAGAGTTTTCATGGCAACTAAGCATGAATATTACACATGGATTAAATTTTTCCTGATGAGCCTATAGAAAACTTCGACCTAATTAGATTGAGTGTAAAATCCCTTCAGTATATTCTATAGTAACAGAGATTTGCGAGTTTGAAATTTTATATAATGTTTTTGTAAAACATGAAGCCTAAGGATGTATTACATTGTTTCAACAATCAAAGTGGTTATTTCAAATCTCCACGACGACGCGTACAATCCTGCACAAATAGATTGTTTACTTTATTGTTATGAGAGTTTCCATGGTAACTAAGCATGAATATTACATATGAATAATTTTCTTTCGGATGAGCCTATAGAGAGCTTCGACCTGATTACATTGATGTAAAATCACTTCTGTATCTTATATAGTAACGGAGATATGCGAGTTTGAAATTTTATATAATGTTTTTGTAATACGTGAAGCCTAATGATGTAGTACATTGTTTCAACAATCAAAGTTGTTATTTCAATTCAGCACGACGACGACTACAATCATACACAAATAGATTGTTTGCTTTACTGTTATGAGAGTTTCCATGGTAACTAAGCATGAATATTACACATGGATTAATTTTTTTATGATGAGCCTATACAGAGTTTCGACTTGATTACGTGAGTGTAAAATCACTTCTGTATCTTCTATAGTAACATAGATATACGAGTTTCAAATTTTATATGAGGTTTTTTTCAAAACGTGAGTCCTTAGTATGCATTACATTGTTTCAACAATCAAACTGGTTATTTGAAATCTCCACGACGACGCCAACAATCCTGCACAAATAGATTGTTTACTTTATTGTTATGAGAGTTTCCATGGTAACTAAGCATGAATATTACACATGGATTAAATTTTTCCTGATGAGCCTATTGAGACCTTCGACCTGATTACATTGAGTGGAAAATCACTTTTGTATCTTCTTTAGTAAAGGCGATATGCGAGTTTGAAATTTTATATAATGTTTTTTCAAAACGTGAGGCCTTAGTATGCAATACACTGTTTCAACAACCAAACTGGTTATTTCAAATCTCCACGACGACGCCTACAATAATGCACAAATAGATTGTTTACTTTATTGTTATGAGAGTTTCCATGGTAACTAAGCATGAATATTACACATGGATTAAATTTTTTACTGATGAGCCAATAGAAAACATCGACCTGATTACATTGAGTGTAAAATCGCTTCTGTATCTTCTATAGTAACGGAGATATGCGATTTTGAAATTTTATATAATGTTTTTGTAAAACGTGAAGCCTAAGGATGTATTACATTGTTTCAACAATCAAAGTGGTTATTTCAAATCTCCACGACGACTACTACAATGAAGGACAAATATATTGTTTACTTTTTTGTTATGAGAGTTTCCATGGTAACTAAGCATGAATATTACACATGGATTAAATTTTTTACTGATGAGCCAATAGAGAATTTCGACCTGATTACATTGAGTGTAAAATCGCTTCTGTATCTGCTATAGTAACGGAGATATGCGATTTTGAAATTTTATATAATGTTTTTGTAAAACGTGAAGCCTAAGGATGTATAACATTGTTTCAACAATCAAAGTGGTTATTTCAAATCTCCACGACGACTACTACAATGAAGGACAAATATATTGTTTACTTTTTTGTTATGAGAGTTTCCATGGTAACTAAGCATGAATATTACACATGGATTAAATTTTTTACTGATGAGCCTATAGAGAGCTTCGACCTGATTACATTGAGTGTAAAATCACTTCTGAATCTTCTATAGAAACGGAGATATACGAGTTTGAAATTTTTTATAATGTTTTTTCAAAACGTGAGGCCTTAGTATGCATTACACTGTTTCAACAATGAAACAGGTTATTTCAAATCTCCACGACGACGCCTACAATCCTGCACAAATAGATTGTTTACTTTATTGTTATGAGAGTTTTCATGGCAACTAAGCATGAATATTACACATGGAATAAATTTTTCCTGATGAGCCTATAGAGAAATTCGACCTGATTAGATTGAGTGTAAAATCCCTTCTGTATCTTCTATAGTAACATAGATATACGAGTTTCAAATTTTATATGAGGTTTTTTCAAAACGTGAGTCCTTAGTATGCATTACATTGTTTCAACAATCAAACTGGTTATTTGAAATCTCCACGACGACGCCTACAATCCTGCACAAATAGATTGTTTACTTTATTGTTATGAGAGTTTTCATGGCAACTAAGCATGAATATTACACATGGAATAAATTTTTCCTGATGAACCTATAGAGAACTTCGACCTGATTAGATTGAGTGTAAAATCCCTTCTGTATCTTCTATAGTAACATAGATATACGAGTTTCAAATTTTATATGACGTTTTTTTCAAAACGTGAGTCCTTAGTATGCATTACATTGTTTCAACAATCAAACTGGTTATTTGAAATCTCCACGACGACGCCTACAATCCTGCACAAATAGATTGTTTACTTTATTGTTATGAGAGTTTCCATGGTAACTAAGCATGAATATTACACATGGATTAAATTTTTCCTGATGAGCCTATAGAGACCTTCGACCTGATTACATTGAGTGGAAAATCACTTTTGTATCTTCTTTAGTAAAGGCGATATGCGAGTTTGAAATTTTATATAATGTTTTTGTAAAACGTGAAGCCTTAGTATGCATTACACTCTTTCAACAATCAAAGTGGTTATTTCAAATCTTCACGACGACTACTACAATCAAGCACAAATATATTGTTTACTTTTTTGTTATGAGAGTTTTCATGGCAACTATGCATGAATATTACACATGGAATAAATTTTTCCTGATGAGCCTATAGAGACCTTCGACCTGATTAGATTGAGTGTAAAATCCCTTCTGTATATTCTATAGTAACGGAGATTTGCGAGTTTGAAATTTTATATAATGTTTTTTCAAAACGTGAGGCCTTAGTATGCAATACACTGTTTCAACAATCAAACTGGTTATTTCAAATCTCCACGACGACGCCTACAATAATGCACAAATAGATTGTTTACTTTATTGTTATGAGAGTTTCCATGGTAACTAAGCATGAATATTACACATGGATTAAATTTTTTACTGATGAGCCAATAGAGAACATCGACCTGATTACATTGAGTGTAAAATCGCTTCTGTATCTTCTATAGTAACGGAGATATGCGATTTTGAAATTTTATATAATGTTTTTGTAAAACGTGAAGCCTAAGGATGTATTACATTGTTTCAACAATCAAAGTGGTTATTTCAAATCTCCACGACGAGGCCTACAATCCTGCACAACTAGATTGTTTACTTTATTGTTATGAGAGTTTTCATGGCAACTAAGCATGAATATTACACATGGAATAAATTTTTCCTGATGAGCCTATAGAGAACTTCGACCTGATTAGATTGAGTGTAAAATCCCTTCTGTATATTCTATAGTAACGGAGATTTGCGAGTTTGAAATTTTATATAATGTTTTATCAAAACGTGAGGCCTTAGTATGCATTACACTGTTTCTACAATCAAACTGGTTATTTCAAATCTCCACGACGACGCCTACAATCCTGCACAAATAGATTGTTTACTTTATTGTTATGAGAGTTTCCATGGTAACAAGGAATGAATATTACACATGGAATAAATTTTTCCTGATGAGCCTATAGAGAACTTCGACCTGATTAGATTGAGTGTAAAATCCCTTCTGTATATTCTATAGTAACGGAGATTTGCGAGTTTGAAATTTTATATAATGTTTTTTCAAAACGTGAGGCCTTAGTATGCATTACACTGTTTCAACAATCAAACTGGTTATTTCAAATCTCCACGACGACGCCTACAATCCTGCACAAATAGATTGTTTACTTTATTGTTATGAGAGTTTTCATGGCAACTAAGCATGAATATTACACATGGAATAAATTTTTCCTGATGAGCCTATAGAGAACTTCGACCTGATTAGATTGAGTGTAAAATCCCTTCTGTATCTTCTATAGTAACATAGATATACGAGTTTCAAATTTTATATGACGTTTTTTTCAAAACGTGAGTCCTTAGTATGCATTACATTGTTTCAACAATCAAACTGGTTATTTGAAATCTCCACGACGACGCCTACAATCCTGCACAAATAGATTGTTTACTTTATTGTTATGAGAGTTTCCATGGTAACTAAGCATGAATATTACACATGGATTAAATTTTTCCTGATGAGCCTATAGAAAACTTCGACCTAATTAGATTGAGTGTAAAATCCCTTCAGTATATTCTATAGTAACAGAGATTTGCGAGTTTGAAATTTTATATAATGTTTTTGTAAAACGTGAAGCCTAAGGATGTATTACATTGTTTCAACAATCAAAGTGGTTATTTCAAATCTCCACGACGACGCGTACAATCCTGCACAAATAGATTGTTTACTTTATTGTTATGAGAGTTTCCATGGTAACTAAGCATGAATATTACATATGAATAATTTTCTTTCGGATGAGCCTATAGAGAGCTTCGACCTGATTACATTGATGTAAAATCACTTCTGAATCTTCTATAGAAACGGAGATATACGAGCTTGAAATTTTTTATAATGTTTTTTCAAAACGTGAGGCCTTAGTATGCATTACACTGTTTCAACAATGAAACAGGTTATTTCAAATCTCCACGACGACGCCTACAATCCTGCACAAATAGATTGTTTACTTTATTGTTATGAGAGTTTTCATGGCAACTAAGCATGAATATTACACATGGAATAAATTTTTCCTGATGAGCCTATAGAGAACTTCGACCTGATTAGATTGAGTGTAAAATCCCTTCTGTATCTTCTATAGTAACATAGATATACGAGTTTCAAATTTTATATGACGTTTTTTTTCAAAACGTGAGTCCTTAGTATGCATTACATTGTTTCAACAATCAAACTGGTTATTTGAAATCTCCACGACGACGCCTACAATCCTGCACAAATAGATTGTTTACTTTATTGTTATGAGAGTTTCCATGGTAACTAAGCATGAATATTACACATGGATTAAATTTTTCCTGATGAGCCTATAGAGACCTTCGACCTGATTACATTGAGTGGAAAATCACTTTTGTATCTTCTTTAGTAAAGGCGATATGCGAGTTTGAAATTTTATATAATGTTTTTGTAAAACGTGAAGCCTTAGTATGCATTACACTCTTTCAACAATCAAAGTGGTTATTTCAAATCTTCACGACGACTACTACAATCAAGCACAAATATTTTTTTTACTTTTTTGTTATGAGAGTTTTCATGGCAACTATGCATGAATATTACACATGGAATAAATTTTTCCTGATGAGCCTATAGAGACCTTCGACCTGATTAGATTGAGTGTAAAATCCCTTCTGTATATTCTATAGTAACGGAGATTTGCGAGTTTGAAATTTTATATAATGTTTTTTCAAAACGTGAGGCCTTAGTATGCAATACACTGTTTCAACAATCAAACTGGTTATTTCAAATCTCCACGACGACGCCTACAATAATGCACAAATAGATTGTTTACTTTATTGTTATGAGAGTTTCCATGGTAACTAAGCATGAATATTACACATGGATTAAATTTTTTACTGATGAGCCAATAGAGAACATCGACCTGATTACATTGAGTGTAAAATCGCTTCTGTATCTTCTATAGTAACGGAGATATGCGATTTTGAAATTTTATATAATGTTTTTGTAAAACGTGAAGCCTAAGGATGTATTACATTGTTTCAACAATCAAAGTGGTTATTTCAAATCTCCACGACGAGGCCTACAATCCTGCACAACTAGATTGTTTACTTTATTGTTATGAGAGTTTTCATGGCAACTAAGCATGAATATTACACATGGAATAAATTTTTCCTGATGAGCCTATAGAGAACTTCGACCTGATTAGATTGAGTGTAAAATCCCTTCTGTATATTCTATAGTAACGGAGATTTGCGAGTTTGAAATTTTATATAATGTTTTATCAAAACGTAAGGCCTTAGTATGCATTACACTGTTTCTACAATCAAACTGGTTATTTCAAATCTCCACGACGACGCCTACAATCCTGCACAAATAGATTGTTTACTTTATTGTTATGAGAGTTTCCATGGTAACAAGGAATGAATATTACATATGAATTATATTTTTCCTGATGAGCCAATAGAGAACTTCGACCTGATTACATTGAGTGTAAAATCACTTCTGTATCTTCTATAGTAACGGAGATATGCGAGTTTGAAATTTTATATAATGTTTTTGTAAAACGTGAAGCCTAAGGATGTATTACATTGTTTCAACAATCAAAGTGGTTATTACAAATCTCCACGACGACTACTACAATGAAGCACAAATAGATTGTTTACTTTTTTTGTTTGAGAGTTTTCATGGCAACTAAGCATGAATATTACACATGGATTAAATTTTTCCTGATGAGCCTATAGAAAACTTCGACCTAATTAGATTGAGTGTAAAATCCCTTCAGTATATTCTATAGTAACAGAGATTTGCGAGTTTGAAATTTTATATAATGTTTTTGTAAAACGTGAAGCCTAAGGATGTATTACATTGTTTCAACAATCAAAGTGGTTATTTCAAATCTCCACGACGACGCGTACAATCCTGCACAAATAGATTGTTTACTTTATTGTTATGAGAGTTTCCATGGTAACTAAGCATGAATATTACATATGAATAATTTTCTTTCGGATGAGCCTATAGAGAGCTTCGACCTGATTACATTGATGTAAAATCACTTCTGTATCTTATATAGTAACGGAGATATGCGAGTTTGAAATTTTATATAATGTTTTTGTAATACGTGAAGCCTAATGATGTAGTACATTGTTTCAACAATCAAAGTTGTTATTTCAATTCAGCACGACGACGACTACAATCATACACAAATAGATTGTTTGCTTTACTGTTATGAGAGTTTCCATGGTAACTAAGCATGAATATTACACATGGATTAATTTTTTTATGATGAGCCTATACAGAGTTTCGACTTGATTACGTGAGTGTAAAATCACTTCTGTATCTTCTATAGTAACATAGATATACGAGTTTCAAATTTTATATGAGGTTTTTTTAAAAAACGTGAGTCCTTAGTATGCATTACATTGTTTCAACAATCAAACTGGTTATTTGAAATCTCCACGACGACGCCAACAATCCTGCACAAATAGATTGTTTACTTTATTGTTATGAGAGTTTCCATGGTAACTAAGCATGAATATTACACATGGATTAAATTTTTCCTGATGAGCCTATTGAGACCTTCGACCTGATTACATTGAGTGGAAAATCACTTTTGTATCTTCTTTAGTAAAGGCGATATGCGAGTTTGAAATTTTATATAATGTTTTTTCAAAACGTGAGGCCTTAGTATGCAATACACTGTTTCAACAACCAAACTGGTTATTTCAAATCTCCACGACGACGCCTACAATAATGCACAAATAGATTGTTTACTTTATTGTTATGAGAGTTTCCATGGTAACTAAGCATGAATATTACACATGGATTAAATTTTTTACTGATGAGCCAATAGAGAACATCGACCTGATTACATTGAGTGTAAAATCGCTTCTGTATCTTCTATAGTAACGGAGACATGCGATTTTGAAATTTTATATAATGTTTTTGTAAAACGTGAAGCCTAAGGATGTATTACATTGTTTCAACAATCAAAGTGTTTATTTCAAATCTCCACGACGACTACTACAATGAAGGACAAATATATTGTTTACTTTTTTGTTATGAGAGTTTCCATGGTAACTAAGCATGAATATTACACATGGATTAAATTTTTTACTGATGAGCCAATAGAGAATTTCGACCTGATTACATTGAGTGTAAAATCGCTTCTGTATCTGCTATAGTAACGGAGATATGCGATTTTGAAATTTTATATAATGTTTTTGTAAAACGTGAAGCCTAAGGATGTATAACATTGTTTCAACAATCAAAGTGGTTATTTCAAATCTCCACGACGACTACTACAATGAAGGACAAATATATTGTTTACTTTTTTGTTATGAGAGTTTCCATGGTAACTAAGCATGAATATTACACATGGATTAAATTTTTTACTGATGAGCCTATAGAGAGCTTCGACCTGATTAGATTGAGTGTAAAATCACTTCTGAATCTTCTATAGAAACGGAGATATACGAGTTTGAAATTTTTTATAATGTTTTTCAAAACGTGAGGCCTTAGTATGCATTACACTGTTTCAACAATGAAACAGGTTATTTCAAATCTCCACGACGACGCCTACAATCCTGCACAAATAGATTGTTTACTTTATTGTTATGAGAGTTTTCATGGCAACTAAGCATGAATATTACACATGGAATAAATTTTTCCTGATGAGCCTATAGAGAACTTCGACCTGATTAGATTGAGTGTAAAATCCCTTCTGTATATTCTATAGTAACGGAGATTTGCGAGTTTGAAATTTTATATAATGTTTTTTCAAAACGTGAGGCCTTAGTATGCATTACACTGTTTCAACAATCAAACTGGTTATTTCAAATCTCCACGACGACGCCTACAATCCTGCACAAATAGATTGTTTACTTTATTGTTATGAGAGTTTTCATGGCAACTAAGCATGAATATTACACATGGAATAAATTTTTCCTGATGAGCCTATAGAGAACTTCGACCTGATTAGATTGAGTGTAAAATCCCTTCTGTATCTTCTATAGTAACATAGATATACGAGTTTCAAATTTTATATGACGTTTTTTTTCAAAACGTGAGTCCTTAGTATGCATTACATTGTTTCAACAATCAAACTGGTTATTTGAAATCTCCACGACGACGCCTACAATCCTGCACAAATAGATTGTTTACTTTATTGTTATGAGAGTTTCCATGGTAACTAAGCATGAATATTACACATGGATTAAATTTTTCCTGATGAGCCTATAGAGACCTTCGACCTGATTACATTGAGTGGAAAATCACTTTTGTATCTTCTTTAGTAAAGGCGATATGCGAGTTTGAAATTTTATATAATGTTTTTGTAAAACGTGAAGCCTTAGTATGCATTACACTCTTTCAACAATCAAAGTGGTTATTTCAAATCTTCACGACGACTACTACAATCAAGCACAAATATATTGTTTACTTTTTTGTTATGAGAGTTTTCATGGCAACTATGCATGAATATTACACATGGAATAAATTTTTCCTGATGAGCCTATAGAGACCTTCGACCTGATTAGATTGAGTGTAAAATCCCTTCTGTATATTCTATAGTAACGGAGATTTGCGAGTTTGAAATTTTATATAATGTTTTTTCAAAACGTGAGGCCTTAGTATGCAATACACTGTTTCAACAATCAAACTGGTTATTTCAAATCTCCACGACGACGCCTACAATAATGCACAAATAGATTGTTTACTTTATTGTTATGAGAGTTTCCATGGTAACTAAGCATGAATATTACACATGGATTAAATTTTTTACTGATGAGCCAATAGAGAACATCGACCTGATTACATTGAGTGTAAAATCGCTTCTGTATCTTCTATAGTAACGGAGATATGCGATTTTGAAATTTTATATAATGTTTTTGTAAAACGTGAAGCCTAAGGATGTATTACATTGTTTCAACAATCAAAGTGGTTATTTCAAATCTCCACGACGAGGCCTAAAATCCTGCACAACTAGATTGTTTACTTTATTGTTATGAGAGTTTTCATGGCAACTAAGCATGAATATTACACATGGAATAAATTTTTCCTGATGAGCCTATAGAGAACTTCGACCTGATTAGATTGAGTGTAAAATCCCTTCTGTATATTCTATTGTAACGGAGATTTGCGAGTTTGAAATTTTATATAATGTTTTATCAAAACGTGAGGCCTTAGTATGCATTACACTGTTTCTACAATCAAACTGGTTATTTCAAATCTCCACGACGACGCCTACAATCCTGCACAAATAGATTGTTTACTTTATTGTTATGAGAGTTTCCATGGTAACAAGGAATGAATATTACATATGAATTATATTTTTCCTGATGAGCCAATAGAGAACTTCGACCTGATTACATTGAGTGTAAAATCACTTCTGTATCTTCTATAGTAACGGAGATATGCGAGTTTGAAATTTTATATAATGTTTTTGTAAAACGTGAAGCCTAAGGATGTATTACATTGTTTCAACAATCAAAGTGGTTATTACAAATCTCCACGACGACTACTACAATGAAGCACAAATAGATTGTTTACTTTTTTTGTTATGAGAGTTTTCATGGCAACTAAGCATGAATATTACACATGGATTAAATTTTTCCTGATGAGCCTATAGAAAACTTCGACCTAATTAGATTGAGTGTAAAATCCCTTCAGTATATTCTATAGTAACAGAGATTTGCGAGTTTGAAATTTTATATAATGTTTTTGTAAAACGTGAAGCCTAAGGATGTATTACATTGTTTCAACAATCAAAGTGGTTATTTCAAATCTCCACGACGACGCGTACAATCCTGCACAAATAGATTGTTTACTTTATTGTTATGAGAGTTTCCATGGTAACTAAGCATGAATATTACATATGAATAATTTTCTTTCGGATGAGCCTATAGAGAGCTTCGACCTGATTACATTGATGTAAAATCACTTCTGTATCTTATATAGTAACGGAGATATGCGAGTTTGAAATTTTATATAATGTTTTTGTAATACGTGAAGCCTAATGATGTAGTACATTGTTTCAACAATCAAAGTTGTTATTTCAATTCAGCACGACGACGACTACAATCATACACAAATAGATTGTTTGCTTTACTGTTATGAGAGTTTCCATGGTAACTAAGCATGAATATTACACATGGATTAATTTTTTTATGATGAGCCTATACAGAGTTTCGACTTGATTACGTGAGTGTAAAATCACTTCTGTATCTTCTATAGTAACATAGATATACGAGTTTCAAATTTTATATGAGGTTTTTTTAAAAAACGTGAGTCCTTAGTATGCATTACATTGTTTCAACAATCAAACTGGTTATTTGAAATCTCCACGACGACGCCAACAATCCTGCACAAATAGATTGTTTACTTTATTGTTATGAGAGTTTCCATGGTAACTAAGCATGAATATTACACATGGATTAAATTTTTCCTGATGAGCCTATTGAGACCTTCGACCTGATTACATTGAGTGGAAAATCACTTTTGTATCTTCTTTAGTAAAGGCGATATGCGAGTTTGAAATTTTATATAATGTTTTTTCAAAACGTGAGGCCTTAGTATGCAATACACTGTTTCAACAACCAAACTGGTTATTTCAAATCTCCACGACGACGCCTACAATAATGCACAAATAGATTGTTTACTTTATTGTTATGAGAGTTTCCATGGTAACTAAGCATGAATATTACACATGGATTAAATTTTTTACTGATGAGCCAATAGAGAACATCGACCTGATTACATTGAGTGTAAAATCGCTTCTGTATCTTCTATAGTAACGGAGACATGCGATTTTGAAATTTTATATAATGTTTTTGTAAAACGTGAAGCCTAAGGATGTATTACATTGTTTCAACAATCAAAGTGTTTATTTCAAATCTCCACGACGACTACTACAATGAAGGACAAATATATTGTTTACTTTTTTGTTATGAGAGTTTCCATGGTAACTAAGCATGAATATTACACATGGATTAAATTTTTTACTGATGAGCCAATAGAGAATTTCGACCTGATTACATTGAGTGTAAAATCGCTTCTGTATCTGCTATAGTAACGGAGATATGCGATTTTGAAATTTTATATAATGTTTTTGTAAAACGTGAAGCCTAAGGATGTATAACATTGTTTCAACAATCAAAGTGGTTATTTCAAATCTCCACGACGACTACTACAATGAAGGACAAATATATTGTTTACTTTTTTGTTATGAGAGTTTCCATGGTAACTAAGCATGAATATTACACATGGATTAAATTTTTTACTGATGAGCCTATAGAGAGCTTCGACCTGATTAGATTGAGTGTAAAATCACTTCTGAATCTTCTATAGAAACGGAGATATACGAGTTTGAAATTTTTTATAATGTTTTTTCAAAACGTGAGGCCTTAGTATGCATTACACTGTTTCAACAATGAAACAGGTTATTTCAAATCTCCACGACGACGCCTACAATCCTGCACAAATAGATTGTTTACTTTATTGTTATGAGAGTTTTCATGGCAACTAAGCATGAATATTACACATGGAATAAATTTTTCCTGATGAGCCTATAGAGAAATTCGACCTGATTAGATTGAGTGTAAAATCCCTTCTGTATCTTCTATAGTAACATAGATATACGAGTTTCAAATTTTATATGAGGTTTTTTTCAAAACGTGAGTCCTTAGTATGCATTACATTGTTTCAACAATCAAACTGGTTATTTGAAATCTCCACGACGACGCCTACAATCCTGCACAAATAGGTTGTTTACTTTATTGTTATGAGAGTTTCGATGGTATCTAAGCATGAATATTACACATGGATTAAATTTTTCCTGATGAGCCTATAGAGACCTTCGACCTGATTACATTGAGTGGAAAATCACTTTTGTATCTTCTTTAGTAAAGGCGATATGCGAGTTTGAAATTTTATATAATGTTTTTGTAAAACGTGAAGCCTTAGTATGCATTACACTCTTTCAACAATCAAAGTGGTTATTTCAAATCTTCACGACGACTACTACAATCAAGCACAAATATATTGTTTACTTTTTTGTTATGAGAGTTATCATGGCAACTATGCATGAATATTACACATGGAATAAATTTTTCCTGATGAGCCTATAGAGACCTTCGACCTGATTAGATTGAGTGTAAAATCCCTTCTGTATATTCTATAGTAACGGAGATTTGCGAGTTTGAAATTTTATCTAATGTTTTTTCAAAACGTGAGGCCTTAGTATGCAATACACTGTTTCAACAACCAAACTGGTTATTTCAAATCTCCACGACGACGCCTACAATCCTGCACAAATAGATTGCTTACTTTATTGTTATGAGAGTTTCCATGGTAACAAGGAATGAATATTACATATGAATTATATTTTTCCTGATGAGCCAATAGAGAACTTCGACCTGATTACATTGAGTGTAAAATCACTTCTGTATCTTCTATAGTAACGGAGATATGCGAGTTTGAAATTTTATATAATGTTTTTGTAAAACGTGAAGCCTAAGGATGTATTACATTGTTTCAACAATCAAAGTGGTTATTACAAATCTCCACGACGACTACTACAATGAAGCACAAATAGATTGTTTACTTTTTTTGTTATGAGAGTTTTCATGGCAACTAAGCATGAATATTACACATGGATTAAATTTTTCCTGATGAGCCTATAGAAAACTTCGACCTAATTAGATTGAGTGTAAAATCCCTTCAGTATATTCTATAGTAACAGAGATTTGCGAGTTTGAAATTTTATATAATGTTTTTGTAAAACGTGAAGCCTAAGGATGTATTACATTGTTTCAACAATCAAAGTGGTTATTTCAAATCTCCACGACGACGCGTACAATCCTGCACAAATAGATTGTTTACTTTATTGTTATGAGAGTTTCCATGGTAACTAAGCATGAATATTACATATGAATAATTGTCTTTCGGATGAGCCTATAGAGAGCTTCGACCTGATTACATTGATGTAAAATCACTTCTGTATCTTATATAGTAACGGAGATATGCGAGTTTGAAATTTTATATAATGTTTTTGTAATACGTGAAGCCTAATGATGTAGTACATTGTTTCAACAATCAAAGTTGTTATTTCAATTCAGCACGACGACGACTACAATCATACACAAATAGATTGTTTGCTTTACTGTTATGAGAGTTTCCATGGTAACTAAGCATGAATATTACACATGGATTAATTTTTTTATGATGAGCCTATACAGAGTTTCGACTTGATTACGTGAGTGTAAAATCACTTCTGTATCTTCTATAGTAACATAGATATACGAGTTTCAAATTTTATATGAGGTTTTTTTCAAAACGTGAGTCCTTAGTATGCATTACATTGTTTCAACAATCAAACTGGTTATTTGAAATCTCCACGACGACGCCAACAATCCTGCACAAATAGATTGTTTACTTTATTGTTATGAGAGTTTCCATGGTAACTAAGCATGAATATTACACATGGATTAAATTTTTCCTGATGAGCCTATTGAGACCTTCGACCTGATTACATTGAGTGGAAAATCACTTTTGTATCTTCTTTAGTAAAGGCGATATGCGAGTTTGAAATTTTATATAATGTTTTTTCAAAACGTGAGGCCTTAGTATGCAATACACTGTTTCAACAACCAAACTGGTTATTTCAAATCTCCACGACGACGCCTACAATAATGCACAAATAGATTGTTTACTTTATTGTTATGAGAGTTTCCATGGTAACTAAGCATGAATATTACACATGGATTAAATTTTTTACTGATGAGCCAATAGAGAACATCGACCTGATTACATTGAGTGTAAAATCGCTTCTGTATCTTCTATAGTAACGGAGATATGCGATTTTGAAATTTTATATAATGTTTTTGTAAAACGTGAAGCCTAAGGATGTATTACATTGTTTCAACAATCAAAGTGGTTATTTCAAATCTCCACGACGACTACTACAATGAAGGACAAATATATTGTTTACTTTTTTGTTATGAGAGTTTCCATGGTAACTAAGCATGAATATTACACATGGATTAAATTTTTTACTGATGAGCCAATAGAGAATTTCGACCTGATTACATTGAGTGTAAAATCGCTTCTGTATCTGCTATAGTAACGGAGATATGCGATTTTGAAATTTTATATAATGTTTTTGTAAAACGTGAAGCCTAAGAATGTATAACATTGTTTCAACAATCAAAGTGGTTATTTCAAATCTCCACGACGACTACTACAATGAAGGACAAATATATTGTTTACTTTTTTGTTATGAGAGTTTCCATGGTAACTAAGCATGAATATTACACATGGATTAAATTTTTTACTGATGAGCCTATAGAGAGCTTCGACCTGATTACATTGAGTGTAAAATCACTTCTGAATCTTCTATAGAAACGGAGATATACGAGTTTGAAATTTTTTATAATGTTTTCTCAAAACGTGAGGCCTTAGTATGCATTACACTGTTTCAACAATGAAACAGGTTATTTCAAATCTCCACGACGACGCCTACAATCCTGCACAAATAGATTGTTTACTTTATTGTTATGAGAGTTTTCATGGCAACTAAGCATGAATATTACACATGGAATAAATTTTTCCTGATGAGCCTATAGAGAAATTCGACCTGATTAGATTGAGTGTAAAATCCCTTCTGTATCTTCTATAGTAACATAGATATACGAGTTTCAAATTTTATATGAGGTTTTTTTCAAAACGTGAGTCCTTAGTATGCATTACATTGTTTCAACAATCAAACTGGTTATTTGAAATCTCCACGACGACGCCTACAATCCTGCACAAATAGATTGTTTACTTTATTGTTATGAGAGTTTCGATGGTATCTAAGCATGAATATTACACATGGATTAAATTTTTCCTGATGAGCCTATAGAGACCTTCGACCTGATTACATTGAGTGGAAAATCACTTTTGTATCTTCTTTAGTAAAGGCGATATGCGAGTTTGAAATTTTATATAATGTTTTTGTAAAACGTGAAGCCTTAGTATGCATTACACTCTTTCAACAATCAAAGTGGTTATTTCAGATCTTCACGACGACTACTACAATCAAGCACAAATATATTGTTTACTTTTTTGTTATGAGAGTTATCATGGCAACTATGCATGAATATTACACATGGAATAAATTTTTCCTGATGAGCCTATAGAGACCTTCGACCTGATTAGATTGAGTGTAAAATCCCTTCTGTATATTCTATAGTAACGGAGATTTGCGAGTTTGAAATTTTATATAATGTTTTTTCAAAACGTGAGGCCTTAGTATGCAATACACTGTTTCAACAACCAAACTGGTTATTTCAAATCTCCACGACGACGCCTACAATAATGCACAAATAGATTGTTTACTTTATTGTTATGAGAGTTTCCATGGTAACTAAGCATGAATATTACACATGGATTAAATTTTTTACTGATGAGCCAATAGAGAACATCGACCTGATTACATTGAGTGTAAAATCGCTTCTGTATCTTCTATAGTAACAAAGATATGTGATTTTGAAATTTTATATAATGTTTTTGTAAAACGTGAAGCCTAAGCATGTATTACATTGTTTCAACAATCAAAGTGGTTATTTCAAATCTCCACGACGACTACTACAATG
This sequence comes from Lepisma saccharinum, assembly GCF_977018435.1. Taxonomy (NCBI): domain Eukaryota; kingdom Metazoa; phylum Arthropoda; class Insecta; order Zygentoma; family Lepismatidae; genus Lepisma; species Lepisma saccharinum. Next base: position 4,446,368 of record NW_028142899.1, on the reverse strand, counting down.
AAGGACAAATATATTGTTTACTTTTTTGTTATGAGAGTTTCCATGGTAACTAAGCATGAATATTACACATGGATTAAATTTTTTACTGATGAGCCAATAGAGAATTTCGACCTGATTACATTGAGTGTAAAATCGGTTCTGTATCTGCTATAGTAACGGAGATATGCGATTTTGAAATTTTATATAATGTTTTTGTAAAACGTGAAGCCTAAGGATGTATAACATTGTTTCAACAATCAAAGTGGTTATTTCAAATCTCCACGACGACTACTACAATGAAGCACAAATATATTGCTTACTTTTTTGTTATGAGAGTTTCCATGGTAACTAAGCATGAATATTACACATGGATTAAATTTTTCCTGATGAGCCTATAGAGAGCTTCGACCTGATTACATTGAGTGTAAAATCACTTCTGAATCTTCTATAGAAACGGAGATATACGAGTTTGAAATTTTTTATAATGTTTTTTCAAAACGTGAGGCCTTAGTATGCATTACACTGTTTCAACAATCAAACAGGTTATTTCAAATCTCCACGACGACGCCTACAATCCTGCACAAATAGATTGTTTACTTTATTGTTATGAGAGTTTTCATGGCAACTAAGCATGAATATTACACATGGAATAAATTTTTCCTGATGAGCCTATAGAGAAATTCGACCTGATTAGATTGATTGTAAAATCCCTTCTGTATCTTCTATAGTAACATAGATATACGAGTTTCAAATTTTATATGAGGTTTTTTTCAAAACGTGAGTCCTTAGTATGCATTACATTGTTTCAACAATCAAACTGGTTATTTGAAATCTCCACGACGACGCCTACAATCCTGCACAAATAGATTGTTTACTTTATTGTTATGAGAGTTTCGATGGTATCTAAGCATGAATATTACACATGGATTAAATTTTTCCTGATGAGCCTATAGAGACCTTCGACCTGATTACATTGAGTGGAAAATCACTTTTGTATCTTCTTTAGTAAAGGCGATATGCGAGTTTGAAATTTTATATAATGTTTTTGTAAAACGTGAAGCCTTAGTATGCATTACACTCTTTCAACAATCAAAGTGGTTATTTCAAATCTTCACGACGACTACTACAATCAAGCACAAATATATTGTTTACTTTTTTGTTATGAGAGTTATCATGGCAACTATGCATGAATATTACACATGGAATAAATTTTTCCTGATGAGCCTATAGAGACCTTCGACCTGATTAGATTGAGTGTAAAATCCCTTCTGTATATTCTATAGTAACGGAGATTTGCGAGTTTGAAATTTTATCTAATGTTTTTTCAAAACGTGAGGCCTTAGTATGCAATACACTGTTTCAACAACCAAACTGGTTATTTCAAATCTCCACGACGACGCCTACAATCCTGCACAAATAGATTGCTTACTTTATTGTTATGAGAGTTTCCATGGTAACAAGGAATGAATATTACATATGAATTATATTTTTCCTGATGAGCCAATAGAGAACTTCGACCTGATTACATTGAGTGTAAAATCACTTCTGTATCTTCTATAGTAACGGAGATATGCGAGTTTGAAATTTTATATAATGTTTTTGTAAAACGTGAAGCCTAAGGATGTATTACATTGTTTCAACAATCAAAGTGGTTATTACAAATCTCCACGACGACTACTACAATGAAGCACAAATAGATTGTTTACTTTTTTTGTTATGAGAGTTTTCATGGCAACTAAGCATGAATATTACACATGGATTAAATTTTTCCTGATGAGCCTATAGAAAACTTCGACCTAATTAGATTGAGTGTAAAATCCCTTCAGTATATTCTATAGTAACAGAGATTTGCGAGTTTGAAATTTTATATAATGTTTTTGTAAAACGTGAAGCCTAAGGATGTATTACATTGTTTCAACAATCAAAGTGGTTATTTCAAATCTCCACGACGACGCGTACAATCCTGCACAAATAGATTGTTTACTTTATTGTTATGAGAGTTTCCATGGTAACTAAGCATGAATATTACATATGAATAATTTTCTTTCGGATGAGCCTATAGAGAGCTTCGACCTGATTACATTGATGTAAAATCACTTCTGTATCTTATATAGTAACGGAGATATGCGAGTTTGAAATTTTATATAATGTTTTTGTAATACGTGAAGCCTAATGATGTAGTACATTGTTTCAACAATCAAAGTTGTTATTTCAATTCAGCACGACGACGACTACAATCATACACAAATAGATTGTTTGCTTTACTGTTATGAGAGTTTCCATGGTAACTAAGCATGAATATTACACATGGATTAATTTTTTTATGATGAGCCTATACAGAGTTTCGACTTGATTACGTGAGTGTAAAATCACTTCTGTATCTTCTATAGTAACATAGATATACGAGTTTCAAATTTTATATGAGGTTTTTTTCAAAACGTGAGTCCTTAGTATGCATTACATTGTTTCAACAATCAAACTGGTTATTTGAAATCTCCACGACGACGCCAACAATCCTGCACAAATAGATTGTTTACTTTATTGTTATGAGAGTTTCCATGGTAACTAAGCATGAATATTACACATGGATTAAATTTTTCCTGATGAGCCTATTGAGACCTTCGACCTGATTACATTGAGTGGAAAATCACTTTTGTATCTTCTTTAGTAAAGGCGATATGCGAGTTTGAAATTTTATATAATGTTTTTTCAAAACGTGAGGCCTTAGTATGCAATACACTGTTTCAACAACCAAACTGGTTATTTCAAATCTCCACGACGACGCCTACAATAATGCACAAATAGATTGTTTACTTTATTGTTATGAGAGTTTCCATGGTAACTAAGCATGAATATTACACATGGATTAAATTTTTTACTGATGAGCCAATAGAGAACATCGACCTGATTACATTGAGTGTAAAATCGCTTCTGTATCTTCTATAGTAACGGAGATATGCGATTTTGAAATTTTATATAATGTTTTTGTAAAACGTGAAGCCTAAGGATGTATTACATTGTTTCAACAATCAAAGTGGTTATTTCAAATCTCCACGACGACTACTACAATGAAGGACAAATATATTGTTTACTTTTTTGTTATGAGAGTTTCCATGGTAACTAAGCATGAATATTACACATGGATTAAATTTTTTACTGATGAGCCAATAGAGAATTTCGACCTGATTACATTGAGTGTAAAATCACTTCTGTATCTGCTATAGTAACGGAGATATGCGATTTTGAAATTTTATATAATGTTTTTGTAAAACGTGAAGCGTAAGGATGTATAACATTGTTTCAACAATCAAAGTGGTTATTTCAAATCTCCACGACGACTACTACAATGAAGGACAAATATATTGTTTACTTTTTTGTTATGAGAGTTTCCATGGTAACTAAGCATGAATATTACACATGGATTAAATTTTTTACTGATGAGCCTATAGAGAGCTTCGACCTGATTACATTGAGTGTAAAATCACTTCTGAATCTTCTATAGAAACGGAGATATACGAGTTTGAAATTTTTTATAATGTTTTTTCAAAACGTGAGGCCTTAGTATGCATTACACTGTTTCAACAATGAAACAGGTTATTTCAAATCTCCACGACGACGCCTACAATCCTGCACAAATAGATTGTTTACTTTATTGTTATGTGAGTTTTCATGGCAACTAAGCATGAATATTACACATGGAATAAATTTTTCCTGATGAGCCTATAGAGAAATTCGACCTGATTAGATTGAGTGTAAAATCCCTTCTGTATCTTCTATAGTAACATAGATATACGAGTTTCAAATTTTATATAAGGTTTTTTTCAAAACGTGAGTCCTTAGTATGCATTACATTGTTTCAACAATCAAACTGGTTATTTGAAATCTCCACGACGACGCCTACAATCCTGCACAAATAGATTGTTTACTTTATTGTTATGAGAGTTTCGATGGTATCTAAGCATGAATATTACACATGGATTAAATTTTTCCTGATGAGCCTATAGAGACCTTCGACCTGATTACATTGAGTGGAAAATCACTTTTGTATCTTCTTTAGTAAAGGCGATATGCGAGTTTGAAATTTTATATAATGTTTTTGTAAAACGTGAAGCCTTAGTATGCATTACACTCTTTCAACAATCAAAGTGGTTATTTCAAATCTTCACGACGACTACTACAATCAAGCACAAATATATTGTTTACTTTTTTGTTATGAGAGTTATCATGGCAACTATGCATGAATATTACACATGGAATAAATTTTTCCTGATGAGCCTATAGAGACCTTCGACCTGATTAGATTGAGTGTAAAATCCCTTCTGTATATTCTATAGTAACGGAGATTTGCGAGTTTGAAATTTTATCTAATGTTTTTTCAAAACGTGAGGCCTTAGTATGCAATACACTGTTTCAACAACCAAACTGGTTATTTCAAATCTCCACGACGACGCCTACAATCCTGCACAAATAGATTGCTTACTTTATTGTTATGAGAGTTTCCATGGTAACAAGGAATGAATATTACATATGAATTATATTTTTCCTGATGAGCCAATAGAGAACTTCGACCTGATTACATTGAGTGTAAAATCACTTCTGTATCTTCTATAGTAACGGAGATATGCGAGTTTGAAATTTTATATAATGTTTTTGTAAAACGTGAAGCCTAAGGATGTATTACATTGTTTCAACAATCAAAGTGGTTATTACAAATCTCCACGACGACTACTACAATGAAGCACAAATAGATTGTTTACTTTTTTTGTTATGAGAGTTTTCATGGCAACTAAGCATGAATATTACACATGGATTAAATTTTTCCTGATGAGCCTATAGAAAACTTCGACCTAATTAGATTGAGTGTAAAATCCCTTCAGTATATTCTATAGTAACAGAGATTTGCGAGTTTGAAATTTTATATAATGTTTTTGTAAAACGTGAAGCCTAAGGATGTATTACATTGTTTCAACAATCAAAGTGGTTATTTCAAATCTCCACGACGACGCGTACAATCCTGCACAAATAGATTGTTTACTTTATTGTTATGAGAGTTTCCATGGTAACTAAGCATGAATATTACATATGAATAATTTTCTTTCGGATGAGCCTATAGAGAGCTTCGACCTGATTACATTGATGTAAAATCACTTCTGTATCTTATATAGTAACGGAGATATGCGAGTTTGAAATTTTATATAATGTTTTTGTAATACGTGAAGCCTAATGATGTAGTACATTGTTTCAACAATCAAAGTTGTTATTTCAATTCAGCACGACGACGACTACAATCATACACAAATAGATTGTTTGCTTTACTGTTATGAGAGTTTCCATGGTAACTAAGCATGAATATTACACATGGATTAATTTTTTTATGATGAGCCTATACAGAGTTTCGACTTGATTACGTGAGTGTAAAATCACTTCTGTATCTTCTATAGTAACATAGATATACGAGTTTCAAATTTTATATGAGGTTTTTTTAAAAAACGTGAGTCCTTAGTATGCATTACATTGTTTCAACAATCAAACTGGTTATTTGAAATCTCCACGACGACGCCAACAATCCTGCACAAATAGATTGTTTACTTTATTGTTATGAGAGTTTCCATGGTAACTAAGCATGAATATTACACATGGATTAAATTTTTCCTGATGAGCCTATTGAGACCTTCGACCTGATTACATTGAGTGGAAAATCACTTTTGTATCTTCTTTAGTAAAGGCGATATGCGAGTTTGAAATTTTATATAATGTTTTTTCAAAACGTGAGGCCTTAGTATGCAATACACTGTTTCAACAACCAAACTGGTTATTTCAAATCTCCACGACGACGCCTACAATAATGCACAAATAGATTGTTTACTTTATTGTTATGAGAGTTTCCATGGTAACTAAGCATGAATATTACACATGGATTAAATTTTTTACTGATGAGCCAATAGAGAACATCGACCTGATTACATTGAGTGTAAAATCGCTTCTGTATCTTCTATAGTAACGGAGACATGCGATTTTGAAATTTTATATAATGTTTTTGTAAAACGTGAAGCCTAAGGATGTATTACATTGTTTCAACAATCAAAGTGTTTATTTCAAATCTCCACGACGACTACTACAATGAAGGACAAATATATTGTTTACTTTTTTGTTATGAGAGTTTCCATGGTAACTAAGCATGAATATTACACATGGATTAAATTTTTTACTGATGAGCCAATAGAGAATTTCGACCTGATTACATTGAGTGTAAAATCGCTTCTGTATCTGCTATAGTAACGGAGATATGCGATTTTGAAATTTTATATAATGTTTTTGTAAAACGTGAAGCCTAAGGATGTATAACATTGTTTCAACAATCAAAGTGGTTATTTCAAATCTCCACGACGACTACTACAATGAAGGACAAATATATTGTTTACTTTTTTGTTATGAGAATTTCCATGGTAACTAAGCATGAATATTACACATGGATTAAATTTTTTACTGATGAGCCTATAGAGAGCTTCGACCTGATTAGATTGAGTGTAAAATCACTTCTGAATCTTCTATAGAAACGGAGATATACGAGTTTGAAATTTTTTATAATGTTTTTTCAAAACGTGAGGCCTTAGTATGCATTACACTGTTTCAACAATGAAACAGGTTATTTCAAATCTCCACGACGACGCCTACAATCCTGCACAAATAGATTGTTTACTTTATTGTTATGAGAGTTTTCATGGCAACTAAGCATGAATATTACACATGGAATAAATTTTTCCTGATGAGCCTATAGAGAAATTCGACCTGATTAGATTGAGTGTAAAATCCCTTCTGTATCTTCTATAGTAACATAGATATACGAGTTTCAAATTTTATATGAGGTTTTTTTCAAAACGTGAGTCCTTAGTATGCATTACATTGTTTCAACAATCAAACTGGTTATTTGAAATCTCCACGACGACGCCTACAATCCTGCACAAATAGATTGTTTACTTTATTGTTATGAGAGTTTCGATGGTATCTAAGCATGAATATTACACATGGATTAAATTTTTCCTGATGAGCCTATAGAGACCTTCGACCTGATTACATTGAGTTGAAAATCACTTTTGTATCTTCTTTAGTAAAGGCGATATGCGAGTTTGAAATTTTATATAATGTTTTTGTAAAACGTGAAGCCTTAGTATGCATTACACTCTTTCAACAATCAAAGTGGTTATTTCAAATCTTCACGACGACTACTACAATCAAGCACAAATATATTGTTTACTTTTTTGTTATGAGAGTTATCATGGCAACTATGCATGAATATTACACATGGAATAAATTTTTCCTGATGAGCCTATAGAGACCTTCGACCTGATTAGATTGAGTGTAAAATCCCTTCTGTATATTCTATAGTAACGGAGATTTGCGAGTTTGAAATTTTATCTAATGTTTTTTCAAAACGTGAGGCCTTAGTATGCAATACACTGTTTCAACAACCAAACTGGTTATTTCAAATCTCCACGACGACGCCTACAATCCTGCACAAATAGATTGCTTACTTTATTGTTATGAGAGTTTCCATGGTAACAAGGAATGAATATTACATATGAATTATATTTTTCCTGATGAGCCAATAGAGAACTTCGACCTGATTACATTGAGTGTAAAATCACTTCTGTATCTTCTATAGTAACGGAGATATGCGAGTTTGAAATTTTATATAATGTTTTTGTAAAACGTGAAGCCTAAGGATGTATTACATTGTTTCAACAATCAAAGTGGTTATTACAAATCTCCACGACGACTACTACAATGAAGCACAAATAGATTGTTTACTTTTTTTGTTATGAGAGTTTTCATGGCAACTAAGCATGAATATTACACATGGATTAAATTTTTCCTGATGAGCCTATAGAAAACTTCGACCTAATTAGATTGAGTGTAAAATCCCTTCAGTATATTCTATAGTAACAGAGATTTGCGAGTTTGAAATTTTATATAATGTTTTTGTAAAACGTGAAGCCTAAGGATGTATTACATTGTTTCAACAATCAAAGTGGTTATTTCAAATCTCCACGACGACGCGTACAATCCTGCACAAATAGATTGTTTACTTTATTGTTATGAGAGTTTCCATGGTAACTAAGCATGAATATTACATATGAATAATTGTCTTTCGGATGAGCCTATAGAGAGCTTCGACCTGATTACATTGATGTAAAATCACTTCTGTATCTTATATAGTAACGGAGATATGCGAGTTTGAAATTTTATATAATGTTTTTGTAATACGTGAAGCCTAATGATGTAGTACATTGTTTCAACAATCAAAGTTGTTATTTCAATTCAGCACGACGACGACTACAATCATACACAAATAGATTGTTTGCTTTACTGTTATGAGAGTTTCCATGGTAACTAAGCATGAATATTACACATGGATTAATTTTTTTATGATGAGCCTATACAGAGTTTCGACTTGATTACGTGAGTGTAAAATTACTTCTGTATCTTCTATAGTAACATAGATATACGAGTTTCAAATTTTATATGAGGTTTTTTTCAAAACGTGAGTCCTTAGTATGCATTACATTGTTTCAACAATCAAACTGGTTATTTGAAATCTCCACGACGACGCCAACAATCCTGCACAAATAGATTGTTTACTTTATTGTTATGAGAGTTTCCATGGTAACTAAGCATGAATATTACACATGGATTAAATTTTTCCTGATGAGCCTATTGAGACCTTCGACCTGATTACATTGAGTGGAAAATCACTTTTGTATCTTCTTTAGTAAAGGCGATATGCGAGTTTGAAATTTTATATAATGTTTTTTCAAAACGTGAGGCCTTAGTATGCAATACACTGTTTCAACAACCAAACTGGTTATTTCAAATCTCCACGACGACGCCTACAATAATGCACAAATAGATTGTTTACTTTATTGTTATGAGAGTTTCCATGGTAACTAAGCATGAATATTACACATGGATTAAATTTTTTACTGATGAGCCAATAGAGAACATCGACCTGATTACATTGAGTGTAAAATCGCTTCTGTATCTTCTATAGTAACGGAGATATGCGATTTTGAAATTTTATATAATGTTTTTGTAAAACGTGAAGCCTAAGGATGTATTACATTGTTTCAACAATCAAAGTGGTTATTTCAAATCTCCACGACGACTACTACAATGAAGGACAAATATATTGTTTACTTTTTTGTTATGAGAGTTTCCATGGTAACTAAGCATGAATATTACACATGGATTAAATTTTTTACTGATGAGCCAATAGAGAATTTCGACCTGATTACATTGAGTGTAAAATCGCTTCTGTATCTGCTATAGTAACGGAGATATGCGATTTTGAAATTTTATATAATGTTTTTGTAAAACGTGAAGCCTAAGGATGTATAACATTGTTTCAACAATCAAAGTGGTTATTTCAAATCTCCACGACGACTACTACAATGAAGGACAAATATATTGTTTACTTTTTTGTTATGAGAGTTTCCATGGTAACTAAGCATGAATATTACACATGGATTAAATTTTTTACTGATGAGCCTATAGAGAGCTTCGACCTGATTACATTGAGTGTAAAATCACTTCTGAATCTTCTATAGAAACGGAGATATACGAGTTTGAAATTTTTTATAATGTTTTCTCAAAACGTGAGGCCTTAGTATGCATTACACTGTTTCAACAATGAAACAGGTTATTTCAAATCTCCACGACGACGCCTACAATCCTGCACAAATAGATTGTTTACTTTATTGTTATGAGAGTTTTCATGGCAACTAAGCATGAATATTACACATGGAATAAATTTTTCCTGATGAGCCTATAGAGAAATTCGACCTGATTAGATTGAGTGTAAAATCCCTTCTGTATCTTCTATAGTAACATAGATATACGAGTTTCAAATTTTATATGAGGTTTTTTTCAAAACGTGAGTCCTTAGTATGCATTACATTGTTTCAACAATCAAACTGGTTATTTGAAATCTCCACGACGACGCCTACAATCCTGCACAAATAGATTGTTTACTTTATTGTTATGAGAGTTTCGATGGTATCTAAGCATGAATATTACACATGGATTAAATTTTTCCTGATGAGCCTATAGAGACCTTCGACCTGATTACATTGAGTGGAAAATCACTTTTGTATCTTCTTTAGTAAAGGCGATATGCGAGTTTGAAATTTTATATAATGTTTTTGTAAAACGTGAAGCCTTAGTATGCATTACACTCTTTCAACAATCAAAGTGGTTATTTCAAATCTTCACGACGACTACTACAATCAAGCACAAATATATTGTTTACTTTTTTGTTATGAGAGTTATCATGGCAACTATGCATGAATATTACACATGGAATAAATTTTTCCTGATGAGCCTATAGAGACCTTCGACCTGATTAGATTGAGTGTAAAATCCCTTCTGTATATTCTATAGTAACGGAGATTTGCGAGTTTGAAATTTTATCTAATGTTTTTTCAAAACGTGAGGCCTTAGTATGCAATACACTGTTTCAACAACCAAACTGGTTATTTCAAATCTCCACGACGACGCCTACAATCCTGCACAAATAGATTGCTTACTTTATTGTTATGAGAGTTTCCATGGTAACAAGGAATGAATATTACATATGAATTATATTTTTCCTGATGAGCCAATAGAGAACTTCGACCTGATTACATTGAGTGTAAAATCACTTCTGTATCTTCTATAGTAACGGAGATATGCGAGTTTGAAATTTTATATAATGTTTTTGTAAAACGTGAAGCCTAAGGATGTATTACATTGTTTCAACAATCAAAGTGGTTATTACAAATCTTCACGACGACTACTACAATCAAGCACAAATATATTGTTTACTTTTTTGTTATGAGAGTTATCATGGCAACTATGCATGAATATTACACATGGATTAAATTTTTCCTGATGAGCCTATAGAGACCTTCGACCTGATTACATTGAGTGGAAAATCACTTTTGTATCTTCTTTAGTAAAGGCGATATGCGAGTTTGAAATTTTATATAATGTTTTTGTAAAACGTGAAGCCTTAGTATGCATTACACTCTTTCAACAATCAAAGTGGTTATTTCAAATCTTCACGACGACTACTACAATCAAGCACAAATATATTGTTTACTTTTTTGTTATGAGAGTTATCATGGCAACTATGCATGAATATTACACATGGAATAAATTTTTCCTGATGAGCCTATAGAGACCTTCGACCTGATTAGATTGAGTGTAAAATCCCTTCTGTATATTCTATAGTAACGGAGATTTGCGAGTTTGAAATTTTATCTAATGTTTTTTCAAAACGTGAGGCCTTAGTATGCAATACACTGTTTCAACAACCAAACTGGTTATTTCAAATCTCCACGACGACGCCTACAATCCTGCACAAATAGATTGCTTACTTTATTGTTATGAGAGTTTCCATGGTAACAAGGAATGAATATTACATATGAATTATATTTTTCCTGATGAGCCAATAGAGAACTTCGACCTGATTACATTGAGTGTAAAATCACTTCTGTATCTTCTATAGTAACGGAGATATGCGAGTTTGAAATTTTATATAATGTTTTTGTAAAACGTGAAGCCTAAGGATGTATTACATTGTTTCAACAATCAAAGTGGTTATTACAAATCTCCACGACGACTACTACAATGAAGCACAAATAGATTGTTTACTTTTTTTGTTATGAGAGTTTTCATGGCAACTAAGCATGAATATTACACATGGATTAAATTTTTCCTGATGAGCCTATAGAAAACTTCGACCTAATTAGATTGAGTGTAAAATCCCTTCAGTATATTCTATAGTAACAGAGATTTGCGAGTTTGAAATTTTATATAATGTTTTTGTAAAACGTGAAGCCTAAGGATGTATTACATTGTTTCAACAATCAAAGTGGTTATTTCAAATCTCCACGACGACGCGTACAATCCTGCACAAATAGATTGTTTACTTTATTGTTATGAGAGTTTCCATGGTAACTAAGCATGAATATTACATATGAATAATTGTCTTTCGGATGAGCCTATAGAGAGCTTCGACCTGATTACATTGATGTAAAATCACTTCTGTATCTTATATAGTAACGGAGATATGCGAGTTTGAAATTTTATATAATGTTTTTGTAATACGTGAAGCCTAATGATGTAGTACATTGTTTCAACAATCAAAGTTGTTATTTCAATTCAGCACGACGACGACTACAATCATACACAAATAGATTGTTTGCTTTACTGTTATGAGAGTTTCCATGGTAACTAAGCATGAATATTACACATGGATTAATTTTTTTATGATGAGCCTATACAGAGTTTCGACTTGATTACGTGAGTGTAAAATCACTTCTGTATCTTCTATAGTAACATAGATATACGAGTTTCAAATTTTATATGAGGTTTTTTTCAAAACGTGAGTCCTTAGTATGCATTACATTGTTTCAACAATCAAATAGGTTATTTGAAATCTCCACGACGACGCCAACAATCCTGCACAAATAGATTGTTTACTTTATTGTTATGAGAGTTTCCATGGTAACTAAGCATGAATATTACACATGGATTAAATTTTTCCTGATGAGCCTATTGAGACCTTCGACCTGATTACATTGAGTGGAAAATCACTTTTGTATCTTCTTTAGTAAAGGCGATATGCGAGTTTGAAATTTTATATAATGTTTTTTCAAAACGTGAGGCCTTAGTATGCAATACACTGTTTCAACAACCAAACTGGTTATTTCAAATCTCCACGACGACGCCTACAATAATGCACAAATAGATTGTTTACTTTATTGTTATGAGAGTTTCCATGGTAACTAAGCATGAATATTACACATGGATTAAATTTTTTACTGATGAGCCAATAGAGAACATCGACCTGATTACATTGAGTGTAAAATCGCTTCTGTATCTTCTATAGTAACGGAGATATGCGATTTTGAAATTTTATATAATGTTTTTGTAAAACGTGAAGCCTAAGGATGTATTACATTGTTTCAACAATCAAAGTGGTTATTTCAAATCTCCACGACGACTACTACAATGAAGGACAAATATATTGTTTACTTTTTTGTTATGAGAGTTTCCATGGTAACTAAGCATGAATATTACACATGGATTAAATTTTTTACTGATGAGCCAATAGAGAATTTCGACCTGATTACATTGAGTGTAAAATCGCTTCTGTATCTGCTATAGTAACGGAGATATGCGATTTTGAAATTTTATATAATGTTTTTGTAAAACGTGAAGCCTAAGGATGTATAACATTGTTTCAACAATCAAAGTGGTTATTTCAAATCTCCACGACGACTACTACAATGAAGGACAAATATATTGTTTACTTTTTTGTTATGAGAGTTTCCATGGTAACTAAGCATGAATATTACACATGGATTAAATTTTTTACTGATGAGCCTATAGAGAGCTTCGACCTGATTACATTGAGTGTAAAATCACTTCTGAATCTTCTATAGAAACGGAGATATACGAGTTTGAAATTTTTTATAATGTTTTTTCAAAACGTGAGGCCTTAGTATGCATTACACTGTTTCAACAATGAAACAGGTTATTTCAAATCTCCACGACGACGCCTACAATCCTGCACAAATAGATTGTTTACTTTATTGTTATGAGAGTTTTCATGGCAACTAAGCATGAATATTACACATGGAATAAATTTTTCCTGATGAGCCTATAGAGAAATTCGACCTGATTAGATTGAGTGTAAAATCCCTTCTGTATCTTCTATAGTAACATAGATATACGAGTTTCAAATTTTATATGAGGTTTTTTTCAAAACGTGAGTCCTTAGTATGCATTACATTGTTTCAACAATCAAACTGGTTATTTGAAATCTCCACGACGACGCCTACAATCCTGCACAAATAGATTGTTTACTTTATTGTTATGAGAGTTTCGATGGTATCTAAGCATGAATATTACACATGGATTAAATTTTTCCTGATGAGCCTATAGAGACCTTCGACCTGATTACATTGAGTGGAAAATCACTTTTGTATCTTCTTTAGTAAAGGCGATATGCGAGTTTGAAATTTTATATAATGTTTTTGTAAAACGTGAAGCCTTAGTATGCATTACACTCTTTCAACAATCAAAGTGGTTATTTCAAATCTTCACGACGACTACTACAATCAAGCACAAATATATTGTTTACTTTTTTGTTATGAGAGTTATCATGGCAACTATGCATGAATATTACACATGGAATAAATTTTTCCTGATGAGCCTATAGAGACCTTCGACCTGATTAGATTGAGTGTAAAATCCCTTCTGTATATTCTATAGTAACGGAGATTTGCGAGTTTGAAATTTTATATAATGTTTTTTCAAAACGTGAGGCCTTAGTATGCAATACACTGTTTCAACAACCAAACTGGTTATTTCAAATCTCCACGACGACGCCTACAATAATGCACAAATAGATTGTTTACTTTATTGTTATGAGAGTTTACATGGTAACTAAGCATGAATATTACACATGGATTAAATTTTTTACTGATTAGCCAATAGAGAACATCGACCTGATTACATTGAGTGTAAAATCGCTTCTGTATCTTCTATAGTAACGGAGATATGTGATTTTGAAATTTTATATAATGTTTTTGTAAAACGTGAAGCCTAAGCATGTATTACATTGTTTCAACAATCAAAGTGGTTATTTCAAATCTCCACGACGACTACTACAATGAAGGACAAATATATTGTTTACTTTTTTGTTATGAGAGTTTCCATGGTAACTAAGCATGAATATTACACATGGATTAAATTTTTTACTGATGAGCCAATAGAGAATTTCGACCTGATTACATTGAGTGTAAAATCGGTTCTGTATCTGCTATAGTAACGGAGATATGCGATTTTGAAATTTTATATAATGTTTTTGTAAAACGTGAAGCCTAAGGATGTATAACATTGTTTCAACAATCAAAGTGGTTATTTCAAATCTCCACGACGACTACTACAATGAAGCACAAATATATTGCTTACTTTTTTGTTATGAGAGTTTCCATGGTAACTAAGCATGAATATTACACATGGATTAAATTTTTCCTGATGAGCCTATAGAGAGCTTCGACCTGATTACATTGAGTGTAAAATCACTTCTGAATCTTCTATAGAAACGGAGATATACGAGTTTGAAATTTTTTATCATGTTTTTTCAAAACGTGAGGCCTTAGTATGCATTACACTGTTTCAACAATCAAACAGGTTATTTCAAATCTCCACGACGACGCCTACAATCCTGCACAAATAGATTGTTTACTTTATTGTTATGAGAGTTTTCATGGCAACTAAGCATGAATATTACACATGGATTAAATTTTTCCTGATGAGCCTATAGAGAGCTTCGACCTGATTACATTGAGTGTAAAATCACTTCTGAATCTTCTATAGAAACGGAGATATACGAGTTTGAAATTTTTTATAATGTTTTTTCAAAACGTGAGGCCTTAGTATGCATTACACTGTTTCAACAATGAAACAGGTTATTTCAAATCTCCACGACGACGCCTACAATCCTGCACAAATAGATTGTTTACTTTATTGTTATGAGAGTTTTCATGGCAACTAAGCATGAATATTACACATGGAATAAATTTTTCCTGATGAGCCTATAGAGAACTTCGACCTGATTAGATTGAGTGTAAAATCCCTTCTGTATATTCTATAGTAACGGAGATTTGCGAGTTTGAAATTTTATATAATGTTTTTTCAAAACGTGAGGCCTTAGTATGCATTACACTGTTTCAACAATCAAACTGGTTATTTCAAATCTCCACGACGACGCCTACAATCCTGCACAAATAGATTGTTTACTTTATTGTTATGAGAGTTTTCATGGCAACTAAGCATGAATATTACACATGGAATAAATTTTTCCTGATGAGCCTATAGAGAACTTCGACCTGATTAGATTGAGTGTAAAATCCCTTCTGTATCTTCTATAGTAACATAGATATACGAGTTTCAAATTTTATATGACGTTTTTTTCAAAACGTGAGTCCTTAGTATGCATTACATTGTTTCAACAATCAAACTGGTTATTTGAAATCTCCACGACGACGCCTACAATCCTGCACAAATAGATTGTTTACTTTATTGTTATGAGAGTTTCCATGGTAACTAAGCATGAATATTACACATGGATTAAATTTTTCCTGATGAGCCTATAGAGACCTTCGACCTGATTACATTGAGTGGAAAATCACTTTTGTATCTTCTTTAGTAAAGGCGATATGCGAGTTTGAAATTTTATATAATGTTTTTGTAAAACGTGAAGCCTTAGTATGCATTACACTGTTTCAACAATCAAAGTGGTTATTTCAAATCTTCACGACGACTACTACAATCAAGCACAAATATATTGTTTACTTTTTTGTTATGAGAGTTTTCATGGCAACTAAGCATGAATATTACACATGGAATAAATTTTTCCTGATGAAACTATAGAGACCTTCGACCTGATTAGATTGAGTGTAAAATCCCTTCTGTATATTCTATAGTAACGGAGATTTGCGAATTTGAAATTTTATATAATGTTTTTTCAAAACGTGAGGGCTTAGTATGCAATACACTGTTTCAACAACCAAACTGGTTATTTCAAATCTCCACGACGACGCCTACAATAATGCACAAATAGATTGTTTACTTTATTGTTATGAGAGTTTCCATGGTAACTAAGCATGAATATTACACATGGATTAAATTTTTTACTGATGAGCCAATAGAGAACATCGACCTGATTACATTGAGTGTAAAATCGCTTCTGTATCTTCTATAATAACGGAGATATGCGATTTTGAAATTTTATATAATGTTTTTGTAAAACGTGAAGCCTAAGGATGTATTACATTGTTTCAACAATCAAAGTGGTTATTTCAAATCTCCACGACGACTACTACAATGAAGGACAAATATATTGTTTACTGTTTTGTTATGAGAGTTTCCATGGTAACTAAGCATGAATATTACACATGGATTAAATTTTTTACTGATGAGCCAATAGAGAATTTCGACCTGATTACATTGAGTGTAAAATTGCTTCTGTATCTGCTATAGTAACGGAGATATGCGATTTTGAAATTTTATATAATGTTTTTGTAAAACGTGAAGCCTAAGGATGTATAACATTGTTTCAACAATCAAAGTGGTTATTTCAAATCTCCACGACGACTACTACAATGAAGCACAAATATATTGCTTACTTTTTTGTTATGAGAGTTTCCATGGTAACTAAGCATGAATATTACACATGGATTAAATTTTTCCTGATGAGCCTTTAGAGAGCTTCGACCTGATTACATTGAGTGTAAAATCACTTCTGAATCTTCTATAGAAACGGAGATATACGAGTTTGAAATTTTTATAATGTTTTTTCAAAACGTGAGGCCTTAGTATGCATTACACTGTTTCAACAATGAAACAGGTTATTTCAAATCTCCACGACGACGCCTACAATCCTGCACAAATAGATTGTTTACTTTATTGTTATGAGAGTTTTCATGGCAACTAAGCATGAATATTACAGATGGAATAAATTTTTCCTGATGCGCCTATAGAGAGCATCGACCTGATTAGATTGAGTGTAAAATCCCTTCTCTATCTTCTATAGTAACATAGATATACGAGTTTCAAATTTTATATGAGGTTTTTTTCAAAACGTGAGTCCTTAGTATGCATTACATTGTTTCAACAATCAAACTGGTTATTTCGAATCTCCACGACGACGCCTACAATCCTGCACAAATAGATTGTTTACTTTATTGTTATGAGAGTTTTCATGGCAACTAAGCATGAATATTACACATAGAATAAATTTTTCCCGATGAGCCTATAGAGAACTTCGACCTGATTACATTGAGTGTAAAATCACTTCTGAATCTTCTATAGGAACGGAGATATACGAGTTTGAAATTTTTTATCATGTTTTTTCAAAACGTGAGGCCTTAGTATGCATTACACTGTTTCAACAATCAAACAGGTTATTTCAAATCTCCACGACGACGCCTACAATCCTGCACAAATAGATTGTTTACTTTATTGTTATGAGAGTTTTCATGGCAACTAAGCATGAATATTACACATGGAATAAATTTTTCCTGATGAGCCTATAGAGACCTTCGACCTGATTACATTGAGTGGAAAATCACTTTTGTATCTTCTTTAGTAAAGGCGATATGCGAGTTTGAAATTTTATATAATGTTTTTGTAAAACGTGAAGCCTTAGTATGCATTACACTGTTTCAACAATCAAAGTGGTTATATCAAATCTTCACGACGACTACTACAATCAAGCACAAATATATTGTTTACTTTTTTGTTATGAGAGTTTTCATGGCAACTAAGCATGAATATTACACATGGAATAAATTTTTCCTGATGAGCCTATAGAGAACTTCGACCTGATTAGATTGAGTGTAAAATCCCTTCTGTATATTCTATAGTAACGGAGATTTGCGAGTTTGAAATTTTATATAATGTTTTTTCAAAACGTGAGGCCTTAGTATGCATTACACTGTTTCAACAATCAAACTGGTTATTTCAAATCTCCACGACGA
Source organism: Lepisma saccharinum (assembly GCF_977018435.1). Lineage (NCBI taxonomy): Eukaryota > Metazoa > Arthropoda > Insecta > Zygentoma > Lepismatidae > Lepisma > Lepisma saccharinum. Next base: position 4,427,796 of record NW_028142899.1, on the reverse strand, counting down.
CGCCTACAATCCTGCACAAATAGATTGTTTACTTTATTGTTATGAGAGTTTCCATGGTAACTAAGCATGAATATTACACATGGATTAAATTTTTCCTGATGAGCCTATAGAGACCTTCGACCTGATTACATTGAGTGGAAAATCACTTTTGTATCTTCTTTAGTAAAGGCGATATGCGAGTTTGAAATTTTATATAATGTTTTTGTAAAACGTGAAGCCTTAGTATGCATTACACTGTTTCAACAATCAAAGTGGTTATTTCAAATCTTCACGACGACTACTACAATCAAGCACAAATATATTGTTTACTTTTTTGTTATGAGAGTTTTCATGGCAACTAAGCATGAATATTACACATGGAATAAATTTTTCCTGATGAAACTATAGAGACCTTCGACCTGATTAGATTGAGTGTAAAATCCCTTCTGTATATTCTATAGTAACGGAGATTTGCGAATTTGAAATTTTATATAATGTTTTTTCAAAACGTGAGGGCTTAGTATGCAATACACTGTTTCAACAACCAAACTGGTTATTTCAAATCTCCACGACGACGCCTACAATAATGCACAAATAGATTGTTTACTTTATTGTTATGAGAGTTTCCATGGTAACTAAGCATGAATATTACACATGGATTAAATTTTTTACTGATGAGCCAATAGAGAACATCGACCTGATTACATTGAGTGTAAAATCGCTTCTGTATCTTCTATAATAACGGAGATATGCGATTTTGAAATTTTATATAATGTTTTTGTAAAACGTGAAGCCTAAGGATGTATTACATTGTTTCAACAATCAAAGTGGTTATTTCAAATCTCCACGACGACTACTACAATGAAGGACAAATATATTGTTTACTGTTTTGTTATGAGAGTTTCCATGGTAACTAAGCATGAATATTACACATGGATTAAATTTTTTACTGATGAGCCAATAGAGAATTTCGACCTGATTACATTGAGTGTAAAAATGCTTCTGTATCTGCTATAGTAACGGAGATATGCGATTTTGAAATTTTATATAATGTTTTTGTAAAACGTGAAGCCTAAGGATGTATAACATTGTTTCAACAATCAAAGTGGTTATTTCAAATCTCCACGACGACTACTACAATGAAGCACAAATATATTGCTTACTTTTTTGTTATGAGAGTTTCCATGGTAACTAAGCATGAATATTACACATGGATTAAATTTTTCCTGATGAGCCTTTAGAGAGCTTCGACCTGATTACATTGAGTGTAAAATCACTTCTGAATCTTCTATAGAAACGGAGATATACGAGTTTGAAATTTTTATAATGTTTTTTCAAAACGTGAGGCCTTAGTATGCATTACACTGTTTCAACAATGAAACAGGTTATTTCAAATCTCCACGACGACGCCTACAATCCTGCACAAATAGATTGTTTACTTTATTGTTATGAGAGTTTTCATGGCAACTAAGCATGAATATTACAGATGGAATAAATTTTTCCTGATGCGCCTATAGAGAGCATCGACCTGATTAGATTGAGTGTAAAATCCCTTCTCTATCTTCTATAGTAACATAGATATACGAGTTTCAAATTTTATATGAGGTTTTTTTCAAAACGTGAGTCCTTAGTATGCATTACATTGTTTCAACAATCAAACTGGTTATTTCGAATCTCCACGACCACGCCTACAATCCTGCACAAATAGATTGTTTACTTTATTGTTATGAGAGTTTTCATGGCAACTAAGCATGAATATTACACATAGAATAAATTTTTCCTGATGAGCCTATAGAGAACTTCGACCTGATTACATTGAGTGTAAAATCACTTCTGAATCTTCTATAGAGACGGAGATATACGAGTTTGAAATTTTTTATCATGTTTTTTCAAAACGTGAGGCCTTAGTATGCATTACACTGTTTCAACAATCAAACAGGTTATTTCAAATCTCCACGACGACGCCTACAATCCTGCACAAATAGATTGTTTACTTTATTGTTATGAGAGTTTTCATGGCAACTAAGCATGAATATTACACATGGAATAAATTTTTCCTGATGAGCCTATAGAGAACTTCGACCTGATTAGATTGAGTGTAAAATCCCTTCTGTATATTCTATAGTAACGGAGATTTGCGAGTTTGAAATTTTATATAATGTTTTTTCAAAACGTGAGGCCTTAGTATGCATTACACTGTTTCAACAATCAAACTGGTTATTTCAAATCTCCACGACGACGCCTACAATCCTGCACAAATAGATTGTTTACTTTATTGTTATGAGAGTTTTCATGGCAACTAAGCATGAATATTACACATGGAATAAATTTTTCCTGATGAGCCTATAGAGAACTTCGACCTGATTACATTGAGTGTAAAATCCCTTCTGTATCTTCTATAGTAACATAGATATACGAGTTTCAAATTTTATATGACGTTTTTTTCAAAACGTGAGTCCTTAGTATGCATTACATTGTTTCAACAATCAAACTGGTTATTTGAAATCTCCACGACGACGCCTACAATCCTGCACAAATAGATTGTTTACTTTATTGTTATGGGAGTTTCCATGGTAACTAAGCATGAATATTACACATGGATTAAATTTTTCCTGATGAGCCTATAGAGACCTTCGACCTGATTACATTGAGTGGAAAATCACTTTTGTATCTTCTTTAGTAAAGGCGATATGCGAGTTTGAAATTTTATATAATGTTTTTGTAAAACGTGAAGCCTTAGTATGCATTACACTGTTTCAACAATCAAAGTGGTTATATCAAATCTTCACGACGACTACTACAATCAAGCACAAATATATTGTTTACTTTTTTGTTATGAGAGTTTTCATGGCAACTAAGCATGAATATTACACATGGAATAAATTTTTCCTGATGAGCCTATAGAGAACTTCGACCTGATTAGATTGAGTGTAAAATCCCTTCTGTATATTCTATAGTAACGGAGATTTGCGAGTTTGAAATTTTATATAATGTTTTTTCAAAACGTGAGGCCTTAGTATGCAATACACTGTTTCAACAACCAAACTGGTTATTTCAAATCTCCACGACGACGCCTACAATAATGCACAAATAGATTGTTTACTTTATTGTTATGAGAGTTTCCATGGTAACTAAGCATGAATATTACACATGGATTAAATTTTTTACTGATGAGCCAATAGAGAACATCGACCTGATTACATTGAGTGTAAAATCGCTTCTGTATCTTCTATAGTAACGGAGATATGTGATTTTGAAATTTTATATAATGTTTTTGTAAAACGTGAAGCCTAAGCATGTATTACATTGTTTCAACAATCAAAGTGGTTATTTCAAATCTCCACGACGACTACTACAATGAAGGACAAATATATTGTTTACTTTTTTGTTATGAGAGTTTCCATGGTAACTAAGCATGAATATTACACATGGATTAAATTTTTTACTGATGAGCCAATAGAGAATTTCGACCTGATTACATTGAGTGTAAAATCGCTTCTGTATCTGCTATAGTAACGGAGATATGCGATTTTGAAATTTTATATAATGTTTTTGTAAAACGTGAAGCCTAAGGATGTATAACATTGTTTCAACAATCAAAGTGGTTATTTCAAATCTCCACGACGACTACTACAATGAAGCACAAATATATTGCTTACTTTTTTGTTATGAGAGTTTCCATGGTAACTAAGCATGAATATTACACATGGATTAAATTTTTCCTGATGAGCCTATAGAGAGCTTCGACCTGATTACATTGAGTGTAAAATCACTTCTGAATCTTCTATAGAAACGGAGATATACGAGTTTGAAATTTTTTATAATGTTTTTTCAAAACGTAAGGCCTTAGTATGCGTTACACTGTTTCAACAATCAAACAGGTTATTTCAAATCTCCACGACGACGCCTACAATCCTGCACAAATAGATTGTTTACTTTATTGTTATGAGAGTTTTCATGGCAACTAAGCATGAATATTACACATGGATTAAATTTTTCCTGATGAGCCTATAGAGAGCTTCGACCTGATTACATTGAGTGTAAAATCACTTCTGAATCTTCTATAGAAACGGAGATATACGAGTTTGAAATTTTTTATAATGTTTTTTCAAAACGTGAGGCCTTAGTATGCATTACACTGTTTCAACAATGAAACAGGTTATTTCAAATCTCCACGACGACGCCTACAATCCTGCACAAATAGATTGTTTACTTTATTGTTATGAGAGTTTTCATGGCAACTAAGCATGAATATTACACATGGAATAAATTTTTCCTGATGAGCCTATAGAGAACTTCGACCTGATTAGATTGAGTGTAAAATCCCTTCTGTATATTCTATAGTAACGGAGATTTGCGAGTTTGAAATTTTATATAATGTTTTTTCAAAACGTGAGGCCTTAGTATGCATTACACTGTTTCAACAATCAAACTGGTTATTTCAAATCTCCACGACGACGCCTACAATCCTGCACAAATAGATTGTTTACTTTATTATTATGAGAGTTTTCATGGCAACTAAGCATGAATATTACACATGGAATAAATTTTTCCTGATGAGCCTATAGAGAACTTCGACCTGATTAGATTGAGTGTAAAATCCCTTCTGTATCTTCTATAGTAACATAGATATACGAGTTTCAAATTTTATATGACGTTTTTTTCAAAACGTGAGTCCTTAGTATGCATTACATTGTTTCAACAATCAAACTGGTTATTTGAAATCTCCACGACGACGCCTACAATCCTGCACAAATAGATTGTTTACTTTATTGTTATGAGAGTTTCCATGGTAACTAAGCATGAATATTACACATGGATTAAATTTTTCCTGATGAGCCTATAGAGACCTTCGACCTGATTACATTGAGTGGAAAATCACTTTTCTATCTTCTTTAGTAAAGGCGATATGCGAGTTTGAAATTTTATATAATGTTTTTGTAAAACGTGAAGCCTTAGTATGCATTACACTGTTTCAACAATCAAAGTGGTTATTTCAAATCTTCACGACGACTACTACAATCAAGCACAAATATATTGTTTACTTTTTTGTTATGAGAGTTTTCATGGCAACTAAGCATGAATATTACACATGGAATAAATTTTTCCTGATGAAACTATAGAGACCTTCGACCTGATTAGATTGAGTGTAAAATCCCTTCTGTATATTCTATAGTAACGGAGATTTGCGATTTTGAAATTTTATATAATGTTTTTTCAAAACGTGAGGGCTTAGTATGCAATACACTGTTTCAACAACCAAACTGGTTATTTCAAATCTCCACGACGACGCCTACAATAATGCACAAATAGATTGTTTACTTTATTGTTATGAGAGTTTCCATGGTAACTAAGCATGAATATTACACATGGATTAAATTTTTTACTGATGAGCCAATAGAGAACATCGACCTGATTACATTGAGTGTAAAATCGCTTCTGTATCTTCTATAATAACGGAGATATGCGATTTTGAAATTTTATATAATGTTTTTGTAAAACGTGAAGCCTAAGGATGTATTACATTGTTTCAACAATCAAAGTGGTTATTTCAAATCTCCACGACGACTACTACAATGAAGGACAAATATATTGTTTACTGTTTTGTTATGAGAGTTTCCATGGTAACTAAGCATGAATATTACACATGGATTAAATTTTTTACTGATGAGCCAATAGAGAATTTCGACCTGATTACATTGAGTGTAAAATTGCTTCTGTATCTGCTATAGTAACGGAGATATGCGATTTTGAAATTTTATATAATGTTTTTGTAAAACGTGAAGCCTAAGGATGTATAACATTGTTTCAACAATCAAAGTGGTTATTTCAAATCTCCACGACGACTACTACAATGAAGCACAAATATAATGCTTACTTTTTTGTTATGAGAGTTTCCATGGTAACTAAGCATGAATATTACACATGGATTAAATTTTTCCTGATGAGCCTTTAGAGAGCTTCGACCTGATTACATTGAGTGTAAAATCACTTCTGAATCTTCTATAGAAACGGAGATATACGAGTTTGAAATTTTTATAATGTTTTTTCAAAACGTGAGGCCTTAGTATGCATTACACTGTTTCAACAATGAAACAGGTTATTTCAAATCTCCACGACGACGCCTACAATCCTGCACAAATAGATTGTTTACTTTATTGTTATGAGAGTTTTCATGGCAACTAAGCATGAATATTACACATGGAATAAATTTTTCCTGATGCGCCTATAGAGAAATTCGACCTGATTAGATTGAGTGTAAAATCCCTTCTCTATCTTCTATAGTAACATAGATATACGAGTTTCAAATTTTATATGAGGTTTTTTTCAAAACGTGAGTCCTTAGTATGCATTACATTGTTTCAACAATCAAACTGGTTATTTCAAATCTCCACGACGACGCCTACAATCCTGCACAAATAGATTGTTTACTTTATTGTTATGAGAGTTTTCATGGCAACTAAGCATGAATATTACACATAGAATAAATTTTTCCTGATGAGCCTATAGAGAACTTCGACCTGATTACATTGAGTGTAAAATCACTTCTGAATCTTCTATAGAAACGGAGATATACGAGTTTGAAATTTTTTATCATGTTTTTTCAAAACGTGAGGCCTTAGTATGCATTACACTGTTTCAACAATGAAACAGGTTATTTCAAATCTCCACGACGACGCCTACAATCCTGCACAAATAGATTGTTTACTTTATTGTTATGAGAGTTTTCATGGCAACTAAGCATGAATATTACACATGGAATAAATTTTTCCTGATGAGCCTATAGAGAACTTCGACCTGATTAGATTGAGTGTAAAATCCCTTCTGTATATTCTATAGTAACGGAGATTTGCGAGTTTGAAATTTTATATAATGTTTTTTCAAAACGTGAGGCCTTAGTATGCATTACACTGTTTCAACAATCAAACTGGTTATTTCAAATCTCCACGACGACGCCTACAATCCTGCACAAATAGATTGTTTACTTTATTGTTATGAGAGTTTTCATGGCAACTAAGCATGAATATTACACATGGAATAAATTTTTCCTGATGAGCCTATAGAGAACTTCGACCTGATTAGATTGAGTGTAAAATCCCTTCTGTATCTTCTATAGTAACATAGATATACGAGTTTCAAATTTTATATGACGTTTTTTTCAAAACGTGAGTCCTTAGTATGCATTACATTGTTTCAACAATCAAACTGGTTATTTGAAATCTCCACGACGACGCCTACAATCCTGCACAAATAGATTGTTTACTTTATTGTTATGAGAGTTTCCATGGTAACTAAGCATGAATATTACACATGGATTAAATTTTTCCTGATGAGCCTATAGAGACCTTCGACCTGATTACATTGAGTGTAAAATCACTTTTGTATCTTCTTTAGTAAAGGCGATATGCGAGTTTGAAATTTTATATAATGTTTTTGTAAAACGTGAAGCCTTAGTATGCATTACACTGTTTCAACAATCAAAGTGGTTATTTCAAATCTTCACGACGACTACTACAATCAAGCACAAATATATTGTTTACTTTTTTGTTATGAGAGTTTTCATGGCAACTAAGCATGAATATTACACATGGAATAAATTTTTCCTGATGAGCCTATAGAGACCTTCGACCTGATTAGATTGAGTGTAATCCCTTCTGTATATTCTATAGTAACGGAGATTTGCGAGTTTGAAATTTTATATAATGTTTTTTCAAAACGTGAGGCCTTAGTATGCAATACACTGTTTCAACAACCAAACTGGTTATTTCAAATCTCCACGACGACGCCTACAATAATGCACAAATAGATTGTTTACTTTATTGTTATGAGAGTTTCCATGGTAACTAAGCATGAATATTACACATGGATTAATTTTTTTACTGATGAGCCAATAGAGAATTTCGACCTGATTACATTGAGTGTAAAATCGCTTCTGTATCTGCTATAGTAACGGAGATATGCGATTTTGAAATTTTATATTATGTTTTTGTTAAACGTGAAGCCTAAGGATGTATAACATTGTTTCAACAATCAAAGTGGTTATTTCAAATCTCCACGACGACTACTACAATGAAGCACAAATATATTGCTTACTTTTTTGTTATGAGAGTTTCCATGGTAACTAAGCATGAATATTACACATGGATTAAATTTTTCCTGATGAGCCTATAGAGAGCTTCGACCTGATTACATTGAGTGTAAAATCACTTCTGAATCTTCTATAGAAACGGAGATATACGAGTTTGAAATTTTTTATAATGTTTTTTCAAAACGTGAGGCCTTAGTATGCATTACACTGTTTCAACAATCAAACAGGTTATTTCAAATCTCCACGACGACGCCTACAATCCTGCACAAATAGATTGTTTACTTTATTGTTATGAGAGTTTTCATGGCAACTAAGCATGAATATTACACATGGAATAAATTTTTCCTGATGAGCCTATAGAGAACTTCGACCTGATTAGATTGAGTGTAAAATCCCTTCTGTATATTCTATAGTAACGGAGATTTGCGAGTTTGAAATTTTATATAATGTTTTTTCAAATCGTGAGGCATTAGTATGCATTACACTGTTTCAACAATCAAACTGGTTATTTCAAATCTCCACGACGACGCCTACAATCCTGCACAAATATATTGTTTACTTTTTTGTTATGAGAGTTTTCATGGCAACTAAGCATGAATATTACACATGGAATAAATTTTTCCTGATGAGCCTATAGAGAACTTCGACCTGATTAGATTGAGTGTAAAATCCCTTCTGTATATTCTATAGTAACGGAGATTTGCGAGTTTGAAATTTTATATAATGTTTTTTCAAAACGTGAGGCCTTAGTATGCAATACACTGTTTCAACAACCAAACTGGTTATTTCAAATCTCCACGACGACGCCTACAATAATGCACAAATAGATTGTTTACTTTATTGTTATGAGAGTTTCCATGGTAACTAAGCATGAATATTACACATGGATTAAATTTTTTACTGATGAGCCAATAGAGAACATCGACCTGATTACATTGAGTGTAAAATCGCTTCTGTATCTTCTATAGTAACGGAGATATGTGATTTTGAAATTTTATATAATGTTTTTGTAAAACGTGAAGCCTAAGCATGTATTACATTGTTTCAACAATCAAAGTGGTTATTTCAAATCTCCACGACGACTACTACAATGAAGGACAAATATATTGTTTACATTTTTGTTATGAGAGTTTCCATGGTAACTAAGCATGAATATTACACATGGATTAAATTTTTTACTGATGAGCCAATAGAGAATTTCGACCTGATTACATTGAGTGTAAAATCGCTTCTGTATCTGCTATAGTAACGGAGATATGCGATTTTGAAATTTTATATAATGTTTTTGTAAAACGTGAAGCCTAAGGATGTATAACATTGTTTCAACAATCAAAGTGGTTATTTCAAATCTCCACGACGACTACTACAATGAAGCACAAATATATTGCTTACTTTTTTGTTATGAGAGTTTCCATGGTAACTAAGCATGAATATTACACATGGATTAAATTTTTCCTGATGAGCCTATAGAGAGCTTCGACCTGATTACATTGAGTGTAAAATCACTTCTGAATCTTCTATAGAAACGGAGATATACGAGTTTGAAATTTTTTATAATGTTTTTTCAAAACGTAAGGCCTTAGTATGCGTTACACTGTTTCAACAATCAAACAGGTTATTTCAAATCTCCACGACGACGCCTACAATCCTGCACAAATAGATTGTTTACTTTATTGTTATGAGAGTTTTCATGGCAACTAAGCATGAATATTACACATGGATTAAATTTTTCCTGATGAGCCTATAGAGAGCTTCGACCTGATTACATTGAGTGTAAAATCACTTCTGAATCTTCTATAGAAACGGAGATATACGAGTTTGAAATTTTTTATAATGTTTTTTCAAAACGTGAGGCCTTAGTATGCATTACACTGTTTCAACAATGAAACAGGTTATTTCAAATCTCCACGACGACGCCTACAATCCTGCACAAATAGATTGTTTACTTTATTGTTATGAGAGTTTTCATGGCAACTAAGCATGAATATTACACATGGAATAAATTTTTCCTGATGAGCCTATAGAGAACTTCGACCTGATTAGATTGAGTGTAAAATCCCTTCTGTATATTCTATAGTAACGGAGATTTGCGAGTTTGAAATTTTATATAATGTTTTTTCAAAACGTGAGGCCTTAGTATGCATTACACTGTTTCAACAATCAAACTGGTTATTTCAAATCTCCACGACGACGCCTACAATCCTGCACAAATAGATTGTTTACTTTATTATTATGAGAGTTTTCATGGCAACTAAGCATGAATATTACACATGGAATAAATTTTTCCTGATGAGCCTATAGAGAACTTCGACCTGATTAGATTGAGTGTAAAATCCCTTCTGTATCTTCTATAGTAACATAGATATACGAGTTTCAAATTTTATATGACGTTTTTTTCAAAATGTGAGTCCTTAGTATGCATTACATTGTTTCAACAATCAAACTGGTTATTTGAAATCTCCACGACGACGCCTACAATCCTGCACAAATAGATTGTTTACTTTATTGTTATGAGAGTTTCCATGGTAACTAAGCATGAATATTACACATGGATTAAATTTTTCCTGATGAGCCTATAGAGACCTTCGACCTGATTACATTGAGTGGAAAATCACTTTTCTATCTTCTTTAGTAAAGGCGATATGCGAGTTTGAAATTTTATATAATGTTTTTGTAAAACGTGAAGCCTTAGTATGCATTACACTGTTTCAACAATCAAAGTGGTTATTTCAAATCTTCACGACGACTACTACAATCAAGCACAAATATATTGTTTACTTTTTTGTTATGAGAGTTTTCATGGCAACTAAGCATGAATATTACACATGGAATAAATTTTTCCTGATGAAACTATAGAGACCTTCGACCTGATTAGATTGAGTGTAAAATCCCTTCTGTATATTCTATAGTAACGGAGATTTGCGATTTTGAAATTTTATATAATGTTTTTTCAAAACGTGAGGGCTTAGTATGCAATACACTGTTTCAACAACCAAACTGGTTATTTCAAATCTCCACGACGACGCCTACAATAATGCACAAATAGATTGTTTACTTTATTGTTATGAGAGTTTCCATGGTAACTAAGCATGAATATTACACATGGATTAAATTTTTTACTGATGAGCCAATAGAGAACATCGACCTGATTACATTGAGTGTAAAATCGCTTCTGTATCTTCTATAATAACGGAGATATGCGATTTTGAAATTTTATATAATGTTTTTGTAAAACGTGAAGCCTAAGGATGTATTACATTGTTTCAACAATCAAAGTGGTTATTTCAAATCTCCACGACGACTACTACAATGAAGGACAAATATATTGTTTACTGTTTTGTTATGAGAGTTTCCATGGTAACTAAGCATGAATATTACACATGGATTAAATTTTTTACTGATGAGCCAATAGAGAATTTCGACCTGATTACATTGAGTGTAAAATTGCTTCTGTATCTGCTATAGTAACGGAGATATGCGATTTTGAAATTTTATATAATGTTTTTGTAAAACGTGAAGCCTAAGGATGTATAACATTGTTTCAACAATCAAAGTGGTTATTTCAAATCTCCACGACGACTACTACAATGAAGCACAAATATAATGCTTACTTTTTTGTTATGAGAGTTTCCATGGTAACTAAGCATGAATATTACACATGGATTAAATTTTTCCTGATGAGCCTTTAGAGAGCTTCGACCTGATTACATTGAGTGTAAAATCACTTCTGAATCTTCTATAGAAACGGAGATATACGAGTTTGAAATTTTTATAATGTTTTTTCAAAACGTGAGGCCTTAGTATGCATTACACTGTTTCAACAATGAAACAGGTTATTTCAAATCTCCACGACGACGCCTACAATCCTGCACAAATAGATTGTTTACTTTATTGTTATGAGAGTTTTCATGGCAACTAAGCATGAATATTACACATGGAATAAATTTTTCCTGATGCGCCTATAGAGAAATTCGACCTGATTAGATTGAGTGTAAAATCCCTTCTCTATCTTCTATAGTAACATAGATATACGAGTTTCAAATTTTATATGAGGTTTTTTTCAAAACGTGAGTCCTTAGTATGCATTACATTGTTTCAACAATCAAACTGGTTATTTCAAATCTCCACGACGACGCCTACAATCCTGCACAAATAGATTGTTTACTTTATTGTTATGAGAGTTTTCATGGCAACTAAGCATGAATATTACACATAGAATAAATTTTTCCTGATGAGCCTATAGAGAACTTCGACCTGATTACATTGAGTGTAAAATCACTTCTGAATCTTCTATAGAAACGGAGATATACGAGTTTGAAATTTTTTATCATGTTTTTTCAAAACGTGAGGCCTTAGTATGCATTACACTGTTTCAACAATGAAACAGGTTATTTCAAATCTCCACGACGACGCCTACAATCCTGCACAAATAGATTGTTTACTTTATTGTTATGAGAGTTTTCATGGCAACTAAGCATGAATATTACACATGGAATAAATTTTTCCTGATGAGCCTATAGAGAACTTCGACCTGATTAGATTGAGTGTAAAATCCCTTCTGTATATTCTATAGTAACGGAGATTTGCGAGTTTGAAATTTTATATAATGTTTTTTCAAAACGTGAGGCCTTAGTATGCATTACACTGTTTCAACAATCAAACTGGTTATTTCAAATCTCCACGACGACGCCTACAATCCTGCACAAATAGATTGTTTACTTTATTGTTATGAGAGTTTTCATGGCAACTAAGCATGAATATTACACATGGAATAAATTTTTCCTGATGAGCCTATAGAGAACTTCGACCTGATTAGATTGAGTGTAAAATCCCTTCTGTATCTTCTATAGTAACATAGATATACGAGTTTCAAATTTTATATGACGTTTTTTTCAAAACGTGAGTCCTTAGTATGCATTACATTGTTTCAACAATCAAACTGGTTATTTGAAATCTCCACGACGACGCCTACAATCCTGCACAAATAGATTGTTTACTTTATTGTTATGAGAGTTTCCATGGTAACTAAGCATGAATATTACACATGGATTAAATTTTTCCTGATGAGCCTATAGAGACCTTCGACCTGATTACATTGAGTGGAAAATCACTTTTGTATCTTCTTTAGTAAAGGCGATATGCGAGTTTGAAATTTTATATAATGTTTTTGTAAAACGTGAAGCCTTAGTATGCATTACACTGTTTCAACAATCAAAGTGGTTATTTCAAATCTTCACGACGACTACTACAATCAAGCACAAATATATTGTTTACTTTTTTGTTATGAGAGTTTTCATGGCAACTAAGCATGAATATTACACATGGAATAAATTTTTCCTGATGAGCCTATAGAGACCTTCGACCTGATTAGATTGAGTGTAATCCCTTCTGTATATTCTATAGTAACGGAGATTTGCGAGTTTGAAATTTTATATAATGTTTTTTCAAAACGTGAGGCCTTAGTATGCAATACACTGTTTCAACAACCAAACTGGTTATTTCAAATCTCCACGACGACGCCTACAATAATGCACAAATAGATTGTTTACTTTATTGTTATGAGAGTTTCCATGGTAACTAAGCATGAATATTACACATGGATTAAATTTTTTACTGATGAGCCAATAGAGAATTTCGACCTGATTACATTGAGTGTAAAATCGCTTCTGTATCTGCTATAGTAACGGAGATATGCGATTTTGAAATTTTATATTATGTTTTTGTTAAACGTGAAGCCTAAGGATGTATAACATTGTTTCAACAATCAAAGTGGTTATTTCAAATCTCCACGACGACTACTACAATGAAGCACAAATATATTGCTTACTTTTTTGTTATGAGAGTTTCCATGGTAACTAAGCATGAATATTACACATGGATTAAATTTTTCCTGATGAGCCTATAGAGAGCTTCGACCTGATTACATTGAGTGTAAAATCACTTCTGAATCTTCTATAGAAACGGAGATATACGAGTTTGAAATTTTTTATAATGTTTTTTCAAAACGTGAGGCCTTAGTATGCATTACACTGTTTCAACAATCAAACAGGTTATTTCAAATCTCCACGACGACGCCTACAATCCTGCACAAATAGATTGTTTACTTTATTGTTATGAGAGTTTTCATGGCAACTAAGCATGAATATTACACATGGAATAAATTTTTCCTGATGAGCCTATAGAGAACTTCGACCTGATTAGATTGAGTGTAAAATCCCTTCTGTATATTCTATAGTAACGGAGATTTGCGAGTTTGAAATTTTATATAATGTTTTTTCAAATCGTGAGGCATTAGTATGCATTACACTGTTTCAACAATCAAACTGGTTATTTCAAATCTCCACGACGACGCCTACAATCCTGCACAAATAGATTGTTTACTTTATTGTTATGAGAGTTTTCATGGCAACTAAGCATGAATATTACACATGGAATAAATTTTTCCTGATGAGCCTATAGAGAACTTCGACCTGATTAGATTGAGTGTAAAATCCCTTCTGTATCTTCTATAGTAACGTAGATATACGAGTTTCAAATTTTATATGAGGTTTTTTTCAAAACGTGAGTCCTTAGTATGCATTACATTGTTTCAACAATCAAACTGGTTATTTGAAATCTCCACGACGACGCCTACAATCCTGCACAAATAGATTGTAGTAGTGGGACTTGTGCTATAACCAGCACAAGAAAGGAAGAGCCTCTCCCAAGCAGATTTCTTTACACTTAAACCTAGCTCAACATGAGCATATGAGCTTTTTGCTCAAGTGTGGAACCCCCTCTAATCCAAGATTTTTGTAAAAATGCCCTCGGGAATTTCTCAGAAAGGAAGAGCCTCCCCCAAGCAGATTTCTTTACACTTAAACCTAGCTCAACATGAGCATTGCTCAAGTGTGGAACCCCCTCTAATCCAAGATTTTTGCTCGGAAAGGAAGAGCCTCTTGCCCATACTTACAAAAGTTGCATCAGCCAAATTTTTGTCCATAAACTTGTTAAAAATTGACCATACCAGAAATTAAGCCAATACATACACACACATACACACCCATATACACACATATTTACTTCCAATTTAAGTTCAATTAAACCCCTGCCACTCTCACAACACTGACTGATGCAATGCTCGGGAATTTCTGTAACTAGCGGCGCTGGGGAGAACATGTAAAACAAAAATCAATACCAGTGCCAGTACTTACAGAAATTCCCGAGCATTGCATCAGTCAGTGTTGTGAGAGTGGCAGGGGAGAACAGATGTGTTGTTAACAGTGCTCCTCATACTTACAGACCTGTTTGGTTTAAATATTCATATTGAACAATATAAAATCTGATATTTGTTGTAATCCACTCTTATTTAGGGTCAGGCTTATATTTGCCCCAGCTTGTTATACAAAAATTAATACATAACAAGGTCATTGCTATTCAAGATATGCATGTTCGTGCAGGTATTTGTGCTAGGTCAGTGCCTCTGAAGGTCGCTGCTCTCTTCTCAAGACCCAGTTCTCAACCGGCCTGGGAATCAATATATTGATTTGTTCTTTTGCCTTCAGCAATTGCCTTGATGGATTAGTTCCTGCGAGCGCCAGGGCATGGCGTGCAGTGTTGATTGCATGTACACCCAGCAGAGAAACGGGAGGTACGCACAGGAGAAAATACTCCAGCCATGCAGAATCACCCCCATAAATATAATTATCCTAGGATCAAAATTAGTGACAGAATAGAGAAACAAAAATTATAATAGGGCTTGGATATAGCTACCAGCCCAAAGTGGTTCCTAAATACAATATCTCAAGAACTAATTGACATAGAGCTATGCAGTTTTTTTTTGTCTGCACTGAACCCAACTGATCCAGTATAGAGTTTTGATTTGATTCCCAGGAAATTTTATATAAATACCAAAGCCAAAAAATATTAACACACGCACACACACACATATATACACACACACACACACACACACACAGCACAGTGCTGAACCTAACTGATCCAGTATAGAATTTTGAATTGAAACCCAGGAAATTGTATATAATAAACAAACAGCAGAAATGCCGAAACAGAAATATTGTAATCAATGCAAAAAAAATATATCCAGCCCCAATTGGGCTAGACACCAAAAGATTTGTAACCCAGACAAATGCAGAGCTCCCACAAAAATTTGCCCCAAATGCCATAGAAAATATAACATGCAATACTTCACATATACACATAAAGATACTTGTTTTGCACAGTCATCAACATTGCCCCCACAAGCATCTACATCTGGTCTGAAAAGAAAACATGAAGCACCTCTTAATGCCGGACCTGCAAAGCAGCCACGCTATGAACCCATCCATAGCAGTTTTAATGCCCAACTTAGGGATTATCGGTTTGTATCAGAGCCAAGATGTGGCATTCAGAATTTCTTGAACAGTGTAAATCCTGATCTGCAGGCAATTCTAAATGCACAAAATGGCTCTTATAAGCTGTCCCTCAAATTGTTTACACAATATAAGAAACCAAATGGCACAAAATTTACACAGCCCCACATAACAGAAACTGTACCGGTATATTCAAATGCAAATTCAGACACAATAATAAACAGTTTAATAGATCAATTGAATATTAAGCACTCTGAATTTGAGGCAAAAGAGTCTGGATGGAGCCTATGCGGCTCTTCACACAGGCTCTATGTTAATATTTCTGAATTCAGCCCATTACAAGATTCTACATATTTGCCATTACCTGCCAATATTAAAAACAAAACAGCCGTGGTTAATATAAAAAAAATACCGACCAGAAATGCTTTTTGTGGTGTATTTTAGCTGCTTTGTACCCAGTTTCAAGGAATCCTCAGAGAATAAGTTATTATAAACAATATGAACACAATTTTGATGAAGCAATGGAGGGTTTAGAATATCCAATGTCTGTTCAGAATATTGATAAATTTGAAAAAAAGGCCCGGGATATCAATGGCAAACAATTATCTATTAGTGTATTTATTTGCTCCACTGGCAATTGCCCGATAGAACCTCTCAGAATCAGTGATGATGAATCTGGTATTCCAATTGATTTGCTCTTAATTGAAGGGGATGACAAATATCATTATACTCTGATACATAATCTTGAAGCTTTAGTGAGAACACAACTAGACAAATCTAATAGAATATTCAAGTTGTGCAGAAGATGTTTAAGTGTATTTGATGGTAGAAAAACAGTGAATGGGGTTTGTAAAGTGAGTGCAGAAATTGCCAAAAACAAATTAATTGAGCATCTGAAATACTGTGGCAATCATAAACCTGTTCATATGGTGATGCCCAATCCAAGTGAAAATTGCAAATTTAAAAAGTTTGAAGCCTTGTTGGAACACCCAGCATATATTCTCTGTGATTTTGAATCCATCCTCAAATCTCTTGCATCCTGCAATCCAGATCCTGAAGAATCTTCTATTACACCATACCAGCTACATGAACCTTCCAGCTTTTGTTATGTGGTCGTACAGGATGGTGTTGTTACCAAAGAATATTCATACATGGGACCAGATGCCATCAAAATATTTGCACATAGAATAGAAAATGAGTGCCGTGACATAGCATCTAACATCTTATTAAAATCAAAACCCATGTTGCCTTTAACAGAGGATCAGATTGAAGATTTCAACAATGCAGAAAAATGCCCGGTATGTGATTCTGAATTTTCAGATACAAATATCAAGGTGAAACACCATTCTCATACAGATGGTAAATTCTTAATGGCCCTGTGTAATAGCTGTAATATTAAGATCAAGAGACCAAGATTTGTCCCCATATTTTGCCATGGAGCATCCAATTATGATTTCCATCATTTGATCAGATACGAGGGGTTTGAGAAGCAGAATTTAAATATTTTAGCTGAAAATGATGAGAAATATATATCTATTAGCAAAACAATTAAAGTTAATGGTGTTCCTATTCAAATAAGATTTCTTGATTCTTACAGATTTTTATCTGCTAGCCTGGATACACTGGCCACTCAATTATCTGATGATCAATTCAAAATCACACGTGCCTTGTTTCCAAATCAGGACCTGGAATTAATTAGGCGGAAGGGTGTATATCCATATGATTATGTTACAGATTTTTCTAAATTTGATGAATGTTCTTTGCCACCACAACATGAGTTTTACAGCAAAATCAGAGGATCTGGAATCACTGATGAAGATTATCACCATGCCCAATTGATGTGGAACAATTTAAAATGCCGGACATTTGGTGATTATCACATGGCATATTTGAAACTTGATGTGACCATCTTAGCAGATATAATGCAGACATTCAGAAAATCTTCTATGCAAAATTATGGACTGGACCCAATATATTTTTACAGTGCCCCGGGCCTAGCATGGGCTGCAATGTTTTTAAACACCAAAATGCCATTGGATCTGATCCAAGATCAAGATATGTATCTGTTTATGGAGCAAGGTATAAGAGGGGGGATGGTGCAATGTTCTCAGAGATATGCCAGAGCAAATAACAAATATATTCCTGGTTATGATCCAGCACGGCCATCAAATTATATAGCGTATGTGGATGCAAATAGCCTCTATGGTCATGCCATGATGCAAAAACTGCCATATGCAGGGCTTGAATGGGTCGATTTCAATATTGAGGATCTTCAGAACTATGATGACAGAGAACATGGCCTCTTCTTAGAGGTTGATCTGATAATTCCAAAAAATTTACACAACAAATTTTCTGATCTGCCCCCAATTCCCGAGGTTCAGTGCTCACCTGGCTCTAAACAGAAGAAGCTCATGATGACACTGGAGTCAAAACAAGGCTATGTTATACATTACAAGTACCTCCAGTTCCTGATGAGACATGGTGTCCAAGTGACCAAAGTTGGAAAAGTTTTGAGGTTCAGGCACTCAGAATGGTTGAAACCATACATTGATACAAACACAGAGCTTCGAACATCTGCAAAGAGCGAATTTGATAAGACCTTGTTTAAATTGATGGTCAATTCTGTATATGGCAAAACAATTGAAAATGTCAGAAAACATACAGATGTTAAAATAATTACTGACCCCAGCCTGAGCACAAAATTGGTTGCAAAGCCTAATTTTAATTACAGAAGAATTTATGATGAGAATATGGCACTTTTCAACATGAAAAAAACAAAAATTAAGTTTGATAAACCTATTTATGTAGGGGCTGCAATATTGGATTTGGCCAAATCACATATGTTAACATTGTATTATGATGTGTTGAAACCTTTTTATGGTGATAATATAAAATTGATGTACATGGACACGGATAGTTTTATTCTTGATATTCAAACAGAAGATGTTTATCAAGATATGGCACAGCCTGAATTGTTTCAATACTTTGATACCAGTGAATTGCCAGGCCATTTGAATATTCAACCCCACAACAAAAAAGTGCCTGGCAAGTTAAAAGATGAGACACTTGGTGATGTTATTGTGGAATTTGCTGGGTTAAGTGCCAAGGTGTATAGTTTTAAAACATGTAGTGCTGTTGTCAAAAAGGCCAAGGGCATTGGCAAAGTAGCTGTGGAAAAAGAGCTCCAATTTGATGATTATAAAAATTGCCTCAAATCCCAGAATTTAATCAAAACATCAGAATCCAGAATTCAGAGTGTGGATCACTTATTGACTTCAAATGTTGTAAGAAAAGTGGCTCTGGACCCACATGATGATAAGAGATGCATTTTATCATGTGGCATACATACTCTACCATGGGGGCATTGTGATTTGAAAAATGGCAATCAATGCACAAGCACAGAGCATGATTTGAAATAAATAAACATGCCTATGAACTTATTTGGGTTCAAAAAACGGGCTGTTATGGAGCTGCCAACACCACAACCCTCTTCTGATATGGTATCTAAACTGAGTGGCTTGTTAATTATTCATCTGAACAGCATACTTACAGATATTGATGATGAAACAGGCAAAACATTGTACATATTTAACAATAATTTAAATCATTACCAATTACCTGTAGGTGGGCAATAGCAATTTATTACAACCCCTGAGGGTGATGTTAAAATTTCAGTAGGGAGAAATATTTACAGAATTAAGCACTCAAACATGGTTTCTGGCACTGTTTATACTGTTTCTGCTGGTGACTGCTTATATATTGAGGTCCCTGGATCTTATGATAAGCTTATACCCTTTTTTATAGAATTAAGAATCAGGTATTCAATAATAAATAACTACTAAACAAAATGCCTAATGATATTTTTGGCCATACAAGACATGAAGATCACAGTGATGAGATTCTGATGCTTGATGTCAGAGTCAAGAAATTAAGAAGTGATTTACAAGCTTTACAAACTACACTCAATGCCAGTCTTCAATTAGAAATTACAAATTTGCAATCACAATGCATGGACCCTCTTCTTAAAATTGATTCTGAACTCAAATTGCTGCTTCAGAAATATACTGATCTGGCTACATTGGATAATTTTCAAAGTTTAGAAGAAGCTGTTGCAGCTCTTCAAGCCAAATTTAAGACCCAAGCCACCAACTCTGAGCAATTGAAACAACAATTGGAAGAACAAATAAATAATGTCCAGACACAGCTCCAAACAATTGTCAAAAGCATAAAATCACAAGAAGATTTTGATCTAGTGATTTCCACTCTAAAAGAACAGATTCAGTCACTCCAAATACCTAATCTGGACCCTCTGAACAATGCCATAGCCGAGGTTAAAGAAAAAATTGAGACACTTGAAAATTTTATGAACAATTTGCCATCTTCTGATGCTTTAAATGCAATAACTCGGAGTGTTGCAAATATTAAGCTGCAACTTGAAACATATGAAGATTTTGGAAAAATTCAAAGTTCCATAACCCATCTTGAAGGTACAATAGCAGCAGTGCAAAGTGATTTGGCAAATGTACTAGAATCCAGATTGCCTGGGATTGTAGATACCCTTGTCAGTGTCCAGCAACAAATCACAAAGCTTGAAAACCTCAACACTGAATCTGAACTATCTCATTTTCATCACTTGATTGATGATATCCAAACAAAACTTGAAATTTTACAACAATCCACACCCTCTCAGGCAGATATAGCCCTGCTCCAAAATGCTATGCAAAATGTGGCTGATGCTTCTGAATTACACAATGTGAAATTGGCACTTGAATCTTTGCAAAATACAGTATCAAATCTTCCTACATCACAGGAACTTAAAAATATTAAGAGGGCAGTGAATAGGATATTGAAATCAGAAGATATCAAGAATATCCAAGCAGAGATCAAACATCTCACCCAGACAGTGGCCACTCTTCCAACCAATCAACATATTAATGAATTGCATGCCCTGTTTGAGGATATCAGAAGGCAGGTCCATGATCTTACAGCTCAAAATTCAAAATTGGCAGTTGTTGAAAATTTGCAACAAATTGTAGCTAATATCAAGCAACAGCTAGGGACCATGGAATCCAATCAAGCAAATGCTTTGTCTGTTTTTGCCACCCAGCTTCAAGAAATTGTACAACAATACAAGAGACTTGCTGTGGACATAAAAATCAAGCCTGGGCATGATGATGTTGTTAGGACCATCAATGAGCATCTTGAATCTGTAACAAGCAGATTGCTCACAGCAGAAAAGGAAATAACAGGCATAATTGAAAATCCTAAACATTCAGTAATTCTTGAATTGTACAGCATCCCCAACAAAGAATATGATTCTCCATTTACACCAGGAGGCAAAATATATATGCTGTCCCCTGCACAATTTTATTACCAATTTTTTGTTGGGGGCACATTGAGACCAATCAAGATCAAATATTGGCTACAGCCACAGGCACACCACTACCCCACCTTATCAATAACAAATGCTGATAACAAAGTAAAAATCACCAGTGTGGAATTGGAGGATTTTACAGATCCCAATACATTGGAAACATCTTATGTTGAAGATGATGGCACTCTGGAATTTAAAATACAAATTGGAGACAAATTATATTTGGAAAATCCTGCAGTATCAGCTGCTGAACACCCCATAGTTGCAATATTCTTGTTTACATATTATGTCTAGACAAATTATTGTTGATGAATTACACAGACAGGCCAGACATAATTTTAAGAGACTCCCAGTAGTCACAAAGGGCATAGATGATTTATGGCAGAGCGACTTGATTGAAATGTCAAGTGGACAGTTGAAAAACTTAGACAAAATCAACAAGGGCTACAAGTATCTACTCACTGTTATAGACACATTTTCAAAATTTGCCTGGGCTGTGCCACTCAAATCCAAGACTGGAACATGTGTTACAGAAGCTTTTAGAACAATCATCAATCAGAGTGGAAGATCCCCGCGCTATTTGCAAACAGATAATGGCAAAGAATTTTATAATTCAGTGTTTCAACAATTTATTAAAAGCCAGGCAATAAAACATTATTCGAGTTACAGTGACCTCAAAGCCTCAATTGTAGAGAGATTCAACAGAACCTTAAAAAATCTTATGTATAAACAATTTACACTTCAAGGTAATTATAAATGGATTAATATTCTTCCAGAACTTCTACATAAATATAACAACTCGGTCCATTCCACAATCAACATGAAACCCTCTGAAGTAACTTCATCTGATGAGCAAAAATTGATCAGTACTGTTTATTATCCTAAATATCAGCCAACAACAAGAAAGGCCAAATACAGGGTGGGGGATCAAGTAAGAATCAGTAAATATAAGCACTTATTCAAGAGAGGCTTTACAAGAAACTGGAGCACAGAATTATTTACAGTGGTTCAGGTTAAACCTGGGACTCTTAACACATATATAATAAAAGATCACCGAGGAGAAATTCTCAAAGGCAGGTTCTATGAACAAGAGCTCAGCAAAACTAAACAGCCTGACACATATCTCATAGAAAAAATCATCCGCAGAAAAGGCAACAAGTTACTTGTCAAATGGCTGGGTCATCCGGAAAACAGCTGGATCGATGCAAACAAAATAATAATATGAACACCTGGGATGTTATAAAAAGGCTGCCAGAACCTGAACAACAGAATAAGAGAAATGGCAATTTGCTACCTGATAATATTAGGTGTCTTATTGTTGGGCCATCTGCTTGTGGTAAAACTACACTAATGGTTGATAATTTTTTATTGGCACCCAACTGGTTAGACTGGAAAAACAGGCACTTGTATATCTTCTCTAAGAGCTTGGAACAATTAAAATATCAGCAGCTGATGAAGCTATATGATGGATTGGATATTGCCACTTTTGAACCAGATGTTAAGCCACTTCATGAATGTCTCGATAATTCTGTTGTTGTGTTTGATGACATTATATTGGATAATCAAAACAAGGTTAGAAATTTCTTTACACAGGGCCGGCACAAAAACATTGATTGCTTCTACCTGGCACAGACCTTTTCAAAAATACATAAGCAACTGATCCGAGACAACAGCAATTTTATTTGTGTGTTTCATCAAGACCATACCAACCTCAAACACATACATGATGAATATGTAGGTGGGGACTTGAGCTACAATGATTTTTCCAAGTTTTGCAGCAAGTGCTGGAACCAGGACAGTTATGGGTTTGTCACAATTGATATGACAAGAACACCCAATAGTGGCAAATACAGAAATAAAATCAACAATTTTCTAGACGTAGAGACGTATATAAATAAACATGAAAAGGCCAATCATTGATGATCTTAAATTAAGAGATTATCTTGTAAAAAGATTTAAGGGATGGAAATCAGAGAACCGTGGAATTTATGAAAAAACACAAACAAACAGAACAGCCTGTAATTGATGCTATTAATAATTTAGGTAAGAATATCAAAAATGTTACAGAGCAAAATCAAAATTTGCTCACAGAGCTTGTACCTGTAGCTGCTAGGAACATATTAGATTATCCATTCACCCCACTTTCAAGTATTCACACACCTAGTCCTCCTAGAAGAATTGAGGCTAGTCAGGATCCTATTGAATTGGGTCTTCTTGCTCAAAAATATTTAACCACACCTAAAGACAATAAAGATGAGGTCTTTGGCTTATATGCCGACACAGAGCTTGATGGCAGCATCATACATAGAATTGGCAATTTCAGAGTAACATTTATGGGAGATGATATAATTGTATATTCAGAATCTCGTCTCGGAGAAAAAGGTGCTTTTGTTAAGTACTCCGGAACACCTGGATTGTGGGAACTCATGACCAGGAAGAGACCTGGCAGCTATACAGATCAGGATTATGAGGATTACAAAGAAATATTAATAAAATCAGATGCTCTATACCAGAACAATGATCCCACACAAAAAAGAGTCAAGTCGAGCAGTGGAGCAAAATACAACAACTTAATCAAGCCCATATGGTCACAGATCAAGACTGGCAGTGGAATCAAACAATACAACACCCTGCCCAAAGAATTTGTGTGGGTTGATGATGTCAGGAAACTTGTAGATAGGTTATTGGTGATAGCTGGGGAAGAAAATGCTGGCAACAACAATTTTTACAATGAAAAGGTTGGAATTATGGACATGATAAGCACCAAATTGTCTAATTTTATAGTGAATGACACTAAGGGGATTGGATATCTCATAAAAATTATTAATACTCTACCACCTAAATTTTGGAATATTTCTGAGGGTCGGGGCCTTGTTAATGACATTATAAACAAGCTGCCATTTGAACTACATATTCCAGGCTATCAGTATTGTGGTCCCGGTACAAAATTGGACCATAGATTAAACAGAGGGGATCCTGGTGTTAATCCCTTAGATGCTGCTTGTAGAGACCATGATATTGCATACAACACACATTCTGATCTTGACAAGAGACATGTTGCAGACAAGAAATTAGAAGAGGCTGCATTTGGTAGATTTGTAAGCAAAGATGCTTCTTTGAGTGAAAAAATAGCAGCATTGGGAACCACCATAGCTATGAGCACCAAACAAAAACTGGGGTGGGGGTTGTGAATATGTATATAATAAACCTACAATGAAGGCCAAGGGTGTTATGTATCAAATACCTTATGCAGGTCTCAAATCTCTTAAAACTATTGACAGTCTTTTGACCAAAAAGCAGCGCAAGAAAAAAAATTCTTGTATTGCCAAGGGTCATGGTATGAAATTGTTGCTTAGTACCCCCCAATTAAAAAAATTACAGCAATCAAGAAAAAAATCACATGTGGGGGGATTTATATTTACTATCCCGGCCATCTTAGCTGCTCTCGGGGCTGTTGGGAGCTTGGCCGGGGGATCAGCCGCCATAGCAAAAACAGTAATAGATGCCAAGAAAAATAGGGCAGAATTAGATGAGCAGAAGCGCCATAACCTGGCCATGGAGAAACAAGGCAAAGGTGTTAAAAGAGCCATGAATAAGTTTAAAAAAAACAAGAGCCGCTTACAAACCAAGATATTGAAGCTTTAATCAGGCCACTGGGCATCAAACATTTTAGAGGTGTGTACATGTCTGATTCTTTGCCAGAACAACCACTCAACAAAGAGTGTGGCATTGTTAATTTGGATAAGTACAAAAATCAAGGCACTCACTGGATTTGTTATCTTAAATATTTAAACAATGAGGCATTTGTGTTTGATTCATTTGGAGGTGTTCCACCTGAAAATTTAATAAAATATCTAAATTCAGCTAATCTTTATTACAATAATGCCCGTGTTCAAAATTTCAAAGATGTTAATTGCGGACATTTGTGTTTATCTGTTCTTAGATATATGTCTCAAATAAATAAACCATCAATTGAAGATTTTCAAAAAGCCTTGTGGTATCTGAAACATCATGGGGGTATTTCATCTCACCAGCCAAAATTCAATATTGAAACTCAAATTGCATGATGACATAGTGTATCCCAAAACAATAGCTCTCAGAGCATTTTATGGCATGTACCTGATCCCCAATATTACACACCACAACAACACAATTGCAGTAGGGGATGAAAAAATTGTCATCACTCCAGGGCAATATAATCTCTCCACTCTAAATGCTCAATTACCCAGAGGTGTAGTGTTAAGTCAAAATTCTGTCACTCACAGGTTAGAAATTGTATCTGCTACAGAAACAGTGGATCTGGGTACTATAGGAGAGCTGTTAGGCTTTGAGAACAACACAAAACTTGAACCAGGCATCAAACACACTGCTATGAATATACCTAAATTCTTAGCCATAGAGACTCTGAATATTCACTGCAATGTGGCTGAGGGTATGATCACCAAATCAAATGGCATAGGAACTCACAAACAAACAGGCATTATTGCAACATTCAAGCCTAATTCTGAATTTATGGAGCCCATTATCTACAATCCATCCCCAACATTATATTTTCCTGTGTGTCATAATAGAATAGATTATATTGAATTGATGGTCACTAATGAAAAAGAAGAATTAGTTGATTTTGCTGGAGCCACAACAACTGCTATCATAGAGATTAACATTTAAATAAAAATACATACAAGAAGAAAATGGAAAATATTGAGAGTTATGAGCTACAATCATTCCCCCCAAACAGGAGGACATTTGCAAATTTAAATCAACCCAACACAGAAATTGAGGTTGATCTTGATGTAGGGGATGGATTTATACACCCCCACAGAGCAGATTTATACATCAAATTTGATGTTGTAAAGCTCGATGGAACAGATTATCCGGCAAATTCTAATATAAGACTTGTAGACAATTTTGTGCCGCATCTATTCTCTGAAATTGAGATCAGAAAGCATGGCGTTGTTATAAACAGAATAGATTATCCCGGCATTACCTCCACAGCTTTGGCCACATTGAAATTATCCAAAACCGAGGCTTCATACTACAAAATCGGTGGATTTGAAGCTGGTGATAAGATATTATCTAAGAACCACACTGTGCTGTTCCCGATGCGCCTGTTGCCTGGATTCTTCTCGGATTACAAAGATATTATGTGGAAGGGTGGGTTAAGAATCACATTTAGAAGAGCTGCCAATGATAACAATGCCTTGATGAGGTACAGTGCAATAAACTCTACAGGGGAAGCTCTGCCCAATACCCTACCAGATGCAGGCAAATGCATTATTCAGACTATGGAGTTAAGAATCCCGGTTGTTGAGTATGAAGCCAGTTACGCTCTTAAATACAAAGCAGATATAATAAAAAATCCACAGATTCCATTACAATTTTATACATATCAATGTGTACAGAAGCCCGCAACTGGTACCTATTATGAGTTTGATGCTACAAATTCATTCTCCAGCATACAATATGACATGCCTGATTTTGTAGTGGTATTGTTTCAGACTGGAAGACACAACAATCAGGAAAAAAATTCAAGTAAATTTGATAACTGCAACATCAAGAACATATATCTTAAAAATGGCAGAAATGAGGTATTTCCTAGAGAAAATTACAACTTAGACATGTCCAAGAATGATTTCCTCAAATTATATGAGGCTTTTTCGGCTTTCAAAAGGGTCACTACTGGCAATACGGATATGTACTACACACCAGATGAATTCAAGATACAGAGACCCATGTTTGTAATTAACACTTCAAAAAGAAAACAGGTTGTGGTGAATGACAGAACAAATATTAAATTATCTGTGAATTCCATGAGGCATTACCTGATGACACCATATGTAGTGTTATTCTCATAGGAGAAAAATCATATGTTTATGATGTAAGAAATGAGAGAGTCACGGAGCAATTCTAGAGGTTCTCTGCATATTACATTGTTTTAATATTAGATTGAGGCTGAGGTCCAATTAAACTTAAATTGGAAGTAAATATGTGTGTATATGGGTGTGTATGTGTGTGTATGTATTGGCTTAATTTCTGGTATGGTCAATTTTTAACAAGTTTATGGACAAAAATTTGGCTGATGCAACTTTTGTAAGTATGGGCAAGAGGCTCTTCCTTTCCGAGAAAAAATCTTGGATTAGAGGGGGTTCCACACTTGAGCAATGCTCATGTTGAGCTAGGTTTAAGTGTAAAGAAATCTGCTTGGGGGAGGCTCTTCCTTTCTGAGAAATTCCCGAGGGCATTTTTACAAAAATCTTGGATTAGAGGGGGTTCCACACTTGAGCGAAAAGCTCATATGCTCATGTTGAGCTAGGTTTAAGTGTAAAGAAATCTGCTTGGGAGAGGCTCTTCCTTTCTTGTGCTGGTTATAGCACAAGTCCCACTACTGATTGTTTACTTTATTGTTATGAGAGTTTCCATGGTAACTAAGCATGAATATTACACATGGATTAAATTTTTCCTGATGAGCCTATAGAGACCTTCGACCTGATTACATTGAGTGGAAAATCACTTTTGTATCTTCTTTAGTAAAGGCGATATGCGAGTTTGAAATTTTATATAATGTTTTTGTAAAACGTGAAGCCTTAGTATGCATTACACTGTTTCAACAATCAAAGTGGTTATTTCAAATCTTCACGACGACTACTACAATCAAGCACAAATATATTGTTTACTTTTTTGTTATGAGAGTTTTCATGGCAACTAAGCATGAATATTACACATGGAATAAATTTTTCCTGATGAGCCTATAGAGACCTTCGACCTGATTAGATTGAGTGTAAAATCCCTTCTGTATATTCTATAGTAACGGAGATTTGCGAGTTTGAAATTTTATATAATGTTTTTTTCAAAACGTGAGGCCTTAGTATGCAATACACTGTTTCAACAACCAAACTGGTTATTTCAAATCTCCACGACGACGCCTACAATAATGCACAAATAGATTGTTTACTTTATTGTTATGAGAGTTTCCATGGTAACTAAGCATGAATATTACACATGGATTAAATTTTTTACTGATGAGCCAATAGAGAACATCGACCTGATTACATTGAGTGTAAAATCGCTTCTGTATCTTCTATAGTAACGGAGATATGCGATTTTGAAATTTTATTTAATGTTTTTGTAAAACGTGAAGCCTAAGGATGTATAACATTGTTTCAACAATCAAAGTGGTTATTTCAAATCTCCACGACGACTACTACAATGAAGGACAAATATATTGTTTACTTTTTTGTTATGAGAGTTTCCATGGTAACTAAGCATGAATATTACACATGGATTAAATTTTTTACTGATGAGCCAATAGAGAATTTCGACCTGATTACATTGAGTGTAAAATCGCTTCTGTATCTGCTATAATAACGGAGATATGCGATTTTGAAATTTTATATAACGTTTTTGTAAAACGTGAAGCCTAAGGATGTATAACATTGTTTCAACAATCAAAGTGGTTATTTCAAATCTCCACGACGACTGCTACAATGAAGCACAAATATATATTGCTTACTTTTTTGTTATGAGAGTTTCCATGGTAACTAAGCATGAATATTACACATGGATTAAATTTTTCCTGATGAGCCTATAGAGAGCTTCGACCTGATTACATTGAGTGTAAAATCACTTCTGAATCTTCTATAGAAACGGAGATATACGAGTTTGAAATTTTTTATAATGTTTTTTCAAAACGTGAGGCCTTAGTATGCATTACACTGTTTCAACAATGAAACAGGTTATTTCAAATCTCCACGACGACGCCTACAATCCTGCACAAATAGATTGTTTACTTTATTGTTATGAGAGTTTTCATGGCAACTAAGCATGAATATTACACATGGATTAAATTTTTCCTGATGAGCCTATAGAGAGCTTCGACCTGATTACATTGAGTGTAAAATCACTTCTGAATCTTCTATAGAAACGGAGATATACGAGTTTGAAATTTTTTATAATGTTTTTTCAAAACGTGAGGCCTTAGTATGCATTACACTGTTTCAACAATGAAACAGGTTATTTGAAATCTCCACGACGACGCCTACAATCATGCACAAATAGATTGTTTACTTTATTGTTATGAGAGTTTCCATGGTAACTAAGCATGAATATTACACATGGATTAAATTTTTCCTGATGAGCCTATAGAGACCTTCGACCTGATTACATTGAGTGGAAAATCACTTTTGTATCTTCTTTAGTAAAGGCGATATGCGAGTTTGAAATTTTATATAATGTTTTTGTAAAACGTGAAGCCTTAGTATGCATTACACTGTTTCAACAATCAAAGTGGTTATTTCAAATCTTCACGACGACTACTATAATCAAGCACAAATATATTGTTTACTTTATTGTTATGAGAGTTTTCATGGCAACTAAGCATGAATATTACACATGGATTAAATTTTTCCTGATGAGCCTATAGAGAGCTTCGACCTGATTACATTGAGTGTAAAATCCCTTCTGTATCTTCTATAGTAACATAGATATACGAGTTTCAAATTTTATATGACTTTTTTTTCAAAACGTGGGTCCTTAGTATGCATTACATTGTTTCAACAATCAAACTGGTTATTTGAAATCTCCACGACGACGCCTACAATCATGCACAAATAGATTGTTTACTTTATTGTTATGAGAGTTTCCATGGTAACTAAGCATGAATATTACACATGGATTAAATTTTTCCTGATGAGCCTATAGAGACCTTCGACCTGATTACATTGAGTGGAAAATCACTTTTGTATCTTCTTTAGTAAAGGCGATATGCGAGTTTGAAATTTTATATAATGTTTTTGTAAAACGTGAAGCCTTAGTATGCATTACACTGTTTCAACAATCAAAGTGGTTATTTCAAATCTTCACGACGACTACTACAATCAAGCACAAATATATTGTTTACTTTTTTGTTATGAGAGTTTTCATGGCAACTAAGCATGAATATTACACATGGAATAAATTTTTCCTGATGAGCCTATAGAGACCTTCGACCTGATTAGATTGAGTGTAAAATCCCTTCTGTATATTCTATAGTAACGGAGATTTGCGAGTTTGAAATTTTATATAATGTTTTTTTCAAAACGTGAGGCCTTAGTATGCAATACACTGTTTCAACAACCAAACTGGTTATTTCAAATCTCCACGACGACGCCTACAATAATGCACAAATAGATTGTTTACTTTATTGTTATGAGAGTTTCCATGGTAACTAAGCATGAATATTACACATGGATTAAATTTTTTACTGATGAGCCAATAGAGAACATCGACCTGATTACATTGAGTGTAAAATCGCTTCTGTATCTTCTATAGTAACGGAGATATGCGATTTTGAAATTTTATTTAATGTTTTTGTAAAACGTGAAGCCTAAGGATGTATAACATTGTTTCAACAATCAAAGTGGTTATTTCAAATCTCCACGACGACTACTACAATGAAGGACAAATATATTGTTTACTTTTTTGTTATGAGAGTTTCCATGGTAACTAAGCATGAATATTACACATGGATTAAATTTTTTACTGATGAGCCAATAGAGAATTTCGACCTGATTACATTGAGTGTAAAATCGCTTCTGTATCTGCTATAATAACGGAGATATGCGATTTTGAAATTTTATATAACGTTTTTGTAAAACGTGAAGCCTAAGGATGTATAACATTGTTTCAACAATCAAAGTGGTTATTTCAAATCTCCACGACGACTGCTACAATGAAGCACAAATATATATTGCTTACTTTTTTGTTATGAGAGTTTCCATGGTAACTAAGCATGAATATTACACATGGATTAAATTTTTCCTGATGAGCCTATAGAGAGCTTCGACCTGATTACATTGAGTGTAAAATCACTTCTGAATCTTCTATAGAAACGGAGATATACGAGTTTGAAATTTTTTATAATGTTTTTTCAAAACGTGAGGCCTTAGTATGCATTACACTGTTTCAACAATGAAACAGGTTATTTCAAATCTCCACGACGACGCCTACAATCCTGCACAAATAGATTGTTTACTTTATTGTTATGAGAGTTTTCATGGCAACTAAGCATGAATATTACACATGGATTAAATTTTTCCTGATGAGCCTATAGAGAGCTTCGACCTGATTACATTGAGTGTAAAATCACTTCTGAATCTTCTATAGAAACGGAGATATACGAGTTTGAAATTTTTTATAATGTTTTTTCAAAACGTGAGGCCTTAGTATGCATTACACTGTTTCAACAATGAAACAGGTTATTTGAAATCTCCACGACGACGCCTACAATCATGCACAAATAGATTGTTTACTTTATTGTTATGAGAGTTTCCATGGTAACTAAGCATGAATATTACACATGGATTAAATTTTTCCTGATGAGCCTATAGAGACCTTCGACCTGATTACATTGAGTGGAAAATCACTTTTGTATCTTCTTTAGTAAAGGCGATATGCGAGTTTGAAATTTTATATAATGTTTTTGTAAAACGTGAAGCCTTAGTATGCATTACACTGTTTCAACAATCAAAGTGGTTATTTCAAATCTTCACGACGACTACTATAATCAAGCACAAATATATTGTTTACTTTATTGTTATGAGAGTTTTCATGGCAACTAAGCATGAATATTACACATGGATTAAATTTTTCCTGATGAGCCTATAGAGAGCTTCGACCTGATTACATTGAGTGTAAAATCCCTTCTGTATCTTCTATAGTAACATAGATATACGAGTTTCAAATTTTATATGACTTTTTTTTCAAAACGTGAGTCCTTAGTATGCATTACATTGTTTCAACAATCAAACTGGTTATTTGAAATCTCCACGACGACGCCTACAATCATGCACAAATAGATTGTTTACTTTATTGTTATGAGAGTTTCCATGGTAACTAAGCATGAATATTACACATGGATTAAATTTTTCCTGATGAGCCTATAGAGACCTTCGACCTGATTACATTGAGTGGAAAATCACTTTTGTATCTTCTTTAGTAAAGGCGATATGCGAGTTTGAAATTTTATATAATGTTTTTGTAAAACGTGAAGCCTTAGTATGCATTACACTGTTTCAACAATCAAAGTGGTTATTTCAAATCTTCACGACGACTACTACAATCAAGCACAAATATATTGTTTACTTTTTTGTTATGAGAGTTTTCATGGCAACTAAGCATGAATATTACACATGGAATAAATTTTTCCTGATGAGCCTATAGAGACCTTCAACCTGATTAGATTGAGTGTAAAATCCCTTCTGTATATTCTATAGTAACGGAGATTTGCGATTTTGAAATTTTATATAATGTTTTTTCAAAACGTGAGGGCTTAGTATGCAATACACTGTTTCAACAACCAAACTCGTTATTTCAAATCTCCACGACGACGCCTACAATAATGCACAAATAGATTGTTTACTTTATTGTTATGAGAGTTTCCATGGTAACTAAGCATGAATATTACACATGGATTAAATTTTTTACTGATGAGCCAATAGAGAACATCGACCTGATTACATTGAGTGTAAAATCGCTTCTGTATCTTCTATAGTAACGGAGATATGCGATTTTGAAATTTTATATAATGTTTTTGTAAAACGTGAAGCCTAAGGATGTATTACATTGTTTCAACAATCAAAGTGGTTATTTCAAATCTCCACGACGACTACTACAATGAAGGACAAATATATTGTTTACTTTTTTGTTATGAGAGTTTCCATGGTAACTAAGCATGAATATTACACATGGATTAAATTTTTTACTGATGAGCCAATAGAGAATTTCGACCTGATTACATTGAGTGTAAAATTGCTTCTGTATCTGCTATAGTAACGGAGATATGCGATTTTGAAATTTTATATAATGTTTTTGTAAAACGTGAGTCCTTAGTATGCATTACATTGTTTCAACAATCAAACTGGTTATTTCAAATCTCCACGACGACGCCTACAATCCTGCACAAATAGATAGTTTACTTTATTGTTATGAGAGTTTTCATGGCAACTAAGCATGAATATTACACATGGAATAAATTTTTCCTGATGAGCCTATAGAGAACTTCGACCTGATTACATTGAGTGTAAAATCACTTCTGAATCTTCTATAGAAACGGAGATATACGAGTTTGAAATTTTTTATCATGTTTTTTCAAAACGTGAGGCCTTAGTATGCATTAAACTGTTTCAACAATCAAACAGGTTATTTCAAATCTCCACGACGACGCCTACAATCCTGCACAAATAGATTGTTTACTTTATTGTTATGAGAGTTTTCATGGCAACTAAGCATGAATATTACACATGGAATAAATTTTTCCTGATGAGCCTATAGAGAACTTCGACCTGATTAGATTGAGTGTAAAATCCCTTCTGTATCTTCTATAGTAACATAGATATACGAGTTTCAAATTTTATATAAGGTTTTTTTCAAAACGTGAGTCCTTAGTATGCATTACATTGTTTCAACAATCAAACTGGTTATTTCAAATCTCCACGACGACGCCTACAATAATGCACAAATAGATTGTTTACTTTATTGTTATGAGAGTTTTCATGGTAACTAAGCATGAATATTACACATGGAATAAATTTTTCCTGATGAGCCTATAGAGAACTTCGACCTGATTACATTGAGTGGAAAATCACTTTTGTATCTTCTTTAGTAAAGGCGATATGCGAGTTTGAAATTTTATATAATGTTTTTGTAAAACGTGAAGCCTTAGTATGCATTACACTGTTTCAACAATCAAAGTGGTTATTTCAAATCTTCACGACGACTACTACAATCAAGCACAAATATATTGTTTACTTTTTTGTTATGAGAGTTTTCATGGCAACTAAGCATGAATATTACACATGGAATAAATTTTTCCTGATGAGCCTATAGAGACCTTCGACCTGATTAGATTGAGTGTAAAATCCCTTCTGTATATTCTATAGTAACGGAGATTTGCGAGTTTGAAATTTTACATAATGTTTTTTCAAAACGTGAGGCCTTAGTATGCATTACACTGTTTCAACAATCAAACTGGTTATTTCAAATCTCCACGACGACGCCTACAATCCTGCACAAATAGATTGTTTACTTTATTGTTATGAGAGTTTTCATGGCAACTAAGCATGAATATTACACATGGAATAAATTTTTCCTGATGTGCCTATAGAGAACTTCGACCTGATTAGATTGAGTGTAAAATCCCTTCTGTATCTGCTATAGTAACGGAGATATGCGATTTTGAAATTTTATATAATGTTTTTGTAAAACGTGAAGCCTATGGATGTATTATATTTTTTCAACAATCAAAGTGGTTATTTCAAATCTCCACGACGACTACTACAATCAAGCATAAATATATTGTTTACTTTTTTGTTATGAGAGTTTTCATGGTAACTAAGCATGAATATTACACATGGTTTAAATTTTTTACTGATGAGCCAATAGAGAACATCGACCTGATTACATTGAGTGTAAAATCGCTTCTGTATCTTCTATAGTAACGGAGATATGCGATTTTGAAATTTTATTTAATGTTTTTGTAAAACGTGAAGCCTAAGGATGTATAACATTGTTTCAACAATCAAAGTGGTTATTTCAAATCTCCACGACGACTACTACAATGAAGGACAAATGTATTGTTTACTTTTTTGTTATGAGAGTTTCCATGGTAACTAAGCATGAATATTACACATGGATTAAATTTTTTACTGATGAGCCAATAGAGAATTTCGACCTGATTACATTGAGTGTAAAATCGCTTCTGTATCTGCTATAATAACGGAGATATGCGATTTTGAAATTTTATATAACGTTTTTGTAAAACGTGAAGCCTAAGGATGTATAACATTGTTTCAACAATCAAAGTGGTTATTTCAAATCTCCACGACGACTGCTACAATGAAGCACAAATATATTGCTTACTTTTTTGTTATGAGAGTTTCCATGGTAACTAAGCATGAATATTACACATGGATTAAATTTTTCCTGATGAGCCTATAGAGAGCTTCGACCTGATTACATTGAGTGTAAAATCACTTCTGAATCTTCTATAGAAACGGAGATATACGAGTTTGAAATTTTTTATAATGTTTTTTCAAAACGTGAGGCCTTAGTATGCATTACACTGTTTCAACAATGAAACAGGTTATTTCAAATCTCCACGACGACGCCTACAATCCTGCACAAATAGATTGTTTACTTTATTGTTATGAGAGTTTTCATGGCAACTAAGCATGAATATTACACATGGATTAAATTTTTCCTGATGAGCCTATAGAGAGCTTCGACCTGATTACATTGAGTGTAAAATCACTTCTGAATCTTCTATAGAAACGGAGATATACGAGTTTGAAATTTTTTATAATGTTTTTTCAAAACGTGAGGCCTTAGTATGCATTACACTGTTTCAACAATGAAACAGGTTATTTCAAATCTCCACGACGACGCCTACAATCCTGCACAAATAGATTGTTTACTTTATTGTTATGAGAGTTTTCATGGCAACTAAGCATGAATATTACACATGGAATAAATTTTTCCTGATGAGCCTATAGAGAACTTCGACCTGATTAGATTGAGTGTAAAATCCCTTCTGTATATTCTATAGTAACGGAGATTTGCGAGTTTGAAATTTTATATAATGTTTTTTCAAAACGTGAGGCCTTAGTATGCATTACACTGTTTCAACAATCAAACTGGTTATTTCAAATCTCCACGACGACGCCTACAATCCTGCACAAATAGATTGTTTACTTTATTGTTATGAGAGTTTTCATGGCAACTAAGCATGAATATTACACATGGAATAAATTTTTCCTGATGAGCCTATAGAGAACTTCGACCTGATTAGATTGAGTGTAAAATCCCTTCTGTATCTTCTATAGTAACATAGATATACGAGTTTCAAATTTTATATGACTTTTTTTTCAAAACGTGAGTCCTTAGTATGCATTACATTGTTTCAACAATCAAACTGGTTATTTGAAATCTCCACGACGACGCCTACAATCATGCACAAATAGATTGTTTACTTTATTGTTATGAGAGTTTCCATGGTAACTAAGCATGAATATTACACATGGATTAAATTTTTCCTGATGAGCCTATAGAGACCTTCGACCTGATTACATTGAGTGGAAAATCACTTTTGTATCTTCTTTAGTAAAGGCGATATGCGAGTTTGAAATTTTATATAATGTTTTTGTAAAACGTGAAGCCTTAGTATGCATTACACTGTTTCAACAATCAAAGTGGTTATTTCAAATCTTCACGACGACTACTACAATCAAGCACAAATATATTTTTTACTTTTTTGTTATGAGAGTTTTCATGGCAACTAAGCATGAATATTACACATGGAATAAATTTTTCCTGATGAGCCTATAGAGACCTTCGACCTGATTAGATTGAGTGTAAAATCCCTTCTATATATTTTATAGTAACGGAGATTTGCGATTTTGAAATTTTATATAATGTTTTTTCAAAACGTAAGGGCTTAGTATGCAATACACTGTTTCAACAACCAAACTGGTTATTTCAAATCTCCACGACGACGCCTACAATAATGCACAAATAGATTGTTTACTTTATTGTTATGAGAGTTTCCATGGTAACTAAGCATGAATATTACACATGGATTAAATTTTTTACTGATGAGCCAATAGAGAACATCGACCTGATTACATTGAGTGTAAAATCGCTTCTGTATCTTCTATAGTAACGGAGATATGCGATTTTGAAATTTTATATAATGTTTTTGTAAAACGTGAAGCCTAAGGATGTATTACATTGTTTCAACAATCAAAGTGGTTATTTCAAATCTCCACGACGACTACTACAATGAAGGACAAATATATTGTTTACTTTTTTGTTATGAGAGTTTCCATGGTAACTAAGCATGAATATTACACATGGATTAAATTTTTTACTGATGAGCCAATAGAGAATTTCGACCTGATTACATTGAGTGTAAAATTGCTTCTGTATCTGCTATAGTAACGGAGATATGCGATTTTGAAATTTTATATAATGTTTTTGTAAAACGTGAGTCCTTAGTATGCATTACATTGTTTCAACAATCAAACTGGTTATTTCAAATCTCCACGACGACGCCTACAATCCTGCACAAATAGATTGTTTACTTTATTGTTATGAGAGTTTTCATGGCAACTAAGCATGAATATTACACATGGAATAAATTTTTCCTGATGAGCCTTTAGAGAACTTCGACCTGATTACATTGAGTGTAAAATCACTTCTGAATCTTCTATAGAAACGGAGATATACGAGTTTGAAATTTTTTATCATGTTTTTTCAAAACGTGAGGCCTTAGTATGCATTAAACTGTTTCAACAATCAAACAGGTTATTTCAAATCTCCACGACGACGCCTACAATCCTGCACAAATAGATTGTTTACTTTATTGTTATGAGAGTTTTCATGGCAACTAAGCATGAATATTACACATGGAATAAATTTTTCCTGATGAGCCTATAGAGAACTTCGACCTGATTAGATTGAGTGTAAAATCCCTTCTGTATCTTCTATAGTAACATAGATATACGAGTTTCAAATTTTATATAAGGTTTTTTTCAAAACGTGAGTCCTTAGTATGCATTACATTGTTTCAACAATCAAACTGGTTATTTCAAATCTCCACGACGACGCCTACAATCCTGCACAAATAGATTGTTTACTTTATTGTTATGAGAGTTTCCATGGTAACAAGGAATGAATATTACATATGAATTATATTTTTCCTGATGAGCCAATAGAGAACTTCGACCTGATTACATTGAGTGTAAAATCACTTCTGTATCTTCCATAGTAACGGAGATATGCGAGTTTGAAATTTTATATAATGTTTTTGTAAAACGTGAAGCCTAAGGATGTATTACATTGTTTCAACAATCAAAGTGGTTATTACAAATCTCCACGACGACTACTACAATGAAGCTCAAATAGATTGTTTACTTTTTTTGTTATGAGAGTTTTCATGGCAACTAAGCATGAATATTACACATGGATTAAATGTTTCCTGATGAGCCTATAGAAAACTTCGACCTAATTAGATTGAGTGTAAAATCCTTTCTGTATATTCTATAGTAACAGAGATTTGCGAGTTTGAAATTTTATATAATGTTTTTGTAAAACGTGAAGCCTAAGGATGTATTACATTGTTTCAACAATCAAAGTGGTTATTTCAAATCTCCACGAGGACGCGTACAATCCTGCACAAATAGATTGTTTACTTTATTGTTATGAGAGTTTCCATGGTAACTAAGCATGAATATTACATATGAATAATTTTCTTTCGGATGAGCCTATAGAGAGCCTCGACCTGATTACATTGATGTAAAATCACTTCTGTATCTTATATAGTAACGGAGATATGCGAGTTTGAAATTTTATATAATGTTTTTGTAAAACGTGAAGCCTAATGATGTATTACATTGTTTCAACAATCAAAGTTGTTATTTCAATTCTGCACGACGACGACTACAATCATACACAAATAGATTGTTTGCTTTATTGTTATGAGAGTTTCCATGGTAACTAAGCATGAATATTACACATGGATTAATTTTTTTATGATGAGCCTATACAGAGTTTCGACTTGATTACGTGAGTTTAAAATCACTTCTGTATCTTCTATAGCAACATAGATAAACGAGTTTCAAATTTTATATGAGGTTTTTTTCAAAACGTGAGTCCTTAGTATGCATTACATTGTTTCAACAATCAAACTGGTTATTTGAAATCTCCACGACGACGCCAACAATCCTGCACAAATAGATTGTTTACTTTATTGTTATGAGAGTTTCCATGGTAACTAAGCATGAATATTACACATGGATTAAATTTTTCCTGATGAGCCTATTGAGACCTTCGACCTGATTACATTGAGTGGAAAATCACTTTTGTATCTTCTTTAGTAAAGGCGATATGCGAGTTTGAAATTTTATATAATGTTCTTTCAAAACGTGAGGCCTTAGTATGCAATACACTGTTTCAACAACCAAACTGGTTATTTCAAATCTCCACGACGACGCCTACAATAATGCACAAATAGATTGTTTACTTTATTGTTATGAGAGTTTCCATGGTAACTAAGCATGAATATTACACATGGATTAAATTTTTTACTGATGAGCCAATAGAGAACATCGACCTGATTACATTGAGTGTAAAATCGCTTCTGTATCTTCTATAGTAACGGAGATATGCGATTTTGAAATTTTATATAATGTTTTTGTAAAACGTGAAGCCTAAGGATGTATTACATTGTTTCAACAATCAAAGTGGTTATTTCAAATCTCCACGACGACTACTACAATGAAGGACAAATATATTGTTTACTTTTTTGTTATGAGAGTTTCCATGGTAACTAAGCATGAATATTACACATGGATTAAATTTTTTACTGATGAGCCAATAGAGAATTTCGACCTGATTACATTGAGTGTAAAATCGCTTCTGTATCTGCTATAGTAACGGAGATATGCGATTTTGAAATTTTATATAATGTTTTTGTAAAACGTGAAGCCTAAGGATGTATAACATTGTTTCAACAATCAAAGTGGTTATTTCAAATCTCCACGACGACTACTACAATGAAGCACAAATATATTGCTTACTTTTTTGTTATGAGAGTTTCCATGGTAACTAAGCATGAATATTACACATGGATTAAATTTTTCCTGATGAGCCTATAGAGATCATCGACCTGATTACATTGCGTGTAAAATCACTTCTGAATCTTCTATAGAAACGGAGATATACGAGTTTGAAATTTTTTATAATGTTTTTTTCAAAACGTGAGGCCTTAGTATGCATTACACTGTTTCAACAATGAAACAGGTTATTTCAAATCTCCACGACGACGCCTACAATCCTGCACAAATAGATTGTTTACTTTATTGTTATGAGAGTTTTCATGGCAACTAAGCATGAATATTACACATGGAATAAATTTTTCCTGATGAGCCTATAGAGAAATTCGACCTGATTAGATTGAGTGTAAAATCCCTTCTGTATCTTCTATAGTAACATAGATATACGAGTTTCAAATTTTATATGAGGTTTTTTTCAAAACGTGAGTCCTTAGTATGCATTACATTGTTTCAACAATCAAACTGGTTATTTGAAATCTCCACGACGACGCCTACAATCCTGCACAAATAGATTGTTTACTTTATTGTTATGAGAGTTTCGATGGTATCTAAGCATGAATATTACACATGGATTAAATTTTTCCTGATGAGCCTATAGAGACCTTCGACCTGATTAGATTGAGTGTAAAATCCCTTCTGTATATTCTATAGTAACGGAGATTTGCGAGTTTGAAATTTTATATAATGTTTTTTCAAAACGTGAGGCCTTAGTATGCAATACACTGTTTCAACAACCAAACTGGTTATTTCAAATCTCCACGACGACGCCTACAATAATGCACAAATAGATTGTTTACTTTATTGTTATGAGAGTTTCCATGGTAACTAAGCATGAATATTACACATGGATTAAATTTTTTACTGATGAGCCAATAGAGAACATCGACCTGATTACATTGAGTGTAAAATCGTTTCTGTATCTTCTATAGTAACGGAGATATGTGATTTTGAAATTTTATATAATGTTTTTGTAAAACGTGAAGCCTAAGGATGTATTACATTGTTTCAACAATCAAAGTGGTTATTTCAAATCTCCACGACGACTACTACAATGAAGGACAAATATATTGTTTACTTTTTTGTTATGAGAGTTTCCATGGTAACTAAGCATGAATATTACAAATGGATTAAATTTTTTACTGATGAGCCAATAGAGAATTTCGACCTGATTACATTGAGTGTAAAATCGCTTCTGTATCTGCTATAGTAACGGAGATATGCGATTTTGAAATTTTATATAATGTTTTTGTAAAACGTGAAGCCTAAGGATGTATAACATTGTTTCAACAATCAAAGTGGTTATTTCAAATCTCCACGACGACTACTACAATGAAGCACAAATATATTGCTTACTTTTTTGTTATGAGAGTTTCCATGGCAACTAAGCATGAATATTACACATGGATAAATTTTTCCTGATGAGCCTATAGAGAACTTCGACCTGATTAGATTGAGTGTAAAATCCCTTCTGTATATTCTATAGTAACGGAGATTTGCGAGTTTGAAATTTTATATAATGTTTTTTCAAAACGTGAGGCCTTAGTATGCATTACACTGTTTCAACAATCAAACTGGTTATTTCAAATCTCCACGACGACGCCTACAATCCTGCACAAATAGATTGTTTACTTTATTGTTATGAGAGTTTTCATGGCAACTAAGCATGAATATTACACATGGAATAAATTTTTCCTGATGAGCCTATAGAGAACTTCGACCTGATTAGATTGAGTGTAAAATCCCTTCTGTATATTCTATTGTAACGGAGATTTGCGAGTTTGAAATTTTATATAATGTTTTTTCAAAACGTGAGGCCTTAGTATGCATTACATTGTTTCAACAATCAAACTGGTTATTTGAAATCTCCACGACGACGCCTACAATCCTGCACAAATAGATTGTTTACTTTATTGTTATGAGAGTTTCGATGGTAACTAAGCATGAATATTACACATGGATTAAATTTTTCCTGATGAGCCTATAGAGACCTTCGACCTGATTACATTGAGTGGAAAATCACTTTTGTATCTTCTTTAGTAAAGGCGATATGCGAGTTTGAAATTTTATTTAATGTTTTTGTAAAACGTGAAGTCTAAGGATGTATTACATTGTTTCAACAATCAAAGTGGTTATTTCAAATCTCCACGACGACGCCTACAATAATGCACAAATAGATTGTTTACTTTATTGTTATGAGAGTTTCCATGGTAACTAAGCATGAATATTACACATGGATTAAATTTTTTACTGATGAGCCAATAGAGAATTTCGACCTGATTACATTGAGTGTAAAATCGCTTCTGTATCTTCTATTGTAACGGAGATATGCGATTTTGAAATTTTATATAATGTTTTTGTAAAACGTGAAGCCTAAGGATGTATAACATTGTTTCAACAATCAAAGTGGTTATTTCAAATCTCCACGACGACTACTACAATGAAGCACAAATATATTGCTTACTTTTTTGTTATGAGAGTTTCCATGGTAACTAAGCATGAATATTACACATGGATTAAATTTTTCCTGATGAGCCTATAGAGAGCTTCGACCTGATTACATTGAGTGTAAAATCACTTCTGAATTTTCTATAGAAACGGAAATATACGAGTTTGAAATTTTTTATAATGTTTTTTTCAAAACGTGAGGCCTTAGTATGCATTACACTGTTTCAACAATGAAACAGGTTGTTTCAGATCTCCACGACGACGCCTACAATTCTGCACAAATAGATTGTTTACTTTATTGTTATGAGTTTTCATGGCAACTAAGCATGAATATTACACATGGATTAAATTTTTCCTGATGAGCCTATAGAGAGCTTCGACCTGATTACATTGAGTGTAAAATCACTTCTGAATCTTCTATAGAAACGGAGATATACGAGTTCGAAATTTTTTATAATGTTTTTTCAAAACGTGAGGCCTTAGTATGCATTACACTGTTTCAACAATGAAACAGGTTATTTCAAATCTCCACGACGACGCCTACAATCCTGCACAAATAGATTGTTTACTTTATTGTTATGAGAGTTTTCATGGCAACTAAGCATGAATATTACACATGGAATAATTTTTTCCTGATGAGCCTATAGAGACCTTCGACCTGATTAGATTGAGTGTAAAATCCCTTCTGTATATTCTATAGTAACGGAGATTTGCGAGTTTGAAATTTTATATAATGTTTTTTCAAAACGTGAGGCCTTAGTATGCAATACACTGTTTCAACAACCAAACTGGTTATTTCAAATCTCCACGATGACGCCTACAATCCTGCACAAATAGATTGTTTACTTTATTGTTATGAGAGTTTCCATGGTAACAAGGAATGAATATTACATATGAATTATATTTTTCCTGATGAGCCAATAGAGAACTTCGACCTGATTACATTGAGTGTAAAATCACTTCTGTATCTTCCATAGTAACGGAGATATGCGAGTTTGAAATTTTATATAATGTTTTTGTAAAACGTGAAGCCTAAGGATGTATTACATTGTTTCAACAATCAAAGTGGTTATTACAAATCTCCACGACGACTACTACAATGAAGCTCAAATAGATTGTTTACTTTTTTTGTTATGAGAGTTTTCATGGCAACTAAGCATGAATATTACACATGGATTAAATGTTTCCTGATGAGCCTATAGAAAACTTCGACCTAATTAGATTGAGTGTAAAATCCTTTCTGTATATTCTATAGTAACAGAGATTTGCGAGTTTGAAATTTTATATAATGTTTTTGTAAAACGTGAAGCCTAAGGATGTATTACATTGTTTCAACAATCAAAGTGGTTATTTCAAATCTCCACGAGGACGCGTACAATCCTGCACAAATAGATTGTTTACTTTATTGTTATGAGAGTTTCCATGGTAACTAAGCATGAATATTACATATGAATAATTTTCTTTCGG
Organism: Lepisma saccharinum; assembly: GCF_977018435.1. Taxonomy (NCBI): domain Eukaryota; kingdom Metazoa; phylum Arthropoda; class Insecta; order Zygentoma; family Lepismatidae; genus Lepisma; species Lepisma saccharinum. Next base: position 4,383,447 of record NW_028142899.1, on the reverse strand, counting down.
ATGAGCCTATAGAGAGCTTCGACCTGATTACATTGATGTAAAATCACTTCTGTATCTTATATAGTAACGGAGATATGCGAGTTTGAAATTTTATATAATGTTTTTGTAAAACGTGAAGCCTAATGATGTATTACATTGTTTCAACAATCAAAGTTGTTATTTCAATTCTGCACGACGACGACTACAATCATACACAAATAGATTGTTTGCTTTATTGTTATGAGAGTTTCCATGGTAACTAAGCATGAATATTACACATGGATTAATTTTTTTATGATGAGCCTATACAGAGTTTCGACTTGATTACGTGAGTTTAAAATCACTTCTGTATCTTCTATAGCAACATAGATAAACGAGTTTCAAATTTTATATGAGGTTTTTTTCAAAACGTGAGTCCTTAGTATGCATTACATTGTTTCAACAATCAAACTGGTTATTTGAAATCTCCACGACGACGCCAACAATCCTGCACAAATAGATTGTTTACTTTATTGTTATGAGAGTTTCCATGGTAACTAAGCATGAATATTACACATGGATTAAATTTTTTACTGATGAGCCAATAGAGAACATCGACCTGATTACATTGAGTGTAAAATCGCTTCTGTATCTTCTATAGTAACGGAGATATGCGATTTTGAAATTTTATATAATGTTTTTGTAAAACGTGAAGCCTAAGGATGTATTACATTGTTTCAACAATCAAAGTGGTTATTTCAAATCTCCACGACGACTACTACAATGAAGGACAAATATATTGTTTACTTTTTTGTTATGAGAGTTTCCATGGTAACTAAGCATGAATATTACACATGGATTAAATTTTTTACTGATGAGCCAATAGAGAATTTCGACCTGATTACATTGAGTGTAAAATCGCTTCTGTATCTGCTATAGTAACGGAGATATGCGATTTTGAAATTTTATATAATGTTTTTGTAAAACGTGAAGCCTAAGGATGTATAACATTGTTTCAACAATCAAAGTGGTTATTTCAAATCTCCACGACGACTACTACAATGAAGCACAAATATATTGCTTACTTTTTTGTTATGAGAGTTTCCATGGTAACTAAGCATGAATATTACACATGGATTAAATTTTTCCTGATGAGCCTATAGAGATCATCGACCTGATTACATTGCGTGTAAAATCACTTCTGAATCTTCTATAGAAACGGAGATATACGAGTTTGAAATTTTTTATAATGTTTTTTTCAAAACGTGAGGCCTTAGTATGCATTACACTGTTTCAACAATGAAACAGGTTATTTCAAATCTCCACGACGACGCCTACAATCCTGCACAAATAGATTGTTTACTTTATTGTTATGAGAGTTTTCATGGCAACTAAGCATGAATATTACACATGGAATAAATTTTTCCTGATGAGCCTATAGAGAAATTCGACCTGATTAGATTGAGTGTAAAATCCCTTCTGTATCTTCTATAGTAACATAGATATACGAGTTTCAAATTTTATATGAGGTTTTTTTCAAAACGTGAGTCCTTAGTATGCATTACATTGTTTCAACAATCAAACTGGTTATTTGAAATCTCCACGACGACGCCTACAATCCTGCACAAATAGATTGTTTACTTTATTGTTATGAGAGTTTCGATGGTATCTAAGCATGAATATTACACATGGATTAAATTTTTCCTGATGAGCCTATAGAGACCTTCGACCTGATTACATTGAGTGTAAAATCACTTTTGTATCTTCTTTAGTAAAGGCGATATGCGAGTTTGAAATTTTATATAATGTTTTTGTAAAACGTGAAGCCTTAGTATGCATTACACTGTTTCAACAATCAAAGTGGTTATTTCAAATCTTCACGACGACTACTACAATCAAGCACAAATATATTGTTTACTTTTTTGTTATGAGAGTTTTCATGGCAACTAAGCATGAATATTACACATGGAATAAATTTTTTTTGATGAGCCTATAGAGACCTTCGACCTGATTAGATTGAGTGTAAAATCCCTTCTGTATATTCTATAGTAACGGAGATTTGCGAGTTTGAAATTTTATATAATGTTTTTTCAAAACGTGAGGCCTTAGTATGCAATACACTGTTTCAACAACCAAACTGGTTATTTCAAATCTCCACGACGACGCCTACAATAATGCACAAATAGATTGTTTACTTTATTGTTATGAGAGTTTCCATGGTAACTAAGCATGAATATTACACATGGATTAAATTTTTTACTGATGAGCCAATAGAGAACATCGACCTGATTACATTGAGTGTAAAATCGGTTCTGTATCTTCTATAGTAACGGAGATATGTGATTTTGAAATTTTATATAATGTTTTTGTAAAACGTGAAGCCTAAGGATGTATTACATTGTTTCAACAATCAAAGTGGTTATTTCAAATCTCCACGACGACTACTACAATGAAGGACAAATATATTGTTTACTTTTTTGTTATGAGAGTTTCCATGGTAACTAAGCATGAATATTACAAATGGATTAAATTTTTTACTGATGAGCCAATAGAGAATTTCGACCTGATTACATTGAGTGTAAAATCGCTTCTGTATCTGCTATAGTAACGGAGATATGCGATTTTGAAATTTTATATAATGTTTTTGTAAAACGTGAAGCCTAAGGATGTATAACATTGTTTCAACAATCAAAGTGGTTATTTCAAATCTCCACGACGACTACTACAATCAAGCACAAATATATTGCTTACTTTTTTGTTATGAGAGTTTCCATGGCAACTAAGCATGAATATTACACATGGATAAATTTTTCCCGATGAGCCTATAGAGAACTTCGACCTGATTAGATTGAGTGTAAAATCCCTTCTGTATATTCTATAGTAACGGAGATTTGCGAGTTTGAAATTTTATATAATGTTTTTTCAAAACGTGAGGCCTTAGTATGCATTACACTGTTTCAACAATCAAACTGGTTATTTCAAATCTCCACGACGACGCCTACAATCCTGCACAAATAGATTGTTTACTTTATTGTTATGAGAGTTTTCATGGCAACTAAGCATGAATATTACACATGGAATAAATTTTTCCTGATGAGCCTATAGAGAACTTCGACCTTATTAGATTGAGTGTAAAATCCCTTCTGTATCTTCTATAGTAACGTAGATATACGAGTTTCAAATTTTATATGAGGTTTTTTTCAAAACGTGAGTCCTTAGTATGCATTACATTGTTTCAACAATCAAACTGGTTATTTGAAATCTCCACGACGACGCCTACAATCCTGCACAAATAGATTGTTTACTTTATTGTTATGAGAGTTTCGATGGTAACTAAGCATGAATATTACACATGGATTAAATTTTTCCTGATGAGCCTATAGAGAATTTCGACCTGATTACATTGAGTGTAAAATCGCTTCTGTATCTGCTATAGTAACGGAGATATGCGATTTTGAAATTTTATATAATGTTTTTGTAAAACGTGAAGCCTAAGGATGTATAACATTGTTTCAACAATCAAAGTGGTTATTTCAAATCTCCACGACGACTACTACAATCAAGCACAAATATATTGCTTACTTTTTTGTTATGAGAGTTTCCATGGCAACTAAGCATGAATATTACACATGGATAAATTTTTCCTGATGAGCCTATAGAGAACTTCGACCTGATTAGATTGAGTGTAAAATCCCTTCTGTATCTTCTATAGTAACGTAGATATACGAGTTTCAAATTTTATATGAGGTTTTTTTCAAAACGTGAGTCCTTAGTATGCATTACATTGTTTCAACAATCAAACTGGTTATTTGAAATCTCCACGACGACGCCTACAATCCTGCACAAATAGATTGTTTACTTTATTGTTATGAGAGTTTCGATGGTAACTAAGCATGAATATTACACATGGATTAAATTTTTCCTGATGAGCCTATAGAGACCTTCGACCTGATTACATTGAGTGGAAAATCACTTTTGTATCTTCTTTAGTAAAGGCGATATGCGAGTTTGAAATTTTATTTAATGTTTTTGTAAAACGTGAAGTCTAAGGATGTATTACATTGTTTCAACAATCAAAGTGGTTATTTCAAATCTCCACGACGACGCCTACAATAATGCACAAATAGATTGTTTACTTTATTGTTATGAGAGTTTCCATGGTAACTAAGCATGAATATTACACATGGATTAAATTTTTTACTGATGAGCCAATAGAGAATTTCGACCTGATTACATTGAGTGTAAAATCGCTTCTGTATCTTCTATTGTAACGGAGATATGCGATTTTGAAATTTTATATAATGTTTTTGTAAAACGTGAAGCCTAAGGATGTATAACATTGTTTCAACAATCAAAGTGGTTATTTCAAATCTCCACGACGACTACTACAATGAAGCACAAATATATTGCTTACTTTTTTGTTATGAGAGTTTCCATGGTAACTAAGCATGAATATTACACATGGATTAAATTTTTCCTGATGAGCCTATAGAGAGCTTCGACCTGATTACATTGAGTGTAAAATCACTTCTGAATCTTCTATAGAAACGGAAATATACGAGTTTGAAATTTTTTATAATGTTTTTTTCAAAACGTGAGGCCTCAGTATGCATTACACTGTTTCAACAATGAAACAGGTTGTTTCAGATCTCCACGACGACGCCAACAATTCTGCACAAATAGATTGTTTACTTTATTGTTATGAGAGTTTTCATGGCAACTAAGCATGAATATTACACATGGATTAAATTTTTCCTGATGAGCCTATAGAGAGCTTCGACCTGATTACATTGAGTGTAAAATCACTTCTGAATCTTCTATAGAAACGGAGATATACGAGTTCGAAATTTTTTATAATGTTTTTTCAAAACGTGAGGCCTTAGTATGCATTACACTGTTTCAACAATGAAACAGGTTATTTCAAATCTCCACGACGACGCCTACAATCCTGCACAAATAGATTGTTTACTTTATTGTTATGAGAGTTTTCATGGCAACTAAGCATGAATATTACACATGGAATAATTTTTTCCTGATGAGCCTATAGAGACCTTCGACCTGATTAGATTGAGTGTAAAATCCCTTCTGTATATTCTATAGTAACGGAGATTTGCGAGTTTGAAATTTTATATAATGTTTTTTCAAAACGTGAAGCCTAAGGATGTATAACATTGTTTCAACAATCAAAGTGGTTATTTCAAATCTCCACGACGACTACTACAATGAAGCACAAATAGATTGTTTACTTTATTGTTATGAGAGTTTCCATGGTAACTAAGCATGAATATTACACATGGATTAAATTTTTTACTGATGAGCCAATGGAGAACATCGACCTGATTACATTGAGTGTAAAATCGCTTCTGTATCTTCTATAGTAACGGAGATATGCGATTTTGAAATTTTATATAATGTTTTTGTAAAACGTGAAGCCTAAGGATGTATTACATTGTTTCAACAATCAAAGTGGTTATTTCAAATCTCCACGACGACTACTACAATGAAGGACAAATATATTGTTTACTTTTTTGTTATGAGAGTTTCCATGTTAACTAAGCATGAATATTTCACATGGATTAAATTTTTTGCTGATGAGCCAATAGAGAATTTCGACCTGATTACATTGAGTGTAAAATCGCTTCTGTATCTGCTATAGTAACGGAGATATGCGATTTTGAAATTTTATATAATGTTTTTGTAAAACGTGAAGCCTAAGGATGTATAACATTGTTTCAACAATCAAAGTGGTTATTTCAAATCTCCACGACGACTACTACAATGAAGCACAAATATATTGCTTACTTTTTTGTTATGAGAGTTTCCATGGTAACTAAGCATGAATATTACACATGGATTAAATTTTTCCTGATGAGCCTATAGAGAGCTTCGACCTGATTACATTGAGTGTAAAATCACTTCTGAATCTTCTATAGAAACGGAAATATACGAGTTTGAAATTTTTTATAATGTTTTTTTCAAAACGTGAGGCCTCAGTATGCATTACACTGTTTCAACAATGAAACAGGTTGTTTCAGATCTCCACGACGACTACTACAATGAAGCACAAATATATTGCTTACTTTTTTGTTATGAGAGTTTCCATGGCAACTAAGCATGAATATTACACATGGATAAATTTTTCCTGATGAGCCTATAGAGAACTTCGACCTGATTAGATTGAGTGTAAAATCCCTTCTGTATATTCTATAGTAACGGAGATTTGCGAGTTTGAAATTTTATATAATGTTTTTTCAAAACGTGAGGCCTTAGTATGCATTACACTGTTTCAACAATCAAACTGGTTATTTCAAATCTCCACGACGACGCCTACAATCCTGCACAAATAGATTGTTTACTTTATTGTTATGAGAGTTTTCATGGCAACTAAGCATGAATATTACACATGGAATAAATTTTTCCTGATGAGCCTATAGAGAACTTCGACCTGATTAGATTGAGTGTAAAATCCCTTCTGTATCTTCTATAGTAACGTAGATATACGAGTTTCAAATTTTATATGAGGTTTTTTTCAAAACGTGAGTCCTTAGTATGCATTACATTGTTTCAACAATCAAACTGGTTATTTGAAATCTCCACGACGACGCCTACAATCCTGCACAAATAGATTGTTTACTTTATTGTTATGAGAGTTTCGATGGTAACTAAGCATGAATATTACACATGGATTAAATTTTTCCTGATGAGCCTATAGAGACCTTCGACCTGATTACATTGAGTGGAAAATCACTTTTGTATCTTCTTTAGTAAAGGCGATATGCGAGTTTGAAATTTTATTTAATGTTTTTGTAAAACGTGAAGTCTAAGGATGTATTACATTGTTTCAACAATCAAAGTGGTTATTTCAAATCTCCACGACGACGCCTACAATAATGCACAAATAGATTGTTTACTTTATTGTTATGAGAGTTTCCATGGTAACTAAGCATGAATATTACACATGGATTAAATTTTTTACTGATGAGCCAATAGAGAATTTCGACCTGATTACATTGAGTGTAAAATCGCTTCTGTATCTTCTATTGTAACGGAGATATGCGATTTTGAAATTTTATATAATGTTTTTGTAAAACGTGAAGCCTAAGGATGTATAACATTGTTTCAACAATCAAAGTGGTTATTTCAAATCTCCACGACGACTACTACAATGAAGCAAAAATATATTGCTTACTTTTTTGTTATGAGAGTTTCCATGGTAACTAAGCATGAATATTACACATGGATTAAATTTTTCCTGATGAGCCTATAGAGAGCTTCGACCTGATTACATTGAGTGTAAAATCACTTCTGAATCTTCTATAGAAACGGAAATATACGAGTTTGAAATTTTTTATAATGTTTTTTTCAAAACGTGAGGCCTCAGTATGCATTACACTGTTTCAACAATGAAACAGGTTGTTTCAGATCTCCACGACGACGCCTACAATTCTGCACAAATAGATTGTTTACTTTATTGTTATGAGAGTTTTCATGGCAACTAAGCATGAATATTACACATGGATTAAATTTTTCCTGATGAGCCTATAGAGAGCTTCGACCTGATTACATTGAGTGTAAAATCACTTCTGAATCTTCTATAGAAACGGAGATATACGAGTTCGAAATTTTTTATAATGTTTTTTCAAAACGTGAGGCCTTAGTATGCATTACACTGTTTCAACAATGAAACAGGTTATTTCAAATCTCCACGACGACGCCTACAATCCTGCACAAATAGATTGTTTACTTTATTGTTATGAGAGTTTTCATGGCAACTAAGCATGAATATTACACATGGAATAATTTTTTCCTGATGAGCCTATAGAGACCTTCGACCTGATTAGATTGAGTGTAAAATCCCTTCTGTATATTCTATAGTAACGGAGATTTGCGAGTTTGAAATTTTATATAATGTTTTTTCAAAACGTGAGGCCTTAGTATGCAATACACTGTTTCAACAACCAAACTGGTTATTTCAAATCTCCACGACGACGCCTACAATAATGCACAAATAGATTGTTTACTTTATTGTTATGAGAGTTTCCATGGTAACTAAGCATGAACATTACACATGGATTAAATTTTTTACTGATGAGCCAATAGAGAACATCGACCTGATTACATTGAGTGTAAAATCGCTTCTGTATCTTCTATAGTAACGGAGATATGCGATTTTGAAATTTTATATAATGTTTTTGTAAAACGTGAAGCCTAAGGATGTATTACATTGTTTCAACAATCAAAGTGGTTATTTCAAATCTCCACGACGACTACTACAATGAAGGACAAATATATTGTTTACTTTTTTGTTATGAGAGTTTCCATGTTAACTAAGCATGAATATTTCACATGGATTAAATTTTTTACTGATGAGCCAATGGAGAACATCGACCTGATTACATTGAGTGTAAAATCGCTTCTGTATCTTCTATAGTAACGGAGATATGCGATTTTGAAATTTTATATAATGTTTTTGTAAAACGTGAAGCCTAAGGATGTATTACATTGTTTCAACAATCAAAGTGGTTATTTCAAATCTCCACGACGACTACTACAATGAAGGACAAATATATTGTTTACTTTTTTGTTATGAGAGTTTCCATGTTAACTAAGCATGAATATTTCACATGGATTAAATTTTTTGCTGATGAGCCAATAGAGAATTTCGACCTGATTACATTGAGTGTAAAATCGCTTCTGTATCTGCTATAGTAACGGAGATATGCGATTTTGAAATTTTATATAATGTTTTTGTAAAACGTGAAGCCTAAGGATGTATAACATTGTTTCAACAATCAAAGTGGTTATTTCAAATCTCCACGACGACTACTACAATGAAGCACAAATATATTGCTTACTTTTTTGTTATGAGAGTTTCCATGGTAACTAAGCATGAATATTACACATGGATTAAATTTTTCCTGATGAGCCTATAGAGAGCTTCGACCTGATTACATTGAGTGTAAAATCACTTCTGAATCTTCTATAGAAACGGAAATATACGAGTTTGAAATTTTTTATAATGTTTTTTTCAAAACGTGAGGCCTCAGTATGCATTACACTGTTTCAACAATGAAACAGGTTGTTTCAGATCTCCACGACGACTACTACAATGAAGCACAAATATATTGCTTACTTTTTTGTTATGAGAGTTTCCATGGCAACTAAGCATGAATATTACACATGGATAAATTTTTCCTGATGAGCCTATAGAGAACTTCGACCTGATTAGATTGAGTGTAAAATCCCTTCTGTATATTCTATAGTAACGGAGATTTGCGAGTTTGAAATTTTATATAATGTTTTTTCAAAACGTGAGGCCTTAGTATGCATTACACTGTTTCAACAATCAAACTGGTTATTTCAAATCTCCACGACGACGCCTACAATCCTGCACAAATAGATTGTTTACTTTATTGTTATGAGAGTTTTCATGGCAACTAAGCATGAATATTACACATGGAATAAATTTTTCCTGATGAGCCTATAGAGAACTTCGACCTGATTAGATTGAGTGTAAAATCCCTTCTGTATCTTCTATAGTAACGTAGATATACGAGTTTCAAATTTTATATGAGGTTTTTTTCAAAACGTGAGTCCTTAGTATGCATTACATTGTTTCAACAATCAAACTGGTTATTTGAAATCTCCACGACGACGCCTACAATCCTGCACAAATAGATTGTTTACTTTATTGTTATGAGAGTTTCGATGGTAACTAAGCATGAATATTACACATGGATTAAATTTTTCCTGATGAGCCTATAGAGACCTTCGACCTGATTACATTGAGTGGAAAATCACTTTTGTATCTTCTTTAGTAAAGGCGATATGCGAGTTTGAAATTTTATTTAATGTTTTTGTAAAACGTGAAGTCTAAGGATGTATTACATTGTTTCAACAATCAAAGTGGTTATTTCAAATCTCCACGACGACGCCTACAATAATGCACAAATAGATTGTTTACTTTATTGTTATGAGAGTTTCCATGGTAACTAAGCATGAATATTACACATGGATTAAATTTTTTACTGATGAGCCAATAGAGAATTTCGACCTGATTACATTGAGTGTAAAATCGCTTCTGTATCTTCTATTGTAACGGAGATATGCGATTTTGAAATTTTATATAATGTTTTTGTAAAACGTGAAGCCTAAGGATGTATAACATTGTTTGAACAATCAAAGTGGTTATTTCAAATCTCCACGACGACTACTACAATGAAGCAAAAATATATTGCTTACTTTTTTGTTATGAGAGTTTCCATGGTAACTAAGCATGAATATTACACATGGATTAAATTTTTCCTGATGAGCCTATAGAGAGCTTCGACCTGATTACATTGAGTGTAAAATCACTTCTGAATCTTCTATAGAAACGGAAATATACGAGTTTGAAATTTTTTATAATGTTTTTTTCAAAACGTGAGGCCTCAGTATGCATTACACTGTTTCAACAATGAAACAGGTTGTTTCAGATCTCCACGACGACGCCTACAATTCTGCACAAATAGATTGTTTACTTTATTGTTATGAGAGTTTTCATGGCAACTAAGCATGAATATTACACATGGATTAAATTTTTCCTGATGAGCCTATAGAGAGCTTCGACCTGATTACATTGAGTGTAAAATCACTTCTGAATCTTCTATAGAAACGGAGATATACGAGTTCGAAATTTTTTATAATGTTTTTTCAAAACGTGAGGCCTTAGTATGCATTACACTGTTTCAACAATGAAACAGGTTATTTCAAATCTCCACGACGACGCCTACAATCCTGCACAAATAGATTGTTTACTTTATTGTTATGAGAGTTTTCATGGCAACTAAGCATGAATATTACACATGGAATAATTTTTTCCTGATGAGCCTATAGAGACCTTCGACCTGATTAGATTGAGTGTAAAATCCCTTCTGTATATTCTATAGTAACGGAGATTTGCGAGTTTGAAATTTTATATAATGTTTTTTCAAAACGTGAGGCCTTAGTATGCAATACACTGTTTCAACAACCAAACTGGTTATTTCAAATCTCCACGACGACGCCTACAATAATGCACAAATAGATTGTTTACTTTATTGTTATGAGAGTTTCCATGGTAACTAAGCATGAACATTACACATGGATTAAATTTTTTACTGATGAGCCAATAGAGAACATCGACCTGATTACATTGAGTGTAAAATCGCTTCTGTATCTTCTATAGTAACGGAGATATGCGATTTTGAAATTTTATATAATGTTTTTGTAAAACGTGAAGCCTAAGGATGTATTACATTGTTTCAACAATCAAAGTGGTTATTTCAAATCTCCACGACGACTACTACAATGAAGGACAAATATATTGTTTACTTTTTTGTTATGAGAGTTTCCATGTTAACTAAGCATGAATATTTCACATGGATTAAATTTTTTGCTGATGAGCCAATAGAGAATTTCGACCTGATTACATTGAGTGTAAAATCGCTTCTGTATCTGCTATAGTAACGGAGATATGCGATTTTGAAATTTTATATAATGTTTTTGTAAAACGTGAAGCCTAAGGATGTATAACATTGTTTCAACAATCAAAGTGGTTATTTCAAATCTCCACGACGACTACTACAATGAAGCACAAATATATTGCTTACTTTTTGTTATGAGAGTTTCCATGGTAACTAAGCATGAATATTACACATGGATTAAATTTTTCCTGATGAGCCTTTAGAGAGCTTCGACCTGATTACATTGAGTGTAAAATCACTTCTGAATCTTCTATAGAAACGGAGATATACGAGTTTGAAATTTTTTATAATGTTTTTTCAAAACGTGAGGCCTTAGTATGCATTACACTGTTTCAACAATGAAACAGGTTATTTCAAATCTCCACGACGACGCCTACAATCCTGCACAAATAGATTGTTTACTTTATTGTTATGAGTGTTTCGATGGTATCTAAGCATGAATATTACACATGGATTAAGTTTTTCCTGATGAGCCTATAGAGACCTTCGACCTGATTACATTGAGTGGAAAATCACTTTTGTATCTTCTTTAGTAAAGGCGATATGCGAGTTTGAAATTTTATATAATGTTTTTGTAAAACGTGAAGCCTTAGTATGCATTACACTGTTTCAACAATCAAAGTGGTTATTTCAAATCTTCACGACGACTACTACAATCAAGCACAAATATATTGTTTACTTTTTTGTTATGAGAGTTTTCATGGCAACTAAGCATGAATATTACACATGGAATAAATTTTTCCTGATGAGCCTATAGAGACCTTCGACCTGATTAGATTGAGTGTAAAATCCCTTCTGTATATTCTATAGTAACGGAGATTTGCGAGTTTGAAATTTTATATAATGTTTTTTCAAAACGTGAGGCCTTAGTATGCAATACACTGTTTCAACAATCAAAGTGGTTATTTCAAATCTTCACGACGACTACTACAATCAAGCACAAATATATTGTTTACTTTTTTGTTATGAGAGTTTTCATGGCAACTAAGCATGAATATTACACATGGATTAAATTTTTCCTGATGAGCCTATAGAGATCATCGACCTGATTACATTGCGTGTAAAATCACTTCTGAATCTTCTATAGAAACGGAGATATACGAGTTTGAAATTTTTTATAATGTTTTTTTCAAAACGTGAGGCCTTAGTATGCATTACACTGTTTCAACAATGAAACAGGTTATTTCAAATCTCCACGACGACGCCTACAATCTTGCACAAATAGATTGTTTACTTTATTGTTATGAGAGTTTTCATGGCAACTAAGCATGAATATTACACATGGAATAAATTTTTCCTGATGAGCCTATAGAGAAATTCGACCTGATTAGATTGAGTGTAAAATCCCTTCTGTATCTTCTATAGTAACATAGATATACGAGTTTCAAATTTTATATGAGGTTTTTTTCAAAACGTGAGTCCTTAGTATGCATTACATTGTTTCAACAATCAAACTGGTTATTTGAAATCTCCACGACGACGCCTACAATCCTGCACAAATAGATTGTTTACTTTATTGTTATGAGAGTTTCGATGGTATCTAAGCATGAATATTACACATGGATTAAATTTTTCCTGATGAGCCTATAGAGACCTTCGACCTGATTACATTGAGTGTAAAATCACTTTTGTATCTTCTTTAGTAAAGGCGATATGCGAGTTTGAAATTTTATATAATGTTTTTGTAAAACGTGAAGCCTTAGTATGCATTACACTGTTTCAACAATCAAAGTGGTTATTTCAAATCTTCACGACGACTACTACAATCAAGCACAAATATATTGTTTACTTTTTTGTTATGAGAGTTTTCATGGCAACTAAGCATGAATATTACACATGGAATAAATTTTTTTTGATGAGCCTATAGAGACCTTCGACCTGATTAGATTGAGTGTAAAATCCCTTCTGTATATTCTATAGTAACGGAGATTTGCGAGTTTGAAATTTTATATAATGTTTTTTCAAAACGTGAGGCCTTAGTATGCAATACACTGTTTCAACAACCAAACTGGTTATTTCAAATCTCCACGACGACGCCTACAATAATGCACAAATAGATTGTTTACTTTATTGTTATGAGAGTTTCCATGGTAACTAAGCATGAATATTACACATGGAATAAATTTTTTACTGATGAGCCAATAGAGAACATCGACCTGATTACATTGAGTGTAAAATCGGTTCTGTATCTTCTATAGTAACGGAGATATGCGATTTTGAAATTTTATATAATGTTTTTGTAAAACGTGAAGCCTAAGGATGTATTACATTGTTTCAACAATCAAAGTGGTTATTTCAAATCTCCACGACGACTACTACAATGAAGGACAAATATATTGTTTACTTTTTTGTTATGAGAGTTTCCATGGTAACTAAGCATGAATATTACAAATGGATTAAATTTTTTACTGATGAGCCAATAGAGAATTTCGACCTGATTACATTGAGTGTAAAATCGCTTCTGTATCTGCTAAAGTAACGGAGATATGCGATTTTGAAATTTTATATAATGTTTTTGTAAAACGTGAAGCCTAAGGATGTATAACATTGTTTCAACAATCAAAGTGGTTATTTCAAATCTCCACGACGACTACTACAATGAAGCACAAATATATTGCTTACTTTTTTGTTATGAGAGTTTCCATGGCAACTAAGCATGAATATTACACATGGATAAATTTTTCCTGATGAGCCTATAGAGAACTTCGACCTGATTAGATTGAGTGTAAAATCCCTTCTGTATATTCTATAGTAACGGAGATTTGCGAGTTTGAAATTTTATATAATGTTTTTTCAAAACGTGAGGCCTTAGTATGCATTACACTGTTTCAACAATCAAACTGGTTATTTCAAATCTCCACGACGACGCCTACAATCCTGCACAAATAGATTGTTTACTTTATTGTTATGAGAGTTTTCATGGCAACTAAGCATGAATATTACACATGGAATAAATTTTTCCTGATGAGCCTATAGAGAACTTCGACCTGATTAGATTGAGTGTAAAATCCCTTCTGTATCTTCTATAGTAACGTAGATATACGAGTTTCAAATTTTATATGAGGTTTTTTTCAAAACGTGAGTCCTTAGTATGCATTACATTGTTTCAACAATCAAACTGGTTATTTGAAATCTCCACGACGACGCCTACAATCCTGCACAAATAGATTGTTTACTTTATTGTTATGAGAGTTTCGATGGTAACTAAGCATGAATATTACACATGGATTAAATTTTTCCTGATGAGCCTATAGAGACCTTCGACCTGATTACATTGAGTGGAAAATCACTTTTGTATCTTCTTTAGTAAAGGCGATATGCGAGTTTGAAATTTTATTTAATGTTTTTGTAAAACGTGAAGTCTAAGGATGTATTACATTGTTTCAACAATCAAAGTGGTTATTTCAAATCTCCACGACGACGCCTACAATAATGCACAAATAGATTGTTTACTTTATTGTTATGAGAGTTTCCATGGTAACTAAGCATGAATATTACACATGGATTAAATTTTTTACTGATGAGCCAATAGAGAATTTCGACCTGATTACATTGAGTGTAAAATCGCTTCTGTATCTTCTATTGTAATGGAGATATGCGATTTTGAAATTTTATATAATGTTTTTGTAAAACGTGAAGCCTAAGGATGTATAACATTGTTTCAACAATCAAAGTGGTTATTTCAAATCTCCACGACGACTACTACAATGAAGCACAAATATATTGCTTACTTTTTTGTTATGAGAGTTTCCATGGTAACTAAGCATGAATATTACACATGGATTAAATTTTTCCTGATGAGCCTATAGAGAGCTTCGACCTGATTACATTGAGTGTAAAATCACTTCTGAATCTTCTATAGAAACGGAAATATACGAGTTTGAAATTTTTTATAATGTTTTTTTCAAAACGTGAGGCCTCAGTATGCATTACACTGTTTCAACAATGAAACAGGTTGTTTCAGATCTCCACGACGACGCCTACAATTCTGCACAAATAGATTGTTTACTTTATTGTTATGAGAGTTTTCATGGCAACTAAGCATGAATATTACACATGGATTAAATTTTTCCTGATGAGCCTATAGAGAGCTTCGACCTGATTACATTGAGTGTAAAATCACTTCTGAATCTTCTATAGAAACGGAGATATACGAGTTCGAAATTTTTTATAATGTTTTTTCAAAACGTGAGGCCTTAGTATGCATTACACTGTTTCAACAATGAAACAGGTTATTTCAAATCTCCACGACGACGCCTACAATCCTGCACAAATAGATTGTTTACTTTATTGTTATGAGAGTTTTCATGGCAACTAAGCATGAATATTACACATGGAATAATTTTTTCCTGATGAGCCTATAGAGACCTTCGACCTGATTAGATTGAGTGTAAAATCCCTTCTGTATATTCTATAGTAACGGAGATTTGCGAGTTTGAAATTTTATATAATGTTTTTTCAAAACGTGAGGCCTTAGTATGCAATACACTGTTTCAACAACCAAACTGGTTATTTCAAATCTCCACGACGACGCCTACAATAATGCACAAATAGATTGTTTACTTTATTGTTATGAGAGTTTCCATGGTAACTAAGCATGAATATTACACATGGATTAAATTTTTTACTGATGAGCCAATAGAGAACATCGACCTGATTACATTGAGTGTAAAATCGCTTCTGTATCTTCTATAGTAACGGAGATATGCGATTTTGAAACTTTATATAATGTTTTTGTAAAACGTGAAGCCTAAGGATGTATTACATTGTTTCAACAATCAAAGTGGTTATTTCAAATCTCCACGACGACTACTACAATGAAGGACAAATATATTGTTTACTTTTTTGTTATGAGAGTTTCCATGTTAACTAAGCATGAATATTTCACATGGATTAAATTTTTTACTGATGAGCCAATAGAGAATTTCGACCTGATTACATTGAGTGTAAAATCGCTTCTGTATCTGCTATAGTAACGGAGATATGCGATTTTGAAATTTTATATAATGTTTTTGTAAAACGTGAAGCCTAAGGATGTATAACATTGTTTCAACAATCAAAGTGGTTATTTCAAATCTCCACGACGACTACTACAATGAAGCACAAATATATTGCTTACTTTTTTGTTATGAGAGTTTCCATGGTAACTAAGCATGAATATTACACATGGATTAAATTTTTCCTTATGAGCCTTTAGAGAGCTTCGACCTGATTACATTGAGTGTAAAATCACTTCTGAATCTTCTATAGAAACGGAGATATACGAGTTTGAAATTTTTTATAATGTTTTTTCAAAACGTGAGGCCTTAGTATGCATTACACTGTTTCAACAATGAAACAGGTTATTTCAAATCTCCACGACGACGCCTACAATCCTGCACAAATAGATTGTTTACTTTATTGTTATGAGAGTTTTCGTGGCAACTAAGCATGAATATTACACATGGAATAAATTTTTCCTGATGAGCCTATAGAGAAATTCGACCTGATTAGATTGAGTGTAAAATCCCTTCTGTATCTTCAATAGTAACATAGATATACGAGTTTCAAATTTTATATGAGGTTTTTTTCAAAACGTGAGTCCTTAGAATGCATTACATTGTTGCAACAATCAAACTGGTTATTTGAAATCTCCACGACGACGCCTACAATCCTGCACAAATAGATTGTTTACTTTATTGTTATGAGTGTTTCGATGGTATCTAAGCATGAATATTACACATGGATTAAGTTTTTCCTGATGAGCCTATAGAGACCTTCGACCTGATTACATTGAGTGGAAAATCACTTTTGTATCTTCTTTAGTAAAGGCGATATGCGAGTTTGAAATTTTATATAATGTTTTTGTAAAACGTGAAGCCTTAGTATGCATTACACTGTTTCAACAATCAAAGTGGTTATTTCAAATCTTCACGACGACTACTACAATCAAGCACAAATATATTGTTTACTTTTTTGTTATGAGAGTTTTCATGGCAACTAAGCATGAATATTACACATGGAATAAATTTTTCCTGATGAGCCTATAGAGACCTTCGACCTGATTAGATTGAGTGTAAAATCCCTTCTGTATATTCTATAGTAACGGAGATTTGCGAGTTTGAAATTTTATATAATGTTTTTTCAAAACGTGAGGCCTTAGTATGCAATACACTGTTTCAACAATCAAAGTGGTTATTTCAAATCTTCACGACGACTACTACAATCAAGCACAAATATATTGTTTACTTTTTTGTTATGAGAGTTTTCATGGCAACTAAGCATGAATATTACACATGGATTAAATTTTTCCTGATGAGCCAATAGAG
Source organism: Lepisma saccharinum (assembly GCF_977018435.1). NCBI lineage: Eukaryota > Metazoa > Arthropoda > Insecta > Zygentoma > Lepismatidae > Lepisma > Lepisma saccharinum. The sequence continues at coordinate 4,365,677 of NW_028142899.1, read as the reverse complement.
AACATCGACCTGATTACATTGAGTGTAAAATCGCTTCTGTATCTTCTATAGTAACGGAGATATGTGATTTTGAAATTTTATATAATGTTTTTGTAAAACGTGAAGCCTAAGGATGTATTACATTGTTTCAACAATCAAAGTGGTTATTTCAAATCTCCACGACGACTACTACAATGAAGGACAAATATATTGTTTACTTTTTTGTTATGAGAGTTTCCATGGTAACTAAGCATGAATATTACACATGGATTAAATTTTTTACTGATGAGCCAATAGAGAATTTCGACCTGATTACATTGAGTGTAAAATCGCTTCTGTATCTGCTATAGTAACGGAGATATGCGATTTTGAAATTTTATATAATGTTTTTGTAAAACGTGAAGCCTAAGGATGTATAACATTGTTTCAACAATCAAAGTGGTTATTTCAAATCTCCACGACGACTACTACAATGAAGCACAAATATATTGCTTACTTTTTTGTTATGAGAGTTTCCATGGCAACTAAGCATGAATATTACACATGGATAAATTTTTCCTGATGAGCCTATAGAGAACTTCGACCTGATTAGATTGAGTGTAAAATCCCTTCTGTATATTCTATAGTAACGGAGATTTGCGAGTTTGAAATTTTATATAATGTTTTTTCAAAACGTGAGGCCTTAGTATGCATTACACTGTTTCAACAATCAAACTGGTTATTTCAAATCTCCACGACGACGCCTACAATCCTGCACAAATAGATTGTTTACTTTATTGTTATGAGAGTTTTCATGGCAACTAAGCATGAATATTACACATGGAATAAATTTTTCCTGATGAGCCTATAGAGACCTTCGACCTGATTACATTGAGTGGAAAATCACTTTTGTATCTTCTTTAGTAAAGGCGATATGCGAGTTTGAAATTTTATTTAATGTTTTTGTAAAACGTGAAGTCTAAGGATGTATTACATTGTTTCAACAATCAAAGTGGTTATTTCAAATCTCCACGACGACGCCTACAATAATGCACAAATAGATTGTTTACTTTATTGTTATGAGAGTTTCCATGGTAACTAAGCATGAATATTACACATGGATTAAATTTTTTACTGATGAGCCAATAGAGAATTTCGACCTGATTACATTGAGTGTAAAATCGCTTCTGTATCTTCTATTGTAACGGAGATATGCGATTTTGAAATTTTATATAATGTTTTTGTAAAACGTGAAGCCTAAGGATGTATAACATTGTTTCAACAATCAAAGTGGTTATTTCAAATCTCCACGACGACTACTACAATGAAGCACAAATATATTGCTTACTTTTTTGTTATGAGAGTTTCCATGGTAACTAAGCATGAATATTACACATGGATTAAATTTTTCCTGATGAGCCTATAGAGAGCTTCGACCTGATTACATTGAGTGTAAAATCACTTCTGAATCTTCTATAGAAACGGAAATATACGAGTTTGAAATTTTTTATAATGTTTTTTTCAAAACGTGAGGCCTTAGTATGCATTACACTGTTTCAACAATGAAACAGGTTGTTTCAAATCTCCACGACGACGCCTACAATTCTGCACAAATAGATTGTTTACTTTATTGTTATGAGAGTTTTCATGGCAACTAAGCATGAATATTACACATGGATTAAATTTTTCCTGATGAGCCTATAGAGAGCTTCGACCTGATTACATTGAGTGTAAAATCACTTCTGAATCTTCTATAGTAACGGAGATATGCGATTTTGAAATTTTATATAATGTTTTTGTAAAACGTGAAGCCTAAGGATGTATTACATTGTTTCAACAATCAAAGTGGTTATTTCAAATCTCCACGACGACTACTACAATGAAGGACAAATATATTGTTTACTTTTTTGTTATGAGAGTTTCCATGGTAACTAAGCATGAATATTTCACATGGATTAAATTTTTTACTGATGAGCCAATAGAGAATTTCGACCTGATTACATTGAGTGTAAAATCGCTTCTGTATCTGCTATAATAACGGAGATATGCGATTTTGAAATTTTTTTATAATGTTTTTGTAAAACGTGAAGCCTAAGGATGTATAACATTGTTTCAACAATCAAAGTGGTTATTTCAAATCTCCACGACGACTACTACAATGAAGCACAAATATATTGCTTACTTTTTTGTTATGAGAGTCTCCATGGTAACTAAGCATGAATATTACACATGGATTAAATTTTTCCTGATGAGCCTTTAGAGAGCTTCGACCTGATTACATTGAGTGTAAAATCACTTCTGAATCTTCTATAGAAACGGAGATATACGAGTTTGAAATTTTTTATAATGTTTTTTCAAAACGTGAGGCCTTAGTATGCATTACACTGTTTCAACAATGAAACAGGTTATTTCAAATCTCCACGACGACGCCTACAATCCTGCACAAATAGATTGTTTACTTTATTGTTATGAGAGTTTTCGTGGCAACTAAGCATGAATATTACACATGGAATAAATTTTTCCTGATGAGCCTATAGAGAAATTCGACCTGATTAGATTGAGTGTAAAATCCCTTCTGTATCTTCTATAGTAACATAGATATACGAGTTTCAAATTTTATATGAGGTTTTTTTCAAAACGTGAGTCCTTAGTATGCATTATATTGTTTCAACAATCAAACTGGTTATTTGAAATCTCCACGACGACGCCTACAATCCTGCACAAATAGATTGTTTACTTTATTGTTATGAGTGTTTCGATGGTATCTAAGCATGAATATTACACATGGATTAAGTTTTTCCTGATGAGCCTATAGAGACCTTCGACCTGATTACATTGAGTGGAAAATCACTTTTGTATCTTCTTTAGTAAAGGCGATATGCGAGTTTGAAATTTTATATAATGTTTTTGTAAAACGTGAAGCCTTAGTATGCATTACACTGTTTCAACAAACAAAGTGGTTATTTCAAATCTTCACGACGACTACTACAATCAAGCACAAATATATTGTTTACTTTTTTGTTATGAGAGTTTTCATGGCAACTAAGCATGAATATTACACATGGATTAAATTTTTCCTGATGAGCCAATAGAGAACATCGACCTGATAACATTGAGTGTAAAATCGCTTCTGTATCTTCTATAGTAACGGAGATATGTGATTTTGAAATTTTATATAATGTTTTTGTAAAACGTGAAGCCTAAGGATGTATTACATTGTTTCAACAATCAAAGTGGTTATTTCAAATCTCCACGACGACTACTACAATGAAGGACAAATATATTGTTTACTTTTTTGTTATGAGAGTTTCCATGGTAACTAAGCATGAATATTACACATGGATTAAATTTTTTACTGATGAGCCAATAGAGAATTTCGACCTGATTACATTGAGTGTAAAATCGCTTCTGTATCTGCTATAGTAACGGAGATATGCGATTTTGAAATTTTATATAATGTTTTTGTAAAACGTGAAGCCTAAGGATGTATAACATTGTTTCAACAATCAAAGTGGTTATTTCAAATCTCCACGACGACTACTACAATGAAGCACAAATATATTGCTTACTTTTTTGTTATGAGAGTTTCCATGGTAACTAAGCATGAATATTACACATGGATTAAATTTTTCCTGATGAGCCTATAGAGATCATCGACCTGATTACATTGAGTGTAAAATCACTTCTGAATCTTCTAAAGAAACGGAGATATACGAGTTTGAAATTTTTTATAATGTTTTTTCAAAACGTGAGGCCTTAGTATGCATTACACTGTTTCAACAATCAAACTGGTTATTTCAAATCTCCACGACGACGCCTACAATCCTGCACAAATAGATTGTTTACTTTATTGTTATGAGAGTTTTCATGGCAACTAAGCATGAATATTACACATGGAATAAATTTTTCCTGATGAGCCTATAGAGAACTTCGACCTGATTAGATTGAGTGTAAAATCCCTTCTGTATCTTCTATAGTAACATAGATATACGAGTTTCAAATTTTATATGAGGTTTTTTTCAAAACGTGAGTCCTTAGTATGCATTACATTGTTTCAACAATCAAACTGGTTATTTGAAATCTCCACGACGACGCCTACAATCCTTCACAAATAGATTGTTTACTTTATTGTTATGAGAGCTTCCATGGTAACTAAGCATGAATATTACACATGGATTAAATTTTTCCTGATGAGCCTATAGAGACCTTCGACCTGATTACATTGAGTGGAAAATCACTTTTGTATCTTCTTTAGTAAAGGCGATATGCGAGTTTGAAATTTTATATAATGTTTTTGTAAAACGTGAAGCCTTAGTATGCATTACACTGTTTCAACAATCAAAGTGGTTATTTCAAATCTTCACGACGACTACTACAATCAAGCACAAATATATTGTTTACTTTTTTGTTATGAGAGTTTTCATGGCAACTAAGCATGAATATTACACATGGAATAAATTTTTCCTGATGAGCCTATAGAGACCTTCGACCTGATTAGATTGAGTGTAAAATCCCTTCTGTATATTCTATAGTAACGGAGATTTGCGAGTTTGAAATTTTATATAATGTTTTTTCAAAACGTGAGGCCTTAGTATGCAATACACTGTTTCAACAACCAAACTGGTTATTTCAAATCTCCACGACGACGCCTACAATAATGCACAAATAGATTGTTTACTTTATTGTTATGAGAGTTTCCATGGTAACTAAGCATGAATATTACACATGGATTAAATTTTTTACTGATGAGCCTATAGAGAATTTCGACCTGATTACATTGAGTGTAAAATCGCTTCTGTATCTGCTATAGTAACGGAGATATGCGATTTTGAAATTTTATATAATGTTTTTGTAAAACGTGAAGCCTAAGGATGTATAACATTGTTTCAACAATCAAAGTGGTTATTTCAAATCTCCACGACGACTACTACAATGAAGCACAAATATATTGCTTACTTTTTTGTTATGAGAGTTTCCATGGTAACTAAGCATGAATATTACACATGGATTAAATTTTTCCTGATGAGCCTATAGAGAGCTTCGACCTGATTACATTGAGTGTAAAATCACTTCTGAATCTTCTATAGAAACGGAGATATACGACTTTGAAATTTTTTATAATGTTTTTTCAAAACGTGAGGCCTTAGTATGCATTACACTGTTTCAACAATCAAACAGGTTATTTCAAATCTCCACGACGACGCCTACAATCCTGCACAAATAGATTGTTTACTTTATTGTTATGAGAGTTTTCATGGCAACTAAGCATGAATATTACACATGGAATAAATTTTTCCTGATGAACCTATAGAGACCTTCGACCTGATTACATTGAGTGGAAAATCACTTTTGTATCTTCTTTAGTAAAGGCGATATGCGAGTTTGAAATTTTATATAATGTTTTTGTAAAACGTGAAGCCTTTGTATGCATTACACTGTTTCAACAATCAAAGTGGTTATTTCAAATCTTCACGACGACTACTACAATCAAGCACAAATATATTGTTTACTTTTTTGTTATGAGAGTTTTCATGGCAACTAAGCATGAATATTACACGTGGAATAAATTTTTCCTGATGAGCCTATAGAGAACTTCGACCTGATTAGATTGAGTGTAAAATCCCTTCTGTATATTCTATAGTAACGGAGATTTGCGAGTTTGAAATTTTATATAATGTTTTTGTAAAACGTGAAGCCTTTGTATGCATTACACTGTTTCAACAATCAAAGTGGTTATTTCAAATCTTCACGACGACTACTACAATCAAGCACAAATATATTGTTTACTTTTTTGTTATGAGAGTTTTCATGGCAACTAAGCATGAATATTACACATGGAATAAATTTTTCCTGATGAGCCTATAGAGACCTTCGACCTGATTACATTGAGTGGAAAATCACTTTTGTATCTTCTTTAGTAAAGGCGATATGCGAGTTTGAAATTTTATTTAATGTTTTTGTAAAACGTGAAGTCTAAGGATGTATTACATTGTTTCAACAATCAAAGTGGTTATTTCAAATCTCCACGACGACGCCTACAATAATGCACAAATAGATTGTTTACTTTATTGTTATGAGAGTTTCCATGGTAACTAAGCATGAATATTACACATGGATTAAATTTTTTACTGATGAGCCAATAGAGAATTTCGACCTGATTACATTGAGTGTAAAATCGCTTCTGTATCTTCTATTGTAACGGAGATATGCGATTTTGAAATTTTATATAATGTTTTTGTAAAACGTGAAGCCTAAGGATGTATAACATTGTTTCAACAATCAAAGTGGTTATTTCAAATCTCCACGACGACTACTACAATGAAGCACAAATATATTGTTTACTTTTTTGTTATGAGAGTTTCCATGGTAACTAAGCATGAATATTTCACATGGATTAAATTTTTTACTGATGAGCCAATAGAGAATTTCGACCTGATTACATTGAGTGTAAAATCGCTTCTGTATCTGCTATAGTAACGGAGATATGCGATTTTGAAATTTTATATAATGTTTTTGTAAAACGTGAAGCCTAAGGATGTATAACATTGTTTCAACAATCAAAGTGGTTATTTCAAATCTCCACGACGACTACTACAATGAAGCACAAATATATTGCTTACTTTTTTGTTATGAGAGTTTCCATGGTAACTAAGCATGAATATTACACATGGATTAAATTTTTCCTGATGAGCCTTTAGAGAGCTTCGACCTGATTACATTGAGTGTAAAATCACTTCTGAATCTTCTATAGAAACGGAGATATACGAGTTTGAAATTTTTTATAATGTTTTTTCAAAACGTGAGGCCTCAGTATGCATTACACTGTTTCAACAATGAAACAGGTTATTTCAAATCTCCACGACGACGCCTACAATCCTGCACAAATAGATTGTTTACTTTATTGTTATGAGAGTTTTCGTGGCAACTAAGCATGAATATTACACATGGAATAAATTTTTCCTGATGAGCCTATAGAGAAATTCGACCTGATTAGATTGAGTGTAAAATCCCTTCTGTATCTTCTATAGTAACATAGATATACGAGTTTCAAATTTTATATGAGGTTTTTTTCAAAACGTGAGTCCTTAGTATGCATTATATTGTTTCAACAATCAAACTGGTTATTTGATATCTCCACGACGACGCCTACAATCCTGCACAAATAGATTGTTTACTTTATTGTTATGAGTGTTTCGATGGTATCTAAGCATGAATATTACACATGGATTAAGTTTTTCCTGATGAGCCTATAGAGACCTTCGACCTGATTACATTGAGTGGAAAATCACTTTTGTATCTTCTTTAGTAAAGGCGATATGCGAGTTTGAAATTTTATATAATGTTTTTGTAAAACGTGAAGCCTTAGTATGCATTACACTGTTTCAACAAACAAAGTGGTTATTTCAAATCTTCACGACGACTACTACAATCAAGCACAAATATATTGTTTACTTTTTTGTTATGAGAGTTTTCATGGCAACTAAGCATGAATATTACACATGGATTAAATTTTTCCTGATGAGCCAATAGAGAACATCGACCTGATTACATTGAGTGTAAAATCGCTTCTGTATCTTCTATAGTAACGGAGATATGTGATTTTGAAATTTTATATAATGTTTTTGTAAAACGTGAAGCCTAAGGATGTATTACATTGTTTCAACAATCAAAGTGGTTATTTCAAATCTCCACGACGACTACTACAATGAAGGACAAATATATTGTTTACTTTTTTGTTATGAGAGTTTCCATGGTAACTAAGCATGAATATTACACATGGATTAAATTTTTTACTGATGAGCCAATAGAGAATTTCGACCTGATTACATTGAGTGTAAAATCGCTTCTGTATCTGCTATAGTAACGGAGATATGCGATTTTGAAATTTTATATAATGTTTTTGTAAAACGTGAAGCCTAAGGATGTATAACATTGTTTCAACAATCAAAGTGGTTATTTCAAATCTCCACGACGACTACTACAATGAAGCACAAATATATAGCTTACTTTTTTGTTATGAGAGTTTCCATGGTAACTAAGCATGAATATTACACATGGATTAAATTTTTCCTGATGAGCCTATAGAGATCATCGACCTGATTACATTGAGTGTAAAATCACTTCTGAATCTTCTAAAGAAACGGAGATATACGAGTTTGAAATTTTTTATAATGTTTTTTCAAAACGTGAGGCCTTAGTATGCATTACACTGTTTCAACAATCAAACAGGTTATTTCAAATCTCCACGACGACGCCTACAATCCTGCACAAATAGATTGTTTACTTTATTGTTATGAGAGTTTTCATGGCAACTAAGCATGAATATTACACATGGAATAAATTTTTCCTGATGAGCCTATAGAGAACTTCGACCTGATTAGATTGAGTGTAAAATCCCTTCTGTATCTTCTATAGTAACATAGATATACGAGTTTCAAATTTTATATGAGGTTTTTTTCAAAACGTGAGTCCTTAGTATGCATTACATTGTTTCAACAATCAAACTGGTTATTTGAAATCTCCACGACGACGCCTACAATCCTTCACAAATAGATTGTTTACTTTATTGTTATGAGAGCTTCCATGGTAACTAAGCATGAATATTACACATGGATTAAATTTTTCCTGATGAGCCTATAGAGACCTTCGACCTGATTACATTGAGTGGAAAATCACTTTTGTATCTTCTTTAGTAAAGGCGATATGCGAGTTTGAAATTTTATATAATGTTTTTGTAAAACGTGAAGCCTTAGTATGCATTACACTGTTTCAACAATCAAAGTGGTTATTTCAAATCTTCACGACGACTACTACAATCAAGCACAAATATATTGTTTACTTTTTTGTTATGAGAGTTTTCATGGCAACTAAGCATGAATATTACACATGGAATAAATTTTTCCTGATGAGCCTATAGAGACCTTCGACCTGATTAGATTGAGTGTAAAATCCCTTCTGTATATTCTATAGTAACGGAGATTTGCGAGTTTGAAATTTTATATAATGTTTTTTCAAAACGTGAGGCCTTAGTATGCAATACACTGTTTCAACAACCAAACTGGTTATTTCAAATCTCCACGACGACGCCTACAATAATGCACAAATAGATTGTTTACTTTATTGTTATGAGAGTTTCCATGGTAACTAAGCATGAATATTACACATGGATTAAATTTTTTACTGATGAGCCTATAGAGAATTTCGACCTGATTACATTGAGTGTAAAATCGCTTCTGTATCTGCTATAGTAACGGAGATATGCGATTTTGAAATTTTATATAATGTTTTTGTAAAACGTGAAGCCTAAGGATGTATAACATTGTTTCAACAATCAAAGTGGTTATTTCAAATCTCCACGACGACTACTACAATGAAGCACAAATATATTGCTTACTTTTTTGTTATGAGAGGTTCCATGGTAACTAAGCATGAATATTACACATGGATTAAATTTTTCCTGATGAGCCTATAGAGAGCTTCGACCTGATTACATTGAGTGTAAAATCACTTCTGAATCTTCTATAGAAACGGAGATATACGACTTTGAAATTTTTTATAATGTTTTTTCAAAACGTGAGGCCTTAGTATGCATTACACTGTTTCAACAATCAAACAGGTTATTTCAAATCTCCACGACGACGCCTACAATCCTGCACAAATAGATTGTTTACTTTATTGTTATGAGAGTTTTCATGGCAACTAAGCATGAATATTACACATGGAATAAATTTTTCCTGATGAGCCTATAGAGAACTTCGACCTGATTAGATTGAGTGTAAAATCCCTTCTGTATCTTCTATAGTAACATAGATATACGAGTTTCAAATTTTATATGAGGTTTTTTTCAAAAAGGTGAGTCCTTAGTATGCATTACATTGTTTCAACAATCAAACTGGTTATTTGAAATCTCCACGACGACGCCTACAATCCTGCACAAATAGATTGTTTACTTTATTGTTATGAGAGTTTCGATGGTAACTAAGCATGAATATTACACATGGATTAAATTTTTCCTGATGAACCTATAGAGACCTTCGACCTGATTACATTGAGTGGAAAATCACTTTTGTATCTTCTTTAGTAAAGGCGATATGCGAGTTTGAAATTTTATATAATGTTTTTGTAAAACGTGAAGCCTTTGTATGCATTACACTGTTTCAACAATCAAAGTGGTTATTTCAAATCTTCACGACGACTACTACAATCAAGCACAAATATATTGTTTACTTTTTTGTTATGAGAGTTTTCATGGCAACTAAGCATGAATATTACACGTGGAATAAATTTTTCCTGATGAGCCTATAGAGAACTTCGACCTGATTAGATTGAGTGTAAAATCCCTTCTGTATATTCTATAGTAACGGAGATTTGCGAGTTTGAAATTTTATATAATGTTTTTTCAAAACGTGAGGCCTTAGTATGCATTACACTGTTTCAACAATCAAACTGGTTATTTCAAATCTCCACGACGACGCCTACAATCCTGCACAAATAGATTGTTTACTTTATTGTTATGAGAGTTTTCATGGCAACTAAGCATGAATATTACACATGGAATAAATTTTTCCTGATGAGCCAATAGAGAACTTCGACCTGATTAGATTGAGTGTAAAATCCCTTCTGTATCTTCTATAGTAACATAGATATACGAGTTTCAAATTTTATATGAGGTTTTTTTCAAAACGTGAGTCCTTAGTATGCATTACATTGTTTCAACAATCAAACTGGTTATTTGAAATCTCCACGACGACGCCTACAATCCTGCACAAATAGATTGTTTACTTTATTGTTATGAGAGTTTCCATGGTAACTAAGCATGAATATTACACATGGAATAAATTTTTCCTGATGAGCCTATAGAGACCTTCGACCTGATTAGATTGAGTGTAAAATCCATTCTGTATATTCTATAGTAACGGAGATTTGCGAGTTTGAAATTTTATATAATGTTTTTTCAAAACGTGAGGCCTTAGTATGCAATACACTGTTTCAACAACCAAACTGGTTATTTCAAATCTCCACGACGACGCCTACAATAATGCACAAATAGATTGTTTACTTTATTGTTATGAGAGTTTCCATGGTAACTAAGCATGAATATTACACATGGATTAAATTTTTTACTGATGAGCCAATAGAGAACATCGACCTGATTACATTGAGTGTAAAATCGCTTCTGTATCTTCTATAGTAACGGAGATATGTGATTTTGAAATTTTATATAATGTTTTTGTAAAACGTGAAGCCTAAGGATGTATTACATTGTTTCAACAATCAAAGTGGTTATTTCAAATCTCCACGACGACTACTACAATGAAGGACAAATATATTGTTTACTTTTTTGTTATGAGAGTTTCCATGGTAACTAAGCATGAATATTACACATGGATTAAATTTTTTACTGATGAACCAATAGAGAATTTCGACCTGATTACATTGAGTGTAAAATCGCTTCTGTATCTGCTATAGTAACGGAGATATGCGATTTTGAAATTTTATATAATGTTTTTGTAAAACGTGAAGCCTAAGGATGTATAACATTGTTTCAACATCAAAGTGGTTATTTCAAATCTCCACGACGACTACTACAATGAAGCACAAATATATTGCTTACTTTTTTGTTATGAGAGTTTCCATGGTAACTAAGCATGAATATTACACATGGATTAAATTTTTCCTGATGAGCCTATAGAGAGCATCGACCTGATTACATTGAGTGTAAAATCACTTCTGAATCTTCTATAGAAACGGAGATATACGAGTTTGAAATTTTTTATAATGTTTTTTCAAAACGTGAGGCCTTAGTATGCATTACACTGTTTCAACAATGAAACAGGTTGTTTCAAATCTCCACGACGACGCCTACAATTCTGCACAAATAGATTGTTTACTTTATTGTTATGAGAGTTTTCATGGCAACTAAGCATGAATATTACACATGGATTAAATTTTTCCTGATGAGCCTATAGAGAGCTTCGACCTGATTACATTGAGTGTAAAATCACTTCTTAATCTTCTATAGAAACGGAGATATACGAGTTTGAAATTTTTTATAATGTTTTTTCAAAACGTGAGGCCTTAGTATGCATTACACTGTTTCAACAATGAAACAGGTTATTTCAAATCTCCACGACGACGCCTACAATCCTGCACAAATAGATTGTTTACTTTATTGTTATGAGAGTTTTCATGGCAACTAAGCATGAATATTACACATGGAATAAATTTTTCCTGATGAGCCTATAGAGAACTTCGACCTGATTAGATTGAGTGTAAAATCCCTTCTGTATCTTCTATAGTAACATAGATATACGAGTTTCAAATTTTATATGAGGTTTTTTTCAAAACGTGAGTCCTTAGTATGCATTACATTGTTTCAACAATCAAACTGGTTATTTGAAATCTCCACGACGACGCCTACAATCCTGCACAAATAGATTGTTTACTTTATTGTTATGAGAGTTTCGATGGTAACTAAGCATGAATATTACACATGGATTAATTTTTTCCTGATGAACCTATAGAGACCTTCGACCTGATTACATTGAGTGGAAAATCACTTTTGTATCTTCTTTAGTAAAGGCGATATGCGAGTTTGAAATTTTATATAATGTTTTTGTAAAACGTGAAGCCTTTGTATGCATTACACTGTTTCAACAATCAAAGTGGTTATTTCAAATCTTCACGACGACTACTACAATCAAGCACAAATATATTGTTTACTTTTTTGTTATGAGAGTTTTCATGGCAACTAAGCATGAATATTACACGTGGAATAAATTTTTCCTGATGAGCCTATAGAGAACTTCGACCTGATTAGATTGAGTGTAAAATCCCTTCTGTATATTCTATAGTAACGGAGATTTGCGAGTTTGAAATTTTATATAATGTTTTTTCAAAACGTGAGGCCTTAGTATGCATTACACTGTTTCAACAATCAAACTGGTTATTTCAAATCTCCACGACGACGCCTACAATCCTGCACAAATAGATTGTTTACTTTATTGTTATGAGAGTTTTCATGGCAACTAAGCATGAATATTACACATGGAATAAATTTTTCCTGATGAGCCTATAGAGAACTTCGACCTGATTAGATTGAGTGTAAAATCCCTTCTGTATCTTCTATAGTAACATAGATATACGAGTTTCAAATTTTATATGAGGTTTTTTTCAAAACGTGAGTCCTTAGTATGCATTACATTGTTTCAACAATCAAACTGGTTATTTGAAATCTCCACGACGACGCCTACAATCCTGCACAAATAGATTGTTTAATTTATTGTTATGATAGTTTCCATGGTAACTAAGCATGAATATTACACATGGAATAAATTTTTCCTGATGAGCCTATAGAGACCTTCGACCTGATTAGATTGAGTGTATAATCCATTCTGTATATTCTATAGTAACGGAGATTTGCGAGTTTGAAATTTTATATAATGTTTTTTCAAAACGTGAGGCCTTAGTATGCAATACACTGTTTCAACAACCAAACTGGTTATTTCAAATCTCCACGACGACGCCTACAATAATGCACAAATAGATTGTTTACTTTATTGTTATGAGAGTTTCCATGGTAACTAAGCATGAATATTACACATGGATTAAATTTTTTACTGATGAGCCAATAGAGAACATCGACCTGATTACATTGAGTGTAAAATCGCTTCTGTATCTTCTATAGTAACGGAGATATGTGATTTTGAAATTTTATATAATGTTTTTGTAAAACGTGAAGCCTAAGGATGTATTACATTGTTTCAACAATCAAAGTGGTTATTTCAAATCTCCACGACGACTACTACAATGAAGGACAAATATATTGTTTACTTTTTTGTTATGAGAATTTCCATGGTAACTAAGCATGAATATTACACATGGATTAAATTTTTTACTGATGAACCAATAGAGAATTTCGACCTGATTACATTGAGTGTAAAATCGCTTCTGTATCTGCTATAGTAACGGAGATATGCGATTTTGAAATTTTATATAATGTTTTTGTAAAACGTGAAGCCTAAGGATGTATAACATTGTTTCAACATCAAAGTGGTTATTTCAAATCTCCACGACGACTACTACAATGAAGCACAAATATATTGCTTACTTTTTTGTTATGAGAGTTTCCATGGTAACTAAGCATGAATATTACACATGGATTAAATTTTTCCTGATGAGCCTATAGAGAGCATCGACCTGATTACATTGAGTGTAAAATCACTTCTGAATCTTCTATAGAAACGGAGATATACGAGTTTGAAATTTTTTATAATGTTTTTTCAAAACGTGAGGCCTTAGTATGCATTACACTGTTTCAACAATGAAACAGGTTGTTTCAAATCTCCACGACGACGCCTACAATTCTGCACAAATAGATTGTTTACTTTATTGTTATGAGAGTTTTCATGGCAACTAAGCATGAATATTACACATGGATTAAATTTTTCCTGATGAGCCTATAGAGAGCTTCGACCTGATTACATTGAGTGTAAAATCACTTCTTAATCTTCTATAGAAACGGAGATATACGAGTTTGAAATTTTTTATAATGTTTTTTCAAAACGTGAGGCCTTAGTATGCATTACACTGTTTCAACAATGAAACAGGTTATTTCAAATCTCCACGACGACGCCTACAATCCTGCACAAATAGATTGTTTACTTTATTGTTATGAGAGTTTTCATGGCAACTAAGCATGAATATTACACATGGAATAAATTTTTCCTGATGAGCCTATAGAGACCTTCGACCTGATTAGTTTGAGTGTAAAATCCCTTCTGTATATTCTATAGTAACGGAGATTTGCGAGTTTGAAATTTTATATAATGTTTTTTCAAAACGTGAGGCCTTAGTATGCAATACACTGTTTCAACAACCAAACTGGTTATTTCAAATCTCCACGACGACGCCTACAATAATGCACAAATAGATTGTTTACTTTATTGTTATGAGAGTTTCCATGGTAACTAAGCATGAATATTACAAATGGATTAAATTTTTTACTGATGAGCCAATAGAGAACATCGACCTGATTACATTGAGTGTAAAATCGCTTCTGTATCTTCTATAGTAACGGAGATATGCGATTTTGAAATTTTATATAATGTTTTTGTAAAACGTGAAGCCTAAGGATGTATTACATTGTTTCAACAATCAAAGTGGTTATTTCAAATCTCCACGACGACTACTACAATGAAGGACAAATATATTGTTTACTTTTTTGTTATGAGAGTTTCCATGGTAACTAAGCATGAATATTACACATGGATTAATTTTTTTACTGATGAGCCAATAGAGAATTTCGACCTGATTACATTGAGTGTAAAATCGCTTCTGTATCTGCTATAGTAACGGAGATATGCGATTTTGAAATTTTATATAATGTTTTTGTAAAACGTGAAGCCTAAGGATGTATAACATTGTTTCAACAATCAAAGTGGTTATTTCAAATCTCCACGACGACTACTACAATGAAGCACAAATATATTGCTTACTTTTTTGTTATGAGAGTTTCCATGGTAACTAAGCATGAATATTACACATGGATTAAATTTTTCCTGATGAGCCTTTAGAGAGCTTCGACCTGATTACATTGAGTGTAAAATCACTTCTGAATCTTCTATAGAAACGGAGATATACGAGTTTGAAATTTTTTATAATGTTTTTTCAAAACGTGAGGCCTTAGTATGCATTACACTGTTTCAACAATGAAACAGGTTATTTCAAATCTCCACGACGACGCCTCCAATCCTGCACAAATAGATTGTTTACTTTATTGTTATGAGAGTTTCCATGGTAACTAAGCATGAATATTACACATGGATTAAATTTTTTACTGATGAACCAATAGAGAATTTCGACCTGATTACATTGAGTGTAAAATCGCTTCTGTATCTGCTATAGTAACGGAGATATGCGATTTTGAAATTTTATATAATGTTTTTGTAAAACGTGAAGCCTAAGGATGTATAACATTGTTTCAACATCAAAGTGGTTATTTCAAATCTCCACGACGACTACTACAATGAAGCACAAATATATTGCTTACTTTTTTGTTATGAGAGTTTCCATGGTAACTAAGCATGAATATTACACATGGATTAAATTTTTCCTGATGAGCCTATAGAGAGCATCGACCTGATTACATTGAGTGTAAAACCACTTCTGAATCTTCTATAGAAACGGAGATATACGAGTTTGAAATTTTTTATAATGTTTTTTCAAAACGTGAGGCCTTAGTATGCATTACACTGTTTCAACAATGAAACAGGTTGTTTCAAATCTCCACGACGACGCCTACAATTCTGCACAAATAGATTGTTTACTTTATTGTTATGAGAGTTTTCATGGCAACTAAGCATGAATATTACACATGGATTAAATTTTTCCTGATGAGCCTATAGAGAGCTTCGACCTGATTACATTGAGTGTAAAATCACTTCTGAATCTTCTATAGAAACGGAGATATACGAGTTTGAAATTTTTTATAATGTTTTTTCAAAACGTGAGGCCTTAGTATGCATTACACTGTTTCAACAATGAAACAGGTTATTTCAAATCTCCACGACGACGCCTACAATCCTGCACAAATAGATTGTTTACTTTATTGTTATGAGAGTTTTCATGGCAACTAAGCATGAATATTACACATGGAATAAATTTTTTACTGATGAGCCAATAGAGAACATCGACCTGATTACATTGAGTGTAAAATCGCTTCTGTATCTTCTATAGTAACGGAGATATGCGATTTTGAAATTTTATATAATGTTTTTGTAAAACGTGAAGCCTAAGGATGTATTACATTGTTTCAACAATCAAAGTGGTTATTTCAAATCTCCACGACGACTACTACAATGAAGGACAAATATATTGTTTACTTTTTTGTTATGAGAGTTTCCATGGTAACTAAGCATGAATATTACACATGGATTAAATTTTTTACTGATGAGCCAATAGAGAATTTCGACCTGATTACATTGAGTGTAAAATCGCTTCTGTATCTGCTATAGTAACGGAGATATGCGATTTTGAAATTTTATATAATGTTTTTGTAAAATGTGAAGCCTAAGGATGTATAACATTGTTTCAACAATCAAAGTGGTTATTTCAAATCTCCACGACGACTACTACAATGAAGCACAAATATATTGCTTACTTTTTTGTTATGAGAGTTTCCATGGTAACGAAGCATGAATATTACACATGGATTAAATTTTTCCTGATGAGCCTTTAGAGAGCTTCGACCTGATTACTTTGAGTGTAAAATCACTTCTGAATCTTCTATAGAAACGGAGATATACGAGTTTGAAATTTTTTATAATGTTTTTTCAAAACGTGAGGCCTTAGTATGCATTACACTGTTTCTACAATGAAACAGGTTATTTCAAATCTCCACGACGACGCCTACAATCCTGCACAAATAGATTGTTTACTTTATTGTTATGAGAGTTTTCATGGCAACTAAGCATGAATATTACACATGGAATAAATTTTTCCTGATGAGCCTATAGAGAAATTCGACCTGATTAGATTGAGTGTAAAATCCCTTCTGTATCTTCTATAGTAACATAGATATACGAGTTTCAAATTTTATATGAGGTTTTTTTCAAAACGTGAGTCCTTAGTATGCATTACATTGTTTCAACAATCAAACTGGTTATTTGAAATCTCCACGACGACGCCTACAATCCTGCACAAATAGATTGTTTACTTTATTGTTATGAGAGTTTCGATGGTATCTAAGCATGAATATTACACATCGATTAAATTTTTCCTGATGAGCCTATAGAGACCTTCGACCTGATTACATTGAGTGGAAAATCACTTTTGTATCTTCTTTAGTAAAAGCGATATGCGAGTTTGAAATTTTATATAATGTTTTTGTAAAACGTGAAGCCTTAGTATGCATTACACTGTTTCAACAATCAAAGTGGTTATTTCAAATCTTCACGACGACTACTACAATCAAGCACAAATATATTGTTTACTTTTTTGTTATGAGAGTTTTCATGGCAACTAAGCATGAATATTACACATGGAATAAATTTTTCCTGATGAGCCTATAGAGAAATTCGACCTGATTAGATTGAGTGTAAAATCCCTTCTGTATCTTCTATAGTAACATAGATATACGAGTTTCAAATTTTATATGAGGTTTTTTTCAAAACGTGAGTCCTTAGTATGCATTACATTGTTTCAACAATCAAACTGGTTATTTGAAATCTCCACGACGACGCCTACAATCCTGCACAAATAGATTGTTTACTTTATTGTTATGAGAGTTTCGATGGTATCTAAGCATGAATATTACACATCGATTAAATTTTTCCTGATGAGCCTATAGAGACCTTCGACCTGATTAGATTGAGTGTAAAATCCCTTCTGTATATTCTATAGTAACGGAGATTTGCGAGTTTGAAATTTTATATAATGTTTTTTCAAAACGTGAGGCCTTAGTATGCAATACACTGTTTCAACAATCAAAGTGGTTATTTCAAATCTCCACGACGACTACTACAATGAAGCACAAATATATTGCTTACTTTTTTATTATGAGAGTTTCCATGGTAACTAAGCATGAATATTACCCATGGATTAAATTTTTCCTGATGAGCCTATAGAGAGCTTCGACCTGATTACATTGAGTGTAAAATCACTTCTGAATCTTCTATAGAAACGGAGATATACGAGTTTGAAATTTTTTATAATGTTTTTTCAAAACGTGAGGCCTTAGTATGCATTACACTGTTTCAACAATCAAACAGGTTATTTCAAATCTCCACGACGACGCCTACAATCCTGCACAAATAGATTGTTTACTTTATTGTTATGAGAGTTTTCATGGCAACTAAGCATGAATATTACACATGGAATAAATTTTTCCTGATGAGCCTATAGAGACCTTCGACCTGATTAGATTGAGTGTAAAATCCCTTCTGTATATTCTATAGTAACGGAGATTTGCGAGTTTGAAATTTTATATAATGTTTTTTCAAAACGTGAGGGCTTAGTATGCATTACACTGTTTCAACAATCAAACTGGTTATTTCAAATCTCCACGACGACGCCTCCAATCCTGCACAAATAGATTGTTTACTTTATTGTTATGAGAGTTTTCATGGCAACTAAGCATGAATATTACACATGGAATAAATTTTTCCTGATGAGCCTATAGAGAACTTCGACCTGATTAGATTGAGTGTAAAATCCCTTCTGTATCTTCTATAGTAACGTAGATATACGAGTTTCAAATTTTATATGAGGTTTTTTTCAAAACGTGAGTCCTTAGTATGCATTACATTGTTTCAACAATCAAACTGGTTATTTGAAATCTCCACGACGACGCCTACAATCCTGCACAAATAGATTGTTTAATTTATTGTTATGAGAGTTTCCATGGTAACTAAGCATGAATATTACACATGGATTAAATTTTTCCTGATGAGCCTATAGAGACCTTCGACCTGATTACATTGAGTGGAAAATCACTTTTGTATCTTCTTTAGTAAAGGCGATATGCGAGTTTGAAATTTTATATAATGTTTTTGTAAAACGTGAAGCCTTAGTATGCATTACACTGTTTCAACAATCAAAGTGGTTATTTCAAATCTTAACGACGACGCCTACAATAATGCACAAATAGATTGTTTACTTTATTGTTATGAGAGTTTCCATGGTAACTAAGCATGAATATTACACATTGATTAAATTTTTTACTGATGAGCCAATAGAGAACATCGACCTGATTACATTGAGTGTAAAATCGCTTCTGTATCTTCTATAGTAACGGAGATATGCGATTTTGAAATTTTATATAATGTTTATGTAAAACGTGAAGCCTAAGGATGTATAACATTGTTTCAACAATCAAAGTGGTTATTTCAAATCTCCACGACGACTACTACAATGAAGCACAAATATATTGCTTACTTTTTTGTTATGAGAGTTTCCATGGTAACTAAGCATGAATATTACACATGGATTAAATTTTTCCTGATGAGCCTATAGAGAGCTTCGACCTGATTACATTGAGTGTAAAATCACTTCTGAATCTTCTATAGAAACGGAAATATACGAGTTTGAAATTTTTTATAATGTTTTTTCAAAACGTGAGGCCTTAGTATGCATTACACTGTTTCAACAATGAAACAGGTTATTTCAAATCTCCACGACGACGCCTACAATCCTGCACAAATAGATTGTTTACTTTATTGTTATGAGAGTTTTCACGGCAACTAAGCATGAATATTACACATAGAATAAATTTTTCCTGATGAGCCTATAGAGACCTTCGACCTGATTAGATTGAGTGTAAAATCCCTTCTGTATATTCTATAGTAACGGAGATTTGCGAGTTTAAATTTTATATAATGTTTTTTCAAAACGTGAGGCCTTAGTATGCAATACACTGTTTCAACAACCAAACTGGTTATTTCAAATCTCCACGACGACGCCTACAATAATGCACAAATAGATTGTTTACTTTATTGTTATGAGAGTTTCCATGGTAACTAAGCATGAATATTACACATGGATTAAATTTTTTACTGATGAGCCAATAGAGAACATCGACCTGATTACATTGAGTGTAAAATCGCTTCTGTATCTTCTATAGTAACGGAGATATGCGATTTTGAAATTTTATATAATGTTTTTGTAAAACGTGAAGCCTAAGGATGTATTACATTGTTTCAACAATCAAAGTGGTTATTTCAAATCTCCAAGACGACTACTACAATGAAGGACAAATATATTGTTTACTTTTTTGTTATGAGAGTTTCCATGGTAACTAAGCATGAATATTACACGTGGATTAAATTTTTTCCTGATGAGCCAATAGAGAATTTCGACCTGATTACATTGAGTGTAAGATCGCTTCTGTATCTGCTATAATAACGGAGATATGCGATTTTGAAATTTTATATAATGTTTTTGTAAAACGTGAAGCCTAAGGATGTATAACATTGTTTCAACAATCAAAGTGGTTATTTCAAATCTCCACGACGACTACTACAATGAAGCACAAATATATTGCTTACTTTTTTGTTATGAGAGTTTCCATGGTAACTAAGCATGAATATTACACATGGATTAAATTTTTCCTGATGAGCCTTTAGAGAGCTTCGACCTGATTACATTGAGTGTAAAATCACTTCTGAATCTTCTATAGAAACGGAGATATACGAGTTTGAAATTTTTTATAATGTTTTTTCAAAACGTGAGGCCTTAGTATGCATTACACTGTTTCAACAATGAAACAGGTTATTTCAAATCTCCACGACGACGCCTACAATCCTGCACAAATAGATTGTTTACTTTATTGTTATGAGAGTTTTCATGGCAACTAAGCATGAATATTACACATGGAATAAATTTTTCCTGATGAGCCTATAGAGAAATTCGACCTGATTAGATTGAGTGTAAAATCCCTTCTGTATCTTCTATAGTAACATAGATATACGAGTTTCAAATTTTATATGAGGTTTTTTTCAAAACGTGAGTCCTTAGTATGCATTACATTGTTTCAAAAATCAAACTGGTTATTTGAAATCTCCACGACGACGCCTACAATCCTGCACAAATAGATTGTTTACTTTATTGTTATGAGAGTTTCGATGGTATCTAAGCATGAATATTACACATGGATTAAATTTTTCCTGATGAGCCTATAGAGACCTTCGACCTGATTACATTGAGTGGAAAATCACTTTTGTATCTTCTTTAGTAAAGGCGATATGCGAGTTTGAAATTTTATATAATGTTTTTGTAAAACGTGAAGCCTTAGTATGCATTACACTGTTTCAACAATCAAAGTGGTTATTTCAAATCTTCACGACGACTACTACAATCAAGCACAAATATATTGTTTACTTTTTTGTTATGAGAGTTTTCATGGCAACTAAGCATGAATATTACACATCGATTAAATTTTTCCTGATGAGCCTATAGAGACCTTCGACCTGATTACATTGAGTGGAAAATCACTTTTGTATCTTCTTTAGTAAAAGCGATATGCGAGTTTGAAATTTTATATAATGTTTTTGTAAAACGTGAAGCCTTAGTATGCATTACACTGTTTCAACAATCAAAGTGGTTATTTCAAATCTTCACGACGACTACTACAATCAAGCACAAATATATTGTTTACTTTTTTGTTATGAG
Organism: Lepisma saccharinum; assembly: GCF_977018435.1. NCBI lineage: Eukaryota > Metazoa > Arthropoda > Insecta > Zygentoma > Lepismatidae > Lepisma > Lepisma saccharinum. The sequence continues at coordinate 4,343,552 of NW_028142899.1, read as the reverse complement.
AGTTTTCATGGCAACTAAGCATGAATATTACACATGGAATAAATTTTTCCTGATGAGCCTATAGAGAAATTCGACCTGATTAGATTGAGTGTAAAATCCCTTCTGTATCTTCTATAGTAACATAGATATACGAGTTTCAAATTTTATATGAGGTTTTTTTCAAAACGTGAGTCCTTAGTATGCATTACATTGTTTCAACAATCAAACTGGTTATTTGAAATCTCCACGACGACGCCTACAATCCTGCACAAATAGATTGTTTACTTTATTGTTATGAGAGTTTCGATGGTATCTAAGCATGAATATTACACATCGATTAAATTTTTCCTGATGAGCCTATAGAGACCTTCGACCTGATTAGATTGAGTGTAAAATCCCTTCTGTATATTCTATAGTAACGGAGATTTGCGAGTTTGAAATTTTATATAATGTTTTTTCAAAACGTGAGGCCTTAGTATGCAATACACTGTTTCAACAATCAAAGTGGTTATTTCAAATCTCCACGACGACTACTACAATGAAGCACAAATATATTGCTTACTTTTTTATTATGAGAGTTTCCATGGTAACTAAGCATGAATATTACCCATGGATTAAATTTTTCCTGATGAGCCTATAGAGAGCTTCGACCTGATTACATTGAGTGTAAAATCACTTCTGAATCTTCTATAGAAACGGAGATATACGAGTTTGAAATTTTTTATAATGTTTTTTCAAACGTGAGGCCTTAGTATGCATTACACTGTTTCAACAATCAAACAGGTTATTTCAAATCTCCACGACGACGCCTACAATCCTGCACAAATAGATTGTTTACTTTATTGTTATGAGAGTTTTCATGGCAACTAAGCATGAATATTACACATGGATTAAATTTTTTACTGATGAGCCAATAGAGAATTTCGACCTGATTACATTGAGTGTAAAATCGCTTCTGTATCTGCTATAGTAACGGAGATATGCGATTTTGAAATTTTATATAATGTTTTTGTAAAATGTGAAGCCTAAGGATGTATAACATTGTTTCAACAATCAAAGTGGTTATTTCAAATCTCCACGACGACTACTACAATGAAGCACAAATATATTGCTTACTTTTTTGTTATGAGAGTTTCCATGGTAACGAAGCATGAATATTACACATGGATTAAATTTTTCCTGATGAGCCTTTAGAGAGCTTCGACCTGATTACTTTGAGTGTAAAATCACTTCTGAATCTTCTATAGAAACGGAGATATACGAGTTTGAAATTTTTTATAATGTTTTTTCAAAACGTGAGGCCTTAGTATGCATTACACTGTTTCTACAATGAAACAGGTTATTTCAAATCTCCACGACGACGCCTACAATCCTGCACAAATAGATTGTTTACTTTATTGTTATGAGAGTTTTCATGGCAACTAAGCATGAATATTACACATGGAATAAATTTTTCCTGATGAGCCTATAGAGAAATTCGACCTGATTAGATTGAGTGTAAAATCCCTTCTGTATCTTCTATAGTAACATAGATATACGAGTTTCAAATTTTATATGAGGTTTTTTTCAAAACGTGAGTCCTTAGTATGCATTACATTGTTTCAACAATCAAACTGGTTATTTGAAATCTCCACGACGACGCCTACAATCCTGCACAAATAGATTGTTTACTTTATTGTTATGAGAGTTTCGATGGTATCTAAGCATGAATATTACACATCGATTAAATTTTTCCTGATGAGCCTATAGAGACCTTCGACCTGATTACATTGAGTGGAAAATCACTTTTGTATCTTCTTTAGTAAAAGCGATATGCGAGTTTGAAATTTTATATAATGTTTTTGTAAAACGTGAAGCCTTAGTATGCATTACACTGTTTCAACAATCAAAGTGGTTATTTCAAATCTTCACGACGACTACTACAATCAAGCACAAATATATTGTTTACTTTTTTGTTATGAGAGTTTTCATGGCAACTAAGCATGAATATTACACATGGAATAAATTTTTCCTGATGAGCCTATAGAGAAATTCGACCTGATTAGATTGAGTGTAAAATCCCTTCTGTATCTTCTATAGTAACATAGATATACGAGTTTCAAATTTTATATGAGGTTTTTTTCAAAACGTGAGTCCTTAGTATGCATTACATTGTTTCAACAATCAAACTGGTTATTTGAAATCTCCACGACGACGCCTACAATCCTGCACAAATAGATTGTTTACTTTATTGTTATGAGAGTTTCGATGGTATCTAAGCATGAATATTACACATCGATTAAATTTTTCCTGATGAGCCTATAGAGACCTTCGACCTGATTAGATTGAGTGTAAAATCCCTTCTGTATATTCTATAGTAACGGAGATTTGCGAGTTTGAAATTTTATATAATGTTTTTTCAAAACGTGAGGCCTTAGTATGCAATACACTGTTTCAACAATCAAAGTGGTTATTTCAAATCTCCACGACGACTACTACAATGAAGCACAAATATATTGCTTACTTTTTTATTATGAGAGTTTCCATGGTAACTAAGCATGAATATTACCCATGGATTAAATTTTTCCTGATGAGCCTATAGAGAGCTTCGACCTGATTACATTGAGTGTAAAATCACTTCTGAATCTTCTATAGAAACGGAGATATACGAGTTTGAAATTTTTTATAATGTTTTTTCAAAACGTGAGGCCTTAGTATGCATTACACTGTTTCAACAATCAAACAGGTTATTTCAAATCTCCACGACGACGCCTACAATCCTGCACAAATAGATTGTTTACTTTATTGTTATGAGAGTTTTCATGGCAACTAAGCATGAATATTACACATGGAATAAATTTTTCCTGATGAGCCTATAGAGACCTTCGACCTGATTAGATTGAGTGTAAAATCCCTTCTGTATATTCTATAGTAACGGAGATTTGCGAGTTTGAAATTTTATATAATGTTTTTTCAAAACGTGAGGGCTTTGTATGCATTACACTGTTTCAACAATCAAACTGGTTATTTCAAATCTCCACGACGACGCCTCCAATCCTGCACAAATAGATTGTTTACTTTATTGTTATGAGAGTTTTCATGGCAACTAAGCATGAATATTACACATGGAATAAATTTTTCCTGATGAGCCTATAGAGAACTTCGACCTGATTAGATTGAGTGTAAAATCCCTTCTGTATCTTCTATAGTAACGTAGATATACGAGTTTCAAATTTTATATGAGGTTTTTTTCAAAACGTGAGTCCTTAGTATGCATTACATTGTTTCAACAATCAAACTGGTTATTTGAAATCTCCACGACGACGCCTACAATCCTGCACAAATAGATTGTTTAATTTATTGTTATGAGAGTTTCCATGGTAACTAAGCATGAATATTACACATGGATTAAATTTTTCCTGATGAGCCTATAGAGACCTTCGACCTGATTACATTGAGTGGAAAATCACTTTTGTATCTTCTTTAGTAAAGGCGATATGCGAGTTTGAAATTTTATATAATGTTTTTGTAAAACGTGAAGCCTTAGTATGCATTACACTGTTTCAACAATCAAAGTGGTTATTTCAAATCTTAACGACGACGCCTACAATAATGCACAAATAGATTGTTTACTTTATTGTTATGAGAGTTTCCATGGTAACTAAGCATGAATATTACACATTGATTAAATTTTTTACTGATGAGCCAATAGAGAACATCGACCTGATTACATTGAGTGTAAAATCGCTTCTGTATCTTCTATAGTAACGGAGATATGCGATTTTGAAATTTTATATAATGTTTATGTAAAACGTGAAGCCTAAGGATGTATAACATTGTTTCAACAATCAATGTGGTTATTTCAAATCTCCACGACGACTACTACAATGAAGCACAAATATATTGCTTACTTTTTTGTTATGAGAGTTTCCATGGTAACTAAGCATGAATATTACACATGGATTAAATTTTTCCTGATGAGCCTATAGAGAGCTTCGACCTGATTACATTGAGTGTAAAATCACTTCTGAATCTTCTATAGAAACGGAAATATACGAGTTTGAAATTTTTTATAATGTTTTTTCAAAACGTGAGGCCTTAGTATGCATTACACTGTTTCAACAATGAAACAGGTTATTTCAAATCTCCACGACGACGCCTACAATCCTGCACAAATAGATTGTTTACTTTATTGTTATGAGAGTTTTCACGGCAACTAAGCATGAATATTACACATAGAATAAATTTTTCCTGATGAGCCTATAGAGACCTTCGACCTGATTAGATTGAGTGTAAAATCCCTTCTGTATATTCTATAGTAACGGAGATTTGCGAGTTTAAATTTTATATAATGTTTTTTCAAAACGTGAGGCCTTAGTATGCAATACACTGTTTCAACAACCAAACTGGTTATTTCAAATCTCCACGACGACGCCTACAATAATGCACAAATAGATTGTTTACTTTATTGTTATGAGAGTTTCCATGGTAACTAAGCATGAATATTACACATGGATTAAATTTTTTACTGATGAGCCAATAGAGAACATCGACCTGATTACATTGAGTGTAAAATCGCTTCTGTATCTTCTATAGTAACGGAGATATGCGATTTTGAAATTTTATATAATGTTTTTGTAAAACGTGAAGCCTAAGGATGTATTACATTGTTTCAACAATCAAAGTGGTTATTTCAAATCTCCAAGACGACTACTACAATGAAGGACAAATATATTGTTTACTTTTTTGTTATGAGAGTTTCCATGGTAACTAAGCATGAATATTACACATGGATTAAATTTTTTCCTGATGAGCCAATAGAGAATTTCGACCTGATTACATTGAGTGTAAGATCGCTTCTGTATCTGCTATAATAACGGAGATATGCGATTTTGAAATTTTATATAATGTTTTTGTAAAACGTGAAGCCTAAGGATGTATAACATTGTTTCAACAATCAAAGTGGTTATTTCAAATCTCCACGACGACTACTACAATGAAGCACAAATATATTGCTTACTTTTTTGTTATGAGAGTTTCCATGGTAACTAAGCATGAATATTACACATGGATTAAATTTTTCCTGATGAGCCTTTAGAGAGCTTCGACCTGATTACATTGAGTGTAAAATCACTTCTGAATCTTCTATAGAAACGGAGATATACGAGTTTGAAATTTTTTATAATGTTTTTTCAAAACGTGAGGCCTTAGTATGCATTACACTGTTTCAACAATGAAACAGGTTATTTCAAATCTCCACGACGACGCCTACAATCCTGCACAAATAGATTGTTTACTTTATTGTTATGAGAGTTTTCATGGCAACTAAGCATGAATATTACACATGGAATAAATTTTTCCTGATGAGCCTATAGAGAAATTCGACCTGATTAGATTGAGTGTAAAATCCCTTCTGTATCTTCTATAGTAACATAGATATACGAGTTTCAAATTTTATATGAGGTTTTTTTCAAAACGTGAGTCCTTAGTATGCATTACATTGTTTCAACAATCAAACTGGTTATTTGAAATCTCCACGACGACGCCTACAATCCTGCACAAATAGATTGTTTACTTTATTGTTATGAGAGTTTCGATGGTATCTAAGCATGAATATTACACATGGATTAAATTTTTCCTGATGAGCCTATAGAGACCTTCGACCTGATTACATTGAGTGGAAAATCACTTTTGTATCTTCTTTAGTAAAGGCGATATGCGAGTTTGAAATTTTATATAATGTTTTTGTAAAACGTGAAGCCTTAGTATGCATTACACTGTTTCAACAATCAAAGTGGTTATTTCAAATCTTCACGACGACTACTACAATCAAGCACAAATATATTGTTTACTTTTTTGTTATGAGAGTTTTCATGGCAACTAAGCATGAATATTACACATGGAATAAATTTTTCCTGATGAGCCTATAGAGACCTTCGACCTGATTAGATTGAGTGTAAAATCCCTTCTGTATATTCTATAGTAACGGAGATTTGCGAGTTTGAAATTTTATATAATGTTTTTTCAAAACGTGAGGCCTTAGTATGCAATACACTGTTTCAACAATCAAAGTGGTTATTTCAAATCTTCACGACGACTACTACAATCAAGCACAAATATATTGTTTACTTTTTTGTTATGAGAGTTTTCATGGCAACTAAGCATGAATATTACACATGGATTAAATTTTTCCTGATGAGCCAATAGAGAACATCGACCTGATTACATTGAGTGTAAAATCGCTTCTGTATCTTCTATAGTAACGGAGATATGTGATTTTGAAATTTTATATAATGTTTTTGTAAAACGTGAAGCCTAAGGATGTATTACATTGTTTCAACAATCAAAGTGGTTATTTCAAATCTCCACGACGACTACTACAATGAAGGACAAATATATTGTTTACTTCTTTGTTATGAGAGTTTCCATGGTAACTAAGCATGAATATTACACATGGATTAAATTTTTTACTGATGAGCCAATAGAGAATTTCGACCTGATTACATTGAGTGTAAAATCGCTTCTGTATCTGCTATAGTAACGGAGATATGCGATTTTGAAATTTTATATAATGTTTTTGTAAAACGTGAAGCCTAAGGATGTATAACATTGTTTCAACAATCAAAGTGGTTATTTCAAATCTCCACGACGACTACTACAATGAAGCACAAATATATTGCTTACTTTTTTGTTATGAGAGTTTCCATGGTAACTAAGCATGAATATTACACATGGATTAAATTTTTCCTGATGAGCCTATAGAGATCATCGACCTGATTACATTGCGTGTAAAATCACTTCTGAATCTTCTATAGAAACGGAGATATACGAGTTTGAAATTTTTTATAATGTTTTTTCAAAACGTGAGGCCTTAGTATGCATTACACTGTTTCAACAATCAAACAGGTTATTTCAAATCTCCACGACGACGCCTACAATCCTGCACAAATAGATTGTTTACTTTATTGTTATGAGAGTTTTCATGGCAACTAAGCATGAATATTACACATGGAATAAATTTTTCCTGATGAGCCTATAGAGAACTTCGACCTTATTAGATTGAGTGTAAAATCCCTTCTGTATATTCTATAGTAACGGAGATTTGCGAGTTTGAAATTTTATATAATGTTTTTTCAAAACGTGAGGCCTTAGTATGCATTAAACTGTTTCAACAATCAAACTGGTTATTTCAAATCTCCACGACGACGCCTACAATCCTGCACAAATAGATTGTTTACTTTATTGTTATGGGAGTTTTCATGGCAACTAAGCATGAATATTACACATGGAATAAATTTTTCCTGATGAGCCTATAGAGAACTTCGACCTGATTAGATTGAGTGTAAAATCCCTTCTGTATATTCTATAGTAACGGAGATTTGCGAGTTTGAAATTTTATATAATGTTTTTTCAAAACGTGAGGCCTTAGTATGCATTACACTGTTTCAACAATCAAACTGGTTATTTCAAATCTCCACGACGACGCCTCCAATCCTGCACAAATAGATTGTTTACTTTATTGTTATGAGAGTTTTCATGGCAACTAAGCATGAATATTACACATGGAATAAATTTTTCCTGATGAGCCTATAGAGAACTTCGACCTGATTAGATTGAGTGTAAAATCCCTTCTGTATCTTCTATAGTAACGTAGATATACGAGTTTCAAATTTTATATGAGGTTTTTTTCAAAACGTGAGTCCTTAGTATGCATTACATTGTTTCAACAATCAAACTGGTTATTTGAAATCTCCACGACGACGCCTACAATCCTGCACAAATAGATTGTTTAATTTATTGTTATGAGAGTTTCCATGGTAACTAAGCATGAATATTACACATGGATTAAATTTTTCCTGATGAGCCTGTAGAGACTTTCGACCTGATTACATTGAGTGGAAAATCACTTTTGTATCTTCTTTAGTAAAGGCGATATGCGAGTTTGAAATTTTATATAATGTTTTTGTAAAACGTGAAGCCTTAGTATGCATTACACTGTTTCAACAATCAAAGTGGTTATTTCAAATCTTCACGACGACGCCTACAATAATGCACAAATAGATTGTTTACTTTATTGTTATGAGAGTTTCCATGGTAACTAAGCATGAATATTACACATGGATTAAATTTTTTACTGATGAGCCAATAGAGAACATCGACCTGATTACATTGAGTGTAAAATCGCTTCTGTATCTTCTATAGTAACGGAGATATGCGATTTTGAAATTTTATATAATGTTTATGTAAAACGTGAAGCCTAAGGATGTATAACATTGTTTCAACAATCAAAGTGGTTATTTCAAATCTCCACGACGACTACTACAATGAAGCACAAATATATTGCTTACTTTTTTGTTATGAGAGTTTCCATGGTAACTAAGCATGAATATTACACATGGATTAAATTTTTCCTGATGAGCCTATAGAGAGCTTCGACCTGATTACATTGAGTGTAAAATCACTTCTGAATCTTCTATAGAAACGGAAATATACGAGTTTGAAATTATTTATAATGTTTTTTCAAAACGTGAGGCCTTAGTATGCATTACACTGTTTCAACAATGAAACAGGTTATTTCAAATCTCCACGACGACGCCTACAATCCTGCACAAATAGATTGTTTACTTTATTGTTATGAGAGTTTTCACGGCAACTAAGCATGAATATTACACATGGAATAAATTTTTCCTGATGAGCCTATAGAGACCTTCGACCTGATTAGATTGAGTGTAAAATCCCTTCTGTATCTGCTATAGTAACGGAGATATGCGATTTTGAAATTTTATATAATGTTTTTGTAAAACGTGAAGCCTAAGGATGTATAACATTGTTTCAACAATCAAAGTGGTTATTTCAAATCTCCACGACGACGCCTACAATAATGCACAAATAGATTGTTTACTTTATTGTTATGAGAGTTTCCATGGTAACTAAGCATGAATATTACACATGGATTAAATTTTTCCTGATGAGCCTATAGAGAGCTTCGACCTGATTACATTGAGTGTAAAATCACTTCTGAATCTTCTATAGAAACGGAAATATACGAGTTTGAAATTATTTATAATGTTTTTTCAAAACGTGAGGCCTTAGTATGCATTACACTGTTTCAACAATGAAACAGGTTATTTCAAATCTCCACGACGACGCCTACAATCCTGCACAAATAAATTGTTTACTTTATTGTTATGAGAGTTTTCACGGCAACTAAGCATGAATATTACACATGGAATAAATTTTTCCTGATGAGCCTATAGAGACCTTCGACCTGATTAGATTGAGTGTAAAATCCCTTCTGTATATTCTATAGTAACGGAGATTTGCGAGTTTGAAATTTTATATAATGTTTTTTCAAAACGTGAGGCCTTAGTATGCATTACACTGTTTCAACAATCAAACTGGTTATTTCAAATCTCCACGACGACGCCTACAATCCTGCACAAATAGATTGTTTACTTTATTGTTATGAGAGTTTTCATGGCAACTAAGCATGAATATTACACATGGAATAAATTTTTCCTGATGAGCCTATAGAGAACTTCGACCTGATTAGATTGAGTGTAAAATCCCTTCTGTATCTTCTATAGTAACGTAGATATACGAGTTTCAAATTTTATATGAGGTTTTTTTCAAAACGTGAGTCCTTAGTATGCATTACATTGTTTCAACAATCAAACTGGTTATTTGAAATCTCCACGACGACGCCTACAATAATGCACAAATAGATTGTTTAATTTATTGTTATGAGAGTTTCCATGGTAACTAAGCATGAATATTACACATGGATTAAATTTTTCCTGATGAGCCTATAGAGACTTTCGACCTGATTACATTGAGTGGAAAATCACTTTTGTATCTTCTTTAGTAAAGGCGATATGCGAGTTTGAAATTTTATATAATGTTTTTGTAAAACGTGAAGCCTTAGTATGCATTACACTGTTTCAACAATCAAAGTGGTTATTTCAAATCTTCACGACGACGCCTACAATAATGCACAAATAGATTGTTTACTTTATTGTTATGAGAGTTTCCATGGTAACTAAGCATGAATATTACACATGGATTAAATTTTTTACTGATGAGCCAATAGAGAACATCGACCTGATTACATTGAGTGTAAAATCGCTTCTGTATCTTCTATAGTAACGGAGATATGCGATTTTGAAATTTTATATAATGTTTATGTAAAACGTGAAGCCTAAGGATGTATAACATTGTTTCAACAATCAAAGTGGTTATTTCAAATCTCCACGACGACTACTACAATGAAGCACAAATATATTGCTTACTTTTTTGTTATGAGAGTTTCCATGGTAACTAAGCATGAATATTACACATGGATTAAATTTTTCCTGATGAGCCTATAGAGAGCTTCGACCTGATTACATTGAGTGTAAAATCACTTCTGAATCTTCTATAGAAACGGAAATATACGAGTTTGAAATTATTTATAATGTTTTTTCAAAACGTGAGGCCTTAGTATGCATTACACTGTTTCAACAATGAAACAGGTTATTTCAAATCTCCACGACGACGCCTACAATCCTGCACAAATAGATTGTTTACTTTATTGTTATGAGAGTTTTCACGGCAACTAAGCATGAATATTACACATGGAATAAATTTTTCCTGATAAGCCTATAGAGACCTTCGACCTGATTAGATTGAGTGTAAAATCCCTTCTGTATATTCTATAGTAACGGAGATTTGCGAGTTTGAAATTTTATATAATGTTTTTTCAAAACGTGAGGCCTTAGTATGCAATACACTGTTTCAACAACCAAACTGGTTATTTCAAATCTCCACGACGACGCCTACAATAATGCACAAATAGATTGTTTACTTTATTGTTATGAGAGTTTCCATGGTAACTAAGCATGAATATTACACATGGATTAAATTTTTTACTGATGAGCCAATAGAGAACATCGACCTGATTACATTGAGTGTAAAATCGCTTCTGTATCTTCTATAGTAACGGAGATATGCGATTTTGAAATTTTATATAATGTTTTTGTAAAACGTGAAGCCTAAGGATGTATTACATTGTTTCAACAATCAAAGTGGTTATTTCAAATCTCCACGACGACTACTACAATGAAGGACAAATATATTGTTTACTTTTTTGTTATGAGAGTTTCCATGGTAACTAAGCATGAATATTACACATGGATTAAATTTTTTACTGATGAGCCAATAGAGAATTTCGACCTGATTACATTGAGTGTAAGATCGCTTCTGTATCTGCTATAGTAACGGAGATATGCGATTTTGAAATTTTATATAATGTTTTTGTAAAACGTGAAGCCTAAGGATGTATAACATTGTTTCAACAATCAAAGTGGTTATTTCAAATCTCCACGACGACTACTACAATGAAGCACAAATATATTGCTTACTTTTTTGTTATGAGAGTTTCCATGGTAACTAAGCATGAATATTACACATGGATTAAATTTTTCCTGATGAGCCTTTAGAGAGCTTCGACCTGATTACATTGAGTGTAAAATCACTTCTGAATCTTCTATAGAAACGGAGATATACGAGTTTGAAATTTTTTATAATGTTTTTTCAAAACGTGAGGCCTTAGTATGCATTACACTGTTTCAACAATGAAACAGGTTATATCAAATCTCCACGACGACGCCTACAATCCTGCACAAATAGATTGTTTACTTTTTTGTTATGAGAGTTTTCATGGCAACTAAGCATGAATATTACACATGGAATAAATTTTTCCTGATGAGCCTATAGAGAAATTCGACCTGATTAGATTGAGTGTAAAATCCCTTCTGTATCTTCTATAGTAACATAGATATACGAGTTTCAAATTTTATATGAGGTTTTTTTCAAAACGTGAGTCCTTAGTATGCATTACATTGTTTCAACAATCAAACTGGTTATTTGAAATCTCCACGACGACGCCTACAATCCTGCACAAATAGATTGTTTACTTTATTGTTATGAGAGTTTCGATGGTATCTAAGCATGAATATTACACATGGATTAAATTTTTCCTGATGAGCCTATAGAGACCTTCGACCTGATTACATTGAGTGGAAAATCACTTTTGTATCTTCTTTAGTAAAGGCGATATGCGAGTTTGAAATTTTATATAATGTTTTTGTAAAACGTGAAGCCTTAGTATGCATTACACTGTTTCAACAATCAAAGTGGTTATTTCAAATCTTCACGACGACTACTACAATCAAGCACAAATATATTGTTTACTTTTTTGTTATGAGAGTTTTCATGGCAACTAAGCATGAATATTACACATGGAATAAATTTTTCCTGATGAGCCTATAGAGAACTTCGACCTGATTAGATTGAGTGTAAAATCCCTTCTGTATATTCTATAGTAACGGAGATTTGCGAGTTTGAAATTTTATATAATGTTTTTTCAAAACGTGAGGCCTTAGTATGCAATACACTGTTTCAACAATCAAAGTGGTTATTTCAAATCTTCACGACGACTACTACAATCAAGCACAAATATATTGTTTACTTTTTTGTTATGAGAGTTTTCATGGCAACTAAGCATGAATATTACACATGGATTAAATTTTTCCTGATGAGCCAATAGAGAACATCGACCTGATTACATTGAGTGTAAAATCGCTTCTGAATCTTCTATAGAAACGGAGATATACGAGTTTGAAATTTTTTATAATGTTTTTTCAAAACGTGAGGCCTTAGTATGCATTACACTGTTTCAACAATCAAACAGGTTATTTCAAATCTCCACGACGACGCCTACAATCCTGCACAAATAGATTGTTTACTTTATTGTTATGAGAGTTTTCATGGCAACTAAGCATGAATATTACACATGGAATAAATTTTTCCTGATGAGCCTATAGAGAACTTCGACCTTATTAGATTGAGTGTAAAATCCCTTCTGTATATTCTATAGTAACGGAGATTTGCGAGTTTGAAATTTTATATAATGTTTTTTCAAAACGTGAGGCCTTAGTATGCATTAAACTGTTTCAACAATCAAACTGGTTATTTCAAATCTCCACGACGACGCCTACAATCCTGCACAAATAGATTGTTTACTTTATTGTTATGAGAGTTTTCATGGCAACTAAGCATGAATATTACACATGGAATAAATTTTTCCTGATGAGCCTATAGAGAACTTCGACCTGATTAGATTGAGTGTAAAATCCCTTCTGTATCTTCTATAGTAACATAGATATACGAGTTTCAAATTTTATATGAGGTTTTTTTCAAAACGTGAGTCCTTAGTATGCATTACATTGTTTCAACAACCAAACTGGTTATTTCAAATCTCCACGACGACGCCTACAATAACGCACAAATAGATTGTTTACTTTATTGTTATGAGAGTTTCCATGGTAACTAAGCATGAATATTACACATGGATTAAATTTTTTACTGATGAACCTATAGAGAATTTCGACCTGATTACATTGAGTGTAAAATCGCTTCTGTATCTGCTATAGTAACGGAGATATGCGATTTTGAAATTTTATATAATGTTTTTGTAAAACGTGAAGCCTTAGGATGTATAACATTGTTTCAACAATCAAAGTGGTTATTTCAAATCTCCACGACGACTACTACAATGAAGCACAAATATATTGCTTACTTTTTTGTTATGAGAGTTTCCATGGTAACTAAGCATGAATATTACACATGGATTAAATTTTTCCTGATGAGCCTATAGAGAGCTTCGACCTGATTACATTGAGTGTAAAATCACTTCTGAATCTCCTATAGAAACGGAGATATACGACTTTGAAATTTTTTATAATGTTTTTTCAAAACGTGAGGCCTTAGTATGCATTACACTGTTTCAACAATCAAACAGGTTATTTCAAATCTCCACGACGACGCCTACAATCCTGCACAAATAGATTGTTTACTTTATTGTTATGAGAGTTTTCATGGCAACTAAGCATGAATATTACACATGGATTAAATTTTTCCTGATGAGCCTTTAGAGAGCTTCGACCTGATTACATTGAGTGTAAAATCACTTCTGAATCTTCTATAGAAACGGAGATATACGAGTTTGAAATTTTTTATAATGTTTTTTCAAAACGTGAGGCCTTAGTATGCATTACACTGTTTCAACAATGAAACAGGTTATATCAAATCTCCACGACGACGCCTACAATCCTGCACAAATAGATTGTTTACTTTTTTGTTATGAGAGTTTTCATGGCAACTAAGCATGAATATTACACATGGAATAAATTTTTCCTGATGAGCCTATAGAGAAATTCGACCTGATTAGATTGAGTGTAAAATCCCTTCTGTATCTTCTATAGTAACATAGATATACGAGTTTCAAATTTTATATGAGGTTTTTTTCAAAACGTGAGTCCTTAGTATGCATTACATTGTTTCAACAATCAAACTGGTTATTTGAAATCTCCACGACGACGCCTACAATCCTGCACAAATAGATTGTTTACTTTATTGTTATGAGAGTTTCGATGGTATCTAAGCATGAATATTACACATGGATTAAATTTTTCCTGATGAGCCTATAGAGACCTTCGACCTGATTACATTGAGTGGAAAATCACTTTTGTATCTTCTTTAGTAAAGGCGATATGCGAGTTTGAAATTTTATATAATGTTTTTGTAAAACGTGAAGCCTTAGTATGCATTACACTGTTTCAACAATCAAAGTGGTTATTTCAAATCTTCACGACGACTACTACAATCAAGCACAAATATATTGTTTACTTTTTTGTTATGAGAGTTTTCATGGCAACTAAGCATGAATATTACACATGGAATAAATTTTTCCTGATGAGCCTATAGAGAACTTCGACCTGATTAGATTGAGTGTAAAATCCCTTCTGTATATTCTATAGTAACGGAGATTTGCGAGTTTGAAATTTTATATAATGTTTTTTCAAAACGTGAGGCCTTAGTATGCAATACACTGTTTCAACAATCAAAGTGGTTATTTCAAATCTTCACGACGACTACTACAATCAAGCACAAATATATTGTTTACTTTTTTGTTATGAGAGTTTTCATGGCAACTAAGCATGAATATTACACATGGATTAAATTTTTCCTGATGAGCCAATAGAGAACATCGACCTGATTACATTGAGTGTAAAATCGCTTCTGAATCTTCTATAGAAACGGAGATATACGAGTTTGAAATTTTTTATAATGTTTTTTCAAAACGTGAGGCCTTAGTATGCATTACACTGTTTCAACAATCAAACAGGTTATTTCAAATCTCCACGACGACGCCTACAATCCTGCACAAATAGATTGTTTACTTTATTGTTATGAGAGTTTTCATGGCAACTAAGCATGAATATTACACATGGAATAAATTTTTCCTGATGAGCCTATAGAGAACTTCGACCTTATTAGATTGAGTGTAAAATCCCTTCTGTATATTCTATAGTAACGGAGATTTGCGAGTTTGAAATTTTATATAATGTTTTTTCAAAACGTGAGGCCTTAGTATGCATTAAACTGTTTCAACAATCAAACTGGTTATTTCAAATCTCCACGACGACGCCTACAATCCTGCACAAATAGATTGTTTACTTTATTGTTATGAGAGTTTTCATGGCAACTAAGCATGAATATTACACATGGAATAAATTTTTCCTGATGAGCCTATAGAGAACTTCGACCTGATTAGATTGAGTGTAAAATCCCTTCTGTATCTTCTATAGTAACATAGATATACGAGTTTCAAATTTTATATGAGGTTTTTTTCAAAACGTGAGTCCTTAGTATGCATTACATTGTTTCAACAACCAAACTGGTTATTTCAAATCTCCACGACGACGCCTACAATAACGCACAAATAGATTGTTTACTTTATTGTTATGAGAGTTTCCATGGTAACTAAGCATGAATATTACACATGGATTAAATTTTTTACTGATGAACCTATAGAGAATTTCGACCTGATTACATTGAGTGTAAAATCGCTTCTGTATCTGCTATAGTAACGGAGATATGCGATTTTGAAATTTTATATAATGTTTTTGTAAAACGTGAAGCCTTAGGATGTATAACATTGTTTCAACAATCAAAGTGGTTATTTCAAATCTCCACGACGACTACTACAATGAAGCACAAATATATTGCTTACTTTTTTGTTATGAGAGTTTCCATGGTAACTAAGCATGAATATTACACATGGATTAAATTTTTCCTGATGAGCCTATAGAGAGCTTCGACCTGATTACATTGAGTGTAAAATCACTTCTGAATCTCCTATAGAAACGGAGATATACGACTTTGAAATTTTTTATAATGTTTTTTCAAAACGTGAGGCCTTAGTATGCATTACACTGTTTCAACAATCAAACAGGTTATTTCAAATCTCCACGACGACGCCTACAATCCTGCACAAATAGATTGTTTACTTTATTGTTATGAGAGTTTTCATGGCAACTAAGCATGAATATTACACATGGAATAAATTTTTCCTGATGAGCCTATAGAGAACTTCGACCTGATTAGATTGAGTGTAAAATCCCTTCTGTATCTTCTATAGTAACATAGATATACGAGTTTCAAATTTTATATGAGGTTTTTTTCAAAACGTGAGTCCTTAGTATGCATTACATTGTTTCAACAATCAAACTGGTTATTTGAAATCTCCACGACGACGCCTACAATCCTGCACAAATAGATTGTTTACTTTATTGTTATGAGAGTTTCGATGGTAACTAAGCATGAATATTACATATGGATTAAATTTTTCCTGATGAGCCTATAGAGACCTTCGACCTGATTACATTGAGTGGAAAATCACTTTTGTATCTTCTTTAGTAAAGGCGATATGCGAGTTTGAAATTTTATATAATGTTTTTGTAAAACGTGAAGCCTTTGTATGCATTACACTGTTTCAACAATCAAAGTGGTTATTTCAAATCTTCACGACGACTACTACAATCAAGCACAAATATATTGTTTACTTTTTTGTTATGAGAGTTTTCATGGCAACTAAGCATGAATATTACACATGGAATAAATTTTTCCTGATGAGCCAATAGAGAACTTCGACCTGATTAGATTGAGTGTAAATCCCTTCTGTATATTCTATAGTAACGGAGATTTGCGAGTTTCAAATTTTATATGAGGTTTTTTTCAAAACGTGAGTCCTTAGTATGCATTACATTGTTTCAACAATCAAACTGGTTATTTGAAATCTCCACGACGACGCCTACAATCCTGCACAAATAGATTGTTTACTTTATTGTTATGAGAGTTTCCATGGTAACTAAGCATGAATATTACACATGGAATAAATTTTTCCTGATGAGCCTATAGAGACCTTCGACCTGATTAGATTGAGTGTAAAATCCATTCTGTATATTCTATAGTAACGGAGATTTGCGAGTTTGAAATTTTATATAATGTTTTTTCAAAACGTGAGGCCTTAGTATGCATTACACTGTTTCAACAATCAAACTGGTTATTTCAAATCTCCACGACGACGCCTACAATGAAGGACAAATATATTGTTTACTTTTTTTTTATGAGAGTTTCCATGGTAACTAAGCATGAATATTACACATTGATTAAATTTTTTACTGATGAGCCAATAGAGAATTTCGACCTGATTACATTGAGTGTAAAATCGCTTCTGTATCTGCTATAGTAACGGAGATATGCGATTTTGAAATTTTATATAATGTTTTTGTAAAACGTGAAGCCTAAGGATGTATAACATTGTTTCAACAATCAAAGTGGTTATTTCAAATCTCCACGACGACTACTACAATGAAGCACAAATATATTGCTTACTTTTTTGTTATGAGAGTTTCCATGGTAACTAAGCATGAATATTACACATGGATTAAATTTTTCCTGATGAGCCTATAGAGAGCATCGACCTGATTACATTGAGTGTAAAATCACTTCTGAATCTTCTATAGAAACGGAGATATACGAGTTTGAAATTTTTTATAATGTTTTTTCAAAACGTGAGGCCTTAGTATGCATTACACTGTTTCAACAATCAAACAGGTTATTTCAAATCTCCACGACGACGCCTACAATCCTGCACAAATAGATTGTTTACTTTATTGTTATGAGAGTTTTCATGGCAACTAAGAATGAATATTACACATGGAATAAATTTTTCCTGATGAGCCTATAGAGAACTTCGACCTGATTAGATTGAGTGTAAAATCCCTTCTGTATATTCTATAGTAACGGAGATTTGCGAGTTTGAAATTTTATATAATGTTTTTTCAAAACGTGAGGCCTCAGTATGCATTACACTGTTTCAACAATCAAACTGGTTATTTCAAATCTCCACGACGACGCCTACAATCCTGCACAAATAGATTGTTTACTTTATTGTTATGAGAGTTTTCATGGCAACTAAGCATGAATATTACACATGGAATAAATTTTTCCTGATGAGCCTATAGAGAACATCGACCTGATTAGATTGAGTGTAAAATCCCTTCTGTATATTCTATAGTAACGGAGATTTGCGAGTTTGAAATTTTATATAATGTTTTTTCAAAACGTGAGGCCTTAGTATGCATTACACTGTTTCAACAATCAAACTGGTTATTTGAAATCTCCACGACGACGCCTACAATCCTGCACAAATAGATTGTTTACTTTATTGTTATGAGAGTTTCCATGGTAACTAAGCATGAATATTACACATGGATTAAATTTTTCCTGATGAGCCTATAGAGACCTTCGACCTGATTACATTGAGTGGAAAATCACTTTTGTATCTTCTTTAGTAAAGGCGATATGCGAGTTTGAAATTTTATATAATGTTTTTGTAAAACGTGAAGCCTTAGTATGCATTACACTGTTTCAACAATCAAAGTGGTTATTTCAAATCTTCACGACGACTACTACAATCAAGCACAAATATATTGTTTACTTTTTTGTTATGAGAGTTTTCATGGCAACTAAGCATGAATATTACACATGGAATAAATTTTTCCTGATGAGCCTATAGAGACCTTCGACCTGATTAGATTGAGTGTAAAATCCCTTCTGTATATTCTATAGTAACGGAGATTTGCGAGTTTGAAATTTTATATAATGTTTTTTCAAAACGTGAGGCCTTAGTATGCAATACACTGTTTCAACAACCAAACTGGTTATTTCAAATCTCCACGACGACGCCTACAATCCTGCACAAATAGATTGTTTACTTTATTGTTATGAGAGTTTCCATGGTAACTAAGGATGAATATTACACATGGATTAAATTTTTTACTGATGAGCCAATAGAGAACATCGACCTGATTACATTGAGTGTAAAATCGCTTCTGTATCTTCTATAGTAACGGAGATATGCGATTTTGAAATTTTATATAATGTTTTTGTAAAACGTGAAGCCTAAGGATGTATTACATTGTTTCAACAATCAAAGTGGTTATTTCAAATCTCCACGACGACTACTACAATGAAGGACAAATATATTGTTTACTTTTTTGTTATGAGAGTTTCCATGGTAACTAAGCATGAATATTACACACGGATTAAATTTTTTACTGATGAGCCAATAGAGAACATCGACCTGATTACATTGAGTGTAAAATCGCTTCTGTATCTTCTATAGTAACGGAGATATGCGATTTTGAAATTTTATATAATGATTTTGTAAAACGTGAAGCCTAAGGATGTATAACATTGTTTCAACAATCAAAGTGGTTATTTCAAATCTTCACGACGACTACTACAATCAAGCACAAATATATTGTTTACTTTTTTGTTATGAGAGTTTTCATGGCAACTAAGCATGAATATTACACATGGAATAAATTTTTCCTGATGAGCCTATAGAGAGCTTCGACCTGATTACATTGAGTGTAAAATCACTTCTGAATCTTCTATAGAAACTGAGATATACGAGTTTGAAATTTTTTATAATGTTTTTTCAAAACGTGAGGCCTTAGTATGCATTACACTGTTTCAACAATCAAACAGGTTATTTCAAATCTCCACGACGACGCCTACAATCCTGCACAAATAGATTGTTTACTTTATTGTTATGAGAGTTTTCATGGCAACTAAGAATGAATATTACACATGGAATAAATTTTTCCTGATGAGCCTATAGAGAACTTCGACCTGATTAGATTGAGTGTAAAATCCCTTCTGTATATTCTATAGTAACGGAGATTTGCGAGTTTGAAATTTTATATAATGTTTTTTCAAAACGTGAGGCCTTAGTATGCATTACACTGTTTCAACAACCAAACTGGTTATTTCAAATCTCCACGACGACGCCTACAATAATGCACAAATAGATTGTTTACTTTATTGTTATGAGAGTTTCCATGGTAACTAAGCATGAATATTACACATGGATTAAATTTTTTACTGATGAGCCTATAGAGAATTTCGACCTGATTACATTGAGTGTAAAATCGCTTCTGTATCTGCTATAGTAACGGAGATATGCGATTTTGAAATTTTATATAATGTTTTTGTAAAACGTGAAGCCTAAGGATGTATAACATTGTTTCAACAATCAAAGTGGTTATTTCAAATCTCCACGACGACTACTACAATGAAGCACAAATATATTGCTTACTTTTTTGTTATGAGAGTTTCCATGGTAACTAAGCATGAATATTACACATGGAATAAATTTTTCCTGATGAGCCTATGGAGAGCTTCGACCTGATTACATTGAGTGTAAAATCACTTCTGAATCTTCTATAGAAACGGAGATATACGAGTTTGAAATTTTTTATAATGTTTTTTCAAAACGTGAGGCCTTAGTATGCATTACACTGTTTCAACAATCAAACAGGTTATTTCAAATCTCCACGACGACGCCTACAATCCTGCACAAATAGATTGTTTACTTTATTGTTATGAGAGTTTTCATGGCAACTAAGCATGAATATTACACATGGAAGAAATTTTTCCTGATGAGCCTATAGAGAACTTCGACCTGATTAGATTGAGTGTAAAATCCCTTCTGTATCTTCTATAGTAACATAGATATACGAGTTTCAAATTTTATATGAGGTTTTTTTCAAAACGTGAGTCCTTAGTATGCATTACATTGTTTCAACAATCAAACTGGTTATTTGAAATCTCCACGACGACGCCTACAATCCTGCACAAATAGATTGTTTACTTTATTGTTATGAGAGTTTCCATGGTAACTAAGCATGAATATTACACATGGATTAAATTTTTCCTGATGAGCCTATAGAGACCTTCGACCTGATTACATTGAGTGGAAAATCACTTTTGTATCTTCTTTAGTAAAGGCGATATGCGAGTTTGAAATTTTATATAATGTTTTTGTAAAACGTGAAGCCTTAGTATGCATTACACTGTTTCAACAATCAAAGTGGTTATTTCAAATCTTCACGACGACTACTACAATCAAGCACAAATATATTGTTTACTTTTTTGTTATGAGAGTTTTCATAGCAACTAAGCATGAATATTACACATGGAATAAATTTTTCCTGATGAGCCTATAGAGAACTTCGACCTGATTAGATTGAGTGTAAAATCCCTTCTGTATCTTCTATAGTAACATAGATATACGAGTTTCAAATTTTATATGAGGTTTTTTTCAAAACGTGAGTCCTAAGTATGCATTACATTGTTTCAACAATCAAACTGGTTATTTGAAATCTCCACGACGACGCCTACAATCCTGCACAAATAGATTGTTTACTTTATTGTTATGAGAGTTTTCATGGCAACTAAGCATGAATATTACACATGGAATAAATTTTTCCTGATGAGCCTATAGAGAACTTCGACCTGATTAGATTGAGTGTAAAATCCCTTCTGTATCTTCTATAGTAACATAGATATACGAGTTTCAAATTTTATATGAGGTTTTTTTCAAAACGTGAGTCCTGAGTATGCATAACATTGTTTCAACAATCAAACTGGTTATTTGAAATCTCCACGACGACGCCTACAATCCTGCACAAATAGATTGTTTACTTTATTGTTATGAGAGTTTCCATGGTAACTAAGCATGAATATTACACATGGAATAAATTTTTTCTGATGAGCCTATAGAGACCTTCGACCTGATTAGATTGAGTGTAAAATCCATTCTGTATATTCTATAGTAACGGAGATTTGCGAGTTTGAAATTTTATATAATGTTTTTTCAAAACGTGAGGCCTTAGTATGCAATACACTGTTTCAACAACCAAACTGGTTATTTCAAATCTCCACGACGACGCCTACAATAATGCACAAATAGATTGTTTACTTTATTGTTATGAGAGTTCCCATGGTAACTAAGCATGAATATTACACATGGATTAAATTTTTTACTGATGAGCCAATAGAGAACATCGACCTGATTACATTGAGTGTAAAATCGCTTCTGTATCTTCTATAGTAACGGAGATATGTGATTTTGAAATTTTATATAATGTTTTTGTAAAACGTGAAGCCTAAGGATGTATTACATTGTTTCAACAATCAAAGTGGTTATTTCAAATCTCCACGACGACTACTACAATGAAGGACAAATATATTGTTTACTTTTTTGTTATGAGAGTTTCCATGGTAACTAAGCATGAATATTACACATGGATTAAATTTTTTACTGATGAGCCAATAGAGAATTTCGACCTGATTACATTGAGTGTAAAATCGCTTCTGTATCTGCTACAGTAACGGAGATATGCGATTTTGAAATTTTATATAATGTTTTTGTAAAACGTGAAGCCTAAGGATGTATAACATTGTTTCAACAATCAAAGTGGTTATTTCAAATCTCCACGACGACTACTACAATGAAGCACAAATATATTGTTTACTTTTTGTTATGAGAGTGTTCATGGCAACTAAGCATGAATATTACTCATGGATTAATTTTTTCCTGATGAGCCTATAGAGAGCTTCGACCTGATTACATTGAGTGTAAAATCATTTCCGTATCTTATATAGTAACGGAGATATGCGAGTTTGAAATTTTATATAATGTTTTTTGTAAAACGAGAGGCTTTAGTATGCATTACACTGGTTCAACAATCAAACAGGTTATTTCAAATCTCCACGACGACGCCTACAATCCTGCACAAATAGATTGTTTACTTTATTGTTATGAGAGTTTCCATGGTAACTAAGCATGAATATTACACATGGATTAATTTTTTCCTGATGAGCCTATACAGAGCTTTGACCTGATTACGGGAGTGTAAAATCACTTCTGTATCTTCTATAGTAACATAGATATACGAGTTTGAAATTTTATATAAGGTTTGTTTCAAAACGTGAGTCCTTAGTATGCATTACATTGTTTCAACAATCAAACTGGTTATTTGAAATCTCCACGACGACGCCTACAATCCTGCACAAATAGATTGTTTACTTTATTGTTATGAGAGTTTCCATGGTAACTAAGCATGAATATTACACATGGATTAATTTTTTTACTGATGAGCCAATAGAGAACTTCGACCTGATTACATTGAGTGTAAAATCGCTTCTGTATCTTATATAGTAACGGAGATGTGCGATTTTGAAATTTTATATAATGTTTTTGTAAAACGTGAAGCCTAAGGATGTATTACATTGTTTCAACAATCAAAGTGGTTATTTCAAATCTCCACGACGACTACTACAATGAAGCACAAATAGATTGTTTACTTTTTTTGTTATGAGAGTTTTCATGGCAACTAAGCATGAATATTACACATGGATTAAATTTTTCCTGATGAGCCTATAGAAAACTTCGACCTAATTAGATTGAGTGTAAAATCCCTTCTGTATATTCTATAGTAAAAGAGATTTACGAGTTTGAAATTTTATATAATGTTTTTGTAAAACGTGAAGCCTAAGGATGTATTACATTGTTTCAACAATCAAAGTGGTTATTTCAAATCTCCATGACGACGCGTACAATCCTGAACATATAGATTGTTTACTTTCTTGTTATGAGAGTTTCCATGGTAACTAAGCATGAATATTACATATGAATTAATTTTTTTATGATGAGCTTATACAGAGTTTCGACCTGATTACGTGAGTGTAAAATCACTTCTGTATCTTCTATAGTAACATAGATATACGAGTTTCAAATTTTATATGAGGTTTTTTCCAAAAAGTGAGTCCTTAGTATGCATTACATTGTTTCAACAATCAAACTGGTTATTTGAAATCTCCATGACGACGCCTACAATCCTGCACAAATAGATTGTTTACTTTATTGTTATGAGAGTTTCCATGGTAAATGAGCATGAATATTACACATGGATTAAATTTTTCCTGATGAGCCTATAGAGACCTTCGACCTGATTACATTGAGTGGATAATCACTTTTGTATCTTCTTTAGTAAAGGCGATATGCGGGTTTGAAATTTTATATAATGTTTTTGTAAAACGTGAAGCCTTAGTATGCATTACACTGTTTCAACAATCAAAGTGGTTATTTCAAATCTTCACGACGACTACTACAATCAAGCACAAATATATTGTTTACTTTTTTGTTATGAGAGTTTTCATGGCAACTAAGCATGAATATTACACATGGAATAAATTTTTCCTGATGAGCCTACAGAGACCTTCGACCTGATTAAATTGAGTGTAAAATCCCTTCTGTATATTCTATAGTAACGGAGATTTGCGAGTTTGAAATTTTATATAATGTTTTTTCAAAACGAAAGGCCTTAGTATGCAATACACTGTTTCAACAACCAAACTGGTTATTTCAAATCTCCACAACGACGCCTACAATAATGCACAAATAGATTGTTTACTTTATTCTTATGAGAGTTTCCATGGTAACTAAGCATGAATATTACACATGGATTAAATTTTTTACTGATGAGCCAATAGAGAATTTCGACCTGATTACATTGAGTGTAAAATCGCCTCTGTATCTGTTATAGTAACGGAGATATGCGATTTTGAAATTTTATATAATGTTTTTGTAAAACGTGAAGCCTAAGGATGTATAACATTGTTTCAACAATCAAAGTGGTTATTTCAAATCTCCACGACGACTACTACAATGAAGCACAAATATATTGCTTACTTTCTTGTTATGAGAGTTTCCATGGTAACTAAGCATGAATATTACACATGGATTAAATTTTTCCTGATGAGCCTATAGAGAGCTTCGACCTGATTACATTGAGTGTAAAATCACTTCTGAATCTTCTATAGAAACGGAGATATACGAGTTTGAAATTTTTTATAATGTTTTTTCAAAACGTGAGGCCTTAGTATGCATTACACTGTTTCAACAATCAAACAGGTTATTTCAAATCTCCACGACGACGCCTACAATCCTGCACAAATAGATTGTTTACTTTATTGTTATGAGAGTTTTCATGGCAACTAAGAATGAATATTACACATGGAACAAATTTTTCCTGATGAGCCTACAGAGAACTTCGACCTGATTAGATTGAGTGTAAAATCCCTTCTGTATATTCTATAGTAACGGAGATTTGCGAGTTTGAAATTTTATATAATGTTTTTTCAAAACGTGAGGCCTTAGTATGCATTACACTGTTTCAACAATCAAACAGGTTATTTCAAATCTCCACGACGACGCCTACAATCCTGCACAAATAGATTGTTTACTTTATTGTTATGAGAGTTTTCATGGCAACTAAGCATGAATATTACACATGGAATAAATTTTTCCTGATGAGCCTATAGAGAACTTCGACCTGATTAGATTGAGTGTAAAATCCCTTTTGTATATTCTATAGTAACGGAGATTTGCGAGTTTGAAAGTTTATATAATGTTTTTTCAAAACGTGAGGCCTTAGTATGCATTACACTGTTTCATCAATCAAACTGGTTATTTGAAATCTCCACGACGACGCCTACAATCCTGCACAAATAGATTGTTTACTTTATTGTTATGAGAGTTTCCATGGTAACTAAGCATGAATATTACACATGGATTAAATTTTTCCTGATGAGCCTATAGAGACCTTCGACCTGATTACATTGAGTGGAAAATCACTTTTGTATCTTCTTTAGTAAAGGCGATATGCGAGTTTGAAATTTTATATAATGTTTTTGTAAAACGTGAAGCCTTAGTATGCATTACACTGTTTCAACAATCAAAGTGGTCATTTCAAATCTTCACGACGACTACTACAATCAAGCACAAATATATTGTTTACTTTTTTGTTATGAGAGTTTTCATGGCAAATAAGCATGAATATTACACATGGAATAAATTTTTCCTGATGAGCCTATAGAGACCTTCGACCTGATTAGATTGAGTGTAAAATCCCTTCTGTATATTCTATAGTAACGGAGATTTGCGAGTTTGAAGTTTTATATAATGTTTTTTCAAAACGTGAGGCCTTAGTATGCATTACACTGTTTCAACAATCAAACTGGTTATTTGAAATCTCCACGACGACGCCTACAATCCTGCACAAATAGATTGTTTACTTTATTGTTATGAGAGTTTCCATGGTAACTAAGCATGAATATTACACATGGATTAAATTTTTCCTGATGAGCCTATAGAGACCTTCGACCTGATTACATTGAGTGGAAAATCACTTTTGTATCTTCTTTAGTAAAGGCGATATGCGAGTTTGAAATTTTATATAATGTTTTTGTAAAACGTGAAGCCTTAGTATGCATTACACTCTTTCAACAATCAAAGTGGTTATTTCAAATCTTCACGACGACTACTACAATCAAGCACAAATATATTGTTTACTTTTTTGTTATGAGAGTTTTCATGGCAACTAAGCATGAATATTACACATGGAATAAATTTTTCCTGATGAGCCTATAGAGACCTTCGACCTGATTAGATTGAGTGTAAAATCCCTTCTGTATATTCTATAGTAACGGAGATTTGCGAGTTTGAAATTTTATATAATGTTTTTTCAAAACGTGAGGCCTTAGTATGCAATACACTGTTTCAACAACCAAACTGGTTATTTCAAATCTCCACGACGACGCCAACAATCCTGCACAAATAGATTGTTTACTTTATTGTTATGAGAGTTTCCATGGTAACTAAGCATGAATATTACACATGGATTAAATTTTTTACTGATGAGCCAATAGAGAATTTCGACCTGATTACATTGAGTGTAAAATCGCCTCTGTATCTGTTATAGTAACGGAGATATGCGATTTTGAAATTTTATATAATGTTTTTGTAAAACGTGAAGCCTAAGGATGTATAACATTGTTTCAACAATCAAAGTGGTTATTTCAAATCTCCACGACGACTACTACAATGAAGCACAAATATATTGCTTACTTTTTTGTTATGAGAGTTTCCATGGTAACTAAGCATGAATATTACACATGGAATAAATTTTTCCTGATGAGCCTATAGAGAACTTCGACCTGATTAGATTGAGTGTAAAATCCCTTCTGTATCTTCTATAGTAACATAGATATACGAGTTTCAAATTTTATATGAGGTTTTTTTCAAAACGTGAGTCCTTAGTATGCATTACATTGTTTCAACAATCAAACTGGTTATTTGAAATCTCCACGACGACGCCTACAATCCTGCACAAATAGATTGTTTACTTTATTGTTATGAGAGTTTCGATGGTAACTAAGCATGAATATTACACATGGATTAAATTTTTCCTGATGAGCCTATAGAGAACTTCGACCTGATTAGATTGAGTGTAAAATCCCTTCTGTATATTCTATAGTAACGGAGATTTGCGAGTTTGAAATTTTATATAATGTTTTTTCAAAACGTGAGGCCTTAGTATGCATTACACTGTTTCAACAATCAAACTGGTTATTTCAAATCTCCACGACGACGCCTACAATCCTGCACAAATAGATTGTTTACTTTATTGTTATGAGAGTTTTCATGGCAACTAAGCATGAATATTACACATGGAATAAATTTTTCCTGATGAGCCTATAGAGAACTTCGACCTGATTAGATTGAGTGTAAAATCCCTTCTGTATCTTCTATAGTAACATAGATATACGAGTTTCAAATTTTATATGAGGTTTTTTTCAAAACGTGAGTCCTTAGTATGCATTACATTGTTTCAACAATCAAACTGGTTATTTGAAATCTCCACAGTAGAGTAGTGGCCCCGGTTCTACGCCCGAAAATGGCGCTCGGTGGCGCTCGCAGTGTTGCCAACCTCTTACTCGAAAAAATCACCAAGGTTTTAGCTTGGTCTAACCTAACTTAAAGCAAGAAGCTGGCAATACTGCTTGAGGCTGTTTTTGCAGTGTTGCCAACTTTTTACTCGAAAAAATCACCAAGGTTGTTTTTTGGTCTAACCTAACCTAAAACAAGGAGCTGGCAACCTTGCTTGAGGTTTTTCTTGCAGTGTTGCCAATTTTTTACTCGAAAAAATCACCAAAATAGTAGGGGTGCCCGGGTTCAAGGACAGAAAATGGCGCTCGGTGGCGCTCGCAGTGTGGCCAACTTCTTACTTGAAAAAATCACCAAGGTTTGTTTTTGGGTCTAACCTAACCTCAAGCAAGGAGCTGGCAACGCTTGAGGCTTTCTCGCAGTGTTGCCAACTCACCTCAAGAATATTTCACCATGTGATATTTGACAGGCGAAGCTAACCTGCGAATGGGAGTTGGCAATACTGACTAGTGGAGGTAGCCGGGTTCACCAGCGTCAATTGGCGATCAGTGTTGCCAACTCACCCCAAGAATATTCCACCATGTGATATTTTACAGGCGAAGCTAACCTACAAATGGGAGTTGACAACACTGGCAATATCAATTGCGGTTTAGTGTTGCCAACTCACCCCAAGAATATTTCACCATGTGATATTTTACAGACGAAGCTAACCTACAAATGGGAGTTGGCAACACTGACTAGTGTAATCAACCCGATTCAGCGCCATCCATTGCGGTTCAGTGTTGCCAACTCACCCCAAGAATATTTTACCATGTGATATTTTATTTCCAAGTCCCGGGGGTACCAATGTATATCGTGACTTTTGTAAACCTCTCTCGGGAACGATGTGCCACACACACGCGCGCGCGCCTCATTAATTACGCTGACGATGTTTCGCAACGAAGAAAACAGCACCAAAACATCAAAAATTTATTTTACTCATTTGACGTTCGCCAAAACCTCAAAAGTCCCGGTCAAATGTTTGTATATCGTGACCTTTGTAAACCTCTCTCGGGAACGATGTGCCACACACGCGCGCGCTGGCGCTTCTTATTATTTTTGTATTGTGACCCAAGCAAAAAAAAAAAAACAAATAATAATTGTTGTTTTTAGGATGCCTGGCCCCTAACCTCGCCAGGGTGCGTGGTGCCCAACCCAAAAAGGTTCTAATGGCTGCGGTTCTAGATAGCCGCACCTCTGTAGAGTTTCACGTGTTTTTTTTTTTTTTCCCCCAAACTTCCATGAAACCCTACAGAGGACCTCCGTAATGCATGCAACGTGTACTAACGACTCTAGTGTTATTTTGATGTTGTAATATTTTTGGATATAGAGTTTTATTGTGAGATATACATAAAAATAATTATGTTTATTATAATATTTTCTTGATGAAGATGGAGAATGTATGTGTGTGTTACAAATAAAGTTGCATGCTTATTTTTTAGTGTGTGTGTATGTGTATGTGTATGTGTTTTTGATGTTTGACAGCATCTGAAACGATAAAAAAATTTTATTGTTAATTTTCTCATGTAAAAACACCAACAACAAAATTTTTGTGCAAATTTTCTGATTGTTTTGTGCTATAGTGCAAAAAGATATTGTAACTGATGAAATTGATATTGTAATTGATCTTGAACTAGTGAAATTTTCGTATTGTGCTATTGAAACTGATTGTGCTAGTACAAAAATTTCTTATTGTGCAAGAAAAAAATGTTAAAAAAACTTGTTAAAACTGCTCTGTGACCCTCTCGTTCTTCACGTCGTGGACGAAGGACTTCTCTGCAATCAGGATGACGCTGCACACGGTGTCCTCGGGCAACGGACTGTTGAACTCGCAGACGACCTTGATGTTGGTTCGATCGTTGACCACCACCTGCTTCCTCTTCGTCGTGTTGATGACGAACATGGGTCTGCGGGTTTTGAATTCGCTGGGTGTGTAGTACATGTCCATGCTTCCCTCGGTCACGCGCTTGTAAGCCGTGTAAGCTTCGTAAAGTTTGAGGTAATCGTCTTTGGTCATGTCGAGGTTGTAATTTTCGCGCGGGAAGACTTCGTTGCGTCCATTCTTGAGATAAATGTTTTTGATCTTACAGTCGTCGAATTTGCTGGAATTTTTTTCCTGGTTGTTATCGCGACCGGTTTGAAAGAGCACTACAACGAAATCTGGCATGTCGAACTGTATGTTGTTGAACTGTGTCGTCACGTCGAATTCCATGTGACTCCCCGATGCCATCTTCTGCACGCACTGGTAACCGTGAAAGTGAATCGGTACCTGCGGACTCTTTAAGATCTCCGCTTTGTACTTGAGGGCGTAGTTTGTTTCGTATTCCACGATCGGCATTCTCAATTCCATGCTCCGGATGACGCACTTGGCCGCTTCGGGTAATGTGTTGGCTATCGGCGTGCCGTCAGCGTTCAAGTTGGTGTATCGCATCAGCGCGTCGTTGTCGTTGGCCGCTCTTCGAAATGTGACGCGCAATCCTCCCTTCCACATGATCTCCTTGTAGTCCGAGAAGAATCCCGGCAGCAGACGCATGGGAAAGAGCACTGTGTGACTTCTAGTCGATATTTTGGTCCCCGCTTCGAATCCTCCTGCCTGGTAGTATGCTGCGTCTGTTTTGGATAATTTCAAAGTTCCCACTGCCGTCGACGTGATGCCTGGATAGTCTATTCTGTCGATGACGGTGTTGTGTTTCCTTACCTCCACCTGCGAGAACAGATGAGGCACGAAGTTGTCCACGAGTATCAAATTTGCATTGGGCGGAAATGCGTCTCCGCTTTCTTTCTTCACCACGTCGAATTGAAGGTAGAGGTCCGCTCTGTGAGGATGAACGAAGCCGTCGCCTACGTCCACATCGTATTCGATCTCCCTGTTCGCTTCGTTGAGATTGGCGAACGTGCGACGGTTGGGAGGGAAAGATTGCAATTCGTAACTTTCGATTTGTTCCATTTTCACTATGTATGGTTATTTATTATACGTTGATCTCCACGATGGCCGTCGTAGTGGCACCTGCGAAATCCACCACCTCTCCTTTCTCGTTTGTCACCACCAACTCTATGTTGTCTATGCGGTTGCGACATACTGGAAAATAGATCGGCAAAGAAGGTGTGTAGATGATCGGTTCCATGAATTCGGAACTGGGTTTGAATGTGGCGATGATTCCCGTCTGCTTGTGACTTCCTAACAATCCGTCCGAGGATTTCGTGATCATGCCTTCCGCCACGTTGCAGTGAACGTTTAGAGTTTCTATGGCTAGAAATTTAGGAATGTTGGTTGCCGTGTGTTTGATGCCAGCTTCGAGTTTGGTGTCGTTCTCGAAACCTAAAAGTTCACCCATGGTGCCCAGGTCCACGGTCTCCGTCGCCGACACGATTTCCACTCTGTGCGTGACCGAATTTTGAGAAAGGTACGTGCCTTTGGGTAATTGAGCTTGCAAAGTGGAAAGATTGTATTGGCCTGGCGTGACGACGATGTGTTCGCTTCCGACACTAATTTTATTATTGTGCTGCGTGACGTTAGGTATGAGGTACATGCTGTAGAATGCACGCAGAGCTACGGATTTAGGATAGACGATGTCGTCGTGCAGCGTGAGTTTCAGGATCGAAGATTCGCTCGTGAGATGGAACACGCCCATCGTGTTTCAGGCTCCACAATGCTTTCTGAAAATGTTCCACCGACGGGTTATTTATTTTAGACATGTATGCGAGAACGGAAAGGCATAGGTGGCCGCAGTTAACATCGGTGAAACCCTGGATGCGTTTGTCATTGTAGTAGAGGTTGGCAACACTGAGATACTTCACCAACCTGGCAGGTGGTGTGCCACCGAACGAATCGAAAACAAATGCATTGTTATCGTCAATTTTGAGGTAGCATATCCAATGTGTACCACGATTTTTGTAACTGTCCAGGTTGACCACGCCATACTCCTTTTTCTTCACAGCAGAGGGTAGAGAATCGGACATGAAAACACCCCTGAAGTTCTTTATTCCCAACAGTTCGATCAGAGATTCAATATCGAAGTTGGACAGGGCTTCTTCTTTTTTTTATATTTCTTCAAAGCATCGAGGTTGTTTTTTTGTTTTTTGGTTATACCTTTCCCCTTTTTCTCCATAGCCAGGTTGTGACGTTTTTGTTCTTCCAATTCTGCCTTGTTCTTCTTCGAGTCGATGACGGTTTTTGCGATGGCGGCACTTTCGCCGGCCAAACTTCCAACGGCCCCTAATGCTGCCAGGATGGCTGGGATGCTGAATATGAAACCTCCGATCTTTTGCTGTTTCCGCGAACGCTGCAAGCGTCTCAATTGAGGTGTGCTGAGAAGTAATTTCATTCCGTGCCCTTTCGTCAAGCAAGAACGTTTCTTCTCGCGCTGTTTCTTGGTGAGTAAACCATCGAGGGCACCTAGATTTTTCAGATTGGAGTATGGTATCTGGTACACGACACCTTTGGGCTTCATGTTGATGCTTTATATGTTATCTTCACGGTATGTTATTTATATATATGTTCTGAGATTTTTTTGTTTTGTGTAATTTTTTCGGTATGTTATTTATATATAAATGTTCAGAAATTTTTTTTGTTCCGTGTAATTTTTTTCAAGGATATACTTCGCGCAGAGTCGTTACACAAATTCTATTACGTGCTTTGTTTTTTTACCAAGAAGTTCTTTTGTACCCTTGTACACGATTCGAGTTTTGTTCTCGATTAAAATAGCTAGCTTCTCGTCGGATAACATGTCGGCGTATCGATCTGGTAAAAATAGACTGTATTGTGCGTTGAGCAGCAGACGTGCCTTGGGACCATACTGGGTAGAAACAATTGAGCCGGAAGTTATCGTGTAAGGTTTGTCCACTTCCAATTCCCGAATTTTTACATACTCTACTGACAAATTTAGCATTTGTTTTAATGCTTGGAGGTCACTTATTTTTTCAGTTGTCATATCGAAGAGAAATTTTCAGTGTGTGTGTTAGAGAAATTTAGTTTTTTTTTTTCACGATGTGTGTTATTTATATATACCGAAGATTATTTTTTTCACGATGTGTGTTATTTATATATATATTTTTTTCACGGTTTGTATCGAAGATTTTTTTTTGTGTGTGTGCGTTAGAGGAAGAAAGTTCGTACTTCGGAAAACGCAATGATGTGCGTGATGATATCTTCCGTCTCCTGTTTCGACTTATACCAATCATCAGTATATCGTCTTCTCCCCTGCCTCGCCTCGTGCAGTTCGTCTATTCTCTTGTTTAATTTTTCCCCCGCAACCGAAAGAAGAGTGTCAAGATCACCGCACCTCATTCCACCGATCTCCCGAAGATGGCTCTTGATAAGCATTTCACAAGGGATACGAAATTTCGGAGTTGTTCTTGCTACGTGTAAAAGTTTCCCTACATCCTCGCAAGCGTGTTTGAATATTTTACATAGCAGTTCGTGCGGCAAATCGGTTATGCAAGACATGTTGTTATTATTTCTTTTTTTACTGTATGTTATTTATTTATACACCCCACCCAAATTTTTGTTTTGTGTTCATGGCGATGGTGGTGCCCAGTGCTGCAACTCTTTCTCCCAGCGAAGCGTCTCTGCTGACGAATCTTTCGAAAGCTGCGTGCTCTAACTTTCTGTCTGCTTCGTGACGTGCATCCAGATCGGTGCGAGTGGTGTTGTAAGCGATGTCGTGATCTTTGCATGCGGCGTCCAACGGATTCACACCCTTGTCTCCTCTCTCCAATCTTTTCTCGAGTTTGGTACCTGGTCCGCAGTACTGGTAGCCGGGTAAATGCATCTCGAAAGGTAACTTGTTGATGATGTTGTTCACGAGCCCCTTTCCTTCGGCCACGTTCCAGAATCTCGGAGGCAGCGTGTTGATAATTTTGATGAGGTAACCTATGCCCTTGTCGTCGTTCACGATGAAGTTGGAAAGTTTTGTGCTGATCATGTCCACAATTCCTACCTTCTCGTTGTAGAAATTACGATTGCCTGCATTCTCCTCTCCTGCAATAACCAACAATCGGTCTATGAGCTTGCGCACGTCGTCCACCCACACAAACTCTTTGGGCAGGGTGTTGTAGAGTTTGACTCCGCTGCCTGTTTTCACCTGGTTCCATATCGGCTTGATGAGATTCCTGTACTTCTCGCCGCTGCTGGATTTGACCCTATTCTGCGAGGCGTCGTTGTTCTGGTACAAGGCATCCGTCATGATCAAAATTTCTTTGTAACTCTGGTAATCTTCGTCGGTGTAATCTTTCGGCTGCTTTTTGGCAACGAGTTCCCACAGTCCCACCGTACCCGGATACCTGTTCCAACTATCCTTGTCGCCTAAATTAACTTTAATGTCGTTGCCTTCGAAGGTCACCTTCGATTTTCCAATCTTCCAAACCACACCGCCGCCTTCGTTGCTCTCCATGCTCGGATACAATCCGAACACTTCATCTTTGTCGAATTTCCCCGTGCTCAGGTAGTCTCGTGCCAAAGGTCCCAACTCGATCTTATCCGAAGACGTGCTACCTATGGCTCGACGTCGTGCCGGTACGTCCTTCAGTTCGAACGGCGTCGAAGGAATGCTCGAAATGGGCGTGGGTACGGTGTAACTTTTAGCTGCAAGTGGTACGAGTTCGTTGATCAAATTTTTATTTTGTTCCGTGACGCCTTTAATTTCTTTACCTAGATCGCTGATGGCGTCGATCACAGGCTGATCTTGTCGTTTCTTCTCTTCGTAGAATCCGCGATTCTCAGATTTCCAACCTTTGAAGCGTTTCGCGAGGTAGTTTCGCAACTTGAGATTTTCGTCTTCGATTTTTCGTTTCGTCATAATGTTATTTATACACGTCGTTTCTCACAACGTTGCAACGTTTAGAAAGTCGTTGATTTTGTTTCTGTATTTTCCGTCGTTGGGTTTCCTCGTCATGTCGATCGTCGCGAATCCGAAATCGTCACTGTTCCAACAGTGGGAGCAGCAGCGTTCCGAAAATTGATTGTAGTTCATGTCTCCGCCTACATAGTCATCGTACGCGTGCTTGAGGTTAGTGTGATCTTGGCGAAACAAACATATGAAATTAGCGTTGTCGCGTACTAACTGTTTTGGAATTTTGGAAAACGTTTGAGCTAGGTAAAAGCAATCCATTCCTTTGTGACGACCCAGCGTGAAAAAGTTGCGAATTTCATTTTGATTTTCCAGGATGACGTCGTCGAACACAACAACTGAATTTTCACGACAATCGTCGAGTGGTTTTATTTCCGAAGCGAACGTTGCAATGTCCAGACCATCGTACAGTTTCATCAGTTGCTGGTATTTGGATTGCTCCAAACTTTTCGAAAATACGTAGAGGTGCCTGTTCTTCCAATCTAACCAATTAGGTGCGAGGAGAAAATTGTCCACGAACAGTGTTGTTTTTCCACACCCTGAAGGACCTACGATTAGACAGCGAATGTTGTCGGGAAGCAACTCGCCGTTCCTTTTCTTCTTTCGATTTTCCGAATCAGGTAGACGTTTCACCACGTTCCACGTACTCACAAGATCACTTCGTTTGCGTCGATCCAACTTTTTTCCGGAAGTCCCAGCCATTTGACAAACAGTTTGTCGCCTTTCCTACGCAATACTTTCTCGATGAGGTACGTGTCGGGATGTTTTGTTTTAGAGAGTTCCTCTTTGTAAAATCTTCCTTTCAAAATCTCGCCGCTACTATCTTTTATTATATACGTGTGTCGGTTTCCGGGTAAAACTCGAACCAGCGTAAAAAGTTCCGTGCTCCAATTTTTTGTGAACCCCTTCTCGAAGGTGCGTTTGAATTTGCTGATCCTCACCTGGTCTCCAATTTTGAATTTTGATTTCTTGGTAGTTGTGGGAGTGTACTTTGGACAGTAAACTGTAGAAATTAAACGCTGCTCGTCAGATTTCGTAACGTCAGCTGGCTTCATGCCTATCGTTCTGTGTACCGTATCATTATAGGTGTCGACGAGTTCCGGCAGTATGTCGACCCATTTGTAATTCCCCCGAAGGGTGAATCGTTTCCACATGTGTGTTTTCAAGGTTCGATTAAATCTTTCCACGATGCTGGCTTTGATGTGACTGAAGGTTGAGTAATGTCGAATGTCGTGTTTCCGAATAAACTTTTGGAATACGACATTGTAAAATTCTTTACCGTTGTCTGTTTGCAAAAACCGTGGTCGTCTGTCGCTTTCGTGAAAAATTGTCTTGAATGCTTCCGTTACGCACGTTCCCGTTTTGGCCTTCAAAGGTAGAGCCCATGCGAATTTCGAAAACGTGTCTATGACGGTGAGGAGGTACTTGTTGCCCTTGTTCAATTTATGCACGTTTTTTAGATTGCCGCTGCTCATCTCCACGAGGTCACTTTGCCAGAGGTCGTCGATTCCCTTGGTCACCACCGCCAAACGTTCGTAGTTGCGGCGTGCAGGTTTATGCAATTCTTCGACGATGGCTTGCCTAGACATTTTTTAGAGATTACGTTTGAAGAGAAGCACCAGCGTGATGGGATTCAAAGAGGGTGGTACTTCGCTCGTGTTTTGAATGATCAGCTTATCGCCGGCACTCACGTCGAAAACGGTGAGATCTTCGTCTTCGTGTATTTCATATATGTTGCGCGTTTCGTTCCAACGTGCCAGAGGAATGTTTCCTGCTTTCTGGACACCACGATTCGATATCAAGGTCATGGTGGGAACGCTAGCTTTTCTGCCGTGAGACCAATACGAAAATTCATTTATCTGAATCGTGCCATCGAGGAGAAACTTGTAGTACGGATGATAAGGATGTAACATGTACAGTTTGTTACCTTCGACGAACGTGGAGATTCTCTGTTGATTGGGTACGCTGTTGATTTCGATGGCTTGCAGAGAATGCAGTTTAGCAAATTTAGTATCGACGCTAACGAGGTTGCTGTGAAGCTGTCCCAGTGTATTTTGTACGGGCAACAAATGTTCGACGATGGTATCCGTTACTGAAGAAAATGACGGTTTGATTTTCACTTCCACGTTCAACTGCTTGAAGTTTTCGTTGAGTTCTTGCAACTTGGCACCGAAAGAGGCCAGCGTCGATTCCTGCGTGGATTCCAGCACTCCAACTTGATCTCTGATGTTGACGACGATACTCTGAAGGTTCTCGACTTGATTCAATTTCGAACTTTTCTCGGTAAGATCGTTCACGATGCTTCGCATCTCGGTAAACTGTGTGTGAAGGTCGGCGACGCTCTGCGAAGTGGGCAGCGTCGACACCAGCGAAGTAAGTTCGTCTCGAATCTGTTCCACGTTCGCCGTTTCCGTTTCCAGTCGTTTCAGCATACGTGATATGTTTCTTTTCAAAGCGTGCAATTCTTTTGAGGTGGGGAGATTGGCCACCCTACTCTCGAGATCGCTCAACGAACTTTTGATGTCGCTCGATTCGGATAGTGCCGTCACCGCCGTTTTCAATTTTTCCAAATCTTCGCTCGAAGGTACGCTCGTCCGCAACGATTCCAAGTCACCCTGTATGTTGTCTAGTACGTGATGAAAATGAGCAAGGTTCGATTCGACGTTCAAATTTTCTAAATATTCGATCTTCTGCTGAACCGTGCTCAACGTGTCTTGTATGCTCGTCAACGCACTTGCTTCAGCGTGAATATTTTTAATTTCTTCGTTGATCAACTCCAGAGACGCCTGAAGCGTAGCGATGGTGGTTTGAATGTGTTCGAAATCTTGATAAGCCTCCAATTGAATTTTTATGTTCGCGACGCTTTTGCCGATGACCTGCAGTTCGTCTGACGATGGTAGGTTCGTCATGGTATCTTCCAAAGTTTGTAACTTGGATTTAATTTCTTCCAACGTGCCGGCGAATTCTTCTTGTAATTTGGAAACAACAACATGCAAGCGTTCTACATCAATATCCTTCACAACGGTTTGAAGTTCAGAGAAATTCTTTTCGATTGCCGAAGTTCGTTCTTCGATTTCGAGTTTCAATTTTTCCAAATCTTCATTTTTCGATTGAAATTGTTGTAATTTGGCCAAATCATTTTGAAGCTTATCCACGCTCAACTGTATATTTTGAACGTTGTCGTAAGAAGGTACGTCGACATAATTTTTTATGAGCGTTTTCAGTTCGGAATCGATTTTCAGAATGGGGTCGAGACATTGCGTTTGGAGCGTAGCGATCTCCGACTCTAAACTTTTGTTTAAGGTCTCCTGCAAAGCGATCAAATCGCTCCTCAACTTTTTAATTCGGACGTCCAACATGAGAATCTCTTCTGCGTGGTCTACACGCTTAGTGTTGCCGAAAATATCGTTAGGCATTTTGGTTAACGGTTATTTATAATAGGATAGACGATTCGTAATTCTACGAAGAGAGGAATGAGTTTGTCGTAATCTCCTAGGAGTTCCACGTATAAACAATCTCCTGCAGAAACATCGTATGTAATGTTAGAAAGCATCTTGTCGTGCTTGATTCGAAAAATGTTCTTGCCGGTAGATATTTTGATTTCACCCACGTTTTCCGGATTCACGGTGATTTGAAGTTTTCCATCGATCGGAATTTCGTAGAAATGTAAATTGTTGTTGAAGACGTAAAACATCTTGCCCACATCGTCATCCAATTTCGTCCAAATGCTGTTAAGGTGAACAATCAGTAGACCGTTGAGTTTAGTTAACATGGAAGGTAGAAATTCATGATCTGTCGTCGCGCGGTGTACAGTCTCCATGTTGGTTTGTTTTCGGAAACCAAAGAGATTCATAGGTATGCTGGTTATTTAAAATACGGTCAAAGTTTTTTGTAATAACAGTCAGTGTTTTTTTTTTTTGTTTTTTTTTTTTTATGAATCTTCTGTTGAAGATGGGCATATGTTGCAGGTTTTGCTTTCTGCTAAGCGATAGTGCCCCCACGGTAGTGTGTGGATTCCACATTGGAGAACGCACCTCTTGTCGTCGTTGGGATCCAGGGCAATCTTCCTCACTTTGTTGGTGGTCAACACATGGTCGACGCTCTGGATGCGCTGTTCTGCTCTTAGAACCGACGACCTGGTCTTGAGGCAATCCACGAAGTCCTCGAATGTGAGATGCTCCCGAACCACCTGTCTGCCGACACCCTTGGCCTTCTTGGTAACGCTGCCCTCGGCTTTGATGGTATAGGCCTTGGCGCGAAGACCTGCAAACTCGAGAATCACGTCTCCGTCCTTCTCATCTTTGAGTTTGCCGGGCACCTTCTTGTTGCGGGCCAGGATACCGCTCTGGTTCGGTTGGGGATAGCCTGACGTGTCAAAGAGGTTAACCAAAGATGGAACTGTGGCTATATCCCCGTATGCGTCGGCTGTGTGAACGTGGTACACCAAGCTGTCCGTGTCCGTGTAGAGAAGAGAGATGTTGTGGCCGTAGTGTGGACGTAATATGTTGTAGTATGTCTCGAACATGTGGAGCTTGCTCAGATCCAGAACCGTGGCTCCAACGTAGATGGGCTTGGTGAGTTTCACCACACCTTGCCTCATGTGAATCAGAGCCAGCTGCTCGTTATAGATTGTTCGAGACTTGAACAATGGACTCGCGACAAGCTGACGACATCGCTCTTTCCTCGTCACCAATTTTATGTCCACGCGATTCCGTACATTCTCCATGGTCTTGCCAAACACCGCATTATTCATGAGCTTGAAGAAATCCTTATCAAGCTCGGACGTGGCTGCGGTGCGGTGTTCAGTGTTAACTTCAATATATGGACGCAACCACGGAGAATGCTCGAACTTGAGGATACGGTGAACTGTGTGGACTGTGACCCCTTGCTGCATCAACCACCGGAGATTCTGGTAGTGAAGAACGTAATTCTTCTTGGGTTCGAAATCCATGACGAGCTTCTTCTGGTTGGAATCGGGTGGACACTTAAACTCGGGTGCAGGGGGAAGATCGCAGAACGAATCCTGCACGTTCTTGGAGAACTCAAGGTCCACCTCGGCGAAGAACCCATGTTCCGAATCGTCGAAACCTTCAACGTCGAAGTTGGAAGGGTCTGCCCACTCGAACCCTCTAAAGGGGAGTGGCTGCATCATGGAGTGCCCGTACAAGTTATTCACGTCCGTGTGCATGATGTAGCTCGACGGTTGGGTGGAGTCGTAGCTAGTAGCCATGTGATGGTTGTTGGCGCGCGCGTGCCGTTGCGACACCTGGACCATTCCACCCCGCACGGCACGTTCTACAAACAGAACCATGTCTACGTCCGAAAGAAGCTCCAGCTCGATTTTCGTCACCAGAAACATGGCTGACCACGCCAGTCCGGGGAGACTATAGAAGTAGGCGGGATCCAGCTGGTAAATCTTCATTGCGGTTGCACGGAACGTCTGGAACACGTCAGCGAGGAGCGTCACATCAAGTTTGAGGTAGGCATTGTGGTAGTCTCCGAGAGTTCGACAACCCAGCTCGCACCACATGGACTGGGCGTGATGATATTCTTCGTCGGTGATGTTCGAGCCTCGTAGCTGACTGTAGAACTTCGCCTGGGGAGGTAGCGACGTCTCCGCAAACTTGGTAGAGTCGGTGACGTATTCGTAGGGGTAGACCCCCTTACGCCTGAAGAGACCGGCGTCCAAGTTTGGAAAATTCGCAGAGGTGATGCGCATTTGCTCGTTGCTCAGCTTCCCTGCAAGGGCATCGAGGCTGGCCGGGAGGAACCTCAGGGAATCGAGGAAGCGAAGCTCGACGGTAGAGCTGGATTCTGGGATCGACACTCGCTTGCT
Source organism: Lepisma saccharinum (assembly GCF_977018435.1). Classification (NCBI taxonomy): domain Eukaryota; kingdom Metazoa; phylum Arthropoda; class Insecta; order Zygentoma; family Lepismatidae; genus Lepisma; species Lepisma saccharinum. The sequence goes on along the minus strand of NW_028142899.1, from coordinate 4,302,844 downwards.
CACACTGATGTAACGCTCCTCGTTCTGGGCCAGGACGTTGATTCGCATGTCGTCGTACCCAAGATGCTTGATCAGGTGGTGAAAGTCGTACCCCGAGCCGTTGTGAAAAAACACAGGGATGAAGCGTGGGTCCCGGGCCATACGGTTGCAATCATTGCACCAAGGACCAACGTACCTACCGTTAAAGTGATCGTGGTGACGGACTTTACGGTTTTTGGTAGTGTACTCCTCGACGCAGACAGGGCAAGCGATGGCCTCGTCGTGTCTGCGTTGATCGTCGGGGGACAGTGGGAGCATAGACTTGGGGGTCAACAGCACCTTCCCTATCTCGATGGCCTCGTCAACCATCCTCTCGAGGAAGTGTTTGGCTGCGTCGAGACCACTGTACACGTAGGGCTCAGGGGGGATGTGTTGGTCTCGTCGCACCACAACATATGCGAAACTGGATGCCTCGTGGAGTTGGTAAGGGGTGGTGGAAGAAACTTCAGGATCGGGGTCGCAAGTGGACAGGGGTTTGAGGAAGGCCTCGAAATCCGCGATGATGATAGCAGGGTGCTCCACCATGGCACCGTGCATGTGGAAACGCTCCACGGTGCCAGGTTTGGGCAAGTCTGCCACCCCCGGTTCGTTGGCATTGCAGTAGAGCTTGTGGTTAGCGAGCTTCTCGGCAGCGATGTTGGGACCTCTGATGCGCTGGTAATCCTGCCGTTCTCGATTACGAAATATAGACAAGCACCTGGGACAAACTTCTATGTGGTGACTGTCTTTGCTCAGCTGGCTCGAAACAAGTCTAGAGAGAGAACGGATGAGGGTGTAGTGATGGTGAGTTTCATTCTTGATGAGCAGAAGGTGAATTTCCTGCGCACCGTCGTCGTCTACGTCGCTCACCCGGATGGGGTACACCACATTTTCGTCGATGAGGCCATAAACGTTGATGGCCAACCGAGGGTTGTGTGTACGGACCTCAAACTTGCGAATGTCCGAAAGCGCCACCGGATAGTCGATCCCAGCCATCGCATCTTCCAGCTCTGGCTCGTAGGGTAGGTAGTGGGTAACTCGGTGTGGATGGTTTTTCCAGTGAACAGGGTGCAATGCTGCAAGCACAGACCAGACGAAGCACTTGGCGTCACTGTTCTGAATGTTCAGGACGGCCTTCTTTTCCACAATTGCTTTTGGTAAGGGGGTGTAGCTGGAGGCGGAGAGAGGTACAAACTTGCAAAGTTTGACGCGCAGTTCGTGAGGCTCACCACACAGCGAACCCCCCGAGCCCTTGGCTTGATGTTCCTCCTGCTTTGCCACCAGCTCCTCGACAAACTTGTTGTAAATATCCTCGAGGTTGTCGACATCCGCCAGATGCAACGTCTTCGCCTTGGTGTTGTGGCAGAAGCTGTAAATTTCATCAGACGGCTTCTTGTACCGACAACGTAGCGATGCGTAGAATTTAGTGGAGTGCGTTGCAAGCGCATCGCCGAGGACGGAAATAATTTGCACTTGCACGTTCTCTAAAAAGCTACGCACGTCGCATGAGCCCTCCGAAATAAAAGGAAAGTCCTCTAACGAACGCTGGAAAGCAGACTGGTCTGCTTTTATCGCAGGCTTGACGCGTTTGGTGAGTGGTGCATTGATGGAGGCTGCTTCTACCTTCCTCTTGGTGGAGGTCGAAGGCTGGGCCCCAGATGTATTTTTGCTTAGGCAAGTAAGCTTATGCTTTTTGGCATACGCAATTGTGATGTGTTTATTGCATCCAGAACATAATTCGGTGGCAGCCAAATGCTTGCCTGGCGCGCAGGTGCGACAATGTCTTGCAAAATGTTCGCTTGATATAGTTTTTTCGCACACAGGGCAACTTTTCATGGAGCGCATTTTTTCGGGGGTATGTTTATTTATATATGGGTGGTGTTGCCTTCCTCAAATATATACTTTAATCAACTCTATAAAAAAATTAAAAAAAATATATAAAAAAATATGATTGTAGATAGAAAAAACACAATAAATATTGTATGCATGTGTAATTCTATTTAGCTTATTTTTGCTAGACACGAATTTTCTTCAGATTTTATTGCCCATTAGTATATTTTTCGACTATTCTAGTAGAGGCGTGAAACTATGAAAATGTTTTTGTTTATATATATTCTATTGTTTTGGCTGATATAATAGCAAATATATATAGCTATTTTGAAATTCTAAAACTTTCAGGTATACTTAATTTTACATGCAAACATACATCATAAAAAATTACACAATCGTATTTTTTTTCCATACGCACATTTTTTTTATTTTTGGAAAACAAAGTTATTTTCGATCTCCATTTTTTAAAATCAAACAATAAACATTATTTGTGTTTATAGTATTTGTCGGGCAATAGCAGATAAAACAAGAATAGGTTTTCTACGACCTATAGTTTACGAGTTACAAAACAACTTAGAAATTACATCTTGAAATTTAAATTTAAAATAACTCGAAAACAGTAAGTACTAATCATTATGTTTCCAATAGGTTGTAGAGTACATTCAATTTTTTATCAAATGTCATTAAAATTTTCGAAATAGGGTAAAAACTAAGCCAGCAAATCAAGTTTCTCAAAAAATAAAAAAAATTGTCTATATTTTCGAAACTTGAGGGGGTAAAATCGATTTTATTTGCTAGTCGAATAGTTTTCGTCAAATCCTATCCAACAAACTTAAAATCATCATCCTAGCTCAATTAGGAGCCGAGAAAATCAATATCTTGGAAAACGTCTTAAGATTTTTGTCTTAAGAAAATTTTCTTGATAGACCGGAAGTAACATCTTGACAGACCGGAAGTCGACTTTCTTAAAGATTAAGATATTTGTCTTAAGACGTTTTCCAAGACATTGATTTTCTCGACTCCTATGGGACCTAGAACCATGTAACTTTGGTCTATGTATATACCAGTACTTGCCCGACCCCGTGGCCGAGTGGTTAGCACATCGCGCTGCGACGCCAAGAGTTCCGCGTTCGAATCCCGGTCGGGTATGGTTGTTTGTGAATATCCATTTTCATCAATTTCATCACTCATCTTCGCAAATTAGCCAAGAGGCACAAAATGCGAAGTTAAAATAAACTAAATCAATCAATCAATCAATCAATATACCAGTATTTTTCCTACATGTTCACTCACCTTACAACCCACCCGATCAAAAAAAAAAATTTACCCCCTGTGCGCATGCGCGCATGTATAAATTTAAAATATAGGCTCGATATTAAAAACAAAATATTATTTTTTTTCCTCCTCTCCTCTCTCTGGCCAAGATTGCAAATAATTGCAGAAATAATAATACCATGATATTTTTTAGACTAAAGATCTAAATAAATAAGATTCGAATAACTATGTACTTCCACTAGTCTCTGCGATGGCGCAGCGATAGCCTTGTAATCCAGGGTTCGATACCCACACAAGTGGTTTTTGAAACTGAAGGTCCAGTCCCGATTAGCCTTACTGTGCATAAAATAGACTTAAAACATCAAATCAAACAGTACTTCCACTAGCCTCTGCGATAGCACAGCAATAGCCTTGTAATCTCGGGTTCGATACCCACGCAAGTGGTTCTTGAAACTGTAGGTCCAGTCCCGATTAGCCTTACTGTGCATAAAGTAGACTTAAAACATCAAATCAAACAGTACTTCCACTAGCCTCTGCGATAGCACAGCAATAGCCTTGTAATCTCGGCTTCGATACCCGCACAAGTAGTTCTTGAAACTGTAGGTCCAGTCCCGATTAGCCTTACTGTGCATAAAATAGATTTAAAAACAACAAAATCCAATCCAGAGTATCAACAAATTCAAAAAATAGAGTTTCCCCTGTACACTTGTATAATTTTAAACTCAAAGTTCGATACCCAGCAGAGGTGGTTCGGATCCCGCTGTAGGCCCAGTTTCGATTAGCCTTACCGCGTAAATTTTAGTTTTATAGCTAGTCAAGCAACTTGTGTGCGTATAACTTATGCTGATATGGTACTCACCTGACAGACCAAACTAATTCAGCTTCTATTACACTTGATATTTACACTTGGTATAGCGTACACTTTTATGCGACTGCCCAGTAGCAATACTCGACTGCAACTAATGTGCGCGAGGTTTCTAATAGAAACTTATACCTGCCGGCAGCTAAACTTTCAAGGTTGGTTCGAGTTATGCGTGAACGCCCTTTCCTAGAAAACATATCGTTGACGCCCAGCTGTATTCTGCCGAAAACAAGTAGAATTTGTTTCGTGCAGAATTTATGACAGCTGTGAGTGATTGCTTCCTGTGGTCACCCAGTAGATTTGAATCTTGTGTGCCCTTTAGTGTAATCCACCCTTTAGTGCAATCCAGAAAAAAAATATCGTTGAGTTCATCGCACAGCCTGGGTGTGACTGCAGGAAACTGTCAATCACATAGCCGCCGCAAAAGCTGAGAATTTGCACAGTTTTCGGCAGTAACAAATAATCTTGATTTTTGTCGAGTTTCAAAAAGCTTATCACACCCAGATATTTAAACATCCGGTTTAATTGTTACCGCTGCCGCTAGTTGATCGCACCCATCGTACCCAACCCATCCGGTTTGATTGTTACGCGACATCGCAGCAGTGATTTCCCACGGCAGCTCTTTTCTCCCCCCACGATTGCTTTCAAGCATATCGTTTCGCTCTGTTGCTTTAGTATCCTGGGCTGTAATGATACCATCAACTCGATGGACAACTTTTTGTAGTCGCACCCAGGCGATTGACAGTTTCCTGTTGTGTGATTGATGGTTTCCCATAGTTACCCGCCCAAGTTTCCACACAACACAGTTGAGTTGACCACAGATTTTCAGCTTATCTTCTCAGTCACCCCCAACAGTCGATGAAAATTGTAGATAGGCTGTAATTGATGGCTTCCTGCAGTCACCCACCTAAAGTTTTTACATGGTTGAGTTGACTACAGATTTTCAGCTTGCCCTTCAGTCACTTCAGTAGATGAAAATACAAAAATAAAAAAAAAAGTACGTACGTGTGTGTGTGGCGCATCGTTCCCGCGAGAGAGGTTTGCAAAAATCACGATATACATTGGCGCTCGGGACTTGGAAATAATGCATATTCGCTCACCACTGTTGCCAGCTTAGTCTCTCTCTTTATCTTACAGCAACATTGGCATCTTTATTTTTTAGTTGTAGGTGGGTTGCCAACACACTCTAGTTAATAATGTTACATATTATACACGCACACACATACTGTGTTGCTATCTATCTATCTATCCCTCTCTCTCTTTTACGACAGTATATGTTTGTTGCCGACTCTTTTTGCTCAGTGTGTGTATGTTACGTCAGTATATAAATTAGTTAAGCCTCAAGCAAGATAGCTCTTGCCAAGTAAGAAAAAAAATTGTAGGTAGGTGTTGGTAATACTGTCGGTTGTTTAACTTTTCCCTCTCTCTTTTTTGTAAAAAACTATGGCAAACCAGTAGGTTGGCAAATTGCTTTATGCACTGTAAAACCTCAAGCAGTATTGCCAACTCCCATTCGCAGGTTAGCTTCGCCTGTCAAATATCACATGGTGAAATATTCTTGAGGTGAGTTGGCAACACTGCGAGAAAGCCTCAAGCGTTGCCAGCTCCTTGCTTGAGGTTAGGTTAGACCCAAAAACAAACCTTGGTGATCTTTTCCAGTAAGAAGTTGGCCACACTGCGAGCGCCACCGAGCGCCATTTTCTGTCCTTGAACCCGGGCACCCCTACTATTTTGGTGATTTTTTCGAGTAAAAAATTGGCAACACTGCAAGAAAAACCTCAAGCAAGGTTGCCAGCTCCTTGTTTTAGGTTAGGTTAGACCAAAAAACAACCTTGGTGATTTTTTCGAGTAAAAAGTTGGCAACACTGCAAAAACAGCCTCAAGCAGTATTGCCAGCTTCTTGCTTTAAGTTAGGTTAGACCAAGCTAAAACCTTGGTGATTTTTTCGAGTAAGAGGTTGGCAACACTGCGAGCGCCACCGAGCGCCATTTTCGGGCGTAGAACCGGGGCCACTACTCTACTCTCCACGACGACGCCTACAATCCTGCACAAATAGATTGTTAATTTATTGTTATGAGAGTTTCCATGGTAACTAAGCATGAATATTACACATGGAATAAATTTTTCCTGATGAGCCTATAGAGACCTTCGACCTGATTAGATTGAGTGTAAAATCCATTCTGTATATTCTATAGTAACGGAGATTTGCGAGTTTGAAATTTTATATAATGTTTTTTCAAAACGTGAGGCCTTAGTATGCAATACACTGTTTCAACAACCAAACTGGTTACTTCAAATCTCCACGACGACGCCTACAATAATGCACAAATAGATTGTTTACTTTATTGTTATGAGAGTTTCCATGGTAACTAAGCATGAATATTACACATGGATTAAATTTTTTACTGATGAGCCAATAGAGAACATCGACCTGATTACATTGAGTGTAAAATCGCTTCTGTATCTTCTATAGTAACGGAGATATGCGATTTTGAAATTTTATATAATGTTTTTGTAAAACGTGAAGCCTAAGGATGTATTACATTGTTTCAACAATCAAAGTGGTTATTTCAAATCTCCACGACGACTACTACTATGAAGCACAAATATATTGCTTACTTTCTTGTTATGAGAGTTTCCATGGTAACTAAGCATGAATATTACACATGGATTAAATTTTTCCTGATGAGCCTATAGAGAGCTTCGACCTGATTACATTGAGTGTAAAATCACTTCTGAATCTTCTATAGAAACGGAGATATACGAGTTTGAAATTTTTTATAATGTTTTTTCAAAACGTGAGGCCTTAGTATGCATTACACTGTTTCAACAATCAAACAGGTTATTTCAAATCTCCACGACGACGCCTACAATCCTGCACAAATAGATTGTTTACTTTATTGTTATGAGAGTTTTCATGGCAACTAAGAATGAATATTACACATGGAATAAATTTTTCCTGATGAGCCTATAGAGAACTTCGACCTGATTAGATTGAGTGTAAAATCCCTTCTGTATCTTCTATAGTAACATAGATATACGAGTTTCAAATTTTATATGAGGTTTTTTTCAAAACGTGAGTCCTTAGTATGCATTACATTGTTTCAACAATCAAACTGGTTATTTGAAATCTCCACGACGACGCCTACAATCCTGCACAAATAGATTGTTTACTTTATTGTTATGAGAGTTTCGATGGTAACTAAGCATGAATATTACACATGGATTAAATTTTTCCTGATGAGCCTATAGAGACCTTCGACCTGATTACATTGAGTGGAAAATCACTTTTGTATCTTCTTTAGTAAAGGCGATATGCGAGTTTGAAATTTTATATAATGTTTTTGTAAAACGTGAAGCCTTAGTATGCATTACACTGTTTCAACAATCAAAGTGGTTATTTCAAATCTTCACGACGACTACTACAATCAAGCACAAATATATTGTTTACTTTTTTGTTATGAGAGTTTTCATGGCAACTAAGCATGAATATTACACATGGAATAAATTTTTCCTGATGAGCCTATAGAGAACTTCGACCTGATTAGATTGAGTGTAAAATCCCTTCTGTATTTTCTATAGTAACGGAGATTTGCGAGTTTGAAATTTTATATAATGTTTTTTCAAAACGTGAGGCCTTAGTATGCATTACACTGTTTCAACAATCAAACTGGTTATTTCAAATCTCCACGACGACGCCTACAATCCTGCACAAATAGATTGTTTACTTTATTGTTATGAGAGTTTTCATGGCAACTAAGCATGAATATTACACATGGAATAAATTTTTCCTGATGAGCCTATAGAGAACTTCGACCTGATTAGATTGAGTGTAAAATCCCTTCTGTATCTTCTATAGTAACATAGATATACGAGTTTCAAATTTTATATGAGGTTTTTTTTCAAAACGTGAGTCCTTAGTATGCATTACATTGTTTCAACAATCAAACTGGTTATTTGAAATCTCCACGACGACGCCTACAATCCTGCACAAATAGATTGTTTACTTTATTGTTATGAGAGTTTCCATGGTAACTAAGCATGAATATTACACATGGAATAAATTTTTCCTGATGAGCCTATAGAGACCTTCGACCTGATTAGATTGAGTGTAAAATCCATTCTGTATATTCTATAGTAACGGAGATTTGCGAGTTTGAAATTTTATATAATGTTTTTTCAAAACGTGAGGCCTTAGTATGCCTTACACTGTTTCAACAACCAAACTGGTTATTTCAAATCTCCACGACGACGCCTACAATAATGCACAAGTAGATTGTTTACTTTATTGTTATGAGAGTTTCCATGGTAACTAAGCATGAATATTACACATGGATTAAATTTTTTACTGATGAGCCAATAGAGAACATCGACCTGATTACATTGAGTGTAAAATCGCTTCTGTATCTTCTACAGTAACGGAGATATGTGATTTTGAAATTTTATATAATGTTTTTGTAAAACGTGAAGCCTAAGGATGTATTACATTGTTTCAACAATCAAAGTGGTTATTTCAAATCTCCACGACGACTACTACAATGAAGGACAAATATATTGTTTACTTTTTTGTTATGAGAGTTTCCATGGTAACTAAGCATGAATATTACACATGGATTAAATTTTTTACTGATGAGCCAATAGAGAATTTCGACCTGATTACATTGAGTGTAAAATCGCTTCTGTATCTGCTATAGTAACGGAGATATGCGATTTTGAAATTTTATATAATGTTTTTGTAAAACTTGAAGCCTAAGGATGTATAACATTGTTTCAACAATCAAAGTGGTTATTTCAAATCTCCACGACGACTACTACGATGAAGCACAAATATATTGCTTACTTTTTTGTTATGAGAGTTTCCATGGTAACTAAGCATGAATATTACACATGGATTAAATTTTTCCTGATGAGCCTATAGAGAGCTTCGACCTGATTACATTGAGTGTAAAATCACTTCTGAATCTTCTATAGAAACGGAGATATACGAGTTTGAAATTTTTTATAATGTTTTTTCAAAACGTGAGGCCTTAGTATGCATTACACTGTTTCAACAATGAAACAGGTTATTTCAAATCTCCACGACGACGCCTACAATCCTGCACAAATAGATTGTTTACTTTATTGTTATGAGAGTTTTCATGGCAACTAAGAATGAATATTAAACATGGAATAAATTTTTCCTGATGAGCCTATAGAGACCTTCGACCTGATTAGATTGAGTGTAAAATCCCTTCTGTATATTCTATAGTAACGGAGATTTGCGAGTTTGAAATTTTATATAATGTTTTTTCAAAACGTGAGGCCTTAGTATGCATTACACTGTTTCAACAATCAAACTGGTTATTTCAAATCTCCACGACGACGCCTACAATCCTGCACAAATAGATTGTTTACTTTATTGTTATGAGAGTTTCCATGGTAACTAAGCATGAATATTACACATGGATTAAATTTTTCCTGATGAGCCTATAGAGACCTTCGACCTGAATACATTTAGTGGAAAATCACTTTTGTATCTTCTTTAGTAAAGGCGATATGCGAGTTTGAAATTTTATATAATGTTTTTGTAAAACGTGAAGCCTTAGTATGCATTACACTGTTTCAACAATCAAAGTGGTTATTTCAAATCTTCACGACGACTACTACAATCAAGCACAAATATATTGTTTACTTTTTTGTTATGAGAGTTTTCATGGCAACTAAGCATGAATATTACACATGGAATAAATTTTTCCTGATGAGCCTATAGAGACCTTCGACCTGATTAGATTGAGTGTAAAATCCCTTCTGTATATTCTATAGTAACGGAGATTTGCGAGTTTGAAATTTTATATAATGTTTTTTTCAAAACGTGAGGCCTTAGTATGCAATACACTGTTTCAACAACCAAACTGGTTATTTCAAATCTCCACGACGACGCCTACAATAATGCACAAATAGATTGTTTACTTTATTGTTATGAGAGTTTCCATGGTAACTAAGCATGAATATTACACATGGATTAAATTTTTTACTGATGAGCCAATAGAGAACATCGACCTGATTACATTGAGTGTAAAATCGCTTCTGTATCTTCTATAGTAACGGAGATATGCGATTTTGAAATTTTATATAATGTTTTTGTAAAACGTGAAGCCTAAGGATGTATTACATTGTTTCAACAATCAAACTGGTTATTTCAAATCTCCACGACGACTACTAAAATGAAGGACAAATATATTTTTTACTTTTTTGTTATGAGAGTTTCCATGGTAACTAAGCATGAATATTACACATGGATTAAATTTTTTACTGATGAGCCAATAGAGAATTTCGACCTGATTACATTGAGTGTAAAATCGCCTCTGTATCTGTTATAGTAACGGAGATATGCGATTTTGAAATTTTATATAATGTTTTTGTAAAACGTGAAGCCTAAGGATGTATAACATTGTTTCAACAATCAAAGTGGTTATTTCAAATCTCCACGACGACTACTACAATGAAGCACAAATATATTGCTTACTTTCTTGTTATGAGAGTTTCCATGGTAACTAAGCATGAATATTACACATGGATTAAATTTTTCCTGATGAGCCTATAGAGAGCTTCGACCTGATTACATTGAGTGTAAAATCACTTCTGAATCATCTATAGAAACGGAGATATACGAGTTTGAAATTTTTTATAATGTTTTTTCAAAACGTGAGGCCTTAGTATGCATTACACTGTTTCAACAATCAAACAGGTTATTTCAAATCTCCACGACGACGCCTACAATCCTGCACAAATAGATTGTTTACTTTATTGTTATGAGAGTTTTCATGGCAACTAAGAATGAATATTACACATGGAATAAATTTTTCCTGATGAGCCTATAGAGAACTTCGACCTGATTAGATTGAGTGTAAAATCCCTTCTGTATATTCTATAGTAACGGAGATTTGCGAGTTTGAAATTTTATATAATGTTTTTTCAAAACGTGAGGCCTTAGTATGCATTACACTGTTTCAACAATCAAACTGGTTATTTCAAATCTCCACGACGACGCCTACAATCCTGCACAAATAGATTGTTTACTTTATTGTTATGAGAGTTTTCATGGCAACTAAGCATGAATATTACACATGGAATAAATTTTTCCTGATGAGCCTATAGAGAACTTCGACCTGATTAGATTGAGTGTAAAATCCCTTCTGTATATTCTATAGTAACGGAGATTTGCGAGTTTGAAATTTTATATAATGTTTTTTCAAAACGTGAGGCCTTAGTATGCATTACACTGTTTCAACAATCAAACTGGTTATTTGAAATCTCCACGACGACGCCTACAATCCTGCACAAATAGATTGTTTACTTTATTGTTATGAGAGTTTCCATGGTAACTAAGCATGAATATTACACATGGATTAAATTTTTCCTGATGAGCCTATAGAGACCTTCGACCTGATTACATTGAGTGGAAAATCACTTTTGTATCTTCTTTAGTAAAGGCGATATGCGAGTTTGAAATTTTATATAATGTTTTTGTAAAACGTGAAGCCTAAGGATGTATAACATTTTTTCAACAATCAAAGTGGTTATTTCAAATCTCCACGACGACTACTACAATGAAGCACAAATATATTGCTTACTTTTTTGTTATGAGAGTTTCCATGGTAACTAAGCATGAATATTACACATGGATTAAATTTTTCCTGATGAGCCTATAGAGAGCTTCGACCTGATTACATTGAGTGTAAAATCACTTCTGAATCTTCTATAGAAACGGAGATATAGGAGTTTGAAATTTTTTATAATGTTTTTTCAAAACGTGAGGCCTTAGTATGCATTACACTGTTTCAACAATCAAACAGGTTATTTCAAATCTCCACGACGACGCCTACAATCCTGCACAAATAGATTGTTTACTTTATTGTTATGAGAGTTTTCATGGCAACTAAGCATGAATATTACACATGGAATAAATTTTTCTTGATGAGCCTATAGAGAACTTCGACCTGATTAGATTGAGTGTAAAATCCCTTCTGTATCTTCTATAGTAACATAGATATACGAGTTTCAAATTTTATATGAGGTTTTTTTCAAAACGTAAGTCCTTAGTATGCATTACATTGTTTCAACAATCAAACTGGTTATTTGAAATCTCCACGACGACGCCTACAATCCTGCACAAATAGATTGTTTACTTTATTGTTATGAGAGTTTCGATGGTAACTAAGCATGAATATTACACATGGATTAAATTTTTCCTGATGAGCCTATAGAGACCTTTGACCTGATTACATTGAGTGGAAAATCACTTTTGTATCTTCTTTAGTAAAGGCGATATGCGAGTTTGAAATTTTATATAATGTTTTTGTAAAACGTGAAGCCTTAGTATGCATTACACTGTTTCAACAATCAAAGTGGTTATTTCAAATCTTCACGACGACTACTACAATCAAGCACAAATATATTGTTTACTTTTTTGTTATGAGAGTTTTCATGGCAACTAAGCATGAATATTACACATGGAATAAATTTTTCCTGATGAGCCTATAGAGAACTTCGACCTGATTAGATTGAGTGTAAAATCCCTTCTGTATATTCTATAGTAACGGAGATTTGCGAGTTTGAAATTTTATATAATGTTTTTTCAAAACGTGAGGCCTTAGTATGCATTACACTGTTTCAACAATCAAACTGGTTATTTGAAATCTCCACGACGACGCCTACAATCCTGCACAAATAGATTGTTTACTTTATTGTTATGAGAGTTTTCATGGCAACTAAGCATGAATATTACACATGGAATAAATTTTTCCTGATGAGCCTATAGAGAACTTCGACCTGATTAGATTGAGTGTAAAATCCCTTCTGTATCTTCTATAGTAACATAGATATACGAGTTTCAAATTTTATATGAGGTTTTTTCAAAACGTGAGTCCTTAGTATGCATTACATTGTTTCAACAATCAAACTGGTTATTTGAAATCTCCACGACGACGCCTACAATCCTGCACAAATAGATTGTTTACTTTATTGTTATGAGAGTTTCCATGGTAACTAAGCATGAATATTACACATGGAATAAATTTTTCCTGATGAGCCTATAGAGACCTTCGACCTGATTTGATTGAGTGTAAAATCCATTCTGTATATTCTATAGTAACGGAGATTTGCGAGTTTGAAATTTTATATAATGTTTTTTCAAAACGTGAGGCCTTAGTATGCCTTACACTGTTTCAACAACCAAACTGGTTATTTCAAATCTCCACGACGACGCCTACAATAATGCACAAATAGATTGTTTACTTTATTGTTATGAGAGTTTCCATGGTAACTAAGCATGAATATTACACATGGATTAAATTTTTTACTGATGAGCCAATAGAGAACATCGACCTGATTACATTGAGTGTAAAATCGCTTCTGTATCTTCTATAGTAACGGAGATATGTGATTTTGAAATTTTATATAATGTTTTTGTAAAACGTGAAGCCTAAGGATGTATTACATTGTTTCAACAATCAAAGTGGTTATTTCAAATCTCCACGACGACTACTACAATGAAGGACAAATATATTGTTTACTTTTTTGTTATGAGAGTTTCCATGGTAACTAAGCATGAATATTACACATGGATTAAATTTTTTACTGATGAGCCAATAGAGAATTTCGACCTGATTACATTGAGTGTAAAATCGCTTCTGTATCTGCTATAGTAACGGAGATATGCGATTTTGAAATTTTATATAATGTTTTTGTAAAACGTGAATCCTAAGGATGTATAACATTGTTTCAACAATCAAAGTGGTTATTTCAAATCTCCACGACGACTACTGCGATGAAGCACAAATATATTGCTTACTTTTTTGTTATGAGAGTTTCCATGGTAACTAAGCATGAATATTACACATGGATTAAATTTTTCCTGATGAGCCTATAGAGAGCTTCGACCTGATTACATTGAGTGTAAAATCACTTCTGAATCTTCTATAGAAACGGAGATATACGAGTTTGAAATTTTTTATAATGTTTTTTCAAAACGTGAGGCCTTAGTATGCATTACACTGTTTCAACAATGAAACAGGTTATTTCAAATCTCCACGACGACGCCTACAATCCTGCACAAATAGATTGTTTACTTTATTATGAGAGTTTTCATGGCAACTAAGAATGAATATTACACATGGAATACATTTTTCCTGATGAGCCTATAGAGAACTTCGACCTGATTAGATTGAGTGTAAAATCCCTTCTGTATATTCTATAGTAACGGAGATTTGCGAGTTTGAAATTTTATATAATGTTTTTTCAAAACGTGAGGCCTTAGTATGCATTACACTGTTTCAACAATCAAACTGGTTATTTCAAATCTCCACGACGACGCCTACAATCCTGCACAAATAGATTGTTTACTTTATTGTTATGAGAGTTTTCATGGCAACTAAGCATGAATATTACACATGGAATAAATTTTTCCTGATGAGCCTATAGAGAACTTCGACCTGATTAGATTGAGTGTAAAATCCCTTCTGTATATTCTATAGTAACGGAGATTTGCGAGTTTGAAATTTTATATAATGTTTTTTCAAAACGTGAGGCCTTAGTATGCATTACACTGTTTCAACAATCAAACTGGTTATTTGAAATCTCCACGACGACGCCTACAATCCTGCACAAATAGATTGTTTACTTTATTGTTATGAGAGTTTCCATGGTAACTAAGCATGAATATTACACATGGATTAAATTTTTCCTGATGAGCCTATAGAGACCTTCGACCTGATTACATTGAGTGGAAAATCACTTTTGTATCTTCTTTAGTAAAGGCGATATGCGAGTTTGAAATTTTATATAATGTTTTTGTAAAACGTGAAGCCTTAGTATGCATTACACTGTTTCAACAATCAAAGTGGTTATTTCAAATCTTAACGACGACTACTACAATCAAGCACAAATATATTGTTTACTTTTTTGTTATGAGAGTTTTCATGGCAACTAAGCATGAATATTACACATGGAATAAATTTTTCCTGATGAGCCTATAGAGACCTTCGACCTGATTAGATTGAGTGTAAAATCCCTTCTGTATATTCTATAGTAACGGAGATTTGCGAGTTTGAAATTTTATATAATGTTTTTTCAAAACGTGAGGCCTTAGTATGCAATACACTGTTTCAACAACCAAACTTGTTATTTCAAATCTCCACGACGACGCCTACAATAATGCACAAATAGATTGTTTACTTTATTGTTATGAGAGTTTCCATGGTAACTAAGCATGAATATTACACATGGATTAAATTATTTACTGATGAGCCAATAGAGAACATCGACCTGATTACATTGAGTGTAAAATCGCTTCTGTATCTTCTATAGTAACGGAGATATGCCATTTTGAAATTTTATATAATGTTTTTGTAAAACGTGAAGCCTAAGGATGTATTACATTGTTTCAACAATCAAAGTGGTTATTTCAAATCTCCACGACGACTACTACAATGAAGGACAAATATATTGTTTACTTTTGTGTTATGAGAGTTTCCATGGTAACTAAGCATGAATATTACACATGGATTAAATTTTTTACTGATGAGCCAATAGAGAATTTCGACCTGATTACATTGAGTGTAAAATCGCCTCTGTATCTGTTATAGTAACGGAGATATGCGATTTTGAAATTTTATATAATGTTTTTGTAAAACGTGAAGCCTAAGGATGTATAACATTGTTTCAACAATCAAAGTGGTTATTTCAAATCTCCACGACGACTACTACAATGAAGCACAAATATATTGCTTACTTTTTTGTTATGAGAGTTTCCATGGTAACTAAGCATGAATATTACACATGGATTAAATTTTTCCTGATGAGCCTATAGAGAGCTTCGACCTGATTACATTGAGTGTAAAATCACTTCTGAATCTTCTATAGAAACGGAGATATAGGAGTTTGAAATTTTTTATAATGTTTTTTCAAAACGTGAGGCCTTAGTATGCATTACACTGTTTCAACAATCAAACAGGTTATTTCAAATCTCCACGACGACGCCTACAATCCTGCACAAATAGATTCTTTACTTTATTGTTATGAGAGTTTTCATGGCAACTAAGAATGAATATTACACATGGAATAAATTTTTCCTGATGAGCCTATAGAGAACTTCGACCTCATTAGATTGAGTGTAAAATCCCTTCTGTATATTCTATAGTAACGGAGATTTGCGAGTTTGAAATTTTATATAATGTTTTTTCAAAACGTGAGGCCTTAGTATGCATTACACTGTTTCAACAATCAAACTGGTTATTTGAAATCTCCACGACGACGCCTACAATCCTGCACAAATAGATTCTTTACTTTATTGTTATGAGAGTTTTCATGGCAACTAAGCATGAATATTACACATGGAATAAATTTTTCCTGATGAGCCTATAGAGAACTTCGACCTGATTAGATTGAGTGTAAAATCCCTTCTGTATCTTCTATAGTAACATAGATATACGAGTTTCAAATTTTATATGAGGTTTTTTTCAAAACGTGAGTCCTTAGTATGCATTACATTGTTTCAACAATCAAACTGGTTATTTGAAATCTCCACGACGACGCCTACAATCCTGCACAAATAGATTGTTTACTTTATTGTTATGAGAGTTTCGATGGTAACTAAGCATGAATATTACACATGGATTAAATTTTTCCTGATGAGCCTATAGAGACCTTCGACCTGATTACATTGAGTGGAAAATCACTTTTGTATCTTCTTTAGTAAAGGCGATATGCGAGTTTGAAATTTTATATAATGTTTTTGTAAAACGTGAAGCCTTAGTATGCATTACACTGTTTCAACAATCAAAGTGGTTATTTCAAATCTTCACGACGACTACTACAATCAAGCACAAATATATTGTTTACTTTTTTGTTATGAGAGTTTTCATGGCAACTAAGCATGAATATTACACATGGAATAAATTTTTCCTGATGAGCCTATAGAAAACTTCGACCTGATTAGATTGAGTGTAAAATCCCTTCTGTATATTCTATAGTAACGGAGATTTGCGAGTTTGAAATTTTATATAATGTTTTTTCAAAACGTGAGGCCTTAGTATGCATTACACTGTTTCAACAATCAAACTGGTTATTTCAAATCTCCACGACGACGCCTACAATCCTGCACAAATAGATTGTTTACTTTATTGTTATGAGAGTTTTCATGGCAACTAAGCATGAATATTACACATGGAATAAATTTTTCCTGATGAGCCTATAGAGAACTTCGACCTGATTAGATTGAGTGTAAAATCCCTTCTGTATCTTCTATAGTAACATAGATATACGAGTTTCAAATTTTATATGAGGTTTTTTTCAAAACGTGAGTCCTTAGTATGCATTACATTGTTTCAACAATCAAACAGGTTATTTGAAATCTCCACGACGACGCCTACAATCCTGCACAAATAGATTGTTTACTTTATTGTTATGAGAGTTTCCATGGTAACTAAGCATGAATATTACACATGGAATAAATTTTTCCTCATGAGCCTATAGAGACCTTCGACCTGATTAGATTGAGTGTAAAATCCATTCTGTATATTCTATAGTAACGGAGATTTGCGAGTTTGAAATTTTATATAATGTTTTTTCAAAACGTGAGGCCTTAGTATGCCTTACACTGTTTCAACAATCAAACTGGTTATTTCAAATCTCCACGACGACTACTACAATGAAAGACAAATATATTGTTTACTTTTGTGTTATGAGAGTTTCCATGGTAACTAAGCATGAATATTACACATGGATTAAATTTTTTACTGATGAGCCAATAGAGAATTTCGACCTGATTACATTGAGTGTAAAATCGCTTCTGTATCTGCTATAGTAACGGAGATATGCGATTTTGAAATTTTATATAATGTTTTTGTAAAACGTGAAGCCTAAGGATGTATAACATTGTTTCAACAATCAAAGTGGTTATTTCAAATCTCCACGACGACTACTACAATGAAGCACAAATATATTGCTTACTTTTTTGTTATGAGAGTTTCCATGGCAACTAAGAATGAATATTACACATGGAAAAAAATTTTTCCTGATGAGCCTATAGAGAACTTCGACCTGATTAGATTGAGTGTAAAATCCCTTCTGTATATTCTATAGTAACGGAGATTTGCGAGTTTGAAATTTTATATAATGTTTTTTCAAAACGTGAGGCCTTAGTATGCATTACACTGTTTCAACAATCAAACTGGTTATTTCAAATCTCCACGACGACGCCTACAATCCTGCACAAATAGATTGTTTACTTTATTGTTATGAGAGTTTTCATGGCAACTAAGCATGAATATTACACATGGAATAAATTTTTCCTGATGAGCCTATAGAGAACTTCGACCTGATTAGATTGAGTGTAAAATCCCTTCTGTATATTCTATAGTAACGGAGATTTGCGAGTTTGAAATTTTATATAATGTTTTTTCAAAACGTGAGGCCTTAGTATGCATTACACTGTTTCAACAATCAAACTGGTTATTTGAAATCTCCACGACGACGCCTACAATCCTGCACAAATAGATTGTTTACTTTATTGTTATGAGAGTTTCCATGGTAACTAAGCATGAATATTACACATGGATTAAATTTTTCCTGATGAGCCTATAGAGACCTTCGACCTGATTACATTGAGTGGAAAATCACTTTTGTATCTTCTTTAGTAAAGGCGATATGCGAGTTTGAAATTTTATATAATGTTTTTGTAAAACGTGAAGCCTTAGTATGCATTACACTGTTTCAACAATCAAAGTGGTTATTTCAAATCTTCACGACGACTACTACAATCAAGCACAAATATATTGTTTACTTTTTTGTTATGAGAGTTTTCATGGCAACTAAGCATGAATATTACACATGGAATAAATTTTTCATGATGAGCCTATAGAGACCTTCGACCTGATTAGATTGAGTGTAAAATCCCTTCTGTATATTCTATAGTAACGGAGATTTGCGAGTTTGAAATTTTATATAATGTTTTTTCAAAACGTGAGGCCTTAGTATGCAATACACTGTTTCAACAACCAAACTGGTTATTTCAAATCTCCACGACGACGCCTACAATAATGCACAAATAGATTGTTTACTTTATTGTTATGAGAGTTTCCATGGTAACTAAGCATGAATATTACACATGGATTAAATTTTTTACTGATGAGCCAATAGAGAACATCGACCTGATTACAATGAGTGTAAAATCGCTTCTGTATCTTCTATAGTAACGGAGATATGCGATTTTGAAATTTTATATAATGTTTTTGTAAAACGTGAAGCCTAAGGATGTATTACATTGTTTCAACAATCAAAGTGGTTATTTCAAATCTCCACGACGACTACTACAATGAAGGACAAATATATTGTTTACTTTTTTGATATGAGAGTTTCCATGGTAACTAAGCATGAATATTACACATGGATTAAATTTTTTACTGATGAGCCAATAGAGAATTTCGACCTGATTACATTGAGTGTAAAATCGCCTCTGTATCTGTTATAGTAACGGAGATATGCGATTTTGAAATTTTATATAATGTTTTTGTAAAACGTGAAGCCTAAGGATGTATAACATTGTTTCAACAATCAAAGTGGTTATTTCAAATCTCCACGACGACTACTACAATGAAGCACAAATATATTGCTTACTTTCTTGTTATGAGAGTTTCCATGGTAACTAAGCATGAACATTACACATGGATTAAATTTTTCCTGATGAGCCTATAGAGAGCTTCGACCTGATTACATTGAGTGTAAAATCACTTCTGAATCTTCTATAGAAACGGAGATATACGAGTTTGAAATTTTTTATAATGTTTTTTCAAAACGTGAGGCCTTAGTATGCATTACACTGTTTCAACAATCAAACAGGTTATTTCAAATCCCCACGACGACGCCTACAATCCTGCACAAATAGATTGTTTACTTTATTGTTATGAGAGTTTCGATGGTAACTAAGCATGAATATTACACATGGATTAAATTTTTCCTGATGAGCCTATAGAGAACTTCGACCTGATTAGATTGAGTGTAAAATCCCTTCTGTATATTCTATAGTAACGGAGATTTGCGAGTTTGAAATTTTATATAATGTTTTTTCAAAACGTGAGGCCTTAGTATGCATTACACTGTTTCAACAATCAAACTGGTTATTTGAAATCTCCACGACGACGCCTACAATCCTGCACAAATAGATTGTTTACTTTATTGTTATGAGAGTTTCCATGGTAACTAAGCATGAATATTACACATGGATTAAATTTTTCCTGATGAGCCTATAGAGACCTTCGACCTGATTACATTGAGTGGAAAATCACTTTTGTATCTTCTTTAGTAAAGGCGATATTCAAGTTTGAAATTTTATATAATGTTTTTGTAAAACGTGAAGCCTTAGTATGCATTACACTGTTTCAACAATCAAAGTGGTTATTTCAAATCTTCACGACGACTACTACAATCAAGCACAAATATATTGTTTACTTTTTTGTTATGAGAGTTTTCATGGCAACCAAGCATGAATATTACACATGGAATAAATTTTTCCTGATGAGCCTATAGAGAACTTCGACCTGATTAGATTGAGTGTAAAATCCCTTCTGTATATTCTATAGTAACGGAGATTTGCGAGTTTGAAATTTTATATAATGTTTTTTCAAAACGTGAGGCCTTAGTATGCATTACACTGTTTCAACAATCAAACTGGTTATTTCAAATCTCCACGACGACGCCTACAATCCTGCACAAATAGATTGTTTACTTTATTGTTATGAGAGTTTTCATGGCAACTAAGCATGAATATTACACATGGAATAAATTTTTCCTGATGAGCCTATAGAGAACTTCGACCTGATTAGATTGAGTGTAAAATCCCTTCTGTATCTTCTATAGTAACATAGATATACGAGTTTCAAATTTTATATGAGGTTTTTTTCAAAACGTGAGTCCTTAGTATGCATTACATTGTTTCAACAATCAAACTGGTTATTTGAAATCTCCACGACGACGCCTACAATCCTGCACAAATAGATTGTTTACTTTATTGTTATGAGAGTTTCCATGGTAACTAAGCATGAATATTACACATGGAATAAATTTTTCCTGATGAGCCTATAGAGACCTTCGACCTGATTAGATTGAGTGTAAAATCCATTCTGTATATTCTATAGTAACGGAGATTTGCGAGTTTGAAATTTTATATAATGTTTTTTCAAAACGTGAGGCCTTAGTATGCCTTACACTGTTTCAACAATCAAACTGGTTATTTCAAATCTCCACGACGACTACTACAATGAAGGACAAATATATTGTTTACTTTTTTGTTATGAGAGTTTCCATGGTAACTAAGCATGAATATTACACATGGATTAAATTTTTTACTGATGAGCCAATAGAGAATTTCGACCTGATTACATTGAGTGTAAAATCGCTTCTGTATCTGCTATAGTAACGGAGATATGCGATTTTGAAATTTTATATAATGTTTTTGTAAAACGTGAAGCCTAAGGATGTATAACATTGTTTCAACAATCAAAGTGGTTATTTCAAATCTCCACGACGACTACTACAATGAAGCACAAATATATTGTTTACTTTTTTGTTATGAGAGTTTCCATGGTAACTAAGCATGAATATTACACATGGATTAAATTTTTTACTGATGAGCCAATAGAGAATTTCGACCTGATTACATTGAGTGTAAAATCGCCTCTGTATCTGTTATAGTAACGGAGATATGCGATTTTGAAATTTTATATAATGTTTTTGTAAAACGTGAAGCCTAAGGATGTATAACATTGTTTCAACAATCAAAGTGGTTATTTCAAATCTCCACGACGACTACTACAATGAAGCACAAATATATTGCTTACTTTTTTGTTATGAGAGTTTCCATGGTAACTAAGCATGAATATTACACATGGATTAAATTTTTCCTGATGAGCCTATAGAGAGCTTCGACCTGATTACATTGAGTGGAAAATCACTTCTGAATCTTCTATAGAAACGGAGATATACGAGTTTGAAATTTTTTATAATGTTTTTTCAAAACGTGAGGCCTTAGTATGCATTACACTGTTTCAACAATCAAACAGGTTATTTCAAATCTCCACGACGACGCCTACAATCCTGCACAAATAGATTGTTTACTTTATTGTTATGAGAGTTTTCATGGCAACTAAGAATGAATATTACACATGGAATAAATTTTTCCTGATGAGCCTATAGAGAACTTCGACCTGATTAGATTCAGTGTAAAATCCCTTCTGTATATTCTATAGTAACGGAGATTTGCGAGTTTGAAATTTTATATAATGTTTTTTCAAAACGTGAGGCCTTAGTATGCATTACACTGTTTCAACAATCAAACTGGTTATTTGAAATCTCCACGACGACGCCTACAATCCTGCACAAATAGATTGTTTACTTTATTGTTATGAGAGTTTTCATTGCAACTAAGCATGAATATTACACATGGAATAAATTTTTCCTGATGAGCCTATAGAGAACTTCGACCTGATTAGATTGAGTGTAAAATCCCTTCTGTATCTTCTATAGTAACATAGATATACGAGTTTCAAATTTTATATGAGGTTTTTTTCAAAACGTGAGTCCTTAGTATGCATTACATTGTTTCAACAATCAAACTGGTTATTTGAAATCTCCACGACGACGCCTACAATCCTGCACAAATAGATTGTTTACTTTATTGTTATGAGAGTTTCCATGGTAACTAAGCATGAATATTACACATGGATTAAATTTTTCCTGATGAGCCTATAGAGACCTTCGACCTGATTACATTGAGTGGAAAATCACTTTTGTATCTTCTTTAGTAAAGGCGATATGCGAGTTTGAAATTTTATATAATGTTTTTGTAAAACGTGAAGCCTTAGTATGCATTACACTGTTTCAACAATCAAAGTGGTTATTTCAAATCTTCACGACGACTACTACAATCAAGCACAAATATATTGTTTACTTTTTTGTTATGAGAGTTTTCATGGCAACTAAGCATGAATATTACACATGGAATAAATTTTTCCTGATGAGCCTATAGAGAACTTCGACCTGATTAGATTGAGTGTAAAATCCCTTCTGTATATTCTATAGTAACGGAGATTTGCGAGTTTGAAATTTTATATAATGTTTTTTCAAAACGTGAGGCCTTAGTATGCATTACACTGTTTCAACAATCAAACTGGTTATTTCAAATCTCCACGACGACGCCTACAATCCTGCACAAATAGATTGTTTACTTTATTGTTATGAGAGTTTTCATGGCAACTAAGCATGAATATTACACATGGAATAAATTTTTCCTGATGAGCCTATAGAGAACTTCGACCTGATTAGATTGAGTGTAAAATCCCTTCTGTATCTTCTATAGTAACATAGATATACGAGTTTCAAATTTTATATGAGGTTTTTTTCAAAACGTGAGTCCTTAGTATGCATTACATTGTTTCAACAATCAAACAGGTTATTTGAAATCTCCACGACGACGCCTACAATCCTGCACAAATAGATTGTTTACTTTATTGTTATGAGAGTTTCCATGGTAACTAAGCATGAATATTACACATGGAATAAATTTTTCCTGATGAGCCTATAGAGACCTTCGACCTGATTAGATTGAGTGTAAAATCCATTCTGTATATTCTATAGTAACGGAGATTTGCGAGTTTGAAATTTTATATAATGTTTTTTCAAAACGTGAGGCCTTAGTATGCCTTACACTGTTTCAACAATCAAACTGGTTATTTCAAATCTCCACGACGACTACTACAATGAAGGACAAATATATTGTTTACTTTTGTGTTATGAGAGTTTCCATGGTAACTAAGCATGAATATTACACATGGATTAAATTTTTTACTGATGAGCCAATAGAGAATTTCGACCTGATTACATTGAGTGTAAAATCGCTTCTGTATCTGCTATAGTAACGGAGATATGCGATTTTGAAATTTTATATAATGTTTTTGTAAAACGTGAAGCCTAAGGATGTATAACATTGTTTCAACAATCAAAGTGGTTATTTCAAATCTCCACGACGACTACTACAATGAAGCACAAATATATTGCTTACTTTTTTGTTATGAGAGTTTCCATGGCAACTAAGAATGAATATTACACATGGAATAAATTTTTCCTGATGAGCCTATAGAGAACTTCGACCTGATTAGATTGAGTGTAAAATCCCTTCTGTATATTCTATAGTAACGGAGATTTGCGAGTTTGAAATTTTATATAATGTTTTTTCAAAACGTGAGGCCTTAGTATGCATTACACTGTTTCAACAATCAAACTGGTTATTTGAAATCTCCACGACGACGCCTACAATCCTGCACAAATAGATTGTTTACTTTATTGTTATGAGAGTTTCCATGGTAACTAAGCATGAATATTACACATGGATTAAATTTTTCCTGATGAGCCTATAGAGACCTTCGACCTGATTACATTGAGTGGAAAATCACTTTTGTATCTTCTTTAGTAAAGGCGATATGCGAGTTTGAAATTTTATATAATGTTTTTGTAAAACGTGAAGCCTTAGTATGCATTACACTGTTTCAACAATCAAAGTGGTTATTTCAAATTTTCACGACGACTACTACAATCAAGCACAAATATATTGTTTACTTTTTTGTTATGAGAGTTTTCATGGCAACTAAGCATGAATATTACACATGGAATAAATTTTTCATGATGAGCCTATAGAGACCTTCGACCTGATTAGATTGAGTGTAAAGTCCCTTCTGTATATTCTATAGTAACGGAGATTTGCGAGTTTGAAATTTTATATAATGTTTTTTCAAAACGTGAGGCCTTAGTATGCAATACACTGTTTCAACAACCAAACTGGTTATTTCAAATCTCCACGACGACGCCTACAATAATGCACAAATAGATTGTTTACTTTATTGTTATGAGAGTTTCCATGGTAACTAAGCATGAATATTACACATGGATTAAATTTTTTACTGATGAGCCAATAGAGAACATCGACCTGATTACAATGAGTGTAAAATCGCTTCTGTATCTTCTATAGTAACGGAGATATGCGATTTTGAAATTTTATATAATGTTTTTGTAAAACGTGAAGCCTAAGGATGTATTACATTGTTTCAACAATCAAAGTGGTTATTTCAAATCTCCACGACGACTACTACAATGAAGGACAAATATATTGTTTACTTTTTTGATATGAGAGTTTCCATGGTAACTAAGCATGAATATTACACATGGATTAAATTTTTTACTGATGAGCCAATAGAGAATTTCGACCTGATTACATTGAGTGTAAAATCGCCTCTGTATCTGTTATAGTAACGGAGATATGCGATTTTGAAATTTTATATAATGTTTTTGTAAAACGTGAAGCCTAAGGATGTATAACATTGTTTCAACAATCAAAGTGGTTATTTCAAATCTCCACGACGACTACTACAATGAAGCACAAATATATTGCTTACTTTCTTGTTATGAGAGTTTCCATGGTAACTAAGCATGAACATTACACATGGATTAAATTTTTCCTGATGAGCCTATAGAGAGCTTCGACCTGATTACATTGAGTGTAAAATCACTTCTGAATCTTCTATAGAAACGGAGATATACGAGTTTGAAATTTTTTATAATGTTTTTTCAAAACGTGAGGCCTTAGTATGCATTACACTGTTTCAACAATCAAACAGGTTATTTCAAATCTCCACGACGACGCCTACAATCCTGCACAAATAGATTGTTTACTTTATTGTTATGAGAGTTTCGATGGTAACTAAGCATGAATATTACACATGGATTAAATTTTTCCTGATGAGCCTATAGAGAACTTCGACCTGATTAGATTGAGTGTAAAATCCCTTCTGTATATTCTATAGTAACGGAGATTTGCGAGTTTGAAATTTTATATAATGTTTTTTCAAAACGTGAGGCCTTAGTATGCATTACACTGTTTCAACAATCAAACTGGTTATTTGAAATCTCCACGACGACGCCTACAATCCTGCACAAATAGATTGTTTACTTTATTGTTATGAGAGTTTCCATGGTAACTAAGCATGAATATTACACATGGATTAAATTTTTCCTGATGAGCCTATAGAGACCTTCGACCTGATTACATTGAGTGGAAAATCACTTTTGTATCTTCTTTAGTAAAGGCGATATGCGAGTTTGAAATTTTATATAATGTTTTTGTAAAACGTGAAGCCTTAGTATGCATTACACTGTTTCAACAATCAAAGTGGTTATTTCAAATCTTCACGACGACTACTACAATCAAGCACAAATATATTGTTTACTTTTTTGTTATGAGAGTTTTCATGGCAACCAAGCATGAATATTACACATGGAATAAATTTTTCCTGATGAGCCTATAGAGAACTTCGACCTGATTAGATTGAGTGTAAAATCCCTTCTGTATATTCTATAGTAACGGAGATTTGCGAGTTTGAAATTTTATATAATGTTTTTTCAAAACGTGAGGCCTTAGTATGCATTACACTGTTTCAACAATCAAACTGGTTATTTCAAATCTCCACGACGACGCCTACAATCCTGCACAAATAGATTGTTTACTTTATTGTTATGAGAGTTTTCATGGCAACTAAGCATGAATATTACACATGGAATAAATTTTTCCTGATGAGCCTATAGAGAACTTCGACCTGATTAGATTGAGTGTAAAATCCCTTCTGTATCTTCTATAGTAACATAGATATACGAGTTTCAAATTTTATATGAGGTTTTTTTCAAAACGTGAGTCCTTAGTATGCATTACATTGTTTCAACAATCAAACTGGTTATTTGAAATCTCCACGACGACGCCTACAATCCTGCACAAATAGATTGTTTACTTTATTGTTATGAGAGTTTCCATGGTAACTAAGCATGAATATTACACATGGAATAAATTTTTCCTGATGAGCCTATAGAGACCTTCGACCTGATTAGATTGAGTGTAAAATCCATTCTGTATATTCTATAGTAACGGAGATTTGCGAGTTTGAAATTTTATATAATGTTTTTTCAAAACGTGAGGCCTTAGTATGGCTTACACTGTTTCAACAATCAAACTGGTTATTTCAAATCTCCACGACGACTACTACAATGAAGGACAAATATATTGTTTACTTTTTTGTTATGAGAGTTTCCATGGTAACTAAGCATGAATATTACACATGGATTAAATTTTTTACTGATGAGCCAATAGAGAATTTCGACCTGATTACATTGAGTGTAAAATCGCTTCTGTATCTGCTATAGTAACGGAGATATGCGATTTTGAAATTTTATATAATGTTTTTGTAAAACGTGAAGCCTAAGGATGTATAACATTGTTTCAACAATCAAAGTGGTTATTTCAAATCTCCACGACGGCTACTACAATGAAGCACAAATATATTGCTTACTTTTTTGTTATGAGAGTTTCCATGGTAACTAATCATGAATATTACACATGGATTAAATTTTTCCTGATGAGCCTATAGAGAGCATCGACCTGATTACATTGAGTGTAAAATCACTTCTGAATCTTCTATAGAAACGGAGATATACGAGTTTGAAATTTTTTATAATGTTTTTTCAAAACGTGAGGCCTTAGTATGCATTACACTGTTTCAACAATCAAACAGGTTATTTCAAATCTCCACGACGACGCCTACAATCCTGCACAAATAGATTGTTTACTTTATTGTTATGAGAGTTTTCATGGCAACTAAGAATGAATATTACACATGGAATAAATTTTTCCTGATGAGCCTATAGAGAACTTCGACCTGATTAGATTGAGTGTAAAATCCCTTCTGTATATTCTATAGTAACGGAGATTTGCGAGTTTGAAATTTTATATAATGTTTTTTCAAAACGTGAGGCCTTAGTATGCATTACACTGTTTCAACAATCAAACTGGTTATTTCAAATCTCCACGACGACGCCTACAATCCTGCACAAATAGATTGTTTACTTTATTGTTATGAGAGTTTCCATGGTAACTAAGCATGAATATTACACATGGATTAAATTTTTTACTGATGAGCCAATAGAGAACATCGACCTGATTACATTGAGTGTAAAATCACTTCTGAATCTTCTATAGAAACGGAGATATACGAGTTTGAAATTTTTTATAATGTTTTTTCAAAACGTGAGGCCTTAGTATGCATTACACTGTTTCAACAATCAAACAGGTTATTTCAAATCTCCACGACGACGCCTACAATCCTGCACAAATAGATTGTTTACTTTATTGTTATGAGAGTTTCGATGGTAACTAAGCATGAATATTACACATGGATTAAATTTTTCCTGATGAGCCTATAGAGAACTTCGACCTGATTAGATTGAGTGTAAAATCCCTTCTGTATATTCTATAGTAACGGAGATTTGCGAGTTTGAAATTTTATATAATGTTTTTTCAAAACGTGAGGCCTTAGTATGCATTACACTGTTTCAACAATCAAACTGGTTATTTGAAATCTCCACGACGACGCCTACAATCCTGCACAAATAGATTGTTTACTTTATTGTTATGAGAGTTTCCATGGTAACTAAGCATGAATATTACACATGGATTAAATTTTTCCTGATGAGCCTATAGAGACCTTCGACCTGATTACATTGAGTGGAAAATCACTTTTGTATCTTCTTTAGTAAAGGCGATATGCGAGTTTGAAATTTTATATAATGTTTTTGTAAAACGTGAAGCCTAAGGATGTATAACATTGTTTCAACAATCAAAGTGGTTATTTCAAATCTCCACGACGACTACTACAATGAAGCACAAATATATTGCTTACTTTTTTGTTATGAGATTTTCCATGGTAACTAATCATGAATATTACACATGGATTAAATTTTTCCTGATGAGCCTATAGAGAGCATCGACCTGATTACATTGAGTGTAAAATCACTTCTGAATCTTCTATAGAAACGGAGATATACGAGTTTGAAATTTTTTATAATGTTTTTTCAAAACGTGAGGCCTTAGTATGCATTACACTGTTTCAACAATCAAACAGGTTATTTCAAATCTCCACGACGACGCCTACAATCCTGCACAAATAGATTGTTTACTTTATTGTTATGAGAGTTTTCATGGCAACTAAGAATGAATATTACACATGGAATAAATTTTTCCTGATGAGCCTATAGAGAACTTCGACCTGATTAGATTGAGTGTAAAATCCCTTCTGTATATTCTATAGTAACGGAGATTTGCGAGTTTGAAATTTTATATAATGTTTTTTCAAAACGTGAGGCCTTAGTATGCATTACACTGTTTCAACAATCAAACTGGTTATTTCAAATCTCCACGACGACGCCTACAATCCTGCACAAATAGATTGTTTACTTTATTGTTATGAGAGTTTCCATGGTAACTAAGCATGAATATTACACATGGATTAAATTTTTTACTGATGAGCCAATAGAGAACATCGACCTGATTACATTGAGTGTAAAATCACTTCTGAATCTTCTATAGAAACGGAGATATACGAGTTTGAAATTTTTTATAATGTTTTTTCAAAACGTGAGGCCTTAGTATGCATTACACTGTTTCAACAATCAAACAGGTTATTTCAAATCTCCACGACGACGCCTACAATCCTGCACAAATAGATTGTTTACTTTATTGTTATGAGAGTTTCGATGGTAACTAAGCATGAATATTACACATGGATTAAATTTTTCCTGATGAGCCTATAGAGAACTTCGACCTGATTAGATTGAGTGTAAAATCCCTTCTGTATATTCTATAGTAACGGAGATTTGCGAGTTTGAAATTTTATATAATGTTTTTTCAAAACGTGAGGCCTTAGTATGCATTACACTGTTTCAACAATCAAACTGGTTATTTGAAATCTCCACGACGACGCCTACAATCCTGCACAAATAGATTGTTTACTTTATTGTTATGAGAGTTTCCATGGTAACTAAGCATGAATATTACACATGGATTAAATTTTTCCTGATGAGCCTATAGAGACCTTCGACCTGATTACATTGAGTGGAAAATCACTTTTGTATCTTCTTTAGTAAAGGCGATATGCGAGTTTGAAATTTTATATAATGTTTTTGTAAAACGTGAAGCCTAAGGATGTATAACATTTTTTCAACAATCAAAGTGGTTATTTCAAATCTCCACGACGACTACTACAATGAAGCACAAATATATTGCTTACTTTTTTGTTATGAGAGTTTCCATGGTAACTAAGCATGAATATTACACATGGATTAAATTTTTCCTGATGAGCCTATAGAGAGCTTCGACCTGATTACATTGAGTGTAAAATCACTTCTGAATCTTCTATAGAAACGGAGATATACGAGTTTGAAATTTTTTATAATGTTTTTTTCAAAACGTGAGGCCTTAGTATGCATTACACTGTTTCAACAATCAAACAGGTTATTTCAAATCTCCACGACGACGCCTACAATCCTGCACAAATAGATTGTTTACTTTATTGTTATGAGAGTTTTCATGGCAACTAAGCATGAATATTACACATGGAATAAATTTTTCCTGATGATCCTATAGAGAACTTCGACCTGATTAGATTGAGTGTAAAATCCCTTCTGTATCTTCTATAGTAACATAGATATACGATTTTCAAATTTTATATGAGGTTTTTTTCAAAACGTGAGTCCTTAGTATGCATTACATTGTTTCAACAATCAAACTGGTTATTTGAAATCTCCACGACGACGCCTACAATCCTGCACAAATAGATTGTTTACTTTATTGTTATGAGAGTTTCGATGGTAACTAAGCATGAATATTACACATGGATTAAATTTTTCCTGATGAGCCTATAGAGACCTTCGACCTGATTACATTGAGTGGAAAATCACTTTTGTATCTTCTTTAGTAAAGGCGATATGCGAGTTTGAAATTTTATAAAATGTTTTTGTAAAACGTGAAGCCTTAGTATGCATTACACTGTTTCAACAATCAAAGTGGTTATTTCAAATCTTCACGACGACTACTACAATCAAGCACAAATATATTGTTTACTTTTTTGTTATGAGAGTTTTCATGGCAACTAAGCATGAATATTACACATGGAATAAATTTTTCCTGATGAGCCTATAGAGAACTTCGACCTGATTAGATTGAGTGTAAGATCCCTTCTGTATATTCTATAGTAACGGAGATTTGCGAGTTTGAAATTTTATATAATGTTTTTTCAAAACGTGAGGCCTTAGTATGCATTACACTGTTTCAACAATCAAACTGGTTATTTCAAATCTCCACGACGACGCCTACAATCCTGCACAAATAGATTGTTTACTTTATTGTTATGAGAGTTTTCATGGCAACTAAGCATGAATATTACACATGGAATAAATTTTTCCTGATGAGCCTATAGAGAACTTCGACCTGATTAGATTGAGTGTAAAATCCCTTCTGTATCTTCTATAGTAACATAGATATACGAGTTTCAAATTTTATATGAGGTTTTTTTCAAAACGTGAGTCCTTAGTATGCATTACATTGTTTCAACAATCAAACTGGTTATTTGAAATCTCCACGACGACGCCTACAATCCTGCACAAATAGATTGTTTACTTTATTGTTATGAGAGTTTCCATGGTAACTAAGCATGAATATTAAACATGGATTAAATTTTTCCTGATGAGCCTATAGAGACCTTCGACCTGATTACATTGAGTGGAAAATCACTTTTGTATCTTCTTTAGTAAAGGCGATATGCGAGTTTGAAATTTTATATAATGTTTTTGTAAAACGTGAAGCCTTAGTATGCATTACACTGTTTCAACAATCAAAGTGGTTATTTCAAATCTTCACGACGACTACTACAATCAAGCACAAATATATTGTTTACTTTTTTGTTATGAGAGATTTCATGGCAACTAAGCATGAATATTACACATGGAATAAATTTTTCATGATGAGCCTATAGAGACCTTCGACCTGATTAGATTGAGTGTAAAATCCCTTCTGTATCTTCTATAGTAACATAGATATACGAGTTTCAAATTTTATATGAGGTTTTTTTCAAAACGTGAGTCCTTAGTATGCATTACATTGTTTCAACAATCAAACTGGTTATTTGAAATCTCCACGACGACGCCTACAATCCTGCACAAATAGATTGTTTACTTTATTGTTATGAGAGTTTCCATGGTAACTAAGCATGAATATTACACATGGAATAAATTTTTCCTGATGAGCCTATAGAGACCTTCGACCTGATTAGATTGAGTGTAAAATCCATTCTGTATATTCTATAGTAACGGAGATTTGCGAGTTTGAAATTTTATATAATGTTTTTTCAAAACGTGAGGCCTTAGTATGGCTTACACTGTTTCAACAATCAAACTGGTTATTTCAAATCTCCACGACGACTACTACAATGAAGGACAAATATATTGTTTACTTTTTTGTTATGAGAGTTTCCATGGTAACTAAGCATGAATATTACACATGGATTAAATTTTTTACTGATGAGCCAATAGAGAATTTCGACCTGATTACATTGAGTGTAAAATCGCTTCTGTATCTGCTATAGTAACGGAGATATGCGATTTTGAAATTTTATATAATGTTTTTGTAAAACGTGAAGCCTAAGGATGTATAACATTGTTTCAACAATCAAAGTGGTTATTTCAAATCTCCACGACGACTACTACAATGAAGCACAAATATATTGCTTACTTTTTTGTTATGAGAGTTTCCATGGTAACTAATCATGAATATTACACATGGATTAAATTTTTCCTGATGAGCCTATAGAGAGCATCGACCTGATTACATTGAGTGTAAAATCACTTCTGAATCTTCTATAGAAACGGAGATATACGAGTTTGAAATTTTTTATAATGTTTTTTCAAAACGTGAGGCCTTAGTATGCATTACACTGTTTCAACAATCAAACAGGTTATTTCAAATCTCCACGACGACGCCTACAATCCTGCACAAATAGATTGTTTACTTTATTGTTATGAGAGTTTTCATGGCAACTAAGAATGAATATTACACATGGAATAAATTTTTCCTGATGAGCCTATAGAGAACTTCGACCTGATTAGATTGAGTGTAAAATCCCTTCTGTATATTCTATAGTAACGGAGATTTGCGAGTTTGAAATTTTATATAATGTTTTTTCAAAACGTGAGGCCTTAGTATGCATTACACTGTTTCAACAATCAAACTGGTTATTTCAAATCTCCACGACGACGCCTACAATCCTGCACAAATAGATTGTTTACTTTATTGTTATGAGAGTTTCCATGGTAACTAAGCATGAATATTACACATGGATTAAATTTTTTACTGATGAGCCAATAGAGAACATCGACCTGATTACATTGAGTGTAAAATCACTTCTGAATCTTCTATAGAAACGGAGATATACGAGTTTGAAATTTTTTATAATGTTTTTTCAAAACGTGAGGCCTTAGTATGCATTACACTGTTTCAACAATCAAACAGGTTATTTCAAATCTCCACGACGACGCCTACAATCCTGCACAAATAGATTGTTTACTTTATTGTTATGAGAGTTTCGATGGTAACTAAGCATGAATATTACACATGGATTAAATTTTTCCTGATGAGCCTATAGAGAACTTCGACCTGATTAGATTGAGTGTAAAATCCCTTCTGTATATTCTATAGTAACGGAGATTTGCGAGTTTGAAATTTTATATAATGTTTTTTCAAAACGTGAGGCCTTAGTATGCATTACACTGTTTCAACAATCAAACTGGTTATTTGAAATCTCCACGACGACGCCTACAATCCTGCACAAATAGATTGTTTACTTTATTGTTATGAGAGTTTCCATGGTAACTAAGCATGAATATTACACATGGATTAAATTTTTCCTGATGAGCCTATAGAGACCTTCGACCTGATTACATTGAGTGGAAAATCACTTTTGTATCTTCTTTAGTAAAGGCGATATGCGAGTTTGAAATTTTATATAATGTTTTTGTAAAACGTGAAGCCTAAGGATGTATAACATTTTTTCAACAATCAAAGTGGTTATTTCAAATCTCCACGACGACTACTACAATGAAGCACAAATATATTGCTTACTTTTTTGTTATGAGAGTTTCCATGGTAACTAAGCATGAATATTACACATGGATTAAATTTTTCCTGATGAGCCTATAGAGAGCTTCGACCTGATTACATTGAGTGTAAAATCACTTCTGTATATTCTATAGTAACATAGATATACGAGTTTCAAATTTTATATGAGGTTTTTTTCAAAACGTGAGTCCTTAGTATGCATTACATTGTTTCAACAATCAAACTGGTTATTTGAAATCTCCACGACGACGCCTACAATCCTGCACAAATAGATTGTTTACTTTATTGTTATGAGAGTTTCCATGGTAACTAAGCATGAATATTACACATGGAATAAATTTTTCCTGATGAGCCTATAGAGACCTTCGACCTGATTAGATTGAGTGTAAAATCCATTCTGTATATTCTATAGTAACGGAGATTTGCGAGTTTGAAATTTTATATAATGTTTTTTCAAAACGTGAGGCCTTAGTATGGCTTACACTGTTTCAACAATCAAACTGGTTATTTCAAATCTCCACGACGACTACTACAATGAAGGACAAATATATTGTTTACTTTTTTGTTATGAGAGTTTCCATGGTAACTAAGCATGAATATTACACATGGATTAAATTTTTTACTGATGAGCCAATAGAGAATTTCGACCTGATTACATTGAGTGTAAAATCGCTTCTGTATCTGCTATAGTAACGGAGATATGCGATTTTGAAATTTTATATAATGTTTTTGTAAAACGTGAAGCCTAAGGATGTATAACATTGTTTCAACAATCAAAGTGGTTATTTCAAATCTCCACGACGACTACTACAATGAAGCACAAATATATTGCTTACTTTTTTGTTATGAGAGTTTCCATGGTAACTAATCATGAATATTACACATGGATTAAATTTTTCCTGATGAGCCTATAGAGAGCATCGACCTGATTACATTGAGTGTAAAATCACTTCTGAATCTTCTATAGAAACGGAGATATACGAGTTTGAAATTTTTTATAATGTTTTTTCAAAACGTGAGGCCTTAGTATGCATTACACTGTTTCAACAATCAAACAGGTTATTTCAAATCTCCACGACGACGCCTACAATCCTGCACAAATAGATTGTTTACTTTATTGTTATGAGAGTTTTCATGGCAACTAAGAATGAATATTACACATGGAATAAATTTTTCCTGATGAGCCTATAGAGAACTTCGACCTGATTAGATTGAGTGTAAAATCCCTTCTGTATATTCTATAGTAACGGAGATTTGCGAGTTTGAAATTTTATATAATGTTTTTTCAAAACGTGAGGCCTTAGTATGCATTACACTGTTTCAACAATCAAACTGGTTATTTCAAATCTCCACGACGACGCCTACAATCCTGCACAAATAGATTGTTTACTTTATTGTTATGAGAGTTTCCATGGTAACTAAGCATGAATATTACACATGGATTAAATTTTTTACTGATGAGCCAATAGAGAACATCGACCTGATTACATTGAGTGTAAAATCACTTCTGAATCTTCTATAGAAACGGAGATATACGAGTTTGAAATTTTTTATAATGTTTTTTCAAAACGTGAGGCCTTAGTATGCATTACACTGTTTCAACAATCAAACAGGTTATTTCAAATCTCCACGACGACGCCTACAATCCTGCACAAATAGATTGTTTACTTTATTGTTATGAGAGTTTCGATGGTAACTAAGCATGAATATTACACATGGATTAAATTTTTCCTGATGAGCCTATAGAGAACTTCGACCTGATTAGATTGAGTGTAAAATCCCTTCTGTATATTCTATAGTAACGGAGATTTGCGAGTTTGAAATTTTATATAATGTTTTTTCAAAACGTGAGGCCTTAGTATGCATTACACTGTTTCAACAATCAAACTGGTTATTTGAAATCTCCACGACGACGCCTACAATCCTGCACAAATAGATTGTTTACTTTATTGTTATGAGAGTTTCCATGGTAACTAAGCATGAATATTACACATGGATTAAATTTTTCCTGATGAGCCTATAGAGACCTTCGACCTGATTACATTGAGTGGAAAATCACTTTTGTATCTTCTTTAGTAAAGGCGATATGCGAGTTTGAAATTTTATATAATGTTTTTGTAAAACGTGAAGCCTAAGGATGTATAACATTGTTTCAACAATCAAAGTGGTTATTTCAAATCTCCACGACGACTACTACAATGAAGCACAAATATATTGCTTACTTTTTTGTTATGAGAGTTTCCATGGTAACTAATCATGAATATTACACATGGATTAAATTTTTCCTGATGAGCCTATAGAGAGCATCGACCTGATTACATTGAGTGTAAAATCACTTCTGAATCTTCTATAGAAACGGAGATATACGAGTTTGAAATTTTTTATAATGTTTTTTCAAAACGTGAGGCCTTAGTATGCATTACACTGTTTCAACAATCAAACAGGTTATTTCAAATCTCCACGACGACGCCTACAATCCTGCACAAATAGATTGTTTACTTTATTGTTATGAGAGTTTTCATGGCAACTAAGAATGAATATTACACATGGAATAAATTTTTCCTGATGAGCCTATAGAGAACTTCGACCTGATTAGATTGAGTGTAAAATCCCTTCTGTATATTCTATAGTAACGGAGATTTGCGAGTTTGAAATTTTATATAATGTTTTTTCAAAACGTGAGGCCTTAGTATGCATTACACTGTTTCAACAATCAAACTGGTTATTTCAAATCTCCACGACGACGCCTACAATCCTGCACAAATAGATTGTTTACTTTATTGTTATGAGAGTTTCCATGGTAACTAAGCATGAATATTACACATGGATTAAATTTTTTACTGATGAGCCAATAGAGAACATCGACCTGATTACATTGAGTGTAAAATCACTTCTGAATCTTCTATAGAAACGGAGATATACGAGTTTGAAATTTTTTATAATGTTTTTTCAAAACGTGAGGCCTTAGTATGCATTACACTGTTTCAACAATCAAACAGGTTATTTCAAATCTCCACGACGACGCCTACAATCCTGCACAAATAGATTGTTTACTTTATTGTTATGAGAGTTTCGATGGTAACTAAGCATGAATATTACACATGGATTAAATTTTTCCTGATGAGCCTATAGAGAACTTCGACCTGATTAGATTGAGTGTAAAATCCCTTCTGTATATTCTATAGTAACGGAGATTTGCGAGTTTGAAATTTTATATAATGTTTTTTCAAAACGTGAGGCCTTAGTATGCATTACACTGTTTCAACAATCAAACTGGTTATTTGAAATCTCCACGACGACGCCTACAATCCTGCACAAATAGATTGTTTACTTTATTGTTATGAGAGTTTCCATGGTAACTAAGCATGAATATTACACATGGATTAAATTTTTCCTGATGAGCCTATAGAGACCTTCGACCTGATTACATTGAGTGGAAAATCACTTTTGTATCTTCTTTAGTAAAGGCGATATGCGAGTTTGAAATTTTATATAATGTTTTTGTAAAACGTGAAGCCTAAGGATGTATAACATTTTTTCAACAATCAAAGTGGTTATTTCAAATCTCCACGACGACTACTACAATGAAGCACAAATATATTGCTTACTTTTTTGTTATGAGAGTTTCCATGGTAACTAAGCATGAATATTACACATGGATTAAATTTTTCCTGATGAGCCTATAGAGAGCTTCGACCTGATTACATTGAGTGTAAAATCACTTCTGAATCTTCTATAGAAACGGAGATATACGAGTTTGAAATTTTTTATAATGTTTTTTTCAAAACGTGAGGCCTTAGTATGCATTACACTGTTTCAACAATCAAACAGGTTATTTCAAATCTCCACGACGACGCCTACAATCCTGCACAAATAGATTGTTTACTTTATTGTTATGAGAGTTTTCATGGCAACTAAGCATGAATATTACACATGGAATAAATTTTTCCTGATGATCCTATAGAGAACTTCGACCTGATTAGATTGAGTGTAAAATCCCTTCTGTATCTTCTATAGTAACATAGATATACGATTTTCAAATTTTATATGAGGTTTTTTTCAAAACGTGAGTCCTTAGTATGCATTACATTGTTTCAACAATCAAACTGGTTATTTGAAATCTCCACGACGACGCCTACAATCCTGCACAAATAGATTGTTTACTTTATTGTTATGAGAGTTTCGATGGTAACTAAGCATGAATATTACACATGGATTAAATTTTTCCTGATGAGCCTATAGAGACCTTCGACCTGATTACATTGAGTGGAAAATCACTTTTGTATCTTCTTTAGTAAAGGCGATATGCGAGTTTGAAATTTTATAAAATGTTTTTGTAAAACGTGAAGCCTTAGTATGCATTACACTGTTTCAACAATCAAAGTGGTTATTTCAAATCTTCACGACGACTACTACAATCAAGCACAAATATATTGTTTACTTTTTTGTTATGAGAGTTTTCATGGCAACTAAGCATGAATATTACACATGGAATAAATTTTTCCTGATGAGCCTATAGAGAACTTCGACCTGATTAGATTGAGTGTAAGATCCCTTCTGTATATTCTATAGTAACGGAGATTTGCGAGTTTGAAATTTTATATAATGTTTTTTCAAAACGTGAGGCCTTAGTATGCATTACACTGTTTCAACAATCAAACTGGTTATTTCAAATCTCCACGACGACGCCTACAATCCTGCACAAATAGATTGTTTACTTTATTGTTATGAGAGTTTTCATGGCAACTAAGCATGAATATTACACATGGAATAAATTTTTCCTGATGAGCCTATAGAGAACTTCGACCTGATTAGATTGAGTGTAAAATCCCTTCTGTATCTTCTATAGTAACATAGATATACGAGTTTCAAATTTTATATGAGGTTTTTTTCAAAACGTGAGTCCTTAGTATGCATTACATTGTTTCAACAATCAAACTGGTTATTTGAAATCTCCACGACGACGCCTACAATCCTGCACAAATAGATTGTTTACTTTATTGTTATGAGAGTTTCCATGGTAACTAAGCATGAATATTAAACATGGATTAAATTTTTCCTGATGAGCCTATAGAGACCTTCGACCTGATTACATTGAGTGGAAAATCACTTTTGTATCTTCTTTAGTAAAGGCGATATGCGAGTTTGAAATTTTATATAATGTTTTTGTAAAACGTGAAGCCTTAGTATGCATTACACTGTTTCAACAATCAAAGTGGTTATTTCAAATCTTCACGACGACTACTACAATCAAGCACAAATATATTGTTTACTTTTTTGTTATGAGAGATTTCATGGCAACTAAGCATGAATATTACACATGGAATAAATTTTTCATGATGAGCCTATAGAGACCTTCGACCTGATTAGATTGAGTGTAAAATCCCTTCTGTATCTTCTATAGTAACATAGATATACGAGTTTCAAATTTTATATGAGGTTTTTTTCAAAACGTGAGTCCTTAGTATGCATTACATTGTTTCAACAATCAAACTGGTTATTTGAAATCTCCACGACGACGCCTACAATCCTGCACAAATAGATTGTTTACTTTATTGTTATGAGAGTTTCCATGGTAACTAAGCATGAATATTACACATGGAATAAATTTTTCCTGATGAGCCTATAGAGACCTTCGACCTGATTAGATTGAGTGTAAAATCCATTCTGTATATTCTATAGTAACGGAGATTTGCGAGTTTGAAATTTTATATAATGTTTTTTCAAAACGTGAGGCCTTAGTATGGCTTACACTGTTTCAACAATCAAACTGGTTATTTCAAATCTCCACGACGACTACTACAATGAAGGACAAATATATTGTTTACTTTTTTGTTATGAGAGTTTCCATGGTAACTAAGCATGAATATTACACATGGATTAAATTTTTTACTGATGAGCCAATAGAGAATTTCGACCTGATTACATTGAGTGTAAAATCGCTTCTGTATCTGCTATAGTAACGGAGATATGCGATTTTGAAATTTTATATAATGTTTTTGTAAAACGTGAAGCCTAAGGATGTATAACATTGTTTCAACAATCAAAGTGGTTATTTCAAATCTCCACGACGACTACTACAATGAAGCACAAATATATTGCTTACTTTTTTGTTATGAGAGTTTCCATGGTAACTAATCATGAATATTACACATGGATTAAATTTTTCCTGATGAGCCTATAGAGAGCATCGACCTGATTACATTGAGTGTAAAATCACTTCTGAATCTTCTATAGAAACGGAGATATACGAGTTTGAAATTTTTTATAATGTTTTTTCAAAACGTGAGGCCTTAGTATGCATTACACTGTTTCAACAATCAAACAGGTTATTTCAAATCTCCACGACGACGCCTACAATCCTGCACAAATAGATTGTTTACTTTATTGTTATGAGAGTTTTCATGGCAACTAAGAATGAATATTACACATGGAATAAATTTTTCCTGATGAGCCTATAGAGAACTTCGACCTGATTAGATTGAGTGTAAAATCCCTTCTGTATATTCTATAGTAACGGAGATTTGCGAGTTTGAAATTTTATATAATGTTTTTTCAAAACGTGAGGCCTTAGTATGCATTACACTGATTCAACAATCAAACTGGTTATTTCAAATCTCCACGACGACGCCTACAATCCTGCACAAATAGATTGTTTACTTTATTGTTATGAGAGTTTCCATGGTAACTAAGCATGAATATTACACATGGATTAAATTTTTTACTGATGAGCCAATAGAGAACATCGACCTGATTACATTGAGTGTAAAATCACTTCTGAATCTTCTATAGAAACGGAGATATACGAGTTTGAAATTTTTTATAATGTTTTTTCAAAACGTGAGGCCTTAGTATGCATTACACTGTTTCAACAATCAAACAGGTTATTTCAAATCTCCACGACGACGCCTACAATCCTGCACAAATAGATTGTTTACTTTATTGTTATGAGAGTTTCGATGGTAACTAAGCATGAATATTACACATGGATTAAATTTTTCCTGATGAGCCTATAGAGAACTTCGACCTGATTAGATTGAGTGTAAAATCCCTTCTGTATATTCTATAGTAACGGAGATTTGCGAGTTTGAAATTTTATATAATGTTTTTTCAAAACGTGAGGCCTTAGTATGCATTACACTGTTTCAACAATCAAACTGGTTATTTGAAATCTCCACGACGACGCCTACAATCCTGCACAAATAGATTGTTTACTTTATTGTTATGAGAGTTTCCATGGTAACTAAGCATGAATATTACACATGGATTAAATTTTTCCTGATGAGCCTATAGAGACCTTCGACCTGATTACATTGAGTGGAAAATCACTTTTGTATCTTCTTTAGTAAAGGCGATATGCGAGTTTGAAATTTTATATAATGTTTTTGTAAAACGTGAAGCCTAAGGATGTATAACATTTTTTCAACAATCAAAGTGGTTATTTCAAATCTCCACGACGACTACTACAATGAAGCACAAATATATTGCTTACTTTTTTGTTATGAGAGTTTCCATGGTAACTAAGCATGAATATTACACATGGATTAAATTTTTCCTGATGAGCCTATAGAGAGCTTCGACCTGATTACATTGAGTGTAAAATCACTTCTGAATCTTCTATAGAAACGGAGATATACGAGTTTGAAATTTTTTATAATGTTTTTTCAAAACGTGAGGCCTTAGTATGCCTTACACTGTTTCAACAATCAAACAGGTTATTTCAAATCTCCACGACGACGCCTACAATCCTGCACAAATAGATTGTTTACTTTATTGTTATGAGAGTTTTCATGGCAACTAAGCAT
Source organism: Lepisma saccharinum (assembly GCF_977018435.1). NCBI lineage: Eukaryota > Metazoa > Arthropoda > Insecta > Zygentoma > Lepismatidae > Lepisma > Lepisma saccharinum. The sequence continues at coordinate 4,260,981 of NW_028142899.1, read as the reverse complement.
GAATATTACACATGGAATAAATTTTTCCTGATGATCCTATAGAGAACTTCGACCTGATTAGATTGAGTGTAAAATCCCTTCTGTATCTTCTATAGTAACATAGATATACGAGTTTCAAATTTTATATGAGGTTTTTTTCAAAACGTGAGTCCTTAGTATGCATTACATTGTTTCAACAATCAAACTGGTTATTTGAAATCTCCACGACGACGCCTACAATCCTGCACAAATAGATTGTTTACTTTATTGTTATGAGAGTTTCGATGGTAACTAAGCATGAATATTACACATGGATTAAATTTTTCCTGATGAGCCTATAGAGACCTTCGACCTGATTACATTGAGTGGAAAATCACTTTTGTATCTTCTTTAGTAAAGGCGATATGCGAGTTTGAAATTTTATAAAATGTTTTTGTAAAACGTGAAGCCTTAGTATGCATTACACTGTTTCAACAATCAAAGTGGTTATTTCAAATCTTCACGACGACTACTACAATCAAGCACAAATATATTGTTTACTTTTTTGTTATGAGAGTTTTCATGGCAACTAAGCATGAATATTACACATGGAATAAATTTTTCCTGATGAGCCTATAGAGAACTTCGACCTGATTAGATTGAGTGTAAGATCCCTTCTGTATATTCTATAGTAACGGAGATTTGCGAGTTTGAAATTTTATATAATGTTTTTTCAAAACGTGAGGCCTTAGTATGCATTACACTGTTTCAACAATCAAACTGGTTATTTCAAATCTCCACGACGACGCCTACAATCCTGCACAAATAGATTGTTTACTTTATTGTTATGAGAGTTTTCATGGCAACTAAGCATGAATATTACACATGGAATAAATTTTTCCTGATGAGCCTATAGAGAACTTCGACCTGATTAGATTGAGTGTAAAATCCCTTCTGTATCTTCTATAGTAACATAGATATACGAGTTTCAAATTTTATATGAGGTTTTTTTCAAAACGTGAGTCCTTAGTATGCATTACATTGTTTCAACAATCAAACTGGTTATTTGAAATCTCCACGACGACGCCTACAATCCTGCACAAATAGATTGTTTACTTTATTGTTATGAGAGTTTCCATGGTAACTAAGCATGAATATTAAACATGGATTAAATTTTTCCTGATGAGCCTATAGAGACCTTCGACCTGATTACATTGAGTGGAAAATCACTTTTGTATCTTCTTTAGTAAAGGCGATATGCGAGTTTGAAATTTTATATAATGTTTTTGTAAAACGTGAAGCCTTAGTATGCATTACACTGTTTCAACAATCAAAGTGGTTATTTCAAATCTTCACGACGACTACTACAATCAAGCACAAATATATTGTTTACTTTTTTGTTATGAGAGATTTCATGGCAACTAAGCATGAATATTACACATGGAATAAATTTTTCATGATGAGCCTATAGAGACCTTCGACCTGATTAGATTGAGTGTAAAATCCCTTCTGTATATTCTATAGTAACGGAGATTTGCGAGTTTGAAATTTTATATAATGTTTTTTTCAAAACGTGAGGCCTTAGTATGCAATACACTGTTTCAACAACCAAACTGGTTATTTCAAATCTCCACGACGACGCCTACAATAATGCACAAATAGATTGTTTACTTTATTGCTATGAGAGTTTCCATGGTAACTAAGCATGAATATTACACATGGATTAAATTTTTTACTGATGAGCCAATAGAGAACATCGACCTGATTACATTGAGTGTAAAATCGCTTCTGTATCTTCTATAGTAACGGAGATATGCGATTTTGAAATTTTATATAATGTTTTTGTAAAACGTGAAGCCTAAGGATGTATTACATTGTTTCAACAATCAAAGTGGTTATTTCAAATCTCCACGACGACTACTACAATGAAGGACAAATATATTGTTTACTTTTTTGATATGAGAGTTTCCATGGTAACTAAGCATGAATATTACACATGGATTAAATTTTTTACTGATGAGCCAATAGAGAATTTCGACCTGATTACATTGAGTGTAAAATCGCCTCTGTATCTGTTATAGTAACGGAGATATGCGATTTTGAAATTTTATATAATGTTTTTGTAAAACGTGAAGCCTAAGGATGTATAACATTGTTTCAACAATCAAAGTGGTTATTTCAAATCTCCACGACGACTACTACAATGAAGCACAAATATATTGCTTACTTTCTTGTTATGAGAGTTTCCATGGTAACTAAGCATGAATATTACACATGGATTAAATTTTTCCTGATGAGCCTATAGAGAGCTTCGACCTGATTACATTGAGTGTAAAATCACTTCTGAATCTTCTATAGAAACGGAGATATACGAGTTTGAAATTTTTTATAATGTTTTTTCAAAACGTGAGGCCTTAGTATGCATTACACTGTTTCAACAATCAAACAGGTTATTTCAAATCTCCACGACGACGCCTACAATCCTGCACAAATAGATTGTTTACTTTATTGTTATGAGAGTTTCGATGGTAACTAAGCATGAATATTACACATGGATTAAATTTTTCCTGATGAGCCTATAGAGAACTTCGACCTGATTAGATTGAGTGTAAAATCCCTTCTGTATATTCTATAGTAACGGAGATTTGCGAGTTTGAAATTTTATATAATGTTTTTTCAAAACGTGAGGCCTTAGTATGCATTACACTGTTTCAACAATCAAACTGGTTATTTGAAATCTCCACGACGACGCCTACAATCCTGCACAAATAGATTGTTTACTTTATTGTTATGAGAGTTTCCATGGTAACTAAGCATGAATATTACACATGGATTAAATTTTTCCTGATGAGCCTATAGAGACCTTCGACCTGATTACATTGAGTGGAAAATCACTTTTGTATCTTCTTTAGTAAAGGCGATATGCGAGTTTGAAATTTTATATAATGTTTTTGTAAAACGTGAAGCCTAAGGATGTATAACATTTTTTCAACAATCAAAGTGGTTATTTCAAATCTCCACGACGACTACTACAATGAAGCACAAATATATTGCTTACTTTTTTGTTATGAGAGTTTCCATGGTAACTAAGCATGAATATTACACATGGATTAAATTTTTCCTGATGAGCCTATAGAGAGCTTCGACCTGATTACATTGAGTGTAAAATCACTTCTGAATCTTCTATAGAAACGGAGATATACGAGTTTGAAATTTTTTATAATGTTTTTTCAAAACGTGAGGCCTTAGTATGCATTACACTGTTTCAACAATCAAACAGGTTATTTCAAATCTCCACGACGACGCCTACAATCCTGCACAAATAGATTGTTTACTTTATTGTTATGAGAGTTTTCATGGCAACTAAGCATGAATATTACACATGGAATAAATTTTTCCTGATGATCCTATAGAGAACTTCGACCTGATTAGATTGAGTGTAAAATCCCTTCTGTATCTTCTATAGTAACATAGATATACGAGTTTCAAATTTTATATGAGGTTTTTTTCAAAACGTGAGTCCTTAGTATGCATTACATTGTTTCAACAATCAAACTGGTTATTTGAAATCTCCACGACGACGCCTACAATCCTGCACAAATAGATTGTTTACTTTATTGTTATGAGAGTTTCGATGGTAACTAAGCATGAATATTACACATGGATTAAATTTTTCCTGATGAGCCTATAGAGACCTTCGACCTGATTACATTGAGTGGAAAATCACTTTTGTATCTTCTTTAGTAAAGGCGATATGCGAGTTTGAAATTTTATAAAATGTTTTTGTAAAACGTGAAGCCTTAGTATGCATTACACTGTTTCAACAATCAAAGTGGTTATTTCAAATCTTCACGACGACTACTACAATCAAGCACAAATATATTGTTTACTTTTTTGTTATGAGAGTTTTCATGGCAACTAAGCATGAATATTACACATGGAATAAATTTTTCCTGATGAGCCTATAGAGAACTTCGACCTGATTAGATTGAGTGTAAGATCCCTTCTGTATATTCTATAGTAACGGAGATTTGCGAGTTTGAAATTTTATATAATGTTTTTTCAAAACGTGAGGCCTTAGTATGCATTACACTGTTTCAACAATCAAACTGGTTATTTCAAATCTCCACGACGACGCCTACAATCCTGCACAAATAGATTGTTTACTTTATTGTTATGAGAGTTTTCATGGCAACTAAGCATGAATATTACACATGGAATAAATTTTTCCTGATGAGCCTATAGAGAACTTCGACCTGATTAGATTGAGTGTAAAATCCCTTCTGTATCTTCTATAGTAACATAGATATACGAGTTTCAAATTTTATATGAGGTTTTTTTCAAAACGTGAGTCCTTAGTATGCATTACATTGTTTCAACAATCAAACTGGTTATTTGAAATCTCCACGACGACGCCTACAATCCTGCACAAATAGATTGTTTACTTTATTGTTATGAGAGTTTCCATGGTAACTAAGCATGAATATTAAACATGGATTAAATTTTTCCTGATGAGCCTATAGAGACCTTCGACCTGATTACATTGAGTGGAAAATCACTTTTGTATCTTCTTTAGTAAAGGCGATATGCGAGTTTGAAATTTTATATAATGTTTTTGTAAAACGTGAAGCCTTAGTATGCATTACACTGTTTCAACAATCAAAGTGGTTATTTCAAATCTTCACGACGACTACTACAATCAAGCACAAATATATTGTTTACTTTTTTGTTATGAGAGTTTTCATGGCAACTAAGCATGAATATTACACATGGAATAAATTTTTCATGATGATCCTATAGAGACCTTCGACCTGATTAGATTGAGTGTAAAATCCCTTCTGTATATTCTATAGTAACGGAGATTTGCGAGTTTGAAATTTTATATAATGTTTTTTCAAAACGTGAGGCCTTAGTATGCAATACACTGTTTCAACAACCAAACTGGTTATTTCAAATCTCCACGACGACGCCTACAATAATGCACAAATAGATTGTTTACTTTATTGTTATGAGAGTTTCCATGGTAACTAAGCATGAATATTACACATGGATTAAATTTTTACTGATGAGCCAATAGAGAACATCGACCTGATTACATTGAGTGTAAAATCGCTTCTGTATCTTCTATAGTAACGGAGATATGCGATTTTGAAATTTTATATAATGTTTTTGTAAAACGTGAAGCCTAAGGATGTATTACATTGTTTCAACAATCAAAGTGGTTATTTCAAATCTCCACGACGACTACTACAATGAAGGACAAATATATTGTTTACTTTTTTGTTATTTGGAGTTTCCATGGTAACTAAGCATGAATATTACACATGGATTAAATTTTTTACTGATGAGCCAATAGAGAATTTCGACCTGATTACATTGAGTGTAAAATCGCCTCTGTATCTGTTATAGTAACGGAGATATGCGATTTTGAAATTTTATATAATGTTTTTGTAAAACGTGAAGCCTAAGGATGTATAACATTGTTTCAACAATCAAAGTGGTTATTTCAAATCTCCACGACGACTACTACAATGAAGCACAAATATATTGCTTACTTTCTTGTTATGAGAGTTTCCATGGTAACTAAGCATGAATATTACACATGGATTAAATTTTTCCTGATGAGCCTATAGAGAGCTTCGACCTGATTACATTGAGTGTAAAATCACTTCTGAATCTTCTATAGAAACGGAGATATACGAGTTTGAAATTTTTTATAATGTTTTTTCAAAACGTGAGGCCTTAGTATGCATTACACTGTTTCAACAATCAAACAGGTTATTTCAAATCTCCACGACGACGCCTACAATCCTGCACAAATAGATTGTTTACTTTATTGTTATGAGAGTTTCCATGGTAACTAAGCATGAATATTACACATGGATTAAATTTTTCCTGATGAGCCTATAGAGAACTTCGACCTGATTAGATTGAGTGTAAAATCCCTTCTGTATATTCTATAGTAACGGAGATTTGCGAGTTTGAAATTTTATATAATGTTTTTTCAAAACGTGAGGCCTTAGTATGCATTACACTGTTTCAACAATCAAACTGGTTATTTCAAATCTCCACGACGACGCCTACAATCCTGCACAAATAGATTGTTTACTTTATTGTTATGAGAGTTTTCATGGCAACTAAGCATGAATATTACACATGGAATAAATTTTTCCTGATGAGCCTATAGAGAACTTCGACCTGATTAGATTGAGTGTAAAATCCCTTCTGTATCTTCTATAGTAACATAGATATACGAGTTTCAAATTTTATATGAGGTTTTTTTCAAAACGTGAGTCCTTAGTATGCATTACATTGTTTCAACAATCAAACTGGTTATTTGAAATCTCCACGACGACGCCTACAATCCTGCACAAATAGATTGTTTACTTTATTGTTATGAGAGTTTCCATGGTAACTAAGCATGAATATTACACATGGATTAAATTTTTCCTGATGAGCCTATAGAGAACTTCGACCTGATTAGATTGAGTGTAAAATCCCTTCTGTATATTCTATAGTAACGGAGATTTGCGAGTTTGAAATTTTATATAATGTTTTTTCAAAACGTGAGGCCTTAGTATGGCTTACACTGTTTCAACAATCAAACTGGTTATTTCAAATCTCCACGACGACTACTACAATGAAGGACAAATATATTGTTTACTTTTTTGTTATGAGAGTTTCCATGGTAACTAAGCATGAATATTACACATGGATTAAATTTTTTACTGATGAGCCAATAGAGAATTTCGACCTGATTACATTGAGTGTAAAATCGCTTCTGTATCTGCTATAGTAACGGAGATATGCGATTTTGAAATTTTATATAATGTTTTTGTAAAACGTGAAGCCTAAGGATGTATAACATTGTTTCAACAATCAAAGTGGTTATTTCAAATCTCCACGACGACTACTACAATGAAGCACAAATATATTGCTTACTTTTTTGTTATGAGAGTTTCCATGGTAACTAATCATGAATATTACACATGGATTAAATTTTTCCTGATGAGCCTATAGAGAGCATCGACCTGATTACATTGAGTGTAAAATCACTTCTGAATCTTCTATAGAAACGGAGATATACGAGTTTGAAATTTTTTATAATGTTTTTTCAAAACGTGAGGCCTTAGTATGCATTACACTGTTTCAACAATCAAACAGGTTATTTCAAATCTCCACGACGACGCCTACAATCCTGCACAAATAGATTGTTTACTTTATTGTTATGAGAGTTTTCATGGCAACTAAGAATGAATATTACACATGGAATAAATTTTTCCTGATGAGCCTATAGAGAACTTCGACCTGATTAGATTGAGTGTAAAATCCCTTCTGTATATTCTATAGTAACGGAGATTTGCGAGTTTGAAATTTTATATAATGTTTTTTCAAAACGTGAGGCCTTAGTATGCATTACACTGTTTCAACAATCAAACTGGTTATTTCAAATCTCCACGACGACGCCTACAATCCTGCACAAATAGATTGTTTACTTTATTGTTATGAGAGTTTTCATGGCAACTAAGCATGAATATTACACATGGAATAAATTTTTCCTGATGAGCCTATAGAGAACTTCGACCTGATTAGATTGAGTGTAAAATCCCTTCTGTATATTCTATAGTAACGGAGATTTGCGAGTTTGAAATTTTATATAATGTTTTTTCAAAACGTGAGGCCTTAGTATGCATTACACTGTTTCAACAATCAAACTGGTTATTTGAAATCTCCACGACGACGCCTACAATCCTGCACAAATAGATTGTTTACTTTATTGTTATGAGAGTTTCCATGGTAACTAAGCATGAATATTACACATGGATTAAATTTTTCCTGATGAGCCTATAGAGACCTTCGACCTGATTACATTGAGTGGAAAATCACTTTTGTATCTTCTTTAGTAAAGGCGATATGCGAGTTTGAAATTTTATATAATGTTTTTGTAAAACGTGAAGCCTTAGTATGCATTACACTGTTTCAACAATCAAAGTGGTTATTTCAAATCTTCACGACGACTACTACAATCAAGCACAAATATATTGTTTACTTTTTTGTTATGAGAGTTTTCATGGCAACTAAGCATGAATATTACACATGGAATAAATTTTTCATGATGAGCCTATAGAGACCTTCGACCTGATTAGATTGAGTGTAAAATCCCTTCTGTATATTCTATAGTAACGGAGATTTGCGAGTTTGAAATTTTATATAATGTTTTTTTCAAAACGTGAGGCCTTAGTATGCAATACACTGTTTCAACAACCAAACTGGTTATTTCAAATCTCCACGACGACGCCTACAATAATGCACAAATAGATTGTTTACTTTATTGCTATGAGAGTTTCCATGGTAACTAAGCATGAATATTACACATGGATTAAATTTTTTACTGATGAGCCAATAGAGAACATCGACCTGATTACATTGAGTGTAAAATCGCTTCTGTATCTTCTATAGTAACGGAGATATGCGATTTTGAAATTTTATATAATGTTTTTGTAAAACGTGAAGCCTAAGGATGTATTACATTGTTTCAACAATCAAAGTGGTTATTTCAAATCTCCACGACGACTACTACAATGAAGGACAAATATATTGTTTACTTTTTTGATATGAGAGTTTCCATGGTAACTAAGCATGAATATTACACATGGATTAAATTTTTTACTGATGAGCCAATAGAGAATTTCGACCTGATTACATTGAGTGTAAAATCGCCTCTGTATCTGTTATAGTAACGGAGATATGCGATTTTGAAATTTTATATAATGTTTTTGTAAAACGTGAAGCCTAAGGATGTATAACATTGTTTCAACAATCAAAGTGGTTATTTCAAATCTCCACGACGACTACTACAATGAAGCACAAATATATTGCTTACTTTCTTGTTATGAGAGTTTCCATGGTAACTAAGCATGAATATTACACATGGATTAAATTTTTCCTGATGAGCCTATAGAGAGCTTCGACCTGATTACATTGAGTGTAAAATCACTTCTGAATCTTCTATAGAAACGGAGATATACGAGTTTGAAATTTTTTATAATGTTTTTTCAAAACGTGAGGCCTTAGTATGCATTACACTGTTTCAACAATCAAACAGGTTATTTCAAATCTCCACGACGACGCCTACAATCCTGCACAAATAGATTGTTTACTTTATTGTTATGAGAGTTTCGATGGTAACTAAGCATGAATATTACACATGGATTAAATTTTTCCTGATGAGCCTATAGAGAACTTCGACCTGATTAGATTGAGTGTAAAATCCCTTCTGTATATTCTATAGTAACGGAGATTTGCGAGTTTGAAATTTTATATAATGTTTTTTCAAAACGTGAGGCCTTAGTATGCATTACACTGTTTCAACAATCAAACTGGTTATTTGAAATCTCCACGACGACGCCTACAATCCTGCACAAATAGATTGTTTACTTTATTGTTATGAGAGTTTCCATGGTAACTAAGCATGAATATTACACATGGATTAAATTTTTCCTGATGAGCCTATAGAGACCTTCGACCTGATTACATTGAGTGGAAAATCACTTTTGTATCTTCTTTAGTAAAGGCGATATGCGAGTTTGAAATTTTATATAATGTTTTTGTAAAACGTGAAGCCTAAGGATGTATAACATTTTTTCAACAATCAAAGTGGTTATTTCAAATCTCCACGACGACTACTACAATGAAGCACAAATATATTGCTTACTTTTTTGTTATGAGAGTTTCCATGGTAACTAAGCATGAATATTACACATGGATTAAATTTTTCCTGATGAGCCTATAGAGAGCTTCGACCTGATTACATTGAGTGTAAAATCACTTCTGAATCTTCTATAGAAACGGAGATATACGAGTTTGAAATTTTTTATAATGTTTTTTCAAAACGTGAGGCCTTAGTATGCATTACACTGTTTCAACAATCAAACAGGTTATTTCAAATCTCCACGACGACGCCTACAATCCTGCACAAATAGATTGTTTACTTTATTGTTATGAGAGTTTTCATGGCAACTAAGCATGAATATTACACATGGAATAAATTTTTCCTGATGATCCTATAGAGAACTTCGACCTGATTAGATTGAGTGTAAAATCCCTTCTGTATCTTCTATAGTAACATAGATATACGAGTTTCAAATTTTATATGAGGTTTTTTTCAAAACGTGAGTCCTTAGTATGCATTACATTGTTTCAACAATCAAACTGGTTATTTGAAATCTCCACGACGACGCCTACAATCCTGCACAAATAGATTGTTTACTTTATTGTTATGAGAGTTTCGATGGTAACTAAGCATGAATATTACACATGGATTAAATTTTTCCTGATGAGCCTATAGAGACCTTCGACCTGATTACATTGAGTGGAAAATCACTTTTGTATCTTCTTTAGTAAAGGCGATATGCGAGTTTGAAATTTTATAAAATGTTTTTGTAAAACGTGAAGCCTTAGTATGCATTACACTGTTTCAACAATCAAAGTGGTTATTTCAAATCTTCACGACGACTACTACAATCAAGCACAAATATATTGTTTACTTTTTTGTTATGAGAGTTTTCATGGCAACTAAGCATGAATATTACACATGGAATAAATTTTTCCTGATGAGCCTATAGAGAACTTCGACCTGATTAGATTGAGTGTAAGATCCCTTCTGTATATTCTATAGTAACGGAGATTTGCGAGTTTGAAATTTTATATAATGTTTTTTCAAAACGTGAGGCCTTAGTATGCATTACACTGTTTCAACAATCAAACTGGTTATTTCAAATCTCCACGACGACGCCTACAATCCTGCACAAATAGATTGTTTACTTTATTGTTATGAGAGTTTTCATGGCAACTAAGCATGAATATTACACATGGAATAAATTTTTCCTGATGAGCCTATAGAGAACTTCGACCTGATTAGATTGAGTGTAAAATCCCTTCTGTATCTTCTATAGTAACATAGATATACGAGTTTCAAATTTTATATGAGGTTTTTTTCAAAACGTGAGTCCTTAGTATGCATTACATTGTTTCAACAATCAAACTGGTTATTTGAAATCTCCACGACGACGCCTACAATCCTGCACAAATAGATTGTTTACTTTATTGTTATGAGAGTTTCCATGGTAACTAAGCATGAATATTAAACATGGATTAAATTTTTCCTGATGAGCCTATAGAGACCTTCGACCTGATTACATTGAGTGGAAAATCACTTTTGTATCTTCTTTAGTAAAGGCGATATGCGAGTTTGAAATTTTATATAATGTTTTTGTAAAACGTGAAGCCTTAGTATGCATTACACTGTTTCAACAATCAAAGTGGTTATTTCAAATCTTCACGACGACTACTACAATCAAGCACAAATATATTGTTTACTTTTTTGTTATGAGAGATTTCATGGCAACTAAGCATGAATATTACACATGGAATAAATTTTTCATGATGAGCCTATAGAGACCTTCGACCTGATTAGATTGAGTGTAAAATCCCTTCTGTATATTCTATAGTAACGGAGATTTGCGAGTTTGAAATTTTATATAATGTTTTTTTCAAAACGTGAGGCCTTAGTATGCAATACACTGTTTCAACAACCAAACTGGTTATTTCAAATCTCCACGACGACGCCTACAATAATGCACAAATAGATTGTTTACTTTATTGCTATGAGAGTTTCCATGGTAACTAAGCATGAATATTACACATGGATTAAATTTTTTACTGATGAGCCAATAGAGAACATCGACCTGATTACATTGAGTGTAAAATCGCTTCTGTATCTTCTATAGTAACGGAGATATGCGATTTTGAAATTTTATATAATGTTTTTGTAAAACGTGAAGCCTAAGGATGTATTACATTGTTTCAACAATCAAAGTGGTTATTTCAAATCTCCACGACGACTACTACAATGAAGGACAAATATATTGTTTACTTTTTTGATATGAGAGTTTCCATGGTAACTAAGCATGAATATTACACATGGATTAAATTTTTTACTGATGAGCCAATAGAGAATTTCGACCTGATTACATTGAGTGTAAAATCGCCTCTGTATCTGTTATAGTAACGGAGATATGCGATTTTGAAATTTTATATAATGTTTTTGTAAAACGTGAAGCCTAAGGATGTATAACATTGTTTCAACAATCAAAGTGGTTATTTCAAATCTCCACGACGACTACTACAATGAAGCACAAATATATTGCTTACTTTCTTGTTATGAGAGTTTCCATGGTAACTAAGCATGAATATTACACATGGATTAAATTTTTCCTGATGAGCCTATAGAGAGCTTCGACCTGATTACATTGAGTGTAAAATCACTTCTGAATCTTCTATAGAAACGGAGATATACGAGTTTGAAATTTTTTATAATGTTTTTTCAAAACGTGAGGCCTTAGTATGCATTACACTGTTTCAACAATCAAACAGGTTATTTCAAATCTCCACGACGACGCCTACAATCCTGCACAAATAGATTGTTTACTTTATTGTTATGAGAGTTTCGATGGTAACTAAGCATGAATATTACACATGGATTAAATTTTTCCTGATGAGCCTATAGAGAACTTCGACCTGATTAGATTGAGTGTAAAATCCCTTCTGTATATTCTATAGTAACGGAGATTTGCGAGTTTGAAATTTTATATAATGTTTTTTCAAAACGTGAGGCCTTAGTATGCATTACACTGTTTCAACAATCAAACTGGTTATTTGAAATCTCCACGACGACGCCTACAATCCTGCACAAATAGATTGTTTACTTTATTGTTATGAGAGTTTCCATGGTAACTAAGCATGAATATTACACATGGATTAAATTTTTCCTGATGAGCCTATAGAGACCTTCGACCTGATTACATTGAGTGGAAAATCACTTTTGTATCTTCTTTAGTAAAGGCGATATGCGAGTTTGAAATTTTATATAATGTTTTTGTAAAACGTGAAGCCTAAGGATGTATAACATTTTTTCAACAATCAAAGTGGTTATTTCAAATCTCCACGACGACTACTACAATGAAGCACAAATATATTGCTTACTTTTTTGTTATGAGAGTTTCCATGGTAACTAAGCATGAATATTACACATGGATTAAATTTTTCCTGATGAGCCTATAGAGAGCTTCGACCTGATTACATTGAGTGTAAAATCACTTCTGAATCTTCTATAGAAACGGAGATATACGAGTTTGAAATTTTTTATAATGTTTTTTCAAAACGTGAGGCCTTAGTATGCATTACACTGTTTCAACAATCAAACAGGTTATTTCAAATCTCCACGACGACGCCTACAATCCTGCACAAATAGATTGTTTACTTTATTGTTATGAGAGTTTTCATGGCAACTAAGCATGAATATTACACATGGAATAAATTTTTCCTGATGATCCTATAGAGAACTTCGACCTGATTAGATTGAGTGTAAAATCCCTTCTGTATCTTCTATAGTAACATAGATATACGAGTTTCAAATTTTATATGAGGTTTTTTTCAAAACGTGAGTCCTTAGTATGCATTACATTGTTTCAACAATCAAACTGGTTATTTGAAATCTCCACGACGACGCCTACAATCCTGCACAAATAGATTGTTTACTTTATTGTTATGAGAGTTTCGATGGTAACTAAGCATGAATATTACACATGGATTAAATTTTTCCTGATGAGCCTATAGAGACCTTCGACCTGATTACATTGAGTGGAAAATCACTTTTGTATCTTCTTTAGTAAAGGCGATATGCGAGTTTGAAATTTTATAAAATGTTTTTGTAAAACGTGAAGCCTTAGTATGCATTACACTGTTTCAACAATCAAAGTGGTTATTTCAAATCTTCACGACGACTACTACAATCAAGCACAAATATATTGTTTACTTTTTTGTTATGAGAGTTTTCATGGCAACTAAGCATGAATATTACACATGGAATAAATTTTTCCTGATGAGCCTATAGAGAACTTCGACCTGATTAGATTGAGTGTAAGATCCCTTCTGTATATTCTATAGTAACGGAGATTTGCGAGTTTGAAATTTTATATAATGTTTTTTCAAAACGTGAGGCCTTAGTATGCATTACACTGTTTCAACAATCAAACTGGTTATTTCAAATCTCCACGACGACGCCTACAATCCTGCACAAATAGATTGTTTACTTTATTGTTATGAGAGTTTTCATGGCAACTAAGCATGAATATTACACATGGAATAAATTTTTCCTGATGAGCCTATAGAGAACTTCGACCTGATTAGATTGAGTGTAAAATCCCTTCTGTATCTTCTATAGTAACATAGATATACGAGTTTCAAATTTTATATGAGGTTTTTTTCAAAACGTGAGTCCTTAGTATGCATTACATTGTTTCAACAATCAAACTGGTTATTTGAAATCTCCACGACGACGCCTACAATCCTGCACAAATAGATTGTTTACTTTATTGTTATGAGAGTTTCCATGGTAACTAAGCATGAATATTAAACATGGATTAAATTTTTCCTGATGAGCCTATAGAGACCTTCGACCTGATTACATTGAGTGGAAAATCACTTTTGTATCTTCTTTAGTAAAGGCGATATGCGAGTTTGAAATTTTATATAATGTTTTTGTAAAACGTGAAGCCTTAGTATGCATTACACTGTTTCAACAATCAAAGTGGTTATTTCAAATCTTCACGACGACTACTACAATCAAGCACAAATATATTGTTTACTTTTTTGTTATGAGAGTTTTCATGGCAACTAAGCATGAATATTACACATGGAATAAATTTTTCATGATGATCCTATAGAGACCTTCGACCTGATTAGATTGAGTGTAAAATCCCTTCTGTATATTCTATAGTAACGGAGATTTGCGAGTTTGAAATTTTATATAATGTTTTTTCAAAACGTGAGGCCTTAGTATGCAATACACTGTTTCAACAACCAAACTGGTTATTTCAAATCTCCACGACGACGCCTACAATAATGCACAAATAGATTGTTTACTTTATTGTTATGAGAGTTTCCATGGTAACTAAGCATGAATATTACACATGGATTAAATTTTTACTGATGAGCCAATAGAGAACATCGACCTGATTACATTGAGTGTAAAATCGCTTCTGTATCTTCTATAGTAACGGAGATATGCGATTTTGAAATTTTATATAATGTTTTTGTAAAACGTGAAGCCTAAGGATGTATTACATTGTTTCAACAATCAAAGTGGTTATTTCAAATCTCCACGACGACTACTACAATGAAGGACAAATATATTGTTTACTTTTTTGTTATTTGGAGTTTCCATGGTAAATAAGCATGAATATTACACATGGATTAAATTTTTTACTGATGAGCCAATAGAGAATTTCGACCTGATTACATTGAGTGTAAAATCGCCTCTGTATCTGTTATAGTAACGGAGATATGCGATTTTGAAATTTTATATAATGTTTTTGTAAAACGTGAAGCCTAAGGATGTATAACATTGTTTCAACAATCAAAGTGGTTATTTCAAATCTCCACGACGACTACTACAATGAAGCACAAATATATTGCTTACTTTCTTGTTATGAGAGTTTCCATGGTAACTAAGCATGAATATTACACATGGATTAAATTTTTCCTGATGAGCCTATAGAGAGCTTCGACCTGATTACATTGAGTGTAAAATCACTTCTGAATCTTCTATAGAAACGGAGATATACGAGTTTGAAATTTTTTATAATGTTTTTTCAAAACGTGAGGCCTTAGTATGCATTACACTGTTTCAACAATCAAACAGGTTATTTCAAATCTCCACGACGACGCCTACAATCCTGCACAAATAGATTGTTTACTTTATTGTTATGAGAGTTTCCATGGTAACTATGCATGAATATTACACATGGATTAAATTTTTCCTGATGAGCCTATAGAGAACTTCGACCTGATTAGATTGAGTGTAAAATCCCTTCTGTATATTCTATAGTAACGGAGATTTGCGAGTTTGAAATTTTATATAATGTTTTTTCAAAACGTGAGGCCTTAGTATGCATTACACTGTTTCAACAATCAAACTGGTTATTTCAAATCTCCACGACGACGCCTACAATCCTGCACAAATAGATTGTTTACTTTATTGTTATGAGAGTTTTCATGGCAACTAAGCATGAATATTACACATGGAATAAATTTTTCCTGATGAGCCTATAGAGAACTTCGACCTGATTAGATTGAGTGTAAAATCCCTTCTGTATCTTCTATAGTAACATAGATATACGAGTTTCAAATTTTATATGAGGTTTTTTTCAAAACGTGAGTCCTTAGTATGCATTACATTGTTTCAACAATCAAACTGGTTATTTGAAATCTCCACGACGACGCCTACAATCCTGCACAAATAGATTGTTTACTTTATTGTTATGAGAGTTTCCATGGTAACTAAGCATGAATATTACACATGGATTAAATTTTTCCTGATGAGCCTATAGAGAACTTCGACCTGATTAGATTGAGTGTAAAATCCCTTCTGTATATTCTATAGTAACGGAGATTTGCGAGTTTGAAATTTTATATAATGTTTTTTCAAAACGTGAGGCCTTAGTATGGCTTACACTGTTTCAACAATCAAACTGGTTATTTCAAATCTCCACGACGACTACTACAATGAAGGACAAATATATTGTTTACTTTTTTGTTATGAGAGTTTCCATGGTAACTAAGCATGAATATTACACATGGATTAAATTTTTTACTGATGAGCCAATAGAGAATTTCGACCTGATTACATTGAGTGTAAAATCGCTTCTGTATCTGCTATAGTAACGGAGATATGCGATTTTGAAATTTTATATAATGTTTTTGTAAAACGTGAAGCCTAAGGATGTATAACATTGTTTCAACAATCAAAGTGGTTATTTCAAATCTCCACGACGACTACTACAATGAAGCACAAATATATTGCTTACTTTTTTGTTATGAGAGTTTCCATGGTAACTAATCATGAATATTACACATGGATTAAATTTTTCCTGATGAGCCTATAGAGAGCATCGACCTGATTACATTGAGTGTAAAATCACTTCTGAATCTTCTATAGAAACGGAGATATACGAGTTTGAAATTTTTTATAATGTTTTTTCAAAACGTGAGGCCTTAGTATGCATTACACTGTTTCAACAATCAAACAGGTTATTTCAAATCTCCACGACGACGCCTACAATCCTGCACAAATAGATTGTTTACTTTATTGTTATGAGAGTTTTCATGGCAACTAAGAATGAATATTACACATGGAATAAATTTTTCCTGATGAGCCTATAGAGAACTTCGACCTGATTAGATTGAGTGTAAAATCCCTTCTGTATATTCTATAGTAACGGAGATTTGCGAGTTTGAAATTTTATATAATGTTTTTTCAAAACGTGAGGCCTTAGTATGCATTACACTGTTTCAACAATCAAACTGGTTATTTCAAATCTCCACGACGACGCCTACAATCCTGCACAAATAGATTGTTTACTTTATTGTTATGAGAGTTTTCATGGCAACTAAGCATGAATATTACACATGGAATAAATTTTTCCTGATGAGCCTATAGAGAACTTCGACCTGATTAGATTGAGTGTAAAATCCCTTCTGTATATTCTATAGTAACGGAGATTTGCGAGTTTGAAATTTTATATAATGTTTTTTCAAAACGTGAGGCCTTAGTATGCATTACACTGTTTCAACAATCAAACTGGTTATTTGAAATCTCCACGACGACGCCTACAATCCTGCACAAATAGATTGTTTACTTTATTGTTATGAGAGTTTCCATGGTAACTAAGCATGAATATTACACATGGATTAAATTTTTCCTGATGAGCCTATAGAGACCTTCGACCTGATTACATTGAGTGGAAAATCACTTTTGTATCTTCTTTAGTAAAGGCGATATGCGAGTTTGAAATTTTATATAATGTTTTTGTAAAACGTGAAGCCTTAGTATGCATTACACTGTTTCAACAATCAAAGTGGTTATTTCAAACCTTCACGACGACTACTACAATCAAGCACAAATATATTGTTTACTTTTTTGTTATGAGAGTTTTCATGGCAACTAAGCATGAATATTACACATGGAATAAATTTTTCATGATGAGCCTATAGAGACCTTCGACCTGATTAGATTGAGTGTAAAATCCCTTCTGTATATTCTATAGTAACGGAGATTTGCGAGTTTGAAATTTTATATAATGTTTTTTTCAAAACGTGAGGCCTTAGTATGCAATACACTGTTTCAACAACCAAACTGGTTATTTCAAATCTCCACGACGACGCCTACAATAATGCACAAATAGATTGTTTACTTTATTGCTATGAGAGTTTCCATGGTAACTAAGCATGAATATTACACATGGATTAAATTTTTTACTGATGAGCCAATAGAGAACATCGACCTGATTACATTGAGTGTAAAATCGCTTCTGTATCTTCTATAGTAACGGAGATATGCGATTTTGAAATTTTATATAATGTTTTTGTAAAACGTGAAGCCTAAGGATGTATTACATTGTTTCAACAATCAAAGTGGTTATTTCAAATCTCCACGACGACTACTACAATGAAGGACAAATATATTGTTTACTTTTTTGATATGAGAGTTTCCATGGTAACTAAGCATGAATATTACACATGGATTAAATTTTTTACTGATGAGCCAATAGAGAATTTCGACCTGATTACATTGAGTGTAAAATCGCTTCTGTATCTGCTATAGTAACGGAGATATGCGATTTTGAAATTTTATATAATGTTTTTGTAAAACGTGAAGCCTAAGGATGTATAACATTGTTTCAACAATCAAAGTGGTTATTTCAAATCTCCACGACGACTACTACAATGAAGCACAAATATATTGCTTACTTTCTTGTTATGAGAGTTTCCATGGTAACTAAGCATGAATATTACACATGGATTAAATTTTTCCTGATGAGCCTATAGAGAGCTTCGACCTGATTACATTGAGTGTAAAATCACTTCTGAATCTTCTATAGAAACGGAGATATACGAGTTTGAAATTTTTTATAATGTTTTTTCAAAACGTGAGGCCTTAGTATGCATTACACTGTTTCAACAATCAAACAGGTTATTTCAAATCTCCACGACGACGCCTACAATCCTGCACAAATAGATTGTTTACTTTATTGTTATGAGAGTTTCGATGGTAACTAAGCATGAATATTACACATGGATTAAATTTTTCCTGATGAGCCTATAGAGAACTTCGACCTGATTAGATTGAGTGTAAAATCCCTTCTGTATATTCTATAGTAACGGAGATTTGCGAGTTTGAAATTTTATATAATGTTTTTTCAAAACGTGAGGCCTTAGTATGCATTACACTGTTTCAACAATCAAACTGGTTATTTGAAATCTCCACGACGACGCCTACAATCCTGCACAAATAGATTGTTTACTTTATTGTTATGAGAGTTTCCATGGTAACTAAGCATGAATATTACACATGGATTAAATTTTTCCTGATGAGCCTATAGAGACCTTCGACCTGATTACATTGAGTGGAAAATCACTTTTGTATCTTCTTTAGTAAAGGCGATATGCGAGTTTGAAATTTTATATAATGTTTTTGTAAAACGTGAAGCCTAAGGATGTATAACATTTTTTCAACAATCAAAGTGGTTATTTCAAATCTCCACGACGACTACTACAATGAAGCACAAATATATTGCTTACTTTTTTGTTATGAGAGTTTCCATGGTAACTAAGCATGAATATTACACATGGATTAAATTTTTCCTGATGAGCCTATAGAGAGCTTCGACCTGATTACATTGAGTGTAAAATCACTTCTGAATCTTCTATAGAAACGGAGATATACGAGTTTGAAATTTTTTATAATGTTTTTTCAAAACGTGAGGCCTTAGTATGCATTACACTGTTTCAACAATCAAACAGGTTATTTCAAATCTCCACGACGACGCCTACAATCCTGCACAAATAGATTGTTTACTTTATTGTTATGAGAGTTTTCATGGCAACTAAGCATGAATATTACACATGGAATAAATTTTTCCTGATGATCCTATAGAGAACTTCGACCTGATTAGATTGAGTGTAAAATCCCTTCTGTATCTTCTATAGTAACATAGATATACGAGTTTCAAATTTTATATGAGGTTTTTTTCAAAACGTGAGTCCTTAGTATGCATTACATTGTTTCAACAATCAAACTGGTTATTTGAAATCTCCACGACGACGCCTACAATCCTGCACAAATAGATTGTTTACTTTATTGTTATGAGAGTTTCGATGGTAACTAAGCATGAATATTACACATGGATTAAATTTTTCCTGATGAGCCTATAGAGACCTTCGACCTGATTACATTGAGTGGAAAATCACTTTTGTATCTTCTTTAGTAAAGGCGATATGCGAGTTTGAAATTTTATAAAATGTTTTTGTAAAACGTGAAGCCTTAGTATGCATTACACTGTTTCAACAATCAAAGTGGTTATTTCAAATCTTCACGACGACTACTACAATCAAGCACAAATATATTGTTTACTTTTTTGTTATGAGAGTTTTCATGGCAACTAAGCATGAATATTACACATGGAATAAATTTTTCCTGATGAGCCTATAGAGAACTTCGACCTGATTAGATTGAGTGTAAGATCCCTTCTGTATATTCTATAGTAACGGAGATTTGCGAATTTGAAATTTTATATAATGTTTTTTCAAAACGTGAGGCCTTAGTATGCATTACACTGTTTCAACAATGAAACTGGTTATTTCAAATCTCCACGACGACGCCTACAATCCTGCACAAATAGATTGTTTACTTTATTGTTATGAGAGTTTTCATGGCAACTAAGCATGAATATTACACATGGAATAAATTTTTCCTGATGAGCCTATAGAGAACTTCGACCTGATTAGATTGAGTGTAAAATCCCTTCTGTATCTTCTATAGTAACATAGATATACGAGTTTCAAATTTTATATGAGGTTTTTTTCAAAACGTGAGTCCTTAGTATGCATTACATTGTTTCAACAATCAAACTGGTTATTTGAAATCTCCACGACGACGCCTACAATCCTGCACAAATAGATTGTTTACTTTATTGTTATGAGAGTTTCCATGGTAACTAAGCATGAATATTAAACATGGATTAAATTTTTCCTGATGAGCCTATAGAGACCTTCGACCTGATTACATTGAGTGGAAAATCACTTTTGTATCTTCTTTAGTAAAGGCGATATGCGAGTTTGAAATTTTATATAATGTTTTTGTAAAACGTGAAGCCTTAGTATGCATTACACTGTTTCAACAATCAAAGTGGTTATTTCAAATCTTCACGACGACTACTACAATCAAGCACAAATATATTGTTTACTTTTTTGTTATGAGAGTTTTCATGGCAACTAAGCATGAATATTACACATGGAATAAATTTTTCATGATGAGCCTATAGAGACCTTCGACCTGATTAGATTGAGTGTAAAATCCCTTCTGTATATTCTATAGTAACGGAGATTTGCGAGTTTGAAATTTTATATAATGTTTTTTCAAAACGTGAGGCCTTAGTATGCAATACACTGTTTCAACAACCAAACTGGTTATTTCAAATCTCCACGACGACGCCTACAATAATGCACAAATAGATTGTTTACTTTATTGTTATGAGAGTTTCCATGGTAACTAAGCATGAATATTACACATGGATTAAATTTTTACTGATGAGCCAATAGAGAACATCGACCTGATTACATTGAGTGTAAAATCGCTTCTGTATCTTCTATAGTAACGGAGATATGCGATTTTGAAATTTTATATAATGTTTTTGTAAAACGTGAAGCCTAAGGATGTATTACATTGTTTCAACAATCAAAGTGGTTATTTCAAATCTCCACGACGACTACTACAATGAAGGACAAATATATTGTTTACTTTTTTGTTATTTGGAGTTTCCATGGTAACTAAGCATGAATATTACACATGGATTAAATTTTTTACTGATGAGCCAATAGAGAATTTCGACCTGATTACATTGAGTGTAAAATCGCCTCTGTATCTGTTATAGTAACGGAGATATGCGATTTTGAAATTTTATATAATGTTTTTGTAAAACGTGAAGCCTAAGGATGTATAACATTGTTTCAACAATCAAAGTGGTTATTTCAAATCTCCACGACGACTACTACAATGAAGCACAAATATATTGCTTACTTTCTTGTTATGAGAGTTTCCATGGTAACTAAGCATGAATATTACACATGGATTAAATTTTTCCTGATGAGCCTATAGAGAGCTTCGACCTGATTACATTGAGTGTAAAATCACTTCTGAATCTTCTATAGAAACGGAGATATACGAGTTTGAAATTTTTTATAATGTTTTTTCAAAACGTGAGGCCTTAGTATGCATTACACTGTTTCAACAATCAAACAGGTTATTTCAAATCTCCACGACGACGCCTACAATCCTGCACAAATAGATTGTTTACTTTATTGTTATGAGAGTTTCCATGGTAACTAAGCATGAATATTACACATGGATTAAATTTTTCCTGATGAGCCTATAGAGAACTTCGACCTGATTAGATTGAGTGTAAAATCCCTTCTGTATATTCTATAGTAACGGAGATTTGCGAGTTTGAAATTTTATATAATGTTTTTTCAAAACGTGAGGCCTTAGTATGCATTACACTGTTTCAACAATCAAACTGGTTATTTCAAATCTCCACGACGACGCCTACAATCCTGCACAAATAGATTGTTTACTTTATTGTTATGAGAGTTTTCATGGCAACTAAGCATGAATATTACACATGGAATAAATTTTTCCTGATGAGCCTATAGAGAACTTCGACCTGATTAGATTGAGTG
Organism: Lepisma saccharinum; assembly: GCF_977018435.1. Classification (NCBI taxonomy): domain Eukaryota; kingdom Metazoa; phylum Arthropoda; class Insecta; order Zygentoma; family Lepismatidae; genus Lepisma; species Lepisma saccharinum. The sequence continues at coordinate 4,238,166 of NW_028142899.1, read as the reverse complement.
TAAAATCCCTTCTGTATCTTCTATAGTAACATAGATATACGAGTTTCAAATTTTATATGAGGTTTTTTTCAAAACGTGAGTCCTTAGTATGCATTACATTGTTTCAACAATCAAACTGGTTATTTGAAATCTCCACGACGACGCCTACAATCCTGCACAAATAGATTGTTTACTTTATTGTTATGAGAGTTTCCATGGTAACTAAGCATGAATATTACACATGGATTAAATTTTTCCTGATGAGCCTATAGAGAACTTCGACCTGATTAGATTGAGTGTAAAATACCTTCTGTATATTCTATAGTAACGGAGATTTGCGAGTTTGAAATTTTATATAATGTTTTTTCAAAACGTGAGGCCTTAGTATGCATTACACTGTTTCAACAATCAAACTGGTTATTTGAAATCTCCACGACGACGCCTACAATCCTGCACAAATAGATTGTTTACTTTATTGTTATGAGAGTTTCCATGGTAACTAAGCATGAATATTACACATGGATTAAATTTTTCCTGATGAGCCTATAGAGAGCTTCGACCTGATTACATTGAGTGTAAAATCACTTCTGAATCTTCTATAGAAACGGAGATATACGAGTTTGAAATTTTTTATAATGTTTTTTCAAAACGTGAGGCCTTAGTATGCATTACACTGTTTCAACAATCAAACAGGTTATTTCAAATCTCCACGACGACGCCTACAATCCTGCACAAATAGATTGTTTACTTTATTGTTATGAGAGTTTTCATGGCAACTAAGCATGAATATTACACATGGAATAAATTTTTCCTGATGAGCCTATAGAGAACTTCGACCTGATTAGATTGAGTGTAAAATCCCTTCTGTATCTTCTATAGTAACATAGATATACGAGTTACAAATTTTATATGAGGTTTTTTTCAAAACGTGAGTCCTTAGTATGCATTACCTTGTTTCAACAATCAAACTGGTTATTTGAAATCTCCACGACGACGCCTACAATCCTGCACAAATAGATTGTTTACTTTATGTTATGAGAGTTTCGATGGTAACTAAGCATGAATATTACACATGGATTAAATTTTTCCTGATGAGCCTATAGAGACCTTCGACCTGATTACATTGAGTGGAAAATCACTTTTGTATCTTCTTTAGTAAAGGCGATATGCGAGTTTGAAATTTTATATAATGTTTTTGTAAAACGTGAAGCCTTAGTATGCATTACACTGTTTCAACAATCAAAGTGGTTATTTCAAATCTTCACGACGACTACTACAATCAAGCACAAATATATTGTTTACTTTTTTGTTATGAGAGTTTTCATGGCAACTAAGCATGAATATTACACATGGAATAAATTTTTCCTGATGAGCCTATAGAGAACTTCGACCTGATTAGATTGAGTGTAAAATCCCTTCTGTATATTCTATAGTAACGGAGATTTGCGAGTTTGAAATTTTATATAATGTTTTTTCAAAACGTGAGGCCTTAGTATGCATTACACTGTTTCAACAATCAAACTGGTTATTTCAAATCTCCACGACGACGCCTACAATCCTGCACAAATAGATTGTTTACTTTATTGTTATGAGAGTTTTCATGGCAACTAAGCATGAATATTACACATGGAATAAATTTTTCCTGATGAGCCTATAGAGAACTTCGACCTGATTAGATTGAGTGTAAAATCCCTTCTGTATCTTCTATAGTAACATAGATATACGAGTTTCAAATTTTATATGAGGTTTTTTTCAAAACGTGAGTCCTTAGTATGCATTACATTGTTTCAACAACCAAACTGGTTATTTGAAATCTCCACGACGACGCCTACAATCCTGCACAAATAGATTGTTTACTTTATTGTTATGAGAGTTTCCATGGTAACTAAGCATGAATATTACACATGGATTAAATTTTTCCTGATGAGCCTATAGAGACCTTCGACCTGATTACATTGAGTGGAAAATCACTTTTGTATCTTCTTTAGTAAAGGCGATATGCGAGTTTGAAATTTTATATAATGTTTTTGTAAAACGTGAAGCCTTAGTATGCATTACACTGTTTCAACAATCAAAGTGGTTATTTCAAATCTTCACGACGACTACTACAATCAAGCACAAATATATTGTTTACTTTTTTGTTATGAGAGTTTTCATGGCAACTAAGCATGAATATTACACATGGAATAAATTTTTCATGATGAGCCTATAGAGACCTTCGACCTGATTAGATTGAGTGTAAAATCCCTTCTGTATATTCTATAGTAACGGAGATTTGCGAGTTTGAAATTTTATATAATGTTTTTTCAAAACGTGAGGCCTTAGTATGCAATACACTGTTTCAACAACCAAACTGGTTATTTCAAATCTCCACGACGACGCCTACAATAATGCACAAATAGATTGCTTACTTTATTGTTATGAGAGTTTCCATGGTAACTAAGCATGAATATTACACATGGATTAAATTTTTTACTGATGAGCCAATAGAGAACATCGACCTGATTACATTGAGTGTAAAATCGCTTCTGTATCTTCTATAGTAACGGAGATATGCGATTTTGAAATTTTATATAATGTTTTTGTAAAACGTGAAGCCTAAGGATGTATTACATTGTTTCAACAATCAAAGTGGTTATTTCAAATCTCCACGACGACTACTACAATGAAGGACAAATATATTGTTTACTTTTTTGTTATGAGAGTTTCCATGGTAACTAAGCATGAATATTACACATGGATTAAATTTTTTACTGATGAGCCAATAGAGAACATCGACCTGATTACATTGAGTGTAAAATCGCCTCTGTATCTGTTATAGTAACGGAGATATGCGATTTTGAAATTTTATATAATGTTTTTGTAAAACGTGAAGCCTAAGGATGTATAACATTGTTTCAACAATCAAAGTGGTTATTTCAAATCTCCACGACGACTACTACAATGAAGCACAAATATATTGCTTACTTTCTTGTTATGAGAGTTTCCATGGTAACTAAGCATGAATATTACACATGGATTAAATTTTTCCTGATGAGCCTATAGAGAGCTTCGACCTGATTACACTGAGTGTAAAATCACTTCTGAATCTTCTATAGAAACGGAGATATACGAGTTTGAAATTTTTTATAATGTTTTTTCAAAACGTGAGGCCTTAGTATGCATTACACTGTTTCAACAATCAAACAGGTTATTTCAAATCTCCACGACGACGCCTACAATCCTGCACAAATAGATTGTTTACTTTATTGTTATGAGAGTTTCGATGGTAACTAAGCATGAATATTACACATGGATTAAATTTTTCCTGATGAGCCTATAGAGAACTTCGACCTGATTAGATTGAGTGTAAAATCCCTTCTTTATATTCTATAGTAACGGAGATTTGCTAGTTTGATTTTTTATATAATGTTTTTTCAAAACGTGAGGCCTTAGTATGCATTACACTGTTTCAACAATCAAACTGGTTATTTCAAATCTCCACGACGACGCCTACAATCCTGCACAAATAGATTGTTTACTTTATTGTTATGAGAATTTTCATGGCAACTAAGCATGAATATTACACATGGAATAAATTTTTCCTGATGAGCCTATAGAGAACTTCGACCTGATTAGATTGAGTGTAAAATCCCTTCTGTATCTTCTATAGTAACATAGATATACGAGTTTCAAATTTTATATGAGGTTTTTTTCAAAACGTGGGTTCTTAGTATGCATTACATTGTTTCAACAATCAAACTGGTTATTTGAAATCTCCACGACGACGCCTACAATCCTGCACAAATTGATTGTTTACTTTATTGTTATGAGAGTTTCCATGGTAACTAAGCATGAATATTACACATGGATTAAATTTTTTACTGATGAGCCAATAGAGAATTTCGACCTGATTACATTGAGTGTAAAATCGCTTCTGTATCTGCTATAGTAACGGAGATATGCGATTTTGAAATTTTATATAATGTTTTTGTAAAACGTGAAGCCTAAGGATGTATAACATTGTTTCAACAATCAAAGTGGTTATTTCAAATCTCCACAACGACTACTACAATGAAGCACAAATATATTGCTTACTTTTTTGTTATGAGAGTTTCCATGGTAACTAAGCATGAATATTACACATGGATTAAATTTTTCCTGATGAGCCTATAGAGAGCATCGACCTGATTACATTGAGTGTAAAATCACTTCTGAATCTTCTATAGAAACGGACATATACGAGTTTGAAATTTTTTATAATGTTTTTTCAAAACGTGAGGCCATAGTATGCATTACACTGTTTCAACAATCAAACAGGTTATTTCAAATCTCCACGACGACGCCTACAATCCTGCACAAATAGATTGTTTACTTTATTGTTATGAGAGTTTTCATGGCAACTAAGAATGAATATTACACATGGAATAAATTTTTCCTGATGAGCCTATAGAGAACTTCGACCTGATTAGATTGAGTGTAAAATCCCTTCTGTATATTCTATAGTAACGGAGATTTGCGAGTTTGAAATTTTATATAATGTTTTTTCAAAACGTGAGGCCTTAGTATGCATTACACTGTTTCAACAATCAAACTGGTTATTTCAAATCTCCACGACGACGCCTACAATCCTGCACAAATAGATTGTTTACTTTATTGTTATGAGAGTTTTCATGGCAACTAAGCATGAATATTACACATGGAATAAATTTTTCCTGATGAGCCTATAGAGAACTTCGACCTGATTAGATTCAGTGTAAAATCCCTTCTGTATATTCTATAGTAACGGAGATTTGCGAGTTTGAAATTTTATATAATGTTTTTTCAAAACGTGAGGCCTTAGTATGCATTACACTGTTTCAACAATCAAACTGGTTATTTGAAATCTCCACGACGACGCCTACAATCCTGCACAAATAGATTGTTTACTTTATTGTTATGAGAGTTTCCATGGTAACTAAGCATGAATATTACACATGGATTAAATTTTTCCTGATGAGCCTATAGAGAACTTCGACCTGATTACATTGAGTGGAAAATCACTTTTGTATCTTCTTTAGTAAAGGCGATATGCGAGTTTGAAATTTTATATAATGTTTTTGTAAAACGTGAAGCCTTAGTATGCATTACACTGTTTCAACAATCAAAGTGGTTATTTCAAACCTTCACGACGACTACTACAATCAAGCACAAATATATTGTTTACTTTTTTGTTATGAGAGTTTTCATGGCAACTAAGCATGAATATTACACATGGAATAAATTTTTCATGATGAGCCTATAGAGACCTTCGACCTGATTAGATTGAGTGTAAAATCCCTTCTGTATATTCTATAGTAACGGAGATTTGCGAGTTTGAAATTTTATATAATGTTTTTTTCAAAACGTGAGGCCTTAGTATGCAATACACTGTTTCAACAACCAAACTGGTTATTTCAAATCTCCACGACGACGCCTACAATAATGCACAAATAGATTGTTTACTTTATTGCTATGAGAGTTTCCATGGTAACTAAGCATGAATATTACACATGGATTAAATTTTTTACTGATGAGCCAATAGAGAACATCGACCTGATTACATTGAGTGTAAAATCGTTTCTGTATCTTCTATAGTAACGGAGATATGCGATTTTGAAATTTTATATAATGTTTTTGTAAAACGTGAAGCCTAAGGATGTATTACATTGTTTCAACAATCAAAGTGGTTATTTCAAATCTCCACGACGACTACTACAATGAAGGACAAATATATTGTTTACTTTTTTGATATGAGAGTTTCCATGGTAACTAAGCATGAATATTACACATGGATTAAATTTTTTACTGATGAGCCAATAGAGAATTTCGACCTGATTACATTGAGTGTAAAATCGCCTCTGTATCTGTTATAGTAACGGAGATATGCGATTTTGAAATTTTATATAATGTTTTTGTAAAACGTGAAGCCTAAGGATGTATAACATTGTTTCAACAATCAAAGTGGTTATTTCAAATCTCCACGACGACTACTACAATGAAGCACAAATATATTGCTTACTTTCTTGTTATGAGAGTTTCCATGGTAACTAAGCATGAATATTACACATGGATTAAATTTTTCCTGATGAGCCTATAGAGAGCTTCGACCTGATTACATTGAGTGTAAAATCACTTCTGAATCTTCTATAGAAACGGAGATATACGAGTTTGAAATTTTTTATAATGTTTTTTCAAAACGTGAGGCCTTAGTATGCATTACACTGTTTCAACAATCAAACAGGTTATTTCAAATCTCCACGACGACGCCTACAATCCTGCACAAATAGATTGTTTACTTTATTGTTATGAGAGTTTCGATGGTAACTAAGCATGAATATTACACATGGATTAAATTTTTCCTGATGAGCCTATAGAGAACTTCGACCTGATTAGATTGAGTGTAAAATCCCTTCTGTATATTCTATAGTAACGGAGATTTGCGAGTTTGAAATTTTATATAATGTTTTTTCAAAACGTGAGGCCTTAGTATGCATTACACTGTTTCAACAATCAAACTGGTTATTTGAAATCTCCACGACGACGCCTACAATCCTGCACAAATAGATTGTTTATTTTATTGTTATGAGAGTTTCCATGGTAACTAAGCATGAATATTACACATGGAATAAATTTTTCCTGATGATCCTATAGAGAACTTCGACCTGATTAGATTGAGTGTAAAATCCCTTCTGTATCTTCTATAGTAACATAGATATACGAGTTTCAAATTTTATATGAGGTTTTTTTCAAAACGTGAGTCCTTAGTATGCATTACATTGTTTCAACAATCAAACTGGTTATTTGAAATCTCCACGACGACGCCTACAATCCTGCACAAATAGATTGTTTACTTTATTGTTATGAGAGTTTCGATGGTAACTAAGCATGAATATTACACATGGATTAAATTTTTCCTGATGAGCCTATAGAGACCTTCGACCTGATTACATTGAGTGGAAAATCACTTTTGTATCTTCTTTAGTAAAGGCGATATGCGAGTTTGAAATTTTATAAAATGTTTTTGTAAAACGTGAAGCCTTAGTATGCATTACACTGTTTCAACAATCAAAGTGGTTATTTCAAATCTTCACGACGACTACTACAATCAAGCACAAATATATTGTTTACTTTTTTGTTATGAGAGTTTTCATGGCAACTAAGCATGAATATTACACATGGAATAAATTTTTCCTGATGAGCCTATAGAGAACTTCGACCTGATTAGATTGAGTGTAAGATCCCTTCTGTATATTCTATAGTAACGGAGATTTGCGAGTTTGAAATTTTATATAATGTTTTTTCAAAACGTGAGGCCTTAGTATGCATTACACTGTTTCAACAATCAAACTGGTTATTTCAAATCTCCACGACGACGCCTACAATCCTGCACAAATAGATTGTTTACTTTATTGTTATGAGAATTTTCATGGCAACTAAGCATGAATATTACACATGGAATAAATTTTTCCTGATGAGCCTATAGAGAACTTCGACCTGATTAGATTGAGTGTAAAATCCCTTCTGTATCTTCTATAGTAACATAGATATACGAGTTTCAAATTTTATATGAGGTTTTTTTCAAAACGTGGGTTCTTAGTATGCATTACATTGTTTCAACAATCAAACTGGTTATTTGAAATCTCCACGACGACGCCTACAATCCTGCACAAATTGATTGTTTACTTTATTGTTATGAGAGTTTCCATGGTAACTAAGCATGAATATTACACATGGATTAAATTTTTTACTGATGAGCCAATAGAGAATTTCGACCTGATTACATTGAGTGTAAAATCGCTTCTGTATCTGCTATAGTAACGGAGATATGCGATTTTGAAATTTTATATAATGTTTTTGTAAAACGTGAAGCCTAAGGATGTATAACATTGTTTCAACAATCAAAGTGGTTATTTCAAATCTCCACAACGACTACTACAATGAAGCACAAATATATTGCTTACTTTTTTGTTATGAGAGTTTCCATGGTAACTAAGCATGAATATTACACATGGATTAAATTTTTCCTGATGAGCCTATAGAGAGCATCGACCTGATTACATTGAGTGTAAAATCACTTCTGAATCTTCTATAGAAACGGAGATATACGAGTTTGAAATTTTTTATAATGTTTTTTCAAAACGTGAGGCCATAGTATGCATTACACTGTTTCAACAATCAAACAGGTTATTTCAAATCTCCACGACGACGCCTACAATCCTGCACAAATAGATTGTTTACTTTATTGTTATGAGAGTTTTCATGGCAACTAAGAATGAATATTACACATGGAATAAATTTTTCCTGATGAGCCTATAGAGAACTTCGACCTGATTAGATTGAGTGTAAAATCCCTTCTGTATATTCTATAGTAACGGAGATTTGCGAGTTTGAAATTTTATATAATGTTTTTTCAAAACGTGAGGCCTTAGTATGCATTACACTGTTTCAACAATCAAACTGGTTATTTCAAATCTCCACGACGACGCCTACAATCCTGCACAAATAGATTGTTTACTTTATTGTTATGAGAGTTTTCATGGCAACTAAGCATGAATATTACACATGGAATAAATTTTTCCTGATGAGCCTATAGAGAACTTCGACCTGATTAGATTGAGTGTAAGATCCCTTCTGTATATTCTATAGTAACGGAGATTTGCGAGTTTGAAATTTTATATAATGTTTTTTCAAAACGTGAGGCCTTAGTATGCATTACACTGTTTCAACAATCAAACTGGTTATTTCAAATCTCCACGACGACGCCTACAATCCTGCACAAATAGATTGTTTACTTTATTGTTATGAGAGTTTTCATGGCAACTAAGCATGAATATTACACATGGAATAAATTTTTCCTGATGAGCCTATAGAGAACTTCGACCTGATTAGATTGAGTGTAAAATCCCTTCTGTATCTTCTATAGTAACATAGATATACGAGTTTCAAATTTTATATGAGGTTTTTTTCAAAACGTGAGTCCTTAGTATGCATTACATTGTTTCAACAATCAAACTGGTTATTTGAAATCTCCACGACGACGCCTACAATCCTGCACAAATAGATTGTTTACTTTATTGTTATGAGAGTTTCCATGGTAACTAAGCATGAATATTAAACATGGATTAAATTTTTCCTGATGAGCCTATAGAGACCTTCGACCTGATTACATTGAGTGGAAAATCACTTTTGTATCTTCTTTAGTAAAGGCGATATGCGAGTTTGAAATTTTATATAATGTTTTTGTAAAACGTGAAGCCTTAGTATGCATTACACTGTTTCAACAATCAAAGTGGTTATTTCAAATCTTCACGACGACTACTACAATCAAGCACAAATATATTGTTTACTTTTTTGTTATGAGAGTTTTCATGGCAACTAAGCATGAATATTACACATGGAATAAATTTTTCATGATGAGCCTATAGAGACCTTCGACCTGATTAGATTGAGTGTAAAATCCCTTCTGTATATTCTATAGTAACGGAGATTTGCGAGTTTGAAATTTTATATAATGTTTTTTTCAAAACGTGAGGCCTTAGTATGCAATACACTGTTTCAACAACCAAACTGGTTATTTCAAATCTCCACGACGACGCCTACAATAATGCACAAATAGATTGTTTACTTTATTGCTATGAGAGTTTCCATGGTAACTAAGCATGAATATTACACATGGATTAAATTTTTTACTGATGAGCCAATAGAGAACATCGACCTGATTACATTGAGTGTAAAATCGCTTCTGTATCTTCTATAGTAACGGAGATATGCGATTTTGAAATTTTATATAATGTTTTTGTAAAACGTGAAGCCTAAGGATGTATTACATTGTTTCAACAATCAAAGTGGTTATTTCAAATCTCCACGACGACTACTACAATGAAGGACAAATATATTGTTTACTTTTTTGATATGAGAGTTTCCATGGTAACTAAGCATGAATATTACACATGGATTAAATTTTTTACTGATGAGCCAATAGAGAATTTCGACCTGATTACATTGAGTGTAAAATCGCCTCTGTATCTGTTATAGTAACGGAGATATGCGATTTTGAAATTTTATATAATGTTTTTGTAAAACGTGAAGCCTAAGGATGTATAACATTGTTTCAACAATCAAAGTGGTTATTTCAAATCTCCACGACGACTACTACAATGAAGCACAAATATATTGCTTACTTTCTTGTTATGAGAGTTTCCATGGTAACTAAGCATGAATATTACACATGGATTAAATTTTTCCTGATGAGCCTATAGAGAGCTTCGACCTGATTACATTGAGTGTAAAATCACTTCTGAATCTTCTATAGAAACGGAGATATACGAGTTTGAAATTTTTTATAATGTTTTTTCAAAACGTGAGGCCTTAGTATGCATTACACTGTTTCAACAATCAAACAGGTTATTTCAAATCTCCACGACGACGCCTACAATCCTGCACAAATAGATTGTTTACTTTATTGTTATGAGAGTTTCAATGGTAACGAAGCATGAATATTACACATGGATTAAATTTTTCCTGATGAGCCTATAGAGAACTTCGACCTGATTAGATTGAGTGTAAAATCCCTTCTGTATATTCTATAGTAACGGAGATTTGCGAGTTTGAAATTTTATATAATGTTTTTTCAAAACGTGAGGCCTTAGTATGCATTACACTGTTTCAACAATCAAACTGGTTATTTGAAATCTCCACGACGACGCCTACAATCCTGCACAAATAGATTGTTTACTTTATTGTTATGAGAGTTTCCATGGTAACTAAGCATGAATATTACACATGGATTAAATTTTTCCTGATGAGCCTATAGAGACCTTCGACCTGATTACATTGAGTGGAAAATCACTTTTGTATCTTCTTTAGTAAAGGCGATATGCGAGTTTGAAATTTTATATAATGTTTTTGTAAAACGTGAAGCCTAAGGATGTATAACATTGTTTCAACAATCAAAGTGGTTATTTCAAATCTCCACGACGACTACTACAATGAAGCACAAATATATTGCTTACTTTTTTGTTATGAGAGTTTCCATGGTAACTAAGCATGAATATTACACATGGAATAAATTTTTCCTGATGATCCTATAGAGAACTTCGACCTGATTAGATTGAGTGTAAAATCCCTTCTGTATCTTCTATAGTAACATAGATATACGAGTTTCAAATTTTATATGAGGTTTTTTTCAAAACGTGAGTCCTTAGTATGCATTACATTGTTTCAACAATCAAACTGGTTATTTGAAATCTCCACGACGACGCCTACAATCCTGCACAAATAGATTGTTTACTTTATTGTTATGAGAGTTTCGATGGTAACTAAGCATGAATATTACACATGGATTAAATTTTTCCTGATGAGCCTATAGAGACCTTCGACCTGATTACATTGAGTGGAAAATCACTTTTGTATCTTCTTTAGTAAAGGCGATATGCGAGTTTGAAATTTTATAAAATGTTTTTGTAAAACGTGAAGCCTTAGTATGCATTACACTGTTTCAACAATCAAAGTGGTTATTTCAAATCTTCACGACGACTACTACAATCAAGCACAAATATATTGTTTACTTTTTTGTTATGAGAGTTTTCATGGCAACTAAGCATGAATATTACACATGGAATAAATTTTTCCTGATGAGCCTATAGAGAACTTCGACCTGATTAGATTGAGTGTAAGATCCCTTCTGTATATTCTATAGTAACGGAGATTTGCGAGTTTGAAATTTTATATAATGTTTTTTCAAAACGTGAGGCCTTAGTATGCATTACACTGTTTCAACAATCAAACTGGTTATTTCAAATCTCCACGACGACGCCTACAATCCTGCACAAATAGATTGTTTACTTTATTGTTATGAGAGTTTTCATGGCAACTAAGCATGAATATTACACATGGAATAAATTTTTCCTGATGAGCCTATAGAGAACTTCGACCTGATTAGATTGAGTGTAAAATCCCTTCTGTATCTTCTATAGTAACATAGATATACGAGTTTCAAATTTTATATGAGGTTTTTTTCAAAACGTGAGTCCTTAGTATGCATTACATTGTTTCAACAATCAAACTGGTTATTTGAAATCTCCACGACGACGCCTACAATCCTGCACAAATAGATTGTTTACTTTATTGTTATGAGAGTTTCCATGGTAACTAAGCATGAATATTAAACATGGATTAAATTTTTCCTGATGAGCCTATAGAGACCTTCGACCAGATTACATTGAGTGGAAAATCACTTTTGTATCTTCTTTAGTAAAGGCGATATGCGAGTTTGAAATTTTATATAATGTTTTTGTAAAACGTGAAGCCTTAGTATGCATTACACTGTTTCAACAATCAAAGTGGTTATTTCAAATCTTCACGACGACTACTACAATCAAGCACAAATATATTGTTTACTTTTTTGTTATGAGAGTTTTCATGGCAACTAAGCACGAATATTACACATGGAATAAATTTTTCATGATGAGCCTATAGAGACCTTCGACCTGATTAGATTGAGTGTAAAATCCCTTCTGTATATTCTATAGTAACGGAGATTTGCGAGTTTGAAATTTTATATAATGTTTTTTCAAAACGTGAGGCCTTAGTATGCAATACACTGTTTCAACAACCAAACTGGTTATTTCAAATCTCCACGACGACGCCTACAATAATGCACAAATAGATTGTTTACTTTATTGTTATGAGAGTTTCCATGGTAACTAAGCATGAATATTACACATGGATTAAATTTTTACTGATGAGCCAATAGAGAACATCGACCTGATTACATTGAGTGTAAAATCGCTTCTGTATCTTCTATAGTAACGGAGATATGCGATTTTGAAATTTTATATAATGTTTTTGTAAAACGTGAAGCCTAAGGATGTATTACATTGTTTCAACAATCAAAGTGGTTATTTCAAATCTCCACGACGACTACTACAATGAAGGACAAATATATTGTTTACTTTTTTGTTATTTGGAGTTTCCATGGTAACTAAGCATGAATATTACACATGGATTAAATTTTTTACTGATGAGCCAATAGAGAATTTCGACCTGATTACATTGAGTGTAAAATCGCCTCTGTATCTGTTATAGTAACGGAGATATGCGATTTTGAAATTTTATATAATGTTTTTGTAAAACGTGAAGCCTAAGGATGTATAACATTGTTTCAACAATCAAAGTGGTTATTTCAAATCTCCACGACGACTACTACAATGAAGCACAAATATATTGCTTACTTTCTTGTTATGAGAGTTTCCATGGTAACTAAGCATGAATATTACACATGGATTAAATTTTTCCTGATGAGCCTATAGAGAGCTTCGACCTGATTACATTGAGTGTAAAATCACTTCTGAATCTTCTATAGAAACGGAGATATACGAGTTTGAAATTTTTTATAATGTTTTTTCAAAACGTGAGGCCTTAGTATGCATTACACTGTTTCAACAATCAAACAGGTTATTTCAAATCTCCACGACGACGCCTACAATCCTGCACAAATAGATTGTTTACTTTATTGTTATGAGAGTTTCCATGGTAACTAAGCATGAATATTACACATGGATTAAATTTTTCCTGATGAGCCTATAGAGAACTTCGACCTGATTAGATTGAGTGTAAAATCCCTTCTGTATATTCTATAGTAACGGAGATTTGCGAGTTTGAAATTTTATATAATGTTTTTTCAAAACGTGAGGCCTTAGTATGCATTACACTGTTTCAACAATCAAACTGGTTATTTCAAATCTCCACGACGACGCCTACAATCCTGCACAAATAGATTGTTTACTTTATTGTTATGAGAGTTTTCATGGCAACTAAGCATGAATATTACACATGGAATAAATTTTTCCTGATGAGCCTATAGAGAACTTCGACCTGATTAGATTGAGTGTAAAATCCCTTCTGTATCTTCTATAGTAACATAGATATACGAGTTTCAAATTTTATATGAGGTTTTTTTCAAAACGTGAGTCCTTAGTATGCATTACATTGTTTCAACAATCAAACTGGTTATTTGAAATCTCCACGACGACGCCTACAATCCTGCACAAATAGATTGTTTACTTTATTGTTATGAGAGTTTCCATGGTAACTAAGCATGAATATTACACATGGATTAAATTTTTCCTGATGAGCCTATAGAGAACTTCGACCTGATTAGATTGAGTGTAAAATCCCTTCTGTATATTCTATAGTAACGGAGATTTGCGAGTTTGAAATTTTATATAATGTTTTTTTCAAAACGTGAGGCCTTAGTATGGCTTACACTGTTTCAACAATCAAACTGGTTATTTCAAATCTCCACGACGACTACTACAATGAAGGACAAATATATTGTTTACTTTTTTGTTATGAGAGTTTCCATGGTAACTAAGCATGAATATTACACATGGATTAAATTTTTTACTGATGAGCCAATAGGGAATTTCGACCTGATTACATTGAGTGTAAAATCGCTTCTGTATCTGCTATAGTAACGGAGATATGCGATTTTGAAATTTTATATAATGTTTTTGTAAAACGTGAAGCCTAAGGATGTATAACATTGTTTCAACAATCAAAGTGGTTATTTCAAATCTCCACGACGACTACTACAATGAAGCACAAATATATTGCTTACTTTTTTGTTATGAGAGTTTCCATGGTAACTAATCATGAATATTACACATGGATTAAATTTTTCCTGATGAGCCTATAGAGAGCATCGACCTGATTACATTGAGTGTAAAATCACTTCTGAATCTTCTATAGAAACGGAGATATACGAGTTTGAAATTTTTTATAATGTTTTTTCAAAACGTGAGGCCTTAGTATGCATTACACTGTTTCAACAATCAAACAGGTTATTTCAAATCTCCACGACGACGCCTACAATCCTGCACAAATAGATTGTTTACTTTATTGTTATGAGAGTTTTCATGGCAACTAAGAATGAATATTACACATGGAATAAATTTTTCCTGATGAGCCTATAGAGAACTTCGACCTGATTAGATTGAGTGTAAAATCCCTTCTGTATATTCTATAGTAACGGAGATTTGCGAGTTTGAAATTTTATATAATGTTTTTTCAAAACGTGAGGCCTTAGTATGCATTACACTGTTTCAACAATCAAACTGGTTATTTCAAATCTCCACGACGACGCCTACAATCCTGCACAAATAGATTGTTTACTTTATTGTTATGAGAGTTTTCATGGCAACTAAGCATGAATATTACACATGGAATAAATTTTTCCTGATGAGCCTATAGAGAACTTCGACCTGATTAGATTGAGTGTAAAATCCCTTCTGTATATTCTATAGTAACGGAGATTTGCGAGTTTGAAATTTTATATAATGTTTTTTCAAAACGTGAGGCCTTAGTATGCATTACACTGTTTCAACAATCAAACTGGTTATTTGAAATCTCCACGACGACGCCTACAATCCTGCACAAATAGATTGTTTACTTTATTGTTATGAGAGTTTCCATGGTAACTAAGCATGAATATTACACATGGATTAAATTTTTCCTGATGAGCCTATAGAGACCTTCGACCTGATTACATTGAGTGGAAAATCACTTTTGTATCTTCTTTAGTAAAGGCGATATGCGAGTTTGAAATTTTATATAATGTTTTTGTAAAACGTGAAGCCTAAGGATGTATAACATTTTTTCAACAATCAAAGTGGTTATTTCAAATCTCCACGACGACTACTACAATGAAGCACAAATATATTGCTTACTTTTTTGTTATGAGAGTTTCCATGGTAACTAAGCATGAATATTACACATGGATTAAATTTTTCCTGATGAGCCTATAGAGAGCTTCGACCTGATTACATTGAGTGTAAAATCACTTCTGAATCTTCTATAGAAACGGAGATATACGAGTTTGAAATTTTTTATAATGTTTTTTCAAAACGTGAGGCCTTAGTATGCATTACACTGTTTCAACAATCAAACAGGTTATTTCAAATCTCCACGACGACGCCTACAATCCTGCACAAATAGATTGTTTACTTTATTGTTATGAGAGTTTTCATGGCAACTAAGCATGAATATTACACATGGAATAAATTTTTCCTGATGATCCTATAGAGAACTTCGACCTGATTAGATTGAGTGTAAAATCCCTTCTGTATCTTCTATAGTAACATAGATATACGAGTTTCAAATTTTATATGAGGTTTTTTTCAAAACGTGAGTCCTTAGTATGCATTACATTGTTTCAACAATCAAACTGGTTATTTGAAATCTCCACGACGACGCCTACAATCCTGCACAAATAGATTGTTTACTTTATTGTTATGAGAGTTTCGATGGTAACTAAGCATGAATATTACACATGGATTAAATTTTTCCTGATGAGCCTATAGAGACCTTCGACCTGATTACATTGAGTGGAAAATCACTTTTGTATCTTCTTTAGTAAAGGCGATATGCGAGTTTGAAATTTTATAAAATGTTTTTGTAAAACGTGAAGCCTTAGTATGCATTACACTGTTTCAACAATCAAAGTGGTTATTTCAAATCTTCACGACGACTACTACAATCAAGCACAAATATATTGTTTACTTTTTTGTTATGAGAGTTTTCATGGCAACTAAGCATGAATATTACACATGGAATAAATTTTTCCTGATGAGCCTATAGAGAACTTCGACCTGATTAGATTGAGTGTAAGATCCCTTCTGTATATTCTATAGTAACGGAGATTTGCGAGTTTGAAATTTTATATAATGTTTTTTCAAAACGTGAGGCCTTAGTATGCATTACACTGTTTCAACAATCAAACTGGTTATTTCAAATCTCCACGACGACGCCTACAATCCTGCACAAATAGATTGTTTACTTTATTGTTATGAGAGTTTTCATGGCAACTAAGCATGAATATTACACATGGAATAAATTTTTCCTGATGAGCCTATAGAGAACTTCGACCTGATTAGATTGAGTGTAAAATCCCTTCTGTATCTTCTATAGTAACATAGATATACGAGTTTCAAATTTTATATGAGGTTTTTTTCAAAACGTGAGTCCTTAGTATGCATTACATTGTTTCAACAATCAAACTGGTTATTTGAAATCTCCACGACGACGCCTACAATCCTGCACAAATAGATTGTTTACTTTATTGTTATGAGAGTTTCCATGGTAACTAAGCATGAATATTAAACATGGATTAAATTTTTCCTGATGAGCCTAT
Source organism: Lepisma saccharinum (assembly GCF_977018435.1). NCBI lineage: Eukaryota > Metazoa > Arthropoda > Insecta > Zygentoma > Lepismatidae > Lepisma > Lepisma saccharinum. The sequence continues at coordinate 4,220,996 of NW_028142899.1, read as the reverse complement.
AGAGACCTTCGACCTGATTACATTGAGTGGAAAATCACTTTTGTATCTTCTTTAGTAAAGGCGATATGCGAGTTTGAAATTTTATATAATGTTTTTGTAAAACGTGAAGCCTTAGTATGCATTACACTGTTTCAACAATCAAAGTGGTTATTTCAAATCTTCACGACGACTACTACAATCAAGCACAAATATATTGTTTACTTTTTTGTTATGAGAGTTTTCATGGCAACTAAGCACGAATATTACACATGGAATAAATTTTTCATGATGAGCCTATAGAGACCTTCGACCTGATTAGATTGAGTGTAAAATCCCTTCTGTATATTCTATAGTAACGGAGATTTGCGAGTTTGAAATTTTATATAATGTTTTTTCAAAACGTGAGGCCTTAGTATGCAATACACTGTTTCAACAACCAAACTGGTTATTTCAAATCTCCACGACGACGCCTACAATAATGCACAAATAGATTGTTTACTTTATTGTTATGAGAGTTTCCATGGTAACTAAGCATGAATATTACACATGGATTAAATTTTTACTGATGAGCCAATAGAGAACATCGACCTGATTACATTGAGTGTAAAATCGCTTCTGTATCTTCTATAGTAACGGAGATATGCGATTTTGAAATTTTATATAATGTTTTTGTAAAACGTGAAGCCTAAGGATGTATTACATTGTTTCAACAATCAAAGTGGTTATTTCAAATCTCCACGACGACTACTACAATGAAGGACAAATATATTGTTTACTTTTTTGTTATTTGGAGTTTCCATGGTAACTAAGCATGAATATTACACATGGATTAAATTTTTTACTGATGAGCCAATAGAGAATTTCGACCTGATTACATTGAGTGTAAAATCGCCTCTGTATCTGTTATAGTAACGGAGATATGCGATTTTGAAATTTTATATAATGTTTTTGTAAAACGTGAAGCCTAAGGATGTATAACATTGTTTCAACAATCAAAGTGGTTATTTCAAATCTCCACGACGACTACTACAATGAAGCACAAATATATTGCTTACTTTCTTGTTATGAGAGTTTCCATGGTAACTAAGCATGAATATTACACATGGATTAAATTTTTCCTGATGAGCCTATAGAGAGCTTCGACCTGATTACATTGAGTGTAAAATCACTTCTGAATCTTCTATAGAAACGGAGATATACGAGTTTGAAATTTTTTATAATGTTTTTTCAAAACGTGAGGCCTTAGTATGCATTACACTGTTTCAACAATCAAACAGGTTATTTCAAATCTCCACGACGACGCCTACAATCCTGCACAAATAGATTGTTTACTTTATTGTTATGAGAGTTTTCATGGCAACTAAGCATGAATATTACACATGGAATAAATTTTTCCTGATGATCCTATAGAGAACTTCGACCTGATTAGATTGAGTGTAAAATCCCTTCTGTATCTTCTATAGTAACATAGATATACGAGTTTCAAATTTTATATGAGGTTTTTTTCAAAACGTGAGTCCTTAGTATGCATTACATTGTTTCAACAATCAAACTGGTTATTTGAAATCTCCACGACGACGCCTACAATCCTGCACAAATAGATTGTTTACTTTATTGTTATGAGAGTTTCGATGGTAACTAAGCATGAATATTACACATGGATTAAATTTTTCCTGATGAGCCTATAGAGACCTTCGACCTGATTACATTGAGTGGAAAATCACTTTTGTATCTTCTTTAGTAAAGGCGATATGCGAGTTTGAAATTTTATAAAATGTTTTTGTAAAACGTGAAGCCTTAGTATGCATTACACTGTTTCAACAATCAAAGTGGTTATTTCAAATCTTCACGACGACTACTACAATCAAGCACAAATATATTGTTTACTTTTTTGTTATGAGAGTTTTCATGGCAACTAAGCATGAATATTACACATGGAATAAATTTTTCCTGATGAGCCTATAGAGAACTTCGACCTGATTAGATTGAGTGTAAGATCCCTTCTGTATATTCTATAGTAACGGAGATTTGCGAGTTTGAAATTTTATATAATGTTTTTTCAAAACGTGAGGCCTTAGTATGCATTACACTGTTTCAACAATCAAACTGGTTATTTCAAATCTCCACGACGACGCCTACAATCCTGCACAAATAGATTGTTTACTTTATTGTTATGAGAGTTTTCATGGCAACTAAGCATGAATATTACACATGGAATAAATTTTTCCTGATGAGCCTATAGAGAACTTCGACCTGATTAGATTGAGTGTAAAATCCCTTCTGTATCTTCTATAGTAACATAGATATACGAGTTTCAAATTTTATATGAGGTTTTTTTCAAAACGTGAGTCCTTAGTATGCATTACATTGTTTCAACAATCAAACTGGTTATTTGAAATCTCCACGACGACGCCTACAATCCTGCACAAATAGATTGTTTACTTTATTGTTATGAGAGTTTCCATGGTAACTAAGCATGAATATTAAACATGGATTAAATTTTTCCTGATGAGCCTATAGAGACCTTCGACCTGATTACATTGAGTGGAAAATCACTTTTGTATCTTCTTTAGTAAAGGCGATATGCGAGTTTGAAATTTTATATAATGTTTTTGTAAAACGTGAAGCCTTAGTATGCATTACACTGTTTCAACAATCAAAGTGGTTATTTCAAATCTTCACGACGACTACTACAATCAAGCACAAATATATTGTTTACTTTTTTGTTATGAGAGTTTTCATGGCAACTAAGCACGAATATTACACATGGAATAAATTTTTCATGATGAGCCTATAGAGACCTTCGACCTGATTAGATTGAGTGTAAAATCCCTTCTGTATATTCTATAGTAACGGAGATTTGCGAGTTTGAAATTTTATATAATGTTTTTTCAAAACGTGAGGCCTTAGTATGCAATACACTGTTTCAACAACCAAACTGGTTATTTCAAATCTCCACGACGACGCCTACAATAATGCACAAATAGATTGTTTACTTTATTGTTATGAGAGTTTCCATGGTAACTAAGCATGAATATTACACATGGATTAAATTTTTACTGATGAGCCAATAGAGAACATCGACCTGATTACATTGAGTGTAAAATCGCTTCTGTATCTTCTATAGTAACGGAGATATGCGATTTTGAAATTTTATATAATGTTTTTGTAAAACGTGAAGCCTAAGGATGTATTACATTGTTTCAACAATCAAAGTGGTTATTTCAAATCTCCACGACGACTACTACAATGAAGGACAAATATATTGTTTACTTTTTTGTTATTTGGAGTTTCCATGGTAACTAAGCATGAATATTACACATGGATTAAATTTTTTACTGATGAGCCAATAGAGAATTTCGACCTGATTACATTGAGTGTAAAATCGCCTCTGTATCTGTTATAGTAACGGAGATATGCGATTTTGAAATTTTATATAATGTTTTTGTAAAACGTGAAGCCTAAGGATGTATAACATTGTTTCAACAATCAAAGTGGTTATTTCAAATCTCCACGACGACTACTACAATGAAGCACAAATATATTGCTTACTTTCTTGTTATGAGAGTTTCCATGGTAACTAAGCATGAATATTACACATGGATTAAATTTTTCCTGATGAGCCTATAGAGAGCTTCGACCTGATTACATTGAGTGTAAAATCACTTCTGAATCTTCTATAGAAACGGAGATATACGAGTTTGAAATTTTTTATAATGTTTTTTCAAAACGTGAGGCCTTAGTATGCATTACACTGTTTCAACAATCAAACAGGTTATTTCAAATCTCCACGACGACGCCTACAATCCTGCACAAATAGATTGTTTACTTTATTGTTATGAGAGTTTCCATGGTAACTAAGCATGAATATTACACATGGATTAAATTTTTCCTGATGAGCCTATAGAGAACTTCGACCTGATTAGATTGAGTGTAAAATCCCTTCTGTATATTCTATAGTAACGGAGATTTGCGAGTTTGAAATTTTATATAATGTTTTTTCAAAACGTGAGGCCTTAGTATGCATTACACTGTTTCAACAATCAAACTGGTTATTTCAAATCTCCACGACGACGCCTACAATCCTGCACAAATAGATTGTTTACTTTATTGTTATGAGAGTTTTCATGGCAACTAAGCATGAATATTACACATGGAATAAATTTTTCCTGATGAGCCTATAGAGAACTTCGACCTGATTAGATTGAGTGTAAAATCCCTTCTGTATCTTCTATAGTAACATAGATATACGAGTTTCAAATTTTATATGAGGTTTTTTTCAAAACGTGAGTCCTTAGTATGCATTACATTGTTTCAACAATCAAACTGGTTATTTGAAATCTCCACGACGACGCCTACAATCCTGCACAAATAGATTGTTTACTTTATTGTTATGAGAGTTTCCATGGTAACTAAGCATGAATATTACACATGGATTAAATTTTTCCTGATGAGCCTATAGAGAACTTCGACCTGATTAGATTGAGTGTAAAATCCCTTCTGTATATTCTATAGTAACGGAGATTTGCGAGTTTGAAATTTTATATAATGTTTTTTCAAAACGTGAGGCCTTAGTATGGCTTACACTGTTTCAACAATCAAACTGGTTATTTCAAATCTCCACGACGACTACTACAATGAAGGACAAATATATTGTTTACTTTTTTGTTATGAGAGTTTCCATGGTAACTAAGCATGAATATTACACATGGATTAAATTTTTTACTGATGAGCCAATAGAGAATTTCGACCTGATTACATTGAGTGTAAAATCGCTTCTGTATCTGCTATAGTAACGGAGATATGCGATTTTGAAATTTTATATAATGTTTTTGTAAAACGTGAAGCCTAAGGATGTATAACATTGTTTCAACAATCAAAGTGGTTATTTCAAATCTCCACGACGACTACTACAATGAAGCACAAATATATTGCTTACTTTTTTGTTATGAGAGTTTCCATGGTAACTAATCATGAATATTACACATGGATTAAATTTTTCCTGATGAGCCTATAGAGAGCATCGACCTGATTACATTGAGTGTAAAATCACTTCTGAATCTTCTATAGAAACGGAGATATACGAGTTTGAAATTTTTTATAATGTTTTTTCAAAACGTGAGGCCTTAGTATGCATTACACTGTTTCAACAATCAAACAGGTTATTTCAAATCTCCACGACGACGCCTACAATCCTGCACAAATAGATTGTTTACTTTATTGTTATGAGAGTTTTCATGGCAACTAAGAATGAATATTACACATGGAATAAATTTTTCCTGATGAGCCTATAGAGAACTTCGACCTGATTAGATTGAGTGTAAAATCCCTTCTGTATATTCTATAGTAACGGAGATTTGCGAGTTTGAAATTTTATATAATGTTTTTTCAAAACGTGAGGCCTTAGTATGCATTACACTGTTTCAACAATCAAACTGGTTATTTCAAATCTCCACGACGACGCCTACAATCCTGCACAAATAGATTGTTTACTTTATTGTTATGAGAGTTTTCATGGCAACTAAGCATGAATATTACACATGGAATAAATTTTTCCTGATGAGCCTATAGAGAACTTCGACCTGATTAGATTGAGTGTAAAATCCCTTCTGTATATTCTATAGTAACGGAGATTTGCGAGTTTGAAATTTTATATAATGTTTTTTCAAAACGTGAGGCCTTAGTATGCATTACACTGTTTCAACAATCAAACTGGTTATTTGAAATCTCCACGACGACGCCTACAATCCTGCACAAATAGATTGTTTACTTTATTGTTATGAGAGTTTCCATGGTAACTAAGCATGAATATTACACATGGATTAAATTTTTCCTGATGAGCCTATAGAGACCTTCGACCTGATTACATTGAGTGGAAAATCACTTTTGTATCTTCTTTAGTAAAGGCGATATGCGAGTTTGAAATTTTATATAATGTTTTTGTAAAACGTGAAGCCTTAGTATGCATTACACTGTTTCAACAATCAAAGTGGTTATTTCAAACCTTCACGACGACTACTACAATCAAGCACAAATATATTGTTTACTTTTTTGTTATGAGAGTTTTCATGGCAACTAAGCATGAATATTACACATGGAATAAATTTTTCATGATGAGCCTATAGAGACCTTCGACCTGATTAGATTGAGTGTAAAATCCCTTCTGTATATTCTATAGTAACGGAGATTTGCGAGTTTGAAATTTTATATAATGTTTTTTTCAAAACGTGAGGCCTTAGTATGCAATACACTGTTTCAACAACCAAACTGGTTATTTCAAATCTCCACGACGACGCCTACAATAATGCACAAATAGATTGTTTACTTTATTGCTATGAGAGTTTCCATGGTAACTAAGCATGAATATTACACATGGATTAAATTTTTTACTGATGAGCCAATAGAGAACATCGACCTGATTACATTGAGTGTAAAATCGCTTCTGTATCTTCTATAGTAACGGAGATATGCGATTTTGAAATTTTATATAATGTTTTTGTAAAACGTGAAGCCTAAGGATGTATTACATTGTTTCAACAATCAAAGTGGTTATTTCAAATCTCCACGACGACTACTACAATGAAGGACAAATATATTGTTTACTTTTTTGTTATTTGGAGTTTCCATGGTAACTAAGCATGAATATTACACATGGATTAAATTTTTTACTGATGAGCCAATAGAGAATTTCGACCTGATTACATTGAGTGTAAAATCGCCTCTGTATCTGTTATAGTAACGGAGATATGCGATTTTGAAATTTTATATAATGTTTTTGTAAAACGTGAAGCCTAAGGATGTATAACATTGTTTCAACAATCAAAGTGGTTATTTCAAATCTCCACGACGACTACTACAATGAAGCACAAATATATTGCTTACTTTCTTGTTATGAGAGTTTCCATGGTAACTAAGCATGAATATTACACATGGATTAAATTTTTCCTGATGAGCCTATAGAGAGCTTCGACCTGATTACATTGAGTGTAAAATCACTTCTGAATCTTCTATAGAAACGGAGATATACGAGTTTGAAATTTTTTATAATGTTTTTTCAAAACGTGAGGCCTTAGTATGCATTACACTGTTTCAACAATCAAACAGGTTATTTCAAATCTCCACGACGACGCCTACAATCCTGCACAAATAGATTGTTTACTTTATTGTTATGAGAGTTTCCATGGTAACTAAGCATGAATATTACACATGGATTAAATTTTTCCTGATGAGCCTATAGAGAACTTCGACCTGATTAGATTGAGTGTAAAATCCCTTCTGTATATTCTATAGTAACGGAGATTTGCGAGTTTGAAATTTTATATAATGTTTTTTCAAAACGTGAGGCCTTAGTATGCATTACACTGTTTCAACAATCAAACTGGTTATTTCAAATCTCCACGACGACGCCTACAATCCTGCACAAATAGATTGTTTACTTTATTGTTATGAGAGTTTTCATGGCAACTAAGCATGAATATTACACATGGAATAAATTTTTCCTGATGAGCCTATAGAGAACTTCGACCTGATTAGATTGAGTGTAAAATCCCTTCTGTATCTTCTATAGTAACATAGATATACGAGTTTCAAATTTTATATGAGGTTTTTTTCAAAACGTGAGTCCTTAGTATGCATTACATTGTTTCAACAATCAAACTGGTTATTTGAAATCTCCACGACGACGCCTACAATCCTGCACAAATAGATTGTTTACTTTATTGTTATGAGAGTTTCCATGGTAACTAAGCATGAATATTACACATGGATTAAATTTTTCCTGATGAGCCTATAGAGAACTTCGACCTGATTAGATTGAGTGTAAAATCCCTTCTGTATATTCTATAGTAACGGAGATTTGCGAGTTTGAAATTTTATATAATGTTTTTTCAAAACGTGAGGCCTTAGTATGGCTTACACTGTTTCAACAATCAAACTGGTTATTTCAAATCTCCACGACGACTACTACAATGAAGGACAAATATATTGTTTACTTTTTTGTTATGAGAGTTTCCATGGTAACTAAGCATGAATATTACACATGGATTAAATTTTTTACTGATGAGCCAATAGGGAATTTCGACCTGATTACATTGAGTGTAAAATCGCTTCTGTATCTGCTATAGTAACGGAGATATGCGATTTTGAAATTTTATATAATGTTTTTGTAAAACGTGAAGCCTAAGGATGTATAACATTGTTTCAACAATCAAAGTGGTTATTTCAAATCTCCACGACGACTACTACAATGAAGCACAAATATATTGCTTACTTTTTTGTTATGAGAGTTTCCATGGTAACTAATCATGAATATTACACATGGATTAAATTTTTCCTGATGAGCCTATAGAGAGCATCGACCTGATTACATTGAGTGTAAAATCACTTCTGAATCTTCTATAGAAACGGAGATATACGAGTTTGAAATTTTTTATAATGTTTTTTCAAAACGTGAGGCCTTAGTATGCATTACACTGTTTCAACAATCAAACAGGTTATTTCAAATCTCCACGACGACGCCTACAATCCTGCACAAATAGATTGTTTACTTTATTGTTATGAGAGTTTTCATGGCAACTAAGAATGAATATTACACATGGAATAAATTTTTCCTGATGAGCCTATAGAGAACTTCGACCTGATTAGATTGAGTGTAAAATCCCTTCTGTATATTCTATAGTAACGGAGATTTGCGAGTTTGAAATTTTATATAATGTTTTTTCAAAACGTGAGGCCTTAGTATGCATTACACTGTTTCAACAATCAAACTGGTTATTTCAAATCTCCACGACGACGCCTACAATCCTGCACAAATAGATTGTTTACTTTATTGTTATGAGAGTTTTCATGGCAACTAAGCATGAATATTACACATGGAATAAATTTTTCCTGATGAGCCTATAGAGAACTTCGACCTGATTAGATTGAGTGTAAAATCCCTTCTGTATATTCTATAGTAACGGAGATTTGCGAGTTTGAAATTTTATATAATGTTTTTTCAAAACGTGAGGCCTTAGTATGCATTACACTGTTTCAACAATCAAACTGGTTATTTGAAATCTCCACGACGACGCCTACAATCCTGCACAAATAGATTGTTTACTTTATTGTTATGAGAGTTTCCATGGTAACTAAGCATGAATATTACACATGGATTAAATTTTTCCTGATGAGCCTATAGAGACCTTCGACCTGATTACATTGAGTGGAAAATCACTTTTGTATCTTCTTTAGTAAAGGCGATATGCGAGTTTGAAATTTTATATAATGTTTTTGTAAAACGTGAAGCCTAAGGATGTATAACATTTTTTCAACAATCAAAGTGGTTATTTCAAATCTCCACGACGACTACTACAATGAAGCACAAATATATTGCTTACTTTTTTGTTATGAGAGTTTCCATGGTAACTAAGCATGAATATTACACATGGATTAAATTTTTCCTGATGAGCCTATAGAGAGCTTCGACCTGATTACATTGAGTGTAAAATCACTTCTGAATCTTCTATAGAAACGGAGATATACGAGTTTGAAATTTTTTATAATGTTTTTTCAAAACGTGAGGCCTTAGTATGCATTACACTGTTTCAACAATCAAACAGGTTATTTCAAATCTCCACGACGACGCCTACAATCCTGCACAAATAGATTGTTTACTTTATTGTTATGAGAGTTTTCATGGCAACTAAGCATGAATATTACACATGGAATAAATTTTTCCTGATGATCCTATAGAGAACTTCGACCTGATTAGATTGAGTGTAAAATCCCTTCTGTATCTTCTATAGTAACATAGATATACGAGTTTCAAATTTTATATGAGGTTTTTTTCAAAACGTGAGTCCTTAGTATGCATTACATTGTTTCAACAATCAAACTGGTTATTTGAAATCTCCACGACGACGCCTACAATCCTGCACAAATAGATTGTTTACTTTATTGTTATGAGAGTTTCGATGGTAACTAAGCATGAATATTACACATGGATTAAATTTTTCCTGATGAGCCTATAGAGACCTTCGACCTGATTACATTGAGTGGAAAATCACTTTTGTATCTTCTTTAGTAAAGGCGATATGCGAGTTTGAAATTTTATAAAATGTTTTTGTAAAACGTGAAGCCTTAGTATGCATTACACTGTTTCAACAATCAAAGTGGTTATTTCAAATCTTCACGACGACTACTACAATCAAGCACAAATATATTGTTTACTTTTTTGTTATGAGAGTTTTCATGGCAACTAAGCATGAATATTACACATGGAATAAATTTTTCCTGATGAGCCTATAGAGAACTTCGACCTGATTAGATTGAGTGTAAGATCCCTTCTGTATATTCTATAGTAACGGAGATTTGCGAGTTTGAAATTTTATATAATGTTTTTTCAAAACGTGAGGCCTTAGTATGCATTACACTGTTTCAACAATCAAACTGGTTATTTCAAATCTCCACGACGACGCCTACAATCCTGCACAAATAGATTGTTTACTTTATTGTTATGAGAGTTTTCATGGCAACTAAGCATGAATATTACACATGGAATAAATTTTTCCTGATGAGCCTATAGAGAACTTCGACCTGATTAGATTGAGTGTAAAATCCCTTCTGTATCTTCTATAGTAACATAGATATACGAGTTTCAAATTTTATATGAGGTTTTTTTCAAAACGTGAGTCCTTAGTATGCATTACATTGTTTCAACAATCAAACTGGTTATTTGAAATCTCCACGACGACGCCTACAATCCTGCACAAATAGATTGTTTACTTTATTGTTATGAGAGTTTCCATGGTAACTAAGCATGAATATTAAACATGGATTAAATTTTTCCTGATGAGCCTATAGAGACCTTCGACCTGATTACATTGAGTGGAAAATCACTTTTGTATCTTCTTTAGTAAAGGCGATATGCGAGTTTGAAATTTTATATAATGTTTTTGTAAAACGTGAAGCCTTAGTATGCATTACACTGTTTCAACAATCAAAGTGGTTATTTCAAATCTTCACGACGACTACTACAATCAAGCACAAATATATTGTTTACTTTTTTGTTATGAGAGTTTTCATGGCAACTAAGCACGAATATTACACATGGAATAAATTTTTCATGATGAGCCTATAGAGACCTTCGACCTGATTAGATTGAGTGTAAAATCCCTTCTGTATATTCTATAGTAACGGAGATTTGCGAGTTTGAAATTTTATATAATGTTTTTTCAAAACGTGAGGCCTTAGTATGCAATACACTGTTTCAACAACCAAACTGGTTATTTCAAATCTCCACGACGACGCCTACAATAATGCACAAATAGATTGTTTACTTTATTGTTATGAGAGTTTCCATGGTAACTAAGCATGAATATTACACATGGATTAAATTTTTTACTGATGAGCCAATAGAGAATTTCGACCTGATTACATTGAGTGTAAAATCGCCTCTGTATCTGTTATAGTAACGGAGATATGCGATTTTGAAATTTTATATAATGTTTTTGTAAAACGTGAAGCCTAAGGATGTATAACATTGTTTCAACAATCAAAGTGGTTATTTCAAATCTCCACGACGACTACTACAATGAAGCACAAATATATTGCTTACTTTCTTGTTATGAGAGTTTCCATGGTAACTAAGCATGAATATTACACATGGATTAAATTTTTCCTGATGAGCCTATAGAGAGCTTCGACCTGATTACATTGAGTGTAAAATCACTTCTGAATCTTCTATAGAAACGGAGATATACGAGTTTGAAATTTTTTATAATGTTTTTTCAAAACGTGAGGCCTTAGTATGCATTACACTGTTTCAACAATCAAACAGGTTATTTCAAATCTCCACGACGACGCCTACAATCCTGCACAAATAGATTGTTTACTTTATTGTTATGAGAGTTTCCATGGTAACTAAGCATGAATATTACACATGGATTAAATTTTTCCTGATGAGCCTATAGAGAACTTCGACCTGATTAGATTGAGTGTAAAATCCCTTCTGTATATTCTATAGTAACGGAGATTTGCGAGTTTGAAATTTTATATAATGTTTTTTCAAAACGTGAGGCCTTAGTATGCATTACACTGTTTCAACAATCAAACTGGTTATTTCAAATCTCCACGACGACGCCTACAATCCTGCACAAATAGATTGTTTACTTTATTGTTATGAGAGTTTTCATGGCAACTAAGCATGAATATTACACATGGAATAATTTTTTCCTGATGAGCCTATAGAGAACTTCGACCTGATTAGATTGAGTGTAAAATCCCTTCTGTATCTTCTATAGTAACATAGATATACGAGTTTCAAATTTTATATGAGGTTTTTTTCAAAACGTGAGTCCTTAGTATGCATTACATTGTTTCAACAATCAAACTGGTTATTTGAAATCTCCACGACGACGCCTACAATCCTGCACAAATAGATTGTTTACTTTATTGTTATGAGAGTTTCCATGGTAACTAAGCATGAATATTACACATGGATTAAATTTTTCCTGATGAGCCTATAGAGAACTTCGACCTGATTAGATTGAGTGTAAAATCCCTTCTGTATATTCTATAGTAACGGAGATTTGCGAGTTTGAAATTTTATATAATGTTTTTTCAAAACGTGAGGCCTTAGTATGGCTTACACTGTTTCAACAATCAAACTGGTTATTTCAAATCTCCACGACGACTACTACAATGAAGGACAAATATATTGTTTACTTTTTTGTTATGAGAGTTTCCATGGTAACTAAGCATGAATATTACACATGGATTAAATTTTTTACTGATGAGCCAATAGAGAATTTCGACCTGATTACATTGAGTGTAAAATCGCTTCTGTATCTGCTATAGTAACGGAGATATGCGATTTTGAAATTTTATATAATGTTTTTGTAAAACGTGAAGCCTAAGGATGTATAACATTGTTTCAACAATCAAAGTGGTTATTTCAAATCTCCACGACGACTACTACAATGAAGCACAAATATATTGCTTACTTTTTTGTTATGAGAGTTTCCATGGTAACTAATCATGAATATTACACATGGATTAAATTTTTCCTGATGAGCCTATAGAGAGCATCGACCTGATTACATTGAGTGTAAAATCACTTCTGAATCTTCTATAGAAACGGAGATATACGAGTTTGAAATTTTTTATAATGTTTTTTCAAAACGTGAGGCCTTAGTATGCATTACACTGTTTCAACAATCAAACAGGTTATTTCAAATCTCCACGACGACGCCTACAATCCTGCACAAATAGATTGTTTACTTTATTGTTATGAGAGTTTTCATGGCAACTAAGAATGAATATTACACATGGAATAAATTTTTCCTGATGAGCCTATAGAGAACTTCGACCTGATTAGATTGAGTGTAAAATCCCTTCTGTATATTCTATAGTAACGGAGATTTGCGAGTTTGAAATTTTATATAATGTTTTTTCAAAACGTGAGGCCTTAGTATGCATTACACTGTTTCAACAATCAAACTGGTTATTTCAAATCTCCACGACGACGCCTACAATCCTGCACAAATAGATTGTTTACTTTATTGTTATGAGAGTTTTCATGGCAACTAAGCATGAATATTACACATGGAATAAATTTTTCCTGATGAGCCTATAGAGAACTTCGACCTGATTAGATTGAGTGTAAAATCCCTTCTGTATATTCTATAGTAACGGAGATTTGCGAGTTTGAAATTTTATATAATGTTTTTTCAAAACGTGAGGCCTTAGTATGCATTACACTGTTTCAACAATCAAACTGGTTATTTGAAATCTCCACGACGACGCCTACAATCCTGCACAAATAGATTGTTTACTTTATTGTTATGAGAGTTTCCATGGTAACTAAGCATGAATATTACACATGGATTAAATTTTTCCTGATGAGCCTATAGAGACCTTCGACCTGATTACATTGAGTGGAAAATCACTTTTGTATCTTCTTTAGTAAAGGCGATATGCGAGTTTGAAATTTTATATAATGTTTTTGTAAAACGTGAAGCCTTAGTATGCATTACACTGTTTCAACAATCAAAGTGGTTATTTCAAACCTTCACGACGACTACTACAATCAAGCACAAATATATTGTTTACTTTTTTGTTATGAGAGTTTTCATGGCAACTAAGCATGAATATTACACATGGAATAAATTTTTCATGATGAGCCTATAGAGACCTTCGACCTGATTAGATTGAGTGTAAAATCCCTTCTGTATATTCTATAGTAACGGAGATTTGCGAGTTTGAAATTTTATATAATGTTTTTTTCAAAACGTGAGGCCTTAGTATGCAATACACTGTTTCAACAACCAAACTGGTTATTTCAAATCTCCACGACGACGCCTACAATAATGCACAAATAGATTGTTTACTTTATTGCTATGAGAGTTTCCATGGTAACTAAGCATGAATATTACACATGGATTAAATTTTTTACTGATGAGCCAATAGAGAACATCGACCTGATTACATTGAGTGTAAAATCGCTTCTGTATCTTCTATAGTAACGGAGATATGCGATTTTGAAATTTTATATAATGTTTTTGTAAAACGTGAAGCCTAAGGATGTATTACATTGTTTCAACAATCAAAGTGGTTATTTCAAATCTCCACGACGACTACTACAATGAAGGACAAATATATTGTTTACTTTTTTGATATGAGAGTTTCCATGGTAACTAAGCATGAATATTACACATGGATTAAATTTTTTACTGATGAGCCAATAGAGAATTTCGACCTGATTACATTGAGTGTAAAATCGCCTCTGTATCTGTTATAGTAACGGAGATATGCGATTTTGAAATTTTATATAATGTTTTTGTAAAACGTGAAGCCTAAGGATGTATAACATTGTTTCAACAATCAAAGTGGTTATTTCAAATCTCCACGACGACTACTACAATGAAGCACAAATATATTGCTTACTTTCTTGTTATGAGAGTTTCCATGGTAACTAAGCATGAATATTACACATGGATTAAATTTTTCCTGATGAGCCTATAGAGAGCTTCGACCTGATTACATTGAGTGTAAAATCACTTCTGAATCTTCTATAGAAACGGAGATATACGAGTTTGAAATTTTTTATAATGTTTTTTCAAAACGTGAGGCCTTAGTATGCATTACACTGTTTCAACAATCAAACAGGTTATTTCAAATCTCCACGACGACGCCTACAATCCTGCACAAATAGATTGTTTACTTTATTGTTATGAGAGTTTCGATGGTAACTAAGCATGAATATTACACATGGATTAAATTTTTCCTGATGAGCCTATAGAGAACTTCGACCTGATTAGATTGAGTGTAAAATCCCTTCTGTATATTCTATAGTAACGGAGATTTGCGAGTTTGAAATTTTATATAATGTTTTTTCAAAACGTGAGGCCTTAGTATGCATTACACTGTTTCAACAATCAAACTGGTTATTTGAAATCTCCACGACGACGCCTACAATCCTGCACAAATAGATTGTTTACTTTATTGTTATGAGAGTTTCCATGGTAACTAAGCATGAATATTACACATGGATTAAATTTTTCCTGATGAGCCTATAGAGACCTTCGACCTGATTACATTGAGTGGAAAATCACTTTTGTATCTTCTTTAGTAAAGGCGATATGCGAGTTTGAAATTTTATATAATGTTTTTGTAAAACGTGAAGCCTAAGGATGTATAACATTTTTTCAACAATCAAAGTGGTTATTTCAAATCTCCACGACGACTACTACAATGAAGCACAAATATATTGCTTACTTTTTTGTTATGAGAGTTTCCATGGTAACTAAGCATGAATATTACACATGGATTAAATTTTTCCTGATGAGCCTATAGAGAGCTTCGACCTGATTACATTGAGTGTAAAATCACTTCTGAATCTTCTATAGAAACGGAGATATACGAGTTTGAAATTTTTTATAATGTTTTTTCAAAACGTGAGGCCTTAGTATGCATTACACTGTTTCAACAATCAAACAGGTTATTTCAAATCTCCACGACGACGCCTACAATCCTGCACAAATAGATTGTTTACTTTATTGTTATGAGAGTTTTCATGGCAACTAAGCATGAATATTACACATGGAATAAATTTTTCCTGATGATCCTATAGAGAACTTCGACCTGATTAGATTGAGTGTAAAATCCCTTCTGTATCTTCTATAGTAACATAGATATACGAGTTTCAAATTTTATATGAGGTTTTTTTCAAAACGTGAGTCCTTAGTATGCATTACATTGTTTCAACAATCAAACTGGTTATTTGAAATCTCCACGACGACGCCTACAATCCTGCACAAATAGATTGTTTACTTTATTGTTATGAGAGTTTCGATGGTAACTAAGCATGAATATTACACATGGATTAAATTTTTCCTGATGAGCCTATAGAGACCTTCGACCTGATTACATTGAGTGGAAAATCACTTTTGTATCTTCTTTAGTAAAGGCGATATGCGAGTTTGAAATTTTATAAAATGTTTTTGTAAAACGTGAAGCCTTAGTATGCATTACACTGTTTCAACAATCAAAGTGGTTATTTCAAATCTTCACGACGACTACTACAATCAAGCACAAATATATTGTTTACTTTTTTGTTATGAGAGTTTTCATGGCAACTAAGCATGAATATTACACATGGAATAAATTTTTCCTGATGAGCCTATAGAGAACTTCGACCTGATTAGATTGAGTGTAAGATCCCTTCTGTATATTCTATAGTAACGGAGATTTGCGAGTTTGAAATTTTATATAATGTTTTTTCAAAACGTGAGGCCTTAGTATGCATTACACTGTTTCAACAATCAAACTGGTTATTTCAAATCTCCACGACGACGCCTACAATCCTGCACAAATAGATTGTTTACTTTATTGTTATGAGAGTTTTCATGGCAACTAAGCATGAATATTACACATGGAATAAATTTTTCCTGATGAGCCTATAGAGAACTTCGACCTGATTAGATTGAGTGTAAAATCCCTTCTGTATCTTCTATAGTAACATAGATATACGAGTTTCAAATTTTATATGAGGTTTTTTTCAAAACGTGAGTCCTTAGTATGCATTACATTGTTTCAACAATCAAACTGGTTATTTGAAATCTCCACGACGACGCCTACAATCCTGCACAAATAGATTGTTTACTTTATTGTTATGAGAGTTTCCATGGTAACTAAGCATGAATATTAAACATGGATTAAATTTTTCCTGATGAGCCTATAGAGACCTTCGACCTGATTACATTGAGTGGAAAATCACTTTTGTATCTTCTTTAGTAAAGGCGATATGCGAGTTTGAAATTTTATATAATGTTTTTGTAAAACGTGAAGCCTTAGTATGCATTACACTGTTTCAACAATCAAAGTGGTTATTTCAAATCTTCACGACGACTACTACAATCAAGCACAAATATATTGTTTACTTTTTTGTTATGAGAGTTTTCATGGCAACTAAGCATGAATATTACACATGGAATAAATTTTTCATGATGAGCCTATAGAGACCTTCGACCTGATTAGATTGAGTGTAAAATCCCTTCTGTATATTCTATAGTAACGGAGATTTGCGAGTTTGAAATTTTATATAATGTTTTTTCAAAACGTGAGGCCTTAGTATGCAATACACTGTTTCAACAACCAAACTGGTTATTTCAAATCTCCACGACGACGCCTACAATAATGCACAAATAGATTGTTTACTTTATTGTTATGAGAGTTTCCATGGTAACTAAGCATGAATATTACACATGGATTAAATTTTTACTGATGAGCCAATAGAGAACATCGACCTGATTACATTGAGTGTAAAATCGCTTCTGTATCTTCTATAGTAACGGAGATATGCGATTTTGAAATTTTATATAATGTTTTTGTAAAACGTGAAGCCTAAGGATGTATTACATTGTTTCAACAATCAAAGTGGTTATTTCAAATCTCCACGACGACTACTACAATGAAGGACAAATATATTGTTTACTTTTTTGTTATTTGGAGTTTCCATGGTAACTAAGCATGAATATTACACATGGATTAAATTTTTTACTGATGAGCCAATAGAGAATTTCGACCTGATTACATTGAGTGTAAAATCGCCTCTGTATCTGTTATAGTAACGGAGATATGCGATTTTGAAATTTTATATAATGTTTTTGTAAAACGTGAAGCCTAAGGATGTATAACATTGTTTCAACAATCAAAGTGGTTATTTCAAATCTCCACGACGACTACTACAATGAAGCACAAATATATTGCTTACTTTCTTGTTATGAGAGTTTCCATGGTAACTAAGCATGAATATTACACATGGATTAAATTTTTCCTGATGAGCCTATAGAGAGCTTCGACCTGATTACATTGAGTGTAAAATCACTTCTGAATCTTCTATAGAAACGGAGATATACGAGTTTGAAATTTTTTATAATGTTTTTTCAAAACGTGAGGCCTTAGTATGCATTACACTGTTTCAACAATCAAACAGGTTATTTCAAATCTCCACGACGACGCCTACAATCCTGCACAAATAGATTGTTTACTTTATTGTTATGAGAGTTTCCATGGTAACTAAGCATGAATATTACACATGGATTAAATTTTTCCTGATGAGCCTATAGAGAACTTCGACCTGATTAGATTGAGTGTAAAATCCCTTCTGTATATTCTATAGTAACGGAGATTTGCGAGTTTGAAATTTTATATAATGTTTTTTCAAAACGTGAGGCCTTAGTATGCATTACACTGTTTCAACAATCAAACTGGTTATTTCAAATCTCCACGACGACGCCTACAATCCTGCACAAATAGATTGTTTACTTTATTGTTATGAGAGTTTTCATGGCAACTAAGCATGAATATTACACATGGAATAAATTTTTCCTGATGAGCCTATAGAGAACTTCGACCTGATTAGATTGAGTGTAAAATCCCTTCTGTATCTTCTATAGTAACATAGATATACGAGTTTCAAATTTTATATGAGGTTTTTTTCAAAACGTGAGTCCTTAGTATGCATTACATTGTTTCAACAATCAAACTGGTTATTTGAAATCTCCACGACGACGCCTACAATCCTGCACAAATAGATTGTTTACTTTATTGTTATGAGAGTTTCCATGGTAACTAAGCATGAATATTACACATGGATTAAATTTTTCCTGATGAGCCTATAGAGAACTTCGACCTGATTAGATTGAGTGTAAAATCCCTTCTGTATATTCTATAGTAACGGAGATTTGCGAGTTTGAAATTTTATATAATGTTTTTTCAAAACGTGAGGCCTTAGTATGCATTACACTGTTTCAACAATCAAACTGGTTATTTGAAATCTCCACGACGACGCCTACAATCCTGCACAAATAGATTGTTTACTTTATTGTTATGAGAGTTTCCATGGTAACTAAGCATGAATATTACACATGGATTAAATTTTTCCTGATGAGCCTATAGAGAGCTTCGACCTGATTACATTGAGTGTAAAATCACTTCTGAATCTTCTATAGAAACGGAGATATACGAGTTTGAAATTTTTTATAATGTTTTTTCAAAACGTGAGGCCTTAGTATGCATTACACTGTTTCAACAATCAAACAGGTTATTTCAAATCTCCACGACGACGCCTACAATCCTGCACAAATAGATTGTTTACTTTATTGTTATGAGAGTTTTCATGGCAACTAAGCATGAATATTACACATGGAATAAATTTTTCCTGATGAGCCTATAGAGAACTTCGACCTGATTAGATTGAGTGTAAAATCCCTTCTGTATCTTCTATAGTAACATAGATATACGAGTTTCAAATTTTATATGAGGTTTTTTTCAAAACGTGAGTCCTTAGTATGCATTACCTTGTTTCAACAATCAAACTGGTTATTTGAAATCTCCACGACGACGCCTACAATCCTGCACAAATAGATTGTTTACTTTATGTTATGAGAGTTTCGATGGTAACTAAGCATGAATATTACACATGGATTAAATTTTTCCTGATGAGCCTATAGAGAACTTCGACCTGATTAGATTGAGTGTAAAATCCCTTCTGTATCTTCTATAGTAACATAGATATACGAGTTTCAAATTTTATATGAGGTTTTTTTCAAAACGTGAGTCCTTAGTATGCATTACATTGTTTCAACAATCAAACTGGTTATTTGAAATCTCCACGACGACGCCTACAATCCTGCACAAATAGATTGTTTACTTTATTGTTATGAGAGTTTCCATGGTAACTAAGCATGAATATTACACATGGATTAAATTTTTCCTGATGAGCCTATAGAGAACTTCGACCTGATTAGATTGAGTGTAAAATCCCTTCTGTATATTCTATAGTAACGGAGATTTGCGAGTTTGAAATTTTATATAATGTTTTTTCAAAACGTGAGGCCTTAGTATGGCTTACACTGTTTCAACAATCAAACTGGTTATTTCAAATCTCCACGACGACTACTACAATGAAGGACAAATATATTGTTTACTTTTTTGTTATGAGAGTTTCCATGGTAACTAAGCATGAATATTACACATGGATTAAATTTTTTACTGATGAGCCAATAGAGAATTTCGACCTGATTACATTGAGTGTAAAATCGCTTCTGTATCTGCTATAGTAACGGAGATATGCGATTTTGAAATTTTATATAATGTTTTTGTAAAACGTGAAGCCTAAGGATGTATAACATTGTTTCAACAATCAAAGTGGTTATTTCAAATCTCCACGACGACTACTACAATGAAGCACAAATATATTGCTTACTTTTTTGTTATGAGAGTTTCCATGGTAACTAATCATGAATATTACACATGGATTAAATTTTTCCTGATGAGCCTATAGAGAGCATCGACCTGATTACATTGAGTGTAAAATCACTTCTGAATCTTCTATAGAAACGGAGATATACGAGTTTGAAATTTTTTATAATGTTTTTTCAAAACGTGAGGCCTTAGTATGCATTACACTGTTTCAACAATCAAACAGGTTATTTCAAATCTCCACGACGACGCCTACAATCCTTCACAAATAGATTGTTTACTTTATTGTTATGAGAGTTTTCATGGCAACTAAGAATGAATATTACACATGGAATAAATTTTTCCTGATGAGCCTATAGAGAACTTCGACCTGATTAGATTGAGTGTAAAATCCCTTCTGTATATTCTATAGTAACGGAGATTTGCGAGTTTGAAATTTTATATAATGTTTTTTCAAAACGTGAGGCCTTAGTATGCATTACACTGTTTCAACAATCAAACTGGTTATTTCAAATCTCCACGACGACGCCTACAATCCTGCACAAATAGATTGTTTACTTTATTGTTATGAGAGTTTTCATGGCAACTAAGCATGAATATTACACATGGAATAAATTTTTCCTGATGAGCCTATAGAGAACTTCGACCTGATTAGATTGAGTGTAAAATCCCTTCTGTATATTCTATAGTAACGGAGATTTGCGAGTTTGAAATTTTATATAATGTTTTTTCAAAACGTGAGGCCTTAGTATGCATTACACTGTTTCAACAATCAAACTGGTTATTTGAAATCTCCACGACGACGCCTACAATCCTGCACAAATAGATTGTTTACTTTATTGTTATGAGAGTTTCCATGGTAACTAAGCATGAATATTACACATGGATTAAATTTTTCCTGATGAGCCTATAGAGACCTTCGACCTGATTACATTGAGTGGAAAATCACTTTTGTATCTTCTTTAGTAAAGGCGATATGCGAGTTTGAAATTTTATATAATGTTTTTGTAAAACGTGAAGCCTTAGTATGCATTACACTGTTTCAACAATCAAAGTGGTTATTTCAAACCTTCACGACGACTACTACAATCAAGCACAAATATATTGTTTACTTTTTTGTTATGAGAGTTTTCATGGCAACTAAGCATGAATATTACACATGGAATAAATTTTTCATGATGAGCCTATAGAGACCTTCGACCTGATTAGATTGAGTGTAAAATCCCTTCTGTATATTCTATAGTAACGGAGATTTGCGAGTTTGAAATTTTATATAATGTTTTTTTCAAAACGTGAGGCCTTAGTATGCAATACACTGTTTCAACAACCAAACTGGTTATTTCAAATCTCCACGACGACGCCTACAATAATGCACAAATAGATTGTTTACTTTATTGCTATGAGAGTTTCCATGGTAACTAAGCATGAATATTACACATGGATTAAATTTTTTACTGATGAGCCAATAGAGAACATCGACCTGATTACATTGAGTGTAAAATCGCTTCTGTATCTTCTATAGTAACGGAGATATGCGATTTTGAAATTTTATATAATGTTTTTGTAAAACGTGAAGCCTAAGGATGTATTACATTGTTTCAACAATCAAAGTGGTTATTTCAAATCTCCACGACGACTACTACAATGAAGGACAAATATATTGTTTACTTTTTTGATATGAGAGTTTCCATGGTAACTAAGCATGAATATTACACATGGATTAAATTTTTTACTGATGAGCCAATAGAGAATTTCGACCTGATTACATTGAGTGTAAAATCGCCTCTGTATCTGTTATAGTAACGGAGATATGCGATTTTGAAATTTTATATAATGTTTTTGTAAAACGTGAAGCCTAAGGATGTATAACATTGTTTCAACAATCAAAGTGGTTATTTCAAATCTCCACGACGACTACTACAATGAAGCACAAATATATTGCTTACTTTCTTGTTATGAGAGTTTCCATGGTAACTAAGCATGAATATTACACATGGATTAAATTTTTCCTGATGAGCCTATAGAGAGCTTCGACCTGATTACATTGAGTGTAAAATCACTTCTGAATCTTCTATAGAAACGGAGATATACGAGTTTGAAATTTTTTATAATGTTTTTTCAAAACGTGAGGCCTTAGTATGCATTACACTGTTTCAACAATCAAACAGGTTATTTCAAATCTCCACGACGACGCCTACAATCCTGCACAAATAGATTGTTTACTTTATTGTTATGAGAGTTTCGATGGTAACTAAGCATGAATATTACACATGGATTAAATTTTTCCTGATGAGCCTATAGAGAACTTCGACCTGATTAGATTGAGTGTAAAATCCCTTCTGTATATTCTATAGTAACGGAGATTTGCGAGTTTGAAATTTTATATAATGTTTTTTCAAAACGTGAGGCCTTAGTATGCATTACACTGTTTCAACAATCAAACTGGTTATTTGAAATCTCCACGACGACGCCTACAATCCTGCACAAATAGATTGTTTACTTTATTGTTATGAGAGTTTCCATGGTAACTAAGCATGAATATTACACATGGATTAAATTTTTCCTGATGAGCCTATAGAGACCTTCGACCTGATTACATTGAGTGGAAAATCACTTTTGTATCTTCTTTAGTAAAGGCGATATGCGAGTTTGAAATTTTATATAATGTTTTTGTAAAACGTGAAGCCTAAGGATGTATAACATTTTTTCAACAATCAAAGTGGTTATTTCAAATCTCCACGACGACTACTACAATGAAGCACAAATATATTGCTTACTTTTTTGTTATGAGAGTTTCCATGGTAACTAAGCATGAATATTACACATGGATTAAATTTTTCCTGATGAGCCTATAGAGAGCTTCGACCTGATTACATTGAGTGTAAAATCACTTCTGAATCTTCTATAGAAACGGAGATATACGAGTTTGAAATTTTTTATAATGTTTTTTCAAAACGTGAGGCCTTAGTATGCATTACACTGTTTCAACAATCAAACAGGTTATTTCAAATCTCCACGACGACGCCTACAATCCTGCACAAATAGATTGTTTACTTTATTGTTATGAGAGTTTTCATGGCAACTAAGCATGAATATTACACATAAAATAAATTTTTCCTGATGATCCTATAGAGAACTTCGACCTGATTAGATTGAGTGTAAAATCCCTTCTGTATCTTCTATAGTAACATAGATATACGAGTTTCAAATTTTATATGAGGTTTTTTTCAAAACGTGAGTCCTTAGTATGCATTACATTGTTTCATCAATCAAACTGGTTATTTGAAATCTCCACGACGACGCCTACAATCCTGCACAAATAGATTGTTTACTTTATTGTTATGAGAGTTTCGATGGTAACTAAGCATGAATATTAAACATGGATTAAATTTTTCCTGATGAGCCTATAGAGACCTTCGACCTGATTACATTGAGTGGAAAATCACTTTTGTATCTTCTTTAGTAAAGGCGATATGCGAGTTTGAAATTTTATATAATGTTTTTGTAAAACGTGAAGCCTTAGTATGCATTACACTGTTTCAACAATCAAAGTGGTTATTTCAAATCTTCACGACGACTACTACAATCAAGCACAAATATATTGTTTACTTTTTTGTTATGAGAGTTTTCATGGCAACTAAGCATGAATATTACACATGGAATAAATTTTTCATGATGAGCCTATAGAGACCTTCGACCTGATTAGATTGAGTGTAAAATCCCTTCTGTATATTCTATAGTAACGGAGATTTGCGAGTTTGAAATTTTATATAATGTTTTTTCAAAACGTGAGGCCTTAGTATGCAATACACTGTTTCAACAACCAAACTGGTTATTTCAAATCTCCACGACGACGCCTACAATAATGCACAAATAGATTGTTTACTTTATTGTTATGAGAGTTTCCATGGTAACTAAGCATGAATATTACACATGGATTAAATTTTTACTGATGAGCCAATAGAGAACATCGACCTGATTACATTGAGTGTAAAATCGCTTCTGTATCTTCTATAGTAACGGAGATATGCGATTTTGAAATTTTATATAATGTTTTTGTAAAA
Source organism: Lepisma saccharinum (assembly GCF_977018435.1). NCBI lineage: Eukaryota > Metazoa > Arthropoda > Insecta > Zygentoma > Lepismatidae > Lepisma > Lepisma saccharinum. The sequence continues at coordinate 4,196,208 of NW_028142899.1, read as the reverse complement.
CGTGAAGCCTAAGGATGTATTACATTGTTTCAACAATCAAAGTGGTTATTTCAAATCTCCACGACGACTACTACAATGAAGGACAAATATATTGTTTACTTTTTTGTTATTTGGAGTTTCCATGGTAACTAAGCATGAATATTACACATGGATTAAATTTTTTACTGATGAGCCAATAGAGAATTTCGACCTGATTACATTGAGTGTAAAATCGCCTCTGTATCTGTTATAGTAACGGAGATATGCGATTTTGAAATTTTATATAATGTTTTTGTAAAACGTGAAGCCTAAGGATGTATAACATTGTTTCAACAATCAAAGTGGTTATTTCAAATCTCCACGACGACTACTACAATGAAGCACAAATATATTGCTTACTTTCTTGTTATGAGAGTTTCCATGGTAACTAAGCATGAATATTACACATGGATTAAATTTTTCCTGATGAGCCTATAGAGAGCTTCGACCTGATTACATTGAGTGTAAAATCACTTCTGAATCTTCTATAGAAACGGAGATATACGAGTTTGAAATTTTTTATAATGTTTTTTCAAAACGTGAGGCCTTAGTATGCATTACACTGTTTCAACAATCAAACAGGTTATTTCAAATCTCCACGACGACGCCTACAATCCTGCACAAATAGATTGTTTACTTTATTGTTATGAGAGTTTCCATGGTAACTAAGCATGAATATTACACATGGATTAAATTTTTCCTGATGAGCCTATAGAGAACTTCGACCTGATTAGATTGAGTGTAAAATCCCTTCTGTATATTCTATAGTAACGGAGATTTGCGAGTTTGAAATTTTATATAATGTTTTTTCAAAACGTGAGGCCTTAGTATGCATTACACTGTTTCAACAATCAAACTGGTTATTTCAAATCTCCACGACGACGCCTACAATCCTGCACAAATAGATTGTTTACTTTATTGTTATGAGAGTTTTCATGGCAACTAAGCATGAATGTTACACATGGAATAAATTTTTCCTGATGAGCCTATAGAGAACTTCGACCTGATTAGATTGAGTGTAAAATCCCTTCTGTATCTTCTATAGTAACATAGATATACGAGTTTCAAATTTTATATGAGGTTTTTTTCAAAACGTGAGTCCTTAGTATGCATTACATTGTTTCAACAATCAAACTGGTTATTTGAAATCTCCACGACGACGCCTACAATCCTGCACAAATAGATTGTTTACTTTATTGTTATGAGAGTTTCCATGGTAACTAAGCATGAATATTACACATGGATTAAATTTTTCCTGATGAGCCTATAGAGAACTTCGACCTGATTAGATTGAGTGTAAAATCCCTTCTGTATATTCTATAGTAACGGAGATTTGCGAGTTTGAAATTTTATATAATGTTTTTTCAAAACGTGAGGCCTTAGTATGCATTACACTGTTTCAACAATCAAACTGGTTATTTGAAATCTCCACGACGACGCCTACAATCCTGCACAAATAGATTGTTTACTTTATTGTTATGAGAGTTTCCATGGTAACTAAGCATGAATATTACACATGGATTAAATTTTTCCTGATGAGCCTATAGAGAGCTTCGACCTGATTACATTGAGTGTAAAATCACTTCTGAATCTTCTATAGAAACGGAGATATACGAGTTTGAAATTTTTTATAATGTTTTTTCAAAACGTGAGGCCTTAGTATGCATTACACTGTTTCAACAATCAAACAGGTTATTTCAAATCTCCACGACGACGCCTACAATCCTGCACAAATAGATTGTTTACTTTATTGTTATGAGAGTTTTCATGGCAACTAAGCATGAATATTACACATGGAATAAATTTTTCCTGATGAGCCTATAGAGAACTTCGACCTGATTAGATTGAGTGTAAAATCCCTTCTGTATCTTCTATAGTAACATAGATATACGAGTTTCAAATTTTATATGAGGTTTTTTTCAAAACGTGAGTCCTTAGTATGCATTACCTTGTTTCAACAATCAAACTGGTTATTTGAAATCTCCACGACGACGCCTACAATCCTGCACAAATAGATTGTTTACTTTATGTTATGAGAGTTTCGATGGTAACTAAGCATGAATATTACACATGGATTAAATTTTTCCTGATGAGCCTATAGAGACCTTCGACCTGATTACATTGAGTGGAAAATCACTTTTGTATCTTCTTTAGTAAAGGCGATATGCGAGTTTGAAATTTTATATAATGTTTTTGTAAAACGTGAAGCCTTAGTATGCATTACACTGTTTCAACAATCAAAGTGGTTATTTCAAATCTTCACGACGACTACTACAATCAAGCACAAATATATTGTTTACTTTTTTGTTATGAGAGTTTTCATGGCAACTAAGCATGAATATTACACAAGAATAAATTTTTCCTGATGAGCCTATAGAGAACTTCGACCTGATTAGATTGAGTGTAAAATCCCTTCTGTATATTCTATAGTAACGGAGATTTGCGAGTTTGAAATTTTATATAATGTTTTTTCAAAACGTGAGGCCTTAGTATGCATTACACTGTTTCAACAATCAAACTGGTTATTTCAAATCTCCACGACGACGCCTACAATCCTGCACAAATAGATTGTTTACTTTATTGTTATGAGAGTTTTCATGGCAACTAAGCATGAATATTACACATGGAATAAATTTTTCCTGATGAGCCTATAGAGAACTTCGACCTGATTAGATTGAGTGTAAAATCCCTTCTGTATCTTCTATAGTAACATAGATATACGAGTTTCAAATTTTATATGAGGTTTTTTTCAAAACGTGAGTCCTTAGTATGCATTACATTGTTTCAACAACCAAACTGGTTATTTGAAATCTCCACGACGACGCCTACAATCCTGCACAAATAGATTGTTTACTTTATTGTTATGAGAGTTTCCATGGTAACTAAGCATGAATATTACACATGGATTAAATTTTTCCTGATGAGCCTATAGAGACCTTCGACCTGATTACATTGAGTGGAAAATCACTTTTGTATCTTCTTTAGTAAAGGCGATATGCGAGTTTGAAATTTTATATAATGTTTTTGTAAAACGTGAAGCCTTAGTATGCATTACACTGTTTCAACAATCAAAGTGGTTATTTCAAATCTTCACGACGACTACTACAATCAAGCACAAATATATTGTTTACTTTTTTGTTATGAGAGTTTTCATGGCAACTAAGCATGAATATTACACATGGAATAAATTTTTCATGATGAGCCTATAGAGACCTTCGACCTGATTAGATTGAGTGTAAAATCCCTTCTGTATATTCTATAGTAACGGAGATTTGCGAGTTTGAAATTTTATATAATGTTTTTTCAAAACGTGAGGCCTTAGTATGCAATACACTGTTTCAACAACCAAACTGGTTATTTCAAATCTCCACGACGACGCCTACAATAATGCACAAATAGATTGCTTACTTTATTGTTATGAGAGTTTCCATGGTAACTAAGCATGAATATTACACATGGATTAAATTTTTTACTGATGAGCCAATAGAGAACATCGACCTGATTACATTGAGTGTAAAATCGCTTCTGTATCTTCTATAGTAACGGAGATATGCGATTTTGAAATTTTATATAATGTTTTTGTAAAACGTGAAGCCTAAGGATGTATTACATTGTTTCAACAATCAAAGTGGTTATTTCAAATCTCCACGACGACTACTACAATGAAGGACAAATATATTGTTTACTTTTTTGTTATGAGAGTTTCCATGGTAACTAAGCATGAATATTACACATGGATTAAATTTTTTACTGATGAGCCAATAGAGAACATCGACCTGATTACATTGAGTGTAAAATCGCCTCTGTATCTGTTATAGTAACGGAGATATGCGATTTTGAAATTTTATATAATGTTTTTGTAAAACGTGAAGCCTAAGGATGTATAACATTGTTTCAACAATCAAAGTGGTTATTTCAAATCTCCACGACGACTACTACAATGAAGCACAAATATATTGCTTACTTTCTTGTTATGAGAGTTTCCATGGTAACTAAGCATGAATATTACACATGGATTAAATTTTTCCTGATGAGCCTATAGAGAGCTTCGACCTGATTACACTGAGTGTAAAATCACTTCTGAATCTTCTATAGAAACGGAGATATACGAGTTTGAAATTGTTTATAATGTTTTTTCAAAACGTGAGGCCTTAGTATGCATTACACTGTTTCAACAATCAAACAGGTTATTTCAAATCTCCACGACGACGCCTACAATCCTGCACAAATAGATTGTTTACTTTATTGTTATGAGAGTTTCGATGGTAACTAAGCATGAATATTACACATGGATTAAATTTTTCCTGATGAGCCTATAGAGAACTTCGACCTGATTAGATTGAGTGTAAAATCCCTTCTTTATATTCTATAGTAACGGAGATTTGCGAGTTTGAAATTTTATATAATGTTTTTTCAAAACGTGAGGCCTTAGTATGCATTACACTGTTTCAACAATCAAACTGGTTATTTCAAATCTCCACGACGACGCCTACAATCCTGCACAAATAGATTGTTTACTTTATTGTTATGAGAATTTTCATGGCAACTAAGCATGAATATTACACATGGAATAAATTTTTCCTGATGAGCCTATAGAGAACTTCGACCTGATTAGATTGAGTGTAAAATCCCTTCTGTATCTTCTATAGTAACATAGATATACGAGTTTCAAATTTTATATGAGGTTTTTTTCAAAACGTGGGTTCTTAGTATGCATTACATTGTTTCAACAATCAAACTGGTTATTTGAAATCTCCACGACGACGCCTACAATCCTGCACAAATTGATTGTTTACTTTATTGTTATGAGAGTTTCCATGGTAACTAAGCATGAATATTACACATGGATTAAATTTTTTACTGATGAGCCAATAGAGAATTTCGACCTGATTACATTGAGTGTAAAATCGCTTCTGTATCTGCTATAGTAACGGAGATATGCGATTTTGAAATTTTTTATAATGTTTTTGTAAAACGTGAAGCCTAAGGATGTATAACATTGTTTCAACAATCAAAGTGGTTATTTCAAATCTCCACAACGACTACTACAATGAAGCACAAATATATTGCTTACTTTTTTGTTATGAGAGTTTCCATGGTAACTAAGCATGAATATTACACATGGATTAAATTTTTCCTGATGAGCCTATAGAGAGCATCGACCTGATTACATTGAGTGTAAAATCACTTCTGAATCTTCTATAGAAACGGAGATATACGAGTTTGAAATTTTTTATAATGTTTTTTCAAAACGTGAGGCCATAGTATGCATTACACTGTTTCAACAATCAAACAGGTTATTTCAAATCTCCACGACGACGCCTACAATCCTGCACAAATAGATTGTTTACTTTATTGTTATGAGAGTTTTCATGGCAACTAAGAATGAATATTACACATGGAATAAATTTTTCCTGATGAGCCTATAGAGAACTTCGACCTGATTAGATTGAGTGTAAAATCCCTTCTGTATATTCTATAGTAACGGAGATTTGCGAGTTTGAAATTTTATATAATGTTTTTTCAAAACGTGAGGCCTTAGTATGCATTACACTGTTTCAACAATCAAACTGGTTATTTCAAATCTCCACGACGACGCCTACAATCCTGCACAAATAGATTGTTTACTTTATTGTTATGAGAGTTTTCATGGCAACTAAGCATGAATATTACACATGGAATAAATTTTTCCTGATGAGCCTATAGAGAACTTCGACCTGATTAGATTGAGTGTAAAATCCCTTCTGTATATTCTATAGTAACGGAGATTTGCGAGTTTGAAATTTTATATAATGTTTTTTCAAAACGTGACGCCTTAGTATGCATTACACTGTTTCAACAATCAAACTGGTTATTTGAAATCTCCACGACGACGCCTACAATCCTGCACAAATAGATTGTTTACTTTATTGTTATGAGAGTTTCCATGGTAACTAAGCATGAATATTACACATGGATTAAATTTTTCCTGATGAGCCTATAGAGAACTTCGACCTGATTACATTGAGTGGAAAATCATTTTTGTATCTTCTTTAGTAAAGGCGATATGCGAGTTTGAAATTTTATATAATGTTTTTGTAAAACGTGAAGCCTTAGTATGCATTACACTGTTTCAACAATCAAAGTGGTTATTTCAAATCTTCACGACGACTACTACAATCAAGCACAAATATATTGTTTACTTTTTTGTTATGAGAGTTTTCATGGCAACTAAGCATGAATATTACACATGGAATAAATTTTTCATGATGAGCCTATAGAGACCTTCGACCTGATTAGATTGAGTGTAAAATCCCTTCTGTATATTCTATAGTAACGGAGATTTGCGAATTTGAAATTTTATAAAATGTTTTTTCAAAACGTGAGGCCTAAGGATGTATTACATTGTTTCAACAATCAAAGTGGTTATTTCAAATCCCCACGACGACTACTACAATGAAGGACAAATATATTGTTTACTTTTTTGTTATGAGAGTTTCCATGGTAACTAAGCATGAATATTACACATGGATTAAATTTTTCCTGATGAGCCTATAGAGAACTTCGACCTGATTACATTGAGTGGAAAATCATTTTTGTATCTTCTTTAGTAAAGGCGATATGCGAGTTTGAAATTTTATATAATGTTTTTGTAAAACGTGAAGCCTTAGTATGCATTACACTGTTTCAACAATCAAAGTGGTTATTTCAAATCTTCACGACGACTACTACAATCAAGCACAAATATATTGTTTACTTTTTTGTTATGAGAGTTTTCATGGCAACTAAGCATGAATATTACACATGGAATAAATTTTTCATGATGAGCCTATAGAGACCTTCGACCTGATTAGATTGAGTGTAAAATCCCTTCTGTATATTCTATAGTAACGGAGATTTGCGAGTTTGAAATTTTATGTAATGTTTTTTCAAAACGTGAGGCCTAAGGATGTATTACATTGTTTCAACAATCAAAGTGGTTATTTCAAATCTCCACGACGACTACTACAATGAAGGACAAATATATTGTTTACTTTTTTGTTATGAGAGTTTCCATGGTAACTAAGCATGAATATTACACATGGATTAAATTTTTCCTGATGAGCCTATAGAGAACTTCGACCTGATTAGATTGAGTGTAAAATCCCTTCTGTATATTCTATAGTAACGGAGATTTGCGAGTTTGAAATTTTATATAATGTTTTTTCAAAACGTGAGGCCTTAGTATGCATTACACTGTTTCAACAATCAAACTGGTTATTTGAAATCTCCACGACGACGCCTACAATCCTGCACAAATAGATTGTTTACTTTATTGTTATGAGAGTTTCCATGGTAACTAAGCATGAATATTACACATGGATTAAATTTTTCCTGATGAGCCTATAGAGACCTTCGACCTGATTACATTGAGTGGAAAATCACTTTTGTATCTTCTTTAGTAAAGGCAATATGCGAGTTTGAAATTTTATATAATGTTTTTGTAAAACGTGAAGCCTTAGTATGCATTACACTGTTTCGACAATCAAAGTGGTTATTTCAAATCTTCACGACGACTACTACAATCAAGCACAAATATATTGTTTACTTTTTTGTTATGAGAGTTTTCATGGCAACTAAGCATGAATATTACACATGGAATAAATTTTTCATGATGAGCCTATAGAGACCTTCGACCTGATTAGATTGAGTGTAAAATCCCTTCTGTATATTCTATAGTAACGGAGATTTGCGAGTTTGAAATTTTATATAATGTTTTTTCAAAACGTGAGGCCTTAGTATGCAATACACTGTTTCAACAACCAAACTGGTTATTTCAAATCTCCACGACGACGCCTACAATAATGCACAAATAGATTGTTTACTTTATTGTTATGAGAGTTTCCATGGTAACTAAGCATGAATATTACACATGGATTAAATTTTTTACTGATGAGCCAATAGAGAACATCGACCTGATTACATTGAGTGTAAAATCGCTTCTGTATCTTCTATAGTAACGGAGATATGCGATTTTGAAATTTTAAATAATGTTTTTGTAAAACGTGAAGCCTAAGGATGTATTACATTGTTTCAACAATCAAAGTGGTTATTTCAAATCTCCACGACGACTACTACAATGAAGGACAAATATATTGTTTACTTTTTTGTTATGAGAGTTTCCATGGTAACTAAGCATGAATATTACACATGGATTAAATTTTTTACTGATGAGCCAATAGAGAATTTCGACCTGATTACATTGAGTGTAAAATCGCCTCTGTATCTGTTATAGTAACGGAGATATGCGATTTTGAAATTTTATATAATGTTTTTGTAAAACGTGAAGCCTAAGGATGTATAACATTGTTTCAACAATCAAAGTGGTTATTTCAAATCTCCACGACGACTACTACAATGAAGCACAAATATATTGCTTACTTTCTTGTTATGAGAGTTTCCATAGTAACTAAGCATGAATATTACACATGGATTAAATTTTTCCTGATGAGCCTATAGAGAGCTTCGACCTGATTACATTGAGTGTAAAATCATTTCTGAATCTTCTATAGAAACGGAGATATACGAGTTTGAAATTTTTTATAATGTTTTTTCAAAACGTGAGGCCTTAGTATGCATTACACTGTTTCAACAATCAAACAGGTTATTTCAAATCTCCACGACGACGCCTACAATCCTGCACAAATAGATTGTTTACTTTATTGTTATGAGAGTTTCGATGGTAACTAAGCATGAATATTACACATGGATTAAATTTTTCCTGATGAGCCTATAGAGAACTTCGACCTGATTAGATTGAGTGTAAAATCCCTTCTGTATATTCTATAGTAACGGAGATTTGCGAGTTTGAAATTTTATATAATGTTTTTCCAAAACGTGAGGCCTTAGTATGCATTACACTGTTTCAACAATCAAACTGGTTATTTCAAATCTCCACGACGACGCCTACAATCCTGCACAAATAGATTGTTTACTTTATTGTTATGAGAGTTTTCATGGCAACTAAGCATGAATATTACACATGGAATAAATTTTTCCTGATGAGCCTATAGAGAACTTCGACCTGATTAGATTGAGTGTAAAATCCCTTCTGTATCTTCTATAGTAACATAGATATACGAGTTTCAAATTTTACATGAGGTTTTTTTCAAAACGTGAGTCCTTAGTATGCATTACATTGTTTCAACAATCAAACTGGTTATTTGAAATCTCCACGACGACGCCTACAATCCTGCACAAATAGATTGTTTACTTTATTGTTATGAGAGTTTCGATGGTAACTAAGCATGAATATTACACATGGAATAAATTTTTCCTGATGAGCCTATAGAGACCTTCGACCTGATTAGATTGAGTGTAAAATCCATTCTGTATATTCTATAGTAACGGAGATTTGCGAGTTTGAAATTTTATATAATGTTTTTTCAAAACGTGAGGCCTTAGTATGCAATACACTGTTTCAACAACCAAACTGGTTACTTCAAATCTCCACGACGACGCCTACAATAATGCACAAATAGATTGTTTACTTTATTGTTATGAGAGTTTCCATGGTAACTAAGCATGAATATTACACATGGATTAAATTTTTTACTGATGAGCCAATAGAGAATTTCGACCTGATTACATTGAGTGTAAAATCGCTTCTGTATCTGCTATAGTAACGGAGATATGCGATTTTGAAATTTTATATAATGTTTTTGTAAAACGTGAAGCCTAAGGATGTATTACATTGTTTCAACAATCAAAGTGGTTATTTCAAATCTCCACAACGACTACTACAATGAAGGACAAATATATTTCTTACTTTTTTGTTATTAGAGTTTCCATGGTAACTAAGCATGAATATTACACATGGATTAAATTTTTTACTGATGAGCCAATAGAAAATTTCGACCTGATTACATTGAGTGTAAAATCCCTTCTGTATATTCTATAGTAACAGAGATTTGCGAGTTTGAAATTTTATATAATGTTTTTGTAAAACGTGAAGCCTAAGGATGTATTACATTGTTTCAACAATCAAAGTGGTTATTTCAAATCTCCACGACGACTACTACAATCAAGCACAAATAGATTGTTTACTTTTTTTGATATGAGAGTTTTCATGGCAACTAAGCATGAATATTACACATGGATTAAATTTTTCCTGATGAGCCTATAGAGAACTTCGACCTAATTAGATTGAGTGTAAAATCCCTTCTGTATATTCTATAGTAACAGAGATTTGCGAGTTTGAAATTTTATATAATGTTTTTGTAAAACGTGAAGCCTAAGGATGTATTACATTGTTTCAACAATCAAAGTGGTTATTTCAAATCTCCACGACGACGCGTATAATCCTGCACAAATAGATTTTTTTACTTTATTGTTATGAGAGTTTCCATTTTAACTAAGCATGAATATTACATATGAATTATTTTTTTTTCGGATGAGCCTATAGAGAGCTTCGACCTGATTACATTGATATAAAATCACTTCTGTATCTTATATAGTAACGGAGATATGCGAGTTTGAAATTTTATATAATGTTTTTTCAAAACGTGAGGCCTTAGTATGCATTACACTGTTTCAACAATCAAACTGGTTATTTGAAATCTCCACGACGACACCTACAATCCTGCACAAATAGATTGTTTACTTTATTGTTATGAGAGTTTCCATGGTAACTAAGCATGAATATTACACATGGAATAAATTTTTCCTGATGAGCCTATAGAGACCTTCGACCTGATTAGATTGAGTGCAAAATCCATTCTGTATATTCTATAGTAACGGAGATATGCGAGTTTGAAATTTTATATAATGTTTTTTCAAAACGTGAGGCCTTAGTATGCAATACACTGTTTCAACAACCAAACTGGTTACTTCAAATCTCCACGACGACGCCTACAATAATGCACAAATAGATTGTTTACTTTATTGTTATGAGAGTTTAAATGGTAACTAAGCATGAATATTACACATGGATTAAATTTTTTACTGATGAGCCAATAGAGAATTTCGACCTGATTACATTGAGTGTAAAATCGCTTCTGTATCTGCTATAGTAACGGAGATATGCGATTTTGAAATTTTATATAATGTTTTTGTTAAACGTGAAGCCTAAGGATGTATAACATTGTTTCAACAATCAAAGTGGTTATTTCAAATCTCCACGACGACTACTACAATGAAGCATAAATATATTGCTTACTTTTTTGTTATGAGAGTTTCCATGGTAACTAAGCATGAATATTACACATGGATTAAATTTTTCCTGATGAGCCTATAGAGAGCTTCGACCTGATTACATTGAGTGTAAAATCACTTCTGAATCTTCTATAGAAACGGAGAAATACGAGTTTGAAATTTTTTATAATGTTTTTTCAAAACTTTAGGCCTTAGTATGCATTACACTGTTTCAACAATCAAACAGGTTATTTCAAATCTCCACGACGACGCCTACAATCCTGCACAAATAGATTGTTTACTTTATTGTTATGAGAGTTTTCATGGCAACTAAGCATGAATATTACACATGGAATAAATTTTTCCTGATGAGCCTATAGAGAACTTCGACCTGATTAGATTGAGTGTAAAATCCCTTCTGTATATTCTATAGTAACGGAGATTTGCGAGTTTGAAATTTTATATAATGTTTTTTCAAAACGTGAGGCCTTAGTATACATTACACTGTTTCAACAATCAAACTGGTTATTTGAAATCTCCACGACGACGCCTACAATCCTGCACAAATAGATTGTTTACTTTATTGTTATGAGAGTTTCCATGGTAACTAAGCATGAATATTACACATGGATTAAATTTTTCCTGATGAGCCTATAGAGACCTTCGACCTGATTACATTGAGTGGAAAATCACTTTTGTATCTTCTTTAGTGAAGGCAATATGCGAGTTTGAAATTTTATATAATGTTTTTGTAAAACGTGAAGCCTTAGTATGCATTACACTGTTTCGACAATCAAAGTGGTTATTTCAAATCTTCACGACGACTACTACAATCAAGCACAAATATATTGTTTACTTTTTTGTTATGAGAGTTTTCATGGCAACTAAGCATGAATATTACACATGGAATAAATTTTTCATGATGAGCCTATAGAGACCTTCGACCTGATTAGATTGAGTGTAAAATCCCTTCTGTATATTCTATAGTAACGGAGATTTGCGAGTTTGAAATTTTATATAATGTTTTTTCAAAACGTGAGGCCTTAGTATGCAATACACTGTTTCAACAACCAAACTGGTTATTTCAAATCTCCACGACGACGCCTACAATAATGCACAAATAGATTGTTTACTTTATTGTTATGAGAGTTTCCATGGTAACTAAGCATGAATATTACACATGGATTAAATTTTTTACTGATGAGCCAATAGAGAACATCGACCTGATTACATTGAGTGTAAAATCGCTTCTGTATCTTCTATAGTAACGGAGATATGCGATTTTGAAATTTTATATAATGTTTTTGTAAAACGTGAAGCCTAAGGATGTATTACATTGTTTCAACAATCAAAGTGGTTATTTCAAATCTCCACGACGACTACTACAATGAAGGACAAATATATTGTTTACTTTTTTGTTATGAGAGTTTCCATGGTAACTAAGCATGAATATTACACATGGATTAAATTTTTTACTGATGAGCCAATAGAGAATTTCGACCTGATTACATTGAGTGTAAAATCGCCTCTGTATCTGTTATAGTAACGGAGATATGCGATTTTGAAATTTTATATAATGTTTTTGTATAACGTGAAGCCTAAGGATGTATAACATTGTTTCAACAATCAAAGTGGTTATTTCAAATCTCCACGACGACTACTACAATGAAGCACAAATATATTGCTTACTTTCTTGTTATGAGAGTTTCCATGGTAACTAAGCATGAATATTACACATGGATTAAATTTTTCCTGATGAGCCTATAGAGAGCTTCGACCTGATTACATTGAGTGTAAAATCATTTCTGAATCTTCTATAGAAACGGAGATATACGAGTTTGAAATTTTTTATAATGTTTTTTCAAAACGTGAGGCCTTAGTATGCATTACACTGTTTCAACAATCAAACAGGTTATTTCAAATCTCCACGACGACGCCTACAATCCTGCACAAATAGAATTGCTGTTTTAAGTCCACTTTATGCACAGTAAGGCTAATCGGGACTGGACCTACAGTTTAAAGTGGGATCCGAACCACTTGTGCCTCCACCGGGTATCGAACCCGGGACCCCTTGATTACAAGGCAATGACGCTACCACTGCGCCATGGGGGAGGCCCTGCACAAATAGATTGTTTACTTTATTGTTATGAGAGTTTCGATGGTAACTAAGCATGAATATTACACATGGATTAAATTTTTCCTGATGAGCCTATAGAGAACTTCGACCTGATTAGATTGAGTGTAAAATCCCTTCTGTATCTTCTATAGTAACATAGATATACGAGTTTCAAATTTTACATGAGGTTTTTTTCAAAACGTGAGTCCTTAGTATGCATTACATTGTTTCAACAATCAAACTGGTTATTTGAAATCTCCACGACGACGCCTACAATCCTGCACAAATAGATTGTTTACTTTATTGTTATGAGAGTTTCCATGGTAACTAAGCATGAATATTACACATGGAATAAATTTTTCCTGATGAGCCTATAGAGACCTTCGACCTGATTAGATTGAGTGTAAAATCCATTCTGTATATTCTATAGTAACGGAGATTTGCGAGTTTGAAATTTTATATAATGTTTTTTCAAAACGTGAGGCCTTATTATGCAATACACTGTTTCAACAACCAAACTGGTTACTTCAAATCTCCACGACGACGCCTACAATAATGCACAAATAGATTGTTTACTTTATTGTTATGAGAGTTTCCATGGTAACTAAGCATGAATATTACACATGGATTAAATTTTTTACTGATGAGCCAATAGAGAATTTCGACCTGATTACATTGAGTGTAAAATCGCTTCTGTATCTGCTATAGTAACGGAGATATGCGATTTTGAAATTTTATATAATGTTTTTGTAAAACGTGAAGCCTAAGGATGTATTACATTGTTTCAACAATCAAAGTGGTTATTTCAAATCTCCACAACGACTACTACAATGAAGGACAAATATATTTCTTACTTTTTTGTTATTAGAGTTTCCATGGTAACTAAGCATGAATATTACACATGGATTAAATTTTTTACTGATGAGCCAATAGAAAATTTCGACCTGATTACATTGAGTGTAAAATCCCTTCTGTATATTCTATAGTAACAGAGATTTGCGAGTTTGAAATTTTATATAATGTTTTTGTAAAACGTGAAGCCTAAGGATGTATTACATTGTTTCAACAATCAAAGTGGTTATTTCAAATCTCCACGACGACTACTACAATCAAGCACAAATAGATTGTTTACTTTTTTTGATATGAGAGTTTTCATGGCAACTAAGCATGAATATTACACATGGATTAAATTTTTCCTGATGAGCCTATAGAGAACTTCGACCTAATTAGATTGAGTGTAAAATCCCTTCTGTATATTCTATAGTAACAGAGATTTGCGAGTTTGAAATTTTATATAATGTTTTTGTAAAACGTGAAGCCTAAGGATGTATTACATTGTTTCAACAATCAAAGTGGTTATTTCAAATCTCCACGACGACGCGTATAATCCTGCACAAATAGATTTTTTTACTTTATTGTTATGAGAGTTTCCATTTTAACTAAGCATGAATATTACATATGAATTATTTTTTTTTCGGATGAGCCTATAGAGAGCTTCGATCTGATTACATTGATATAAAATCACTTCTGTATCTTATATAGTAACGGAGATATGCGAGTTTGAAATTTTATATAATGTTTTTTCAAAACGTGAGGCCTTAGTATGCATTACACTGTTTCAACAATCAAACTGGTTATTTCAAATCTCCACGACGACGCCTACAATCCTGCACAAATAGATTGTATACTTTATTGTTATGAGAGTTTTCATGGCAACTAAGCATGAATATTACACATGGAATAAATTTTTCCTGATGAGCCTATAGAGAACTTCGACCTGATTAGATTGAATGTAAAATCCCTTCTGTATCTTCTATAGTAACATAGATATACGAGTTTCAAATTTTATATGAGGTTTTTTTCAAAACGTGAGTCCTTAGTATGCATTACATTGTTTCAACATCAAACTGGTTATTTGAAATCTCCACGACGACACCTACAATCCTGCACAAATAGATTGTTTACTTTATTGTTATGAGAGTTTCCATGGTAACTAAGCATGAATATTACACATGGAATAAATTTTTCCTGATGAGCCTATAGAGACCTTCGACCTGATTAGATTGAGTGCAAAATCCATTCTGTATATTCTATAGTAACGGAGATATGCGAGTTTGAAATTTTATATAATGTTTTTTCAAAACGTGAGGCCTTAGTATGCAATACACTGTTTCAACAACCAAACTGGTTACTTCAAATCTCCACGACGACGCCTACAATAATGCACAAATAGATTGTTTACTTTATTGTTATGAGAGTTTAAATGGTAACTAAGCATGAATATTACACATGGATTAAATTTTTTACTGATGAGCCAATAGAGAATTTCGACCTGATTACATTGAGTGTAAAATCGCTTCTGTATCTGCTATAGTAACGGAGATATGCGATTTTGAAATTTTATATAATGTTTTTGTTAAACGTGAAGCCTAAGGATGTATAACATTGTTTCAACAATCAAAGTGGTTATTTCAAATCTCCACGACGACTACTACAATGAAGCACAAATATATTGCTTACTTTTTTGTTATGAGAGTTTCCATGGTAACTAAGCATGAATATTACACATGGATTAAATTTTTCCTGATGAGCCTATAGAGAGCTTCGACCTGATTACATTGAGTGTAAAATCACTTCTGAATCTTCTATAGAAACGGAGATATACGAGTTTGAAATTTTTTATAATGTTTTTTCAAAACTTTAGGCCTTAGTATGCATTACACTGTTTCAACAATCAAACAGGTTATTTCAAATCTCCACGACGACGCCTACAATCCTGCACAAATAGATTGTTTACTTTATTGTTATGAGAGTTTTCATGGCAACTAAGCATGAATATTACACATGGAATAAATTTTTCCTGATGAGCCTATAGAGAACTTCGACCTGATTAGATTGAGTGTAAAATCCCTTCTGTATATTCTAGAGTAACGGAGATTTGCGAGTTTGAAATTTTATATAATGTTTTTTCAAAACGTGAGGCCTTAGTATGCATTACACTGTTTCAACAATCAAACTGGTTATTTCAAATCTCCACGACGACGCCTACAATCCTGCACAAATAGATTGTTTACTTTATTGTTATGAGAGTTTCCATGGTAACTAAGCATGAATATTACACATGGATTAAATTTTTCCTGATGAGCCTATAGAGAACTTCGACCTGATTAGATTGAGTGTAAAATCCCTTCTGTATATTCTATAGTAACGGAGATTTGCGAGTTTGAAATTTTATATAATGTTTTTTCAAAACGTGAGGCCTTAGTATGCATTACACTGTTTCAACAATCAAACTGGTTATTTCAAATCTCCACGACGACGCCTACAATCCTGCACAAATAGATTGTTTACTTTATTGTTATGAGAGTTTTCATGGCAACTAAGCATGAATATTACACATGGAATAAATTTTTCCTGATGAGCCTATAGAGAACTTCGACCTGATTAGATTGAGTGTAAAATCCCTTCTGTATCTTCTATAGTAACATAGATATACGAGTTTCAAATTTTATATGAGGTTTTTTTCAAAACGTAAGTCCTTAGTATGCATTACATTGTTTCAACAATCAAACTGGTTATTTGAAATCTTCACGACAACTACTACAATCAAGCACAAATATATTGTTTACTTTTTTGGTATGAGAGTTTTCATGGCAACTAAGCATGAATATTACACATGGAATAAATTTTTCCTGATGAGCCTATAGAGACCTTCGACCTGATTAGATTGAGTGTAAAATCCCTTCTGTATATTCTATGGTAACGGAGATTTGCGAGTTTGAAATTTTATATAATGTTTTTTCAAAACGTGAGTCCTTAGTTTGCAATACACTGTTTCAACAATCAAACTGGTTATTTCAAATCTCCACGACGACGCCTACAATAATGCACAAATAGATTGTTTACTTTATTGTTATGAGAGTTTCCATGGTAACTAAGCATGAATATTACACATGGATTAAATTTTTTACTGATGAGCCAATAGAGAACTTCGACCTGATTACATTGAGTGTAAAATCGCTTCTGTATCTTCTATAGTAACGGACATATGCGATTTTGAAATTTTATATAATGTTTTTGTAAAACGTGAAGCCTAAGGATGTATTACATTGTTTCAACAATCAAAGTGGTTATTTCAAATCTCCACAACGACTACTACAATGAAGGACAAATATATTTTTTACTTTTTTGTTATTAGAGTTTCCATGGTAACTAAGCATGAATATTACACATGGATTAAATTTTTTACTGATGAGCCAATAGAAAATTTCGACCTGATTACATTGAGTGTAAAATCCCTTCTGTATATTCTATAGTAACAGAGATTTGCGAGTTTGAAATTTTATATAATGTTTTTGTAAAACGTGAAGCCTAAGGATGTATTACATTGTTTCAACAATCAAAGTGGTTATTTCAAATCTCCACGACGACTACTACAATCAAGCACAAATAGATTGTTTACTTTTTTTGATATGAGAGTTTTCAAGGCAACTAAGCATGAATATTACACATGGATTAAATTTTTCCTGATGAGCCTATAGAGAACTTCGACCTAATTAGATTGAGTGTAAAATCCCTTCTGTATATTCTATAGTAACAGAGATTTGCGAGTTTGAAATTTTATATAATGTTTTTGTAAAACGTGAAGCCTAAGGATGTATTACATTGTTTCAACAATCAAAGTGGTTATTTCAAATCTCCACGACGACGTGTATAATCCTGCAC
Source organism: Lepisma saccharinum (assembly GCF_977018435.1). Taxonomy (NCBI): domain Eukaryota; kingdom Metazoa; phylum Arthropoda; class Insecta; order Zygentoma; family Lepismatidae; genus Lepisma; species Lepisma saccharinum. The sequence goes on along the minus strand of NW_028142899.1, from coordinate 4,178,198 downwards.
AAATAGATTTTTTTACTTTATTGTTATGAGAGTTTCCATTTTAACTAAGCATGAATATTACATATGAATTATTTTTTTTTCGGATGAGCCTATAGAGAGCTTCGACCTGATTACATTGATATAAAATCACTTCTGTATCTTATATAGTAACGGAGATATGCGAGTTTGAAATTGTATATAATGTTTTTGTAAAACGTGAAGCCTAATGATGTATTACATTGTTTCAACAATCAAAGTGGTTATTTCAATTCTGCACGACGACGACTACAATCATACACAAATAGATTGTTTGCTTTATTGTTATGAGAGTTTCCATGGTAACTAAGCATGAATATTACACATGGAATAATTTTTTCATGATGAGCCTATACAGAGCTTCGACCTGATTACGTGAGTGTAAAATCACTTCTGTATCTTCTATAGTAACATAGATATACGAGTTTGAAATTTTATATAAGTTTTTTTTCAAAACGTGAGTCCTTAGTATGCATTACATTGTTTCAACAATCAAACTGGTTATTTCAAATCTCCACGACGACGCCTACAATCCTGCACAAATAAATTGTTTACTTTATTGTTATGAGAGTTTCCATGGTAACTAAGCATGAATATTACACATGGAATTAATTTTTTACTGATGAGCCAATAGAGAACTTCGACCTGATTACATTGAGTGTAAAATCGCTTCTGTATCTTCTATAGTAACGCAGATATGCGATTTTGAAATTTTATACAATGTTTTTGTAAAAGGTGAGGCCTTAGGTTGTATTACATTGTTTGAATAATCAAAGTGATTATTTCAAATCTCTACGACTACTACTACAATCAAGCACAAATAGATTGTTTACTTTATTGTTATGAGAGTTTTCATGGTAACTAAGCATGAATATTACACATGGATTATTTTTTTTCCTGATGAGCCTATAGAGAGCTTTGACCTGATTACATTGAGTGTAAAATCACTTTTGTATCTTCTTTAGTAAAGGCGATATGCGAGTTTGAAATTTTATATAATGTTTTTGTAAAACGTGAAGCCTTAGTATGCATTACACTGTTTCAACAATCAAAGTGGTTATTTCAAATCTTCACGACGACTACTACAATCAAGCACAAATATATTGTTTACTTTTTTGTTATGAGAGTTTTCATGGCAACTAAGCATGAATATTACACATGGAATAAATTTTTCCTGATGAGCCTATAGAGACCTTCGACCTGATTAGATTGAGTGTAAAATCCCTTCTGTGTATTCTATAGTAACGGAGGTTTGCGAGTTTGAAATTTTATATAATGTTTTTTCAAAACGTGAGGCCTTAGTATGCAATACACTGTATCAACAATCAAACTGGTTATTTCAAATCTCCACGACGACGCCTACAATAATGCACAAATAGATTGTTTACTTTATTGTTATGAGAGTTTCCATGGTAACTAAGCATGAATATTACACATGGATTAAATTTTTTACTGATGAGCCAATAGAGAACTTCGACCTGATTACATTGAGTGTAAAATCGCTTCTGTATCTTCTATAGTAACGGAGATATGCGATTTTGAAATTTTATATAATGTTTTTGTAAAACGTGAAGCCTAAAAATGTATTACATTGTTTCAACAATCAAAGTGGTTATTTCAAATCTCCACAACGACTACTACAATGAAGGACAAATATATTTTTTACTTTTTTGTTATTAGAGTTTCCATGGTAACTAAGCATGAATATTACACATGGATTAAATTTTTTACTGATGAGCCAATAGAAAATTTCGACCTGATTACATTGAGTGTAAAATCCCTTCTGTATATTCTATAGTAACAGAGATTTGCGAGTTTGAAATTTTATATAATGTTTTTGTAAAACGTGAAGCCTAAGGATGTATTACATTGTTTCAACAATCAAAGTGGTTATTTCAAATCTCCACGACGACTACTACAATCAAGCACAAATAGATTGTTTACTTTTTTTGATATGAGAGTTTTCATGGCAACTAAGCATGAATATTACACATGGATTAAATTTTTCCTGATGAGCCTATAGAGAACTTCGACCTAATTAGATTGAGTGTAAAATCCCTTCTGTATATTCTATAGTAACAGAGATTTGCGAGTTTGAAATTTTATATAATGTTTTTGTAAAACGTGAAGCCTAAGGATGTATTACATTGTTTCAACAATCAAAGTGGTTATTTCAAATCTCCACGACGACGTGTATAATCCTGCACAAATAGATTTTTTTACTTTATTGTTATGAGAGTTTCCATTTTAACTAAGCATGAATATTACATATGAATTATTTTTTTTTCGGATGAGCCTATAGAGAGCTTCGACCTGATTACATTGATATAAAATCACTTCTGTATCTTATATAGTAACGGAGATATGCGAGTTTGAAATTGTATATAATGTTTTTGTAAAACGTGAAGCCTAATGATGTATTACATTGTTTCAACAATCAAAGTGGTTATTTCAATTCTGCACGACGACGACTACAATCATACACAAATAGATTGTTTGCTTTATTGTTATGAGAGTTTCCATGGTAACTAAGCATGAATATTACACATGGAATAATTTTTTCCTGATGAGCCTATACAGAGCTTCGACCTGATTACGTGAGTGTAAAATCACTTCTGTATCTTCTATAGTAACATAGATATACGAGTTTGAAATTTTATATAAGTTTTTTTTCAAAACGTGAGTCCTTAGTATGCATTACATTGTTTCAACAATCAAACTGGTTATTTCAAATCTCCACGACGACGCCTACAATCCTGCACAAATAAATTGTTTACTTTATTGTTATGAGAGTTTCCATGGTAAGTAAGCATGAATATTACACATGGAATTAATTTTTTACTGATGAGCCAATAGAGAACTTCGACCTGATTACATTGAGTGTAAAATCGCTTCTGTATCTTCTATAGTAACGCAGATATGCGATTTTGAAATTTTATACAATGTTTTTGTAAAAGGTGAGGCCTTAGGTTGTATTACATTGTTTGAATAATCAAAGTGATTATTTCAAATCTCTACGACTACTACTACAATCAAGCACAAATAGATTGTTTACTTTATTGTTATGAGAGTTTTCATGGTAACTAAGCATGAATATTACACATGGATTATTTTTTTTCCTGATGAGCCTATAGAGAGCTTTGACCTGATTACATTGAGTGCAAAATCACTTTTGTATCTTCTTTAGTAAAGGCGATATGCGAGTTTGAAATTTTATATAATGTTTTTGTAAAACGTGAAGCCTTAGTATGCATTACACTGTTTCAACAATCAAAGTGGTTATTTCAAATCTTCACGACGACTACTACAATCAAGCACAAATATATTGTTTACTTTTTTGTTATGAGAGTTTTCATGGCAACTAAGCATGAATATTACACATGGAATAAATTTTTCCTGATGAGCCTATAGAGACCTTCGACCTGATTAGATTGAGTGTAAAATCCCTTCTGTGTATTCTATAGTAACGGAGGTTTGCGAGTTTGAAATTTTATATAATGTTTTTTCAAAACGTGAGGCCTTAGTATGCAATACACTGTATCAACAATCAAACTGGTTATTTCAAATCTCCACGACGACGCCTACAATAATGCACAAATAGATTGTTTACTTTATTGTTATGAGAGTTTCCATGGTAACTAAGCATGAATATTACACATGGATTAAATTTTTTACTGATGAGCCAATAGAGAATTTCGACCTGATTACATTGAGTGTAAAATCGCTTCTGTATCTGCTATAGTAACGGAGATATGCGATTTTGAAATTTTATATAATGTTTTTGTAAAACGTGAAGCCTAAGGATGTATAACATTGTTTCAACAATCAAAGTGGTTATTTCAAATCTCCAAAACGACTACTACAATGAAGCACAAATATATTCCTTACTTTTTTGTTATGAGAGTTTCCATGGTAACTAAGCATGAATATTACACATGGATTAAATTTTTCCTGATGAGCCTATAAAAAGAGCTTCGACCTGATTACATTGAGTGTAAAATCACTTCTGAATCTTCTATAGAAACGGAGATATACGAGTTTGAAATTTTTTATAATGTTTTTTCAAAACGTGAGGCCTTAGTATGCATTACACTGTTCCAACAATCAAACAGGTTATTTCAAATCTCCACGACGACGCCTACAATAATGCACAAATAGATTGTTTACTTTATTGTTATGAGAGTTTCCATGGTACCTAAGCATGAATATTACACATGGATTAAATTTTTTACTGATGAGCCAATAGAGAATTTCGACCTGATTACATTGAGTGTAAAATCGCTTCTGTATCTTCTATAGTAACGGAGATATGCGATTTTGAAATTTTATATAATGTTTTTGTAAAACGTGAAGCCTAAGGATGTATAACATTGTTTCAACAATCAAAGTGGTTATTTCAAATCTCCAAAACGACTACTACAATGAAGCACAAATATATTGCTTACTTTTTTGTTATGAGAGTTTCCATGGTAACTAAGCATGAATATTACACATGGATTAAATTTTTCCTGATGAGCCTATAAAAAGAGCTTCGACCTGATTACATTGAGTGTAAAATCGCTTCTGTATCTTCTATAGTAACGGAGATATGCGATTTTGAAATTTTATATAATATTTTTGTAAAACGTGAAGCCTAAGGATGTATTACATTGTTTCAACAATCAAAGTGTTTATTTCAAATCTCCACGACGACTACTACAATGAAGGACAAGTATATTGTTTACTTTTCTGTTATGAGAGTTTCCATAATAACTAAGCATGAATATTACACATGGATTAAATTTTTTACTGACGAGCCAATAGAGAATTTCGACCTGATTACATTGAGTGTAAAATCGCTTCTGTATCTGCTATAGTAACGGAGATATGCGATTTTGAAATTTTATATAATGTTTTTGTAAAACGTGAAGCCTAAGGTTGTATAATATTGTTTCAACAATCAAAGTGGTTATTTCAATTCTGCACGACGACGACTACAATCATACACAAATAGATTGTTTGCTTTATTGTTATGAGAGTTTCCATGGTAACTAAGCATGAATATTACACATGGATTAAATTTTTCCTGATGAGCCTTTAGAGAACCTTCGACCTAATTAGATTGAGTGTAAAATCACTTCTGTATATTCTATAGAAACAGAGATTTGCGAGTTTGAAATTTTATATAATGTTTTGGTAAAACGTGAAGCCTAAGGATGTATTACACTGATTCAACAATCAAAGTGGTTATTTCAAATCTCCAATTCGACTACTACAATCAAGCACAAATAGATAGTTTACTTTATTGTTATGAGAGTTTCCATGGTAACTAAGCATGAATATTACACATGGATTAAATTTTTTACTGATGAGCCAATAGTGAATTTCGACCTGATTACATTGAGTGTAAAATCGCTTCTGTATCTGCTATAGTAACGGAGATATGCGATTTTGAAATTTTATATAATGTTTTTGTAAAACGTGAAGCCTAAGGATGTATAACATTGTTTCAACAATCAAAGTGGTTATTTCAAATCTCCACGACGACTATTACAATGAAGCACAAATATATTGCTTACTTTTTTGTTATGAGAGTTTCCATGGTAACTAAGCATGAATATTACACATGGATTAAATTTTTCCTGATGAGCCTATAGAGAGCTTCGACCTGATTACATTGAGTGTAAAAACACTTCTGAATCTTCTATAGAAACGGAGATATACGAGTTTGAAATTTTTTATAATGTTTTTTCAAAACGTGAGGCCTTAGTATGCATTACACTGTTTAAACAATCAAACAGGTTATTTCAAATCTCCACGACGACGCCTACAATCCTGCACAAATAGATTGTTTACTTTATTGTTATGAGAGTTTCCATGGTAACTAAGCATGAATATTACACATGGATTAAATTTTTCCTGATGAGCCAATAGAGAACTTCGACCTAATTAGATTGAGTGTAAAATCACTTCTGTATATTCTATAGAAACAGAGATTTGCGAGTTTGAAATTTTATATAATGTTTTGGTAAAACGTGAAGCCTAAGGATGTATTACACTCATTCAACAATCAAAGTGGTTATTTCAAATCTCCAATTCGACTACTACAATCAAGCACAAATAGATTGTTTACTTTATTGTTATGACAGTTTTCATGGCATCTAAGCATGATTATTACACATGGATTAAATTTTTTACTGATGAGCCAATAGAGAACTTCGACCTGATTACATTGAGCGGAAAATCGCTTCTGTATCTTATATAGTAACGGAGATATGCGATTTTGAAATTTTATATAATGTTTTTGTAAAACGTGAAGCCTATGGATGTATTACATTTTTTCAACAATCAAAGTGGTTATTCAAATCTCCACGACGACTACTACAATCAAGCACAAATAGATTGTTTACTTTATTGTTATGAGAGTTTTCATGGCAACTAAGCATGAATATTACACATGGATTAAATTTTTTACTGATGAGCCAATAGAGAACTTCGACCTGATTACATTGAGTGTAAAATCGCTTCTGTATCTGCTATAGTAACGGAGATATGCGATTTTGAAATTTTATATAATGTTTTTGTTAAACGTGAAGCCTAAGGATGTATAACATTGTTTCAACAATCAAAGTGGTTATTTCAAATCTCCACGACGACTACTACAATGAAGCACAAATATATTGCTTACTTTTTTGTTATGAGAGTTTCCATGGTAACTAAGCATGAATATTACACATGGATTAAATTTTTCCTGATGAGCCTATAGAGAGCTTCGACCTGATTACATTGAGTGTAAAATCACTTCTGAATCTTCTATAGAAACGGAGATATACGAGTTTGAAATTTTTTATAATGTTTTTTCAAAACTTTAGGCCTTAGTATGCATTACACTGTTTCAACAATCAAACAGGTTATTTCAAATCTCCACGACGACGCCTACAATCCTGCACAAATAGATTGTTTACTTTATTGTTATGAGAGTTTTCATGGCAACTAAGCATGAATATTACACATGGAATAAATTTTTCCTGATGAGCCTATAGAGAACTTCGACCTGATTACATTGAGTGTAAAATCGCTTCTGTATCTGCTATAGTAACGGAGATATGCGATTTTGAAATTTTATATAATGTTTTTGTTAAACGTGAAGCCTAAGGATGTATAACATTGTTTCAACAATCAAAGTGGTTATTTCAAATCTCCACGACGACTACTACAATGAAGCACAAATATATTGCTTACTTTTTTGTTATGAGAGTTTCCATGGTAACTAAGCATGAATATTACACATGGATTAAATTTTTCCTGATGAGCCTATAGAGAGCTTCGACCTGATTACATTGAGTGTAAAATCACTTCTGAATCTTCTATAGAAACGGAGATATACGAGTTTGAAATTTTTTATAATGTTTTTTCAAAACTTTAGGCCTTAGTATGCATTACACTGTTTCAACAATCAAACAGGTTATTTCAAATCTCCACGACGACGCCTACAATCCTGCACAAATAGATTGTTTACTTTATTGTTATGAGAGTTTTCATGGCAACTAAGCATGAATATTACACATGGAATAAATTTTTCCTGATGAGCCTATAGAGAACTTCGACCTGATTAGATTGAGTGTAAAATCCCTTCTGTATATTCTATAGTAACGGAGATTTGCGAGTTTGAAATTTTATATAATGTTTTTTCAAAACGTGAGGCCTTAGTATGCATTACACTGTTTCAACAATCAAACTGGTTATTTCAAATCTCCACGACGACGCCTACAATCCTGCACAAATAGATTGTTTACTTTATTGTTATGAGAGTTTCCATGGTAACTAAGCATGAATATTACACATGGATTAAATTTTTCCTGATGAGCCTATAGAGAACTTCGACCTGATTAGATTGAGTGTAAAATCCCTTCTGTATATTCTATAGTAACGGAGATTTGCGAGTTTGAAATTTTATATAATGTTTTTTCAAAACGTGAGGCCTTAGTATGCATTACACTGTTTCAACAATCAAACTGGTTATTTCAAATCTCCACGACGACGCCTACAATCCTGCACAAATAGATTGTTTACTTTATTGTTATGAGAGTTTTCATGGCAACTAAGCATGAATATTACACATGGAATAAATTTTTCCTGATGAGCCTATAGAGAACTTCGACCTGATTAGATTGAGTGTAAAATCCCTTCTGTATCTTCTATAGTAACATAGATATACGAGTTTCAAATTTTATATGAGGTTTTTTTCAAAACGTAAGTCCTTAGTATGCATTACATTGTTTCAACAATCAAACTGGTTATTTGAAATCTTCACGACGACTACTACAATCAAGCACAAATATATTGTTTACTTTTTTGGTATGAGAGTTTTCATGGCAACTAAGCATGAATATTACACATGGAATCAATTTTTCCTGATGAGCCTATACAGACCTTCGACCTGATTAGATTGAGTGTAAAATCCCTTTTGTATATTCTATGGTAACGGAGATTTGCGAGTTTGAAATTTTATATAATGTTTTTTCAAAACGTGAGTCCTTAGTTTGCAATACACTGTTTCAACAATCAAACTGGTTATTTCAAATCTCCACGACGACGCCTACAATAATGCACAAATAGATTGTTTACTTTATTGTTATGAGAGTTTCCATGGTAACTAAGCATGAATATTACACATGGATTAAATTTTTTACTGATGAGCCAATAGAGAACTTCGACCTGATTACATTGAGTGTAAAATCGCTTCTGTATCTTCTATAGTAACGGAGATATGCGATTTTGAAATTTTATATAATGTTTTTGTAAAACGTGAAGCCTAAGGATGTATTACATTGTTTCAACAATCAAAGTGGTTATTTCAAATCTCCACAACGACTACTACAATGAAGGACAAATATATTTTTTACTTTTTTGTTATTAGAGTTTCCATGGTAACTAAGCATGAATATTACACATGGATTAAATTTTTTACTGATGAGCCAATAGAAAATTTCGACCTGATTACATTGAGTGTAAAATCCCTTCTGTATATTCTATAGTAACAGAGATTTGCGAGTTTGAAATTTTATATAATGTTTTTGTAAAACGTGAAGCCTAAGGATGTATTACATTGTTTCAACAATCAAAGTGGTTATTTCAAATCTCCACGACGACTACTACAATCAAGCACAAATAGATTGTTTACTTTTTTTGATATGAGAGTTTTCATGGCAACTAAGCATGAATATTACACATGGATTAAATTTTTCCTGATGAGCCTATAGAGAACTTCGACCTAATTAGATTGAGTGTAAAATCCCTTCTGTATATTCTATAGTAACAGAGATTTGCGAGTTTGAAATTTTATATAATGTTTTTGTAAAACGTGAAGCCTAAGGATGTATTACATTGTTTCAACAATCAAAGTGGTTATTTCAAATCTCCACGGCGACGCGTATAATCCTGCACAAATAGATTTTTTTACTTTATTGTTATGAGAGTTTCCATTTTAAATAAGCATGAATATTACATATGAATTATTTTTTTTCTAATGAGCCTATAGAGAGCTTCGACCTGATTACATTGATATAAAATCACTTCTGTATCTTATATAGTAACGGAGATATGCGAGTTTGAAATTGTATATAATGTTTTTGTAAAACGTGAAGCCTAATGATGTATTACATTGTTTCAACAATCAAAGTGGTTATTTCAATTCTGCACGACGACGACTACAATCATACACAAATAGATTGTTTGCTTTATTGTTATGAGAGTTTCCATGGTAACTAAGCATGAATATTACACATGGAATAATTTTTTCCTGATGAGCCTATACAGAGCTTCGACCTGATTACGTGAGTGTAAAATCACTTCTGTATCTTCTATAGTAACATAGATATACGAGTTTGAAATTTTATATAAGTTTTTTTTCAAAACGTGAGTCCTTAGTATGCATTACATTGTTTCAACAATCAAACTGGTTATTTCAAATCTCCACGACGACGCCTACAATCCTGCACAAATAAATTGTTTACTTTATTGTTATGAGAGTTTCCATGGTAACTAAGCATGAATATTACACATGGAATTAATTTTTTACTGATGAGCCAATAGAGAACTTCGACCTGATTACATTGAGTGTAAAATCGCTTCTGTATCTTCTATAGTAACGCAGATATGCGATTTTGAAATTTTATACAATGTTTTTGTAAAAGGTGAGGCCTTAGGTTGTATTACATTGTTTGAATAATCAAAGTGATTATTTCAAATCTCTACGACTACTACTACAATCAAGCACAAATAGATTGTTTACTTTATTGTTATGAGAGTTTTCATGGTAACTAAGCATGAATATTACACATGGATTATTTTTTTTCCTGATGAGCCTATAGAGAGCTTCGACCTGATTACATTGAGTGTAAAATCACTTTTGTATCTTCTTTAGTAAAGGCGATATGCGAGTTTGAAATTTTATATAATGTTTTTGTAAAACGTGAAGCCTTAGTATGCATTACACTGTTTCAACAATCAAAGTGGTTATTTCAAATCTTCACGACGACTACTACAATCAAGCACAAATATATTGTTTACTTTTTTGTTATGAGAGTTTTCATGGCAACTAAGCATGAATATTACACATGGAATAAATTTTTCCTGATGAGCCTATAGAGACCTTCGACCTGATTAGATTGAGTGTAAAATCCCTTCTGTGTATTCTATAGTAACGGAGGTTTGCGAGTTTGAAATTTTATATAATGTTTTTTCAAAACGTGAGGCCTTAGTATGCAATACACTGTATCAACAATCAAAGTGTTTATTTCAAATCTCCACGACGACGCGTACAATAATGCACAAATAGATTGTTTACTTTATTGTTATGAGAGTTTCCATGGTAACTAAGCATGAATATTACACATGGATTAAATTTTTTACTGATGAGCCAATAGAGAATTTCGACCTGATTACATTGAGTGTAAAATCGCTTCTGTATCTGCTATAGTAACGGAGATATGCGATTTTGAAATTTTATATAATGTTTTTGTAAAACGTGAAGCCTAAGGATGTATAACATTGTTTCAACAGTCAAAGTGGTTATTTCAAATCTCCAAAACGACTACTACAATGAAGCACAAATATATTGCTTACTTTTTTGTTATGAGAGTTTCCATGGTAACTAAGCATGAATATTACACATGGATTAAATTTTTCCTGATGAGCCTATAAAAAGAGCTTCGACCTGATTACATTGAGTGTAAAATCACTTCTGAATCTTCTATAGAAACGGAGATATACGAGTTTGAAATTTTTTATAATGTTTTTTCAAAACGTGAGGCCTTAGTATGCATTACACTGTTCCAACAATCAAACAGGATATTTCAAATCTCCACGACGACGCCTACAATAATGCACAAATAGATTGTTTACTTTATTGTTATGAGAGTTTCCATGGTACCTAAGCATGAATATTACACATGGATTAAATTTTTTACTGATGAGCCAATAGAGAATTTCGACCTGATTACATTGAGTGTAAAATCGCTTCTGTATCTTCTATAGTAACGGAGATATGCGATTTTGAAATTTTATATAATGTTTTTGTAAAACGTGAAGCCTAAGGATGTATAACATTGTTTCAACAATCAAAGTGGTTATTTCAAATCTCCAAAACGACTACTACAATGAAGCACAAATATATTGCTCACTTTTTTGTTATGAGAGTTTCCATGGTAACTAAGCATGAATATTACACATGGATTAAATTTTTCCTGATGAGCCTATAAAAAGAGCTTCGACCTGATTACATTGAGTGTAAAATCGCTTCTGTATCTTCTATAGTAACGGAGATATGCGATTTTGAAATTTTATATAATATTTTTGTAAAACGTGAAGCCTAAGGATGTATTACATTGTTTCAACAATCAAAGTGGTTATTTCAAATCTCCACGACGACTACTACAATGAAGGACAAGTATATTGTTTACTTTTCTGTTATGAGAGTTTCCATAATAACTAAGCATGAATATTACACATGGATTAAATTTTTTACTGACGAGCCAATAGAGAATTTCGACCTGATTACATTGAGTGTAAAATCGCTTCTGTATCTGCTATAGTAACGGAGATATGCGATTTTGAAATTTTATATAATGTTTTTGTAAAACGTGAAGCCTAAGGTTGTATAATATTGTTTCAACAATCAAAGTGGTTATTTCAAATCTCCACGACGACTATTACAATGAAGCACAAATATATTGCTTACTTTTTTGTTATGAGAGTTTCCATGGTAACTAAGCATGAATATTACACATGGATTAAATTTTTCCTGATGAGCCTTTAGAGAACCTTCGACCTAATTAGATTGAGTGTAAAATCACTTCTGTATATTCTATAGAAACAGAGATTTGCGAGTTTGAAATTTTATATAATGTTTTGGTAAAACGTGAAGCCTAAGGATGTATTACACTGATTCAACAATCAAAGTGGTTATTTCAAATCTCCAATTCGACTACTACAATCAAGCACAAATAGATAGTTTACTTTATTGTTATGAGAGTTTCCATGGTAACTAAGCATGAATATTACACATGGATTAAATTTTTTACTGATGAGCCAATAGAGAATTTCGACCTGATTACATTGAGTGTAAAATCGCTTCTGTATCTGCTATAGTAACGGAGATATGCGATTTTGAAATTTTATATAATGTTTTTGTAAAACGTGAAGCCTAAGGATGTATAACATTGTTTCAACAATCAAAGTGGTTATTTCAAATCTCCACGACGACTATTACAATGAAGCACAAATATATTGCTTACTTTTTTGTTATGAGAGTTTCCATGGTAACTAAGCATGAATATTACACATGGATTAAATTTTTCCTGATGAGCCTATAGAGAGCTTCGACCTGATTACATTGAGTGTAAAATCACTTCTGAATCTTCTATAGAAACGGAGATATACGAGTTTGAAATTTTTTATAATGTTTTTTCAAAACGTGAGGCCTTAGTATGCATTACACTGTTTCAACAATCAAACAGGTTATTTGAAATCTCCACGACGACGCCTACAATCCTGCACAAATAGATTGTTTACTTTATTGTTATGAGAGTTTCCATGGTAACTAAGCATGAATATTACACATGGAATAAATTTTTCCTGATGAGCCTATAGAGACCTTCGACATGATTAGATTGAGTATAAAATCCATTCTGTATATTCTATAGTAACGGAGATTTGCGAGTTTGAAATTTTATATAATGTTTTTTCAAAACGTGAGGCCTTAGTATGCAATACACTGTTTCAACAACCAAACTGGTTACTTCAAATCTCCACGACGACGCCTACAATAATGCACAAATAGATTGTTTACTTTATTCTTATGAGAGTTTCCATGGTAACTAAGCATGAATATTACACATGGATTAAATTTTTTACTGATGAGCCAATAGAGAATTTCGACCTGATTACATTGAGTGTAAAATCGCTTCTGTATCTGCTATAGTAACGGAGATATGCGATTTTGAAATTTTATATAATGTTTTTGTAAAACGTGAAGCCTAAGGATGTATTACATTGTTTCAACAATCAAAGTGGTTATTTCAAATCTCCACAACGACTACTACAATGAAGGACAAATATATTTCTTACTTTTTTGTTATTAGAGTTTCCATGGTAACTAAGCATGAATATTACACATGGATTAAATTTTTTACTGATGAGCCAATAGAAAATTTCGACCTGATTACATTGAGTGTAAAATCCCTTCTGTATATTCTATAGTAACAGAGATTTGCGAGTTTGAAATTTTATATAATGTTTTTGTAAAACGTGAAGCCTAAGGATGTATTACATTGTTACAACAATCAAAGTGGTTATTTCAAATCTCCACGACGACTACTACAATCAAGCACAAATAGATTGTTTACTTTTTTTGATATGAGAGTTTTCATGGCAACTAAGCATGAATATTACACATGGATTAAATTTTTCCTGATGAGCCTATAGAGAACTTCGACCTAATTAGATTGAGTGTAAAATCCCTTCTGTATATTCTATAGTAACAGAGATTTGCGAGTTTGAAATTTTATATAATGTTTTTGTAAAACGTGAAGCCTAAGGATGTATTACATTGTTTCAACAATCAAATTGGTTATTTCAAATCTCCACGACGACGCGTATAATCCTGCACAAATAGATTTTTTTACTTTATTGTTATGAGAGTTTCCATTTTAACTAAGCATGAATATTACATATGAATTATTTTTTTTTCGGATGAGCCTATAGAGAGCTTCGACCTGATTACATTGATATAAAATCACTTCTGTATCTTATATAGTAACGGAGATATGCGAGTTTGAAATTTTATATAATGTTTTTTCAAAACGTGAGGCCTTAGTATGCATTACACTGTTTCAACAATCAAACTGGTTATTTCAAATCTCCACGACGACGCCTACAATCCTGCACAAATAGATTGTATACTTTATTGTTATGAGAGTTTTCATGGCAACTAAGCATGAATATTACACATGGAATAAATTTTTCCTGATGAGCCTATAGAGAACTTCGACCTGATTAGATTGAATGTAAAATCCCTTCTGTATCTTCTATAGTAACATAGATATACGAGTTTCAAATTTTATATGAGGTTTTTTTCAAAACGTGAGTCCTTAGTATGCATTACATTGTTTCAACAATCAAACTGGTTATTTGAAATCTCCACGACGACACCTACAATCCTGCACAAATAGATTGTTTACTTTATTGTTATGAGAGTTTCCATGGTAACTAAGCATGAATATTACACATGGAATAAATTTTTCCTGATGAGCCTATAGAGACCTTCGACCTGATTAGATTGAGTGCAAAATCCATTCTGTATATTCTATAGTAACGGAGATATGCGAGTTTGAAATTTTATATAATGTTTTTTCAAAACGTGAGGCCTTAGTATGCAATACACTGTTTCAACAACCAAACTGGTTACTTCAAATCTCCACGACGACGCCTACAATAATGCACAAATAGATTGTTTACTTTATTGTTATGAGAGTTTAAATGGTAACTAAGCATGAATATTACACATGGATTAAATTTTTTACTGATGAGCCAATAGAGAATTTCGACCTGATTACATTGAGTGTAAAATCGCTTCTGTATCTGCTATAGTAACGGAGATATGCGATTTTGAAATTTTATATAATGTTTTTGTTAAACGTGAAGCCTAAGGATGTATAACATTGTTTCAACAATCAAAGTGATTATTTCAAATCTCCACGACGACTACTACAATGAAGCACAAATATATTGCTTACTTTTTTGTTATGAGAGTTTCCATGGTAACTAAGCATGAATATTACACATGGATTAAATTTTTCCTGATGAGCCTATAGAGAGCTTCGACCTGATTACATTGAGTGTAAAATCACTTCTGAATCTTCTATAGAAACGGAGATATACGAGTTTGAAATTTTTTATAATGTTTTTTCAAAACTTTAGGCCTTAGTATGCATTACACTGTTTCAACAATCAAACAGGTTATTTCAAATCTCCACGACGACGCCTACAATCCTGCACAAATAGATTGTTTACTTTATTGTTATGAGAGTTTTCATGGCAACTAAGCATGAATATTACACATGGAATAAATTTTTCCTGATGAGCCTATAGAGAACTTCGACCTGATTAGATTGAGTGTAAAATCCCTTCTGTATATTCTAGAGTAACGGAGATTTGCGAGTTTGAAATTTTATATAATGTTTTTTCAAAACGTGAGGCCTTAGTATGCATTACACTGTTTCAACAATCAAACTGGTTATTTCAAATCTCCACGACGACGCCTACAATCCTGCACAAATAGATTGTTTACTTTATTGTTATGAGAGTTTCCATAGTAACTAAGCATGAATATTACACATGGATTAAATTTTTCCTGATGAGCCTATAGAGAACTTCGACCTGATTAGATTGAGTGTAAAATCCCTTCTGTATATTCTATAGTAACGGTGATTTGCGAGTTTGAAATTTTATATAATGTTTTTTCAAAACGTGAGGCCTTAGTATGCATTACACTGTTTCAACAATCAAACTGGTTATTTCAAATCTCCACGACGACGCCTACAATCCTGCACAAATAGATTGTTTACTTTATTGTTATGAGAGTTTTCATGGCAACTAAGCATGAATATTACACATGGAATAAATTTTTCCTGATGAGCCTATAGAGAACTTCGACCTGATTAGATTGAGTGTAAAATCCCTTCTGTATCTTCTATAGTAACATAGATATACGAGTTTCAAATTTTATATGAGGTTTTTTTCAAAACGTAAGTCCTTAGTATGCATTACATTGTTTCAACAATCAAACTGGTTATTTGAAATCTTCACGACAACTACTACAATCAAGCACAAATATATTGTTTACTTTTTTGGTATGAGAGTTTTCATGGCAACTAAGCATGAATATTACACATGGAATAAATTTTTCCTGATGAGCCTATAGAGACCTTCGACCTGATTACATTGAGTGTAAAATCCCTTCTGTATATTCTATGGTAACGGAGATTTGCGAGTTTGAAATTTTATATAATGTTTTTTCAAAACGTGAGTCCTTAGTTTGCAATACACTGTTTCAACAATCAAACTGGTTATTTCAAATCTCCACGACGACGCCTACAATAATGCACAAATAGATTGTTTACTTTATTGTTATGAGAGTTTCCATGGTAACTAAGCATGAATATTACACATGGATTAAATTTTTTACTGATGAGCCAATAGAGAACTTCGACCTGATTACATTGAGTGTAAAATCGCTTCTGTATCTTCTATAGTAACGGACATATGCGATTTTGAAATTTTATATAATGTTTTTGTAAAACGTGAAGCCTAAGGATGTATTACATTGTTTCAACAATCAAAGTGGTTATTTCAAATCTCCACAACGACTACTACAATGAAGGACAAATATATTTTTTACTTTTTTGTTATTAGAGTTTCCATGGTAACTAAGCATGAATATTACACATGGATTAAATTTTTTACTGATGAGCCAATAGAAAATTTCGACCTGATTACATTGAGTGTAAAATCCCTTCTGTATATTCTATAGTAACAGAGATTTGCGAGTTTGAAATTTTATATAATGTTTTTGTAAAACGTGAAGCCTAAGGATGTATTACATTGTTTCAACAATCAAAGTGGTTATTTCAAATCTCCACGACGACTACTACAATCAAGCACAAATAGATTGTTTACTTTTTTTGATATGAGAGTTTTCATGGCAACTAAGCATGAATATTACACATGGATTAAATTTTTCCTGATGAGCCTATAGAGAACTTCGACCTAATTAGATTGAGTGTAAAATCCCTTCTGTATATTCTATAGTAACAGAGATTTGCGAGTTTGAAATTTTATATAATGTTTTTGTAAAACGTGAAGCCTAAGGATGTATTACATTGTTTCAACAATCAAAGTGGTTATTTCAAATCTCCACGACGACGTGTATAATCCTGCACAAATAGATTTTTTTACTTTATTGTTATGAGAGTTTCCATTTTAACTAAGCATGAATATTACATATGAATTATTTTTTTTTCGGATGAGCCTATAGAGAGCTTCGACCTGATTACATTGATATAAAATCACTTCTGTATCTTATATAGTAACGGAGATATGCGAGTTTGAAATTGTATATAATGTTTTTGTAAAACGTGAAGCCTAATGATGTATTACATTGTTTCAACAATCAAAGTGGTTATTTCAATTCTGCACGACGACGACTACAATCATACACAAATAGATTGTTTGCTTTATTGTTATGAGAGTTTCCATGGTAACTAAGCATGAATATTACACATGGAATAATTTTTTCCTGATGAGCCTATACAGAGCTTCGACCTGATTACGTGAGTGTAAAATCACTTCTGTATCTTCTATAGTAACATAGATATACGAGTTTGAAATTTTATATAAGTTTTTTTTCAAAACGTGAGTCCTTAGTATGCATTACATTGTTTCAACAATCAAACTGGTTATTTCAAATCTCCACGACGACGCCTACAATCCTGCACAAATAAATTGTTTACTTTATTGTTATGAGAGTTTCCATGGTAACTAAGCATGAATATTACACATGGAATTAATTTTTTACTGATGAGCCAATAGAGAACTTCGACCTGATTACATTGAGTGTAAAATCGCTTCTGTATCTTCTATAGTAACGCAGATATGCGATTTTGAAATTTTATACAATGTTTTTGTAAAAGGTGAGGCCTTAGGTTGTATTACATTGTTTGAATAATCAAAGTGATTATTTCAAATCTCTACGACTACTACTACAATCAAGCACAAATAGATTGTTTACTTTATTGTTATGAGAGTTTTCATGGTAACTAAGCATGAATATTACACATGGATTATTTTTTTTCCTGATGAGCCTATAGAGAGCTTTGACCTGATTACATTGAGTGTAAAATCACTTTTGTATCTTCTTTAGTAAAGGCGATATGCGAGTTTGAAATTTTATATAATGTTTTTGTAAAACGTGAAGCCTTAGTATGCATTACACTGTTTCAACAATCAAAGTGGTTATTTCAAATCTTCACGACGACTACTACAATCAAGCACAAATATATTGTTTACTTTTTTGTTATGAGAGTTTTCATGGCAACTAAGCATGAATATTACACATGGAATAAATTTTTCCTGATGAGCCTATAGAGACCTTCGACCTGATTAGATTGAGTGTAAAATCCCTTCTGTGTATTCTATAGTAACGGAGGTTTGCGAGTTTGAAATTTTATATAATGTTTTTTCAAAACGTGAGGCCTTAGTATGCAATACACTGTATCAACAATCAAACTGGTTATTTCAAATCTCCACGACGACGCCTACAATAATGCACAAATAGATTGTTTACTTTATTGTTATGAGAGTTTCCATGGTAACTAAGCATGAATATTACACATGGATTAAATTTTTTACTGATGAGCCAATAGAGAACTTCGACCTGATTACATTGAGTGTAAAATCGCTTCTGTATTTTCTATAGTAACGGAGATATGCGATTTTGAAATTTTATATAATGTTTTTGTAAAACGTGAAGCCTAAGGATGTATTACATTGTTTCAACAATCAAAGTGGTTATTTCAAATCTCCACAACGACTACTACAATGAAGGACAAATATATTTTTTACTTTTTTGTTATTAGAGTTTCCATGGTAACTAAGCATGAATATTACACATGGATTAAATTTTTTACTGATGAGCCAATAGAAAATTTCGACCTGATTACATTGAGTGTAAAATCCCTTCTGTATATTCTATAGTAACAGAGATTTGCGAGTTTGAAATTTTATATAATGTTTTTGTAAAACGTGAAGCCTAAGGATGTATTACATTGTTTCAACAATCAAAGTGGTTATTTCAAATCTCCACGACGACTACTACAATCAAGCACAAATAGATTGTTTACTTTTTTTGATATGAGAGTTTTCATGGCAACTAAGCATGAATATTACACATGGATTAAATTTTTCCTGATGAGCCTATAGAGAACTTCGACCTAATTAGATTGAGTGTAAAATCCCTTCTGTATATTCTATAGTAACAGAGATTTGCGAGTTTGAAATTTTATATAATGTTTTTGTAAAACGTGAAGCCTAAGGATGTATTACATTGTTTCAACAATCAAAGTGGTTATTTCAAATCTCCACGACGACGTGTATAATCCTGCACAAATAGATTTTTTTACTTTATTGTTATGAGAGTTTCCATTTTAACTAAGCATGAATATTACATATGAATTATTTTTTTTTCGGATGAGCCTATAGAGAGCTTCGACCTGATTACATTGATATAAAATCACTTCTGTATCTTATATAGTAACGGAGATATGCGAGTTTGAAATTGTATATAATGTTTTTGTAAAACGTGAAGCCTAATGATGTATTACATTGTTTCAACAATCAAAGTGGTTATTTCAATTCTGCACGACGACGACTACAATCATACACAAATAGATTGTTTGCTTTATTGTTATGAGAGTTTCCATGGTAACTAAGCATGAATATTACACATGGAATAATTTTTTCCTGATGAGCCTATACAGAGCTTCGACCTGATTACGTGAGTGTAAAATCACTTCTGTATCTTCTATAGTAACATAGATATACGAGTTTGAAATTTTATATAAGTTTTTTTTCAAAACGTGAGTCCTTAGTATGCATTACATTGTTTCAACAATCAAACTGGTTATTTCAAATCTCCACGACGACGCCTACAATCCTGCACAAATAAATTGTTTACTTTATTGTTATGAGAGTTTCCATGGTAACTAAGCATGAATATTACACATGGAATTAATTTTTTACTGATGAGCCAATAGAGAACTTCGACCTGATTACATTGAGTGTAAAATCGCTTCTGTATCTTCTATAGTAACGCAGATATGCGATTTTGAAATTTTATACAATGTTTTTGTAAAAGGTGAGGCCTTAGGTTGTATTACATTGTTTGAATAATCAAAGTGATTATTTCAAATCTCTACGACTACTACTACAATCAAGCACAAATAGATTGTTTACTTTATTGTTATGAGAGTTTTCATGGTAACTAAGCATGAATATTACACATGGATTATTTTTTTTCCTGATGAGCCTATAGAGAGCTTTGACCTGATTACATTGAGTGTAAAATCACTTTTGTATCTTCTTTAGTAAAGGCGATATGCGAGTTTGAAATTTTATATAATGTTTTTGTAAAACGTGAAGCCTTAGTATGCATAACACTGTTTCAACAATCAAAGTGGTTATTTCAAATCTTCACGACGACTACTACAATCAAGCACAAATATATTGTTTACTTTTTTGTTATGAGAGTTTTCATGGCAACTAAGCATGAATATTACACATGGAATAAATTTTTCCTGATGAGCCTATAGAGACCTTCGACCTGATTAGATTGAGTGTAAAATCCCTTCTGTGTATTCTATAGTAACGGAGGTTTGCGAGTTTGAAATTTTATATAATGTTTTTTCAAAACGTGAGGCCTTAGTATGCAATACACTGTATCAACAATCAAACTGGTTATTTCAAATCTCCACGACGACGCCTACAATAATGCACAAATAGATTGTTTACTTTATTGTTATGAGAGTTTCCATGGTAACTAAGCATGAATATTACACATGGATTAAATTTTTTACTGATGAGCCAATAGAGAATTTCGACCTGATTACATTGAGTGTAAAATCGCTTCTGTATCTGCTATAGTAACGGAGATATGCGATTTTGAAATTTTATATAATGTTTTTGTAAAACGTGAAGCCTAAGGATGTATAACATTGTTTCAACAATCAAAGTGGTTATTTCAAATCTCCAAAACGACTACTACAATGAAGCACAAATATATTCCTTACTTTTTTGTTATGAGAGTTTCCATGGTAACTAAGCATGAATATTACACATGGATTAAATTTTTCCTGATGAGCCTATAAAAAGAGCTTCGACCTGATTACATTGAGTGTAAAATCACTTCTGAATCTTCTATAGAAACGGAGATATACGAGTTTGAAATTTTTTATAATGTTTTTTCAAAACGTGAGGCCTTAGTATGCATTACACTGTTCCAACAATCAAACAGGTTATTTCAAATCTCCACGACGACGCCTACAATAATGCACAAATAGATTGTTTACTTTATTGTTATGAGAGTTTCCATGGTACCTAAGCATGAATATTACACATGGATTAAATTTTTTACTGATGAGCCAATAGAGAATTTCGACCTGATTACATTGAGTGTAAAATCGCTTCTGTATCTTCTATAGTAACGGAGATATGCGATTTTGAAATTTTATATAATGTTTTTGTAAAACGTGAAGCCTAAGGATGTATAACATTGTTTCAACAATCAAAGTGGTTATTTCAAATCTCCAAAACGACTACTACAATGAAGCACAAATATATTGCTTACTTTTTTGTTATGAGAGTTTCCATGGTAACTAAGCATGAATATTACACATGGATTAAATTTTTCCTGATGAGCCTATAAGAAGAGCTTCGACCTGATTACATTGAGTGTAAAATCGCTTCTGTATCTTCTATAGTAACGGAGATATGCGATTTTGAAATTTTATATAATATTTTTGTAAAACGTGAAGCCTAAGGATGTATTACATTGTTTCAACAATCAAAGTGTTTATTTCAAATCTCCACGACGACTACTACAATGAAGGACAAGTATATTGTTTACTTTTCTGTTATGAGAGTTTCCATAATAACTAAGCATGAATATTACACATGGATTAAATTTTTTACTGACGAGCCAATAGAGAATTTCGACCTGATTACATTGAGTGTAAAATCGCTTCTGTATCTGCTATAGTAACGGAGATATGCGATTTTGAAATTTTATATAATGTTTTTGTAAAACGTGAAGCCTAAGGTTGTATAATATTGTTTCAACAATCAAAGTGGTTATTTCAATTCTGCACGACGACGACTACAATCATACACAAATAGATTGTTTGCTTTATTGTTATGAGAGTTTCCATGGTAACTAAGCATGAATATTACACATGGATTAAATTTTTCCTGATGAGCCTTTAGAGAACCTTCGACCTAATTAGATTGAGTGTAAAATCACTTCTGTATATTCTATAGAAACAGAGATTTGCGAGTTTGAAATTTTATATAATGTTTTGGTAAAACGTGAAGCCTAAGGATGTATTACACTGATTCAACAATCAAAGTGGTTATTTCAAATCTCCAATTCGACTACTACAATCAAGCACAAATAGATAGTTTACTTTATTGTTATGAGAGTTTCCATGGTAACTAAGCATGAATATTACACATGGATTAAATTTTTTACTGATGAGCCAATAGTGAATTTCGACCTGATTACATTGAGTGTAAAATCGCTTCTGTATCTGCTATAGTAACGGAGATATGCGATTTTGAAATTTTATATAATGTTTTTGTAAAACGTGAAGCCTAAGGATGTATAACATTGTTTCAACAATCAAAGTGGTTATTTCAAATCTCCACGACGACTATTACAATGAAGCACAAATATATTGCTTACTTTTTTGTTATGAGAGTTTCCATGGTAACTAAGCATGAATATTACACATGGATTAAATTTTTCCTGATGAGCCTATAGAGAGCTTCGACCTGATTACATTGAGTGTAAAATCACTTCTGAATCTTCTATAGAAACGGAGATATACGAGTTTGAAATTTTTTATAATGTTTTTTCAAAACGTGAGGCCTTAGTATGCATTACACTGTTTAAACAATCAAACAGGTTATTTCAAATCTCCACGACGACGCCTACAATCCTGCACAAATAGATTGTTTACTTTATTGTTATGAGAGTTTCCATGGTAACTAAGCATGAATATTACACATGGATTAAATTTTTCCTGATGAGCCTATAGAGAACTTCGACCTAATTAGATTGAGTGTAAAATCACTTCTGTATATTCTATAGAAACAGAGATTTGCGAGTTTGAAATTTTATATAATGTTTTGGTAAAACGTGAAGCCTAAGGATGTATTACACTCATTCAACAATCAAAGTGGTTATTTCAAATCTCCAATTCGACTACTACAATCAAGCACAAATAGATTGTTTACTTTATTGTTATGACAGTTTTCATGGCATCTAAGCATGATTATTACACATGGATTAAATTTTTTACTGATGAGCCAATAGAGAACTTCGACCTGATTACATTGAGCGGAAAATCGCTTCTGTATCTTATATAGTAACGGAGATATGCGATTTTGAAATTTTATATAATGTTTTTGTAAAACGTGAAGCCTATGGATGTATTACATTTTTTCAACAATCAAAGTGGTTATTCAAATCTCCACGACGACTTCTACAATCAAGCACAAATAGATTGTTTACTTTATTGTTATGAGAGTTTTCATGGCAACTAAGCATGAATATTACACATGGATTAAATTTTTTACTGATGAGCCAATAGAGAACTTCGACCTGATTACATTGAGTGTAAAATCGCTTCTGTATCTGCTATAGTAACGGAGATATGCGATTTTGAAATTTTATATAATGTTTTTGTTAAACGTGAAGCCTAAGGATGTATAACATTGTTTCAACAATCAAAGTGGTTATTTCAAATCTCCACGACGACTACTACAATGAAGCACAAATATATTGCTTACTTTTTTGTTATGAGAGTTTCCATGGTAACTAAGCATGAATATTACACATGGATTAAATTTTTCCTGATGAGCCTATAGAGAGCTTCGACCTGATTACATTGAGCGTAAAATCACTTCTGAATCTTCTATAGAAACGGAGATATACGAGTTTGAAATTTTTTATAATGTTTTTTCAAAACTTTAGGCCTTAGTATGCATTACACTGTTTCAACAATCAAACAGGTTATTTCAAATCTCCACGACGACGCCTACAATCCTGCACAAATAGATTGTTTACTTTATTGTTATGAGAGTTTTCATGGCAACTAAGCATGAATATTACACATGGAATAAATTTTTCCTGATGAGCCTATAGAGAACTTCGACCTGATTAGATTGAGTGTAAAATCCCTTCTGTATATTCTATAGTAACGGAGATTTGCGAGTTTGAAATTTTATATAATGTTTTTTCAAAACGTGAGGCCTTAGTATGCATTACACTGTTTCAACAATCAAACTGGTTATTTCAAATCTCCACGACGACGCCTACAATCCTGCACAAATAGATTGTTTACTTTATTGTTATGAGAGTTTCCATGGTAACTAAGCATGAATATTACACATGGATTAAATTTTTCCTGATGAGCCTATAGAGAACTTCGACCTGATTAGATTGAGTGTAAAATCCCTTCTGTATATTCTATAGTAACGGAGATTTGCGAGTTTGAAATTTTATATAATGTTTTTTCAAAACGTGAGGCCTTAGTATGCATTACACTGTTTCAACAATCAAACTGGTTATTTCAAATCTCCACGACGACGCCTACAATCCTGCACAAATAGATTGTTTACTTTATTGTTATGAGAGTTTTCATGGCAACTAAGCATGAATATTACACATGGAATAAATTTTTCCTGATGAGCCTATAGAGAACTTCGACCTGATTAGATTGAGTGTAAAATCCCTTCTGTATCTTCTATAGTAACATAGATATACGAGTTTCAAATTTTATATGAGGTTTTTTTCAAAACGTAAGTCCTTAGTATGCATTACATTGTTTCAACAATCAAACTGGTTATTTGAAATCTTCACGACGACTACTACAATCAAGCACAAATATATTGTTTACTTTTTTGGTATGAGAGTTTTCATGGCAACTAAGCATGAATATTACACATGGAATAAATTTTTCCTGATGAGCCTATAGAGACCTTCGACCTGATTAGATTGAGTGTAAAATCCCTTCTGTATATTCTATGGTAACGGAGATTTGCGAGTTTGAAATTTTATATAATGTTTTTTCAAAACGTGAGTCCTTAGTTTGCAATACACTGTTTCAACAATCAAACTGGTTATTTCAAATCTCCACGACGACGCCTACAATAATGCACAAATAGATTGTTTACTTTATTGTTATGAGAGTTTCCATCGTAACTAAGCATGAATATTACACATGGATTAAATTTTTTACTGATGAGCCAATAGAGAACTTCGACCTGATTACATTGAGTGTAAAATCGCTTCTGTATCTTCTATAGTAACGGAGATATGCGATTTTGAAATTTTATATAATGTTTTTGTAAAACGTGAAGCCTAAGGATGTATTACATTGTTTCAACAATCAAAGTGGTTATTTCAAATCTCCACAACGACTACTACAATGAAGGACAAATATATTTTTTACTTTTTTGTTATTAGAGTTTCCATGGTAACTAAGCATGAATATTACACATGGATTAAATTTTTTACTGATGAGCCAATAGAAAATTTCGACCTGATTACATTGAGTGTAAAATCCCTTCTGTATATTCTATAGTAACAGAGATTTGCGAGTTTGAAATTTTATATAATGTTTTTGTAAAACGTGAAGCCTAAGGATGTATTACATTGTTTCAACAATCAAAGTGGTTATTTCAAATCTCCACGACGACTACTACAATCAAGCACAAATAGATTGTTTACTTTTTTTGATATGAGAGTTTTCATGGCAACTAAGCATGAATATTACACATGGATTAAATTTTTCCTGATGAGCCTATAGAGAACTTCGACCTAATTAGATTGAGTGTAAAATCCCTTCTGTATATTCTATAGTAACAGAGATTTGCGAGTTTGAAATTTTATATAATGTTTTTGTAAAACGTGAAGCCTAAGGATGTATTACATTGTTTCAACAATCAAAGTGGTTATTTCAAATCTCCACGACGACGCGTATAATCCTGCACAAATAGATTTTTTTACTTTATTGTTATGAGAGTTTCCATTTTAAATAAGCATGAATATTACATATGAATTATTTTTTTTCGGATGAGCCTATAGAGAGCTTCGACCTGATTACATTGATATAAAATCACTTCTGTATCTTATATAGTAACGGAGATATGCGAGTTTGAAATTGTATATAATGTTTTTGTAAAACGTGAAGCCTAATGATGTATTACATTGTTTCAACAATCAAAGTGGTTATTTCAATTCTGCACGACGACGACTACAATCATACACAAATAGATTGTTTGCTTTATTGTTATGAGAGTTTCCATGGTAACTAAGCATGAATATTACACATGGAATATTTTTTTCCTGATGAGCCTATACAGAGCTTCGACCTGATTACGTGAGTGTAAAATCACTTCTGTATCTTCTATAGTAACATAGATATACGAGTTTGAAATTTTATATAAGTTTTTTTTCAAAACGTGAGTCCTTAGTATGCATTACATTGTTTCAACAATCAAACTGGTTATTTCAAATCTCCACGACGACGCCTACAATCCTGCACAAATAAATTGTTTACTTTATTGTTATGAGAGTTTCCATGGTAACTAAGCATGAATATTACACATGGAATTAATTTTTTACTGATGAGCCAATAGAGAACTTCGACCTGATTACATTGAGTGTAAAATCGCTTCTGTATCTTCTATAGTAACGCAGATATGCGATTTTGAAATTTTATACAATGTTTTTGTAAAAGGTGAGGCCTTAGGTTGTATTACATTGTTTGAATAATCAAAGTGATTATTTCAAATCTCTACGACTACTACTACAATCAAGCACAAATAGATTGTTTACTTTATTGTTATGAGAGTTTTCATGGTAACTAAGCATGAATATTACACATGGATTATTTTTTTTCCTGATGAGCCTATAGAGAGCTTCGACCTGATTACATTGAGTGTAAAATCACTTTTGTATCTTCTTTAGTAAATGCGATATGCGAGTTTGAAATTTTATATAATGTTTTTGTAAAACGTGAAGCCTTAGTATGCATTACACTGTTTCAACAATCAAAGTGGTTATTTCAAATCTTCACGACGACTACTACAATCAAGCACAAATATATTGTTTACTTTTTTGTTATGAGAGTTTTCATGGCAACTAAGCATGAATATTACACATGGAATAAATTTTTCCTGATGAGCCTATAGAGACCTTCGACCTGATTAGATTGAGTGTAAAATCCCTTCTGTGTATTCTATAGTAACGGAGGTTTGCGAGTTTGAAATTTTATATAATGTTTTTTCAAAACGTGAGGCCTTAGTATGCAATACACTGTATCAACAATCAAAGTGGTTATTTCAAATCTCCACGACGACGCGTACAATAATGCACAAATAGATTGTTTACTTTATTGTTATGAGAGTTTCCATGGTAACTAAGCATGAATATTACACATGGATTAAATTTTTTACTGATGAGCCAATAGAGAATTTCGACCTGATTACATTGAGTGTAAAATCGCTTCTGTATCTGCTATAGTAACGGAGATATGCGATTTTGAAATTTTATATAATGTTTTTGTAAAACGTGAAGCCTAAGAATGTATAACATTGTTTCAACAGTCAAAGTGGTTATTTCAAATCTCCAAAACGACTACTACAATGAAGCACAAATATATTGCTTACTTTTTTGTTATGAGAGTTTCCATGGTAACTAAGCATGAATATTACACATGGATTAAATTTTTCCTGATGAGCCTATAAAAAGAGCTTCGACCTGATTACATTGAGTGTAAAATCACTTCTGAATCTTCTATAGAAACGGAGATATACGAGTTTGAAATTTTTTATAATGTTTTTTCAAAACGTGAGGCCTTAGTATGCATTACACTGTTCCAACAATCAAACAGGATATTTCAAATCTCCACGACGACGCCTACAATAATGCACAAATAGATTGTTTACTTTATTGTTATGAGAGTTTCCATGGTACCTAAGCATGAATATTACACATGGATTAAATTTTTTACTGATGAGCCAATAGAGAATTTCGACCTGATTACATTGAGTGTAAAATCGCTTCTGTATCTTCTATAGTAACGGAGATATGCGATTTTGAAATTTTATATAATGTTTTTGTAAAACGTGAAGCCTAAGGATGTATTACATTGTTTCAACAATCAAAGTGGTTATTTCAAATCTCCACGACGACTACTACAATGAAGGACAAGTATATTGTTTACTTTTCTGTTATGAGAGTTTCCATAATAACTAAGCATGAATATTACACATGGATTAAATTTTTTACTGACGAGCCAATAGAGAATTTCGACCTGATTACATTGAGTGTAAAATCGCTTCTGTATCTGCTATAGTAACGGAGATATGCGATTTTGAAATTTTATATAATGTTTTTGTAAAACGTGAAGCCTAAGGTTGTATAATATTGTTTCAACAATCAAAGTGGTTATTTCAAATCTCCACGACGACTATTACAATGAAGCACAAATATATTGCTTACTTTTTTGTTATGAGAGTTTCCATGGTAACTAAGCATGAATATTACACATGGATTAAATTTTTCCTGATGAGCCTTTAGAGAACCTTCGACCTAATTAGATTGAGTGTAAAATCACTTCTGTATATTCTATAGAAACAGAGATTTGCGAGTTTGAAATTTTATATAATGTTTTGGTAAAACGTGAAGCCTAAGGATGTATTACACTGATTCAACAATCAAAGTGGTTATTTCAAATCTCCAATTCGACTACTACAATCAAGCACAAATAGATAGTTTACTTTATTGTTATGAGAGTTTCCATGGTAACTAAGCATGAATATTACACATGGATTAAATTTTTTACTGATGAGCCAATAGAGAATTTCGACCTGATTACATTGAGTGTAAAATCTCTTCTGTATCTGCTATAGTAACGGAGATATGCGATTTTGAAATTTTATATAATGTTTTTGTAAAACGTGAAGCCTAAGGATGTATAACATTGTTTCAACAATCAAAGTGGTTATTTCAAATCTCCACGACGACTATTACAATGAAGCACAAATATATTGCTTACTTTTTTGTTATGAGAGTTTCCATGGTAACTAAGCATGAATATTACACATGGATTAAATTTTTCCTGATGAGCCTATAGAGAGCTTCGACCTGATTACATTGAGTGTAAAATCACTTCTGAATCTTCTATAGAAACGGAGATATACGAGTTTGAAATTTTTTATAATGTTTTTTCAAAACGTGAGGCCTTAGTATGCATTACATTGTTTCAACAATCAAACAGGTTATTTCAAATCTCCACGACGACGCCTACAATCCTGCACAAATAGATTGTTTACTTTATTGTTATGAGAGTTTCCATGGTAACTAAGCATGAATATTACACATGGATTAAATTTTTCCTGATGAGCCTATAGAGAACTTCGACCTAATTAGATTGAGTTTAAAATCACTTCTGTATATTCTATAGAAACAGAGATTTGCGAGTTTGAAATTTTATATAATGTTTTGGTAAAACGTGAAGCCTAAGGATGTATTACACTCATTCAACAATCAAAGTGGTTATTTCAAATCTCCAATTCGACTACTACAATCAAGCACAAATAGATTGTTTACTTTATTGTTATGAGAGTTTTCATGGCATCTAAGCATGAATACTACACATGGATTAAATTTTTTACTGATGAGCCAATAGAGAACTTCGACCTGATTACATTGAGCGGAAAATCGCTTCTGTATCTTATATAGTAACGGAGATATGCGATTTTGAAATTTTATATAATGTTTTTGTAAAACGTGAAGCCTATGGATGTATTACATTTTTTCAACAATCAAAGTGGTTATTCAAATCTCCACGACGACTACTACAATCAAGCACAAATAGATTGTTTACTTTTTTGTTATGAGAGTTTTCATTGTAACTAAGTATGAATATTACACATGGATTAATGATTTACTGATGAGCCAATAGAGAATTTCGACCTGATTACATTGAGTGTAAAATCGCTTCTGTATCAGCTATAGTAACGGAGATATGCGAGTTTGAAATTTTATATAATGTTTTTTGTAAAACGAGAGGCTTTAGTATGCATTACACTGGTTCAACAATCAAACTGGTTATTTCAAATCTCCACGACGACGCCTACAATCCTGCACAAATAGATTGTTTACTTTATTGTTATGAGAGTTTTCATGGCAACTAAGCATGAATATTACACATGGATTAAATTTTTTACTGATGAGCCAATAGAGAACTTCGACCTGATTACATTGAGTGTAAAATCGCTTCTGTATCTTATATAGTAACGGAGATATGCGATTTTGAAATTTTATATAATGTTTTTGTAAAACGTGAAGCCTAAGGATGTATTACATTGTTTCAACAATCAAAGTGGTTATTTCAAATCTCCACGACGACTACTACAATGAAGCACAAATAGATTGTTTAGTTTTTTTGATATGAGAGTTTTCATGGCAACTAAGCATGAATATTACACATGGATTAAATTTTTCCTGATGAGCCTATAGAGAACTTCGACCTAATTAGATTGAGTGTAAAATCCCTTCTGTATATTCTATAGTAACAAAGATTTGCGAGTTTGAAATTTTATATAATGTCTTTGTAAAACGTGAAGCCTAAGGATGTATTACATTGTTTCAACAATCAAAGTGGTTATTTCAAATCTCCACGACGACGCGTATAATCCTGCACAAATAGATTGTTTACTTTATTGTTATGAGAGTTTCTATTTTAACTAAGCATGAATATTACATGTGAATTATTTTTTTTTCGGATGAGCCTATAGAGAGCTTCGACCTGACTACATTGATGTAAAATCACTTCTGTATCTTATATAGTAACGGAGATATGCGAGTTTGAAATTGTATATAATGTTTTTGTAAAACGTGAAGCCTAATGATGTATTACATTGTTTCAACAATCAAAGTGGTTATTTCAATTCTGCACGACGACGACTACAATCATACACAAATAGATTGTTTGCTTTATTGTTATGAGAGTTTCCATGGTAACTAAGCATGAATATTACACATGGAATAATTTTTTCCTGATGAGCCTATACAGAGCTTCGACCTGATTACGTGAGTGTAAAATCACTTCTGTATCTTCTATAGTAACATAGATATACGAGTTTGAAATTTTATATAAGGTTTTTTTTCAAAACGTGAGTCCTTAGTATGCATTACATTGTTTCAACTATCAAACTGGTTATTTGAAATCTCCACGACGACGCCTACAATCCTGCACAAATAGATTGTTTACTTTATTGTTATAAGAAATTCCATGGTAACTAAGCATGAATATTACACATGGATTAAATTTTTTACTGATGAGCCAATAGAGAACTTCGACTTGATTACATTGAGTGTAAAATCGCTTCTGTATCTTCTATAGTAACGCAGATATGCGATTTTGAAATTTTATACAATGTTTTTGTAAAAGGTGAGCCCTTAGGTTGTATTACATTGTTTGAATAATCAAAGTGATTATTTCAAATCTCTACGAATACTACTACAATCAAGTACAAATAGATTGTTTACTTTATTGTTATGAGAGTTTTCATGGTAACTAAGCATGAATATTACACATGGAATAAATTTTTCCTGATGAGCCTATAGAGACCTTCGACCTGATTAGATTGAGTGTAAAATCCCTTCTGTGTATTCTATAGTAACGGAGATTTGCGAGTTTGAAATTTTATATAATGTTTTTTCAAAATGTGAGGCCTTAGTATGCAATACACTGTTTCAACAATCAAACTGGTTATTTCAAATCTCCACGTCGACGCCTACAATAATGCACAAATAGATTGTTTACTTTATTGTTATGAGAGTTTCGATGGTAACTAAGCATGAATATTACACATGGATTAAATTTTTTACTGATGAGCCAATAGAGAATTTCGACCTGATTACATTGAGTGTAAAATCGCTTCTGTATCTGCTATAGTAACGGAGATATGCGATTTTGAAATTTTATATAATGTTTTTGTAAAACGTGAAGCCTAAGGATGTATAACATTGTTTCAACAATCAAAGTGGTTATTTCAAATCTCCACGACGACTATTACAATGAAGCACAAATATATTGCTTACTTTTTTGTTATGAGAGTTTCCATGGTAACTAAGTATGAATATTACACATAAATTAAATTTTTCCTGATGAGCCTATAGAGAGCTTCGACCTGATTACATTGAGTATAAAATCACTTCTGAATCATCTATAGAAACGGAGATATACGAGTTTGAAATTTTTTATAATGTTTTTTTCAAAACGTGAGGCCTTAGTATGCATTACACTGTTTCAACAATCAAACAGGTTATTTCAAATCTCCACGAGGACGCCTACAATCCTGCACAAATAATTTGTTTACTTTATTGTTATGAGAGTTTTCATGGCAACTAAGCATGAATATTACACATGGAATAAATTTTTCCTGATGAGCCTATAGAGAACTTCGACCTGATTAGATTGAATGTAAAATCCCTTCTGTATATTCTATAGTAACGGAGATTTGCGAGTTTGAAATTTTATATAATGTTTTTTCAAAACTTGAGGCCTTAGTATGCATTACACTGTTTCAACAATCAAACTGGTTATTTCAAATCTCCACGACGACGCCTACAATCCTGCACAAATAGATTGTTTACTTTATTGTTATGAGATTTTCCATGGTAACTAAGCATGAATATTACACATGGATTAAATTTTTCCTGATGAGCCTATAGAGAGCTTCGACCTGATTACATTGAGTGTAAAATCACTTCTGAATGTTCTATAGAAACGGAGATATACGAGTTTGAAATTTTTTATAATGTTTTTTCAAAACGTGAGGCCTTAGTATGCATTACACTGTTCCAACAATCAAACAGGTTATTTCAAATCTCCACGACGACGCCTACAATCCTGCACAAATAGATTGTTTACTTTATTGTTATGAGAGTTTTCATGGCAACTAAGCATGAATATTACACATGGAATAATTTTTTACTGATGAGCCAATAGAGGACTTCGACCTGATTACATTGAGTGTAAAATCGCTTCTGTATCTTCTATAGTAACGGAGATATGCGATTTTGAAATTTTATATAATGTTTTTGTAAAAAGTGAAGCCTAAGAATGTATTACATTGTTTCAACAATCAAAGTGGTTATTTCAAATCTCCACGACGACTACTACAATGAAGGACAAGTATATTGTTTACTTTTTTGTTATGAGAGTTTCCATAATAACTAAGCATGAATATTACACATGGATTAAATTTTTTACTGATGAGCCAATAGAGAATTTCGACCTGATTACATTGAGTGTAAAATCGCTTCTGTATCTGCTATAGTAACGGAGATATGCGATTTTGAAATTTTATATAATGTTTTTGTAAAACGTGAAGCCTAAGGATGTATAACATTGTTTCAACAATCAAAGTGGTTATTTCAAATCTCCACGACGACTATTACAATGAAGCACAAATATATTGCTTACTTTTTTGTTATGAGAGTTTCCATGGTAACTAAGCATGAATATTACACATAAATTAAATTTTTCCTGATGAGCCTATAGAGAACTTCGACCTAATTAGATTGAGTGTAAAATCACTTCTGTATATTCTATAGAAACAGAGATTTGCGAGTTTGAAATTTTATATAATGTTTTGGTAAAACGTGAAGCCTAAGGATGTATTACACTGATTCAACAATCAAAGTGGTTATTTCAAATCTCCAATTCGACTACTACAATCAAGCACAAATAAATTGTTTACTTTATTGTTATGAGAGTTTCCATGGTAACTAAGCATGAATATTACACATGGATTAAATTCTTTACTGATGAGCCAATAGAGAACTTTGACCTGATTACATTGAGTGTAAAATCACTTTTGTATCTTCTTTAGTAAAGGCGATATGCGAGTTTGAAATTTTATATAATGTTTTTGTAAAACGTGAAGCCTTAGTATGCATTACACTGTTTCAACAATCAATGTGGTTATTTCAAAACTTCACGACGGCTACTACAATCAAGCACAAATATATTGTTTACTTTTTTGTTATGAGAGTTTTCGTGGCAACTAAGCATGAATATTACACATGGAAAAAATTTTTCCTGATGAGCCTATAGAGACCTTCGACCTGATTAGATTGAGTGTAAAATCCCTTCTGTATATTCTATAGTAACGGAGATTTGCGAGTTTGAAATTTTATATAATGTTTTTTCAAAACGTGAGGCCTTAGTATGCAATACACTGTTTCAACAACCAAACTGGTTATTTCAAATCTCCACGACGACGCCTACAATAATGCACAAATACATTGTTTACTTTATTGTTATGAGAGTTTCCATGGTAACTAAGCATGAATATTACACATGGATTAAATTTTTTACTGATGAGCCAATAGAGAACGTCGACCTGATTACATTGAGTGTAAAATCGCTTCTGTATCTTCTATAGTAACGGAGATATGCGATTTTGAAATTTTATATAATGTGTTTGTAAAACGTGAAGCCTAAGGATGTATTACATTGTTTCAACAATCAAAGTGGTTATTTCAAATCTCCACGACGACTACTACAATGAAGCACAAATATATTGCTTACTTTTTTGTTATGAGAGTTTCCATGGTAACTAAGCATGAATATTACACATGGATTAAATTTTTCCTGATGAGCCTATAGAGAGCTTCGACCTGATTACATTGAGTGTAAAATCACTTCTGAATCTTCTATAGAAACGGAGCTATACGAGTTTGAAATTTTTTATAATGTTTTTCTCAAAACGTGAGGCCTTAGTATGCATTACACTGTTTCAACAATCAAACAGCTTATTTCAAATCTCCACGAGGACGCCTACAATCCTGCACAAATAGATTGTTTACTTTATTGTTATGAGAGTTTTCATGGCAACTAAGCATGAATATTACACATGGAATAATTTTTTCCTGATGAGCCTATAGAGAACTTCGACCTGATTAGATTGAATGTAAAATCCCTTCTGTATATTCTATAGTAACGGAGATTTGCGAGTTTGAAATTTTATATAATGTTTTTTCAAAACTTGAGGCCTTAGTATGCATTACACTGTTTCAACAATCAAACTGGTTATTTCAAATCTCCACGACGACGCCTACAATCCTGCACAAATAGATTGTTTACTTTATTGTTATGAGAGTTTCCATGGTAACTAAGCATGAATATTACACATGGATTAAATTTTTCCTGATGAGCCTATAGAGAGCTTCGACCTGATTACATTGAGTGTAAAATCACTTCTGAATCTTCTATAGAAACGGAGATATACGAGTTTGAAATTTTTTATAATGTTTTTTCAAAACGTGAGGCCTTAGTATGCATTACACTGTTCCAACAATCAAACAGGTTATTTCAAATCTCCACGACGACGCCTACAATCCTGCACAAATAGATTGTTTACTTTATTGTTATGAGAGTTTCCATGGTAACTAAACATGAATATTACACATGGATTAAATTTTTCCTGATGAGCTTATAGAGAGCTTCGACCGGATTACATTGAGTGTAAAATCGCTTCTGTATCTTCTATAGTAACGGAGATATGCGATTTTGAAATTTTATATAATGTTTTTGTAAAACGTGAAGCCTAAGAATGTATTACATTGTTTCAACAATGAAAGTGGTTATTTCAAATCTCCACGACGACTACTACAATGAAGGACAAGTATATTGTTTACTTTTTTGTTATGAGAGTTTCCATAATAACTAAGCATGAATATTACACATGGATTAAATTTTTTACTGATGAGCCAATAGAGAATTTCGACCTGATTACATTGAGTGTAAAATCGCTTCTGTATCTGCTATAGTAACGGAGATATGCGATTTTGAAATTTTATATAATGTTTTTGTAAAACGTGAAGCCTAAGGATGTATAACATTGTTTCAACAATCAAAGTGGTTATTTCAAATCTCCACGACGATTATTACAATGAAGCACAAATATATTGCTTACTTTTTTGTTATGAGAGTTTCCATGGTAACTAAACATGAATATTACACATGGATTAAATTTTTCCTGATGAGCCTATAGAGAACTTCGACCTAATTAGATTGAGTGTAAAATCACTTCTGTATATTCTATAGAAACAGAGATTTGCGAGTTTGAAATTTTATATAATGTTTTGGTAAAACGTGAAGCCTAAGGATGTATTACACTGATTCAACAATCAAAGTGGTTATTTCAAATCTCCAATTCGACTACTACAATCAAGCACAAATAAATTGTTTACTTTATTGTTATGAGAGTTTCAATGGTAACTAAGCATGAATATTACACATGGATTAAATTTTTTACTGATGAGCCAATAGAGAACTTTGACCTGATTACATTGAGTGTAAAATCACTTTTGTATCTTCTTTAGTAAAGGCGATATGCGAGTTTGAAATTTTATATAATGTTTTTGTAAAACGTGAAGCCTTAGTATGCATTACACTGTTTCAACAATCAATGTGGTTATTTCAAAACTTCACGACGACTACTACAATCAAGCACAAATATATTGTTTACTTTTTTGTTATGAGAGTTTTCGTGGCAACTAAGCATGAATATTACAAATGGAATAAATTTTTCCTGATGAGCCTATAGAGACCTTCGACCTGATTAGATTGAGTGTAAAATCCCTTCTGTATATTCTATAGTAACGGAGATTTGCGAGTTTGAAATTTTATATAATGTTTTTTCAAAACGTGAGGCCTTAGTATGCAATACACTGTTTCAACAACAAAACTGGTTATTTCAAATCTCCACGACGACGCCTACAATCCTGCACAAATAGATTGTTTACTTTATTGTTATGAGAGTTTCCATGGTAACTTAGCATGAATATTACACATGGATTAATTTTTTTACTGATG
Organism: Lepisma saccharinum; assembly: GCF_977018435.1. Taxonomy (NCBI): domain Eukaryota; kingdom Metazoa; phylum Arthropoda; class Insecta; order Zygentoma; family Lepismatidae; genus Lepisma; species Lepisma saccharinum. The sequence goes on along the minus strand of NW_028142899.1, from coordinate 4,140,906 downwards.
AGCCAATAGAGAACGTCGACCTGATTACATTGAGTGTAAAATCGCTTCTGTATCTTCTATAGTAACGGAGATATGCGATTTTGAAATTTTATATAATGTTTTTGTAAAACGTGAAGCCTATGGATGTATTACATTGTTTCAAAAATCAAAGTGGTTATTTCAAATCTCCACGACGACTACTACAATGAAGGACAAATATATTGTTTACTTTTTTGTTATGAGAGTTTCCATGGTAACTAAGCATGAATATTACACATGGATTAAATTTTTTACTGATGAGCCAATAGAGAATTTCGACCTGATTACATTGAGTGTAAAATCGCTTCTGTATCTGCTATAGTAACGGAGATATGCGATTTTGAAATTTTATATAATGTTTTTGTAAAACGTGAAGCCTAAGGATGTATAACATTGTTTCAACAATCAAAGTGGTTATTTCAAATCTCCACGACGACTACTACAATGAAGCACAAATATATTGCTTACTTTTTTGTTATGAGAGTTTCCATGGTAACTAAGCATGAATATTACACATGGATTAAATTTTTCCTGATGAGCCTATAGAGAGCTTCGACCTGATTACATTGAGTGTAAAATCACTTCTGAATCTTCTATAGAAACGGAGATATACGAGTTTGAAATTTTTTATAATGTTTTTTCAAAACGTGAGGCCTTAGTATGCATTACACTGTTTCAACAATCAAACAGGTTATTTCAAATCTCAACGACGACGCCTAAAATCCTGCACAAATAGATTGTTTACTTTATTGTTATGAGAGTTTTCATGGCAACTAAGCATGAATATTACACATGGAATAAATTTTTACTGATGAGCCAATAGAGAACTTCGACCTGATTACATTGAGTGTAAAATCGCTTCTGTATCTTCTATAGTAACGGAGATATGCGATTTCGAAATTTTATATAATGTTTTTGTAAAACGTGAAGCCTAAGAATGTATTACATTGTTTCAACAATCAAAGTGGTTATTTCAAATCTCCACGACGACTACTACAATGAAGGACAAGTATATTGTTTACTTTTTTGTTATGAGAGTTTCCATAATAACTAAGCATGAATATTACACATGGATTAAATTTTTTACTGATGAGCCAATAGACGACCTGATTACATTGAGTGTAAAATCGCTTCTGTATCTGCTATAGTAACGGAGATATGCGATTTTGAAATTTTATATAATGTTTTTGTAAAACGTGAAGCCTAAGGATGTATAACATTGTTACAACAATCAAAGTGGTTATTTCAAATCTCCACGACGACTATTACATTGAAGCACAAATATATTGCTTACTTTTTTGTTATGAGAGTTTCCATGGTAACTAAGCATGAATATTACACATGGATTAAATTTTTCCTGATGAGCCTATAGAGAACTTCGACCTAATTAGATTGAGTGTAAAATCACTTCTGTATATTCTATAGAAACAGAGATTTGCGAGATTGAAATTTTATATAATGTTTTGGTAAAACGTGAAGCCTAAGGATGTATTACACTGATTCAACAATCAAAGTGGTTATTTCAAATCTCCAATTCTACTACTACAATCAAGCACAAATAAATTGTTTACTTTATTGTTATGAGAGTTTCCATGGTAACTAAGCATGAATATTACACATGGATTAAATTTTTTACCGATGAGCCAATAGAGAACTTCGACCTGATTACATTGAGTGTAAAATCAATTTTGTATCTTCTTTAATAAAGGCGATATGCGAGTTTGAAATTTTATATAATGTTTTTGTAAAACGTGAAGCCTTAGTGTGCATTACTCTGTTTCAACAATCAATGTGGTTATTTCAAAACTTCACGACGACTACTACAATCAAGCACAAATATATTGTTTACTTTTTTGTTATGAGAGTTTTCATGGCAACTAAGCATGAATATTACACATGGAATAAATTTTTCCTGATGAGCCTATAGAGACCTTCGACCTGATTATATTGAGTGTAAAATCCCTTCTGTATATTCTATAGTAACGGAGATTTGCGAGTTTGAAATTTTATACAATGTTTTTTCAAAACGTGAGGCCTTAGTATGCAATACACTGTTTCAACAACCAAACTGGTTATTTCAAATCTCCACGACGACGCCTACAATAATGCACAAATACATTGTTTACTTTATTGTTATGAGAGTTTCCATGGTAACTAAGCATGAATATTACACATGGATTAAATTTTTTACTGATGAGCCAATAGAGAACGTCGACCTGATTACATTGAGTGTAAAATCGCTTCTGTATCTTCTATAGTAACGGAGATATGCGATTTTGAAATTTTATATAATGAGTTTGTAAAACGTGAAGCCTAAGGATGTATTACATTGTTTCAACAATCAAAGTGGTTATTTCAAATCTCCACGACGACTACTACAATGAAGGACAAATATATTGTTTACTTTTTTGTTATGAGAGTTTCCATGGTAACTAAGCATGAATATTACACATGGATTAAATTTTTTACTGATGAGCCAATAGAGGATTTCGACCTGATTACATTGAGTGTAAAATCACTTCTGTATCTGCTATAGTAACGGAGATATGCGATTTTGAAATTTTATATAATGTTTTTGTAAAACGTGAAGCCTAAGGATGTATAACATTGTTTCAACAATCAAAGTGGTTATTTCAAATCTCCACGACGACTACTACAATGAAGCACAAATATATTGCTTACTTTTTTGTTATGAGAGTTTCCATGGTAACTAAGCATGAATATTACACATGGATTAAATTTTTCCTGATGAGCCTATAGAGAGCTTCGACCTGATTACATTGAGTGTAAAATCACTTCTGAATCTACTATAGAAACGGAGATATACGAGTTTGAAATTTTTTATAATGTTTTTTTCAGAACGTGAGGTCTTAGTATGCATTACACTGTTTCAACAATCAAACAGGTTATTTCAAATCTCCACGAGGACGCCTACAATCCTGCACAAATAGATTGTTTACTTTATTGTTATGAGAGTTTTCATGGCAACTAAGCATGAATATTACACATGGAATAAATTTTTCCTGATGAGCCTATAGAGAACTTCGACCTGATTAGATTGAATGTAAAATCCCTTCTGTATATTCTATAGTAACGGAGATTTGCGAGTTTGAAATTTTATATAATGTTTTTTCAAAACTTGAGGCCTTAGTATGCATTACACTGTTTCAACAATCAAACTGGTTATTTCAAATCTCCACGACGACGCCTACAATCCTGCACAAATAGATTGTTTACTTTATTGTTATGAGAGTTTCCATGGTAACTAAGCATGAATATTACACATGGATTAAATTTTTCCTGATGAGCCTATAGAGAGCTTCGACCTGATTACATTGAGTGTAAAATCACTTCTGAATCTTCTATAGAAACGGAGATATACGAGTTTGAAATTTTTTATAATGTTTTTTCAAAACGTGAGGCCTTAGTATGCATTACACTGTTCCAACAATCAAACAGGTTATTTCAAATCTCCACGACGACACCTACAATCCTGCACAAATAGATTGTTTACTTTATTGTTATGAGAGTTTCCATGGTAACTAAGCATGAATATTACACATGGATTAAATTTTTCCTGATGAGCCTATAGAGAACTTCGACCTAATTAGATTGGGTGTAAAATCACTTCTGTATATTCTATAGAAACAGAGATTTGCGAGTTTGAAATTTTATATAATGTTTTGGTAAAACGTGAAGCCTAAGGATGTATTACACTGATTCAACAATCAAAGTGGTTATTTCAAATCTCCAATTCGACTACTACAATCAAGCACAAATAAATTGTTTACTTTATTGTTATGAGAGTTTCCATGGTAACTAAGCATGAATATTACACATGGATTAAATTTTCTACTGATGAGCCAATAGAGAACTTTGAACTCATTACATTGAGTGTAAAATCACTTTTGTATCTTCTTTAGTAAAGGCGATAAGCGAGTTTGAAATTTTATATAATGTTTTTGTAAAACGTGAAGCCTTAGTATGCATTACACTGTTTCGACAATCAATGTGGTTATTTCAAAACTTCACGACGACTACTACAATCAAGCACAAATATATTGTTTACTTTTTTGTTATGAGAGTTTTCGTGGCAACTAAGCATGAATATTACAAATGGAATAAATTTTTCCTGATGAGCCTATAGAGACCTTCGACCTGATTAGATTGAGTGTAAAATCCCTTCTGTATATTCTATAGTAACGGAGATTTGCGAGTTTGAAATTTTATATAATGTTTTTTCAAAACGTGAGGCCTTAGTATGCAATACACTGTTTCAACAACCAAACTGGTTATTTCAAATCTCCACGACGACGCCTACAATCCTGCACAAATAGATTGTTTACTTTATTGTTATGAGAGTTTCTATGGTAACTAAGCATGAATATTACACATGGATTAAATTTTTTACTGATGAGCCAATAGAGAACGTCGACCTGATTACATTGAGTGTAAAATCGCTTCTGTATCTTCTATAGTAACGGAGATATGCGATTTTGAAATTTTATATAATGTTTTTGTAAAACGTGAAGCCTATGGATGTATTACATTGTTTCAACAATCAAAGTGGTTATTTCAAATCTCCACGACGACTACTACAATGAAGGACAAATATATTGTTTACTTTTTTGTTATGAGAGTTTCCATGGTAACTAAGCATGAATATTACACATGGATTAAATTTTTTACTGATGAGCCAATAGAGAATTTCGACCTGATTACATTGAGTGTAAAATCGCTTCTGTATCTGCTATAGTAACGGAGATATGCGATTTTGAAATTTTATATAATGTTTTTGTAAAACGTGAAGCCTAAGGATGTATAACATTGTTTCAACAATCAAAGTGGTTATTTCAAATCTCCACGACGACTACTACAATGAAGCACAAATATATTGCTTACTTTTTTGTTATGAGAGTTTCCATGGTAACTAAGCATGAATATTACACATGGATTAAATTTTTCCTGATGAGCCTATAGAGAGCTTCGACCTGATTACATTGAGTGTAAAATCACTTCTGAATCTTCTATAGAAACGGAGATATACGAGTTTGAAATTTTTTATAATGTTTTTTCAAAACGTGAGGCCTTAGTATGCATTACACTGTTTCAACAATCAAACAGGTTATTTCAAATCTCCACGACGACGCCTACAATCCTGCACAAATAGATTGTTTACTTTATTGTTATGAGAGTTTTCATGGCAACTAAGCATGAATATTACACATGGAATAAATTTTTACTGATGAGCCAATAGAGAACTTCTACCTGATTACATTGAGTGTAAAATCGCTTCTGTATCTTCTATAGTAACGGAGATATGCGATTTTGAAATTTTATATAATGTTTTTGTAAAACGTGAAGCCTAAGAATGTATTACATTGTTTCAACAATCAAAGTGGTTATTTCAAATCTCCACGACGACTACTACAATGAAGGACAAGTATATTGTTTACTTTTTTGTTATGAGAGTTTCCATAATAACTAAGCATGAATATTACACATGGATTAAATTTTTTACTGATGAGCCAATAGACGACCTGATTACATTGAGTGTAAAATCGCTTCTGTATCTGCTATAGTAACGGAGATATGCGATTTTGAAATTTTATATAATGTTTTTGTAAAACGTGAAGCCTAAGGATGTATAACATTGTTACAACAATCAAAGTGGTTATTTCAAATCTCCACGACGACTATTACATTGAAGCACAAATATATTGCTTACTTTTTTGTTATGAGAGTTTCCATGGTAACTAAGCATGAATATTACACATGGATTAAATTTTTCCTGATGAGCCTATAGAGAACTTCGACCTAATTAGATTGAGTGTAAAATCACTTCTGTATATTCTATAGAAACAGAGATTTGCGAGATTGAAATTTTATATAATGTTTTGGTAAAACGTGAAGCCTAAGGATGTATTACACTGATTCAACAATCAAAGTGGTTATTTCAAATCTCCAATTCTACTACTACAATCAAGCACAAATAAATTGTTTACTTTATTGTTATGAGAGTTTCCATGGTAACTAAGCATGAATATTACACATGGATTAAATTTTTTACCGATGAGCCAATAGAGAACTTCGACCTGATTACATTGAGTGTAAAATCAATTTTGTATCTTCTTTAGTAAAGGCGATATGCGAGTTTGAAATTTTATATAATGTTTTTGTAAAACGTGAAGCCTTAGTGTGCATTACTCTGTTTCAACAATCAATGTGGTTATTTCAAAACTTCACGACGACTACTACAATCAAGCACAAATATATTGTTTACTTTTTTGTTATGAGAGTTTTCATGGCAACTAAGCATGAATATTACACATGGAATAAATTTTTCCTGATGAGCCTATAGAGACCTTCGACCTGATTATATTGAGTGTAAAATCCCTTCTGTATATTCTATAGTAACGGAGATTTGCGAGTTTGAAATTTTATACAATGTTTTTTCAAAACGTGAGGCCTTAGTATGCAATACACTGTTTCAACAACCAAACTGGTTATTTCAAATCTCCACGACGACGCCTACAATAATGCACAAATACATTGTTTACTTTATTGTTATGAGAGTTTCCATGGTAACTAAGCATGAATATTACACATGGATTAAATTTTTTACTGATGAGCCAATAGAGAACGTCGACCTGATTACATTGAGTGTAAAATCGCTTCTGTATCTTCTATAGTAACGGAGATATGCGATTTTGAAATTTTATATAATGAGTTTGTAAAACGTGAAGCCTAAGGATGTATTACATTGTTTCAACAATCAAAGTGGTTATTTCAAATCTCCACGACGACTACTACAATGAAGGACAAATATATTGTTTACTTTTTTGTTATGAGAGTTTCCATGGTAACTAAGCATGAATATTACACATGGATTAAATTTTTTACTGATGAGCCAATAGAGGATTTCGACCTGATTACATTGAGTGTAAAATCACTTCTGTATCTGCTATAGTAACGGAGATATGCGATTTTGAAATTTTATATAATGTTTTTGTAAAACGTGAAGCCTAAGGATGTATAACATTGTTTCAACAATCAAAGTGGTTATTTCAAATCTCCACGACGACTACTACAATGAAGCACAAATATATTGCTTACTTTTTTGTTATGAGAGTTTCCATGGTAACTAAGCATGAATATTACACATGGATTAAATTTTTCCTGATGAGCCTATAGAGAGCTTCGACCTGATTACATTGAGTGTAAAATCACTTCTGAATCTACTATAGAAACGGAGATATACGAGTTTGAAATTTTTTATAATGTTTTTTTCAGAACGTGAGGTCTTAGTATGCATTACACTGTTTCAACAATCAAACAGGTTATTTCAAATCTCCACGAGGACGCCTACAATCCTGCACAAATAGATTGTTTACTTTATGGTTATGAGAGTTTTCATGGCAACTAAGCATGAATATTACACATGGAATAAATTTTTCCTGATGAGCCTATAGAGAACTTCGACCTGATTAGATTGAATGTAAAATCCCTTCTGTATATTCTATAGTAACGGAGATTTGCGAGTTTGAAATTTTATATAATGTTTTTTCAAAACTTGAGGCCTTAGTATGCATTACACTGTTTCAACAATCAAACTGGTTATTTCAAATCTCCACGACGACGCCTACAATCCTGCACAAATAGATTGTTTACTTTATTGTTATGAGAGTTTCCATGGTAACTAAGCATGAATATTACACATGGATTAAATTTTTCCTGATGAGCCTATAGAGAGCTTCGACCTGATTACATTGAGTGTAAAATCACTTCTGAATCTTCTATAGAAACGGAGATATACGAGTTTGAAATTTTTTATAATGTTTTTTCAAAACGTGAGGCCTTAGTATGCATTACACTGTTCCAACAATCAAACAGGTTATTTCAAATCTCCACGACGACACCTACAATCCTGCACAAATAGATTGTTTACTTTATTGTTATGAGAGTTTCCATGGTAACTAAGCATGAATATTACACATGGATTAAATTTTTCCTGATGAGCCTATAGAGAACTTCGACCTAATTAGATTGGGTGTAAAATCACTTCTGTATATTCTATAGAAACAGAGATTTGCGAGTTTGAAATTTTATATAATGTTTTGGTAAAACGTGAAGCCTAAGGATGTATTACACTGATTCAACAATCAAAGTGGTTATTTCAAATCTCCAATTCGACTACTACAATCAAGCACAAATAAATTGTTTACTTTATTGTTATGAGAGTTTCCATGGTAACTAAGCATGAATATTACACATGGATTAAATTTTCTACTGATGAGCCAATAGAGAACTTTGAACTCATTACATTGAGTGTAAAATCACTTTTGTATCTTCTTTAGTAAAGGCGATAAGCGAGTTTGAAATTTTATATAATGTTTTTGTAAAACGTGAAGCCTTAGTATGCATTACACTGTTTCGACAATCAATGTGGTTATTTCAAAACTTCACGACGACTACTACAATCAAGCACAAATATATTGTTTACTTTTTTGTTATGAGAGTTTTCGTGGCAACTAAGCATGAATATTACAAATGGAATAAATTTTTCCTGATGAGCCTATAGAGACCTTCGACCTGATTAGATTGAGTGTAAAATCCCTTCTGTATATTCTATAGTAACGGAGATTTGCGAGTTTGAAATTTTATATAATGTTTTTTCAAAACGTGAGGCCTTAGTATGCAATACACTGTTTCAACAACCAAACTGGTTATTTCAAATCTCCACGACGACGCCTACAATCCTGCACAAATAGATTGTTTACTTTATTGTTATGAGAGTTTCTATGGTAACTAAGCATGAATATTACACATGGATTAAATTTTTTACTGATGAGCCAATAGAGAACGTCGACCTGATTACATTGAGTGTAAAATCGCTTCTGTATCTTCTATAGTAACGGAGATATGCGATTTTGAAATTTTATATAATGTTTTTGTAAAACGTGAAGCCTATGGATGTATTACATTGTTTCAACAATCAAAGTGGTTATTTCAAATCTCCACGACGACTACTACAATGAAGGACAAATATATTGTTTACTTTTTTGTTATGAGAGTTTCCATGGTAACTAAGCATGAATATTACACATGGATTAAATTTTTTACTGATGAGCCAATAGAGAATTTCGACCTGATTACATTGAGTGTAAAATCGCTTCTGTATCTGCTATAGTAACGGAGATATGCGATTTTGAAATTTTATGTAATGTTTTTGTAAAACGTGAAGCCTAAGGATGTATAACATTGTTTCAACAATCAAAGTGGTTATTTCAAATCTCCACGACGACTACTACAATGAAGCACAAATATATTGCTTACTTTTTTGTTATGAGAGTTTCCATGGTAACTAAGCATGAATATTACACATGGATTAAATTTTTCCTGATGAGCCTATAGAGAGCTTCGACCTGATTACATTGAGTGTAAAATCACTTCTGAATCTTCTATAGAAACGGAGATATACGAGTTTGAAATTTTTTATAATGTTTTTTCAAAACGTGAGGCCTTAGTATGCATTACACTGTTTCAACAATCAAACAGGTTATTTCAAATCTCCACGACGACGCCTACAATCCTGCACAAATAGATTGTTTACTTTATTGTTATGAGAGTTTTCATGGCAACTAAGCATGAATATTACACATGGAATAAATTTTTACTGATGAGCCAATAGAGAACTTCTACCTGATTACATTGAGTGTAAAATCGCTTCTGTATCTTCTATAGTAACGGAGATATGCGATTTTGAAATTTTATATAATGTTTTTGTAAAACGTGAAGCCTAAGAATGTATTACATTGTTTCAACAATCAAAGTGGTTATTTCAAATCTCCACGTCGACTACTACAATGAAGGACAAGTATATTGTTTACTTTTTTGTTATGAGAGTTTCCATAATAACTAAGCATGAATATTACACATGGATTAAATTTTTTACTGATGAGCCAATAGACGACCTGATTACATTGAGTGTAAAATCGCTTCTGTATCTGCTATAGTAACGGAGATATGCGATTTTGAAATTTTATATAATGTTTTTGTAAAACGTGAAGCCTAAGGATGTATAACATTGTTTCAACAATCAAAGTGGTTATTTCAAATCTCCACGACGACTATTACAATGAAGCACAAATATATTGCTTACTTTTTGTTATGAGAGTTTCCATGGTAACTAAGCATGAATATTACACATGGATTAAATTTTTCCTGATGAGCCTATAGAGAACTTCGACCTAATTAGATTGAGTGTAAAATCACTTCTGTATATTCTATAGAAACAGAGATTTGCGAGATTGAAATTTTATATAATGTTTTGGTAAAACGTGAAGCCTAAGGATGTATTACACTGATTCAACAATCAAAGTGGTTATTTCAAATCTCCAATTCTACTACTACAATCAAGCACAAATAAATTGTTTACTTTATTGTTATGAGAGTTTCCATGGTAACTAAGCATGAATATTACACATGGATTAAATTTTTTACTGATGAGCCAATAGAGAATTTCGACCTGATTACATTGAGTGTAATATCGCTTCTGTATCTGCTATAGTAACGGAGATATGCGATTTTGAAATTTTATATAATGTTTTTGTAAAACGTGAAGCCTAGGGATGTATAACATTGTTTCAACAATCAAAGTGGTTATTTCAAATCTCCACGACGACTGCTACAATGAAGCACAAATATATTGCTTACTTTTTTGTTATGAGAGTTTCCATGGTAACTAAGCATGAATATTACACATGGATTAAATTTTTCCTGATGAGTCTATAGAGAGCTTCGACCTGATTACATTGAGTGTAAAATCACTTCTGAATCTTCTATAGAAACGGAGATATACGAGTTTGAAATTTTTTATAATGTTTTTTTCAAAACGTGAGGCCTTAGTATGCATTACACTGTTTCAACAATCAAACAGGTTATTTCAAATCTCCACGACGACGCCTACAATCCTGCACAAATAGATTGTTTACTTTATTGTTATGAGAGTTTCCATTGTAACTAAGCATAAATATTAAACATGGATTAAATTTTTCCGGATGAGATTATAGAGAGCTTCGACCTGATTACATTGAGTGTAAAATCACTTCTGTATCTTCTATAGTAACATAGATATACGAGTTTCAAATTTTATATAAGGTTTTTTTCAAAACGTGAGTCCTTAGTATGCATTACATTGTTTCAACAATCAAACTGGTTATTTGAAATCTCCACGACGACGCCTACAATCCTGCACAAATAGATTTTTACTTTATTGTTATGAGAGTTTCCATGGTAACTAAGCATGAATATTACACATGGATTAATTTTTTCCTGATGAGCCTATAGAGACCTTCGACCTGATTACATTGAGTGTAAAATCACTTTTGTATCTTCTTTAGTAAAGGCGATATGCGAGTTTGAAATTTTACATAATGTTTTTGTAAAACGTGAAGCCTTAGTATGCATTACACTGTTTCAACAATCAAAGTGGTTATTTCAAATCTCCACGACGACTACTACAATGAAGCACAAATATATTGTTTACTTTTTTGTTATGAGAGTTTCCATTGTAACTAAGCATAAATATTACACATGGATTAAATTTTTCCGGATGAGATTATAGAGAGCTTCGACCTGATTACATTGAGTGTAAAATCGCTACTGTATATTCTATAGTAACGGAGATATGCGATTTTGAAATGTTATATAATGTTTTTGTAAAACGTGAAGCCTATGGATGTATTACATTTTTTCAACAATCAAAGTGGTTATTTCAAATCTCCACGACGACTACTACAATCAAGCACAAATAGATTGTTTACTTTATTGTTATGAGAGTTTTCATGGCAACTAAGCATGAATATTACACATGGATTAAATTTTTTACTGATGAGCCAATAGAGAACTTCGACCTGATTACATTGAGTGTAAAATCGCTTCTGTATCTTATATAGTAACGGAGATATGCGATTTTGAAATTTTATATAATGTTTTCTTAAAACGTGAAGCCTATGGATGTATTACATTTTTTCAACAATCAAAGTCGTTATTTCAAATCTCCACGACGACTACTACAATCAAGCACAAATAGATTGTTTACTTTATTGTTATGAGAGTTTTCATGGCAACTAAGCATGAATATTACACATGGATTAAATTTTTTACTGATGAGCCAATAGAGAACTTCGACCTGATTACATTGAGTGTAAAATCGCTTCTGTATCTTATATAGTAACGGAGATATGCGATTTTGAAATTTTATATAATGTTTTTTTAAAACGTGAAGCCTATGGATGTATTACCTTTTTTCAACAATCAAAGTGGTTATTTCAAATCTCCACGACGACTACTACAATGAAGCACAAATATATTGTTTACTTTTTTGTTATGAGAGTTTTCATTGTAACTAAGTATGAATATTACACATGGATTAATTTTTTACTGATGAGCCCATAGAGAACTTCGACCTGATTACATCGAGTGTAAAATCACTTCTGTATCTTCTATAGTAACGGAGATATGCGAGTTTGAAATTTTATATAATGTTTTTGTAAAACGTGAAGCCTAAGGATGTATTACATTGTTTCAACAATAAAAGTGGTTATTTCAAATCTCCACGACGACTACTAAAATGAAGCACAAATAGATTGTTTAGTTTTTTTGATATGAGAGTTTTCATGGCAACTAAGCATGAATATTTCACATGGATTAAATTTTTCCTGATGAGCCTATAGAGAACTTCGACCTAATTAGATTGAGTGTAAAATCCCTTCTGTATATTCTATAGTAACAAAGATTTGCGAGTTTGAAATTTTATATAATGTTTTTGTAAAACGTGAAGCCTAAGGATGTATTACATTGTTTCAACAATCAAAGTGGTTATTTCAAATCTCCACGACGACGCGTATAATCCTGCACAAATAGATTGTTTACTTTATTGTTATGAGAGTTTCCATTTTAACTAAGCATGAATATTACATATGAATTATTTTTTTTTCGGATGAGCCTATAGAGAGCTTCGACCTGATTACATTGATGTAAAATCACTTCTGTATCTTAAATAGTAACGGAGATATGCGAGTTTGAAATTGTATATAATGTTTTTGTAAAACGTGAAGCCTAATGACGTATTACATTGTTTCAACAATCAAAGTGGTTATTTCAATTCTGCACGACGACGACTACAATCATACACAAATAGATTGTTTGCTTTATTGTTATGAGAGTTTCCATGTTAACTAAGCATGAATATTACACATGGAATAATTTTTTCCTGATGAGCATATACAGAGCTTCGACCTGATTACGTGAGTGTAAAATCACTTCTGTATCTTCTATAGTAACATAGATATACGAGTTTCAAATTTTATATGAGGTTTTTTTCAAAACGTGAGTCCTTAGTATGCATTACATTGTTTCAACAATCAAACTGGTTATTTGAAATCTCCACGACGACGCCTACAATCCTGCACAAATAGATTGTTTACTTTATTGTTATAAGAAATTCCATGGTAACTAATCATGAATATTACACATGGATTAAATTTTTTACTGATGAGCCAATAGAGAACTTCGACCTGATTACATTGAGTGTAAAATCGCTTCTGTATCTTCTATAGTAACGCAGATATGCGATTTTGAAATTTTATACAATGTTTTTGTAAAAGGTGAGGCCTTAGGTTGTATTACATTGTTTGAATAATCAAAGTGATTATTTCAAATCTCTACGAATACTACTACACTCAAGCACAAATAGATTGTTTACTTTATTGTTATGAGAGTTTCCATGGTAACTAAGCATGAATATTACACATGGATTAATTTTTTCCTGATGAGCCTATAGAGACCTTCGACCTGATTACATTGAGTGTAAAATCACTTTTGTATCTTCTTTAGTAAAGGCGATATGCGAGTTTGAAATTTTACATAATGTTTTTGTAAAACGTGAAGCCTTAGTATGCATTACACTGTTTCAACAATCAAAGTGGTTATTTCAAATCTCCACGACGACTACTACAATGAAGCACAAATATATTGTTTACTTTTTTGTTATGAGAGTTTCCATTGTAACTAAGCATAAATATTACACATGGATTAAATTTTTCCGGATGAGATTATAGAGAGCTTCGACCTGATTACATTGAGTGTAAAATCGCTACTGTATATTCTATAGTAACGGAGATATGCGATTTTGAAATGTTATATAATGTTTTTGTAAAACGTGAAGCCTATGGATGTATTACATTTTTTCAACAATCAAAGTGGTTATTTCAAATCTCCACGACGACTACTACAATCAAGCACAAATAGATTGTTTACTTTATTGTTATGAGAGTTTTCATGGCAACTAAGCATGAATATTACACATGGATTAAATTTTTTACTGATGAGCCAATAGAGAACTTCGACCTGATTACATTGAGTGTAAAATCGCTTCTGTATCTTATATAGTAACGGAGATATGCGATTTTGAAATTTTATATAATGTTTTCTTAAAACGTGAAGCCTATGGATGTATTACATTTTTTCAACAATCAAAGTCGTTATTTCAAATCTCCACGACGACTACTACAATCAAGCACAAATAGATTGTTTACTTTATTGTTATGAGAGTTTTCATGGCAACTAAGCATGAATATTACACATGGATTAAATTTTTTACTGATGAGCCAATAGAGAACTTCGACCTGATTACATTGAGTGTAAAATCGCTTCTGTATCTTATATAGTAACGGAGATATGCGATTTTGAAATTTTATATAATGTTTTTTTAAAACGTGAAGCCTATGGATGTATTACATTTTTTTAACAATCAAAGTGGTTATTTCAAATCTCCACGACGACTACTACAATGAAGCACAAATATATTGTTTACTTTTTTGTTATGAGAGTTTTCATTGTAACTAAGTATGAATATTACACATGGATTAATTTTTTACTGATGAGCCCATAGAGAACTTCGACCTGATTACATCGAGTGTAAAGTCACTTCTGTATCTTCTATAGTAACGGAGATATGCGAGTTTGAAATTTTATATAATGTTTTTGTAAAACGTGAAGCCTAAGGATGTATTACATTGTTTCAACAATCAAAGTGGTTATTTCAAATCTCCACGACGACTACTAAAATGAAGCACAAATAGATTGTTTAGTTTTTTTGATATGAGAGTTTTCATGGCAACTAAGCATGAATATTTCACATGGATTAAATTTTTCCTGATGAGCCTATAGAGAACTTCGACCTAATTAGATTGAGTGTAAAATCCCTTCTGTATATTCTATAGTAACAAAGATTTGCGAGTTTGAAATTTTATATAATGTTTTTGTAAAACGTGAAACCTAAGGATGTATTACATTGTTTCAACAATCAAAGTGGTTATTTCAAATCTCCACGACGACGCGTATAATCCTGCACAAATAGATTGTTTACTTTATTGTTATGAGAGTTTCCATTTTAACTAAGCATGAATATTACATATGAATTATTTTTTTTTCGGATGAGCCTATAGAGAGCTTCGACCTGATTACATTGATGTAAAATCACTTCTGTATCTTAAATAGTAACGGAGATATGCGAGTTTGAAATTGTATATAATGTTTTTGTAAAACGTGAAGCCTAATGATGTATTACATTGTTTCAACAATCAAAGTGGTTATTTCAATTCTGCACGACGACGACTACAATCATACACAAATAGATTGTTTGCTTTATTGTTATGAGAGTTTCCATGTTAACTAAGCATGAATATTACACATGGAATAATTTTTTCCTGATGAGCATATACAGAGCTTCGACCTGATTACGTGAGTGTAAAATCACTTCTGTATCTTCTATAGTAACATAGATATACGAGTTTGAAATTTTATATAAGGTTTTTTTTCAAAACGTGAGTCCTTAGTATGCATTACATTGTTTCAACAATCAATCTGGTTATTTGAAATCTCCACGACGACGCCTACAATCCTGCACAAATAGATTGTTTACTTTATTGTTATAAGAAATTCCATGGTAACTAATCATGAATATTACACATGGATTAAATTTTTTACTGATGAGCCAATAGAGAACTTCGACCTGATTACATTGAGTGTAAAATCGCTTCTGTATCTTCTATAGTAACGCAGATATGCGATTTTGAAATTTTATACAATGTTTTTGTAAAAGGTGAGGCCTTAGGTTGTATTACATTGTTTGAATAATCAAAGTGATTATTTCAAATCTCTACGAATACTACTACAATCAAGCACAAATAGATTGTTTACTTTATTGTTATGAGAGTTTTCATGGTAACTAAGCATGAATATTACACATGGATTAATTTTTTTCCTGATGAGCCTATAGACAGCTTCGACCTGATTACATTGAGTGTAAAATCACTTTTGTATCTTCTTTAGTAAAGGCGATATGCGAGTTTGAAATTTTATATAATGTTTTTGTAAAACGTGAAGCCTTAGTATGCATTACACAGTTTCAACAATCAAAGTGGTTATTTCAAATCTTCACGACGACTACTACAAATCAAGCACAAATATATTGTTTACTTTTTTGTTATGAGAGTTTTCATGGCAACTAAGCATGAATATTACACATGGAATAAATTTTTCCTGATGAGCCTATAGAGACCTTCGACCTGATTAGATTGAGTGTAAAATCCCTTCTGTATATTCTATAGTAACGGAGATTTGCGAGTTTGAAATTTTATATAATGTTTTTTCAAAACGTGAGGCCTTAGTATGCAATACACTGTTTCAACAATCAAACTGGTTATTTCAAATCTCCACGTCGACGCCTACAATAATGCACAAATAGATTGTTTACTTTATTGTTATGAGAGTTTCGATGGTAACTAAGCATGAATATTACACATGGATTAAATTTTTTACTGATGAGCCAATAGAGAATATCGACCTGATTACATTGAGTGTAAAATCGCTTCTGTACCTGCTATAGTAACGGAGATATGCGATTTTGAAATTTTATATAATGTTTTTGTAAAACGTGAAGCCTAAGGATGTATAACATTGTTTCAAAAATCAAAGTGGTTATTTCAAATCTCCAAAACGACTACTACAATGAAGCACAAATATATTGCTTACTTTTTTGTTATGAGAGTTTCCATGGTAACTAAGCATGAATATTACACATGGATTAAATTTTTTACTGATGAGCCAATAGAGAATTTCGACCTGATTACATTGAGTGTAAAATCGCTTCTGTATCTGCTATAGTAACGGAGATATGCGATTTTGAAATTTTATATAATGTTTTTGTAAAACGTGAAGCCTAAGGATGTATAACATTGTTTCAACAATCAAAGTGGTTATTTCAAATCTCCACGACGACTATTACAATGAAGCACAAATATATTGCTTACTTTTTTGTTATGAGAGTTTCCATGGTAACTAAGTATGAATATTACACATGGATTAAATTTTTCCTGATGAGCCTATAGAGAGCTTCGACCTGATTACATTGAGTGTAAAATCCCTTCTGTATATTCTATAGTAACGGAGATTTGCGAGTTTGAAATTTTATATAATGTTTTTTCAAAACGTGAGGCCTTAGTATGCAATACACTGTTTCAACAACCAAACTGGTTATTTCAAATCTCCACGACGACGCCTACAATAATGCACAAATACATTGTTTACTTTATTGTTATGAGAGTTTCCATGGTAACTAAGCATGAATATTACACATGGATTAAATTTTTTACTGATGAGCCAATAGAGAACGTCGACCTGATTACATTGAGTGTAAAATCGCTTCTGTATGTTCTATAGTAACGGAGATATGCGATTTTGAAATTTTATATAATGTTTTTGTAAAACGTGAAGCCTAAGGATGTGTTACATTGTTTCAACAATCAAAGTGGTTATTTCAAATCTCCACGACGACTACTACAATGAAGGACAAATATATTGTTTACTTTTTTGTTATGAGAGTTTCCATGGTAACTAAGCATGAATATTACACATGGATTAAATTTTTTACTGATGAGCCAATAGAGAATTTCGACCTGATTACATTGAGTGTAAAATCGCTTCTGTACCTGCTATAGTAACGGAGATATGCGATTTTGAAATTTTATATAATGTTTTTGTAAAACTTGAAGCCTAAGGATGTATAACATTGTTTCAAAAATCAAAGTGGTTATTTCAAATCTCCAAAACGACTACTACAATGAAGCACAAATATATTGCTTACTTTTATGTTATGAGAGTTTCCATGGTAACTAAGCATGAATATTACACATGGATTAAATTTTTCCTGATGAGCCTATAGAGAGCTTCGACCTGATTACATTGAGTGTAAAATCACTTCTGAATCTTCTATAGAAACGGAGATATACGAGTTTGAATTTTTTTATAATGTTTTTTTCAAAACGTGAGGCCTTAGTATGCATTACACTGTTTCAACATTCAAACAGGTTATTTCAAATCTCCACGACGACGCCTACAATCCTGCACAAATAGATTGTTTACTTTATTGTTATGAGAGTTTTCATGGCAACTAAGCATGAATATTACACATGGAATAAATTTTTACTGATGAGCCTATAGAGAGCTTCGACCTGATTACATTGAGTGTAAAATCGCTTCTGTATCTTCTATAGTAACGGAGATATGCGATTTTGAAATTTTATATAATGTTTTTGTAAAACGTGAAGCCTAAGGATGTATTACATTGTTTCAACAATCAAAGTGGTTATTTCAAATCTCCACGACGACTACTACAATGAAGGACAAGTATATTGTTTACTTTTTTGTTATGAGAGTTTCCATGGTAACTAAGCATGAATATTACACATGGATTAAATTTTTTACTGATGAGCCAATAGAGAATTTCGACCTGATTACATTGAGTGTAAAATCGCTTCTGTATCTGCTATAGTAACGGAGATATGCGATTTTGAAATGTTATATAATGTTTTTGTAAAACGTGAAGCCTAAGGATGTATAACATTGTTTCAACAATCAAAGTGGTTATTTCAAATCTCCACGACGACTATTACAATGAAGCACAAATATATTGCTTACTTTTTTGTTATGAGAGTTTCCATGGTAACTAAGTATGAATATTACACATGGATTAAATTTTTCCTGATGAGCCTATAGAGAGCTTCGACCTGATTACATTGAGTGTAAAATCACTTCTGAATCTTCTATAGAAACGGAGATATACGAGTTTGAAATTTTTTATAATGTTTTTTTCAAAACGTGAGGCCTTAGTATGCATTACACTGTTTCAACAATCAAACAGGTTATTTCAAATCTCCACGACGACGCCTACAATCCTGCACAAATAGATTGTTTACTTTATTGTTATGAGAGTTTTCATGGCAACTAAGCATGAATATTACACATGGAATAAATTTTTCCTGATGAGCCTATAGAGAACTTCGACCTGATTAGATTGAATGTAAAATCCTATCTGTATATTCTATAGTAACGGAGATATGCGATTTTGAAATTTTATATAATGTTTTTGTAAAACGTGAAGCCTAAGGATGTATTACATTGTTTCAACAATCAAAGTGGTTATTTCAAATCTCCACGACGACTACTACAATGAAGGACAAGTATATTGTTTACTTTTTTGTTATGAGAGTTTCCATAATAACTAAGCGTGAATATTACACATGGATTAAATTTTTTACTGATGAGCCAATAGAGAATTTCGACCTGATTACATTGAGTGTAAAATCGCTTCTGAATCTGCTATAGTAACGGAGATATGCGATTTTGAAATTTTATATAATGTTTTTGTAAAACGTGAAGCCTAAGGATGTATAACATTGTTTCAACAATCAAAGTGGTTATTTCAAATCTCCACGACGACTATTACAATGAAGCACAAATATATTGCTTACTTTTTTGTTATGAGAGTTTCCATGGTAACTAAGCATGAATATTACACATGGATTAAATTTTTCCTGATGAGCCTATAGAGAACTTCGACCTAATTAGATTGAGTGTAAAATCACTTCTGTATATTCTATAGAAACAGAGATTTGCGAGTTTGAAATTTTATATAATGTTTTGGTAAAACGTGAAGCCTAAGGATGTATTACACTGATTCAACAATCAAAGTGGTTATTTCAAATTTCCAATTCGACTACTACAATCAAGCACAAATAAATTGTTTACTTTATTGTTATGAGAGTTTCCACGGTAACTAAGCATGAATATTACACATGGATTAAATTTTTTACTGATGAGCCAATATAGTATTTGACCTGATTACATTGAGTGTAAAATCACTTTTGTATCTTCTTTAGTAAAGGCGATATGCGAGTTTGAAATTTTATATAATGTTTTTGTAAAACGTGAAGCCTTAGTATGCATTACATTGTTTCAACAATCAATGTGGTTATTTCAAAACTTCACGACGACTACTACAATCAAGCACAAATATATTGTTTACTTTTTTGTGATGAGAGTTTTCATGGCAACTAAGCATGAATATTACACATGGAATAAATTTTTCCTGATGAGCCTATAGAGACCTTCGACCTGATTAGATTGAGTGTAAAATCCCTTCTGTATATTCTATAGTAACGGAAATTTGCGAGTTTGAAATTTTATATAATGTTTTTTCAAAACGTGAGGCCTTAGTATGCAATACACTGTTTCAACAACCAAACTGGTTATTTCAAATCTCCACGACGACGCCTACAATAATGCACAAATACATTGTTTACTTTATTGTTATGAGAGTTTCCATGGTAACTAAGCATGAATATTACACATGGATTAAATTTTTCCTGATGAGCCTATAGAGAGCTTCGACCTGATTACATTGAGTGTAAAATCGCAGCTGTATCTTCTATAGTAACGGAGATATGCGATTTTGAAATTTTATATAATGTTTTTGTAAAACGTGAAGCCTAAGGATGTATTACATTGTTTCAACAATCAAAGTGGTTATTTCAAATCTCCACGACGACTACTACAATGAAGGACAAATATATTGTTTACTTTTTTGTTATGAGAGTTTCCATGGTAACTAAGCATGAATATTACACATGGATTAAATTTTTTACTGATGAGCCAATAGAGAATTTCGACCTGATTACATTGAGTGTAAAATCGCTTCTGTATCTGCTATAGTAACGGAGATATGCGATTTTGAAATTTTATATAATGTTTTTGTAAAACGTGAAGCCTAAGGATGTATAACATTGTTTCAACAATCAAAGTGGTTATTTCAAATCTCCACGACGACTATTACAATGAAGCACAAATATATTGCTTACTTTTTTGTTATGAGAGTTTCCATGGTAACTAAGTATGAATATTACACATGGATTAAATTTTTCCTGATGAGCCTATAGAGAGCTTCGACCTGATTACATTGAGTGTAAAATCACTTCTGAATCTTCTATAGAAACTGAGATATACGAGTTTGAAATTTTTTATAATGTTTTTTTCAAAACGTGAGGCCTTAGTATGCATTACACTGTTTCAACAATCAAACAGGTTATTTCAAATCTCCACGACGACGCCTACAATCCTGCACAAATAGATTGTTTACTTTATTGTTATGAGAGTTTCCATGGTAACTAAGCATGAATATTACACATGGATTAAATTTTTCCTGATGAGCCTATAGAGAGCTTCGACCTGATTACATTGAGTGTAAAATCACTTCTGAATCTTCTATAGAAACGGAGATATAGGAGTTTGAAATTTTTTATAATGTTTTTTCAAAACGTGAGGCCTTAGTATGCATTACACTGTTCCAACAATCAAACAGGTTATTTCAAATCTCCACGACGACTACTACAATGAAGGATAAGTATATTGTTTACTTTTTTGTTATGAGAGTTTCCATAATAACTAAGCGTGAATATTACACATCTATTAAATTTTTTACTGATGAGCCAATAGAGAATTTCGACCTGATTACATTGAGTGTAAAATCGCTTCTGTATCTGCTATAGTAACGGAGATATGCGATTTTGAAATTTTATATAATGTTTTTGTAAAACGTGAAGCCTAAGGATGTATTACATTGTTTCAACAATCAAAGTGGTTATTTCAAATCTCCACGACGACTACTACAATGAAGGACAAATATATTGTTTACTTTTTTGTTATGAGAGTTTCCATGGTAACTAAGCATGAATATTACACATGGATTAAATTTTTTACTGATGAGCCAATAGAGAATTTCGACCTGATTACATTGAGTGTAAAATCGCTTCTGTATCTGCTATAGTAACGGAGATATGCGATTTTGAAATTTTATATAATGTTTTGGTAAAACGTGAAGCCTAAGGATGTATTACACTGATTCAACAATCAAAGTGGTTATTTCAAATTTCCAATTCGACTACTACAATCAAGCACAAATAAATTGTTTACTTTATTGTTATGAGAGTTTCCACGGTAACTAAGCATGAATATTACACATGGATTAAATTTTTTACTGATGAGCCAATATAGTATTTGACCTGATTACATTGAGTGTAAAATCACTTTTGTATCTTCTTTAGTAAAGGCGATATGCGAGTTTGAAATTTTATATAATGTTTTTGTAAAACGTGAAGCCTTAGTATGCATTACATTGTTTCAACAATCAATGTGGTTATTTCAAAACTTCACGACGACTACTACAATCAAGCACAAATATATTGTTTACTTTTTTGTGATGAGAGTTTTCATGGCAACTAAGCATGAATATTACACATGGAATAAATTTTTCCTGATGAGCCTATAGAGACCTTCGACCTGATTAGATTGAGTGTAAAATCCCTTCTGTATATTCTATAGTAACGGAAATTTGCGAGTTTGAAATTTTATATAATGTTTTTTCAAAACGTGAGGCCTTAGTATGCAATACACTGTTTCAACAACCAAACTGGTTATTTCAAATCTCCACGACGACGCCTACAATAATGCACAAATACATTGTTTACTTTATTGTTATGAGAGTTTCCATGGTAACTAAGCATGAATATTACACATGGATTAAATTTTTCCTGATGAGCCTATAGAGAGCTTCGACCTGATTACATTGAGTGTAAAATCGCAGCTGTATCTTCTATAGTAACGGAGATATGCGATTTTGAAATTTTATATAATGTTTTTGTAAAACGTGAAGCCTAAGGATGTATTACATTGTTTCAACAATCAAAGTGGTTATTTCAAATCTCCACGACGACTACTACAATGAAGGACAAATATATTGTTTACTTTTTTGTTATGAGAGTTTCCATGGTAACTAAGCATGAATATTACACATGGATTAAATTTTTTACTGATGAGCCAATAGAGAATTTCGACCTGATTACATTGAGTGTAAAATCGCTTCTGTATCTGCTATAGTAACGGAGATATGCGATTTTGAAATTTTATATAATGTTTTTGTAAAACGTGAAGCCTAAGGATGTATAACATTGTTTCAACAATCAAAGTGGTTATTTCAAATCTCCACGACGACTATTACAATGAAGCACAAATATATTGCTTACTTTTTTGTTATGAGAGTTTCCATGGTAACTAAGTATGAATATTACACATGGATTAAATTTTTCCTGATGAGCCTATAGAGAGCTTCGACCTGATTACATTGAGTGTAAAATCACTTCTGAATCTTCTATAGAAACTGAGATATACGAGTTTGAAATTTTTTATAATGTTTTTTTCAAAACGTGAGGCCTTAGTATGCATTACACTGTTTCAACAATCAAACAGGTTATTTCAAATCTCCACGACGACGCCTACAATCCTGCACAAATAGATTGTTTACTTTATTGTTATGAGAGTTTCCATGGTAACTAAGCATGAATATTACACATGGATTAAATTTTTCCTGATGAGCCTATAGAGAGCTTCGACCTGATTACATTGAGTGTAAAATCACTTCTGAATCTTCTATAGAAACGGAGATATAGGAGTTTGAAATTTTTTATAATGTTTTTTCAAAACGTGAGGCCTTAGTATGCATTACACTGTTCCAACAATCAAACAGGTTATTTCAAATCTCCACGACGACTACTACAATGAAGGATAAGTATATTGTTTACTTTTTTGTTATGAGAGTTTCCATAATAACTAAGCGTGAATATTACACATCTATTAAATTTTTTACTGATGAGCCAATAGAGAATTTCGACCTGATTACATTGAGTGTAAAATCGCTTCTGTATCTGCTATAGTAACGGAGATATGCGATTTTGAAATTTTATATAATGTTTTTGTAAAACGTGAAGCCTAAGGATGTATAACATTGTTTCAACAATCAAAGTGGTTATTTCAAATCTCCACGACGACTATTACAATGAAGCACAAATATATTGCTTACTTTTTTGTTATGAGAGTTTCCATGGTAACTAAGCATGAATATTACACATGGATTAAATTTTTCCTGATGAGCCTATAGAGAACTTCGACCTAATTAGATTGAGTGTAAAATCACTTCTGTATATTCTATAGAAACAGAGATTTGCGAGTTTGAAATTTTATATAATGTTTTGGTAAAACGTGAAACCTAAGGATGTATTACACTGATTCAACAATCAAAGTGGTTATTTCAAATTTCCAATTCGACTACTACAATCAAGCACAAATAAATTGTTTACTTTATTGTTATGAGAGTTTCCATGGTAACTAAGCATGAATATTACACATGGATTAAATTTTTTACTGATGAGCCAATAGAGAATTTGACCTGATTACATTGAGTGTAAAATCACTTTTGTATCTTCTTTAGTAAAGGCGATATGCGAGTTTGAAATTTTATATAATGTTTTTGTAAAACGTGAAGCCTTAGTATGCATTACACTGTTTCAACAATCAATGTGGTTATTTCAAAACTTCACGACGACTACTACAATCAAGCACAAATATATTGTTTACTTTTTTGTGATGAGAGTTTTCATGGCAACTAAGCATGAATATTACACATGGAATAAATTTTTCCTGATGAGCCTATAGAGACCTTCGACCTGATTACATCGAGTGTAAAATCACTTCTGTATCTTCTATAGTAACGGAGATATGCGAGTTTGAAATTTTATATAATGTTTTTGTAAAACGTGAAGCCTAAGGATGTATTACATTGTTTCAACAATAAAAGTGGTTATTTCAAATCTCCACGACGACTACTAAAATGAAGCACAAATAGATTGTTTAGTTTTTTTGATATGAGAGTTTTCATGGCAACTAAGCATGAATATTTCACATGGATTAAATTTTTCCTGATGAGCCTATAGAGAACTTCGACCTAATTAGATTGAGTGTAAAATCCCTTCTGTATATTCTATAGTAACAAAGATTTGCGAGTTTGAAATTTTATATAATGTTTTTGTAAAACGTGAAGCCTAAGGATGTATTACATTGTTTCAACAATCAAAGTGGTTATTTCAAATCTCCACGACGACGCGTATAATCCTGCACAAATAGATTGTTTACTTTATTGTTATGAGAGTTTCCATTTTAACTAAGCATGAATATTACATATGAATTATTTTTTTTTTCGGATGAGCCTATAGAGAGCTTCGACCTGATTACATTGATGTAAAATCACTTCTGTATCTTAAATAGTAACGGAGATATGCGAGTTTGAAATTGTATATAATGTTTTTGTAAAACGTGAAGCCTAATGACGTATTACATTGTTTCAACAATCAAAGTGGTTATTTCAATTCTGCACGACGACGACTACAATCATACACAAATAGATTGTTTGCTTTATTGTTATGAGAGTTTCCATGTTAACTAAGCATGAATATTACACATGGAATAATTTTTTCCTGATGAGCATATACAGAGCTTCGACCTGATTACGTGAGTGTAAAATCACTTCTGTATCTTCTATAGTAACATAGATATACGAGTTTCAAATTTTATATGAGGTTTTTTTCAAAACGTGAGTCCTTAGTATGCATTACATTGTTTCAACAATCAAACTGGTTATTTGAAATCTCCACGACGACGCCTACAATCCTGCACAAATAGATTGTTTACTTTATTGTTATAAGAAATTCCATGGTAACTAATCATGAATATTACACATGGATAAAATTTTTTACTGATGAGCCAATAGAGAACTTCGACCTGATTACATTGAGTGTAAAATCGCTTCTGTATCTTCTATAGTAACGCAGATATGCGATTTTGAAATTTTATACAATGTTTTTGTAAAAGGTGAGGCCTTAGGTTGTATTACATTGTTTGAATAATCAAAGTGATTATTTCAAATCTCTACGAATACTACTACACTCAAGCACAAATAGATTGTTTACTTTATTGTTATGAGAGTTTCCATGGTAACTAAGCATGAATATTACACATGGATTAATTTTTTCCTGATGAGCCTATAGAGACCTTCGACCTGATTACATTGAGTGTAAAATCACTTTTGTATCTTCTTTAGTAAAGGCGATATGCGAGTTTGAAATTTTACATAATGTTTTTGTAAAACGTGAAGCCTTAGTATGCATTACACTGTTTCAACAATCAAAGTGGTTATTTCAAATCTCCACGACGACTACTACAATGAAGCACAAATATATTGTTTACTTTTTTGTTATGAGAGTTTCCATTGTAACTAAGCATAAATATTACACATGGATTAAATTTTTCCGGATGAGATTATAGAGAGCTTCGACCTGATTACATTGAGTGTAAAATCGCTACTGTATATTCTATAGTAACGGAGATATGCGATTTTGAAATGTTATATAATGTTTTTGTAAAACGTGAAGCCTATGGATGTATTACATTTTTTCAACAATCAAAGTGGTTATTTCAAATCTCCACGACGACTACTACAATCAAGCACAAATAGATTGTTTACTTTATTGTTATGAGAGTTTTCATGGCAACTAAGCATGAATATTACACATGGATTAAATTTTTTACTGATGAGCCAATAGAGAACTTCGACCTGATTACATTGAGTGTAAAATCGCTTCTGTATCTTATATAGTAACGGAGATATGCGATTTTGAAATTTTATATAATGTTTTCTTAAAACGTGAAGCCTATGGATGTATTACATTTTTTCAACAATCAAAGTCGTTATTTCAAATCTCCACGACGACTACTACAATCAAGCACAAATAGATTGTTTACTTTATTGTTATGAGAGTTTTCATGGCAACTAAGCATGAATATTACACATGGATTAAATTTTTTACTGATGAGCCAATAGAGAACTTCGACCTGATTACATTGAGTGTAAAATCGCTTCTGTATCTTATATAGTAACGGAGATATGCGATTTTGAAATTTTATATAATGTTTTTTTAAAACGTGAAGCCTATGGATGTATTACATTTTTTTAACAATCAAAGTGGTTATTTCAAATCTCCACGACGACTACTACAATGAAGCACAAATATATTGTTTACTTTTTTGTTATGAGAGTTTTCATTGTAACTAAGTATGAATATTACACATGGATTAATTTTTTACTGATGAGCCCATAGAGAACTTCGACCTGATTACATCGAGTGTAAAGTCACTTCTGTATCTTCTATAGTAACGGAGATATGCGAGTTTGAAATTTTATATAATGTTTTTGTAAAACGTGAAGCCTAAGGATGTATTACATTGTTTCAACAATCAAAGTGGTTATTTCAAATCTCCACGACGACTACTAAAATGAAGCACAAATAGATTGTTTAGTTTTTTTGATATGAGAGTTTTCATGGCAACTAAGCATGAATATTTCACATGGATTAAATTTTTCCTGATGAGCCTATAGAGAACTTCGACCTAATTAGATTGAGTGTAAAATCCCTTCTGTATATTCTATAGTAACAAAGATTTGCGAGTTTGAAATTTTATATAATGTTTTTGTAAAACGTGAAACCTAAGGATGTATTACATTGTTTCAACAATCAAAGTGGTTATTTCAAATCTCCACGACGACGCGTATAATCCTGCACAAATAGATTGTTTACTTTATTGTTATGAGAGTTTCCATTTTAACTAAGCATGAATATTACATATGAATTATTTTTTTTTCGGATGAGCCTATAGAGAGCTTCGACCTGATTACATTGATGTAAAATCACTTCTGTATCTTAAATAGTAACGGAGATATGCGAGTTTGAAATTGTATATAATGTTTTTGTAAAACGTGAAGCCTAATGATGTATTACATTGTTTCAACAATCAAAGTGGTTATTTCAATTCTGCACGACGACGACTACAATCATACACAAATAGATTGTTTGCTTTATTGTTATGAGAGTTTCCATGTTAACTAAGCATGAATATTACACATGGAATAATTTTTTCCTGATGAGCATATACAGAGCTTCGACCTGATTACGTGAGTGTAAAATCACTTCTGTATCTTCTATAGTAACATAGATATACGAGTTTGAAATTTTATATAAGGTTTTTTTTCAAAACGTGAGTCCTTAGTATGCATTACATTGTTTCAACAATCAATCTGGTTATTTGAAATCTCCACGACGACGCCTACAATCCTGCACAAATAGATTGTTTACTTTATTGTTATAAGAAATTCCATGGTAACTAATCATGAATATTACACATGGATTAAATTTTTTACTGATGAGCCAATAGAGAACTTCGACCTGATTACATTGAGTGTAAAATCGCTTCTGTATCTTCTATAGTAACGCAGATATGCGATTTTGAAATTTTATACAATGTTTTTGTAAAAGGTGAGGCCTTAGGTTGTATTACATTGTTTGAATAATCAAAGTGATTATTTCAAATCTCTACGAATACTACTACAATCAAGCACAAATAGATTGTTTACTTTATTGTTATGAGAGTTTTCATGGTAACTAAGCATGAATATTACACATGGATTAATTTTTTTCCTGATGAGCCTATAGACAGCTTCGACCTGATTACATTGAGTGTAAAATCACTTTTGTATCTTCTTTAGTAAAGGCGATATGCGAGTTTGAAATTTTATATAATGTTTTTGTAAAACGTGAAGCCTTAGTATGCATTACACAGTTTCAACAATCAAAGTGGTTATTTCAAATCTTCACGACGACTACTACAAATCAAGCACAAATATATTGTTTACTTTTTTGTTATGAGAGTTTTCATGGCAACTAAGCATGAATATTACACATGGAATAAATTTTTCCTGATGAGCCTATAGAGACCTTCGACCTGATTAGATTGAGTGTAAAATCCCTTCTGTATATTCTATAGTAACGGAGATTTGCGAGTTTGAAATTTTATATAATGTTTTTTCAAAACGTGAGGCCTTAGTATGCAATACACTGTTTCAACAATCAAACTGGTTATTTCAAATCTCCACGTCGACGCCTACAATAATGCACAAATAGATTGTTTACTTTATTGTTATGAGAGTTTCGATGGTAACTAAGCATGAATATTACACATGGATTAAATTTTTTACTGATGAGCCAATAGAGAATATCGACCTGATTACATTGAGTGTAAAATCGCTTCTGTACCTGCTATAGTAACGGAGATATGCGATTTTGAAATTTTATATAATGTTTTTGTAAAACGTGAAGCCTAAGGATGTATAACATTGTTTCAAAAATCAAAGTGGTTATTTCAAATCTCCAAAACGACTACTACAATCAAGCACAAATATATTGCTTACTTTTTTGTTATGAGAGTTTCCATGGTAACTAAGCATGAATATTACACATGGATTAAATTTTTTACTGATGAGCCAATAGAGAATTTCGACCTGATTACATTGAGTGTAAAATCGCTTCTGTATCTGCTATAGTAACGGAGATATGCGATTTTGAAATTTTATATAATGTTTTTGTAAAACGTGAAGCCTAAGGATGTATAACATTGTTTCAACAATCAAAGTGGTTATTTCAAATCTCCACGACGACTATTACAATGAAGCACAAATATATTGCTTACTTTTTTGTTATGAGAGTTTCCATGGTAACTAAGTATGAATATTACACATGGATTAAATTTTTCCTGATGAGCCTATAGAGAGCTTCGACCTGATTACATTGAGTGTAAAATCCCTTCTGTATATTCTATAGTAACGGAGATTTGCGAGTTTGAAATTTTATATAATGTTTTTTCAAAACGTGAGGCCTTAGTATGCAATACACTGTTTCAACAACCAAACTGGTTATTTCAAATCTCCACGACGACGCCTACAATAATGCACAAATACATTGTTTACTTTATTGTTATGAGAGTTTCCATGGTAACTAAGCATGAATATTACACATGGATTAAATTTTTTACTGATGAGCCAATAGAGAACGTCGACCTGATTACATTGAGTGTAAAATCGCTTCTGTATGTTCTATAGTAACGGAGATATGCGATTTTGAAATTTTATATAATGTTTTTGTAAAACGTGAAGCCTAAGGATGTGTTACATTGTTTCAACAATCAAAGTGGTTATTTCAAATCTCCACGACGACTACTACAATGAAGGACAAATATATTGTTTACTTTTTTGTTATGAGAGTTTCCATGGTAACTAAGCATGAATATTACACATGGATTAAATTTTTTACTGATGAGCCAATAGAGAATTTCGACCTGATTACATTGAGTGTAAAATCGCTTCTGTACCTGCTATAGTAACGGAGATATGCGATTTTGAAATTTTATATAATGTTTTTGTAAAACTTGAAGCCTAAGGATGTATAACATTGTTTCAAAAATCAAAGTGGTTATTTCAAATCTCCAAAACGACTACTACAATGAAGCACAAATATATTGCTTACTTTTATGTTATGAGAGTTTCCATGGTAACTAAGCATGAATATTACACATGGATTAAATTTTTCCTGATGAGCCTATAGAGAGCTTCGACCTGATTACATTGAGTGTAAAATCACTTCTGAATCTTCTATAGAAACGGAGATATACGAGTTTGAATTTTTTTATAATGTTTTTTTCAAAACGTGAGGCCTTAGTATGCATTACACTGTTTCAACATTCAAACAGGTTATTTCAAATCTCCACGACGACGCCTACAATCCTGCACAAATAGATTGTTTACTTTATTGTTATGAGAGTTTTCATGGCAACTAAGCATGAATATTACACATGGAATAAATTTTTACTGATGAGCCTATAGAGAGCTTCGACCTGATTACATTGAGTGTAAAATCGCTTCTGTATCTTCTATAGTAACGGAGATATGCGATTTTGAAATTTTATATAATGTTTTTGTAAAACGTGAAGCCTAAGGATGTATTACATTGTTTCAACAATCAAAGTGGTTATTTCAAATCTCCACGACGACTACTACAATGAAGGACAAGTATATTGTTTACTTTTTTGTTATGAGAGTTTCCATGGTAACTAAGCATGAATATTACACATGGATTAAATTTTTTACTGATGAGCCAATAGAGAATTTCGACCTGATTACATTGAGTGTAAAATCGCTTCTGTATCTGCTATAGTAACGGAGATATGCGATTTTGAAATGTTATATAATGTTTTTGTAAAACGTGAAGCCTAAGGATGTATAACATTGTTTCAACAATCAAAGTGGTTATTTCAAATCTCCACGACGACTATTACAATGAAGCACAAATATATTGCTTACTTTTTGTTATGAGAGTTTCCATGGTAACTAAGTATGAATATTACACATGGATTAAATTTTTCCTGATGAGCCTATAGAGAGCTTCGACCTGATTACATTGAGTGTAAAATCACTTCTGAATCTTCTATAGAAACGGAGATATACGAGTTTGAAATTTTTTATAATGTTTTTTTCAAAACGTGAGGCCTTAGTATGCATTACACTGTTTCAACAATCAAACAGGTTATTTCAAATCTCCACGACGACGCCTACAATCCTGCACAAATAGATTGTTTACTTTATTGTTATGAGAGTTTTCATGGCAACTAAGCATGAATATTACACATGGAATAAATTTTTCCTGATGAGCCTATAGAGAACTTCGACCTGATTAGATTGAATGTAAAATCCTATCTGTATATTCTATAGTAACGGAGATATGCGATTTTGAAATTTTATATAATGTTTTTGTAAAACGTGAAGCCTAAGGATGTATTACATTGTTTCAACAATCAAAGTGGTTATTTCAAATCTCCACGACGACTACTACAATGAAGGACAAGTATATTGTTTACTTTTTTGTTATGAGAGTTTCCATAATAACTAAGCGTGAATATTACACATGGATTAAATTTTTTACTGATGAGCCAATAGAGAATTTCGACCTGATTACATTGAGTGTAAAATCGCTTCTGAATCTGCTATAGTAACGGAGATATGCGATTTTGAAATTTTATATAATGTTTTTGTAAAACGTGAAGCCTAAGGATGTATAACATTGTTTCAACAATCAAAGTGGTTATTTCAAATCTCCACGACGACTATTACAATGAAGCACAAATATATTGCTTACTTTTTTGTTATGAGAGTTTCCATGGTAACTAAGCATGAATATTACACATGGATTAAATTTTTCCTGATGAGCCTATAGAGAACTTCGACCTAATTAGATTGAGTGTAAAATCACTTCTGTATATTCTATAGAAACAGAGATTTGCGAGTTTGAAATTTTATATAATGTTTTGGTAAAACGTGAAGCCTAAGGATGTATTACACTGATTCAACAATCAAAGTGGTTATTTCAAATTTCCAATTCGACTACTACAATCAAGCACAAATAAATTGTTTACTTTATTGTTATGAGAGTTTCCACGGTAACTAAGCATGAATATTACACATGGATTAAATTTTTTACTGATGAGCCAATATAGTATTTGACCTGATTACATTGAGTGTAAAATCACTTTTGTATCTTCTTTAGTAAAGGCGATATGCGAGTTTGAAATTTTATATAATGTTTTTGTAAAACGTGAAGCCTTAGTATGCATTACATTGTTTCAACAATCAATGTGGTTATTTCAAAACTTCACGACGACTACTACAATCAAGCACAAATATATTGTTTACTTTTTTGTGATGAGAGTTTTCATGGCAACTAAGCATGAATATTACACATGGAATAAATTTTTCCTGATGAGCCTATAGAGACCTTCGACCTGATTAGATTGAGTGTAAAATCCCTTCTGTATATTCTATAGTAACGGAAATTTGCGAGTTTGAAATTTTATATAATGTTTTTTCAAAACGTGAGGCCTTAGTATGCAATACACTGTTTCAACAACCAAACTGGTTATTTCAAATCTCCACGACGACGCCTACAATAATGCACAAATACATTGTTTACTTTTTTGTTATGAGAGTTTCCATGGTAACTAAGCATGAATATTACACATGGATTAAATTTTTTACTGATGAGCCAATAGAGAATTTCGACCTGATTACATTGAGTGTAAAATCGCTTCTGTACCTGCTATAGTAACGGAGATATGCGATTTTGAAATTTTATATAATGTTTTTGTAAAACTTGAAGCCTAAGGATGTATAACATTGTTTCAAAAATCAAAGTGGTTATTTCAAATCTCCAAAACGACTACTACAATGAAGCACAAATATATTGCTTACTTTTATGTTATGAGAGTTTCCATGGTAACTAAGCATGAATATTACACATGGATTAAATTTTTCCTGATGAGCCTATAGAGAGCTTCGACCTGATTACATTGAGTGTAAAATCACTTCTGAATCTTCTATAGAAACGGAGATATACGAGTTTGAATTTTTTTATAATGTTTTTTTCAAAACGTGAGGCCTTAGTATGCATTACACTGTTTCAACATTCAAACAGGTTATTTCAAATCTCCACGACGACGCCTACAATCCTGCACAAATAGATTGTTTACTTTATTGTTATGAGAGTTTTCATGGCAACTAAGCATGAATATTACACATGGAATAAATTTTTACTGATGAGCCTATAGAGAGCTTCGACCTGATTACATTGAGTGTAAAATCGCTTCTGTATCTTCTATAGTAACGGAGATATGCGATTTTGAAATTTTATATAATGTTTTTGTAAAACGTGAAGCCTAAGGATGTATTACATTGTTTCAACAATCAAAGTGGTTATTTCAAATCTCCACGACGATTACTACAATGAAGGACAAGTATATTGTTTACTTTTTTGTTATGAGAGTTTCCATGGTAACTAAGCATGAATATTACACATGGATTAAATTTTTTACTGATGAGCCAATAGAGAATTTCGACCTGATTACATTGAGTGTAAAATCGCTTCTGTATCTGCTATAGTAACGGAGATATGCGATTTTGAAATGTTATATAATGTTTTTGTAAAACGTGAAGCCTAAGGATGTATAACATTGTTTCAACAATCAAAGTGGTTATTTCAAATCTCCACGACGACTATTACAATGAAGCACAAATATATTGCTTACTTTTTTGTTATGAGAGTTTCCATGGTAACTAAGTATGAATATTACACATGGATTAAATTTTTCCTGATGAGCCTATAGAGAGCTTCGACCTGATTACATTGAGTGTAAAATCACTTCTGAATCTTCTATAGAAACGGAGATATACGAGTTTGAAATTTTTTATAATGTTTTTTTCAAAACGTGAGGCCTTAGTATGCATTACACTGTTTCAACAATCAAACAGGTTATTTCAAATCTCCACGACGACGCCTACAATCCTGCACAAATAGATTGTTTACTTTATTGTTATGAGAGTTTTCATGGCAACTAAGCATGAATATTACACATGGAATAAATTTTTCCTGATGAGCCT
Source organism: Lepisma saccharinum (assembly GCF_977018435.1). Lineage (NCBI taxonomy): Eukaryota > Metazoa > Arthropoda > Insecta > Zygentoma > Lepismatidae > Lepisma > Lepisma saccharinum. Next base: position 4,106,228 of record NW_028142899.1, on the reverse strand, counting down.
ATAGAGAACTTCGACCTGATTAGATTGAATGTAAAATCCTATCTGTATATTCTATAGTAACGGAGATATGCGATTTTGAAATTTTATATAATGTTTTTGTAAAACGTGAAGCCTAAGGATGTATTACATTGTTTCAACAATCAAAGTGGTTATTTCAAATCTCCACGACGACTACTACAATGAAGGACAAGTATATTGTTTACTTTTTTGTTATGAGAGTTTCCATAATAACTAAGCGTGAATATTACACATGGATTAAATTTTTTACTGATGAGCCAATAGAGAATTTCGACCTGATTACATTGAGTGTAAAATCGCTTCTGAATCTGCTATAGTAACGGAGATATGCGATTTTGAAATTTTATATAATGTTTTTGTAAAACGTGAAGCCTAAGGATGTATAACATTGTTTCAACAATCAAAGTGGTTATTTCAAATCTCCACGACGACTATTACAATGAAGCACAAATATATTGCTTACTTTTTTGTTATGAGAGTTTCCATGGTAACTAAGCATGAATATTACACATGGATTAAATTTTTCCTGATGAGCCTATAGAGAACTTCGACCTAATTAGATTGAGTGTAAAATCACTTCTGTATATTCTATAGAAACAGAGATTTGCGAGTTTGAAATTTTATATAATGTTTTGGTAAAACGTGAAGCCTAAGGATGTATTACACTGATTCAACAATCAAAGTGGTTATTTCAAATTTCCAATTCGACTACTACAATCAAGCACAAATAAATTGTTTACTTTATTGTTATGAGAGTTTCCACGGTAACTAAGCATGAATATTACACATGGATTAAATTTTTTACTGATGAGCCAATATAGTATTTGACCTGATTACATTGAGTGTAAAATCACTTTTGTATCTTCTTTAGTAAAGGCGATATGCGAGTTTGAAATTTTATATAATGTTTTTGTAAAACGTGAAGCCTTAGTATGCATTACATTGTTTCAACAATCAATGTGGTTATTTCAAAACTTCACGACGACTACTACAATCAAGCACAAATATATTGTTTACTTTTTTGTGATGAGAGTTTTCATGGCAACTAAGCATGAATATTACACATGGAATAAATTTTTCCTGATGAGCCTATAGAGACCTTCGACCTGATTAGATTGAGTGTAAAATCCCTTCTGTATATTCTATAGTAACGGAAATTTGCGAGTTTGAAATTTTATATAATGTTTTTTCAAAACGTGAGGCCTTAGTATGCAATACACTGTTTCAACAACCAAACTGGTTATTTCAAATCTCCACGACGACGCCTACAATAATGCACAAATACATTGTTTACTTTATTGTTATGAGAGTTTCCATGGTAACTAAGCATGAATATTACACATGGATTAAATTTTTCCTGATGAGCCTATAGAGAGCTTCGACCTGATTACATTGAGTGTAAAATCGCAGCTGTATCTTCTATAGTAACGGAGATATGCGATTTTGAAATTTTATATAATGTTTTTGTAAAACGTGAAGCCTAAGGATGTATTACATTGTTTCAACAATCAAAGTGGTTATTTCAAATCTCCACGACGACTACTACAATGAAGGACAAATATATTGTTTACTTTTTTGTTATGAGAGTTTCCATGGTAACTAAGCATGAATATTACACATGGATTAAATTTTTTACTGATGAGCCAATAGAGAATTTCGACCTGATTACATTGAGTGTAAAATCGCTTCTGTATCTGCTATAGTAACGGAGATATGCGATTTTGAAATTTTATATAATGTTTTTGTAAAACGTGAAGCCTAAGGATGTATAACATTGTTTCAACAATCAAAGTGGTTATTTCAAATCTCCACGACGACTATTACAATGAAGCACAAATATATTGCTTACTTTTGTGTTATGAGAGTTTCCATGGTAACTAAGTATGAATATTACACATGGATTAAATTTTTCCTGATGAGCCTATAGAGAGCTTCGACCTGATTACATTGAGTGTAAAATCACTTCTGAATCTTCTATAGAAACTGAGATATACGAGTTTGAAATTTTTTATAATGTTTTTTTCAAAACGTGAGGCCTTAGTATGCATTACACTGTTTCAACAATCAAACAGGTTATTTCAAATCTCCACGACGACGCCTACAATCCTGCACAAATAGATTGTTTACTTTATTGTTATGAGAGTTTCCATGGTAACTAAGCATGAATATTACACATGGATTAAATTTTTCCTGATGAGCCTATAGAGAGCTTCGACCTGATTACATTGAGTGTAAAATCACTTCTGAATCTTCTATAGAAACGGAGATATAGGAGTTTGAAATTTTTTATAATGTTTTTTCAAAACGTGAGGCCTTAGTATGCATTACACTGTTCCAACAATCAAACAGGTTATTTCAAATCTCCACGACGACTACTACAATGAAGGATAAGTATATTGTTTACTTTTTTGTTATGAGAGTTTCCATAATAACTAAGCGTGAATATTACACATCTATTAAATTTTTTACTGATGAGCCAATAGAGAATTTCGACCTGATTACATTGAGTGTAAAATCGCTTCTGTATCTGCTATAGTAACGGAGATATGCGATTTTGAAATTTTATATAATGTTTTTGTAAAACGTGAAGCCTAAGGATGTATAACATTGTTTCAACAATCAAAGTGGTTATTTCAAATCTCCACGACGACTATTACAATGAAGCACAAATATATTGCTTACTTTTTTGTTATGAGAGTTTCCATGGTAACTAAGCATGAATATTACACATGGATTAAATTTTTCCTGATGAGCCTATAGAGAACTTCGACCTAATTAGATTGAGTGTAAAATCACTTCTGTATATTCTATAGAAACAGAGATTTGCGAGTTTGAAATTTTATATAATGTTTTGGTAAAACGTGAAACCTAAGGATGTATTACACTGATTCAACAATCAAAGTGGTTATTTCAAATTTCCAATTCGACTACTACAATCAAGCACAAATAAATTGTTTACTTTATTGTTATGAGAGTTTCCATGGTAACTAAGCATGAATATTACACATGGATTAAATTTTTTACTGATGAGCCAATAGAGAATTTGACCTGATTACATTGAGTGTAAAATCACTTTTGTATCTTCTTTAGTAAAGGCGATATGCGAGTTTGAAATTTTATATAATGTTTTTGTAAAACGTGAAGCCTTAGTATGCATTACACTGTTTCAACAATCAATGTGGTTATTTCAAAACTTCACGACGACTACTACAATCAAGCACAAATATATTGTTTACTTTTTTGTGATGAGAGTTTTCATGGCAACTAAGCATGAATATTACACATGGAATAAATTTTTCCTGATGAGCCTATAGAGACCTTCGACCTGATTAGATTGAGTGTAAAATCCCTTCTGTATATTCTATAGTAACGGAGATTTGCGAATTTGAAATTTTATATAATGTTTTTTCAAAACGTGAGGCCTTAGTATGCAATACACTGTTTCAACAACCAAACTGGTTATTTCAAATCTCCACGACGACGCCTGCAATAATGCACAAATACATTGTTTACTTTATTGTTATGAGAGTTTCCATGGTAACTAAGCATGAATATTACACATGGATTAAATTTTTTACTGATGAGCCAATAGAGAACGTCGACCTGATTACATTGAGTGTAAAATCGCTTCTGTATCTTCTATAGTAACGGAGATATGCGATTTTGAAATTTTATATAATGTTTTTGTAAAACGTGAAGCCTAAGGATGTATTACATTGTTTCAACAATCAAAGTGGTTATTTTAAATCTCCACGACGACTACTACAATGAAGGACAAATATATGGTTTACTTTTTTGTTATGAGAGTTTCCATGGTAACTAAGCATGAATATTACACATGGATTAAATTTTTTACTGATGAGCCAATAGAGAATTTCGACCTGATTACATTGAGTGTAAAATCGCTTCTGTATCTGCTATAGTAACGGAGATATGCGATTTTGAAATTTTATATAATGTTTTTGTAAAACGTGAAGCCTAAGGATGTATAACATTGTTTCAACAATCAAAGTGGTTATTTCAAATCTCCACGACGACTACTACAATGAAGCACAAATATATTGCTTACTTTTTTGTTATGAGAGTTTCCATGGTAACTAAGCATGAATATTACACATGGATTAAATTTTTCCTGATGAGCCTATAGAGAGCTTCGACCTGATTACATTGAGTGTAAAATCACTTCTGAATCTTCTATAGAAACGGAGATATACGAGTTTGAAATTTTTTATAATGTTTTTTCAAAACGTGAGGCCTTAGTATGCATTACACTGTTTCAACAATCAAACAGGTTATTTCAAATCTCCACGACGACGCCTACAATCCTGCACAAATAGATTGTTTACTTTATTGTTATGAGAGTTTTCATGGCAACTAAGCATGAATATTACACATGGAATAAATTTTTACTGATGAGCCAATAGAGAACTTCGACCTGATTACATTGAGTGTAAAATCGCTTCTGTATCTTCTATAGTAACGGAGATATGCGATTTTGAAATTTTATATAATGTTTTTGTAAAACGTGAAGCCTAAGAATGTATTACATTGTTTCAACAATCAAAGTGGTTATTTCAAATCTCCACGACGACTACTACAATGAAGGACAAGTATATTGTTTACTTTTTTGTTATGAGAGTTTCCATAATAACTAAGCATGAATATTACACATGGATTAAATTTTTTACTGATGAGCCAATAGACGACCTGATTACATTGAGTGTAAAATCACTTCTGTATATTCTATAGTAACATATATATACGAGTTTGAAATTTTATATAAGGTTTTTTTTCAAAACGTGAGTCCTTAGTATGCATTACATTGTTTCAACAATCAAACTGGTTATTTGAAATCTCCACGACGACGCCTACAATCCTGCACAAATAGATTGTTTACTTTATTGTTATAAGAAATTCCATGGTAACTAAGCATGAATATTACACATGGATTAAATTTTTTACTCATGAGCCAATAGAGAACTTCGACCTGATTACATTGAGTGTAAAATCGCTTCTGTATCTTCTATAGTAACGCAGATATGCGATTTTGAAATTTTATACAATGTTTTTGTAAAAGGTGAGGCCTTAGGTTGTATTACATTGTTTGAATAATCAAAGTGATTATTTCAAATCACTACGAATACTACTACAATCAAGCACAAATAGATTGTTTACTTTATTGTTATGAGAGTTTTCATGGTAACTAAGCATGAATATTACACATGGATTAATTTTTTTCCTGACGAGCCTATAGACAGCTTCGACCTGATTACATTGAGTGTAAAATCACTTTTGTATCTTCTTTAGTAAAGGCGATATGCGAGTTTGAAATTTTATATAATGTTTTTGTAAAACGTGAAGCCTTAGTATGCATTACACTGTTTCAACAATCAAAGTGGTTATTTCAAATCTTCACGACGACTACTACAATCAAGCACAAATATATTGTTTACTTTTTTGTTATGAGAGTTTTCATGGCAACTAAGCATGAATATTACACATGGAATAAATTTTTCCTGATGAGCCTATAGAGACCTTCGACCTGATTAGATTGAGTGTAAAATCCCTTCTGTATATTCTATAGTAACGGAGATTTGCGAGTTTGAAATTTTATATAATGTTTTTTTCAAAACGTGAGGCCTTAGTATGCAATACACTGTTTCAACAATCAAACTGGTTTTTTCAAATCTCCACGACGACGCCTACAATAATGCACAAATAGATTGTTTACTTTTTTTTATGAGAGTTTCCATGGTAACTAAGCATGAATATTACACATGGATTAAATTTTTTACTGATGAGCCTATAGAGAGTTTCGACCTGATTACATTGAGTGTAAAATCGCTTCTGTATCTGCTATAGTAACGGAGATATGCGATTTTGAAATTTTATATAATGTTTTTGTAAAACGTGAAGCCTAAGGATGTATTACATTGTTTCAACAATCAAAGTGGTTATTTCAAATCTCCACGACGACTATTACAATGAAGCACAAATATATTGCTTACTTTTTTGTTATGAGAGTTTCCATGGTAACTAAGCATGAATATTACACATGGATTAAATTTTTCCTGATGAGCCTATAGAGAACTTCGACCTAATTAGATTGAGTGTAAAATCACTTCTGTATATTCTATAGAAACAGAGATTTGCGAGTTTGAAATTTTATATAATGTTTTGGTAAAATGTGAAGCCTAAGGATGTATTACACTGATTCAACAATCAAAGTGGTTATTTCAAATTTCCAATTCGACTACTACAATCAAGCACAAATAAATTGTTTACTTTATTGTTATGAGAGTTTCCATGGTAACTAAGCATGAATATTACACATGGATTAAATTTTTTACTGATGAGCCAATAGAGAATTTGACCTGATTACATTGAGTGTAAAATCACTTTTGTATCTTCTTTAGTAAAGGCGATATGCGAGTTTGAAATTTTATATAATGTTTTTGTAAAACGTGAAGCCTTAGTATGCATTACATTGTTTCAACAACCAAACTGGTTATTTCAAATCTCCACGACGACGCCTACAATAATGCACAAATACATTGTTTACTTTATTGTTATGAGAGTTTCCATGGTAACTAAGCATGAATATTACACATGGATTAAATTTTTTACTGATGAGCCAATAGAGAACGTCGACCTGATTACATTGAGTGTAAAATCGCTTCTGTATCTTCTATAGTAACGGAGATATGCGATTTTGAAATTTTATATAATGTTTTTGTAAAACGTGAAGCCTAAGGATGTATTACATTGTTTCAACAATCAAAGTGGTTATTTCAAATCTCCACGACGACTACTACAATGAAGGACAAATATATTGTTTACTTTTTTGTTATGAGAGTTTCCATGGTAACTAAGCATGAATATTACACATGGATTAAATTTTTTACTGATGAGCCAATAGAGAATTTCGACCTGATTACATTGAGTGTAAAATCGCTTCTGTATCTGCTATAGTAACGGAGATATGCGATTTTGAAATTTTATATAATGTTTTTGTAAAACGTGAAGCCTAAGGATGTATAACATTGTTTCAACAATCAAAGTGGTTATTTCAAATCTCCACGACGACTATTACAATGAAGCACAAATATATTGCTTACTTTTTTGTTATGAGAGTTTCCATGGTAACTAAGTATGAATATTACACATGGATTAAATTTTTCCTGATGAGCCTATAGAGAGCTTCGACCTGATTACATTGAGTGTAAAATCACTTCTGAATCTTCTATAGAAACTGAGATATACGAGTTTGAAATTTTTTATAATGTTTTTTCAAAACGTGAGGCCTTAGTATGCATTACACTGTTTCAAGAATCAAACAGGTTATTTCAAATCTCCACGACGACGCCTACAATCCTGCACAAATAGATTGTTTACTTTATTGTTATGAGAGTTTTCATGGCAACTAAGCATGAATATTACACATGGAATAAATTTTTCCTGATGAGCCTATAGAGAACTTCGACCTGATTAGATTGAATGTAAAATCCCTTCTGTATATTCTATAGTAACGGAGATTTGCGAGTTTGAAATTTTATATAATGTTTTTTCAAAACTTGAGGCCTTAGTATGCATTACACTGTTTCAACAATCAAACTGGTTATTTCAAATCTCCACGACGACGCCTACAATCCTGCACAAATAGATTGTTTACTTTATTGTTATGAGAGTTTCCATGGTAACTAAGCATGAATATTACACATGGATTAAATTTTTCCTGATGAGCCTATAGAGAGCTTCGACCTGATTACATTGAGTGTAAAATCACTTCTGAATCTTCTATAGAAACGGAGATATAGGAGTTTGAAATTTTTTATAATGTTTTTTCAAAACGTGAGGCCTTAGTATGCATTACACTGTTCCAACAATCAAACAGGTTATTTCAAATCTCCACGACGACGCCTACAATCCTGCACAAATAGATTGTTTACTTTATTGTTATGAGAGTTTTCATGGCAACTAAGCATGAATATTACACATGGATTAAATTTTTTAATGATGAGCCAATAGAGAATTTCGACCTGATTACATTGAGTGTAAAATCGCTTCTGTATCTGCTATAGTAACGGAGATATGCGATTTTGAAATTTTATATAATGTTTTTGTAAAACGTGAAGCCTAAGGATGTATAACATTGTTTCAACAATCAAAGTGGTTATTTCAAATCTCCACGACGACTATTACAATGAAGCACAAATATATTGCTTACTTTTTTGTTATGAGAGTTTCCATGGTAACTAAGCATGAATATTACACATGGATTAAATTTTTCCTGATGAGCCTATAGAGAACTTCGACCTAATTAGATTGAGTGTAAAATCACTTCTGTATATTCTATAGAAACAGAGATTTGCGAGTTTGAAATTTTATATAATGTTTTGGTAAAACGTGAAGCCTAAGGATGTATTACACTGATTCAACAATCAAAGTGGTTATTTCAAATTTCCAATTCGACTACTACAATCAAGCACAAATAAATTGTTTACTTTATTGTTATGAGAGTTTCCATGGTAACTAAGCATGAATATTACACATGGATTAAATTTTTTACTGATGAGCCAATAGAGAATTTGACCTGATTACATTGAGTGTAAAATCACTTTTGTATCTTCTTTAGTAAAGGCGATATGCGAGTTTGAAATTTTATATAATGTTTTTGTAAAACGTGAAGCCTTAGTATGCATTACACTGTTTCAACAATCAATGTGGTTATTTCAAAACTTAACGACGACTACTACAATCAAGCACAAATATATTGTTTACTTTTTTGTGATGAGAGTTTTCATGGCAACTAAGCATGAATATTACACATGGAATAAATTTTTCCTGATGAGCCTATAGAGACCTTCGACCTGATTAGATTGAGTGTAAAATCCCTTCTGTATATTCTATAGTAACGGAGATTTGCGAGTTTGAAATTTTATATAATGTTTTTTCAAAAAGTGAGGCCTTAGTATGCAATACACTGTTTCAACAACCAAACTGGTTATTTCAAATCTCCACGACGACGCCTACAATAATGCACAAATACATTGTTTACTTTATTGTTATGAGAGTTTCCATGGTAACTAAGCATGAATATTACACATGGATTAAATTTTTTACTGATGAGCCAATAGAGAACGTCGACCTGATTACATTGAGTGTAAAATCGCAGCTGTATCTTCTATAGTAACGGAGATATGCGATTTTGAAATTTTATATAATGTTTTTGTAAAACGTGAAGCCTAAGGATGTATTACATTGTTTCAACAATCAAAGTGGTTATTTTAAATCTCCACGACGACTACTACAATGAAGGACAAATATATTGTTTACTTTTTTGTTATGAGAGTTTCCATGGTAACTAAGCATGAATATTACACATGGATTAAATTTTTTACTGATGAGCCAATAGAGAATTTCGACCTGATTACATTGAGTGTAAAATCGCTTCTGTATCTGCTATAGTAACGGAGATATGCGATTTTGAAATTTTATATAATGTTTTTGTAAAACGTGAAGCCTAAGGATGTATAACATTGTTTCAACAATCAAAGTGGTTATTTCAAATCTCCACGACGACTACTACAATGAAGCACAAATATATTGCTTACTTTTTTGTTATGAGAGTTTCCATGGTAACTAAGCATGAATATTACACATGGATTAAATTTTTCCTGATGAGCCTATAGAGAGCTTCGACCTGATTACATTGAGTGTAAAATCACTTCTGAATCTTCTATAGAAACGGAGATATACGAGTTTGAAATTTTTTATAATGTTTTTTCAAAACGTGAGGCCTTAGTATGCATTACACTCTTTCAACAATCAAACAGGTTATTTCAAATCTCCACGACGACGCCTACAATCCTGCACAAATAGATTGTTTACTTTATTGTTATGAGAGTTTTCATGGCAACTAAGCATGAATATTACACATGGAATAAATTTTTACTGATGAGTCAATAGAGAACTTCGACCTGATTACATTGAGTGTAAAATCGCTTCTGTATCTTCTATAGTAACGGAGATATGCGATTTTGAAATTTTATATAATGTTTTTGTAAAACGTGAAGCCTAAGAATGTATTACATTGTTTCAACAATCAAAGTGGTTATTTCAAATCTCCACGACGACTACTACAATGAAGGACAAGTATATTGTTTACTTTTTTGTTATGAGAGTTTCCATAATAACTAAGCATGAATATTACACATGGATTAAATTTTTTACTGATGAGCCAATAGACGACCTGATTACATTGAGTGTAAAATCGCTTCTGTATCTGCTATAGTAACGGAGATATGCGATTTTGAAATTTTATATAATGTTTTTGTAAAACGTGAAGCCTAAGGATGTATAACATTGTTTCAACAATCAAAGTGGTTATTTCAAATCTCCACGACGACTATTACAATGAAGCACAAATATATTGCTTACTTTTTTGTTATGAGAGTTTCCATGGTAACTAAGCATGAATATTACACATGGATTAAATTTTTCCTGATGAGCCTATAGAGAACTTCGACCTAATTAGATTGAGTGTAAAATCACTTCTGTATATTCTATAGAAACAGAGATTTGCGAGTTTGAAATTTTATATAATGTTTTGGTAAAACGTGAAGCCTAAGGATGTATTACACTGATTCAACAATCAAAATGGTTATTTCAAATCTCCAATTCTACTACTACAATCAAGCACAAATAAATTGTTTACTTTATTGTTATGAGAGTTTCCATGGTAACTAAGCATGAATATTACACATGGATTAAATTTTTTACTGATGAGCCAATAGAGAACTTTGAACTGATTACATTGAGTGTAAAATCACTTTTGTATCTTCTTTAGTAAAGGCGATATGCGAATTTGAAATTTTATATAATGTTTTTGTAAAACGTGAAGCCTTAGTATGCATTACACTGTTTCAACAATCAAAGTGGTTATTTCAAATCTCCACGACGACTACTACAATGAAGCACAAATATATTGTTTACTTTTTTGTTATGAGAGTTTCCATTGTAACTAAGCATAAATATTACACATGGATTAAATTTTTCCGGATGAGATTATAGAGAGCTTCGACCTGATTACATTGAGTGTAAAATCGCTTCTGTATATTCTATAGTAACGGAGATATGCGATTTTGAAATGTTATATAATGTTTTTGTAAAACGTGAAGCCTATGGATGTATTACATTGGTTTAACAATCAAAGTGGTTATTTCAAATATCCACGACGACTACTACAATGAAGCACAAATATATTGTTTACTTTTTGTTATGAGAGTGTTCATGGTAACTAAGCATGAATATTACACATGGATTAAATTTTTCCGGATGAGATTATAGAGAGCTTCGACCTGATTACATTGAGTGTAAAATCATTTCCGTATCTTATATAGTAACGGAGATATGCGAGTTTGAAATTTTATATAATGTTTTTTGTAAAACGAGAGGCTTTAGTATGCATTACACTGGATCAACAATCAAACAGGTTATTTCAAATCTCCACGACGACGCCTACAATCCTGCACAAATAGATTGTTTACTTTATTGTTATGAGAGTTTTCATGGTAACTAAGCATGAATATTACACATGGATTAAATTTTTTCCTGATGAACCTTAGAGAACTTCGACCTGATTACATCGAGTGTAAAATCACTTCTGTATCTTCTATAGTAACGGAGATATGCGAGTTTGAAATTTTATATAATGTTTTTGTAAAACGTGAAGCCTAAGGATGTATTACATTGTTTCAACAATCAAAGTGGTTATTTCAAATCTCCACGACGACTACTACAATGAAGCACAAATAGATTGTTTAGTTTTTTTGATATGAGAGTTTTCATGGCAACTAAGCATGAATATTACACATGGATTAAATTTTTCCTGATGAGCCTATAGAGAACTTCGACCTAATTAGATTGAGTGTAAAATCCCTTCTGTATATTCTATAGTAACAAAGATTTGCGAGTTTGAAATTTTATATAATGTTTTTGTAAAACGTGAAGCCTAATGATGTATTACATTGTTTCAACAATCAAAGTGGTTATTTCAATTCTGCACGACGACGACTACAATCATACACAAATAGATTGTTTGCTTTATTGTTATGAGAGTTTCCATGGTAACTAAGCATGAATATTACACATGGAATAATTTTTTCCTGATGAGCCTATACAGAGCTTCGACCTGATTACGTGAGTGTAAAATCACTTCTGTATCTTCTATAGTAACATAGATATACGAGTTTGAAATTTTATATAAGGTTTTTTTTCAAAACGTGAGTCCTTAGTATGCATTACATTGTTTCAACAATCAAACTGGTTATTTGAAATCTCCACGACGACGCCTACAATCCTGCACAAATAGATTGTTTACTTTATTGTTATAAGAAATTCCATGGTAACTAAGCATGAATATTACACATGGATTAAATTTTTTACTCATGAGCCAATAGAGAACTTCGACCTGATTACATTGAGTGTAAAATCGCTTCTGTATCTTCTATAGTAACGCAGATATGCGATTTTGAAATTTTATACAATGTTTTTGTAAAAGGTGAGGCCTTAGGTTGTATTACATTGTTTGAATAATCAAAGTGATTATTTCAAATCTTCACGACGACTACTACAATCAAGCACAAATATATTGTTTACTTTTTTGTTATGAGAGTTTTCATGGCAACTAAGCATGAATATTACACATGGAATAAATTTTTACTGATGAGCCAATAGAGAACTTCGACCTGATTACATTGAGTGTAAAATCGCTTCTGTATCTTCTATAGTAACGGAGATATGCGATTTTGAAATTTTATATAATGTTTTTGTAAAACGTGAAGCCTAAGGATGTATAACATTGTTTCAACAATCAAAGTGGTTATTTCAAATCTCCAAAACGACTACTACAATGAAGCACAAATATATTGCTTACTTTTTTGTTATGAGAGTTTCCATGGTAACTAAGCATGAATATTACACATGGATTAAATTTTTCCTGATGAGCCTATAGAGAGCTTCGACCTGATTACATTGAGTGTAAAATCACTTCTGAATCTTCTATAGAAACGGAGATATACGAGTTTGAATTTTTTTATAATGTTTTTTTCAAAACGTGAGGCCTTAGTATGCATTACACTGTTTCAACAATCAAACAGGTTATTTCAAATCTCCACGACGACGCCTACAATCCTGCACAAATAGATTGTTTACTTTATTGTTATGAGAGTTTTCATGGCAACTAAGCATGAATATTACACATGGAATAAATTTTTACTGATGAGCCAATAGAGAACTTCGACCTGATTACATTGAGTGTAAAATCGCTTCTGTATCTTCTATAGTAACGGAGATATGCGATTTTGAAATTTTATATAATGTTTTTGTAAAACGTGAAGCCTAAGGATGTATTACATTGTTTCAACAATCAAAGTGGTTATTTCAAATCTCCACGACGACTACTACAATGAAGGACAAATATATTGTTTACTTTTTTGTTATGAGAGTTTCCATGGTAACTAAGCATGAATATTACACATGGATTAAATTTCTTACTGATGAGCCAATAGAGAATTTCGACCTGATTACATTGAGTGTAAAATCGCTTCTGTATCTGCTATAGTAACGGAGATATGCGATTTTGAAATTTTATATAATGTTTTTGTTAAACGTGAAGCCTAAGGATGTATAACATGGTTTCAACAATCAAAGTGGTTATTTCAAATCTCCACGACGACTATTACAATGAAGCACAAATATATTGCTTACTTTTTTGTTATGAGAGTTTCCATGGTAACTAAGTATGAATATTACACATGGATTAAATTTTTCCTGATGAGCCTATAGAGAGCTTCGACCTGATTACATTGAGTGTAAAATCACTTCTGAATCTTCTATAGAAACGGAGATATACGAGTTTGAAATTTTTTATAATGTTTTTTTCAAAACGTGAGGCCTTAGTATGCATTACACTGTTTCAACAATCAAACAGGTTATTTCAAATCTCCACGACGACGCCTACAATCCTGCACAAATAGATTGTTTACTTTATTGTTATGAGAGTTTTCATGGCAACTAAGCATGAATATTACACATGGATTAAATTTTTCCTGATGAGCCTATAGAGAGCTTCGACCTGATTACATTGAGTGTAAAATCACTTCTGAATCTTCTATAGAAACGGAGATATGCGAGTTTGAAATTTTTTATAATGTTTTTTCAAAACGTGAGGCCTTAGTATGCATTACACTGTTCCAACAATCAAACAGGTTATTTCAAATCTCCACGACGACGCCTACAATCCTGCACAAATAGATTGTTTACTTTATTGTTATGAGAGTTTTCATGGCAACTAAGCATGAATATTACACATGGAATAAATTTTTACTGATGAGCCAATAGAGAACTTCGACCTGATTACATTGAGTGTAAAATCGCTTCTGTATCTTCTATAGTAACGGAGATATGCGATTTTGAAATTTTATATAATGTTTTTGTAAAACGTGAAGCCTAAGAATGTATTACATTGTTTCAACAATCAAAGTGGTTGTTTCAAATCTCCACGACGACTACTACAATGAAGGACAAGTATATTGTTTACTTTTTTGTTATGAGAGATTCCATAATAACTAAGCATGAATATTACACATGGATTAAATTTTTTACTGATGAGCCAATAGAGAATTTCGACCTGATTACATTGAGTGTAAAATCGCTTCTGTATCTGCTATAGTAACGGAGATATGCGATTTTGAAATTTTATATAATGTTTTTGTAAAACGTGAAGCCTAAGGATGTATAACATTGTTTCAACAATCAAAGTGGTTATTTCAAATCTCCACGACGACTATTACAATGAAGCACAAATATATTGCTTACTTTTTTGTTATGAGAGTTTCCATGGTAACTAAGCATGAATATTACACATGGATTAAATTTTTCCTGATGAGCCTATACAGAACTTCGACCTAATTAGATTGAGTGTAAAATCACTTCTGTATATTCTATAGAAACAGAGATTTGCGAGTTTGAAATTTTATATAATGTTTTGGTAAAACGTGAAGCCTAAGGATGTATTACACTGATTCAACAATCAAAGTGGTTATTTCAAATCTCCAATTCGACTACTACAATCAAGCACAAATAGATTGTTTACTTTATTGTTATGAGAGTTTCCATGGTAACTAAGCATGAATATTACACATGGATTAAATTTTTTACTGATGAGCCAATAGAGAACTTCGACCTGATTACATTGAGTGTAAAATCACTTTTGTATCTTCTTTAGTAAAGGCGATATGCGAGTTTGAAATTTTATATAATGTTTTTGTAAAACGTGAAGCCTTAGTATGCATTACACTGTTTCAACAATCAATGTGGTTATTTCAAATCTCCACGACGACTACTACAATGAAGGACAAATATATTGTTTACTTTTTTGTTATGAGAGTTTCCATGGTAACTAAGCATGAATATTACACATGGATTGAATTTTTTACTGATGAGCCTATAGAGAGCTTCGACCTAATTAGATTGAGTGTAAAATCACTTCTGAATCTTCTAAAGAAACGGAGATATACGAGTTTGAAATTTTTTATAATGTTTTTTCAAAACGTGAGGCCTTAGTATGCATTACACTGTTTCAACAATCAAACAGGTTATTTCAAATCTCCACGACGACGCCTACAATCCTGCACAAATAGATTGTTTACTTTATTGTTATGAGAGTTTCCATTGTAACTAAGCATAAATATTACACATGGATTAAATTTTTCCGGATGAGATTATAGAGAGCTTCGACCTGATTACATTGAGTATAAAATCACTTCTGTATCTTCTATAGTAACATAGATATACGAGTTTCAAATTTTATATAAGGTTTTTTTCAAAACGTGAGTCCTTAGTATGCATTACATTGTTTCAACAATCAAACTGGTTATTTGAAATCTCCACGACGACTCCTACAATCCTGCACAAATAGATTTTTACTTTATTGTTATAAGAGTTTCCATGGTAACTAAGCATGAATATTACACATGGATTAAATTTTTCCTGATGAGCCTATAGAGACCTTCGACCTGATTACATTGAGTGTAAAATCACTTTTGTATCTTCTTTAGTAAAGGCGATATGCGAGTTTGAAATTTTATATAATGTTTTTGTAAAACGTGAAGCCTTAGTATGCATTACACTGTTTCAACAATCAAAGTGGTTATTTCAAATCTCCACGACGACTACTACAATGAAGCACAAATATATTGTTTACTTTTTTGTTATGAGAGTTTCCATTGTAACTAAGCATAAATATTACACATGGATTAAATTTTTCCGGATGAGATTATAGAGAGCTTCGACCTGATTACATTGAGTGTAAAATCGCTTCTGTATATTCTATAGTAACGGAGATATGCGATTTTGAAATGTTATATAATGTTTTTGTAAAACGTGAAGCCTATGGATGTATTACATTGGTTTAACAATCAAAGTGGTTATTTCAAATCTCCACGACGACTACTACAATGAAGCACAAATATATTGTTTACTTTTTGTTATGAGAGTGTTCATGGTAACTAAGCATGAATATTACTCATGGATTAATTTTTTCCTGATGAGCCTATAGAGAGCTTCGACCTGATTACATTGAGTGTAAAATCATTTCCGTATCTTATATAGTAACGGAGATATGCGAGTTTGAAATTTTATATAATGTTTTTTGTAAAACGAGAGGCTTTAGTATGCATTACACTGGTTCAACAATCAAACAGGTTATTTCAAATCTCCACGACGACGCCTACAATCCTGCACAAATAGATTGTTTACTTTATTGTTATGAGAGTTTCCTTGGTAACTAAGCATGAATATTACACATGGATTAATTTTTTCCTGATGAGCCTATACAGAGCTTTGAACTGATTACGTGAGTGTAAAATCACTTCTGTATCTTCTATAGTAACATAGATATACGAGTTTCAAATTTTATATGAGGTTTTTTCCAAAAAGTGAGTCCTTAGTATGCATTACATTGTTTCAACAATCAAACTGGTTATTTGAAATCTCCATGACGACGCCTACAATCCTGCACAAATAGATTGTTTACTTTATTGTTATGAGAGTTTCCATGGTAAATGAGCATGAATATTACACATGGATTAAATTTTTCCTGATGAGCCTATAGAGAGCTTCGACCTGATTACATTGAGTGTAAAATCATTTCCGTATCTTATATAGTAACGCAGATATGCGAGTTTGAAATTTTATATAATGTTTTTTGTAAAACGAAAGGCTTTAGTATGCATTACACTGGTTCAACAATCAAACTGGTTATTTCAAATCTCCACGACGACGCCTACAATCCTGCACAAATAGATTGTTTACTTTATTGTTATGAGAGTTTCCATGGTAACAAGGAATGAATATTACATATGAATTAAATTTTTTCCTGATGAGCCCTTAGAGAACTTCGACCTGATTACATCGAGTGTAAAATCACTTCTGTATCTTCTATAGTAACGGAGATATGCGAGTTTGAAATTTTATATAATGTTTTTGTAAAACGTGAAGCCTAAGGATGTATTACATTGTTTCAACAATCAAAGTGGTTATTTCAAATCTCCACGACGACGCGTATAATCCTGCACAAATAGATTGTTTACTTTATTGTTATGAGAGTTTCCATTTTAACTAAGCATGAATATTACATATGAATTATTTTTTTTTCGGATGAGCCTATAGAGAGCTTCGACCTGATTACATTGATGTAAAATCACTTCTGTATCTTATATAGTAACGGAGATATGCGAGTTTGAAATTGTATATAATGTTTTTGTAAAACGTGAAGCCTAATGATGTATTACATTGTTTCAACAATCAAAGTGGTTATTTCAATTCTGCACGACGACGACTACAATCATACACAAATAGATTGTTTGCTTTATTGTTATGAGAGTTTCCATGGTAACTAAGCATGAATATTACACATGGAATAATTTTTTCCTGATGAGCCTATACAGAGCTTCGACCTGATTACGTGAGTGTAAAATCACTTCTGTATCTTCTATAGTAACATAGATATACGAGTTTGAAATTTTATATAAGGTTTTTTTTCAAAACGTGAGTCCTTAGTATGCATTACATTGTTTCAACAATCAAACTGGTTATTTTGAAATCTCCACGACGACGCCTACAATCCTGCACAAATAGATTGATTACTTTATTGTTATAAGAAACTCCATGGTAACTAAGCATGAATATTACACATGGATTAATTTTTTTACTCATGAGCCAATAGAGAACTTCGAACTGATTACATTGAGTGTAAAATCGCTTCTGTATCTTCTATAGTAACGCAGATATGCGATTTTGAAATTTTATACAACGTTTTTGTAAAAGGTGAGGCCTTAGGTTGTATTACATTGTTTGAATAATCAAAGTGATTATTTCAAATCACTACGAATACTACTACAATCAAGCACAAATAGATTGTTTACTTTATTGTTACGAGAGTTTTCATGGTAACTAAGCATGAATATTACACATGGATTAATTTTTTTCCTGACGAGCCTATAGACAGCTTCGACCTGATTACATTGAGTGTAAAATCACTTTTGTATCTTCTTTAGTAAAGGCGATATGCGAGTTTGAAATTTTATATAATGTTTTTGTAAAACGTGAAGCCTTAGTATGCATTACACTGTTTCAACAATCAAAGTGGTTATTTCAAATCTTCACGACGACTACTACAATCAAGCACAAATATATTGTTTACTTTTTTGTTATGAGAGTTTTCATGGCAACTAAGCATGAAATTACACATGGAATAAATTTTTCCTGATGAGCCTATAGAGACCTTCGACCTGATTAGATTGAGTGTAAAATCCCTTCTGTATATTCTATAGTAACGGAGATTTGCGAGTTTGAAATTTTATATAATGTTTTTTCAAAACGTGAGGCCTTAGTATGCAATACACTGTTTCAACAATCAAACTGGTTATTTCAAATCTCCACGACGACGCCTACAATAATGCACAAATAGATTGTTTACTTTTTTTTATGAGAGTTTCCATGGTAACTAAGCATGAATATTACACATGGAATAAATTTTTACTGATGAGCCAATAGAGAACTTCGACCTGATTACATTGAGTGTAAAATCGCTTCTCTATCTTCTATAGTAACGGAGATATGCGATTTTGAAATTTTATATAATGTTTTTGTAAAACGTGAAGCCTAAGGATGTATTACATTGTTTCAACAATCAAAGTGGTTATTTCAAATCTCCACGACGACTACTACAATGAAGGACACGTATATTGTTTACTTTTTTGTTATGAGAGTTTCCATGGTAACTAAGCATGAATATTACACATGGATTAAATTTTTTACTGATGAGCCAATAGAGAATTTCGACCTGATTACATTGAGTGTAAAATCGCTTCTGTATCTGCTATAGTAACGGAGATATGCGATTTTGAAATTTTATATAATGTTTTTGTAAAACGTGAAGCCTAAGGATGTATAACATGGTTTCAACAATCAAAGTGGTTATTTCAAATCTCCACGACGACTATTACAATGAAGCACAAATATATTGCTTACTTTTTTGTTATGAGAGTTTCCATGGTAACTAAGTATGAATATTACACATGGATTAAATTTTTCCTGATGAGCCTATAGAGAACTTCGACCTAATTAGATTGAGTGTAAAATCACTTCTGTATATTCTATAGAAACAGAGATTTGCGAGTTTGAAATTTTATATAATGTTTTGGTAAAACGTGAAGCCTAAGGATGTATTACACTGATTCAACAATCAAAGTGGTTATTTCAAATCTCCAATTCGACTACTACAATCAAGCACAAATAGATTGTTTACTTTATTGTTATGAGAGTTTCCATGGTAACTAAGCATGAATATTACACATGGATTAAATTTTTTACTGATGAGCCAATAGAGAGCTTCGACCTGATTACATTGAGTGTAAAATCACTTCTGAATCTTCTATAGAAACGGAGATATGCGAGTTTGAAATTTTTTATAATGTTTTTTCAAAACGTGAGGCCTTAGTATGCATTACACTGTTCCAACAATCAAACAGGTTATTTCAAATCTCCACGACGACGCCTACAATCCTGCACAAATAGATTGTTTACTTTATTGTTATGAGAGTTTCCATGGTAACTAAGCATGAATATTACACATGGATTAAATTTTTTACTGATGAGCCAATAGAGAACTTCGACCTGATTACATTGAGTGTAAAATCACTTTTGTATCTTCTTTAGTAAAGGCGATATGCGAGTTTGAAATTTTATATAATGTTTTTGTAAAACGTGAAGCCTTAGTATGCATTACACTGTTTCAACAATCAATGTGGTTATTTCAAATCTCCACGACGACTACTACAATGAAGGACAAATATATTGTTTACTTTTTTGTTATGAGAGTTTCCATGGTAACTAAGCATGAATATTACACATGGATTAAATTTTTTACTGATGAGCCAATAGAGAATTTCGACCTGATTACATTGAGTGTAAAATCGCTTCTGTATCTGCTATAGTAACGGAGATATACGATTTTGAAATTTTATATAATGTTTTTGTAAAACGTGAAGCCTAAGGATGTATAACATTGTTTCAAAAATCAAAGTGGTTATTTCAAATCTCCACGACGACTACTACAATGAAGCACAAATATATTGCTTACTTTTTTGTTATGAGAGTTTCCATGGTAACTAAGCATGAATATTACACATGGATTAATTTCTTCCTGATGAGCCTATAGAGAGCTTCGACCTGATTACATTGAGTGTAAAATCACTTCTGAATCTTCTATAGAAACGGAGATATACGAGTTTGAAATTTTTTATAATGTTTTTTCAAAACGTGAGGCCTTAGTATGCATTACACTGTTTCAACAATCAAACAGGTTATTTCAAATCTCCACGACGACGCCTACAATCCTACACAAATAGATTATTTACTTTATTGTTATGAGAGTTTCCATTGTAACTAAGCATCAATATTACACATGGATTAAATTTTTCCGGATGAGATTATAGAGAGCTTCGATCTGATTACATTGAGTGTAAAATCACTTCTGTATCTTCTATAGTAACATAGATATACGAGTTTCAAATTTTATATAAGGTTTTTTTCAAAACGTGAGTCCTTAGTATGCATTACATTGTTTCAACAATCAAACTGGTTATTTGAAATCTCCACGACGACGCCTACAATCCTGCACAAATAGATTGTTTACTTTATTGTTATGAGAGTTTCCATTGTAACTAAGCATCAATATTACACATGGAATAAATTTTTCCTGATGAGCCTATAGAGACCTTCGACCTGATTAGATTGAGTGTAAAATCCCTTCTGTATATTCTATAGTAACGGAGATTTGCGAGTTTGAAATTTTATATAATGTTTTTTCAAAACGTGAGGCCTTAGTATGCAATACACTGTTTCAACAATCAAACTGGTTATTTCAAATCTCCACGACGACGCCTACAATAATGCACAAATAGATTGTTTACTTTTTTTTATGAGAGTTTCCATGGTAACTAAGCATGAATATTACACATGGAATAAATTTTTACTGATGAGCCAATAGAGAACTTCGACCTGATTACATAGAGTGTAAAATCGCATCTCTATCTTCTATAGTAACGGAGATATGCGATTTTGAAATTTTATATAATGTTTTTGTAAAACGTGAAGCCTAAGGATGTATTACATTGTTTCAACAATCAAAGTGGTTATTTCAAATCTCCACGACGACTACTACAATGAAGGACACGTATATTGTTTACTTTTTTGTTATGAGAGTTTCCATGGTAACTAAGCATGAATATTACACATGGATTAAATTTTTTACTGATGAGCCAATAGAGAATTTCGACCTGATTACATTGAGTGTAAAATCGCTTCTGTATCTGCTATAGTAACGGAGATATGCGATTTTGAAATTTTATATAATGTTTTTGTAAAACGTGAAGCCTAAGGATGTATAACATGGTTTCAACAATCAAAGTGGTTATTTCAAATCTCCACGACGACTATTACAATGAAGCACAAATATATTGCTTACTTTTTTGTTATGAGAGTTTCCATGGTAACTAAGTATGAATATTACACATGGATTAAATTTTTCCTGATGAGCCTATAGAGAACTTCGACCTAATTAGATTGAGTGTAAAATCACTTCTGTATATTCTATAGAAACAGAGATTTGCGAGTTTGAAATTTTATATAATGTTTTGGTAAAACGTGAAGCCTAAGGATGTATTACACTGATTCAACAATCAAAGTGGTTATTTCAAATCTCCAATTCGACTACTACAATCAAGCACAAATAGATTGTTTACTTTATTGTTATGAGAGTTTCCATGGTAACTAAGCATGAATATTACACATGGATTAAATTTTTTACTGATGAGCCAATAGAGAGCTTCGACCTGATTACATTGAGTGTAAAATCACTTCTGAATCTTCTATAGAAACGGAGATATGCGAGTTTGAAATTTTTTATAATGTTTTTTCAAAACGTGAGGCCTTAGTATGCATTACACTGTTCCAACAATCAAACAGGTTATTTCAAATCTCCACGACGACGCCTACAATCCTGCACAAATAGATTGTTTACTTTATTGTTATGAGAGTTTCCATGGTAACTAAGCATGAATATTACACATGGATTAAATTTTTTACTGATGAGCCAATAGAGAACTTCGACCTGATTACATTGAGTGTAAAATCACTTTTGTATCTTCTTTAGTAAAGGCGATATGCGAGTTTGAAATTTTATATAATGTTTTTGTAAAACGTGAAGCCTTAGTATGCATTACACTGTTTCAACAATCAATGTGGTTATTTCAAATCTCCACGACGACTACTACAATGAAGGACAAATATATTGTTTACTTTTTTGTTATGAGAGTTTCCATGGTAACTAAGCATGAATATTACACATGGATTAAATTTTTTACTGATGAGCCAATAGAGAATTTCGACCTGATTACATTGAGTGTAAAATCGCTTCTGTATCTGCTATAGTAACGGAGATATACGATTTTGAAATTTTATATAATGTTTTTGTAAAACGTGAAGCCTAAGGATGTATAACATTGTTTCAAAAATCAAAGTGGTTATTTCAAATCTCCACGACGACTACTACAATGAAGCACAAATATATTGCTTACTTTTTTGTTATGAGAGTTTCCATGGTAACTAAGCATGAATATTACACATGGATTAATTTCTTCCTGATGAGCCTATAGAGAGCTTCGACCTGATTACATTGAGTGTAAAATCACTTCTGAATCTTCTATAGAAACGGAGATATACGAGTTTGAAATTTTTTATAATGTTTTTTCAAAACGTGAGGCCTTAGTATGCATTACACTGTTTCAACAATCAAACAGGTTATTTCAAATCTCCACGACGACGCCTACAATCCTACACAAATAGATTATTTACTTTATTGTTATGAGAGTTTCCATTGTAACTAAGCATCAATATTACACATGGATTAAATTTTTCCGGATGAGATTATAGAGAGCTTCGATCTGATTACATTGAGTGTAAAATCACTTCTGTATCTTCTATAGTAACATAGATATACGAGTTTCAAATTTTATATAAGGTTTTTTTCAAAACGTGAGTCCTTAGTATGCATTACATTGTTTCAACAATCAAACTGGTTATTTGAAATCTCCACGACGACGCCTACAATCCTGCACAAATAGATTGTTTACTTTATTGTTATGAGAGTTTCCATTGTAACTAAGCATCAATATTACACATGGAATAAATTTTTCCTGATGAGCCTATAGAGACCTTCGACCTGATTAGATTGAGTGTAAAATCCCTTCTGTATATTCTATAGTAACGGAGATTTGCGAGTTTGAAATTTTATATAATGTTTTTTCAAAACGTGAGGCCTTAGTATGCAATACACTGTTTCAACAATCAAACTGGTTATTTCAAATCTCCACGACGACGCCTACAATAATGCACAAATAGATTGTTTACTTTTTTTTATGAGAGTTTCCATGGTAACTAAGCATGAATATTACACATGGAATAAATTTTTACTGATGAGCCAATAGAGAACTTCGACCTGATTACATAGAGTGTAAAATCGCATCTCTATCTTCTATAGTAACGGAGATATGCGATTTTGAAATTTTATATAATGTTTTTGTAAAACGTGAAGCCTAAGGATGTATTACATTGTTTCAACAATCAAAGTGGTTATTTCAAATCTCCACGACGACTACTACAATGAAGGACACGTATATTGTTTACTTTTTTGTTATGAGAGTTTCCATGGTAACTAAGCATGAATATTACACATGGATTAAATTTTTTACTGATGAGCCAATAGAGAATTTCGACCTGATTACATTGAGTGTAAAATCGCTTCTGTATCTGCTATAGTAACGGAGATATGCGATTTTGAAATTTTATATAATGTTTTTGTAAAACGTGAAGCCTAAGGATGTATAACATGGTTTCAACAATCAAAGTGGTTATTTCAAATCTCCACGACGACTATTACAATGAAGCACAAATATATTGCTTACTTTTTTGTTATGAGAGTTTCCATGGTAACTAAGTATGAATATTACACATGGATTAAATTTTTCCTGATGAGCCTATAGAGAACTTCGACCTAATTAGATTGAGTGTAAAATCACTTCTGTATATTCTATAGAAACAGAGATTTGCGAGTTTGAAATTTTATATAATGTTTTGGTAAAACGTGAAGCCTAAGGATGTATTACACTGATTCAACAATCAAAGTGGTTATTTCAAATCTCCAATTCGACTACTACAATCAAGCACAAATAGATTGTTTACTTTATTGTTATGAGAGTTTCCATGGTAACTAAGCATGAATATTACACATGGATTAAATTTTTTACTGATGAGCCAATAGAGAGCTTCGACCTGATTACATTGAGTGTAAAATCACTTCTGAATCTTCTATAGAAACGGAGATATGCGAGTTTGAAATTTTTTATAATGTTTTTTCAAAACGTGAGGCCTTAGTATGCATTACACTGTTCCAACAATCAAACAGGTTATTTCAAATCTCCACGACGACGCCTACAATCCTGCACAAATAGATTGTTTACTTTATTGTTATGAGAGTTTCCATGGTAACTAAGCATGAATATTACACATGGATTAAATTTTTTACTGATGAGCCAATAGAGAACTTCGACCTGATTACATTGAGTGTAAAATCACTTTTGTATCTTCTTTAGTAAAGGCGATATGCGAGTTTGAAATTTTATATAATGTTTTTGTAAAACGTGAAGCCTTAGTATGCATTACACTGTTTCAACAATCAATGTGGTTATTTCAAATCTCCACGACGACTACTACAATGAAGGACAAATATATTGTTTACTTTTTTGTTATGAGAGTTTCCATGGTAACTAAGCATGAATATTACACATGGATTAAATTTTTTACTGATGAGCCAATAGAGAATTTCGACCTGATTACATTGAGTGTAAAATCGCTTCTGTATCTGCTATAGTAACGGAGATATACGATTTTGAAATTTTATATAATGTTTTTGTAAAACGTGAAGCCTAAGGATGTATAACATTGTTTCAAAAATCAAAGTGGTTATTTCAAATCTCCACGACGACTACTACAATGAAGCACAAATATATTGCTTACTTTTTTGTTATGAGAGTTTCCATGGTAACTAAGCATGAATATTACACATGGATTAATTTCTTCCTGATGAGCCTATAGAGAGCTTCGACCTGATTACATTGAGTGTAAAATCACTTCTGAATCTTCTATAGAAACGGAGATATACGAGTTTGAAATTTTTTATAATGTTTTTTCAAAACGTGAGGCCTTAGTATGCATTACACTGTTTCAACAATCAAACAGGTTATTTCAAATCTCCACGACGACGCCTACAATCCTACACAAATAGATTGTTTACTTTATTGTTATGAGAGTTTCCATTGTAACTAAGCATCAATATTACACATGGATTAAATTTTTCCGGATGAGATTATAGAGAGCTTCGACTTGATTACATTGAGTGTAAAATCACTTCTGTATCTTCTATAGTAACATAGATATACGAGTTTCAAATTTTATATAAGGTTTTTTTCAAAACGTGAGTCCTTAGTATGCATTACATTGTTTCAACAATCAAACTGGTTATTTGAAATCTCCACGACGACGCCTACAATCCTGCACAAATAGATTGTATACTTTATTGTTATAAGAAATTCCATGGTAACTAAGCATGAATATTACACATGGATTAAATTTTTTACTGATGAGCCAATAGAGAACTTCGACCTGATTACATTGAGTGTAAAATCGCTTCTGTATCTTCTATAGTAACGCAGATATGCGATTTTGAAATTTTATACAATGTTTTTGTAAAAGGTGAGGCCTTAGGTTGTATTACATTGTTTGAATAATCAAAGTGATTATTTCAAATCTCTACGAATACTACTACAATCAAGCACAAATAGATTGTTTACTTTATTGTTATGAGAGTTTTCATGGTAACTAAGCATGAATATTACACATGGATTAATTTTTTTCCTGTCGAGCCTATAGACATCTTCGACCTGATTACATTGAGTGTAAAATCACTTTTGTATCTTCTTTAGTAAAGGCGATATGCGAGTTTGAAATTTTATATAATGTTTTTGTAAAACGTGAAGCCTTAGTATGCATTACACTGTTTCAACAATCAAAGTGGTAATTTCAAATCTTCACGACGACTACTACAATCAAGCACAAATATATTGTTTACTTTTTTGTTATGAGAGTTTTCATGGCAACTAAGCATGAAATTACACATGGAATAAATTTTTCCTGATGAGCCTATAGAGACCTTCGACCAGATTAGATTGAGTGTAAAATCCCTTCTGTATATTCTATAGTAACGGAGATTTGCGAGTTTGAAATTTTATATAATGTTTCTGTAAAACGTGAAGCCTTAGTATGCATTACACTGTTTCAACAATCAATGTGGTTATTTCAAATCTCCACGACGACTACTACAATGAAGGACAAATATATTGTTTACTTTTTTGTTATGAGAGTTTCCATGGTAACTACGCATGAATATTACACATGGATTAAATTTTTTACTGATGAGCCAATAGAGAATTTCGACCTGATTACATTGAGTGTAAAATCGCTTTTGTATCTGCTATAGTAACGGAGATATACGATTTTGAAATTTAATATAATGTTTTTGTAAAACGTGAAGCCTAAGGATGTATAACATTGTTTCAAAAATCAAAGTGGTTATTTCAAATCTCCACGACGACTACTACAATGAAGCACAAATATATTGCTTACTTTTTTGTTATGAGAGTTTCCATGGTAACTAAGCATGAATATTACACATGGATTATTTTTTTCCTGATGAGCCTATAGAGAGCTTCGACCTGATTACATTGAGTGTAAAATCACTTCTGAATCTTCTATAGAAACGGAGATATACGAGTTTGAAATTTTTTATAATGTTTTTTCAAAACGTGAGGCCTTAGTATGCATTACACTGTTTCAACAATCAAACAGGTTATTTCAAATCTCCACGACGACGCCTACAATCCTGCACAAATAGATTGCTTACTTTATTGTTATGAGAGTTTCCATTGTAACTAAGCATAAATATTACACATGGATTAAATTTTTCCGTATGAGATTATAGAGAGCTTCGACCTGATTACATTGAGTGTAAAATCACTTCTGTATCTTCTATAGTAACATAGATATACGAGTTTCAAATTTTATATAAGGTTTTTTTCAAAACGTGAGTCCTTAATATGCATTACATTGTTTCAACAATCAAACTGGTTATTTGAAATCTCCACGACGACGCCTACAATCCTGCACAAATAGATTGTTTATTTTATTGTTATATGAAATTCCATGGTAACTAAGCATGAATATTACACATGGATTAAATTTTTTCTGATGAGCCAATAGAGAACTTCGACCTGATTACATTGAGTGTAAAATCGCTTCTGTATCTTCTATAGTAACGCAGATATGCGATTTTGAAATTTTATACAATGTTTTTGTAAAAGGTGAGGCCTTAGGTTGTATTACATTGTTTGAATAATCAAAGTGATTATTTCAAATCTCTACGAATACTACTACAATCAAGCACAAATAGATTGTTTACTTTATTGTTATGAGAGTTTTCATGGTAACTAAGCATGAATATTACACATGGATTAATTTTTTTCCTGTCGAGCCTATAGACAGCTTCGACCTGATTACATTGAGTGTAAAATCACTTTTGTATCTTCTTTAGTAAAGGCGATATGCGAGTTTGAAATTTTATATAATGTTTTTGTAAAACGTGAAGCCTTAGTATGCATTACACTGTTTCAACAATCAAAGTGGTAATTTCAAATCTTCACGACGACTACTACAATCAAGCACAAATATATTGTTTACTTTTTGTTATGAGAGTTTTCATGGCATCTAAGCATGAATATTACACATGGAATAAATTTTTCCTGATGAGCCTATAGAGACCTTCGACCTGATTAGATTGAGTGTAAAATCCCTTCTGTATATTCTATAGTAACGGAGATTTGCGAGTTTGAAATTTAATATAATGTTTTTTCAAAACGCGAGGCCTTAGTATGCAATACACTGTTTCAACAATCAAACTGGTTATTTCAAATCTCCACGACGACGCCTACAATAATGCACAAATAGATTGTTTACTTTTTTGTTATGAGAGTTTCCATGGTAACTAAGCATGAATATTACACATGGATTAAATTTTTTACTGATGAGCCAATAGAGAATTTCGACCTGATTACATTGAGTGTAAAATCGCTTCTGTATCTGCTATAGTAACGGAGATATGCGATTTTGAAATTTTATATAATGTTTTTGTAAAACGTGAAGCCTAAGGATGTATAACATTGTTTCAACAATCAAAGTGGTTATTTCAAATCTCCAAAACGACTACTACAATGAAGCACAAATATATTGCTTACTTTTTTGTTATGAGAGTTTCCATGGTAACTAAGCATGAATATTACACATGGATTAAATTTTTCCTGATGAGCCTATAGAGAGCTTCGACCTGATTACATTGAGTGTAAAATCCCTTCTGTATATTCTATAGTAACGGAGATTTGCGAGTTTGAAATTTTATATAATGTTTTTTCAAAACGTGAGGCCTTAGTATGCAATACACTGTTTCAACAATCAAACAGGTTATTTCAAATCTCCACGACGACGCCTACAATCCTGCACAAATAGATTGTTTACTTTATTGTTATGAGAGTTTCCATGGTAACTAAGCATGAATATTACACATGGATTAATTTTTTTACTGATGAGCCAATAGAGAACGTCGACCTGATTACATTGAGTGTAAAATCGCTTCTGTATCTTCTATAGTAACAGAGATATGCGATTTTGAAATTTTATATAATGTTTTTGTAAAACGTGAAGCCTAAGGATGTATTACATTGTTTCAACAATCAAAGTGGTTATTTCAAATCTCCACGACGACTACTACAATGAAGGACAAATATATTGTTTACCTTTTTGTTATGAGAGTTTCCATGGTAACTAAGCATGAATATTACACATGGATTAAATTTTTTACTGATGAGCCAATAGAGAATTTTGACCTGATTACATTGAGTGTAAAATCGCTTCTGTATCTGCTATAGTAACGGAGATATGCGATTTTGAAATTTTATATAATGTTTTTGTAAAACGTGAAGCCTAAGGATGTATAACATTGTTTCAACAATCAAAGTGGTTATTTCAAATCTCCACGACGACTACTACAATGAAGCACAAATATATTGCTTACTTTTTTGTTATGAGAGTTTCCATGGTAACTAAGCATGAATATTACACATGGATTAAATTTTTCCTGATGAGCCTATAGAGAGCTTCGACCTGATTACATTGAGTGTAAAATCACTTCTGAATCTTCTATAGAAACGGAGATATACGAGTTTGAATTTTTTTATAATGTTTTCTCAAAACGTGAGGCCTTAGTATGCATTACACTGTTTCAACAATCAAACAGGTTATTTCAAATCTCCACGACGACGCCTACAATCCTGCACAAATAGATTGTTTACTTTATTGTTATGAGAGTTTCCATTGTAACTAAGCATAAATATTACACATGGATTAAATTTTTCCGGATGAGATTATAGAGAGCTTCGACCTGATTACATTGAGTGTAAAATCACTTCTGTATCTTCTATAGTAACATAGATATACGAGTTTCAAATTTTATATAAGGTTTTTTCAAAACGTGAGTCCTTAGTATGCATTACATTGTTTCAACAATCAAACTGGTTATTTGAAATCTCCACGACGACGCCTACAATCCTGCACAAATAGATTGTATACTTTATTGTTATAAGAAATTCCATGGTAACTAAGCATGAATATTACACATGGATTAAATTTTTTACTGATGAGCCAATAGAGAACTTCGACCTGATTACATTGAGTGTAAAATCGCTTCTGTATCTTCTATAGTAACGCAGATATGCGATTTTGAAATTTTATACAATGTTTTTGTAAAAGGTGAGGCCTTAGGTTGTATTACATTGTTTGAATAATCAAAGTGATTATTTCAAATCTCTACGAATACTACTACAATCAAGCACAAATAGATTGTTTACTTTATTGTTATGAGAGTTTTCATGGTAACTAAGCATGAATATTACACATGGATTAATTTTTTTCCTGTCGAGCCTATAGACATCTTCGACCTGATTACATTGAGTGTAAAATCACTTTTGTATCTTCTTTAGTAAAGGCGATATGCGAGTTTGAAATTTTATATAATGTTTTTGTAAAACGTGAAGCCTTAGTATGCATTACACTGTTTCAACAATCAAAGTGGTAATTTCAAATCTTCACGACGACTACTACAATCAAGCACAAATATATTGTTTACTTTTTTGTTATGAGAGTTTTCATGGCAACTAAGCATGAAATTACACATGGAATAAATTTTTCCTGATGAGCCTATAGAGACCTTCGACCAGATTAGATTGAGTGTAAAATCCCTTCTGTATATTCTATAGTAACGGAGATTTGCGAGTTTGAAATTTTATATAATGTTTCTGTAAAACGTGAAGCCTTAGTATGCATTACACTGTTTCAACAATCAATGTGGTTATTTCAAATCTCCACGACGACTACTACAATGAAGGACAAATATATTGTTTACTTTTTTGTTATGAGAGTTTCCATGGTAACTAAGCATGAATATTACACATGGATTAAATTTTTTACTGATGAGCCAATAGAGAATTTCGACCTGATTACATTGAGTGTAAAATCGCTTTTGTATCTGCTATAGTAACGGAGATATACGATTTTGAAATTTAATATAATGTTTTTGTAAAACGTGAAGCCTAAGGATGTATAACATTGTTTCAAAAATCAAAGTGGTTATTTCAAATCTCCACGACGACTACTACAATGAAGCACAAATATATTGCTTACTTTTTTGTTATGAGAGTTTCCATGGTAACTAAGCATGAATATTACACATGGATTAATTTTTTCCTGATGAGCCTATAGAGAGCTTCGACCTGATTACATTGAGTGTAAAATCACTTCTGTATCTTCTATAGTAACATAGATATACGAATTTCAAATTTTATATAAGGTTTTTTTCAAAACGTGAGTCCTTAATATGCATTACATTGTTTCAACAATCAAACTGGTTATTTGAAATCTCCACGACGACGCCTACAATCCTGCACAAATAGATTGTTTACTTTATTGTTATATGAAATTCCATGGTAACTAAGCATGAATATTACACATGGATTAAATTTTTTACTGATGAGCCAATAGAGAATTTCGACCTGATTACATTGAGTGTAA
Source organism: Lepisma saccharinum (assembly GCF_977018435.1). NCBI lineage: Eukaryota > Metazoa > Arthropoda > Insecta > Zygentoma > Lepismatidae > Lepisma > Lepisma saccharinum. The sequence goes on along the minus strand of NW_028142899.1, from coordinate 4,074,296 downwards.
AATCGCTTCTGTATCTGCTATAGTAACGGAGATATGCGATTATGAAATTTTATATAATGTTTTTGTAAAACGAGAAGCCTAAGGATGTATAACATTGTTTCAACAATCAAAGTGGTTATTTCAAATCTCCAAAACGACTACTACAATGAAGCACAAATATATTGCTTACTTTTTTGTTATGAGAGTTTCCATGGTAACTAAGCATGAATATTACACATGGATTAAATTTTTCCTGATGAGCCTATAGAGAGCTTCGACCTGATTACATTGAGTGTAAAATCCCTTCTGTATATTCTATAGTAACGGAGATTTGCGAGTTTGAAATTTTATATAATGTTTTTTCAAAACGTGAGGCCTTAGTATGCAATACACTGTTTCAACAATCAAACAGGTTATTTCAAATCTCCACGACGACGCCTACAATCCTGCACAAATAGATTGTTTACTTTATTGTTATAAGAAATTCCATGGTAACTAAGCATGAATATTACACATGGATTAAATTTTTTACTGATGAGCCTATAGAGACCTTCGACCTGATTAGATTGAGTGTAAAATCCCTTCTGTATATTCTATAGTAACGGAGATTTGCGAGTTTGAAATTTTATATAATGTTTTTTCAAAACGTGAGGCCTTAGTATGCAATACACTGTTTCAACAATCAAACTGGTTATTTGAAATCTCCACGACGACGCCTACAATAATGCACAAATAGATTGTTTACTTTTTTGTTATGAGAGTTTCCATGGTAACTAAGCATGAATATTACACATGGATTAAATTTTTTACTGATGAGCCAATAGAGAATTTCGACCTGATTACATTGAGTGTAAAATCGCTTCTGTATCTGCTATAGTAACGGAGATATGCGATTTTGAAATTTTATATAATGTTTTTGTAAAACGTGAAGCCTAAGGATGTATAACATTGTTTCAACAATCAAAGTGGTTATTTCAAATCTCCAAAACGACTACTACAATGAAGCACAAATATATTGCTTACTTTTTTGTTATGAGAGTTTCCATGGTAACTAAGCATGAATATTACACATGGATTAAATTTTTCCTGATGAGCCTATAGAGAGCTTCGACCTGATTACATTGAGTGTAAAATCCCTTCTGTATATTCTATAGTAACGGAGATTTGCGAGTTTGAAATTTTATATAATGTTTTTTCAAAACGTGAGGCCTTAGTATGCAATACACTGTTTCAACAATCAAACAGGTTATTTCAAATCTCCACGACGACGCCTACAATCCTGCACAAATAGATTGTTTACTTTATTGTTATGAGAGTTTCCATGGTAACTAAGCATGAATATTACACATGGATTAAATTTTTTACTGATGAGCCAATAGAGAACGTCGACCTGATTACATTGAGTGTAAAGTCGCTTCTGTATCTTCTATAGTAACAGAGATATGCGATTTTGAAATTTTATATAATGTTTTTGTAAAACGTGAAGCCTAAGGATGTATTACATTGTTTCAACAATCAAAGTGGTTATTTCAAATCTCCACGACGACTACTACAATGAAGGACAAATATATTGTTTACTTTTTTGTTATGAGAGTTTTCATGGTAACTAAGCATGAATATTACACATGGATTAATTTTTTTACTGATGAGCCAATAGAGAATTTCGACCTGATTACATTGAGTGTAAAATCGCTTCTGTATCTGCTATAGTAACGGAGATATGCGATTTTGAAATTTTATATAATGTTTTTGTAAAACGTGAAGCCTAAGGATGTATAACATTGTTTCAACAATCAAAGTGGTTATTTCAAATCTCCACGACGACTATTACAATGAAGCACAAATATATTGCTTACTTTTTTGTTATGAGAGTTTCCATGGTAACTAAGCATGAATATTACACATGGATTAAATTTTTCCTGATGAGCCTATAGAGAACTTCGACCTAATTAGATTGAGTGTAAAATCACTTCTGTATATTCTATAGAAACAGAGATTTGCGAGTTTGAAATTTTATATAATGTTTTGGTAAAACGTGAAGCCTAAGGATGTATTACACTGATTCAACAATCAAAGTGGTTATTTCAAATCTCCAATTCGACTACTACAATCAAGCACAAATAGATTGTTTACTTTATTGTTATGAGAGTTTCCATGGTAACTAAGCATGAATATTACACATGGATTAAATTTTTTACTGATGAGCCAATAGAGAACTTCGACCTGATTACATTGAGTGTAAAATCAATTTTGTATCTTCTTTAGTAAAGGCGATATGCGAGTTTGAAATTTTATATAATGTTTTTGTAAAACGTGAAGCCTTAGTATGCATTACACTGTTTCAACAATCAATGTCGTTATTTCAAATCTCCACGACGACTACTACAATGAAGGACAAATATATTGTTTACTTTTTTGTTATGAGAGTTTCCATGGTAACTAAGCATGAATATTACACATGGATTAAATTTTTTACTGATGAGCCAATAGAGAATTTCGACCTGATTACATTGAGTGTAAAATCACTTCTGAATCTTCTATAGAAACGGAGATATACGAGTTTGAAATTTTTTATAATGTTTTTTCAAAACGTGAGGCCTTAGTATGCATTACACTGTTTCAACAATCAAACAGGTTATTTCAAATCTCCACGACGACGCCTACAATCCTGCACAAATAGATTGTTTACTTTATTGTTATGAGAGTTTCCATTGTAACTAAGCATAAATATTACACATGGATTAAATTTTTCCGGATGAGATTATAGAGAGCTTCGACTTGATTACATTGAGTGTAAAATCACTTCTGTATCTTCTATAGTAACATAGATATACGAGTTTCAAATTTTATATAAGGTTTTTTTCAAAACGTGAGTCCTTAGTATGCATTACATTGTTTCAACAATCAAACTGGTTATTTGAAATCTCCACGACGACGCCTACAATCCTGCACAAATAGATTGTATACTTTATTGTTATAAGAAATTCCATGGTAACTAAGCATGAATATTACACATGGATTAAATTTTTTACTGATGAGCCAATAGAGAACTTCGACCTGATTACATTGAGTGTAAAATCGCTTCTGTATCTTCTATAGTAACGCAGATATGCGATTTTGAAATTTTATACAATGTTTTTGTAAAAGGTGAGGCCTTAGGTTGTATTACATTGTTTGAATAATCAAAGTGATTATTTCAAATCTCTACGAATACTACTACAATCAAGCACAAATAGATTGTTTACTTTATTGTTATGAGAGTTTTCATGGTAACTAAGCATGAATATTACACATGGATTAATTTTTTTCCTGTCGAGCCTATAGACATCTTCGACCTGATTACATTGAGTGTAAAATCACTTTTGTATCTTCTTTAGTAAAGGCGATATGCGAGTTTGAAATTTTATATAATGTTTTTGTAAAACGTGAAGCCTTAGTATGCATTACACTGTTTCAACAATCAAAGTGGTAATTTCAAATCTTCACGACGACTACTACAATCAAGCACAAATATATTGTTTACTTTTTTGTTATGAGAGTTTTCATGGCAACTAAGCATGAAATTACACATGGAATAAATTTTTCCTGATGAGCCTATAGAGACCTTCGACCAGATTAGATTGAGTGTAAAATCCCTTCTGTATATTCTATAGTAACGGAGATTTGCGAGTTTGAAATTTTATATAATGTTTCTGTAAAACGTGAAGCCTTAGTATGCATTACACTGTTTCAACAATCAATGTGGTTATTTCAAATCTCCACGACGACTACTACAATGAAGGACAAATATATTGTTTACTTTTTTGTTATGAGAGTTTCCATGGTAACTACGCATGAATATTACACATGGATTAAATTTTTTACTGATGAGCCAATAGAGAATTTCGACCTGATTACATTGAGTGTAAAATCGCTTTTGTATCTGCTATAGTAACGGAGATATACGATTTTGAAATTTAATATAATGTTTTTGTAAAACGTGAAGCCTAAGGATGTATAACATTGTTTCAAAAATCAAAGTGGTTATTTCAAATCTCCACGACGACTACTACAATGAAGCACAAATATATTGCTTACTTTTTTGTTATGAGAGTTTCCATGGTAACTAAGCATGAATATTACACATGGATTAATTTTTTCCTGATGAGCCTATAGAGAGCTTCGACCTGATTACATTGAGTGTAAAATCACTTCTGAATCTTCTATAGAAACGGAGATATACGAGTTTGAAATTTTTTATAATGTTTTTTCAAAACGTGAGGCCTTAGTATGCATTACACTGTTTCAACAATCAAACAGGTTATTTCAAATCTCCACGACGACGCCTACAATCCTGCACAAATAGATTGCTTACTTTATTGTTATGAGAGTTTCCATTGTAACTAAGCATAAATATTACACATGGATTAAATTTTTCCGTATGAGATTATAGAGAGCTTCGACCTGATTACATTGAGTGTAAAATCACTTCTGTATCTTCTATAGTAACATAGATATACGAGTTTCAAATTTTATATAAGGTTTTTTTCAAAACGTGAGTCCTTAATATGCATTACATTGTTTCAACAATCAAACTGGTTATTTGAAATCTCCACGACGACGCCTACAATCCTGCACAAATAGATTGTTTACTTTATTGTTATATGAAATTCCATGGTAACTAAGCATGAATATTACACATGGATTAAATTTTTTCTGATGAGCCAATAGAGAACTTCGACCTGATTACATTGAGTGTAAAATCGCTTCTGTATCTTCTATAGTAACGCAGATATGCGATTTTGAAATTTTATACAATGTTTTTGTAAAAGGTGAGGCCTTAGGTTGTATTACATTGTTTGAATAATCAAAGTGATTATTTCAAATCTCTACGAATACTACTACAATCAAGCACAAATAGATTGTTTACTTTATTGTTATGAGAGTTTTCATGGTAACTAAGCATGAATATTACACATGGATTAATTTTTTTCCTGTCGAGCCTATAGACAGCTTCGACCTGATTACATTGAGTGTAAAATCACTTTTGTATCTTCTTTAGTAAAGGCGATATGCGAGTTTGAAATTTTATATAATGTTTTTGTAAAACGTGAAGCCTTAGTATGCATTACACTGTTTCAACAATCAAAGTGGTAATTTCAAATCTTCACGACGACTACTACAATCAAGCACAAATATATTGTTTACTTTTTTGTTATGAGAGTTTTCATGGCATCTAAGCATGAATATTACACATGGAATAAATTTTTCCTGATGAGCCTATAGAGACCTTCGACCTGATTAGATTGAGTGTAAAATCCCTTCTGTATATTCTATAGTAACGGAGATTTGCGAGTTTGAAATTTAATATAATGTTTTTTCAAAACGCGAGGCCTTAGTATGCAATACACTGTTTCAACAATCAAACTGGTTATTTCAAATCTCCACGACGACGCCTACAATAATGCACAAATAGATTGTTTACTTTTTTGTTATGAGAGTTTCCATGGTAACTAAGCATGAATATTACACATGGATTAAATTTTTTACTGATGAGCCAATAGAGAATTTCGACCTGATTACATTGAGTGTAAAATCGCTTCTGTATCTGCTATAGTAACGGAGATATGCGATTTTGAAATTTTATATAATGTTTTTGTAAAACGTGAAGCCTAAGGATGTATAACATTGTTTCAACAATCAAAGTGGTTATTTCAAATCTCCAAAACGACTACTACAATGAAGCACAAATATATTGCTTACTTTTTTGTTATGAGAGTTTCCATGGTAACTAAGCATGAATATTACACATGGATTAAATTTTTCCTGATGAGCCTATAGAGAGCTTCGACCTGATTACATTGAGTGTAAAATCCCTTCTGTATATTCTATAGTAACGGAGATTTGCGAGTTTGAAATTTTATATAATGTTTTTTCAAAACGTGAGGCCTTAGTATGCAATACACTGTTTCAACAATCAAACAGGTTATTTCAAATCTCCACGACGACGCCTACAATCCTGCACAAATAGATTGTTTACTTTATTGTTATGAGAGTTTCCATGGTAACTAAGCATGAATATTACACATGGATTAAATTTTTTACTGATGAGCCAATAGAGAACGTCGACCTGATTACATTGAGTGTAAAATCGCTTCTGTATCTTCTATAGTAACAGAGATATGCGATTTTGAAATTTTATATAATGTTTTTGTAAAACGTGAAGCCTAAGGATGTATTACATTGTTTCAACAATCAAAGTGGTTATTTCAAATCTCCACGACGACTACTACAATGAAGGACAAATATATTGTTTACCTTTTTGTTATGAGAGTTTCCATGGTAACTAAGCATGAATATTACACATGGATTAAATTTTTTACTGATGAGCCAATAGAGAATTTCGACCTGATTACATTGAGTGTAAAATCGCTTCTGTATCTGCTATAGTAACGGAGATATGCGATTTTGAAATTTTATATAATGTTTTTGTAAAACGTGAAGCCTAAGGATGTATAACATTGTTTCAACAATCAAAGTGGTTATTTCAAATCTCCACGACGACTACTACAATGAAGCACAAATATATTGCTTACTTTTTTGTTATGAGAGTTTCCATGGTAACTAAGCATGAATATTACACATGGATTAAATTTTTCCTGATGAGCCTATAGAGAGCTTCGACCTGATTACATTGAGTGTAAAATCACTTCTGAATCTTCTATAGAAACGGAGATATACGAGTTTGAATTTTTTTATAATGTTTTCTCAAAACGTGAGGCCTTAGTATGCATTACACTGTTTCAACAATCAAACAGGTTATTTCAAATCTCCACGACGACGCCTACAATCCTGCACAAATAGATTGTTTACTTTATTGTTATGAGAGTTTCCATTGTAACTAAGCATAAATATTACACATGGATTAAATTTTTCCGGATGAGATTATAGAGAGCTTCGACCTGATTACATTGAGTGTAAAATCACTTCTGTATCTTCTATAGTAACATAGATATACGAGTTTCAAATTTTATATAAGGTTTTTTCAAAACGTGAGTCCTTAGTATGCATTACATTGTTTCAACAATCAAACTGGTTATTTGAAATCTCCACGACGACGCCTACAATCCTGCACAAATAGATTGTATACTTTATTGTTATAAGAAATTCCATGGTAACTAAGCATGAATATTACACATGGATTAAATTTTTTACTGATGAGCCAATAGAGAACTTCGACCTGATTACATTGAGTGTAAAATCGCTTCTGTATCTTCTATAGTAACGCAGATATGCGATTTTGAAATTTTATACAATGTTTTTGTAAAAGGTGAGGCCTTAGGTTGTATTACATTGTTTGAATAATCAAAGTGATTATTTCAAATCTCTACGAATACTACTACAATCAAGCACAAATAGATTGTTTACTTTATTGTTATGAGAGTTTTCATGGTAACTAAGCATGAATATTACACATGGATTAATTTTTTTCCTGTCGAGCCTATAGACATCTTCGACCTGATTACATTGAGTGTAAAATCACTTTTGTATCTTCTTTAGTAAAGGCGATATGCGAGTTTGAAATTTTATATAATGTTTTTGTAAAACGTGAAGCCTTAGTATGCATTACACTGTTTCAACAATCAAAGTGGTAATTTCAAATCTTCACGACGACTACTACAATCAAGCACAAATATATTGTTTACTTTTTTGTTATGAGAGTTTTCATGGCAACTAAGCATGAAATTACACATGGAATAAATTTTTCCTGATGAGCCTATAGAGACCTTCGACCAGATTAGATTGAGTGTAAAATCCCTTCTGTATATTCTATAGTAACGGAGATTTGCGAGTTTGAAATTTTATATAATGTTTCTGTAAAACGTGAAGCCTTAGTATGCATTACACTGTTTCAACAATCAATGTGGTTATTTCAAATCTCCACGACGACTACTACAATGAAGGACAAATATATTGTTTACTTTTTTGTTATGAGAGTTTCCATGGTAACTAAGCATGAATATTACACATGGATTAAATTTTTTACTGATGAGCCAATAGAGAATTTCGACCTGATTACATTGAGTGTAAAATCGCTTTTGTATCTGCTATAGTAACGGAGATATACGATTTTGAAATTTAATATAATGTTTTTGTAAAACGTGAAGCCTAAGGATGTATAACATTGTTTCAAAAATCAAAGTGGTTATTTCAAATCTCCACGACGACTACTACAATGAAGCACAAATATATTGCTTACTTTTTTGTTATGAGAGTTTCCATGGTAACTAAGCATGAATATTACACATGGATTAATTTTTTCCTGATGAGCCTATAGAGAGCTTCGACCTGATTACATTGAGTGTAAAATCACTTCTGTATCTTCTATAGTAACATAGATATACGAGTTTCAAATTTTATATAAGGTTTTTTTCAAAACGTGAGTCCTTAATATGCATTACATTGTTTCAACAATCAAACTGGTTATTTGAAATCTCCACGACGACGCCTACAATCCTGCACAAATAGATTGTTTACTTTATTGTTATATGAAATTCCATGGTAACTAAGCATGAATATTACACATGGATTAAATTTTTTACTGATGAGCCAATAGAGAATTTCGACCTGATTACATTGAGTGTAAAATCGCTTCTGTATCTGCTATAGTAACGGAGATATGCGATTATGAAATTTTATATAATGTTTTTGTAAAACGAGAAGCCTAAGGATGTATAACATTGTTTCAACAATCAAAGTGGTTATTTCAAATCTCCAAAACGACTACTACAATGAAGCACAAATATATTGCTTACTTTTTTGTTATGAGAGTTTCCATGGTAACTAAGCATGAATATTACACATGGATTAAATTTTTCCTGATGAGCCTATAGAGAGCTTCGACCTGATTACATTGAGTGTAAAATCCCTTCTGTATATTCTATAGTAACGGAGATTTGCGAGTTTGAAATTTTATATAATGTTTTTTCAAAACGTGAGGCCTTAGTATGCAATACACTGTTTCAACAATCAAACAGGTTATTTCAAATCTCCACGACGACGCCTACAATCCTGCACAAATAGATTGTTTACTTTATTGTTATGAGAGTTTCCATGGTAACTAAGCATGAATATTACACATGGATTAAATTTTTTACTGATGAGCCAATAGAGAACGTCGACCTGATTACATTGAGTGTAAAATCGCTTCTGTACCTTCTATAGTAACAGAGATATGCGATTTTGAAATTTTATATAATGTTTTTGTAAAACGTGAAGCCTAAGGATGTATTACATTGTTTCAACAATCAAAGTGGTTATTTCAAATCTCCACGACGACTACTACAATGAAGGACAAATATATTGTTTACCTTTTTGTTATGAGAGTTTCCATGGTAACTAAGCATGAATATTACACATGGATTAAATTTTTTACTGATGAGCCAATAGAGAATTTCGACCTGATTACATTGAGTGTAAAATCGCTTCTGTATCTGCTATAGTAACGGAGATATGCGATTTTGAAATTTTATATAATGTTTTTGTAAAACGTGAAGCCTAAGGATGTATAACATTGTTTCAACAATCAAAGTGGTTATTTCAAATCTCCACGACGACTACTACAATGAAGCACAAATATATTGCTTACTTTTTTGTTATGAGAGTTTCCATGGTAACTAAGCATGAATATTACACATGGATTAATTTTTTCCTGATGAGCCTATAGAGAGCTTCGACCTGATTACATTGAGTGTAAAATCACTTCTGAATCTTCTATAGAAACGGAGATATACGAGTTTGAATTTTTTTATAATGTTTTTTCAAAACGTGAGGCCTTAGTATGCATTACACTGTTTCAACAATCAAACAGGTTATTTCAAATCTCCACGACGACGCCTACAATCCTGCACAAATAGATTGTTTACTTTATTGTTATGAGAGTTTCCATTGTAACTAAGCATAAATATTACACATGGATTAAATTTTTCCCGATGAGATTATAGAGAGCTTCGACCTGATTACATTGAGTGTAAAATCACTTCTGTATCTTCTATAGTAACATAGATATACGAGTTTCAAATTTTAAATAAGGTTTTTTCAAAACGTGAGTCCTTAGTATGCATTACATTGTTTCCACAATCAAACTGGTTATTTGAAATCTCCACGACGACGCCTACAATCCTGCACAAATAGATTGTTTACTTTATTGTTATAAGAAATTCCATGGTAACTAAGCATGAATATTACACATGGATTACATTTTTTACTGATGAGCCAATAGAGAACTTCGACCTGATTACATTGAGTGTAAAATCGCTTCTGTATCTTCTATAGTAACGCAGATATGCGATTTTGAAATTTTATACAATGTTTTTGTAAAAGTTGAGGCCTTAGGTTGTATTACATTGTTTGAATAATCAAAGTGATTATTTCAAATCTCTACGAATACTACTACAATCAAGCACAAATAGATTGTTTACTTTATTGTTATGAGAGTTTTCATGGTAACTAAGCATGAATATTACACATGGATTAATTTTTTTCCTGTCGAGCCTATAGACAGCTTCGACCTGATTACATTGAGTGTAAAATCACTTTTGTATCTTCTTTAGTAAAGGCGATATGCGAGTTTGAAATTTTATATAATGTTTTTGTAAAACGTGAAGCCTTAGTATGCATTACACTGTTTCAACAATCAATGTGGTTATTTCAAATCTCCACGACGACTACTACAATGAAGGACAAATATATTGTTTACTTTTTTGTTATGAGAGTTTCCATGGTAACTAAGCATGAATATTACACATGGATTAAATTTTTTACTGATGAGCCAATAGAGAATTTCGACCTGATTACATTGAGTGTAAAATCGCTTTTGTATCTGCTATAGTAACGGAGATATACGATTTTGAAATTTAATATAATGTTTTTGTAAAACGTGAAGCCTAAGGATGTATAACATTGTTTCAAAAATCAAAGTGGTTATTTCAAATCTCCACGACGACTACTACAATGAAGCACAAATATATTGCTTACTTTTTTGTTATGAGAGTTTCCATGGTAACTAAGCATGAATATTACACATGGATTAATTTTTTCCTGATGAGCCTATAGAGAGCTTCGACCTGATTACATTGAGTGTAAAATCACTTCTGAATCTTCTATAGAAACGGAGATATACGAGTTTGAAATTTTTTATAATGTTTTTTCAAAACGTGAGGCCTTAGTATGCATTACACTGTTTCAACAATCAAACAGGTTATTTCAAATCTCCACGACGACGCCTACAATCCTGCACAAATAGATTGCTTACTTTATTGTTATGAGAGTTTCCATTGTAACTAAGCATAAATATTACACATGGATTAAATTTTTCCGTATGAGATTATAGAGAGCTTCGACCTGATTACATTGAGTGTAAAATCACTTCTGTATCTTCTGTAGTAACATAGATATACGAGTTTCAAATTTTATATAAGGTTTTTTTCAAAACGTGAGTCCTTAATATGCATTACATTGTTTCAACAATCAAACTGGTTATTTGAAATCTCCACGACGACGCCTACAATCCTGCACAAATAGATTGTTTACTTTATTGTTATATGAAATTCCATGGTAACTAAGCATGAATATTACACATGGATTAAATTTTTTCTGATGAGCCAATAGAGAACTTCGACCTGATTACATTGAGTGTAAAATCGCTTCTGTATCTTCTATAGTAACGCAGATATGCGATTTTGAAATTTTATACAATGTTTTTGTAAAAGGTGAGGCCTTAGGTTGTATTACATTGTTTGAATAATCAAAGTGATTATTTCAAATCTCTACGAATACTACTACAATCAAGCACAAATAGATTGTTTACTTTATTGTTATGAGAGTTTTCATGGTAACTAAGCATGAATATTACACATGGATTAATTTTTTTCCTGTCGAGCCTATAGACAGCTTCGACCTGATTACATTGAGTGTAAAATCACTTTTGTATCTTCTTTAGTAAAGGCGATATGCGAGTTTGAAATTTTATATAATGTTTTTGTAAAACGTGAAGCCTTAGTATGCATTACACTGTTTCAACAATCAAAGTGGTAATTTCAAATCTTCACGACGACTACTACAATCAAGCACAAATATATTGTTTACTTTTTTGTTATGAGAGTTTTCATGGCATCTAAGCATGAATATTACACATGGAATAAATTTTTCCTGATGAGCCTATAGAGACCTTCGACCTGATTAGATTGAGTGTAAAATCCCTTCTGTATATTCTATAGTAACGGAGATTTGCGAGTTTGAAATTTAATATAATGTTTTTTCAAAACGCGAGGCCTTAGTATGCAATACACTGTTTCAACAATCAAACTGGTTATTTCAAATCTCCACGACGACGCCTACAATAATGCACAAATAGATTGTTTACTTTTTTGTTATGAGAGTTTCCATGGTAACTAAGCATGAATATTACACATGGATTAAATTTTTTACTGATGAGCCAATAGAGAATTTCGACCTGATTACATTGAGTGTAAAATCGCTTCTGTATCTTCTATAGTAACGGAGATATGCGATTTTGAAATTTTATATAATGTTTTTGTAAAACGTGAAGCCTAAGGATGTATAACATTGTTTCAACAATCAAAGTGGTTATTTCAAATCTCCAAAACGACTACTACAATGAAGCACAAATATATTGCTTACTTTTTTGTTATGAGAGTTTCCATGGTAACTAAGCATGAATATTACACATGGATTAAATTTTTCCTGATGAGCCTATAGAGAGCTTCGACCTGATTACATTGAGTGTAAAATCCCTTCTGTATATTCTATAGTAACGGAGATTTGCGAGTTTGAAATTTTATATAATGTTTTTTCAAAACGTGAGGCCTTAGTATGCAATACACTGTTTCAACAATCAAACAGGTTATTTCAAATCTCCACGACGACGCCTACAATCCTGCACAAATAGATTGTTTACTTTATTGTTATGAGAGTTTCCATGGTAACTAAGCATGAATATTACACATGGATTAAATTTTTTACTGATGAGCCAATAGAGAACGTCGACCTGATTACATTGAGTGTAAAATCGCTTCTGTATCTTCTATAGTAACAGAGATATGCGATTTTGAAATTTTATATAATGTTTTTGTAAAACGTGAAGCCTAAGGATGTATTACATTGTTTCAACAATCAAAGTGGTTATTTCAAATCTCCACGACGACTACTACAATGAAGGACAAATATATTGTTTACCTTTTTGTTATGAGAGTTTCCATGGTAACTAAGCATGAATATTACACATGGATTAAATTTTTTACTGATGAGCCAATAGAGAATTTCGACCTGATTACATTGAGTGTAAAATCGCTTCTGTATCTGCTATAGTAACGGAGATATGCGATTTTGAAATTTTATATAATGTTTTTGTAAAACGTGAAGCCTAAGGATGTATAACATTGTTTCAACAATCAAAGTGGTTATTTCAAATCTCCACGACGACTACTACAATGAAGCACAAATATATTGCTTACTTTTTTGTTATGAGAGTTTCCATGGTAACTAAGCATGAATATTACACATGGATTAAATTTTTCCTGATGAGCCTATAGAGAGCTTCGACCTGATTACATTGAGTGTAAAATCACTTCTGAATCTTCTATAGAAACGGAGATATACGAGTTTGAATTTTTTTATAATGTTTTCTCAAAACGTGAGGCCTTAGTATGCATTACACTGTTTCAACAATCAAACAGGTTATTTCAAATCTCCACGACGACGCCTACAATCCTGCACAAATAGATTGTTTACTTTATTGTTATGAGAGTTTCCATTGTAACTAAGCATAAATATTACACATGGATTAAATTTTTCCGGATGAGATTATAGAGAGCTTCGACCTGATTACATTGAGTGTAAAATCACTTCTGTATCTTCTATAGTAACATAGATATACGAGTTTCAAATTTTATATAAGGTTTTTTCAAAACGTGAGTCCTTAGTATGCATTACATTGTTTCAACAATCAAACTGGTTATTTGAAATCTCCACGACGACGCCTACAATCCTGCACAAATAGATTGTTTACTTTATTGTTATAAGAAATTCCATGGTAACTAAGCATGAATATTACACATGGATTAAATTTTTTACTGATGAGCCATTAGAGAACTTCGACCTGATTACATTGAGTGTAAAATCGCTTCTGTATCTTCTATAGTAACGCAGATATGCGATTTTGAAATTTTATACAATGTTTTTGTAAAAGTTGAGGCCTTAGGTTGTATTACATTGTTTGAATAATCAAAGTGATTATTTCAAATCTCTACGAATACTACTACAATCAAGCACAAATAGATTGTTTACTTTATTGTTATGAGAGTTTTCATGGTAACTAAGCATGAATATTACACATGGATTAATTTTTTTCCTGTCGAGCCTATAGACAGCTTCGACCTGATTACATTGAGTGTAAAATCACTTTTGTATCTTCTTTAGTAAAGGCGATATGCGAGTTTGAAATTTTATATAATGTTTTTGTAAAACGTGAAGCCTTAGTATGCATTACACTGTTTCAACAATCAAAGTGGTAATTTCAAATCTTCACGACGACTACTACAATCAAGCACAAATATATTGTTTACTTTTTTGTTATGAGAGTTTTCATGGCATCTAAGCATGAATATTACACATGGAATAAATTTTTCCTGATGAGCCTATAGAGACCTTCGACCTGATTAGATTGAGTGTAAAATCCCTTCTGTATATTCTATAGTAACGGAGATTTGCGAGTTTGAAATTTAATATAATGTTTTTTCAAAACGCGAGGCCTTAGTATGCAATACACTGTTTCAACAATCAAACTGGTTATTTCAAATCTCCACGACGACGCCTACAATAATGCACAAATAGATTGTTTACTTTTTTGTTATGAGAGTTTCCATGGTAACTAAGCATGAATATTACACATGGATTAAATTTTTTACTGATGAGCCAATAGAGAATTTCGACCTGATTACATTGAGTGTAAAATCGCTTCTGTATCTGCTATAGTAACGGAGATATGCGATTTTGAAATTTTATATAATGTTTTTGTAAAACGTGAAGCCTAAGGATGTATAACATTGTTTCAACAATCAAAGTGGTTATTTCAAATCTCCAAAACGACTACTACAATGAAGCACAAATATATTGCTTACTTTTTTGTTATGAGAGTTTCCATGGTAACTAAGCATGAATATTACACATGGATTAAATTTTTCCTGATGAGCCTATAGAGAGCTTCGACCTGATTACATTGAGTGTAAAATCCCTTCTGTATATTCTATAGTAACGGAGATTTGCGAGTTTGAAATTTTATATAATGTTTTTTCAAAACGTGAGGCCTTAGTATGCAATACACTGTTTCAACAATCAAACAGGTTATTTCAAATCTCCACGACGACGCCTACAATCCTGCACAAATAGATTGTTTACTTTATTGTTATGAGAGTTTCCATGGTAACTAAGCATGAATATTACACATGGATTAAATTTTTTACTGATGAGCCAATAGAGAACGTCGACCTGATTACATTGAGTGTAAAATCGCTTCTGTATCTTCTATAGTAACAGAGATATGCGATTTTGAAATTTTATATAATGTTTTTGTAAAACGTGAAGCCTAAGGATGTATTACATTGTTTCAACAATCAAAGTGGTTATTTCAAATCTCCACGACGACTACTACAATGAAGGACAAATATATTGTTTACCTTTTTGTTATGAGAGTTTCCATGGTAACTAAGCATGAATATTACACATGGATTAAATTTTTTACTGATGAGCCAATAGAGAATTTCGACCTGATTACATTGAGTGTAAAATCGCTTCTGTATCTGCTATAGTAACGGAGATATGCGATTTTGAAATTTTATATAATGTTTTTGTAAAACGTGAAGCCTAAGGATGTATAACATTGTTTCAACAATCAAAGTGGTTATTTCAAATCTCCACGACGACTACTACAATGAAGCACAAATATATTGCTTACTTTTTTGTTATGAGAGTTTCCATGGTAACTAAGCATGAATATTACACATGGATTAAATTTTTCCTGATGAGCCTATAGAGAGCTTCGACCTGATTACATTGAGTGTAAAATCACTTCTGAATCTTCTATAGAAACGGAGATATACGAGTTTGAATTTTTTTATAATGTTTTCTCAAAACGTGAGGCCTTAGTATGCATTACACTGTTTCAACAATCAAACAGGTTATTTCAAATCTCCACGACGACGCCTACAATCCTGCACAAATAGATTGTTTACTTTATTGTTATGAGAGTTTCCATTGTAACTAAGCATAAATATTACACATGGATTAAATTTTTCCGGATGAGATTATAGAGAGCTTCGACCTGATTACATTGAGTGTAAAATCACTTCTGTATCTTCTATAGTAACATAGATATACGAGTTTCAAATTTTATATAAGGTTTTTTCAAAACGTGAGTCCTTAGTATGCATTACATTGTTTCAACAATCAAACTGGTTATTTGAAATCTCCACGACGACGCCTACAATCCTGCACAAATAGATTGTATACTTTATTGTTATAAGAAATTCCATGGTAACTAAGCATGAATATTACACATGGATTAAATTTTTTACTGATGAGCCAATAGAGAACTTCGACCTGATTACATTGAGTGTAAAATCGCTTCTGTATCTTCTATAGTAACGCAGATATGCGATTTTGAAATTTTATACAATGTTTTTGTAAAAGGTGAGGCCTTAGGTTGTATTACATTGTTTGAATAATCAAAGTGATTATTTCAAATCTCTACGAATACTACTACAATCAAGCACAAATAGATTGTTTACTTTATTGTTATGAGAGTTTTCATGGTAACTAAGCATGAATATTACACATGGATTAATTTTTTTCCTGTCGAGCCTATAGACATCTTCGACCTGATTACATTGAGTGTAAAATCACTTTTGTATCTTCTTTAGTAAAGGCGATATGCGAGTTTGAAATTTTATATAATGTTTTTGTAAAACGTGAAGCCTTAGTATGCATTACACTGTTTCAACAATCAAAGTGGTAATTTCAAATCTTCACGACGACTACTACAATCAAGCACAAATATATTGTTTACTTTTTTGTTATGAGAGTTTTCATGGCAACTAAGCATGAAATTACACATGGAATAAATTTTTCCTGATGAGCCTATAGAGACCTTCGACCAGATTAGATTGAGTGTAAAATCCCTTCTGTATATTCTATAGTAACGGAGATTTGCGAGTTTGAAATTTTATATAATGTTTCTGTAAAACGTGAAGCCTTAGTATGCATTACACTGTTTCAACAATCAATGTGGTTATTTCAAATCTCCACGACGACTACTACAATGAAGGACAAATATATTGTTTACTTTTTTGTTATGAGAGTTTCCATGGTAACTAAGCATGAATATTACACATGGATTAAATTTTTTACTGATGAGCCAATAGAGAATTTCGACCTGATTACATTGAGTGTAAAATCGCTTTTGTATCTGCTATAGTAACGGAGATATACGATTTTGAAATTTAATATAATGTTTTTGTAAAACGTGAAGCCTAAGGATGTATAACATTGTTTCAAAAATCAAAGTGGTTATTTCAAATCTCCACGACGACTACTACAATGAAGCACAAATATATTGCTTACTTTTTTGTTATGAGAGTTTCCATGGTAACTAAGCATGAATATTACACATGGATTAATTTTTTCCTGATGAGCCTATAGAGAGCTTCGACCTGATTACATTGAGTGTAAAATCACTTCTGTATCTTCTATAGTAACATAGATATACGAGTTTCAAATTTTATATAAGGTTTTTTTCAAAACGTGAGTCCTTAATATGCATTACATTGTTTCAACAATCAAACTGGTTATTTGAAATCTCCACGACGACGCCTACAATCCTGCACAAATAGATTGTTTACTTTATTGTTATATGAAATTCCATGGTAACTAAGCATGAATATTACACATGGATTAAATTTTTTACTGATGAGCCAATAGAGAATTTCGACCTGATTACATTGAGTGTAAAATCGCTTCTGTATCTGCTATAGTAACGGAGATATGCGATTATGAAATTTTATATAATGTTTTTGTAAAACGAGAAGCCTAAGGATGTATAACATTGTTTCAACAATCAAAGTGGTTATTTCAAATCTCCAAAACGACTACTACAATGAAGCACAAATATATTGCTTACTTTTTTGTTATGAGAGTTTCCATGGTAACTAAGCATGAATATTACACATGGATTAAATTTTTCCTGATGAGCCTATAGAGAGCTTCGACCTGATTACATTGAGTGTAAAATCCCTTCTGTATATTCTATAGTAACGGAGATTTGCGAGTTTGAAATTTTATATAATGTTTTTTCAAAACGTGAGGCCTTAGTATGCAATACACTGTTTCAACAATCAAACAGGTTATTTCAAATCTCCACGACGACGCCTACAATCCTGCACAAATAGATTGTTTACTTTATTGTTATGAGAGTTTCCATGGTAACTAAGCATGAATATTACACATGGATTAAATTTTTTACTGATGAGCCAATAGAGAACGTCGACCTGATTACATTGAGTGTAAAATCGCTTCTGTACCTTCTATAGTAACAGAGATATGCGATTTTGAAATTTTATATAATGTTTTTGTAAAACGTGAAGCCTAAGGATGTATTACATTGTTTCAACAATCAAAGTGGTTATTTCAAATCTCCACGACGACTACTACAATGAAGGACAAATATATTGTTTACCTTTTTGTTATGAGAGTTTCCATGGTAACTAAGCATGAATATTACACATGGATTAAATTTTTTACTGATGAGCCAATAGAGAATTTCGACCTGATTACATTGAGTGTAAAATCGCTTCTGTATCTGCTATAGTAACGGAGATATGCGATTTTGAAATTTTATATAATGTTTTTGTAAAACGTGAAGCCTAAGGATGTATAACATTGTTTCAACAATCAAAGTGGTTATTTCAAATCTCCACGACGACTACTACAATGAAGCACAAATATATTGCTTACTTTTTTGTTATGAGAGTTTCCATGGTAACTAAGCATGAATATTACACATGGATTACATTTTTTACTGATGAGCCAATAGAGAACTTCGACCTGATTACATTGAGTGTAAAATCGCTTCTGTATCTTCTATAGTAACGCAGATATGCGAGTTTGAAATTTTATATAATGTTTTTGTAAAACGTGAAGCCTTAGTATGCATTACACTGTTTCAACAATCAAAGTGGTAATTTCAAATCTTCACGACGACTACTACAATCAAGCACAAATATATTGTTTACTTTTTTGTTATGAGAGTTTTCATGGCAACTAAGCATGAAATTACACATGGAATAAATTTTTCCTGATGAGCCTATAGAGACCTTCGACCAGATTAGATTGAGTGTAAAATCCCTTCTGTATATTCTATAGTAACGGAGATTTGCGAGTTTGAAATTTTATATAATGTTTCTGTAAAACGTGAAGCCTTAGTATGCATTACACTGTTTCAACAATCAATGTGGTTATTTCAAATCTCCACGACGACTACTACAATGAAGGACAAATATATTGTTTACTTTTTTGTTATGAGAGTTTCCATGGTAACTAAGCATGAATATTACACATGGATTAAATTTTTTACTGATGAGCCAATAGAGAATTTCGACCTGATTACATTGAGTGTAAAATCGCTTTTGTATCTGCTATAGTAACGGAGATATACGATTTTGAAATTTAATATAATGTTTTTGTAAAACGTGAAGCCTAAGGATGTATAACATTGTTTCAAAAATCAAAGTGGTTATTTCAAATCTCCACGACGACTACTACAATGAAGCACAAATATATTGCTTACTTTTTTGTTATGAGAGTTTCCATGGTAACTAAGCATGAATATTACACATGGATTAATTTTTTCCTGATGAGCCTATAGAGAGCTTCGACCTGATTACATTGAGTGTAAAATCACTTCTGTATCTTCTATAGTAACATAGATATACGAGTTTCAAATTTTATATAAGGTTTTTTTCAAAACGTGAGTCCTTAATATGCATTACATTGTTTCAACAATCAAACTGGTTATTTGAAATCTCCACGACGACGCCTACAATCCTGCACAAATAGATTGTTTACTTTATTGTTATATGAAATTCCATGGTAACTAAGCATGAATATTACACATGGATTAAATTTTTTACTGATGAGCCAATAGAGAATTTCGACCTGATTACATTGAGTGTAAAATCGCTTCTGTATCTGCTATAGTAACGGAGATATGCGATTATGAAATTTTATATAATGTTTTTGTAAAACGAGAAGCCTAAGGATGTATAACATTGTTTCAACAATCAAAGTGGTTATTTCAAATCTCCAAAACGACTACTACAATGAAGCACAAATATATTGCTTACTTTTTTGTTATGAGAGTTTCCATGGTAACTAAGCATGAATATTACACATGGATTAAATTTTTCCTGATGAGCCTATAGAGAGCTTCGACCTGATTACATTGAGTGTAAAATCCCTTCTGTATATTCTATAGTAACGGAGATTTGCGAGTTTGAAATTTTATATAATGTTTTTTCAAAACGTGAGGCCTTAGTATGCAATACACTGTTTCAACAATCAAACAGGTTATTTCAAATCTCCACGACGACGCCTACAATCCTGCACAAATAGATTGTTTACTTTATTGTTATGAGAGTTTCCATGGTAACTAAGCATGAATATTACACATGGATTAAATTTTTTACTGATGAGCCAATAGAGAACGTCGACCTGATTACATTGAGTGTAAAATCGCTTCTGTACCTTCTATAGTAACAGAGATATGCGATTTTGAAATTTTATATAATGTTTTTGTAAAACGTGAAGCCTAAGGATGTATTACATTGTTTCAACAATCAAAGTGGTTATTTCAAATCTCCACGACGACTACTACAATGAAGGACAAATATATTGTTTACCTTTTTGTTATGAGAGTTTCCATGGTAACTAAGCATGAATATTACACATGGATTAAATTTTTTACTGATGAGCCAATAGAGAATTTCGACCTGATTACATTGAGTGTAAAATCGCTTCTGTATCTGCTATAGTAACGGAGATATGCGATTTTGAAATTTTATATAATGTTTTTGTAAAACGTGAAGCCTAAGGATGTATAACATTGTTTCAACAATCAAAGTGGTTATTTCAAATCTCCACGACGACTACTACAATGAAGCACAAATATATTGCTTACTTTTTTGTTATGAGAGTTTCCATGGTAACTAAGCATGAATATTACACATGGATTAATTTTTTCCTGATGAGCCTATAGAGAGCTTCGACCTGATTACATTGAGTGTAAAATCACTTCTGAATCTTCTATAGAAACGGAGATATACGAGTTTGAATTTTTTTATAATGTTTTTTCAAAACGTGAGGCCTTAGTATGCATTACACTGTTTCAACAATCAAACAGGTTATTTCAAATCTCCACGACGACGCCTACAATCCTGCACAAATAGATTGTTTACTTTATTGTTATGAGAGTTTCCATTGTAACTAAGCATAAATATTACACATGGATTAAATTTTTCCCGATGAGATTATAGAGAGCTTCGACCTGATTACATTGAGTGTAAAATCACTTCTGTATCTTCTATAGTAACATAGATATACGAGTTTCAAATTTTAAATAAGGTTTTTTCAAAACGTGAGTCCTTAGTATGCATTACATTGTTTCCACAATCAAACTGGTTATTTGAAATCTCCACGACGACGCCTACAATCCTGCACAAATAGATTGTTTACTTTATTGTTATAAGAAATTCCATGGTAACTAAGCATGAATATTACACATGGATTACATTTTTTACTGATGAGCCAATAGAGAACTTCGACCTGATTACATTGAGTGTAAAATCGCTTCTGTATCTTCTATAGTAACGCAGATATGCGATTTTGAAATTTTATACAATGTTTTTGTAAAAGTTGAGGCCTTAGGTTGTATTACATTGTTTGAATAATCAAAGTGATTATTTCAAATCTCTACGAATACTACTACAATCAAGCACAAATAGATTGTTTACTTTATTGTTATGAGAGTTTTCATGGTAACTAAGCATGAATATTACACATGGATTAATTTTTTTCCTGTCGAGCCTATAGACAGCTTCGACCTGATTACATTGAGTGTAAAATCACTTTTGTATCTTCTTTAGTAAAGGCGATATGCGAGTTTGAAATTTTATATAATGTTTTTGTAAAACGTGAAGCCTTAGTATGCATTACACTGTTTCAACAATCAAAGTGGTTATTTCAAATCTTCACGACGACTACTACAATCAAGCACAAATATATTGTTTACTTTTTTGTTATGAGAGTTTTCATGGCAACTAAGCATGAAATTACACATGGAATAAATTTTTCCTGATGAGCCTATAGAGACCTTCGACCAGATTAGATTGAGTGTAAAATCCCTTCTGTATATTCTATAGTAACGAAGATTTGCGAGTTTGAAATTTTATATAATGTTTTTGTAAAACGTGAAGCCTTAGTATGCATTACACTGTTTCAACAATCAATGTGGTTATTTCAAATCTCCACGACGACTACTACAATGAAGGACAAATATATTGTTTACTTTTTTGTTATGAGAGTTTCCATGGTAACTAAGCATGAATATTACACATGGATTAAATTTTTTACTGATGAGCCAATAGAGAATTTCGACCTGATTACATTGAGTGTAAAATCGCTTTTGTATCTGCTATAGTAACGGAGATATACGATTTTGAAATTTAATATAATGTTTTTGTAAAACGTGAAGCCTAAGGATGTATAACATTGTTTCAAAAATCAAAGTGGTTATTTCAAATCTCCACGACGACTACTACAATGAAGCACAAATATATTGCTTACTTTTTTGTTATGAGAGTTTCCATGGTAACTAAGCATGAATATTACACATGGATTAATTTTTTCCTGATGAGCCTATAGAGAGCTTCGACCTGATTACATTGAGTGTAAAATCACTTCTGAATCTTCTATAGAAACGGAGATATACGAGTTTGAAATTTTTTATAATGTTTTTTCAAAACGTGAGGCCTTAGTATGCATTACACTGTTTCAACAATCAAACAGGTTATTTCAAATCTCCACGACGACGCCTACAATCCTGCACAAATAGATTGCTTACTTTATTGTTATGAGAGTTTCCATTGTAACTAAGCATAAATATTACACATGGATTAAATTTTTCCGTATGAGATTATAGAGAGCTTCGACCTGATTACATTGAGTGTAAAATCACTTCTGTATCTTCTGTAGTAACATAGATATACGAGTTTCAAATTTTATATAAGGTTTTTTTCAAAACGTGAGTCCTTAATATGCATTACATTGTTTCAACAATCAAACTGGTTATTTGAAATCTCCACGACGACGCCTACAATCCTGCACAAATAGATTGTTTACTTTATTGTTATATGAAATTCCATGGTAACTAAGCATGAATATTACACATGGATTAAATTTTTTCTGATGAGCCAATAGAGAACTTCGACCTGATTACATTGAGTGTAAAATCGCTTCTGTATCTTCTATAGTAACGCAGATATGCGATTTTGAAATTTTATACAATGTTTTTGTAAAAGGTGAGGCCTTAGGTTGTATTACATTGTTTGAATAATCAAAGTGATTATTTCAAATCTCTACGAATACTACTACAATCAAGCACAAATAGATTGTTTACTTTATTGTTATGAGAGTTTTCATGGTAACTAAGCATGAATATTACACATGGATTAATTTTTTTCCTGTCGAGCCTATAGACAGCTTCGACCTGATTACATTGAGTGTAAAATCACTTTTGTATCTTCTTTAGTAAAGGCGATATGCGAGTTTGAAATTTTATATAATGTTTTTGTAAAACGTGAAGCCTTAGTATGCATTACACTGTTTCAACAATCAAAGTGGTAATTTCAAATCTTCACGACGACTACTACAATCAAGCACAAATATATTGTTTACTTTTTTGTTATGAGAGTTTTCATGGCATCTAAGCATGAATATTACACATGGAATAAATTTTTCCTGATGAGCCTATAGAGACCTTCGACCTGATTAGATTGAGTGTAAAATCCCTTCTGTATATTCTATAGTAACGGAGATTTGCGAGTTTGAAATTTAATATAATGTTTTTTCAAAACGCGAGGCCTTAGTATGCAATACACTGTTTCAACAATCAAACTGGTTATTTCAAATCTCCACGACGACGCCTACAATAATGCACAAATAGATTGTTTACTTTTTTGTTATGAGAGTTTCCATGGTAACTAAGCATGAATATTACACATGGATTAAATTTTTTACTGATGAGCCAATAGAGAATTTCGACCTGATTACATTGAGTGTAAAATCGCTTCTGTATCTTCTATAGTAACGGAGATATGCGATTTTGAAATTTTATATAATGTTTTTGTAAAACGTGAAGCCTAAGGATGTATAACATTGTTTCAACAATCAAAGTGGTTATTTCAAATCTCCAAAACGACTACTACAATGAAGCACAAATATATTGCTTACTTTTTTGTTATGAGAGTTTCCATGGTAACTAAGCATGAATATTACACATGGATTAAATTTTTCCTGATGAGCCTATAGAGAGCTTCGACCTGATTACATTGAGTGTAAAATCCCTTCTGTATATTCTATAGTAACGGAGATTTGCGAGTTTGAAATTTTATATAATGTTTTTTCAAAACGTGAGGCCTTAGTATGCAATACACTGTTTCAACAATCAAACAGGTTATTTCAAATCTCCACGACGACGCCTACAATCCTGCACAAATAGATTGTTTACTTTATTGTTATGAGAGTTTCCATGGTAACTAAGCATGAATATTACACATGGATTAAATTTTTTACTGATGAGCCAATAGAGAAATTCGACCTGATTACATTGAGTGTAAAATCGCTTCTGTATCTTCTATAGTAACAGAGATATGCGATTTTGAAATTTTATATAATGTTTTTGTAAAACGTGAAGCCTAAGGATGTATTACATTGTTTCAACAATCAAAGTGGTTATTTCAAATCTCCACGACGACTACTACAATGAAGGACAAATATATTGTTTACCTTTTTGTTATGAGAGTTTCCATGGTAACTAAGCATGAATATTACACATGGATTAAATTTTTTACTGATGAGCCAATAGAGAATTTCGACCTGATTACATTGAGTGTAAAATCGCTTCTGTATCTGCTATAGTAACGGAGATATGCGATTTTGAAATTTTATATAATGTTTTTGTAAAACGTGAAGCCTAAGGATGTATAACATTGTTTCAAAAATCAAAGTGGTTATTTCAAATCTCCACGACGACTACTACAATGAAGCACAAATATATTGCTTACTTTTTTGTTATGAGAGTTTCCATGGTAACTAAGCATGAATATTACACATGGATTAAATTTTTCCTGATGAGCCTATAGAGAGCTTCGACCTGATTACATTGAGTGTAAAATCACTTCTGAATCTTCTATAGAAACGGAGATATACGAGTTTGAATTTTTTTATAATGTTTTTTCAAAACGTGAGGCCTTAGTATGCATTACACTGTTTCAACAATCAAACAGGTTATTTCAAATCTCCACGACGACGCCTACAATCCTGCACAAATAGATTGTTTACTTTATTGTTATGAGAGTTTCCATTGTAACTAAGCATAAATATTACACATGGATTAAATTTTTCCGGATGAGATTATAGAGAGCTTCGACCTGATTACATTGAGTGTAAAATCACTTCTGTATCTTCTATAGTAACATAGATATACGAGTTTCAAATTTTATATAAGGTTTTTTCAAAACGTGAGTCCTTAGTATGCATTACATTGTTTCAACAATCAAACTGGTTATTTGAAATCTCCACGACGACGCCTACAATCCTGCACAAATAGATTGTTTACTTTATTGTTATAAGAAATTCCATGGTAACTAAGCATGAATATTACACATGGATTAAATTTTTTACTGATGAGCCAATAGAGAACTTCGACCTGATTACATTGAGTGTAAAATCGCTTCTGTATCTTCTATAGTAACGCAGATATGCGATTTTGAAATTTTATACAATGTTTTTGTAAAAGTTGAGGCCTTAGGTTGTATTACATTGTTTGAATAATCAAAGTGATTATTTCAAATCTCTACGAATACTACTACAATCAAGCACAAATAGATTGTTTACTTTATTGTTATGAGAGTTTTCATGGTAACTAAGCATGAATATTACACATGGATTAATTTTTTTCCTGTCGAGCCTATAGACAGCTTCGACCTGATTACATTGAGTGTAAAATCACTTTTGTATCTTCTTTAGTAAAGGCGATATGCGAGTTTGAAATTTTATATAATGTTTTTGTAAAACGTGAAGCCTTAGTATGCATTACACTGTTTCAACAATCAAAGTGGTTATTTCAAATCTTCACGACGACTACTACAATCAAGCACAAATATATTGTTTACTTTTTTGTTATGAGAGTTTTCATGGCAACTAAGCATGAAATTACACATGGAATAAATTTTTCCTGATGAGCCTATAGAGACCTTCGACCAGATTAGATTGAGTGTAAAATCCCTTCTGTATATTCTATAGTAACGGAGATTTGCGAGTTTGAAATTTTATATAATGTTTTTGTAAAACGTGAAGCTTTAGTATGCATTACACTGTTTCAACAATCAATGTGGTTATTTCAAATCTCCACGACGACTACTACAATGAAGCACAAATATATTGCTTACTTTTTTGTTATGATAGTTTCCATGGTAACTAAGCATGAATATTACACATGGATTAATTTTTTCCTGATGAGCCTATAGAGAGCTTCGACCTGATTACATTGAGTGTAAAATCACTTCTGTATCTTCTATAGTAACATAGATATACGAGTTTCAAATTTTATATAAGGTTTTTTTCAAAACGTGAGTCCTTAGTATGCATTACATTGTTTCAACAATCAAACTGGTTATTTGAAATCTCCACGACGACGCCTACAATCCTGCACAAATAGATTGTTTACTTTATTGTTATATGAAATTCCATGGTAACTAAGCATGAATATTACACATGGATTAAATTTTTTACTGATGAGCCAATAGAGAACTTCGACCTGATTACATTGAGTGTAAAATCGCTTCTGTATCTTCTATAGTAACGCAGATATGCGATTTTGAAATTTTATACAATGTTTTTGTAAAAGGTGAGGCCTTAGGTTGTATTACATTGTTTGAATAATCAAAGTGATTATTTCAAATCTCTACGAAAACTACTACAATCAAGCACAAATAGATTGTTTACTTTATTGTTATGAGAGTTTTCATGGTAACTAAGCATGAATATTACACATGGATTAATTTTTTTCCTGTCGAGCCTATAGACAGCTTCGACCTGATTACATTGAGTGTAAAATCACTTTTGTATCTTCTTTAGTAAAGGCGATATGCGAGTTTGAAATTTTATATAATGTTTTTGTAAAACGTGAAGCCTTAGTATGCATTACACTGTTTCAACAATCAAAGTGGTAATTTCAAATCTTCACGACGACTACTACAATCAAGCACAAATATATTGTTTACTTTTTTGTTATGAGAGTTTTCATGGCATCTAAGCATGAATATTACACATGGAATAAATTTTTCCTGATGAGCCTATAGAGACCTTCGACCTGATTAGATTGAGTGTAAAATCCCTTCTGTATATTCTATAGTAACGGAGATTTGCGAGTTTGAAATTTTATATAATGTTTTTTCAAAACGCGAGGCCTTAGTATGCAATACACTGTTTCAACAATCAAACTGGTTATTTCAAATCTCCACGACGACGCCTACAATAATGCAAAAATAGATTGTTTACTTTTTTGTTATGAGAGTTTCCATGGTAACTAAGCATGAATATTACACATGGATTAAATTTTTTACTGATGAGCCAATAGAGAATTTCGACCTGATTACATTGAGTGTAAAATCGCTTCTGTATCTGCTATAGTAACGGAGATATGCGATTTTGAAATTTTATATAATGTTTTTGTAAAACGTGAAGCCTAAGGATGTATAACATTGTTTCAACAATCAAAGTGGTTATTTCAAATCTCCAAAACGACTACTACAATGAAGAACAAATATATTGCTTACTTTTTTGTTATGAGAGTTTCCATGGTAACTAAGCATGAATATTACACATGGATTAAATTTTTCCTGATGAGCCTATAGAGAGCTTCGACCTGATTACATTGAGTGTAAAATCACTTCTGAATCTTCTATAGAAACGGAGATATACGAGTTTGAATTTTTTTATAATGTTTTTTCAAAACGTGAGGCCTCAGTATGCATTACACTGTTTCAACAATCAAACAGGTTATTTCAAATCTCCACGACGACGCCTACAATCCTGCACAAATAGATTGTTTACTTTATTGTTATGAGAGTTTCCATTGTAACTAAGCATAAATATTACACATGGATTAAATTTTTCCGGATGAGATTATAGAGAGCTTCGACCTGATTACATTGAGTGTAAAATCACTTCTGTATCTTCTATAGTAACATAGATATACGAGTTTCAAATTTTATATAAGGTTTTTTTCAAAACGTGAGTCCTTAGTATGCATTACATTGTTTCAACAATCAAACTGGTTATTTGAAATCTACACGACGACGCCTACAATCCTGCACAAATAGATTGTTTTCTTTATTGTTATAAGAAATTCCATGGTAACTAAGCATGAATATTACACATGGATTAAATTTTTTACTGATGAGCCAATAGAGAACTTCGACCTGATTACATTGAGTGTAAAATCGCTTCTGTATCTTCTATAGTAACGCAGATATGCGATTTTGAAATTTTATACAATGTTTTTGTAAAAGGTGAGGCCTTAGGTTGTATTACATTGTTTGAATAATCAAAGTGATTATTTCAAATCTCTACGAATACTACTACAATCAAGCACAAATAGATTGTTTACTTTATTGTTATGAGAGTTTTCATGGTAACTAAGCATGAATATTACACATGGATTAAATTTTTCCTGATGAGCCTATAGACAGCTTCGACCTGATTACATTGAGTGTAAAATCATTTTTGTATCTTCTTTAGTAAAGGCGATATGCGAGTTTGAAATTTTATATAATGTTTTTGTAAAACGTGAAGCCTTAGTATGCGTTACACTGTTTCAACAATCAAAGTGGTTATTTCAAATCTTCACGACGACTACTACAATCAAGCACAAATATATTGTTTACTTTTTTGTTATGAGAGTTTTCATGGCAACTAAGCATGAAATTACACATGGAATAAATTTTTCCTGATGAGCCTATAGAGACCTTCGACCAGATTAGATTGAGTGTAAAATCCCTTCTGTATATTCTATAGTAACGGAGATTTGCGAGTTTGAAATTTTATATATTGTTTTTTTCAAAACGTGAGGCCTTAGTATGCAATACACTGTTTCAACAATCAAACTGGTTATTTCAAATCTCCACGACGACGCCTACAATAATGCACAAATAGATTGTTTACTTTTTGTTATGAGAGTTTCCATGGTAACTAAGCATGAATATTACACATGGATTAAATTTTTCCTGATGAGCCTATAGAGAGCTTCGACCTGATTACATTGAGTGTAAAATCACTTCTGAATCTTCTAGAGAAACGGAGATATACGAGTTTGAATTTTTTTATAATGTTTTTTTCAAAACGTGAGGCTTTAGTATGCATTACACTGTTTCAACAATCAAACAGGTTATTTCAAATCTCCACGACGACGCCTACAATCCTGCACAAATAGATTGTTTACTTTATTGTTATGAGAGTTTTCATGACAACTAAGCATGAATATTACACATGGAATAAATTTTTACTGATGAGCCAATAGAGAACTTCGACCTGATTACATTGAGTGTAAAATCGCTTCTGTATCTTCTATAGTAACGGAGATATGCGATTTTGAAATTTTATATAATGTTTTTGTAAAACGTGAAGCCTAAGGATGTATTACATTGTTTCAACAATCAAAGTGGTTATTTCAAATCTGCACGACGACTACTACAATGAAGGACAAATATATTGCTTACTTTTTTGTTATGAGACTTTCCATGGTAACTAAGTATGAATATTACACATGGATTAAATTTTTCCTGATGAGCCTATAGAGAGCTTCGACCTGATTACATTGAGTGTAAAATCACTTCTGAATCTTCTATAGAAACGGAGATATACGAGTTTGAAATTTTTTATAATGTTTTTTTCAAAACGTGAGGCCTTAGTTTGCATTTCACTTTTTCAACAATCAAACAGGTTATTTCAAATCTCCACGACGACGCCTACAATCCTGCACAAATAGATTGTTTACTTTATTGTTATGAGAGTTTTCATGGCAACTAAGCATGAATATTACACATGGATTAAATTTTTCCTGATGAGCCTATAGAGAGCTTCGACCTGATTACATTGAGTGTAAAATCACTTCTGAATCTTCTATAGAAACGGAGATATGCGAGTTTGAAATTTTTTATAATGTTTTTTCAAAACGTGAGGCCTTAGTATGCATTACACAGTTCCAACAATCAAACAGGTTATTTCAAATCTCCACGACGACGCCTACAATCCTGCACAAATAGATTGTTTACTTTATTGTTATGAGAGTTTTCATGGCAACTAAGCATGAATATTACACATGGATTAAATTTTTACTGATGAGCCAATAGAGAACTTCGACCTGATTACATTGAGTGTAAAATCGCTTCTGTATCTTCTATAGTAACGGAGATATGCGATTTTGAAATTTTATATAATGTTTTTGTAAAACGTGAAGCCTAAGAATGTATTACATTGTTTCAACAATCAAAGTGGTTATTTCAAATCTCCACGACGACTACTACAATGAAGGAAGGTAAATTGTTTACCTTTTTGTTATGAGAGTTTCCATAATAACTAAGCATGAATATTACACATGGATTAAATTTTTTACTGATGAGCCAATAGAGAATTTCGACCTGATTACATTGAGTGTAAAATCGCTTCTGTATCTGCTATAGTAACGGAGATATGCGATTTTGAAATTTTATATAATGTTTTTGTAAAACGTGAAGCCTAAGGATGTATAACATTGTTTCAACAATCAAAGTGGTTATTTCAAATCTCCACGACGACTATTACAATGAAGCACAAATATATTGCTTACTTTTTTGTTATGAGAGTTTCCATGGTAACTAAGCATGAATATTACACATGGATTAAATTTTTCCTGATGAGCCTATAGAGAACTTCGACCTAATTAGATTGAGTGTAAAATCACTTCTGTATATTCTATAGAAACAGAGATTTGCGAGTTTGAAATTTTATATAATGTTTTGGTAAAACGTGAAGCCTAAGGATGTATTACACTGATTCAACAATCAAAGTGGTTATTTCAAATCTCCACGACGACGCCTACAATCCTGCACAAATAGATTGTTTACTTTATTGTTATGAGAGTTTCCATTGTAACTAAGCATAAATATTACACATGGATTAAATTTTTCCGTATGAGATTATAGAGAGCTTCGACCTGATTACATTGAGTGTAAAATCACTTCTGTATCTTCTATAGTAACATAGATATACGAGTTTCAAATTTTATATAATGTTTTTTTCAAAACGTGAGTCCTTAGTATGCATTACATTGTTTCAACAATCAAACTGGTTATTTGAAATCTCCACGACGACGCCTACAATCCTGCACAAATAGATTGTTTACTTTATTGTTATAAGAAATTCCATGGTAACTAAGCATGAATATTACACATGGATTAAATTTTTTACTGATGAGCCAATAGAGAACTTCGACCTGATTACATTGAGTGTAAAATCGCTTCTGTATCTTCTATAGTAACGCAGATATGCGATTTTGAAATTTTATACAATGTTTTTGTAAAAGGTGAGGCCTTAGGTTGTATTACATTGTTTGAATAATCAAAGTGATTATTTCAAATCTCTACGAATACTACTACAATCAAGCACAAATAGATTGTTTACTTTATTGTTATGAGAGTTTTCATGGTAACTAAGCATGAATATTACACATGGATTAATTTTTTTCCTGTCGAGCCTATAGACAGCTTCGACCTGATTACATTGAGTGTAAAATCACTTTTGTATCTTCTCTAGTAAAGGCGATATGCGAGTTTGAAATTTTATATAATGTTTTTGTAAAACGTGAAGCCTTAGTATGCATTACACTGTTTCAACAATCAAAGTGGTAATTTCAAATCTTCACGACGACTACTACAATCAAGCACAAATATATTGTTTACTTTTTTGTTATGAGAGTTTTCATGGCATCTAAGCATGAATATTACACATGGAATAAATTTTTCCTGATGAGCCTATAGAGACCTTCGACCTGATTAGATTGAGTGTAAAATCCCTTCTGTATATTCTATAGTAACGGAGATTTGCGAGTTTGAAATTTTATATAATGTTTTTTCAAAACGCGAGGCCTTAGTATGCAATACACTGTTTCAACAATCAAACTGGTTATTTCAAATCTCCACGACGAGGCCTACAATAATGCACAAATAGATTGTTTACTTTTTTGTTATGAGAGTTTCCATGGTAACTAAGCATGAATATTACACATGGATTAATTTTTTTACTGATGAGCCAATAGAGAATTTCGACCTGATTACATTGAGTGTAAAATCGCTTCTGTATCTGCTATAGTAACGGAGATATGCGATTTTGAAATTTTATATAATGTTTTTGTAAAACGTGAAGCCTAAGGATGTATAACATTGTTTCAACAATCAAAGTGGTTATTTCAAATCTCCAAAACGACTACTACAATGAAGCACAAATATATTGCTTACATTTTTGTTATGAGAGTTTCCATGGTAACTAAGCATGAATATTACACATGGATTAAATTTTTCCTGATGAGCCTATAGAGAGCTTCGACCTGATTACATTGAGTGTAAAATCCCTTCTGTATATTCTATAGTAACGGAGATTTGCGAGTTTGAAATTTTATATAATGTTTTTTCAAAACGTGAGGCCTTAGTATGCAATACACTGTTTCAACAATCAAACAGGTTATTTCAAATCTCCACGACGACGCCTACAATCCTGCACAAATAGATTGTTTACTTTATTGTTATGAGAGTTTCCATGGTAACTAAGCATGAATATTACACATGGATTAAATTTTTTACTGATGAGCCAATAGAGAACGTCGACCTGATTACATTGAGTGTAAAATCGCTTCTGTATCTTCTATAGTAACAGAGATATGCGATTTTGAAATTTTATATAATGTTTTTGTAAAACGTGAAGCCTAAGGATGTATCACATTGTTTCAACAATCAAAGTGGTTATTTCAAATCTCCACGACGACTACTACAATGAAGGACAAATATATTGTTTACCTTTTTGTTATGAGAGTTTCCATGGTAACTAAGCATGAATATTACACATGGATTAAATTTTTTACTGATGAGCCAATAGAGAATTTCGACCTGATTACATTGAGTGTAAAATCGCTTCTGTATCTGCTATAGTAACGGAGATATGCGATTTTGAAATTTTATATAATGTTTTTGTAAAACGTGAAGCCTAAGGATGTATAACATTGTTTCAACAATCAAAGTGGTTATTTCAAATCTCCACGACGACTACTACAATGAAGCACAAATATATTGCTTACTTTTTTGTTATGAGAGTTTCCATGGTAACTAAGCATGAATATTACACATGGATTAAATTTTTCCTGATGAGCCTATAGAGACCTTCGACCAGATTAGATTGAGTGTAAAATCCCTTCTGTATATTCTATAGTAACGGAGATTTGCGAGTTTGAAATTTTATATAATGTTTTTTCAAAACGTGAGGCCTTAGTATGCAATACACTGTTTCAACAATCAAACTGGTTATTTCAAATCTCCACGACGACGCCTACAATCCTGCACAAATAGATTGTTTACTTTATTGTTATGAGAGTTTTCATGGCAACTAAGCATGAATATTACACATGGAATAAATTTTTACTGATGAGCCAATTGAGAACTTCGACCTGATTACATTGAGTGTAAAATCGCTTCTGTATCTTCTATAGTAACGGAGATATGCGATTTTGAAATTTTATATAATGTTTTTGTAAAACGTGAAGCCTAAGGATGTATTACATTGTTTCAACAATCAAAGTGGTTATTTCAAATCTGCACGACGACTACTACAATGAAGGACACGTATATTGTTTACTATTTGTTATGAGAGTTTCCATGGTAACTAAGCATGAATATTACACATGGATTAAATTTTTTACTGATGAGCCAATAGAGAATTTCGACCTGATTACATTGAGTGTAAAATCGCTTCTGTATCTGCTATAGTAACGGAGATATGCGATTTTGAAATTTTATATAACGTTTTTGTAAAACGTGAAGCCTAAGGATGTATAACATTGTTTCAACAATCAAAGTGGTTATTTCAAATCTTCACGACGACTACTACAATCAAGCACAAATATATTGTTTACTTTTTTGTTATGAGAGTTTTCATGGCAT
Source organism: Lepisma saccharinum (assembly GCF_977018435.1). NCBI lineage: Eukaryota > Metazoa > Arthropoda > Insecta > Zygentoma > Lepismatidae > Lepisma > Lepisma saccharinum. The sequence goes on along the minus strand of NW_028142899.1, from coordinate 4,039,686 downwards.
CTAAGCATGAATATTACACATGGAATAAATTTTTCCTGATGAGCCTATAGAGACCTTCGACCTGATTAGATTGAGTGTAAAATCCCTTCTGTATATTCTATAGTAACGGAGATTTGCGAGTTTGAAATTTTATATAATGTTTTTTCAAAACGCGAGGCCTTAGTATGCAATACACTGTTTCAACAATCAAACTGGTTATTTCAAATCTCCACGACGACGCCTACAATAATGCACAAATAGATTGTTTACTTTTTTGTTATGAGAGTTTCCATGGTAACTAAGCATGAATATTACACATGGATTAAATTTTTTACTGATGAGCCAATAGAGAATTTCGACCTGATTACATTGAGTGTAAAATCGCTTCTGTATCTTCTATAGTAACAGAGATATGCGATTTTGAAATTTTATATAATGTTTTTGTAAAACGTGAAGCCTAAGGATGTATTACATTGTTTCAACAATCAAAGTGGTTATTTCAAATCTCCACGACGACTACTACAATGAAGGACAAATATATTGTTTACCTTTTTGTTATGAGAGTTTCCATGGTAACTAAGCATGAATATTACACATGGATTAAATTTTTTACTGATGAGCCAATAGAGAATTTCGACCTGATTACATTGAGTGTAAAATCGCTTCTGTATCTGCTATAGTAACGGAGATATGCGATTTTGAAATTTTATATAATGTTTTTGTAAAACGTGAAGCCTAAGGATGTATAATATTGTTTCAACAATCAAAGTGGTTATTTCAAATCTCCACGACGACTACTACAATGAAGCACAAATATATTGCTTACTTTTTTGTTATGAGAGTTTCCATGGTAACTAAGCATGAATATTACACATGGATTAAATTTTTCCTGATGAGCCTATAGAGACCTTCGACCAGATTAGATTGAGTGTAAAATCCCTTCTGTATATTCTATAGTAACGGAGATTTGCGAGTTTGAAATTTTATATAATGTTTTTTCAAAACGTGAGGCCTTAGTTTGCAATACACTGTTTCAACAATCAAACTGGTTATTTCAAATCTCCACGACGACGCCTACAATAATGCACAAATAGATTGTTTACTTTTTGTTATGAGAGTTTCCATGGTAACTAAGCATGAATATTACACATGGATTAAATTTTTCCTGATGAGCCTATAGAGAGCTTCGAACTGATTACATTGAGTGTAAAATCACTTCTGAATCTTCTATAGAAACGGAGATATACGAGTTTGTATTTTTTTATAATGTTTTTTTCAAAACGTGAGGCCTTAGTATGCATTACACTGTTTCAACAATCAAACAGGTTATTTCAAATCTCCACGACGACGCCTACAATCCTGCACAAATAGATTGTTTACTTTATTGTTATGAGAGTTTTCATGGCAACTAAGCATGAATATTACACATGGAATAAATTTTTACTGATGAGCCAATAGAGAACTTCGACCTGATTACATTGAGTGTAAAATCGCTTCTGTATCTTCTATAGTAACGGAGATATGCGATTTTGAAATTTTATATAATGTTTTTGTAAAACGTGAAGCCTAAGGATGTATTACATTGTTTCAACAATCAAAGTGGTTATTTCAAATCTGCACGACGACTACTACAATGAAGGACACGTATATTGTTTACTATTTGTTATGAGAGTTTCCATGGTAACTAAGCATGAATATTACACATGGATTAAATTTTTTACTGATGAGCCAATAGAGAATTTCGACCTGATTACATTGAGTGTAAAATCGCTTCTGTATCTGCTATAGTAACGGAGATATGCGATTTTGAAATTTTATATAACGTTTTTGTAAAACGTGAAGCCTAAGGATGTATAACATTGTTTCAACAATCAAAGTGGTTATTTCAAATCTTCACGACGACTACTACAATCAAGCACAAATATATTGTTTACTTTTTTGTTATGAGAGTTTTCATGGCAACTAAGCATGAAATTACACATGGAATAAATTTTTACTGATGAGCCTATAGAGACCTTCGACCAGATTAGATTGAGTGTAAAATCCCTTCGGTGTATTCTATAGTAACGGAGATTTGCGAGTTTGAAATTTTATATAATGTTTTTTCAAAACGTGAGGCCTTAGTATGCAATACACTGTTTCAACAATCAAACTGGTTATTTCAAATCTCCACGACGACGCCTACAATAATGCACAAATAGATTGTTTACTTTTTGTTATGAGAGTGTCCATTATAACTAATCATGAATATTACACATGGATTAAATTTTTCCTGATGAGCCTATAGAGAGCTTCGACCTGATTACATTGAGTGTAAAATCACTTCTGAATCTTCTATAGAAACGGAGATATACGAGTTTGAATTTTTTTATAATGTTTTTTTCAAAACGTGAGGCCTTAGTATGCATTACACTGTTTCAACAATCAAACAGGTTATTTCAAATCTCCACGACGACGCCTACAATCCTGCACAAATAGATTGTTTACTTTATTGTTATGAGAGTTTTCATGGCAACTAAGCATGAATATTACACATGGAATAATTTTTTCCTGATGAGCCTATAGAGACCTTCGACCTGATTAGATTGAGTGTAAAATCCCTTCTGTATATTCTATAGTAACGGAGATTTGCGAGTTTGAAATTTTATATAATGTTTTTCAAAACGTGAGGCCTTAGTATGCAATACACTGTTTCAACAACCAAACTGGTTATTTCAAATCTCCACGACGACGCCTACAATAATGCACAAATACGTTGTTTACTTTATTGTTATGAGAGTTTCCATGGTAACTAAGCATGAATATTACACATGGATTAAATTTTTTACTGATGAGCCAATAGAGAACGTCGACCTGATTACATTGAGTGTAAAATCGCTTCTGTATCTTCTATAGTAACAGAGATATGCGATTTTGAAATTTTATATAATGTTTTTGTAAAACGTGAAGCCTAAGGATGTATTACATTGTTTCAACAATCAAAGTGGTTATTTCAAATCTCCACGACGACTACTACAATGAAGGACAAATATATTGTTTACTTTTTTGTTATGAGAGTTTCCATGGTAACTAAGCATGAATATTACACATGGATTAAATTTTTTACTGATGAGCCAATAGAGAATTTCGACCTGATTACATTGAGTGTAAAATCGCTTCTGTATCTGCTATAGTAACGGAAATATGCGATTTTGAAATTTTATATAATGTTTTTGTAAAACGTGAAGCCTAAGGATGTATAACATTGTTTCAACAATCAAAGTGGTTATTTCAAATCTCCAAAACGACTACTACAATGAAGAACAAATATATTGCTTACTTTTTTGTTATGAGAGTTTCCATGGTAACTAAGCATGAATATTACACATGGATTAAATTTTTCCTGATGAGCCTATAGAGAGCTTCGACCTGATTACATTGAGTGTAAAATCACTTCTGAATCTTCTATAGAAACGGAGATATACGAGTTTGAATTTTTTTATAATGTTTTTTCAAAACGTGAGGCCTCAGTATGCATTACACTGTTTCAACAATCAAACAGGTTATTTCAAATCTCCACGACGACGCCTACAATCCTGCACAAATAGATTGTTTACTTTATTGTTATGAGAGTTTCCATTGTAACTAAGCATAAATATTACACATGGATTAAATTTTTCCGGATGAGATTATAGAGAGCTTCGACCTGATTACATTGAGTGTAAAATCACTTCTGTATCTTCTATAGTAACATAGATATACGAGTTTCAAATTTTATATAAGGTTTTTTTCAAAACGTGAGTCCTTAGTATGCATTACATTGTTTCAACAATCAAACTGGTTATTTGAAATCTACACGACGACGCCTACAATCCTGCACAAATAGATTGTTTACTTTATTTTTATAAGAAATTCCATGGTAACTAAGCATGAATATTACACATGGATTAAATTTTTTACTGATGAGCCAATAGAGAACTTCGACCTGATTACATTGAGTGTAAAATCGCTTCTGTATCTTCTATAGTAACGCAGATATGCGATTTTGAAATTTTATACAATGTTTTTGTAAAAGGTGAGGCCTTAGGTTGTATTACATTGTTTGAATAATCAAAGTGATTATTTCAAATCTCTACGAATACTACTACAATCAAGCACAAATAGATTGTTTACTTTATTGTTATGAGAGTTTTCATGGTAACTAAGCATGAATATTACACATGGATTAAATTTTTCCTGATGAGCCTATAGACAGCTTCGACCTGATTACATTGAGTGTAAAATCACTTTTGTATCTTCTTTAGTAAAGGCGATATGCGAGTTTGAAATTTTATATAATGTTTTTGTAAAACTTGAAGCCTTAGTATGCGTTACACTGTTTCAACAATCAAAGTGGTTATTTCAAATCTTCACGACGACTACTACAATCAAGCACAAATATATTGTTTACTTTTTTGTTATGAGAGTTTTCATGGCAACTAAGCATGAAATTACACATGGAATAAATTTTTCCTGATGAGCCTATAGAGACCTTCGACCAGATTAGATTGAGTGTAAAATCCCTTCTGTATATTCTATAGTAACGGAGATTTGCGAGTTTGAAATTTTATATATTGTTTTTTTCAAAACGTGAGGCCTTAGTATGCAATACACTGTTTCAACAATCAAACTGGTTATTTCAAATCTCCACGACGACGCCTACAATAATGCACAAATAGATTGTTTACTTTTTGTTATGAGAGTTTCCATGGTAACTAAGCATGAATATTACACATGGAATAAATTTTTACTGATGAGCCAATAGAGAACTTCGACCTGATTACATTGAGTGTAAAATCGCTTCTGTATCTTCTATAGTAACGGAGATATGCGATTTTGAAATTTTATATAATGTTTTTGTAAAACGTGAAGCCTAAGAATGTATTACATTGTTTCAACAATCAAAGTGGTTATTTCAAATCTCCACGACGACTACTACAATGAAGGAAGGTAAATTGTTTACCTTTTTGTTATGAGAGTTTCCATAATAACTAAGCATGAATATTACACATGGATTAAATTTTTTACTGATGAGCCAATAGAGAATTTCGACCTGATTACATTGAGTGTAAAATCGCTTCTGTATCTGCTATAGTAACGGAGATATGCGATTTTGAAATTTTATATAATGTTTTTGTAAAACGTGAAGCCTAATAATGTATAACATTGTTTCAACAATCAAAGTGGTTATTTCAAATCTCCACGACGACTATTACAATGAAGCACAAATATATTGCTTACTTTTTTGTTATGAGAGTTTCCATGGTAACTAAGCATGAATATTACACATGGATTAAATTTTTCCTGATGAGCCTATAGAGAACTTCGACCTAATTAGATTGAGTGTAAAATCACTTCTGTATATTCTATAGAAACAGAGATTTGCGAGTTTGAAATTTTATATAATGTTTTGGTAAAACGTGAAGCCTAAGGATGTATTACACTGATTCAACAATCAAAGTGGTTATTTCAAATCTCCACGACGACGCCTACAATCCTGCACAAATAGATTGTTTACTTTATTGTTATGAGAGTTTCCATTGTAACTAAGCATAAATATTACACATGGATTAAATTTTTCCGAATGAGATTATAGAGAGCTTCGACCTGATTACATTGAGTGTAAAATCACTTCTGTATCTTCTATAGTAACATAGATATACGAGTTTCAAATTTTATATAATGTTTTTTTCAAAACGTGAGTCCTTAGTATGCATTACATTGTTTCAACAATCAAACTGGTTATTTGAAATCTCCACGACGACGCCTACAATCCTGCACAAATAGATTGTTTACTTTATTGTTATAAGAAATTCCATGGTAACTAAGCATGAATATTACACATGGATTAAATTTTTTACTGATGAGCCAATAGAGAACTTCGACCTGATTACATTGAGTGTAAAATCGCTTCTGTATCTTCTATAGTAACGCAGATATGCGATTTTGAAATTTTATACAATGTTTTTGTAAAAGGTGAGGCCTTAGGTTGTATTACATTGTTTGAATAATCAAAGTGATTATTTCAAATCTCTACGAATACTACTACAATCAAGCACAAATAGATTGTTTACTTTATTGTTATGAGAGTTTTCATGGTAACTAAGCATGAATATTACACATGGATTAATTTTTTTCCTGTCGAGCCTATAGACAGCTTCGACCTGATTACATTGAGTGTAAAATCACTTTTGTATCTTCTTTAGTAAAGGCGATATGCGAGTTTGAAATTTTATATAATGTTTTTGTAAAACGTGAAGCCTTAGTATGCATTACACTGTTTCAACAATCAAAGTGGTAATTTCAAATCTTCACGACGACTACTACAATCAAGCACAAATATATTGTTTACTTTTTTGTTATGAGAGTTTTCATGGCATCTAAGCATGAATATTACACATGGAATAAATTTTTCCTGATGAGCCTATAGAGACCTTCGACCTGATTAGATTGAGTGTAAAATCCCTTCTGTATATTCTATAGTAACGGAGATTTGCGAGTTTGAAATTTTATATAATGTTTTTTCAAAACGCGAGGCCTTAGTATGCAATACACTGTTTCAACAATCAAACTGGTTATTTCAAATCTCCACGACGACGCCTACAATAATGCACAAATAGATTGTTTACTTTTTTGTTATGAGAGTTTCCATGGTAACTAAGCATGAATATTACACATGGATTAATTTTTTTACTGATGAGCCAATAGAGAATTTCGACCTGATTACATTGAGTGTAAAATCGCTTCTGTATCTGCTATAGTAACGGAGATATGCGATTTTGAAATTTTATATAATGTTTTTGTAAAACGTGAAGCCTAAGGATGTATAACATTGTTTCAACAATCAAAGTGGTTATTTCAAATCTCCAAAACGACTACTACAATGAAGCACAAATATATTGCTTACTTTTTTGTTATGAGAGTTTCCATGGTAACTAAGCATGAATATTACACATGGATTAAATTTTTCCTGATGAGCCTATAGAGAGCTTCGACCTGATTACATTGAGTGTAAAATCCCTTCTGTATATTCTATAGTAACGGAGATTTGCGAGTTTGAAATTTTATATATTGTTTTTTTCAAAACGTGAGGCCTTAGTATGCAATACACTGTTTCAACAATCAAACTGGTTATTTCAAATCTCCACGACGACGCCTACAATAATGCACAAATAGATTGTTTACTTTTTGTTATGAGAGTTTCCATGGTAACTAAGCATGAATATTACACATGGAATAAATTTTTACTGATGAGCCAATAGAGAACTTCGACCTGATTACATTGAGTGTAAAATCGCTTCTGTATCTTCTATAGTAACGGAGATATGCGATTTTGAAATTTTATATAATGTTTTTGTAAAACGTGAAGCCTAAGAATGTATTACATTGTTTCAACAATCAAAGTGGTTATTTCAAATCTCCACGACGACTACTACAATGAAGGAAGGTAAATTGTTTACCTTTTTGTTATGAGAGTTTCCATAATAACTAAGCATGAATATTACACATGGATTAAATTTTTTACTGATGAGCCAATAGAGAATTTCGACCTGATTACATTGAGTGTAAAATCGCTTCTGTATCTGCTATAGTAACGGAGATATGCGATTTTGAAATTTTATATAATGTTTTTGTAAAACGTGAAGCCTAATAATGTATAACATTGTTTCAACAATCAAAGTGGTTATTTCAAATCTCCACGACGACTATTACAATGAAGCACAAATATATTGCTTACTTTTTTGTTATGAGAGTTTCCATGGTAACTAAGCATGAATATTACACATGGATTAAATTTTTCCTGATGAGCCTATAGAGAACTTCGACCTAATTAGATTGAGTGTAAAATCACTTCTGTATATTCTATAGAAACAGAGATTTGCGAGTTTGAAATTTTATATAATGTTTTGGTAAAACGTGAAGCCTAAGGATGTATTACACTGATTCAACAATCAAAGTGGTTATTTCAAATCTCCACGACGACGCCTACAATCCTGCACAAATAGATTGTTTACTTTATTGTTATGAGAGTTTCCATTGTAACTAAGCATAAATATTACACATGGATTAAATTTTTCCGAATGAGATTATAGAGAGCTTCGACCTGATTACATTGAGTGTAAAATCACTTCTGTATCTTCTATAGTAACATAGATATACGAGTTTCAAATTTTATATAATGTTTTTTTCAAAACGTGAGTCCTTAGTATGCATTACATTGTTTCAACAATCAAACTGGTTATTTGAAATCTCCACGACGACGCCTACAATCCTGCACAAATAGATTGTTTACTTTATTGTTATAAGAAATTCCATGGTAACTAAGCATGAATATTACACATGGATTAAATTTTTTACTGATGAGCCAATAGAGAACTTCGACCTGATTACATTGAGTGTAAAATCGCTTCTGTATCTTCTATAGTAACGCAGATATGCGATTTTGAAATTTTATACAATGTTTTTGTAAAAGGTGAGGCCTTAGGTTGTATTACATTGTTTGAATAATCAAAGTGATTATTTCAAATCTCTACGAATACTACTACAATCAAGCACAAATAGATTGTTTACTTTATTGTTATGAGAGTTTTCATGGTAACTAAGCATGAATATTACACATGGATTAATTTTTTTCCTGTCGAGCCTATAGACAGCTTCGACCTGATTACATTGAGTGTAAAATCACTTTTGTATCTTCTTTAGTAAAGGCGATATGCGAGTTTGAAATTTTATATAATGTTTTTGTAAAACGTGAAGCCTTAGTATGCATTACACTGTTTCAACAATCAAAGTGGTAATTTCAAATCTTCACGACGACTACTACAATCAAGCACAAATATATTGTTTACTTTTTTGTTATGAGAGTTTTCATGGCATCTAAGCATGAATATTACACATGGAATAAATTTTTCCTGATGAGCCTATAGAGACCTTCGACCTGATTAGATTGAGTGTAAAATCCCTTCTGTATATTCTATAGTAACGGAGATTTGCGAGTTTGAAATTTTATATAATGTTTTTTCAAAACGCGAGGCCTTAGTATGCAATACACTGTTTCAACAATCAAACTGGTTATTTCAAATCTCCACGACGACGCCTACAATAATGCACAAATAGATTGTTTACTTTTTTGTTATGAGAGTTTCCATGGTAACTAAGCATGAATATTACACATGGATTAATTTTTTTACTGATGAGCCAATAGAGAATTTCGACCTGATTACATTGAGTGTAAAATCGCTTCTGTATCTGCTATAGTAACGGAGATATGCGATTTTGAAATTTTATATAATGTTTTTGTAAAACGTGAAGCCTAAGGATGTATAACATTGTTTCAACAATCAAAGTGGTTATTTCAAATCTCCAAAACGACTACTACAATGAAGCACAAATATATTGCTTACTTTTTTGTTATGAGAGTTTCCATGGTAACTAAGCATGAATATTACACATGGATTAAATTTTTCCTGATGAGCCTATAGAGAGCTTCGACCTGATTACATTGAGTGTAAAATCCCTTCTGTATATTCTATAGTAACGGAGATTTGCGAGTTTGAAATTTTATATAATGTTTTTTCAAAACGTGAGGCCTTAGTATGCAATACACTGTTTCAACAATCAAACAGGTTATTTCAAATCTCCACGACGACGCCTACAATCCTGCACAAATAGATTGTTTACTTTATTGTTATGAGAGTTTCCATGGTAACTAAGCATGAATATTACACATGGATTAAATTTTTTACTGATGAGCCAATAGAGAACGTCGACCTGATTACATTGAGTGTAAAATCGCTTCTGTATCTTCTATAGTAACAGAGATATGCGATTTTGAAATTTTATATAATGTTTTTGTAAAACGTGAAGCCTAAGGATGTATCACATTGTTTCAACAATCAAAGTGGTTATTTCAAATCTCCACGACGACTACTACAATGAAGGACAAATATATTGTTTACCTTTTTGTTATGAGAGTTTCCATGGTAACTAAGCATGAATATTACACATGGATTAAATTTTTTACTGATGAGCCAATAGAGAATTTCGACCTGATTACATTGAGTGTAAAATCGCTTCTGTATCTGCTATAGTAACGGAGATATGCGATTTTGAAATTTTATATAATGTTTTTGTAAAACGTGAAGCCTAAGGATGTATAACATTGTTTCAACAATCAAAGTGGTTATTTCAAATCTCCACGACGACTACTACAATGAAGCACAAATATATTGCTTACTTTTTTGTTATGAGAGTTTCCATGGTAACTAAGCATGAATATTACACATGGATTAAATTTTTCCTGATGAGCCTATAGAGACCTTCGACCAGATTAGATTGAGTGTAAAATCCCTTCTGTATATTCTATAGTAACGGAGATTTGCGAGTTTGAAATTTTATATAATGTTTTTTCAAAACGTGAGGCCTTAGTATGCAATACACTGTTTCAACAATCAAACTGGTTATTTCAAATCTCCACGACGACGCCTACAATCCTGCACAAATAGATTGTTTACTTTATTGTTATGAGAGTTTTCATGGCAACTAAGCATGAATATTACACATGGAATAAATTTTTACTGATGAGCCAATAGAGAACTTCGACCTGATTACATTGAGTGTAAAATCGCTTCTGTATCTTCTATAGTAACGGAGATATGCGATTTTGAAATTTTATATAATGTTTTTGTAAAACGTGAAGCCTAAGGATGTATTACATTGTTTCAACAATCAAAGTGGTTATTTCAAATCTGCACGACGACTACTACAATGAAGGACACGTATATTGTTTACTATTTGTTATGAGAGTTTCCATGGTAACTAAGCATGAATATTACACATGGATTAATTTTTTTACTGATGAGCCAATAGAGAATTTCGACCTGATTACATTGAGTGTAAAATCGCTTCTGTATCTGCTATAGTAACGGAGATATGCGATTTTGAAATTTTATATAACGTTTTTGTAAAACGTGAAGCCTAAGGATGTATAACATTGTTTCAACAATCAAAGTGGTTATTTCAAATCTTCACGACGACTACTACAATCAAGCACAAATATATTGTTTACTTTTTTGTTATGAGAGTTTTCATGGCATCTAAGCATGAATATTACACATGGAATAAATTTTTCCTGATGAGCCTATAGAGACCTTCGACCTGATTAGATTGAGTGTAAAATCCCTTCTGTATATTCTATAGTAACGGAGATTTGCGAGTTTGAAATTTTATATAATGTTTTTTCAAAACGCGAGGCCTTAGTATGCAATACACTGTTTCAACAATCAAACTGGTTATTTCAAATCTCCACGACGACGCCTACAATAATGCACAAATAGATTGTTTACTTTTTTGTTATGAGAGTTTCCATGGTAACTAAGCATGAATATTACACATGGATTAAATTTTTTACTGATGAGCCAATAGAGAATTTCGACCTGATTACATTGAGTGTAAAATCGCTTCTGTATCTTCTATAGTAACAGAGATATGCGATTTTGAAATTTTATATAATGTTTTTGTAAAACGTGAAGCCTAAGGATGTATTACATTGTTCCAACAATCAAAGTGGTTATTTCAAATCTCCACGACGACTACTACAATGAAGGACAAATATATTGTTTACCTTTTTGTTATGAGAGTTTCCATGGTAACTAAGCATGAATATTACACATGGATTAAATTTTTTACTGATGAGCCAATAGAGAATTTCGACCTGATTACATTGAGTGTAAAATCGCTTCTGTATCTGCTATAGTAACGGAGATATGCGATTTTGAAATTTTATATAATGTTTTTGTAAAACGTGAAGCCTAAGGATGTATAACATTGTTTCAACAATCAAAGTGGTTATTTCAAATCTCCACGACGACTACTACAATGAAGCACAAATATATTGCTTACTTTTTTGTTATGAGAGTTTCCATGGTAACTAAGCATGAATATTACACATGGATTAAATTTTTCCTGATGAGCCTATAGAGACCTTCGACCAGATTAGATTGAGTGTAAAATCCCTTCTGTATATTCTATAGTAACGGAGATTTGCGAGTTTGAAATTTTATATAATGTTTTTTCAAAACGTGAGGCCTTAGTTTGCAATACACTGTTTCAACAATCAAACTGGTTATTTCAAATCTCCACAACGACGCCTACAATAATGCACAAATAGATTGTTTACTTTTTGTTATGAGAGTTTCCATGGTAACTAAGCATGAATATTACACATGGATTAAATTTTTCCTGATGAGCCTATAGAGAGCTTCGAACTGATTACATTGAGTGTAAAATCACTTCTGAATCTTCTATAGAAACGGAGATATACGAGTTTGTATTTTTTTATAATGTTTTTTTCAAAACGTGAGGCCTTAGTATGCATTACACTGTTTCAACAATCAAACAGGTTATTTCAAATCTCCACGACGACGCCTACAATCCTGCACAAATAGATTGTTTACTTTATTGTTATGAGAGTTTTCATGGCAACTAAGCATGAATATTACACATGGAATAATCAATAGAGAACTTCGACCTGATTACATTGAGTGTAAAATCGCTTCTGTATCTTCTATAGTAACGGAGATATGCGATTTTGAAATTTTATATAATGTTTTTGTAAAACGTGAAGCCTAAGGATGTATTACATTGTTTCAACAATCAAAGTGGTTATTTCAAATCTGCACGACGACTACTACAATGAAGGACACGTATATTGTTTACTATTTGTTATGAGAGTTTCCATGGTAACTAAGCATGAATATTACACATGGATTAAATTTTTTACTGATGAGCCAATAGAGAATTTCGACCTGATTACATTGAGTGTAAAATCGCTTCTGTATCTGCTATAGTAACGGAGATATGCGATTTTGAAATTTTATATAACGTTTTTGTAAAACGTGAAGCCTAAGGATGTATAACATTGTTTCAACAATCAAAGTGGTTATTTCAAATCTTCACGACGACTACTACAATCAAGCACAAATATATTGTTTACTTTTTTGTTATGAGAGTTTTCATGGCAACTAAGCATGAAATTACACATGGAATAAATTTTTCCTGATGAGCCTATAGACCCTTCGACCAGATTAGATTGAGTGTAAAATCCCTTCTGTATATTCTATAGTAACGGAGATTTGCGAGTTTGAAATTTTATATAATGTTTTTTCAAAACGTGAGGCCTTAGTATGCAATACACTGTTTCAACAATCAAACTGGTTATTTCAAATCTCCACGACGACGCCTACAATAATGCACAAATAGATTGTTTACTTTTTGTTATGAGAGTGTCCATTATAACTAAGCATGAATATTACACATGGATTAAATTTTTCCTGATGAGCCTATAGAGAGCTTCGACCTGTTTACATTGAGTGTAAAATCACTTCTGAATCTTCTATAGAAACGGAGATATACGAGTTTGAATTTTTTTATAATGTTTTTTTCAAAACGTGAGGCCTTAGTATGCATTACACTGTTTCAACAATCAAACAGGTTATTTCAAATCTCCACGACGACGCCTACAATCCTGCACAAATAGATTGTTTACTTTATTGTTATGAGAGTTTTCATGGCAACTAAGCATGAATATTACACATGGAATAATTTTTTCCTGATGAGCCTATAGAGACCTTCGACCTGATTAGATTGAGTGTAAAATCCCTTCTGTATATTCTATAGTAACGGAGATTTGCGAGTTTAAAATTTTATATAATGTTTTTCAAAACGTGAGGCCTTAGTATGCAATACACTGTTTCAACAACCAAACTGGTTATTTCAAATCTCCACGACGACGCCTACAATAATGCACAAATACGTTGTTTACTTTATTGTTATGAGAGTTTCCATGGTAGCTAAGCATGAATATTACACATGGATTAAATTTTTTACTGATGAGCCAATAGAGAACGTCGACCTGATTACATTGAGTGTAAAATCGCTTCTGTATCTTCTATAGTAACAGAGATATGCGATTTTGAAATTTTATATAATGTTTTTGTAAAACGTGAAGCCTAAGGATGTATTACATTGTTTCAACAATCTAAGTGGTTATTTCAAATCTCCACGACGACTACTACAATGAAGGACAAATATATTGTTTACTTTTTTGTTATGAGAGTTTCCATGGTAACTAAGCATGAATATTACACATGTATTAAATTTTTTACTGATGAGCCAATAGAGAATTTCGACCTGATTACATTGAGTGTAAAATCGCTTCTGTATCTGCTATAGTAACGGAGATATGCGATTTTGAAATTTTATATAATGTTTTTGTAAAACGAGAAGCGTAAGGATGTATAACATTGTTTCAACAATCAAAGTGGTTATTTCAAATCTCCACGACGACTACTACAATGAAGCACAAATATATTGCTTACTTTTTTGTTATGAGAGTTTTCATGGCAACTAAGCATGAATATTACACATGGAATAAATTTTTACTGATGAGCCAATAGAGAACTTCGACCTGATTACATTGAGTGTAAAATCGCTTCTGTATCTTCTATAGTAACGGAGATATGCGATTTTGAAATTTTATATAATGTTTTTGTAAAACGTGAAGCCTAAGGATGTATTACATTGTTTCAACAATCAAAGTGGTTATTTCAAATCTGCACGACGACTACTACAATGAAGGACACGTAAATTGTTTACTATTTGTTATGAGAGTTTCCATGGTAACTAAGCATGAATATTACACATGGATTAATTTTTTTACTGATGAGCCAATAGAGAATTTCGACCTGATTACATTGAGTGTAAAATCGCTTCTGTATCTGCTATAGTAACGGAGATATGCGATTTTGAAATTTTATATAACGTTTTTGTAAAACGTGAAGCCTAAGGATGTATAACATTGTTTCAACAATCAAGCACAAATATATTGTTTACTTTTTTGTTATGAGAGTTTTCATGGCATCTAAGCATGAATATTACACATGGAATAAATTTTTCCTGATGAGCCTATAGAGACCTTCGACCTGAATAGATTGAGTGTAAAATCCCTTCTGTATATTCTATAGTAACGGAGATTTGCGAGTTTGAAATTTTATATAATGTTTTTTCAAAACGCGAGGCCTTAGTATGCAATACACTGTTTCAACAATCAAACTGGTTATTTCAAATCTCCACGACGACGCCTACAATAATGCACAAATAGATTGTTTACTTTTTTGTTATGAGAGTTTCCATGGTAACTAAGCATGAATATTACACATGGATTAAATTTTTTACTGATGAGCCAATAGAGAATTTCGAACTGATTACATTGAGTGTAAAATCGCTTCTGTATCTTCTATAGTAACAGAGATATGCGATTTTGAAATTTTATATAATGTTTTTGTAAAACGTGAAGCCTAAGGATGTATTACATTGTTTCAACAATCAAAGTGGTTATTTCAAATCTCCATGACGACTACTACAATGAAGGACAAATATATTGTTTACCTTTTTGTTATGAGAGTTTCCATGGTAACTAAGCATGAATATTACACATGGATTAAATTATTTACTGATGAGCCAATAGAGAATTTCGACCTGATTACATTGAGTGTAAAATCGCTTCTGTATCTGCTATAGTAACGGAGATATGCGATTTTGAAATTTTATATAATGTTTTTGTAAAACGTGAAGCCTAAGGATGTATAACATTGTTTCAACAATCAAAGTGGTTATTTCAAATCTCCACGACGACTACTACAATGAAGCACAAATATATTGCTTACTTTTTTGTTATGAGAGTTTCCATGGTAACTAAGCATGAATATTACACATGGATTAAATTTTTCCTGATGAGCCTATAGAGACCTTCGACCAGATTAGATTGAGTGTAAAATCCCTTCTGTATATTCTATAGTAACGGAGATTTGCGAGTTTGAAATTTTATATAATGTTTTTTCAAAACGTGAGGCCTTAGTTTGCAATACACTGTTTCAACAATCAAACTGGTTATTTCAAATCTCCACGACGACGCCTACAATAATGCACAAATAGATTGTTTACTTTTTGTTATGAGAGTTTCCATGGTAACTAAGCATGAATATTACACATGGATTAAATTTTTCCTGATGAGCCTATAGAGAGCTTCGACCTGATTACATTGAGTGTAAAATCACTTCTGAATCTTCTATAGAAACGGAGATATACGAGTTTGTATTTTTTTATAATGTTTTTTTCAAAACGTGAGGCCTTAGTATGCATTACACTGTTTCAACAATCAAACAGGTTATTTCAAATCTCCACGACGACTACTACAATCAAGCACAAATATATTGTTTACTTTTTTGTTATGAGAGTTTTCATGGCAACTAAGCATGAAATTACACATGGAATAAATTTTTCCTGATGAGCCTATAGAGACCTTCGACCAGATTAGATTGAGTGTAAAATCCCTTCTGTATATTCTATAGTAACGGAGATTTGCGAGTTTGAAATTTTATATAATGTTTTTTCAAAACGTGAGGCCTTAGTATGCAATACACTGTTTCAACAATCAAACTGGTTATTTCAAATCTCCACGACGACGCCTACAATAATGCACAAATAAATTGTTTACTTTTTGTTATGAGAGTTTCCATTATAACTAAGCATGAATATTACACATGGATTAAATTTTTCCTGATGAGCCTATAGAGACCTTCGACCAGATTAGATTGAGTGTAAAATCCCTTCTGTATATTCTATAGTAACGGAGATTTGCGAGTTTGAAATTTTATATAATGTTTTTTCAAAACGTGAGGCCTTAGTATGCAATACACTGTTTCAACAATCAAACTGGTTATTTCAAATCTCCACGACGACGCCTACAATAATGCACAAATAGATTGTTTACTTTTTGTTATGAGAGTTTCCATTATAACTAAGCATGAATATTACACATGGATTAAATTTTTCCTGATGAGCCTATAGAGAACTTCGACCTGATTACATTGAGTGTAAAATCGCTTCTGTATCTTCTATAGTAACGGAGATATGCGATTTTGAAATTTTATATAATGTTTTTGTAAAACGTGAAGCCTAAGGATGTATTACATTGTTTCAACAATCAAAGTGGTTATTTCAAATCTGCACGACGACTACTACAATGAAGGACACGTATATTGTTTACTTTTTGTTATGAGAGTTTCCATGGTAACTAAGCATGAATATTACACATGGATTAAATTTTTTACTGATGAGCCAATAGAGAATTTCGACCTGATTACATTGAGTGTAAAATCGCTTCTGTATCTGCTATAGTAACGGAGATATGCGATTTTGAAATTTTATATAATGTTTTTGTAAAACGTGAAGCCTAAGGATGTATAACATTGTTTCAACAATCAAAGTGGTTATTTCAAATCTCCACGACGACTATTACAATGAAGCACAAATATATTGCTTACTTTTTGGTTATGAGAGTTTCCATGGTAACTAAGCATGAATATTACACATGGATTAAATTTTTCCTGATGAGCCTATAGAGAACTACGACCTAATTAGATTGAGTGTAAAATCACTTCTGTATATTCTATAGAAACAGAGATTTGCGAGTTTGAAATTTTATATAATGTTTTGGAAAAACGTGAAGCCTAAGGATGTATTACACTGATTCAACAATCAAAGTGGTTATTTCAAATCTCCAATTCGACTACTACAAAAAAGCACAAATAGATTGTTTACTTTATTGTTATGAGAGTTTCCATGGTAACTAAGCATGAATATTACACATGGATTAAATTTTTTACTGATGAGCCAATAGAGAACTTCGACCTGATTACATTGAGTGTAAAATCACTTTTGTATCTTCTTTAGTAAAGGCGATATGCGAGTTTGAAATTTTATATAATGTTTTTGTAAAACGTGAAGCCTTAGTATGCATTACACTGTTTCAACAATCAATGTGGTTATTTCAAAAACTTCACGACGACTAATACAATCAAGCACAAATATATTGTTTACTTTTTTGTTATAAGAGTTTTCATGGCAACTAAGCATGAATATTACACATGGAATAATTTTTTCCTGATGAGCCTATAGAGACCTTCGACCTGATTAGATTGAGTGTAAAATCCCTTCTGTATATTCTATAGTAACGGAGATTTGCGACTTTGAAATTTTATATAATGTTTTTCAAAACGTGAGGCCTTAGTATGCAATACACTGTTTCAACAACCAAACTGGTTATTTCAAATCTCCACGACGACGCCTACAATAATGCACAAATACGTTGTTTACTTTATTGTTATGAGAGTTTCCATGGTAACTAAGCATGAATATTACACATGGATTAAATTTTTTACTGATGAGCCAATAGAGAACGTCGACCTGATTACATTGAGTGTAAAATCGCTTCTGTATCTTCTATAGTAACAGAGATATGCGATTTTGAAATTTTATATAATGTTTTTGTAAAACGTGAAGCCTAAGGATGTATTACATTGTTTCAACAATCAAAGTGGTTATTTCAAATCTCCACGACGACTACTACAATGAAGGACAAATATATTGTTTACTTTTTTGTTATGAGAGTTTCCATGGTAACTAAGCATGAATATTACACATGGATTAAATTTTTTACTGATGAGCCAATAGAGAATTTCGACCTGATTGCATTGAGTGTAAAATCGCTTCTGTATCTGCTATAGTAACGGAGATATGCGATTTTGAAATTTTATATAATGTTTTTGTAAAACGTGAAGCCTAAGGATGTATAACATTGTTTCAACAATCAAAGTGGTTATTTCAAATCTCCACGACGACTATTACAATGAAGCACATATATATTGCTTACTTTTTTGTTATGAGAGTTTCCATGGTAACTAAGCATGAATATTACACATGGATTAAATTTTTCCTGATGAGCCTATAGAGAACTTCGACCTAATTAGATTGAGTGTAAAATCACTTCTGTATATTCTATAGAAACAGAGATTTGCGAGTTTGAAATTTTATATAATGTTTTGGTAAAACGTGAAGCCTAAGGATGTATTACACTGATTCAACAATCAAAGTGGTTATTTCAAATCTCCAATTCGACTACTACAATCAAGCACAAATAGATTGTTTACTTTATTGTTATGAGAGTTTCCATGGTAACTAAGCATGAATATTACACATGGATTAAATTTTTTACTGATGAGCTAATAGAGAACTTCGACCTGATTACATTGAGTGTAAAATCACTTTTGTATCTTCTTTAGTAAAGGCGATATGCGAGTTTGAAATTTTATATAATGTTTTTGTAAAACGTGAAGCCTTAGTATGCATTACACTGTTTCAACAATCAATGTGGTTATTTCAAAAACTTCACGACGACTAATACAATCAAGCACAAATATATTGTTTACTTTTTTGTTATAAGAGTTTTCATGGCAACTAAGCATGAATATTACACATGGAATAATTTTTTCCTGATGAGCCTATAGAGACCTTCGACCTGATTAGATTGAGTGTAAAATCCCTTCTGTATATTCTATAGTAACGGAGATTTGCGAGTTTGAAATTTTATATAATGTTTTTCAAAACGTGAGGCCTTAGTATGCAATACACTGTTTCAACAACCAAACTGGTTATTTCAAATCTCCACGACGACGCCTACAATAATGCACAAATACGTTGTTTACTTTATTGTTATGAGAGTTTCCATGGTAACTAAGCATGAATATTACACATGGATTAAATTTTTTACTGATGAGCCAATAGAGAACGTCGACCTGATTACATTGAGTGTAAAATCGCTTCTGTATCTTCTATAGTAACAGAGATATGCGATTTTGAAATTTTATATAATGTTTTTGTAAAACGTGAAGCCTAAGGATGTATTACATTGTTTCAACAATCAAAGTGGTTATTTCAAATCTCCACGACGACTACTACAATGAAGGACAAATATATTGTTTACTTTTTTGTTATGAGAGTTTCCATGGTAACTAAGCATGAATATTACACATGGATTAAATTTTTTACTGATGAGCCAATAGAGAATTTCGACCTGATTACATTGAGTGTAAAATCGCTTCTGTATCTGCTATAGTAACGGAGATATGCGATTCTGAAATTTTATATAATGTTTTTGTAAAACGTGAAGCGTAAGGATGTATAACATTGTTTCAACAATCAAAGTGGTTATTTCAAATCTCCACGACGACTACTACAATGAAGCACAAATATATTGCTTACTTTTTTGTTATGAGAGTTTCCATGGTAACTAAGCATGAATATTACACATGGATTAAATTTTTCCTGATGAGCCTATAGAGAGTTTCGACCTGAATACATTGAGTGTAAAATCACTTCTGAATCTTCTATAGAAACGGAGATATACGAGTTTCAAATTTTATATAAGGTTTTTTTCAAAACGTGAGTCCTTAGTATGCATTACAATGTTTCAACAATCAAACTGGTTATTTAAAATCTCCACGACGACGCCTACAATCCTGCACAAATAAATTTTTACTTTATTATTATGGGAGTTTTCTGGTAACTAAGCATGAATATTACACATGGATTAAATTTTTCCGGATGAGATTATAGAGAGCTTCGACCTGATTACATTGAGTGTAAAATCGCTTCTGTATATTCTATAGTAACGGAGATATGCGATTTTGAAATGTTATATAATGTTTTTTGTAAAACGTGAAGCCTATGGATGTATTACATTGTTTTAACAATCAAAGTGGTTATTTCAAATCTCCACGACGACTACTACAATGAAGCACAAATATATTGTTTACTTTTTGTTATGAGAGTGTTCATGGTAACTAAGCATGAATATTACTCATGGATTAATTTTTTCCTGATGAGCCTATAGAGAGCTTCGACCTGATTACATTGAGTGTAAAATAATTTCCGTATCTTATATAGTAACGGAGATATGCGAGTTTGAAATTTTATATAATGTTTTTTGTAAAACGAGAGGCTTTAGTATGCATTACACTGGTTCAACAATCAAACAGGTTATTTCAAATCTCGACGACGACGCCTACAATCCTGCACAAATAGATTGTTTACTTTATTGTTATGAGAGTTTCCATGGTAACTAAGCATGAATATTACACATGGATTAATTTTTTCCTGATGAGCCTATACAGAGCTTTGACCTGAGGACGTGAGTGTAAAATCACTTCTGTATCTTCTATAGTAACATAGATATACGAGTTTGAAATTTTATATAAGGTTTGTTTCAAAACGTGAGTCCTTAGTATGCATTACATTGTTTCAACAATCAAACTGGTTATTTGAAATCTCCACGACGACGCCTACAATTCTGCACAAATAGATTGCTTACTTTATTGTTATGAGAGTTTCCATGGTAACTAAGCATGAATATTACACATGGATTAAATTTTTTACTGATGAGCCAATAGAGAACTTCGACCTGATTACATTGAGTGTAAAATCGCTTCTGTATCTTATATAGTAACGGAGATGTGCGATTTTGAAATTTTATATAATGTTTTTGTAAAACGTGAAGCCTATGGACGTATTACATTTTTTCAACAATCAAAGTGGTTATTTCAAATCTCCACGACGACTACTACAATGAAGCACAAATATATTGTTTACTTTTTTGTTATGAGAGTTTTCATGGTAACTAAGCATGAATATTACACATGGATTAAATTTTTCCTGATGAGCCTATAGAAAACTTCGACCTAATTAGATTGAGTGTAAAATCCCTTATGTATATTCTATAGTAACAGAGATTTACGAGTTTGAAATTTTATATAATGTTTTTGTAAAATGTGAAGCCTAAGGATGTATTACATTGTTTCAACAATCAAAGTGGTTATTTCAAATCTCCACGATGACGCCTACAATCCTGCACAAATAGATTGTTTACTTTATTGTTATGAGAGTTTCCATGGTAAATGAGCATGAATATTACACATGGATTAAATTTTTCCTGATGAGCCTATAGAGACCTTCGACCTGATTACATTGAGTGGAAAATCACTTTTGTATATTCTATAGTAACGGAGATTTGCGAGTTTGAAATTTTATATAATGTTTTTTCAAAACTTAAGGCCTTAGTATGCAATACACTGTTTCAACAACCAAACTGGTTATTTCAAATCTCCACGACGACGCCTACAATAATGCACAAATAGATTGTTTACTTTATTGTTATGAGAGTTTCCATGGTAACTAAGCATGAATATTACACATGGATTAAATTTTTTACTGATGAGCCAATAGAGAACGTCGACCTGATTACATTGAGTGTAAAATCACTTCTGTATCTTCTATAGTAACATAGATATACGAGTTTCAAATTTTATATAAGGTTTTTTTCAAAACGTGAGTCCTTAGTATGCATTACATTGTTTCAACAATCAAACTGGTTATTTGAAATCTCCACGACGACGCCTACAATCCTGCACAAATAGATTTTTACTTTATTGTTATGAGAGTTTCCATGGTAACTAAGCATGAATATTACACATGGATTAAATTTTTCCTTATGAGCCTATACAGAGCTTTGACCTGATTACGTGAGTGTAAAATCACTTCTGTATCTTCTATAGTAACATAGATATACGAGTTTGAAATTTTATATTAGGTTTGTTTCAAAACGTGAGTCCTTAGTATGCATTACATTGTTTCAACAATCAAACTGGTTATTTGAAATCTCCACGACGACGCCTAAAATCCTGCACAAATAGATTGTTTACTTTATTGTTATGAGAGTGTTCATGGTAACTAAGCATGAATATTACTCATGGATTAATTTTTTCCTGATGAGCCTATAGAGAGCTTCGACCTGATTACATTGAGTGTAAAATCATTTCCGTATCTTATATAGTAACGGAGATATGCGAGTTTGAAATTTTATATAATGTTTTTTGTAAAACGAGAGGCTTTAGTATGCATTACACTGGTTCAACAATCAAACAGGTTATTTCAAATCTCCACGACGACGCCTACAATCCTGCACAAATAGGTTGTTTACTTTATTGTTATGAGAGTTTCCATGGTAACTAAGCATGAATATTACACATGGATTAATTTTTTTACTGATGAGCCAATAGAGAACTTCGACCTGATTACATTGAGTGTAAAATCGCTTCTGTATCTTATATAGTAACGGAGATGTGCGATTTTGAAATTTTATATAATGTTTTTGTAAAACGTGAAGCCTAAGGATGTATTACATTGTTTCAACAATCAAAGTGGTTATTTCAAATCTCCACGACGACTACTACAATGAAGCACAAATAGATTGTTTACTTTTTTTGTTATGAGAGTTTTCATGGCAACTAAGCATGAATATTACACATGGATTAAATTTTTCCTGATGAGCCTATAGAAAACTTCGACCTAATTAGATTGAGTGTAAAATCCCTTCTGTATATTCTATAGTAAAAGAGATTTACGAGTTTGAAATTTTATATAATGTTTTTGTAAAACGTGAAGCCTAAGGATGTATTACATTGTTTCAACAATCAAAGTGGTTATTTCAAATCTCCATGACGACGCGTACAATCCTGCACAAATAGATTGTTTACTTTATTGTTATGAGAGTTTCCATGGTAACTAAGCATGAATATTACATATGAATTAATTTTTTTATGATGAGCCTATACAGAGTTTCGACCTGATTACGTGAGTGTAAAATCACTTCTGTATCTTCTATAGTAACATAGATATACGAGTTTCAAATTTTATATGAGGTTTTTTCCAAAAAGTGAGTCCTTAGTATGCATTACATTGTTTCAACAATCAAACTGGTTATTTGAAATCTCCATGACGACGCCTACAATCCTGCACAAATAGATTGTTTACTTTATTGTTATGAGAGTTTCCATGGTAAATGAGCATGAATATTACACATGGATTAAATTTTTCCTGATGAGCCTATAGAGACCTTCGACCTGATTACATTGAGTGGAAAATCACTTTTGTATCTTCTTTAGTAAAGGCGATATGCGGGTTTGAAATTTTATATAATGTTTTTGTAAAACGTGAAGCCTTAGTATGCATTACACTGTTTCAACAATCAAAGTGGTTATTTCAAATCTTCACGACGACTACTACAATCAAGCACAAATATATTGTTTACTTTTTTGTTATGAGAGTTTCCATGGTAACTAAGCATGAATATTACACATGGAATAAATTTTTCCTGATGAGCCTATAGAGAGCTTCGACCTGATTACACTGAGTGTAAAATCATTTCCGTATCTTATATAGTAACGGAGATATGCGAGTTTGAAATTTTATATAATGTTTTTTGTAAAACGAGAGGCTTTAGTATGCATTACACTGGTTCAGCAATCAAACAGGTTATTTCAAATCTCCACGACGACGCCTACAATCCTGCACAAATAGATTGTTTACTTTATTGTTATGAGAGTTTCCATGGTAACTAAGCATGAATATTACACATGGATTAATTTTTTCCTGATGAGCCTATACAGAGCTTTGACCTGAGGACGTGAGTGTAAAATCACTTCTGTATCTTCTATAGTAACATAGATATACGAGTTTGAAATTTTATATAAGGTTTGTTTCAAAACGTGAGTCCTTAGTATGCATTACATTGTTTCAACAATCAAACTGGTTATTTGAAATCTCCACGACGACGCCTAAAATCCTGCACAAATAGATTGTTTACTTTATTGTTATGAGAGTGTTCATGGTAACTAAGCATGAATATTACTCATGGATTAATTTTTTCCTGATGAGCCTATAGAGAGCTTCGACCTGATTACATTGAGTGTAAAATCATTTCCGTATCTTATATAGTAACGGAGATATGCGATTTTGAAATGTTATATAATGTTTTTGTAAAACGTGAAGCCTATGGATGTATTACATTGTTTTAACAATCAAAGTGGTTATTTCAAATCTCCACGACGACTACTACAATGAAGCACAAATATATTGTTTACTTTTTGTTATGAGAGTGTTCATGGTAACTAAGCATGAATATTACTCATGGATTAATTTTTTCCTGATGAGCCTATAGAGAGCTTCGACCTGATTACATTGAGTGTAAAATCATTTCCGTATCTTATATAGTAACGGAGATATGCGAGTTTGAAATTTTATATAATGTTTTTTGTAAAACGAGAGGCTTTAGTATGCATTACACTGGTTCAACAATCAAACAGGTTATTTCAAATCTCCACGACGACGCCTACAATCCTGCACAAATAGATTGTTTACTTTATTGTTATGAGAGTTTCCATGGTAACTAAGCATGAATATTACACATGGATTAATTTTTTCCTGATGAGCCTATACAGAGCTTTGACCTGATTACGGGAGTGTAAAATCACTTCTGTATCTTCTATAGTAACATAGATATACGAGTTTGAAATTTTATATAAGGTTTGTTTCAAAACGTGAGTCCTTAGTATGCATTACATTGTTTCAACAATCAAACTGGTTATTTGAAATCTCCACGACGACGCCTACAATCCTGCACAAATAGATTGTTTACTTTATTGTTATGAGAGTTTCCATGGTAACTAAGCATGAATATTACACATGGATTAATTTTTTTACTGATGAGCCAATAGAGAACTTCGACCTGATTACATTGAGTGTAAAATCGCTTCTGTATCTTATATAGTAACGGAGATGTGCGATTTCGAAATTTTATATAATGTTTTTGTAAAACGTGAAGCCTAAGGATGTATTACATTGTTTCAACAATCAAAGTGGTTATTTCAAATCTCCACGACGACTACTACAATGAAGCACAAATAGATTGTTTACTTTTTTTGTTATGAGAGTTTTCATGGCAACTAAGCATGAATATTACACATGGATTAAATTTTTCCTGATGAGCCTATAGAAAACTTCGACCTAATTAGATTGAGTGTAAAATCCCTTCTGTATATTCTATAGTAAAAGAGATTTACGAGTTTGAAATTTTATATAATGTTTTTGTAAAACGTGAAGCCTAAGAATGTATTACATTGTTTCAACAATCAAAGTGGTTATTTCAAATCTCCATGACGACGCGTACAATCCTGCACAAATAGATTGTTTATTTATTGTTATGAGAGTTTCCATGGTAACTAAGCATGAATATTACATATGAATTAATTTTTTTATGATCAGCCTATACAGAGTTTCGACCTGATTACGTGAGTGTAAAATCACTTCTGTATCTTCTATAGTAACATAGATATACGAGTTTCAATTTTTATATGAGGTTTTTTCCAAAAAGTGAGTCCTTAGTATGCATTACATTGTTTCAACAATCAAACTGGTTATTTGAAATCTCCATGACGACGCCTACAATCCTGCACAAATAGATTGTTTACTTTATTGTTATGAGAGTTTCCATGGTAAATGAGCATGAATATTACACATGGATTAAATTTTTCCTGATGAGCCTATAGAGACCTTCGACCTGATTACATTGAGTGGAAAATCACTTTTGTATCTTCTTTAGTAAAGGCGATATGCGAGTTTGAAATTTTATATAATGTTTTTGTAAAACGTGAAGCCTTAGTATGCATTACACTGTTTCAACAATCAAAGTGGTTATTTCAAATCTTCACGACGACTACTACAATCAAGCACAAATATATTGTTTACTTTTTTGTTATGAGAGTTTTCATGGCAACTAAGCATGAATATTACACATGGAATAAATTTTTCCTGATGAGCCTATAGAGACCTTCGACCTGATTAAATTGAGTGTAAAATCCCTTCTGTATATTCTATAGTAACGGAGATGTGCGATTTTGAAATTTTATATAATGTTTTTGTAAAACGTGAAGCCTAAGGATGTATTACATTGTTTCAACAATCAAAGTGGTTATTTCAAATCTCCACGACGACTACTACAATGAAGCACAAATAGATTGTTTACTTTTTTTGTTATGAGAGTTTTCATGGCAACTAAGCATGAATATTACACATGGATTAAATTTTTCCTGATGAGCCTATAGAAAACTTCGACCTAATTAGATTGAGTGTAAAATCCCTTCTGTATATTCTATAGTAAAAGAGATTTACGAGTTTGAAATTTTATATAATGTTTTTGTAAAACGTGAAGCCTAAGGATGTATTACATTGTTTCAACAATCAAAGTGGTTATTTCAAATCTCCACGACGACTACTACAATGAAGCACAAATAGATTGTTTACTTTTTTTGTTATGAGAGTTTTCATGGCAACTAAGCATGAATATTACACATGGATTAAATTTTTCCTGATGAGCCTATAGAAAACTTCGACCTAATTAGATTGAGTGTAAAATCCCTTCTGTATATTCTATAGTAAAAGAGATTTACGAGTTTGAAATTTTATATAAGGTTTGTTTCAAAACGTGAGTACTTAGTATGAATTACATTGTTTCAACAATCAAAGTGGTTATTTCAAATCTCCACGACGACGCGTACAATCCTGCACAAATAGATTGTTTACTTTATTGTTATGAGAGTTTCCATGGTAAATGAGCATGAATATTACACATGGATTAAATTTTTCCTGATGAGCCTATAGAGACCTTCGACCTGATTACATTGAGTGGAAAATCACTTTTGTATCTTCTTTAGTAAAGGCGATATGCGAGTTTGAAATTTTATATAATGTTTTTGTAAAACGTGAAGCCTTAGTATGCATTACACTGTTTCAACAATCAAAGTGGTTATTTCAAATCTTCACGACGACTACTACAATCAAGCACAAATATATTGTTTACTTTTTTGTTATGAGAGTTTTCATGGCAACTAAGCATGAATATTACACATGGAATAAATTTTTCCTGATGAGCCTATAGAGACCTTCGACCTGATTAAATTGAGTGTAAAATCCCTTCTGTATATTCTATAGTAACGGAGATTTGCGAGTTTGAAATTTTATATAATGTTTTTTCAAAACGAAAGGCCTTAGTATGCAATACACTGTTTCAACAACCAAACTGGTTATTTCAAATCTCCACGACGACGCCTACAATAATGCACAAATAGATTGTTTACTTTATTGTTATGAGAGTTTCCATGGTAACTAAGCATGAATATTACACATGGATTAAATTGTTTACTGATGAGCCAATAGAGAACGTCGACCTGATTACATTGAGTGTAAAATCCCTTCTGTATCTTATATAGTAACGGAGATATGCGAGTTTGAAATTTTATATAATGTTTTTTGTAAAACGAGAGGCTTTAGTATGCATTACACTGGATCAACAATCAAACAGGTTATTTCAAATCTCCACGACGACGCCTACAATCCTGCACAAATAGATTGTTTACTTTATTGTTATGAGAGTTTCCATGGTAACTAAGCATGAATATTACACATGGATTAATTTTTTCCTGATGAGCCTATACAGAGCTTTGACCTGATTACGGGAGTGTAAAATCACTTCTGTATCTTCTATAGTAACATAGATATACGAGTTTGAAATTTTATATAAGGTTTGTTTCAAAACGTGAGTCCTTAGTATGAATTACATTGTTTCAACAATCAAACTGGTTATTTGAAATCTCCACGACGACGCCTACAATCCTGCACAAATAGATTGTTTACTTTATTGTTATGAGAGTTTCCATGGTAACTAAGCATGAATATTACACATGGATTAATTTTTTTACTGATGAGCCAATAGAGAACTTCGACCTGATTACATTGAGTGTAAAATCGCTTCTGTATCTTATATAGTAACGGAGATGTGCGATTTTGAAATTTTATATAATGTTTTTGTAAAACGTGAAGCCTAAGGATGTATTACATTGTTTCAACAATCAAAGTGGTTATTTCAAATCTCCACGACGACTACTACAATGAAGCACAAATAGATTGTTTACTTTTTTTGTTATGAGAGTTTTCATGGCAACTAAGCATGAATATTACACATGGATTAAATTTTTCCTGATGAGCCTATAGAAAACTTCGACCTAATTAGATTGAGTGTAAAATCCCTTCTGTATATTCTATAGTAAAAGAGATTTACGAGTTTGAAATTTTATATAATGTTTTTGTAAAACGTGAAGCCTAAGGATGTATTACATTGTTTCAACAATCAAAGTGGTTATTTCAAATCTCCATGACGACGCGTACAATCCTGCACAAATAGATTGTTTACTTTATTGTTATGAGAGTTTCCATGGTATCAAGGAATGAATATTACATATGAATTATATTTTTCCTGATGAGCCAATAGAGAACTTCGACCTGATTACATGGAGTGTAAAATCACTTCTGTATCTTCTATAGTAACGGAGATATGCGAGTTTGAAATTTTATATAATGTTTTTGTAAAACGTGAAGCCTAAGGATGTATTACATTGTTTCAACAATCAAAGTGGTTATTTCAAATCTCCACGACGACTACTACAATGAAGCACAAATAGATTGTTTACTTTTTTTGTTATGAGAGTTTTCATGGCAACTAAGCATGAATATTACACATGGATTAAATTTTTCCTGATGAGCCTATAGAAAACTTCGACCTAATTAGATTGAGTGTAAAATCCCTTCTGTATATTCTATAGTAAAAGAGATTTACGAGTTTGAAATTTTATATAATGTTTTTGTAAAACGTGAAGAATAAGGATGTATTACATTGTTTCAACAATCAAAGTGGTTATTTCAAATCTCCATGACGACGCGTACAATCCTGCACAAATAGATTGTTTACTTTATTGTTATGAGAGTTTCCATGGTAAATAAGCATGAATATTACATATGAATTAATTTTTTTATGATGAGCCTATACAGAGTTTCGACCTGATTACGTGAGTGTAAAATCACTTCTGTATCTTCTATAGTAACATAGATATACGAGTTTCAAATTTTATATGAGGTTTTTTCCAAAAAGTGAGTCCTTAGTATGCATTACATTGTTTCAACAATCAAACTGGTTATTTGAAATCTCCATGACGACGCCTACAATCCTGCACAAATAGATTGTTTACTTTATTGTTATGAGAGTTTCCATGGTAAATGAGCATGAATATTACACATGGATTAAATTTTTCCTGATGAGCCTATAGAGACCTTCGACCTGATTACATTGAGTGGAAAATCACTTTTGTATCTTCTTTAGTAAAGGCGATATGCGGGTTTGAAATTTTATATAATGTTTTTGTAAAACGTGAAGCCTTAGTATGCATTACACTGATTCAACAATCAAAGTGGTTATTTCAAATCTTCACGACGACTACTACAATCAAGCACAAATATATTGTTTACTTTTTTGTTATGAGAGTTTTCATGGCAACTAAGCATGAATATTACACATGGAATAAATTTTTCCTGATGAGCCTACAGAGACCTTCGACCTGATTAAATTGAGTGTAAAATCCCTTCTGTATATTCTATAGTAACGGAGATTTGCGAGTTTGAAATTTTATATAATGTTTTTTCAAAACGAAAGGCCTTAGTATGCAATACACTGTTTCAACAACCAAACTGGTTATTTCAAATCTCCACGACGACGCCTACAATAATGCACAAATAGATTGTTTACTTTATTGTTATGAGAGTTTCCATGGTAACTAAGCATGAATATTACACATGGATTAAATTGTTTACTGATGAGCCAATAGAGAACGTCGACCTGATTACATTGAGTGTAAAATCCCTTCTGTATCTTATATAGTAACGGAGATATGCGAGTTTGAAATTTTATATAATGTTTTTTGTAAAACGAGAGGCTTTAGTATGCATTACACTGGTTCAACAATCAAACAGGTTATTTCAAATCTCCACGACGACGCCTACAATCCTGCACAAATAGATTGTTTACTTTATTGTTATGAGAGTTTCCATGGTAACTAAGCATGAATATTACACATGGATTAATTTTTTCCTGATGAGCCTATACAGAGCTTTGACCTGATTACGGGAGTGTAAAATCACTTCTGTATCTTCTATAGTAACATAGATATACGAGTTTGAAATGTTATATAAGGTTTGTTTCAAAACGTGAGTCCTTAGTATGAATTACATTGTTTCAACAATCAAACTGGTTATTTGAAATCTCCACGACGACGCCTACAATCCTGCACAAATAGATTGTTTACTTTATTGTTATGAGAGTTTCCATGGTAACTAAGCATGAATATTACACATGGATTAATTTTTTTACTGATGAGCCAATAGAGAACTTCGACCTGATTACATTGAGTGTAAAATCGCTTCTGTATCTTATATAGTAACGGAGATGTGCGATTTTGAAATTTTATATAATGTTTTTGTAAAACGTGAAGCCTAAGGATGTATTACATTGTTTCAACAATCAAAGTGGTTATTTCAAATCTCCACAACGACTACTACAATGAAGCACAAATAGATTGTTTACTTTTTTTGTTATGAGAGTTTTCATGGCAACTAAGCATGAATATTACACATGGATTAAATTTTTCCTGATGAGCCTATAGAAAACTTCGACCTAATTAGATTGAGTGTAAAATCCCTTCTGTATATTCTATAGTAAAAGAGATTTACGAGTTTGAAATTTTATATAATGTTTTTGTAAAACGTGAAGCCTAAGGATGTATTACATTGTTTCAACAATCAAAGTGGTTATTTCAAATCTCCATGACGACGCGTACAATCCTGCACAAATAGATTGTTTACTTTATTGTTATGAGAGTTTCCATGGTAACAAGGAATGAATATTACATATGAATTATATTTTTCCTGATGAGCCAATAGAGAACTTCGACCTGATTACATCGAGTGTAAAATCACTTCTGTATCTTCTATAGTAACGGAGATATGCGAGTTTGAAATTTTATATAATGTTTTTGTAAAACGTGAAGCCTAAGGATGTATTACATTGTTTCAACAATCAAAGTGGTTATTTCAAATCTCCACGACGACTACTACAATGAAGCACAAATAGATTGTTTACTTTTTTTGTTATGAGAGTTTTCATGGCAACTAAGCATGAATATTACACATGGATTAAATTTTTCCTGATGAGCCTATAGAAAACTTCGACCTAATTAGATTGAGTGTAAAATCCCTTCTGTATATTCTATAGTAAAAGAGATTTACGAGTTTGAAATTTTATATAATGTTTTTGTAAAACGTGAAGCCTAAGGATGTATTACATTGTTTCAACAATCAAAGTGGTTATTTCAAATCTCCATGACGACGCGTACAATCCTGCACAAATAGATTTTTTACTTTATTGTTATGAGAGTTTAAATGGTAACTAAGCATGAATATTACATATGAATTAATTTTTTTATGATGAGCCTATACAGAGTTTCGACCTGATTACGTGAGTGTAAAATCACTTCTGTATCTTCTATAGTAACATAGATATACGAGTTTCAAATTTTATATGAGGTTTTTTCCAAAAAGTGAGTCCTTAGTATGCATTACATTGTTTCAACAATCAAACTGGTTATTTGAAATCTCCATGACGACGCCTACAATCCTGCACAAATAGATTGTTTACTTTATTGTTATGAGAGTTTCCATGGTAAATGAGGATGAATATTACACATGGATTAAATTTTTCCTGATGAGCCTATAGAGACCTTCGACCTGATTACATTGAGTGGAAAATCACTTTTGTATCTTCTTTTGTAAAGGCGATATGCGGGTTTGAAATTTTATATAATGTTTTTGTAAAACGTGAAGCCTTAGTATGCATTACACTGTTTCAACAATCAAAGTGGTTATTTCAAATCTTCACGACGACTACTACAATCAAGCACAAATATATTGTTTACTTTTTTGATATGAGAGTTTTCATGGCAACTAAGCATGAATATTACACATGGAATAAATTTTTCCTGATGAGCCTACAGAGACCTTCGACCTGATTAAATTGAGTGTAAAATCCCTTCTGTATATTCTATAGTAACGGAGATTTGCGAGTTTGAAATTTTATATAATGTTTTTTCAAAACGAAAGGCCTTAGTATGCAATACACTGTTTCAACAACCAAACTGGTTATTTCAAATCTCCACAACGACGCCTACAATAATGCACAAATAGATTGTTTACTTTATTCTTATGAGAGTTTCCATGGTAACTAAGCATGAATATTACACATGGATTAAATTTTTTACTGATGAGCCAATAGAGAACGTCGACCTGATTACATTGAGTGTAAAATCGCTTCTGTATCTTCTATAGTAACGGAGATATGCGATTTTGAAATTTTATATAATGTTTTTGTAAAACGTGAAGCCTAAGGATGTATAACATTGTTTCAACAATCAAAGTGGTTATTTCAAATCTCCACGACGACTATTACAATGAAGCACAAATATATTGCTTACTTTTTTGTTATGAGAGTTTCCATGGTAACTAAGTATGAATATTACACATGGATTAAATTTTTCCTGATGAGCCTATAGAGAGTTTCGACCTGATTACATTGAGTGTAAAATCACTTCTGAATCTTCTATAGAAACGGAGATATACGAGTTTGAAATTTTTTATAATGTTTTTTTCAAAACGTGAGGCCTTAGTATGCATTACACTGTTTCAACAATCAAACAGGTTATTTCTAATCTCCACGACGACGCCTACAATCCTGCACAAATAGATTGTTTACTTTATTGTTATGAGAGTTTCCATGGTAACTAAGCATGAATATTACACATGGATTAATTTTTTCCTGATGAGCCTATACAGAGCTTTGACCTGATTACGGGAGTGTAAAATCACTTCTGTATCTTCTATAGTAACATAGATATACGAGTTTGAAATTTTATATAAGGTTTGTTTCAAAACGTGAGTCCTTAGTATGAATTACATTGTTTCAACAATCAAACTGGTTATTTGAAATCTCCACGACGACGCCTACAATCCTGCACAAATAGATTGTTTACTTTATTGTTATGAGAGTTTCCATGGTAACTAAGCATGAATATTACACATGGATTAATTTTTTTACTGATGAGCCAATAGAGAACTTCGACCTGATTACATTGAGTGTAAAATCGCTTCTGTATCTTATATAGTAACGGAGATGTGCGATTTTGAAATTTTATATAATGTTTTTGTAAAACGTGAAGCCTAAGGATGTATTACATTGTTTCAACAATCAAAGTGGTTATTTCAAATCTCCACGACGACTACTACAATGAAGCACAAATAGATTGTTTACTTTTTTTGTTATGAGAGTTTTCATGGCAACTAAGCATGAATATTACACATGGATTAAATTTTTCCTGATGAGCCTATAGAAAACTTCGACCTAATTAGATTGAGTGTAAAATCCCTTCTGTATATTCTATAGTAAAAGAGATTTACGAGTTTGAAATTTTATATAATGTTTTTGTAAAACGTGAAGCCTAAGGATGTATTACATTGTTTCAACAATCAAAGTGGTTATTTCAAATCTCCATGACGACGCGTACAATCCTGCACAAATAGATTGTTTACTTTATTGTTATGAGAGTTTCCATGGTATCAAGGAATGAATATTACATATGAATTATATTTTTCCTGATGAGCCAATAGAGAACTTCGACCTGATTACATGGAGTGTAAAATCACTTCTGTATCTTCTATAGTAACGGAGATATGCGAGTTTGAAATTTTATATAATGTTTTTGTAAAACGTGAAGCCTAAGGATGTATTACATTGTTTCAACAATCAAAGTGGTTATTTCAAATCTCCACGACGACTACTACAATGAAGCACAAATAGATTGTTTACTTTTTTTGTTATGAGAGTTTTCATGGCAACTAAGCATGAATATTACACATGGATTAAATTTTTCCTGATGAGCCTATAGAAAACTTCGACCTAATTAGATTGAGTGTAAAATCCCTTCTGTATATTCTATAGTAAAAGAGATTTACGAGTTTGAAATTTTATATAATGTTTTTGTAAAACGTGAAGAATAAGGATGTATTACATTGTTTCAACAATCAAAGTGGTTATTTCAAATCTCCATGACGACGCGTACAATCCTGCACAAATAGATTGTTTACTTTATTGTTATGAGAGTTTCCATGGTAAATAAGCATGAATATTACATATGAATTAATTTTTTTATGATGAGCCTATACAGAGTTTCGACCTGATTACGTGAGTGTAAAATCACTTCTGTATCTTCTATAGTAACATAGATATACGAGTTTCAAATTTTATATGAGGTTTTTTCCAAAAAGTGAGTCCTTAGTATGCATTACATTGTTTCAACAATCAAACTGGTTATTTGAAATCTCCATGACGACGCCTACAATCCTGCACAAATAGATTGTTTACTTTATTGTTATGAGAGTTTCCATGGTAAATGAGCATGAATATTACACATGGATTAAATTTTTCCTGATGAGCCTATAGAGACCTTCGACCTGATTACATTGAGTGGAAAATCACTTTTGTATCTTCTTTAGTAAAGGCGATATGCGGGTTTGAAATTTTATATAATGTTTTTGTAAAACGTGAAGCCTTAGTATGCATTACACTGATTCAACAATCAAAGTGGTTATTTCAAATCTTCACGACG
This sequence comes from Lepisma saccharinum, assembly GCF_977018435.1. Classification (NCBI taxonomy): domain Eukaryota; kingdom Metazoa; phylum Arthropoda; class Insecta; order Zygentoma; family Lepismatidae; genus Lepisma; species Lepisma saccharinum. Next base: position 4,004,302 of record NW_028142899.1, on the reverse strand, counting down.
ACTACTACAATCAAGCACAAATATATTGTTTACTTTTTTGTTATGAGAGTTTTCATGGCAACTAAGCATGAATATTACACATGGAATAAATTTTTCCTGATGAGCCTACAGAGACCTTCGACCTGATTAAATTGAGTGTAAAATCCCTTCT